>NW_027671488.1:2753000-4129500 GCF_964165515.1 Mesoplodon bidens | reverse complement strand
CTGGGGACCTGGAAAAGGATATCAGGACACTCAGTGAAGCCACCGAGGATATACATCCAGTAGCTCCTTTTCCCTACACCCTGCAGGTCATTCTACCATCCACCAGGCCATGGCATTCTGTATTAGACTTCAATGATGCCTTCTTCTGTGTTCCATTCATCTCAGAGTCACAAGAATTTTTGGCTTGTGAGTGGCAGGACACAACATGCAACCAAAGCAATAATGCTGGGCCATCCTTCCCCAATGGTTCAAAAATCCCCACACCATCATTGGGGAAATGTCCTTTAAAGGCCTAAAAGTTCTACCTCTGTAAAAGGGAACCCTCCTTCAATATGCAGAGGACATTCTGATCGCCAGGCCTACTAAAGACGCCTCTGAACTACCTAGCCAAGAAAGGATAGAAGGTGTCCAAGAAAAAGGCTCAAATATCCCAGGCTAAGGTGACATGCCTGGGCTTCATTCTCACAGATATTCGGAGAAACGCATCCCAGGATAGGGAAGAAGCCATTTGCAGCCTTACCTCTTCTAAAACTAGAAGACAGCTTAGGGGTTCCTGGGGAGGCCAAGGTTTTCTGCATCTGGATCCCTAACTACAGTCTAATAGCTGGGCCTCTACATGAAACACTGACACGATGATGATCCTTCTGAATAGAATCCAGAAGCAGCCTTTCAAGAATGGAAAGAGCAGTCAATTCAGACCCTTGCCCAGGAACTCCCTAATTTAGCTAAACCCTTTGACCTTTACATACCCGGTCATAGGTTAATCGCCCTTGGAGCCTTAGTGCAAAAACTGGGACCACTTGAAATGGAGCAACACAAGAATGCCCTTCAGGTATGATAAACTATGGTCACCAAGGGCTTTGCCCACCGACTCATCAGGCCAGGATACTGGGATATCTAAAAAGCTGGAAATCAGCAGCCCCCAAGGCCAGGTCCCTCCTAAGGGAAAAGGACCCCACGTGGTGATCCTAACCACCCATCATGCCCTGAAGTTGCAGGGGTCGCTCTGTGGACACACTGACCTCGAGTGAGGAGGCCCTCCAACTCCAACCTCCAGAGAGACAAACGGGGGCAACAGGCCCCCAAAATGACTCGTGTGACCATCACTTGACCTGGAGTTTCTCTCAGAAAACAACAAGACTGTGCCCCGAAAGAGCAGACTACTGCTTGCAGGACTTACTGCACCCAGAGGGGAGCTAATAAGCTTGGCAGGGGAAACATATATCATGCTTTCACCAAAGAAAGCCCTACAGACACTGTGGTGATGATGGTCAGTATGACCGGCTGGACTGCTGGCTACTTCTAAAGGCCGTTGACTCAGTGGAAGACATGGTCCTGGATCACCACTGACCCTTGACTGTCTGGGAGTTGTGCGGGCAGGGCTCTGACACATGGTGCTGTTTGTACATTAATTCAGGGACCTAATTAAAGAAAGCACAGACTACTGGTCAGAGCATCTAGGCTGGCAAGAGACGTCAGCCTAAGGTCGCCGAACAAATGTTGGGTGGGGTGAAACCTGCCACCACAGCATCTCTGCACATCTGTTTCCTGGACCCTTAAAGGTCATTAGAATCTATAACACTTCCAATGCTGGTGCTCAGGCAGACGAGAAGTGAGGCAGGAGGCCTTGGGACAATCGACCTCACCTGGAGGCTGGTGGGGAGAAGTTTTCACCTCCCCCCATGTATCAGGGCTCCCACCACAGCATGAAGCAGTTACAAAAGAGGGGTCTGCACCCTCAACACCCCAAGAATGAGGAACAGAACAAAAAGCAGAGGAGGTGTTCATCTCCGGCAACGTTCATTAAAAACGCCTGGGAGATAAAAAGAGAATCTGGGCAATAAAATAAAGTCTAACCTGTTTTACCTTTGTGCTTTGTCTAATTTCACGTGCTCCTAGGGTTCAGCATGCAGAGGTCCCACACCCGGCACTTCAGACCCGATTTCCTAGTGCAGAATGGCTGGGTCGACACCTCAGCTAGCGGCGTCCCATGCAGACTCTGCGGCATAGAGCCTGAGATGCAGCCAACCCAGCCCTCGAGATCTCCATCCCCTCCCTCCCACTGACGCTGCCGGGATCCCTACACAGCAGACCAGCCCACAGCCCGTGGGGGAGTGCACGCTCTCACCTCTCCTTTCTGTTTTCAAAATAATGTTTCCTTTGCTTCTGAACCAAACTTAGTCTTGATCTGTTGGCTCCAATGACACTGGGCACGGGGACTCCTGTTGGGGTCCACTCTGGAGGATCAGTAACAGAAATTGAGAACATTGTAACTTCAATGAACAGATGTGTGAGCCAAACTGTAGTTAACATAGAGCAGTGTATAACGCTCGGGTAAAATAAGATGTTTCTAAGACTTACATTTGATATTTCCATCACTTTCCTATAAGCAAGTTCAGTGAAGACGTTTGTCTTATTTGTCAGGTCAACATTAGAGAAATGAAGTGATTTATTTCCATGGATGTACATCGAATACTCTTGGCTGAAGCTTCAATCGTGTTTTCAATGCTTTTCCATTGAAAATGATACCTCTCTTCAGCTACCCCATTTCTGAGAAGTATAAAATCTTATAATTTATTATTACCAAAGGGGAAAGGTAGGAGAAGGGATAAATTAACAGTTTGGGTTTAACACATACACACTGCTGTATATAAAATAGATCATCAATAAGGAACTACTGTATAGCACAGGGAACTACACTGAATATTTTGCAATAACCTATAAGGGGAAATAATCTGAAAAAGAATAGATATTTTTATTGACATCATCTATCAATGACAGATAAAATGTAACCTAAGTAAAGCCGATGGTGAGCACTTCTGACCCTGAAGATTTCAATCATCTAAAGTTTGGGCTCTGCCTATTTCCCAAGGCCCTTAATGGACATGCGTGTAGCCGTAGCTTAAAAATTCCCCAGTTTGGGGTTTGGGGAGGCACTGATGTGGAAAAATCCCTGGTGTCCTCCTTACATGCACGGGACCCTTCCTACAGCTAAAACATGCCTGTCACACCTAGAGGATGGTACACCATTTGATCGGAAAGAGTTTGGAAAAGGCACCTCATCTCCTCATCGCCTGGTGCTTGGGTTCACCCCTCCAACATCTTTCCTAACAACCTCCTCACTTGGGCATATCAACACCGTCATCATCCTGTTGCACACAGTTTGGAATTTGTCCAGAGGATGAAGCGGAAGGATGAGAAAAATTAAGAGACAAGTCTTAGGTGTTCGGACAGGCACATGCCACTCTAATTTCCAATCCGGAAGACAAATTCATCAAAGGCTAGAATTGCCCACGCAAACAGAATAGGGCTAGAGGGAATCCCGCTGTTTTGTGTCCAGTTTCCAAAAACACAAGTTGAATAATGGAACTCAGGGGCACTAAAATTCATGAAACTGCAGAGTTGAAAATATCTATCGTCGAAAAATGTCTTGAGGTAAGTCACAGAAAAGGACTTGTAAGCAAGGGAGAGTGGCAGGAAACATATTTGAACAGGTAGAAAGGACTCCCCGTTAAAGCACAAGAAAAGGGTCTGAACATCGTCAATGACACAGTTGGCCAAACAGGGCATATGCATTTTTTCTGAATATATTCAAGTAAAGGCCATACACACTTTTTATCCAACCAAACAGGTGGACACTGGAAATCAATACTACAAAATGTATCACTTCACAGCAGTCAGAAGGGCCATCCACATAAAGTGTAAACACCAGAAATGCAAGACAGGGCGAGGAGAAAAGGGAGCCCTGTGAGGCTGATTGTGGAAATGTAATTTGCCAACGGCCACTCTGGAGAAGTGTATTGTGTTTGCTAAAACATCTAAAAAATGAGCTACAGAGCATGGGGCACTTGCACTCATGGGCGTATACCTTGGGAAAAACAAAAATCGACAGAAAACAGGCACCACAACGTTTACCACCTCTCTGTTAAAAAGGGCCTCAACTTGGATATAACCTAAATGTCCCTGGAAGGATAAAATGGATAAAAGAGATGGGGTACTTATGTAGAGTGGAATATGACTCATCCAGAAATCAATGAAATAAGGCCAGTTGGAACAACTCTGGAGGAGTTACATACGATCATTCTAAGTGACATATGTCAGAAAGAAAAAGACACATATCATAAGATGTCACTTAAAGGTGGAATCAAAAATGGCTACACATGAAATAAATTACAATACAGAAACATAGTCAAATATGTAGAAAATAGACATAAGGCTGCTAAATGGGAAAGGTGGAGAATGGTGAGGTATTATCCAGGAGGTTGAAATTAGCAAAGATACCATTCCAGGTACCAAATTGAATAACTGACAAGGCCTACACGGTACCTCAAAGAACTGCACTCAGCCCACTCAAGTCACTGGAAAATAATACATATGCCTGGTAAGCATCTGAAAAAGAATTTATTGTTGTCTCACAGTACGTGAATCAAGTGGATGTACAGCAGCAAAAAACAGAGCTTTGAAAATCAGCTGTAACCAATATAAAAATAAATTTAAAAATATTTATAAAAACAGTGAGACAGACAAAAATTCTTACAACTTTTGTTGAAGGGCTACCATGTAACATGGATTGAACACATGTAGACCCACAGCAGGATTATATATAAGGCTGGAATCTATGCACGCTAAGAGATGTTAGAGAGGCTTGGTGAGAAAATGCAGACCTTTTAAAGTAATACTGCCTGGTACCCATTCCATGGGTCCCAAATCTGCAGGTTCAAGGGAATCTTCTGACAGCGAAAACATGCCTGGGAAACCGAGATGAATGTACACCGTGTGCTCAGGAAAGGTGTCTAAAATGCACCTCATTTTTGATCTCCTGGTGCTGGGTTTCGCCATTCCAGCCACATTACTAACAATCTCCCCACTTGGAGAATCAGCACCTTTAACCTCCTGTTTTACACAGTTTTCAATTTGTGCAGAGGATAAATGGGAATAGGGGGAACCAATGAGAGATTAGCTGTAGGAGTTTTGACAGGAACATGTCACTCTAATTTCCTATTAGAAGAAGAATTAACCAAAGGCTCAGCCTGCCTCCCCAGAACCAGAATTGGGCCGGAAGCAATCCAATGGTTTGGCATTCAGTACACAAAAAAAAGCGAGTTGCAAAATGCAGCTCAGGAGCAGACAATTCAAAGACCTGCAAAGATATAAACGATAACCAACGTCCAAAAATATATTCAGGTAAGGCAACGAAGAGGATCTGAATGAGAGGCAGAATTGCAGGAAACAGATTTCAAAAGGTAGATTCTACTCACATTTAAAGCATATGAAAAGCAGCAGAATTTATAAAGTGATGCAGTGGGGCAAAGCAGTGTATGCGTTTTTTTCGTGAATATCTTCAGAAAAAAAAACACAGACAGAGTTTTTGGCCAACCAAGCAAGAGGGAAATGCATATCTGCACAACAAAGAAGTCTCAATTTCCACTGCTCGGTAAGGCATCCAAAAAATGTGTACAAACCAGAAATGCAGGAGAGGCCATGGAAAACAGGGAGCCAAGTCACGCTGATGGGTGGGGTATAAATATCCAAGAGCCACTCTGAAGAAGTGTATGCTGTTAACTAAAACATCTAAAATACAAAGCCCCCGAGCAAAGGGGACTTCAATTCAAGGGCATATAACTTCGGAAGACTAAATATCAATAAGACACAGGCACCCCAAAGTTTAGGGCTGCTCTGCATACAAGAACCTCAACTTTGGTACACCTAAAATATCCCAGGAAAAACAGAAATGCATAAAGAACTTGTGGTAATTTTGTACAACGGAATATCACTCAGACGTGAAATCATTGTATATAAGGACAGTAGCAGCATAATGAGTGGATTTAAGTATGATGATTCTAAGGGAAATTAGTCACACAGAAAAAGAATCTTATCATAAGATATCACTTATAGAGGGAATGTCAATATCACAACACATGAACTGAATTAGAAAAGAGAACAGAGTCTCACATTTAGAAAAAAAAAATCTTAGGCCTGCTTCAGGAGAAAGGAGAGGTTGGGTGATGCATAAATCCAGAGTTTGATATTAACACAGGTACCATTCCATAAACCAAATACAGAATAGACAAGACCTACACCTTCCTCAGTGAACGGGACTCAACACCCTGATTTCCCACATAGGTATATATCTGACTAGTAAGAATCTTAAAACCTATGTATTGATATGTCTCCGTAAGGGAATCAATTGTGTCTAGACCAGCATAAACAAGTCAGTGATAATTAGCTCAACCCCATTATAAACCATGAATTTCAAAAACAAAACCAAAAAACAGCGAAATTCTTACACAATTCCTTCAAAGGTTCTGATGAAACCTGGAATGACCCTATCAGCAAAGACAGCTGGATGAGACATAAAGCTCGACACTTGGGGCTGAGAGGACTGGTGAGATTGGGATAGAAAATGCAGACCCTTAAGGTAGTAATGCATGCAACCATCCCATGGGTCCCAAATCTCCAGGTAGAAGGGAATATCACTACAGTTATAACATGTATGGGAAACCTAGAGAATGGACAACATGTGATGGCGAAAGGTTTCTAAAACTCTCCTAATTTTTCTTCTCCTTCTGCTCCAGTTTGGTATTCCAACTGCTTTACTATCAATCTACCAACTTAGGAGAGCCAGCCCCTATAACCTCCTGGTACACACAGTTTGCTAATTGTGCAGAGGATGAAAGGGAAGAGGGAGAACCTATCAGAGATTAGATGTAGACATTTGGACGGGCACATGTCACTCTAATTTCCCGGCAGGAAGAAGAATTAACCAAAGCCTCAGCCACCCACAGGGAACCAATATAGCCACCCCTGGAACCAGTATAGGTCCTGAAGCAAAATTGTGGATTTGTGGCCAGCTCACAAAAATGGGATTTGAAAATTGGGGCTCAGCGGCACAGCAATTCAAAAACGTGCAGAGTTATAAAGGACTACTCTCTTCCAAAAATCTGTTGAGGGAAGGCAAAGAAGGGGACTGGAAAATGAGGCAGAATTGCACAAAACATATTTCAAGAGGTAAATTGGAATCACCTTTAAAGCACAGGAGAAGCATCACAACTTGGACAGTGATGCCCTTGGCCAAAAAGGGCGTATGCCTTTTCTCCTGAATATATTCAGGAGAAAACGCATACGCCCTTTCTGGCCAATCAAGCAAGCGCACAATGCAAATCCACACTACAAAGAATTGTCACTTCCCACCGGTCAAAAGGGACATCCGAATATCTGTAAAAACCAGAGAGGCAAGAGAGAGATGACAAGGGCATGAAGCAATATGATGCCAAAGACATGGAGGAATGTGATGACAAGCGCATGGAGCATTGTGATGACAAGATTATGTAGCATTTTGCTGACAAAGGCAAGGAGCATTGTGATGACAAGGTTCATGGAACACTGTGATGACAAGCATCACGGAGCACTGTGATTACAGGGATCATGGAGCATTGGGATGACAAGGGCATGGATCACTGTGATGACAAGGGTCATGGAGCATTTTGATGACAAGTGTTCCAGATCATTGTGTTGTCAGGGTTCATGGAGCGTTGTGATGACAGTGGTCATGGAGCATTGTGATGACAGGGTTCATGGAGCACTGTGATGACAATGTAATGGAGCACTGTGATAAGAAGACCATGGAGCCTTGTGATTACAAGTCTCATGGAACATTCTGATGAAAAGGGGCCGTGAGCATTGTGATTACAGGGGTCTTGGAGCATTGTGATGACAAGGGCATGAAGCATTGGGATGAGAAGGCCATGGAGTGTTCTGATGACATGCATCATGGAGCTTTGTGATGACAAGGGCATGGAGCATTGTGATTACAGGGGTCTTGGAACACTGATGAAAAGGGCATGGATCATTGTCATGAAAAAGGCATGGAGCCTTGTCATGACAGTGTTCAAGGAGCATAATGAAAACAAGTGTCAGGGAGCATTGTGATGACAAGGGTATTGAGAATTGTGATGACAAAGGTCATGGAGCATTGTGATGAGAAGACCATGGATAATTGTTATGACAAGTGTCATGGGGCGTTGTGAGGATAAGTGTTATGGAACATTGTGATCACAAGGATTTGGAGCATTGTGATGACAGAGGTCATGGAGCATTTTTATTTCATTGTGATGACAATAGCCTGAACCATTATGATGATGGGCATGGTGCATTGTGATGACAGGTTTCATGGAGCATTGAGATGAAAAGGGGCATGGTGCATTGTGATGACAGTGTTCATGGTACATTGAGATGAAAAGGGGCATGGAGCATTGTGATTACAGGAGTCTTGGAGCATTGTGATGACATGGGCATAGAGCATCATGAATGAGAAGGCCATGGAACATTCTGATGACATGCGTCTTGGAGCTTTGTGATGGCAAGGGCATGGAGCATTGTGATTACAGGGTTCTTGGAGCATTGTGATGACAAGGGTCATTGAGAATTTTGATGACAAGGCTGTGGAACATTGTGATGGCAGGTGTCATGGAGCATTGTTATGACAGGGGTAATGGAGCATTGTGATGAGAAGGGCATGGAGCATTGGTCTGAAAAGTTTCGTGGATTATTGTGATGAGAGTGGGCATGGAGCATTGTGATGACAAGGGCACTGAACACTGTGATACATGGGCCATGATGGATTGTAATGACAAGGGCATGGAGCATTGTGGTGAGAAGAGCATCGGGTACTGTGATGACAAGCATCATGGGGCTTTGTGATGACAAGGGCATGGAACAATGTGATGAGAGGGTTCATGGAGCATTGTGATGAAAATGACATGGAGCATTTTGATGACAGGTGCATGGAGCATTGGTCTGATAAGTTTAATGGATAAATGTGTTGAGAGTGGGCATGGCACATTGGGATGACAAGGGCATGGAATATTGTGAAGAAAGGTGTCTGGGAGCATTGTGATGACATATTTCATGGCCCATTGTGATGACAATGGCATGGAGCATTGTGATGCACAAGTGTTATGGCGGATTGTGATGACAAAGGTAATGGAGCATTGTGATGACAAGGGCTTGGAGCATTGTGATGACAAGGGCATGGAGCATTGTGATGACAACGGGAATTGAGAATTTTGATGAAAATTTCGTGAAGCATTGTGATGACAAAGGCATGGAACTTGCTATGACAGGGGTCATGGGGCATTGCGATGACAAGTGCATGGAGAATTGTGATGACAATAGCATGTATCATTGTGATGAGAACTGTCATGGAGCATTGTGATGACAAGGACATGGAGAATTTTGATAACAAGGTACATGGAGTATTGTGATGATCAGGGCATGGAGCATTGTGATGGCAAGACCGTGGAGCACTGTGATGAGAAGACCATGGATAATTGTGATGACGAGCATCATGGAGAACTGTAATGACAAGGGGCATGGAGCATTGTGTTGACAGGTGTCATGGAGCATTGTGATGACAAGGGTCACGGAGCATTCTGATGACAAGCTTGTGGAGTATTGTGATGACAATGGCATGGAGCATTGTGATGACAATGGCATGGAGCATTGTGATGAAAAAGGCATGGAGACTTGTCATGACAGGTTACAAGGAGCATACTGACGACCAGTGTCAGGGAGCATTGTGATGACAAGTGTACTGAGAATTGTGATGACAAAGGTCATGGAGCACTGTGATGAGAAGTCCATGGATAATTGTGATGACCAGCGTCATGGGGCGTTGTGATGGCAAGTGTTATGGAACATTGTGATCACAAGGGTTTGGAGCATTGTGATGACAGAGGTCATGGAGAATTTTGATTTCATTGTGATGACAATAGCATGAAGCATTATCATAATGGGCATGGTGCATTGTGATGACAGGGTTCATGGAGCAATGAGATGAAAAGGGGCATGGAGCATGGTGATTACAAGGGTATTGGAGCATTGTGATGACAAGAGCCATGGAGCCTTGTGATGACAAGGCCGTGGAACATGGTGATGGATGGGGTCATGGAGCATTGTTATGACAGGGGTAATTGAGCATTGTGATGACAAGGCCATGGAGCATTGGGCTGAAAATATTCATGGAGTATTGTGATGACAGGGGTCATGGAGCATTGTGATGACAACGAAATTGAGCACTGTGATGACAAGTTCCTGGAGCATTGTGATGAGAAGACCATGGAGCCTTGTAATGAAAAGTCTCATGGAGCATTCTGATGAAAAGGGGCATGGAACATTGTGATTACAGTGGTCTTGGAGCATTGTGATGACAAGGGCATGGAGCATTGTGATGAGAAGGCAATGGAGCATTCTGAAATGCGTCATGGAACTTTGTGATGACAAGGGCATGGAACATTGTGATTACAGGTGTCTTGAAGCATTGTGATGAACAGGGCATGGATCATTGTTATGAAAAAGACATGGAGCCTTTTCATGACAGGGTTTAAGGAGCATACTGATGACAAGTGTCAGGGAGCATTGTGATAACAAGTGTATTGAGCATTGTGATGACAAAGGTCATGGAGCACTGTGATGAGAAGACCATGGATAATTGTGATGATGAGCGTCATGGGGTGTTGTGATGATAAGTGTTATTGAACATTATGATCACAAGGGTTTGGAGCATTGTGATGACGAAGTCATGGAGAATTTTGATTTCATTGTGATGGCAATAGCATGAAGCATTTTGATTATCGGCATGGTGCATTGTGATGACAGGGTTCATGGAGCATTGAGATGAAGAGGGGCATGGAGCTTTGTGATTACAGGTGTCTTGGAACACTGTGATGACAAGGGTAATGGAGCCTTGTGATGACAAGGCCGTGGAACATGGTGATGGCACGGGTCATGGATCATTTTTATGACAGGAGTAATGGAGCATTGTGATGACAAGGGCATGGAACATTGGTCTGCAAAGTTTCATGGATTATTATGATGAGAGTGGGCATCGAGCATTGTGATGACAAGAGCACGGAACACAGTGATATATGTGTCATGGAGGATTGCAATGACAAGGGCATGGAGCATTGTGATGACAAGCGTCATGGAGCTTTGTGAATGACAATGTCATGGATCAATGTGATGAGAAGTTTCATTGAGCTTTGTGATGACAATGGCATGCAGCATTGTGATGCCAAGGGTCATGGAGCTTTGTGATGACATAGGCCATGGAGCATTTTGATGACAAGGGCGTGGTGCATTGTGATGAGAAAGGCAGGGATCATTGTGATGACAGGGTCATGGAGCAATTGGATGAAAAGGGTCATGGAACATTTTGATGACAGGGGTTATGGAACATTGTGTTATCAGGGGTCATGCAGCATTGTGATGAAAAGGGTCATATAGCATTGTGATGACAGGGGTTATGGAACATTGTGATGTCAGGGGCATGGAGCATTGTGATGATAAGTGCATGTAGCATTGTAGTGACAAGGGTTATGGCACACTGTGATGACAGGCGTGAGGGAGTGTTGAGATGATCAGTGATGGAACATTGTGATATCATTGCTGAGAGAGCATTTTGATGAGAAGTGCATGGAGCATTGTGATAACAAGGTTGTGGAGCACTGTGATGACAAACGCATGGCACATTGTGATGATATGGGTCATGGAGCATTGTGCTGACAAACGCATGGAGCATTGTGATGACAAGGTTTATGGAGCATTGTGATGACAACGATGTGGAGCATTGTGATGACAAGCGCATGGCGCATTGTGATGCCATGGGTCATGGAGTATTGTGCTGACAAAGGCATGGAGCATTGTGATGACTAGGGTCACGGAGCATTGTGATGAAATGTTCATGGAGCATTGTGGTGACAATGGTCATGAAGCATTGGGATGACTGGAGTCACGGAGCATTGTGATGACAGGGGTCATAGAGCATTGTGATGAAAGTGCATGGAGCATTGTGATGACAGGGCCATGTTGCATTGGTCTGACAAATTTCATGGACTATTGTGATGAGAGTGGGCATGGCGCATTATGATGACAAGGGCATGGAGCATTGTGATGAGAAGGTCATGGAGTACTGTGAAGACAGGTGTCAGGGAGAATTGTGATGAGACATGTCATGGTCATTGCGATGACAATAGAATGGAGCATTGTGATGCCAACTGTCATGGAGGATGGTGATGACAAAGGTAATGGAGCATTTTGATGACAAGGGCATGGAGCATTGTGATGACAAGGGCCATTGAGAATTTGGATGACCAGTTCATGAAGCATTGTGATGACAAGCACAAGGAGCTTGCTATGACAGGGATCATGGAGCATTGCGATGACAAGTGCAAAGAGAATTGTGATGACAAAGCATGTAACACTGTGATGAGAAGTGTCATGGAGCATAGTGATGCCAAGAACGTGGAGAATTGTGATGACACGGGGCATGGAGCATTTTGATGACCAGGGCATGGAGCATTGTGATGGCAAGACCGTGGAGCATTGTGATGAGAAGGCCACGGGTAACTGTGATGACGAGCGTCATGAAGCACTGTAATGACAAGGTGTATGGAGCATTGTGATAACAGGGGTCAAGAAGCATTGTGATGACAAGGGTCAGGGAGCACTCTGATGACAAGCTTGTGGAGTATTTTGATGACAATAGCATGGAGCATTGTGAAGAAAACGGCATGGGGCATTGTGATGAAAAAGGCATGGAGCCTTTTCATGACAGGTTTCAAGGAGCATTCTGACAACAAGTGTCAGGGAGACTTGTGAGGACAAAGGTCATGGAGCATTGTGACGACAAGCACATGGAGTATTGTGATGACAAGCACATGGAGCTTGCTATGACAGGGGTCATGGAGCATTGTGATGACAAGTGCATAGAGAATTGTGATGACAAAGCATGTAACACTTTGATGAGAAGTGTCATGGAGCATAGTGATGCCAAGAACGTGGAGAATTGTGATGACAGGGACATGGAGCTGTGTGATGACCAGGGCATGGAACATTGTGATGGCAAGACCATGGAACATTGTGATGAGAGGACCAGGGATAATTGTGATGACAAGCGTCATGGAGCACTGTAATGACAAGGGGTGTGGAGCATTGTGATGACAGGGGTCATGGATCATTGTGATGACAGTGGTCATGGATCATTGTGATGACAAGTGTCATGGAGCATGTTGATGACAAGGGCGTGGAGCATTGTGATGAGAAGAGCATGGATAATTGTGATGACGAGCATCATGGAGCACTGTAATGACAAGGGGCATGGATCATTGTGATGACAGGTGTCATGGAACATTTTGATGACTGGGTTCATGGATCAATGTGATGACAAGTGTCACGGGGCATTCTGATGACAAGCTTGTGGAGTATTGTGATGACAATGGCATGGAGCATTGTGATGAAAAGGGCATGGATCATTGTGATGAAAAGGGCATGGAGACTTGTCATGAGAGTTTTCAATGAGCATACTGATGACAAGTTCCAGGGAGCATTGTGATGACAAGTGTATTGAGAATTGTGATGACAAATTTCATGGAGCATTGTGATGAGAAGTCCATGGATTATTGTGGTAACAAGCATCATGGGGCGTTGTGATGACAAGTTTTATGGAACATTGTGATCACAGGGGTTTGGAGCATTGTGATGACAGAGGTCATGGAGAATTTTGATTTCATTGTGATGACAATAGCATGAAGCATTATGATGAAGGGCATGTTGTATTGTGATGACAGGGTTCATGGAGCATTGAGATGAAAAGTGGCATGGAGTATTGTTATTACAGGTGTTTGGGAGCATTGTGATGAAAAGGGCATGGAGCATTGTGATGAGAAGGCCATGGAGCATTCTGATGACATGTGTCAGGGAGCTTTGTGATGACATGGGCATGGATCGTTGTGATTACAGGGGTCTTGGAGCATTGTGATGACAAGGGTCATGGAGTCTTGTGATGACAAAGCCGTAGAACATTGTGATCGCAGGGGTCATGGTGCATTGTTATGAGAGGGGTAATGGAGCATTGTGATGAGAAGGGCATGGAGCATTGGTCTGAAAAGTTTCATGGATTATTGTGATGAGAGTGGGCATGGAGCATTGTGATGACAAGGGCACGGAACACAGTGATACATGTTTCTTGGAGGATTGCAATGACAAAGGCATGGTGCAATCTGATGAGAAGGGCATGGAGCATTGTGATGAGAACTCCATGGAGCATTCTGATGACATGCGTCAGGGAGCTTTGTGATGACATGGGCATGGAGCATTGTGATTACAGGGGTCTTGGAGCATTGTGATGACAAGGGTCATGGAGTCTTGCGATGACAAAGCCGTGGAACATTGTGATGGCAGGGGTCATGGAGCATTGTTATGACAGTGGTAATGGAGCATTTTGATGACAAGGGCATGGAGCATTGGTCTGAAAAGTTTCATGGATTATTGTGATGAGAGTGGGCATGGAGCATTGTGATGACAAGTGCACGGAACACAGTGATACATGTGTCTTGGAGGATTGCAGTGACAAAGGCATGGTGCATTGTGATGAGAAGGGCATTGAGCATTGTGATGACAAGCGTCATGAAGTTTTGTGATGACAACCTCATGGAGCAATGTGATGAGAGGTTTCATGGAGCTTTGTGATGACAATGGCATGGAGCATTATGATGCCAAGGGTCATGGAGCTTTGTGATGACAAGGATGTGGTGCATTGTGATGAGAAGGGCAGGGAGCATTGTGATGACAGGGTCATGGAGCAATTGGATGAAATGTTCATGGAACATTTTGATGACAGTGTTTATGGAACATTGTGATGTCAGGGGTCATGGAGCATTC
The DNA here is from genome assembly GCF_964165515.1 of Mesoplodon bidens. NCBI lineage: Eukaryota > Metazoa > Chordata > Mammalia > Artiodactyla > Ziphiidae > Mesoplodon > Mesoplodon bidens. Next base: position 4,114,782 of record NW_027671488.1, on the reverse strand, counting down.
TGATGAAATGGGTCATGGAGCATTGTGATGACAGGGGTTATGGTATATTGTGATGTCAGGGGCATGGAGTATTGAGATGATAAGTGCATGTAGCATTGTTGTGACAAGGGTTATGGAACATTGTGATGACAGGCGTGAGGGAGTATTGAGATGATTAGTGATGGAACATTGTGATATCATTGGTGAGAGAGCATTTTGATGAGAAGTGCATGGAGCATTGTGATAACAAGGTTGTAGAGCACTGTGATGACAAACGCATGGCACCTTGTGATGATATGGGTCATGGAGTATTGTGCTGACAAACGCATGGACATTGTGATGACAAGGTTTATGGAGCATTGTGATGACAACGATGTGGAGCATTGTGATGACAAGTGCATGGCACATTGTGATGCCATGGGTCATGGAGTATTGCGCTGACAAAGGCATGGAGCACTGTGATGACTAGGGTCACGGAGCATTGTGATGAAATGTTCATGGAGCATTGTGGTGACAATGGTCATGAAGCATTGTGATGACTGGAGTCACGGAGCATTGTGATGACAGGGGTCATAGAGCATTGTGATGAATGTGCATGGAGCATTGTGATGACAGGGGCATGTTGCATTGGTCTGACAAATTTCATGGACTATTGTGATGAGAGTGGGCATGGCGCATTGTGATGACAAGGGCATGGAGCATTGTGATGAGAAGGTCATGGAGTATTGTGAAGACAGGTGTCAGGGAGCGTTGTGATGACATATGTCATTGTCATTGCGATGACAATGGAATGGAGCATTGTGATGCCAAGTGTCATGGAGTATTGTGATGACAAAGGTAATGGAGCATTTTGATGACAAGGTCTTGGAGCATTGTGACGACAAAGGTAATGGAGCATTTTGATGACAAGGTCTTGGAGCATTGTGACGACAAGGGTCATGGAGCTTTGTGATGACAAGGGCATGGAGCATTGTGATGACAAGGGCCATTGAGAATTTTGATGACCAGTTCATAGAGCATTGTGATGACAAGCACATGGAGCTTGCTATGACAGGGATCATGGAGCATTGCGATGACAATTGCATAGAGAATTGTGATGAGAAAGCATGTAACACTGTGATGAGAAGTTTCATGGAGCATAGTGATGCCAAGAACGTGGAGAATTGTGATGACACGGGACATGGAGCATTGTGATGACCAGGGCATGGAGCATTGTGATGGCAAGACCGTGGAGCACTGTGATGAGAAGACCACGGGTAACTGTGATGACGAGCGTCATGGAGCACTGTAATGACAAGGGGTATGGAGCATTGTGCTGACAAACGCATGGAGCATTGTGATGACAAGGTTTATGGAGCATTGTGATGACAACGATGTGGAGCATTGTGATGACAAGCGCATGGCGCATTGTGATGCCATGGGTCATGGAGTATTGTGCTGACAATGGCATGGAGCATTGTGATGACTAGGGTCACGGAGCATTGTGATGAAACGTTCATGGAGCATTGTGGTGACAATGGTCATGAAGCATTGTGATGACTGGAGTCATGGAGCATTGTGATGACAGGGGTCATAGAGCATTGTGATGAAAGTGCATGGAGCATTGTGATGACAGAGGCATGTTGCATTGGTCTGACAAATTTCATGGACTATTGTGATGAGAGTGGGCATGGCGCATTGTGATGACAAGGGCATGGAGCATTGTGATGAGAAGGTCATGGAGTATTGTGATGACAATGGTCAGGGAGCATTCTGATGACAAGCTTGTGGAGTATTTTGATGACAAAGACATGGAGCATTGTGAAGAAAACGGCATGGGACATTGTGATGAAAAAGGCATGGAGCCTTTTCATGACAGGTTTCAAGGAGCATTCTGACAACAAGTGACAGGGTGCATTGTGATGACAAAGGTCATGGAGCATTGTGACGACAAGCACATGGAGTATTGTGATGAAAAGCACATGGATCTTGCTATGACAGGGGTCATGGACCATTGCGATGACAAGGGCATAGAGAATTGTGATGACAAAGCATTTAACACTTTGATGAGAAGTGTCATGGAGCATAGTGATGCCAAGAATGTGGAGAATTGTGATGACAGGGACATGGAGCAGTGTGATGACCTTGGCATGGAGAATTGTCATGGCAAGACCGTGGAGCATTGTGATGAGAAGACCATGGATTATTGTGATGACAAGCGTCATGGAGCACTGTAATGACAAGGGGTGTGGAGCATTCTGATGACAGGGGTCATGGAGCATTGTGATGACAGTGGGCATGGAGCATTGTGATGACAAGTGTCATGGAGCGTGTTGATGACAAGGGCGTGGAGCATTGTGATGAGAAGACCATGGCTAATTGTGATTACGAGCGTCATGGATCACTGTAATGAAAAGGGGTATGGAGTATTGTGATGACAGGGGTCATGGAGCATTGTGATGATTGGGGACATGGAGCATTGTGATAACCATGTCATGGAGCATTGTGATGGCAAGACTGTGGAGCACTGTGATGAGAAGACCATGGATAATTGTGATGACGAGCATCATGGAGCACTGTAATGACAAGGGGCATGGAGCATTGTGATGACAGGTGTCATGGAACATTTTGATGACAGGGTTCATGGATCATTGTGATGACAAGTGTCACGGAGCATTCTGATGACAAGCTTGTGGAGTATTGTGATGACAATGGCATGGAGCATTGTGATGAAAAGTGCATGGAGACTTGTCATGACAGTTTTCAATGAGCATACTGATGACAAGTTCCAGGGAGCATTGTGATGACAAGTGTATTGAGAATTGTGATGACAAAGGTCATGGAGCATTGTCTTGAGAAGTCCATGGATAATTGTGGTAACCAGCATCATGGGGCATTGTGATGACAAGTTTTACGGAACATTGTGATCACAGGAGTTTGGAGCATTGTGATGACAGAGGTCATGGAGAATTTTGATTTCATTGTGATGACAATAGCATGAAGCATTATGATGATGGGCATGTTGCACTGGGATGACAGAGTTCATGGAGCACTGAGATGAAAAGTGGCATGGAGTATTGTTATTAGAGGGGTCTTGGACCATTGTTATGAAAAGGACATGTAGCATTGTGATGAGAAGGCCATGGAACATCCTGATGACATGTGTCAGGGAGCTTTGTGATGACATGGCCATGGAGCATTGTGATTACAGGGGTCTTGGAGCATTGTTATGACAAGGGTCATGGAGTCTTGCGATGACAAAGCCGTAGAACATTGTGATGGCAGGGGTCATGGAGCATTGTTATGACAGGGTTAATGGAGCATTGTGATGAGAACGGCATGGAGCATTTGTCTGAAAAGTTTCATGGATTATTGTGATGAGAGTGGGCATGGAGCATTGTGATGACAAGGGCACGGAACACAGTGATACATGTGTCTTGGAGGATTGCAAAGACAAAGGCATGGTGCATTCTGATGAGAAGGGCATGGAGCATTGTGATGAGAAGGCCATGGACCATTCTGATGACATGCGTCAGGGAGCTTTGTTATGACATGGGCATGGAGCATTGTGATTACAGGGGTCGTGGAGCATTGTGATGACAAGGGTCATGGAGTCTTGCTATGACAAAGCCGTGGAACCTTGTGATGGCAGGGGTCATGGAGCATTGTTATGAGGTTTATAATGGAGCATTGTGATGACAAGGGCAGGAGCATTGGTCTGAAAAGTTTCATGGATTATTGTGATGAGAGTGGGCATGGAGCATTGTGATGACAAGTGCACGGAACACAGTGATACATGTGTCTTGGAGGATTGCAATGACAAAGGCATGGTGCATTGTGATGAGAAGGGCATCGAGCATTGTGATGACAAGCGTCATGGAGCTTTGTGATGACAACGTCATGGAGCAATGTGATGAGAGGTTTCATGGAGCTTTGTGATGACAATGGCATGCAGCATTGTGATGCCAAGGGTCATGGAGCTTTGTGATGACATAGGCCATGGAGCATTTTGATGACAAGGTTGTGGTGCATTGTGATGAGAAGGGCAGGGAGCATTGTGATGACAGGGTCAAGGAGCAATTGGATGAAATGGTCATGGAACATTTTGATGACAGTGTTTATGGAACACTGTGATGTCAGGGGTCATGGAGCATTGTGATGAAAAGGGTCATGGAGCATTGTGATGACAGGGGTTATGGAACATTGTGATGTCAGGGGCATGGAGCATTGTGATGATAAGTGCATGTATCATTGTTGTGACAAGGGTTATGGAACATTGTGATGACAGGTGTGAGGGAGTATTGAGATGATTAGTTAAGGAACATTGTGATATCATTGGTGAGAGAGCATTTTGATGAGAAGTGCATGGAGCATTGTGATAACAAGGTTGTGGAGCACTGTGATGACAAACGCATGGCACATTGTTATGATATGGGTCATGGAGCATTGTGCTGACAAACGCATGGAGCATTGTGATGACAAGGTTTATGGAGCATTGTGATGACAACGATGTGGGGCATTGTGATGACAAGCGCATGGCGCATTGTGATGCCATGGGTCATGGAGTATTGTGCTGACAAAGGCATGGAGCATTGTGATGAGTAGAGTCACGGAGCATTGTGATGAAATGTTCATGGAGCATTGTGGTGACAATGTTCATGAAGCATTGTGATGACTGGAGTCACGGAGCATTGTGATGACAGGAGTCATAGAGCATTGTGATGAAAGTGCATGGAGCATTGTGATGACAGGGGCATGTTGCATTGGCCTGACATATTTCATGGACTATTGTGATGAGAGTGGGCATGGCGCATTGTGATGACAAGGGCATGGAGCATTGTGATGAGAAGGTCATGGAGTATTGTGAATACAGGTGTCAGGGAGCATTGTGATGAGATATGTCATGGTCATTGCGATGACAATAGAATGGAGCATTGTGATGCCAAGTGTCATGGAGGATTGTGATGACAAATGTAATGGAGCATTTTGATGACAAGGGCTTGGAGCATTGTGATGACAAGGGTCATGGAGCTTTGTGATGACAAGGGCATGGAGCATTGTGATGACAAGGGCCATTGAGAATTTTGATGACCTGTTCATGAAGCATTGTGATGACAAGCACATGGAGCTTGCTAAGAGAGGGATCATGGAGCATTGCGATGACAAGTGCATAGAGAATTGTGATGACAAAGCATGTAACACTGTGATGAGAAGTGTCATGGTGCATAGTGATGCCAAGAACGTGGAGAATTGTGATGACACGGGACATGGAGCATTGTGATGACCAAGGCATGGAGCATTGTGATGGCAAGACCGTGGAGCATTGTGATGAGAAGACCACAGGTAACTGTGATGACGAGCGTCATGGAGCACTGTAATGACAAGGGGTATGGAGCATTGTGATAACAGGCGTCATGCAGCATTGTGATGAAAAGGGTCAGGGAGCATTCTGATGACAAGTTTGTGGAGTATTTTGATGACAATGGCATGGAGCATTGTGAAGAAAACGACATGGGGCATGGGGATGAAAAAGCATGGAGCCTTTTCATGACAGGTTTCAAGGAGCATTCTGAGAACAAGTGTCAGGGAGCCTTGTGATGACAAAGGTCATGGAGCATTGTGACGACAAGCACATGGAGTATTGTGATGACAAGCACATGGAGCTTGCTATGACAGGGTTCATGGAGCATTGCGATGACAAGTGCATTGAGAATTGTGATGACAAAGCATGTAACACTTTGATGAGATGTGTCATGGAGCATTCTGATGCCATGAACGTAGGGAATTGTGATGACAGGGACATGGAGCAGTGTGATGACCAGGGCATGGAGCATTGTGATGGCAAGACCGTGGAGCATTGTGATGAGAAGACCATGGATAATTGTGATGACAAGCGTCATGGAGCACTGTAATGACAAGGGGTTTGGAGCATTGTGATGACAGGGGTCATGGAGCATTGTGATGACAGTGGTCATGGAGCATTGTGATGACAAGTGTCATGGAGCATTTTGATGACAAGTGCGTGGAGCATTGTGATGGGAAGAGCATGGATAATTGTGATTACGAGCGTCATGGAGCACTGTAATGAAAGGGTTATGGAGTATTGTGATGACAGGGGTCATGGAGCATTGTGATGACTGGCGACATGGAGCATTGTGATAACCAGGTCATGGAGCATTGTGATGGCAAGACAGTGGAGCACTGTGATGAGAAGACCATGGATAATTGTGATGACGAGCCTCATGGAGCACTGTAATGACAAGGGGCATGGAGCATTGTGATGACAGGTGTCATGGAACATTTTAATGACAGGGTTCATGGATCATTGTCATGACAAGTGTCACGGAGCATTCTGATGACAAGCTTGTGGAGTATTGTGATGACAATGGCATGGAGCATTGTGATGAAAAGGGCATGGATCATTGTGATGAAAAAGGCATGGAGACTTGTCATGACAGTTTTCAATGAGCATACTGATGACAAGTTCCACGGAGCATTGTGATGACAAGTGTATTGAGAATTGTGATGACAAAGGTCATGGAGCATTGTGATGAGAAGGCCATGGAGCATTCTGATGACATGCGTCAGGGAGCTTTGTGATGACATGGGCATGGAGCATTGTGATTACAGCGGTCTTGGAGCATTGTGATGACAAGGGTCATGGAGTCTTGTGATGACAAAGGCAGGGCTCATGGAGCATTGTTATGACAGGTGTAATGGAGCATTGTGATGACAAGGGCATGGAGCATTGGTCTGAAAAGTTTCATGGATTATTGTGATGAGAGTGGGCATGGAGCATTGTGATGACAAGTGCACGGAACTCAGTGATACATGTGTCTTGGTGGATTGCAATGACAAAGGCATGGTGCATTGTGATGAGAAGGGCATCAAGCATTGTGATGACAAGCGTCATGGAGCTTTGTGATGACAGCACCATGGAGCAATGTGATGAGAGGTTTCATGGAACTTTGTGATGACAATGGCATGGAGCATTGTGATGCCAAAGGTCATGGAGCTTTGTGATTACATTGGCCATGGAGCATTTTGATGACAAGTGTGTGGTGCATTGTGATGAGAAGGGCAGGGAGCATTGTGATGACAGGGTCATGGAGCAATTGGATGAAATGGTCATGAAACATTTTGATGACAGTGTTTATGGAACATTGTGATGTTAGGGGTCATGGAGCATTGTGATGAAAAGGGTCAAGGCGCATTGTGATGACAGGGGTTATGGAACATTGTGATGTCAATTGTCATGGAGCATTGTGATGATAAGGGCATGTAGCACTGTTGTGATAAGGGTCATGGAACATTGTAATGACAGGGGTGTGGGAGTATTGAGATGATTAGCGATGGAACATTGTGATATCAGTGGTGAGAGAGCATTTTGATGAGATGAGCATGGAGCATTGTGATGACAAACTTGTGGAGCATTGTGATGACAAACGCATGGCACTTTGTGATGACATGGGTCAGGAGCATTGTGCTGACAAATGCATGGAGCACTGTGATGACAAGGTTTAAGCAGCATTGTGATGACAAACGCATGGCACTTTGTGATGACATGGGTCAGGAACATTGTGCTGACAAATGCATGGATCACTGTGATGACAAGGTTTATGGAGCATTGTGATGACAACGATGTGGAGCATTGTGATGACAAGGGCATGGCACATTGTGATACTATGGGTCATGGAGTATTGTGCTGACAAAGGCATGTAGCATTGTGATGACAAGGGTCACCGAGAATTGTGTTTAAATGTTCATGGAGCATTGTGGTGACAATTGTCACAGAGCCTTGTGATGACGAGGGCATGGATCATTGTGATGACAAAGGTCATGAAGCACTGTGATGACTGGAGTCACGGAGCATTGTGATGACCTGAGTCATAGAACATTGTGATAAAAGAGCATGGAGCATTGTGATGAAAGGGGCATGGAGCATTTGTCTGACAATTTTCATGGATTATTGAGATGACAGTGGGCATGGTGAATTGTGATGACAAGGGCATCGAGCATTGTGATGAGAAGGTCATGGAGTACTGTGAAGACAGGTGTTGGAGCATTGTGATGACATATGTCATGGTCCATTGTGATGACAATGGATAGGAGCATTGTGATGCCAAGTGTCTTGGAGGATTGTGATGACAAAGGTAACGGAGTATTTTGATGAAAAGGGCTTGGAGCATTGTGATGACATGAGTCATGGAGCATTGTGATGACAATGGCCATTGAGAATTTTGATGACAAGTTCATGAAGCATTATGAGGACAATCACATGGAGCTTGCTATGACAGGGGTCATGGAGAAATGCGATGACAAGTGCATTGAGAATTGTGATGACAAAGCATGTAACACTGTGAAGAGAAGTATCATGGAGCATACTGATGCCGAGAACGTGGAGAATTGTGATGACAGGGGACATGGAGCATTGTGATGACCATGGCATGGAGCATTGTGATGGCAAGAACGTGGAGCATTTTTATGAAAAGACAATGGATAATTGTGATGACGAGCATCACGGAGCACTGTAATGACAAGGGGTATGGAGCATTGTGATGACAGGTGTCATGGAGCATTGTGATGACAGTGGTCATGGAGCATAGTGATGACAAGGGTCATGGAGCATTTTGATGACAAAGACGTGGAGCATTGTGATGAGAAGAGCATGGGAAATTGTGATGACGAGTGTCATGGAGCCATTTAATGACAAGGGGTATGGAGCATTGTGATGACAGTGGTCATGGAGCATTGTGATGACTGGGGACATGGAGCATTGTGATGACCAAGGCATGGAACATTGTGATGGCAAGACCGTGGAGCACTGTGATGAGAAGACGATGGATAATTGTGATGACGAGCATCATGGAGCACTGTAATGACAAGGGGCATGGAGCATTGTGATGACAGGTGTCATGGAACATTTTGATGACAGGGTTCATGGATCATTGTGATGACAAGTGTCACGCAGACTTCTGATGACAATCTTGTGGAGTATAGTGATGACAATGGCATGGAGCATTGTGATGAAAAGGGCATGGATCATTGTGATGAAAAAGGCATGGAGACTTGTCATGACAGGGTTCAATGAGCATACTGACGACAAGTGTCCGGGAGCATTGTGAGGACAAGTGTATTGAGAATTGTGATGACAAAGGTCATGGAACATTGTGATGAGAAGTCCATGGATAATTGTGATGACCAGTGTCATGGGGCCTTGTGATGACAAGTGTTATGGAAAATTGTGATCAAAATGGTTTGGAGCATTGTGATGACAGAGTTCATGGAGAAGTTTGATTTCATTGTGATGGCAATAGCATGAAGCATTATGATGATCGGCATGGTGCATTGTGATGACAGGGTTCATGGAGCATTCAGATGAAAAGGGGCATGGAGCATTGTGATTACAGGGGTCTTGGAGCATTGTGATGACAAGGGTCATGGAGCCTTGTGATGACAAGGCCGTGGAACATGGTGATGGCACGGGTCATGGATCATTTTTATGACAGGGGTAATGGAGCATTGTGATGACCGGGTCATGGAGCAATTGGATGAAAAGGGTCATGGAACATTTTGATGACAGGGTTTAGGGAACATTGTGATGTCATTGGTCATGGAGCATTTTGATGAAAAGTGCATGGAGGATTGTGATGAGAAGACCATGGGAAATTGTGATGACGAGTGTCATGGAGCACTTTAATGACAAGGGGTATGGAGCATTGTGATGACAGGGGTCATGGAGCATTGTGATGACTGGGGACATGGAGCTTTGGGATGACCAAGGCATGGAGCATTGTGATGGCAAGACCGTGGAGCATTTTGATGGGAAGACCATGGATAATTGTGATGACGAGCATCATGGAGCACTGTAATGTCTAAGGGTATGGAGCTTTGTGATGACAGGGACCATGGAGCATTCTGATGACAAGCTTGTGGAGTATTGTGATGACAATGACATGGAGCGTTGTGATGAAAAGGGCATGGAGCATTCTGATGAAAAAGGCATGGAGCCTTTTCATGACAGTGTTCAAGGAGCATTCTGACGACAAGTGTCAGGGAGCATTGTGAAGACAAGTGTATTGAGCATTGTGATGACAAAGGTCATGGAGCATTATGGCAATAAGGACTTGGAGTATTGTCATGACAGGCATCATGGAGCATTGTGATGACAAGTTTTATAGAACATTGTGATCACAAGGGTTTGGAACATTGTGATGACAAGGGCATGAAGCAATATGATCCCAAGTTTCAGGGAGGATTGTGATGACAATGGTAATGGAGTATTGTGATGACAAGTGCATGGAGCATTGTGATGACAAGGTGATGTAGCATTTTGCTGACACAGGCATAGAGAATTGTGATGACTAGGGAATGGAGCATTGTGAGGACAAGAGTCCCGGATCATTGTGTTGTCAGTTGTCATGGACGTTGTGATGACAGTGGTCATGGAGCATTGTGATGATATGTGGCATGGAGCATTATGGTGAGAAGGTCATGGAGTATTGGGCTGAAAATGTACATGGAGTATTGTGATGACAGGGGTCATGGAGCATTGTGATGATAAGGGAATGGAGCATTTTGATGACAATGTCCTGGAGTATTTTGATGAGAAGACCATGGATCCTTGTGATGACAAGTCTCATGGAGCATTCTGATGAAAAGAGGAATGGAGCATTGTGATTACAGGTGTCTTGGAGCATTGTGATGACAACGGCATGGAGCATTGTGATGAGAAGGCCATGGAGCATTCTCATGACATTTGTCATGGAGCTTTGTGATGACAAGGGCAAGGAGCATTGTTATTGCAGGGGCCTTGGAGCATCGTGATGATAAGGGCATGGATCATTGTGATGAAAAAGGCATGGAGCCTTGTCATGAAAGGGTTCAAGGAGCATTCTGACGACAAGTGTCAGGGAGCATTGTGATGACAAGGGTATTGAGCATTGTGATGACAAATGTCATTGAGCATTGTGATGAGAAGGCCATGGATAATTGTGATGACGAGCATCATGGGGCATTGTGATCACAAGTGTTATGGAACATTGTGATCACAAGGGTTTGGAGCATTGTGATGACAGAGGTCATGGAGCATTTTGATTTCATTGTGATTACAATAGCATGAAGAAATATGATGATGGGCATGGTGCATTGTGATGACAGGGTTCATGGGGCATTGTGATGAAAAGGGGCATGGAGCATTGGTCTGAGATGTTTCATGGATTATTGTGATGACATTGGGCATGGCACATTGTGATGACAAGGGCATGGAGCATTGTGATGACAAGTTCATGGAGTATTGTGAAGACAGGTGTCAGGGAGCATTGTGATGACATATTTCATGTTCCATTGTGATGACAATAGCACGGATCATTGTGAAGCCAAGTGTCATGGAGGATTGTTGTGACAAAGGTAAAGGAGCATTGTGATGACAAGGGCATGGAGCATTGTGATGACAAGGGCCACTGATAATTTTTATTTCCAGGTCGTGAAACATTGTGATGACAAGCACATGGAGCTTCCTATGACAGGGGTCATGGAGCATTGCGATGACAAGTGCATGGAGTATTGTGATGCCAAGGGCATATAACATTGTGATGACAAATGCCATGGAGCATTGTGATGACAAGGACGAGGAGAATTGTGAGGACAAGGGACATTGAGCTGTGAGAAGACCAGGGCAGGGAGCATTGTGATGGCAAAACCGTGGAGCATTGTGATGAGAAGACCTTGGGTAATTGTGATGATGAGCATCATGGAGCACTGTAATGACAAGGGGCATGAAGCATTGTGATGACAGGTGTCAGGGAGCATTGTGATGACAGGGGTCATGGAGCACTATTATGACAAGGGCCATGGTGCATTCTGACATAAGATATCACTTACGAAGGGAATGTAAACATGGCTACATATGAACTGTATTAGGAAATAGAACAGTGTCTCAGATTTAGAAAACACTCTTGTGCATGCTTAAGGGGAAAGGAGAGGTGGGGAGATGCACAAAACCAGAGTTTGATATTAGCACAGGTACCGTTCCATAATCCAAATATAGAATAGACAAGAACTACTTCTTCCGTAGTGAACGGGACACAAAATCCCTATTTCCAGGAGAGGAATATATCTGACTAGTAAGAATCTTAAAACCAATGTATTTATATGTCTCTATAAGGGAATCAAGTTTGTCTAGACAGGCAAACACAAGTAAGGGAAAACAAGCTCAACCCCATTATAAAACTGAATTTAAAAAAAAGAAAAAATAAAAAAAAACAGCGATATTCTTACACAATTCCTTCAAGGGCTCTGATGCAACCTGGAATGACACAATCTACAACGACAGCTGGAAGAGACATAAGGCTGGACACATGGGACTGAGGGGATTGGTGAGATTGGCGGAGAAAATGCAGGCCCTTGAAAGCCATAATGCATGCCACCAATTCGATGGGTCCCAACTCTCCTGGTTGAAGGTAATATTACTACAGCTATAACATGGACGGGAAACCAAGAGAGTGGAAACACTGTGAATACAAAAGGTTTCTAAAACTCAACGAACAGTCCCTCTCCTGGTGCTCCGTTTTGCCTTTCCAACTGCTTTACTATAAATCTCCCAACGTGAAGAGACAGCCCCTTTAACGTCCTGGTTCCCATTGGTTGCCAATTTGGCTAAGGATGAAAGGGAAAAGAGAGAACCAAAGAGAGAGTATCTGTTAGGCATTTGGACCGGCATATGACACTCTAATTTGCCGGCAGGAAGAAGAATTAACCAAACTCTCAGCCACCCACCAGGAACCAGTATAGGTCGTGAAGCAAAATTTTGGACTTGCGTTCAGCTCACAAAAACGAGTTGAAAAATGGAGAACAGGGGCAAAGCAATTCACAAATTGGCAGAGTAATAAAGGACAACAATCGTCCAAAAATCTGTTGAGTGAAGGAAACGAGGCGGACATGAATGCGAGGAAGAATAGCAGGAAACAGATTTCAAGAGGTACGTTGGAATCGCCTGCAAAGCACAGGAAGAGGGACACAACTTCGACAATGATGCACTTGGCCAAAATGGGCGTATGCGATTTCTCCTGAATATATTTTGGAGAAAATGCATACGCCCTTTTTGGCCAAGCAAGCAAGCGTGCAACACAAATCTGCACTACAAAGAAGTGTCACTTCCCACCTGGCAAAACGGACATCCACAAAATGTGTAAAAACAAGAAAGGCAATACAGGCCGTGGAGAAGAGGGAGCCTTGTTATGCTGATGTGCGGGATGTAAATTGCCAACAGCCTCACTGGAGGAGTGCATTGAGTTACCTAAAACAAGTAAACAACAGAGCTACAGAGCCAAGGGCACTTCCAGTCAAGGGAATATACCTTGGGAAAACTGAAAATCAATACGACAGAACCACCCCCTAATATAGGGCTGCACTGCTTACAAGAAACTCAACTTGGATACACCTTAAATATCCCAGGAAATATAAAAATGGTTTAAAAGATTGTGGTACTTACACACGATAGAATATCCCTCAGCCATGAAATCAATGTCATAAGACCAGTAGCAGCAAAGTGAGTGGATTCAGGTACGATGATTCTAAGTGAAATAAGTCACACAGAAAAAGAAAATTATCATAAGATAACACTTATGAAGATCCTGTAAACATGGCTACACATGAACTGAGTTAGGAAAGAGAACAGAGTCTCACATTTAGAAAAGACTCTTATGCACGCTGAAGGGGCAAGGAGAGGTGGGGTGATGCATAATACCAGAGTTTGATATAAGCACAGGTACCATTCCAAAAACCAACATGGAATAGACAAGACCTACACCTTCCTCAGTGAAAGGGACTCAAAATTCCATATTTTGCGCAGAAGAATATCTCTGACTAGTAAGAATCTTAAAACCTATGTATTGATATGTCTCTGTAAGGGAATCAAGTGTGTCTAGACTGGCATAAACATGGCAGTGAAAATCAGCTCAAACCCACTATAAAAAGGAATTTCAAAAACAAAACAAAAAAACAGGGAAATTCTTTACAATTCCTTCAGGGTCTCCGATGAAACCAGGAATGACCCTGTCTACAATGACAGCTGGATGTGGCATAAGGCTGGACACTTGGGACTGAGAGGATTGGTGAGATTGGGTGAGCAAATGCAGACCATTTAAAGCAAAAATGCATGGCCCCCATTCCATGGGTCCCAAATCTGCAGGTTGGAGGGAATATTACTACAGCTATAACATGTAAGGGAAACCTAGTTAATGGACACAGTGAGAATACGAAAGGTTTCTAAAACTCAACGAATAGTCCCTCTCCTGATGCTCCAGTTTGACTTTCCAACTGCTTTACTATCAATCTCCCAACTTGGAGAGAAAGCCCCTTTAACCTACTGGTTCGCACAGGTTGCCAATTTGGCAGAGGATTGAAGGGAAGAGGGAGAACCAAAGAGAGAGTAGCTGTTAGGCATTTGGACAGGCACATGTCATTCTAAATTCCCGGCAGGAAGAAGAATTAACCAAAGTCTCAGTGACCCACCGGGAACCAGTATAGGTCCTGAACCAAAATTTTGGACTTGCCTTCAGCTAACAAAAAACGAGTTAAAAATGGAGCTCAGCGGCACAGCAATTCACAAACTGGCAGAGTAATAAAGGACAACTATCGTCCAAACTCTGTTGAGGGACGGCAACGAGGCCGAATTGTAAGTGAGGCAGAATAGTAGGAAACACATTTCAAGAGGTACGTAGGAATCGATTGTAATGCACAGGAAGAGGGGCTCAACTTCGACAATGATGCACTTGGCCAAATAGGGCATATGCATTTTCTCCTGAATATATTCAAGAGATAACACATACACCCTTTTTGGCCAGGCAAGCAAGGGGAAAATGCAAATCTGCACTACAAAGAAGTATCTCTTCCCACCGGTCATAAGGGACATCCACAAAATGTGTAAACACCAGGAAGGCAAGACAGTCACTGGAGAACAGGGCGCCTTGTTCTGCTGATGGGCTGGATGTAAATTGCCAACTGCCTCACTGGAGGAGAGCATTGTGTTCCCTAAAACAAGTAAACAACAGAGCTACAGAGCCAAGGGCATATCCAGTCTAGGGAATATACCTTGGAAAAACTGAAAATCAATAAGACAGAGCCACCCCCAAATTAAGGGCTGCACTGCTTACAAGAACCTCAACTTGGGTACACCTTAAATATCCCAGGAAATATAAAAATGGCTTAAAAATTGTGGTACTTTTGTATGATGGAATATTCCTCAGCCATGAAATCAATGTCATAAGACCAGTAGCAGCAAAGTGAGTGGATTCAGGTACGATGATTCTAAGTGAAATAAGTCACACAGAAAAAGAAACTTATCATAAGATATCACTTATGAAGTTCTTGTAAACAAGGCTACACAAGAACTGAGTTAGGAAAGAGAACAGAGTTTCACATTTAGAAAACATTCTTATGCCTGCTTAAGGGGGTAGGAGAGGTGGGTGATGCATAAAACCAGAGTTTGATATAAGCACAGGTACTGTTCCAAAAAAAACTTTGGAACAGACAAGACCTACACCTTCCTCAGTGAAAGGGAATCAAAACCCCATATTTCCCGCAGAGTAATAGATCTGACTAGTAAGAATCTTAAAACCTATGTATTGATATGTCTCCGTTAGGGAATCAAGTGTGTCTAGACCTACATAAACATGGCAGCGAGAATCAGCTCAAACCCATTATAAAAAGGATTTATAAAAAAAAAAAACCAGGGAAATTCTTTACATATTCTTCAGGGTCTCTGACGAAACCTGGAATGACCCTATCTACAATGACAGCTGGATGTGGCATAAGGCTGGACACGTGGGACTGAGAGGATTGGTGAGATTGGGTGAGCAAATGCAGACCCTATAAAGCAATAATGCACGGCACCCATTCCATGGCTCCCAACTCTCCAGGTTGAAGGGAATATTACTACAGCTATAACATGTACGGAAAACCTAGAGAATGGACACACGGTGAATATGAAATGTTATTAAAACTCAACGAATAGTCCCTTTCCTGATGCTCCGGTTTGACTTTCCAACTGCTTTACTATCAATCTCCCAACTTGGAGAGACAGCCACTTTAACCTCCTGGTTCGCAGAGGTTGCCAAATTGGCAGAGGATGGAAGGGAAGAGGGAGAACCAATGAGATAGTAGCTGTTAGAGATTTGGACGGGCATATGTCACTCTAATTTCCCAGCAGGAAGAATAATTAACCAAAGTCTCAGCTACCCACCTGGAACCAGTATAGGTCCTGAACCAAAATTTTGGACTTGCGTTCATCTCACAAAAAACGAGTTCAAATTGGAGCTCATGGGCACAGCAATTCACAAAATGGCAGAGTAAAAAAGGACAACTCTCGTCCTAAAATCTGTTGAGGGAAGGCAACGAGGCCGACTTGAAAGGGAAGCAGAATAGCAGTAAACAGATTTCAAGAGGTACGTAGGAATCGCCTGTAATGCACAGGAAAACGGGCACAATTTCGACAATGATGCACTTGGCCAAAAGGGGCGTATGCGTTTTCTCCTGAATATATTCAGGAGAAAATGCATATGCCCTTTTTGGCCAAGGAAGCAAGCGGGCAATGCAAATCTGCACTACAAAGAAGTATCTCTTCCCACCCTTCAAAAGAGACATCCACAAAATGTGTAAAAACCGGAAAGGCAAGACAAGCCCTGGAGAAAAGGGAGCCTTGTGATGTTAATGGGCGGGATGTAAATTGCCAACTGCCTCACTGGAGGAGTGCATTGTGTTCCCTAAAACAAGTAAACAGCAGAGCTACAGAGCCAAGGACACTTCCCGTCTAGGGAATATACCATGGGAAAACTGAAAATCAATAAGTCAGAGCTACCCCCAAATTTCGGGCTGCACTGCTTACAAGAACCTCAACTTGGGAACACCTTAAATATCCCAGGAAATATAAAAATGGTTCAAAAAATTGTGGTACTGATGTACGATGGAATATCCCTCAGCCATGAAATCAATGTCATTAGACCAGTAGCAGCAAAGTGAGTGGATTCAGGTACGAAGATTCTAAGTGAAATAAGTCACACAGAAAAAGAAACTTATCATAAGATATCACTTAGGAAGATCCTGTAAACATGGCTACACATGAACTGAGTTAGGAAAGAGAACAGAGTCTCACATTTAGAAAACACTCTTATGCCTTCTTAAGGGGAAAGGAGAGGTGGGGTGATGCATAAAACCAGAGTTTGATATAAGCACAGGTACCTTTTCTAAAACCAACTTTGGAATAGAAAAGCCCTACACCTTCCTCAGTGAAAGGGACTCAAAACCCCATATTACCCGCAGAGGAATAGATCTGAGTAGTAAGAATCTTAAAACCTATGTATTGATATTTCTCCGTAAGGGAATCAAGAGTGTCTAGACAGGCATAAACATGGCAGCGAGAATCAGCTCAAACCCAGTATAAAAATGAATTTTAAAAACAATACTAAAAAACAGGGAAATTCTTTACAATTCCTTCAGGGTCTCTGATGAAACCTGGAATGGCCCTATCTAGAATGACAGATGGATGTGGCATAAGGCTGTACACTTGGGACTGAGAGGATTGGTGAGATTCGGTGAGCAAATGCAGACCCTATAAAGCAAAAATGCATGGCCCCCATTCCATTGGTCCCAACTCTCCAGGTTGAAGGGAATATTACTACAGCTATAACATGTACGGGAAACCTAGAGAATGGACACACTGTTAATACAAAAGTTTCTAAAATTCAACGAATAGGCCCTCTCCTGGTGCTCCGATTTGACTTTCCAACTGCTTTACTATCAATCTCCCAACTTGGAGACACAGCACCTTTAAGCTCCTGGTTCGCACAGGTTGCCAATTTGGCAGAGGATGGAAGGGAAGAGGGAGAACCAATGAGAGACTAGCAGTTAGGCATTTGAACGGGCACATGTCACTCTTATTTCCCGGCAGAAAGAAGAATTCACCAAAGACTCAGCCACCCACCGGGAACCATTATAGCTCCTGAACCAAAATTTTGGACTTGCGTTCAGCTCACAAAAAACGAGTTGAAAAATGGAGCTCAGGGGCTCAGCAATTCACAAACTGGCAGAGTAATAAAGGACAACTATCGTCCACAAATCTGTTGAGGGAAGGCAACGAGGCGGACTTGAAAGCGAGGCAGAATAGCAGGAAACATATTTCAAGAGGTACGTTGGAATCGCCTTTAAAGCACAGGAAGAATGGCACAACTTCGACAATGACGCACAGGGCCAAAAAGGGCGTATGCGTTTTCTCCTGAATATATTCAGGAGAAAACGCATACGCCCTTTTTGGCCAAGCAAGCAAGCGGGCAATGCAAATCTGCACTACAAAGAAGTATCACTTCCCACCGGTCAAAAGGGATATCCACAAAATGTGTAAAAACCACAAAGGCAAGACAGGCCCTGGAGAACAGGGAGCGTTTTTATGCTGATTGGTGGGTTGTAAATTGCCAACTGCCTCACTGGAGGAGAGCATTGTTTTCCCTAAAACAAGTAAACAACAGAGCTAGAGAGCCAAGGGCACTTCCCGTCTAGGGAATATACCTTGGGAAAACTGAAAATCAATAAGACAGGGCCACCCCCAAATTTAGGGCTGCACTGCTTACAAGAGCCTCAACTTGGGTACACCTTAAATATCCCAGGAAATATAAAAATGGTTCAAAAAATTGTGGTACTTATGTACGATGGAATATCCCTCAGCCATGAAATCAATGTCATAAGAACAGGAGCAGCAAAGAGAGTGGATTCAGGTATGATGATTCTAAGTGAAATAAGTCACACAGAAAAAGAAACTTACCATAAGATATCACTTAGGAAGATCCTCTAAACATGGCTACACATGAACTGAGTTAGGAAAGAGAAGAGAGTCTCACATTTAGAAAACACTCTTATGCCTGCTTAAGGGGGAAGGAGAGGTGGGGTGATGCATAAAACCAGAGTTTGATATAAGCACAGGTACCTTTTCTAAAACCAACTTTGGAATAGAAAAGACCTACACCTTCCTCAGTGAAAGGGACTCAAAACCCCATATTTCCCGCAGAGGAATAGATCTGACTAGTAAGAATCTTAAAACCTATGTATTGATATGTCTCCGTAAGGGAATTAAGTGTGTCTAGACTGGCATAAACATGGCAGCGAGAATCAGCTCAAACCCATTATAAAAAGGAATTTCAAAAACAATACCAAAAAACCGGGAAATTCTTTACAATTACTTCAGGGTCTCTGATGAAACCTGGAATGACCCTATCTACAATGACAGCTGGATGTGGCATAAGGGTGGACACTTGGGACTGAGAGGACTGGTGAGATTCGGTGAGCAAATCCAGACCCTATAAAGCAAAAATGCATGGCCCCCATTCCATGGGTCCCAACTCTCCAGGTTGAAGGGAATATTACTACAGCTCTAACATGTACGTGAAACCTAGAGAATGGAAACACTGTTAATACAAAAGGTTTCTAAAATTCTACGAATAGTCCCTCTCCTGGTGCTCCGGTTTGACTTTCCAACTGCCTTCCTATAAATCTCCCAAGTTGGAGAGAAAGCCCCTTTAACCTCCTGGTTCGCACAGGTTGCCAATTTGGCAGAGGATGGAAGGGAAGAGGGAGAACCAATGAGAGAGTAGCTGTTAGGCATTTGGACGGGCACATGTCACTCTAATTTCCCGGCAGGAAGAAGAATTAACCAGAGTCTCAGCCACCCACCGGGAACCAGTATAGGTCCTCAACCAAAATTTTGGACTTGTGTACAGCTCACAAAAAACGAGTTGAAAAATGGAGCTCAGGGGCACAGCAATTCACAAACTGGCAGAGTAATAAAGGACAACTATCGTCCACAAATCTGTTGAGGGAAGGCAACGAGGCGGACTTGAACGTGAGGTAGAATAGCAGGAAACAGATTTCAAGAGGTACGTTGGAATCGCCTTTAAAGCACAGGAAGAGGGGCACAACTTCGACAATGACACACTTGGCCAAAAAGGGCCTATGCGTTTTCTCCTGAATATATTAAGGAGAAAACGCATACGCCCTTTTTGGCCAAGCAAGCAAGCGGGCAAGGCAAATCTGCACTACAAAGAAGTATCACTTCCCACCGGTCAAAAGGGACATCCACAAATGTGTAAAAACCAGAAAGGCAAGACAGGCCCTGGAGAAGAGGGAGCCTTGTTATGATGATGGGTGGGATGTAAATTGACAACTGCCTCACTGGAGGAGTGCATTGCGTTCCCTAAAACAAGTATACAACAGAGCTACAGAGTCAAGGGCACTTCCAGTCTAGGGAATATACCTTGGGAAAACTGAAAATCAATAAGACAGAGCCACCCCAAAATATAGGGCTGCACTGCTTACAAGAACCTCAACTTGGGTACACCTTAAATATCCCAGGAAATATAAAAATGGTTCAATAAACTGTGGTATTTATATACGATGGAATATCCCTCAGCCATGAAATCAATGTCATAAGACCAGGAACAGCAAAGTGAGTGGATTCAGGTACGATGATTCTAAGTGAAATAAGTCACACAGAAAAAGAAACATATCATAAGATATCACTTATGAAGATCCTGTAAACATGGCTACACATGAACTGAGTTAGGAAAGAGAACAGAGTCTCACATTTAGAAAACACTCTTATGCCTGCTTAAGGGGAAAGGAGAGGTGGGGTGATGCATAAAACCAGAGTTTGATATAAGCACAGGTACCATTTCTAAAACCAACTGTGGAATAGAGAAGACCTACACCTTCCTCAGTGAAAGGGACTCAAAACCCCATATTTCCCGCAGAGGAATAGATCTGACTAGTAAGAATCTAAAAACCTATGTATTGATATGTCTCTGTAAGGGAATCAAGTGTGTCTAGACTGGCATAAACATGGCAGCGAGAATCAGTTAAAACCCATTATAAAAAGGAATTTCAAAAACAAAACCAAAAAACAGGGAAATTCTTTCCATTAACTTCAGGGTCTCCGATGAAACCTGGAATGACCCTATCTACAATGACAGCTGGATGTGGCATAAGGCAGGACACTTGGGACAGAGAGGTTTGGTGAGATTGGGTGAGCCAATGCAGACCCTTTAAAGCAAAAATGCATGGCCCCCATTCCATGGGTCCCAACACTCCATATTGAAGGGAATATTACTACAGCTATAAAATGTACGGGAAACCTAGAGAATGGACACACTGTGAATACAAAAGGTTTCTAAAACTCAAAGAATTATCCCTCTCCTGGTGCTCCGCTTTGACTTTCCAACTGCTTTACTATCAATCTCACAACTTGGAGAGACAACCCTTTTAACCTCCTAGTTCTCACAGGTTGCCAATTTGGCAAAGGATGGAAGGGAAGAGGGAGAACCAATGAGAGAGTAGCTGTTAGGCATTTGGACGGGCACATGTCACTCTAATTTCCCGGCAGGAAGAATAATTAACCACAGTCTCAGCCACCCACCGGGAACCAGTATAGGTCCTGAACCAAAATTTTGGACTTGTGTACAGCTCACAAAAAACGAGTTGAAAAATGGAGCTCAGGGGCACAGCAATTCACAAACTGGCAGAGTAATAAAGGACAACTATCGTCCAAAAATCTGTTGAGGGAAGGCAACGAGGCGGACTTGAAAGCGAGGCAGAATAGCAGGAAACAGATTTCAAGAGGTACGTTGGAATCGCCTTTAAAGCACAGGAAGAGGGGCACAACTTCGACAATGACGCACTTGGCCAAAAAGGGCGTATGCGTTTTCTCCTGAATATATTCAGGAGAAAACGCATACGCACATTTTGGCCAAGCAAGCAAGCGGGCAATGCAAATCTGCACGACAAAGAAGTATCACTTCCCACCGGTCAAAATGGACATCCACAAATGTGTAAAAACCAGAAAGGCAAGACAGGCCCTGGAGAAGAGGGAGCCTTGTTATGATGATGGGTGGGATGTAAATTGACAACTGCCTCACTGGAGGAGTGCATTGCGTTCCCTAAAACAAGTAAACAACAGAGCTACAGAGTCAAGGGCACTTCCAGTCTAGGGAATATACCTTGGGAAAACTGAAAATCAATAAGACAGAGCCACCCCCAAATATAGGGCTGCACTGCTTACAAGAACCTCAACTTGGGTACAACTTAAATATCCCTGGAAATATAAAAATGGTTCAAAAACTGTGGTATTTATGTACGATGTAATATCCCTCAGCCATGAAATCAATGTCATAAGACCAGGAGCAGCAAAGTGAGTGGATTCAGGTACGATGATTCTAAGTGAAATAAGTTACACAGGAAAAGAACCTTATCATAAGATATCACTTAGGCAGATCCTGTAAACATGGCTACACATGAACTGAGTTAGGAAAGAGAACAGAGTCTCACATTTAGAAAACACTGTTATGCCTGCTTAAGGGGGGAGGAGAGGTGGGGTGATGCATAAAACCAGAGTTTGATATAAGCACAGGTACAATTTCTTTAACCAACTGTGGAATAGACACGACCTACACCTTCCTTAGTGAAAGGGACTCAAAACCACATATTTCCCGCAGAGGAATAGATCTGACTAGAAATAGTCCTAAAACCTATGTATTGATATGTCTCCGTAAGGGAATTAAGTGTGTAGACTGGCATAAACATGGCAGCGACAATCAGCTCAAACACAGTATAAAAAGCAATTTCAAAAACAAAACCATAAAACAGGGAAATTCTTTACAATTCCTTCAGGGTCTCTGATGATACCTGGAATGACCCTATCTACAATGACAGCTGGATGTGGCATAAGGCTGGACACTTGGGACTGAGAGGATTGGTGATATTGGGTGAGCAAATGCAGACCCTTTAATGCAAAAATGCATGGCCCCAATTCCATTGGTCCCAAGTCTCCATGTTGAAGGGAATATTACTACAGCTATAACATGTACGGGAAACATAGAGAATGGAAACACTGTGAATACAAAAGTTTTCCAAAACTCATCGAGTAGTCCCTCTCCTGGTGCTCCGGTTTGACTTTCCATTGGCTTTACTATCAATCTCCCAACTTTGAGAGACAACACCTTTAACCTCCTGGTTCGCACAGGTTGCCAATTTGGCAGAGGATGGAAGGGAAGAGGGAGAACTAATGAGAGAGTAGCTGTTAGGCATTTGGATGGGCACATGTCACTCTAATTTCCCGGCAGGAAGAAGAATTAACCAGAGTCTCAGCCACCCACCAGGAACCAGTAAAGGTCCTGAACCAAAATTTTGGACTTGCGTACAGCTCACAAAAAACGAGTTGAAAAATGGAGCTCACGGGCAGAGCAATTCACAAACTGGCAGAGTTATAAAGGACAACTATCGTCCAAAAATCTGTTGAGGGAAGGCAACGAGGCGGACTTGAAAGCGAGGCAGAATAGCAGGAAACAGATTTCAAGAGGTACGTTGGAATCGCCTTTAAAGCATAGGAAGAGGGGCACAACTTCGACAATGACGCACTTGTCCAAAAAGGGCGTATACAATTTCATCTGAATATACTCAGGAGAAAACGCATACACCCTTTTTGGCCAAGCAAGCAAGCGGGCAATGCAAATCTGCACTACAAAGAAGTATCACTTCCCACCGGTCAAAAGGGACATCGAAAAATGTGTAAAAACGAGAAAGGCAAGACAGGCCTTGGAGAACAGGGAGCCTTGTTATGCTGATGGGCGGGATGTAAATTGCCAACTACCTCACTGGAGGAGTGCATTGTGTTCCCTAAAACAAGTAAACAACAGAGCTACAGAGCCAAGGGCACTACCAGTCAACGGTATATACCTTGGGAAAACTGAAAATCAATAAGACAGCGCCACCCCCAAATTTAGGGCTGCACTGCTTACAAGAACCTCAACTTGGGTACACCTTAAATATCCCAGGAAATATAAAAATGGTTCAAAAAATTGTGGTACTTATGTACGATGGAATATCCAGGAGCCATGTAAACAATGTCATAAGACCAGGAGCATCAAAGTGAGTGGATTTAGGTACGATGATTCTAAGTGAAGTCACACAGAAAAAGAGACTTATCATAAGATATCACTTAGGAAGATCCTGTAAACATGGCTAAACATGAAATGAGTTAAGAAAGAGAACAGAGTCTCACATTTAGAAAACACTATTATGCCTGCTTAAGGGGAAAGGTGAGGTGGGGTGATGCATAAAACCAGAGTTTGATATAAGTACAGGTACCGTTTCTAAAACCATCTGTGTAATAGACAAGACCTACACCTTCCTCAGTGAAAGGGACTCAAAACCCCATATTCCGCGCAGAGGAATATATCTGACTAGTAAGAATCTTAAAACCTATGTATTGATATGTCTCCTTAAGGGAATCATGTGTGTCTAGACTGGCATAAACATGGCAGCGAGAATCAGCTCAAACCCACTATAAAAAGGAATGTCAAAAACAAAACCAAAAAACAGGGAAATTCTTTACAATTCCTTCAGGGTCTCTGATGACACCTGGAATGACCCTATCTACAATGAAATCTAGATGTGGCATAATGCTGGACACTTCGGACCGAGAGGACTGGTGACATTGGGTGAGCAAATGCAGACACTTTAAAGCAGTAATGCATAACCCCCATTCCATTGGTCCCAACTCTCCAGTTTGAAGGCAATATTACTACAGCTATAACATGTACAGGAAACCTAGAGAATGTACACACTGTGAACACAAAAGGTTTCTAAAACTCAACGAATAATCCCTCTCCTGGTGCTCCGGTTTGACTTTCCAACTGCTCTACTATCAAACTCCCAACTTGGAGAGACAACACCTTTAAGCTCCTGGTTCGCACAGCATGACAATTTGGCAGAGGATGGAAGGGAAGAGGGAGAACCAATGAGAGAGTAGCTGTTAGGCATTTGGACGGGCACATGTCACTCTAATTTCCCGGCAGGAGGAAGAATTAACCAGAGTCTCAGCCACCCACCCGGAACCAGTATAGGTCCTGAACCAAAATTTTGGACTTGCGTACAGCTCACAAATAACGAGTTGAAAAATGGAATTCAGGGGCACAGCAATTCACAAACTGGCAAAATAATAAAGGACAACTATCGTCCAAAAATCTGTTGAGGGAAGGCAACGAGGCGGAATTGAATGCGAGGCAGAATAGCAGGAAACAGATTTCAAGAGGTACGTTGGAATCGCCTTTAAAGCACAGGAAGAGGGGCACAACTTCGACAATGACGCACTGGGCCAAAAAGGGCGTATGCGTTTTCTCCTGTATATATTCAGGAGAAAACGCATACGCCCTTTTTGGCCAAGCAAGCAAGCGGGCAATGCAAATCTGCACTACAAGGAAGTATCACTTCCCACCGGTTAAAAGGGACATGCACAAAATGTGTAAAAACCAGAAAGGCAAGACAGGCCCTGGAGAACAGGGAGCCTTGTTATGCTGATGGGCGGGATGTAAACTGCCAACTGCCTCACTGGAGGAGTGCATTGCGTTCCCTAAAACAAGTAAACAACAGAGCTACAGAGCCAATGGCACTTCCAGTCTAGGGAATATACCTTGGGAAAAATGAAAATCAATAAGACAGAGCCACCCCCAAATTTAGGGCTGCACTGCTTACAAGGACCTCAACTTGGGTACACCTTAAATATCCCAGGAAATATAAAAAGGGTTCAAAAAACTGTGGTATTTATGTACGATGGAATATCCCTCAGCCATGAAATCAATGTCATAAGACCAGGAACAACAAAGTGAGTGGATTCAGGTACAATGATTCTAAGTGAAATAAGTCACACAGAAAAAGAAACTTATCATAAGATATCACTTATGAAGATCCTGTAAACATGGCTACACATGAACTGAGTTAGGAAAGAGAACAGAGTCTCACATTTAGAAAACACTCTTATGCCTGCTTAAGGGGAAAGGAGAGGTGGGGTGATGGATAAAACCAGAGTTTGATATAAGCACAGGTACCATTTCTATAACCAACTGTGGAATAGACAAGACCTACACCTTCCTCAGTGAAAGGGACTCAAAACCCCATATTTCCCGCAGAGGAATAGATCTGACTAGTAAGATTCTTAAAACCTATGTATTGATATGTCTCTGTAAGGGAATCATGTGTGTCTAGACTGGCATAAACATGGCAGCGAGAATCAGCTCAAACCCACTATAAAAAGGAATTTCAAAAACAAAACCAAAAAACAGGGAAATTATTTACATTTCCTTCAGGGTCTCTGATGAAACCTGGAAACACCCTATCTACAATGACAGCTGGATGAGGCATAACGCTGGACACCTGGGACAGAGGATTGTTGAAATTGGGTGAGCAAATGCAGACCCTTTAAAGCAAAAATGCATGGCCCCCATTTCATGGGTCCCAACTCTCCATGTTGAAGGGAATATTACTACAGCTATAACATGTACGGGAAACCTAGAGAATGGACACACTGTGAATACAAAAGGTTTCTAAAACTCAACGAGTAGTCCCTCTCCTGGTGCTCCGGTTTGACTTTCCAACTGCTTTACTATCAATCTCACAACTTGGAGAGACAACCCCTTTAACCTCCTGGTTCTCACAGGTTGCCAATATCGCAGAGGATGGAAGTGAAGAGGGAGAACCAATGAGAGAGTAGCTGTTAGGCATTTGGACGGGCACATATCACCCTAATTTCCCGGCAGGAAAAAGAATTAACCAGAGTCTCAGCCACCCACCGGGAACCAGTATAGGTCCTGAACCCAAATTTTGGACTTGCGTCCAGCTCACAAAAAACGAGTTGAAAAATGGAGCTCAGAGGCACAGCAATTCACAAACTGGCAGAATAATAAAGGACAACTATCGTCCAAAAATATGTTGAGGAAAGGCAACGAGGCCGACTTGAAAGCGAGGCAGAATAGCAGGAAACAGATTTCAAGAGGTACGTTGGAATCGCCTTTAAATCACAAGAAGAGGGGCACAACTTTGACAATGATGCACTTGGCCAAAAAGGGCGTATGCATTTTCTCCTGAATATATTCAAGAGAAAACGCATACGCCCTTTTAGGCCAAGCAAGCAAGCGGGCAATGCAAATCTGCACTACAAAGAAGTATCACTTCCCAGCGGTCAAAAGGGACATCCACAAAATGTGTAAAAACCAGAAAGGCAAGACAGGCCCTGGAGAAGTGGGAGCCTTGTTATGCTGATGGTCAGGATGTAAATTGCCAACTGCCTCACTGGAGGAATGCATTGCGTTCCCTAAAACAAGTAAACAACAGAGCTACAGAGCCAAGGGCACTTCCAGTCTAAGGAATATACCTTGGGTAAACTGAAAATCAATAAGACAGAGCCACTCCCAAATTTAGGGCTGCACTGCTTACAAGAACCTCAACTTGGGTACACCTTAAATATCCCAGGAAATATAAAAATGGTTCAAAAAATTGTGGTATCTATGTACGATGGAATATCCGTCAGCCATGAAATCAATGTCATAAGACCAGGAGCAGCAATGTGAGTGGATTCAGGTACGATGATTCTAAGTGAAATAAGTCACACAGAAAAAGAAACTTATCATAAGATATCACTTATGAAGATCCTGTAAACATGGCTACACATGAACTGAGTTAGGAAAGAGAACAGAGTCTCACATTTAGAAAACACTCTTATGCCTGCTTAAGGGGAAAGGAGAGGTGGGGTGATGCATAAAACCAGATTTTGATATAAGCACAGGTACCATTTCTAAAACCAACTGTGGAATAGACAAGACCTACACCTTCCTCAGTGAAAGGGACTGAAAACCCCATATTTCCCGCAGAGGAATAGATCTGACAAGTAAGAATTTTAAAACCTATGTATTGATTTGTCTCTGTAAGGGAATCAAGTGTGTCTAGACTGGCATAAACATGGCAGTGAGAATCAGCTCAAACTCACTATAAAAAGGAATTTCAAAAACAAAACCAAAAAACAGGGAAATTCTTTACATTTCCTTCAGGGTTTCTGATGAATCCTGGAATGACCCTATCTACAATGACAGCTGGATGTGGCATAAGGCTGGACACCTGGGACTGAGAGGATTGTTGAGATTGGGTGAGCAAATGCAGACCCTTTAAAGCAAAAATGCATGGCCCCCATTCCATGGGTCCCAACTCTCCAGGTTGAAGGGAATATTACATCACCTATAACATGTATGGGAAACATAGAGAATGGACACACTGTGAATACAAAAGGTGTCTAAACTAAATGAGTAGTCCCTCCCTGGTGCTCCGCTTTGACTTTCCAACTGCTTTACTATCAATCTCCCAACTTGGAGAGACAACCCCTTTAACCTCCTGGTTCTCACAGGTTGCCAATTTGGCAGAGGATGGAAGGGAAGAGGGAGAACCAATGAGAGAGTAGCTGTTAGGCATTTGGACGGGCACATGTCACTCTAATTTCCCGGCAGGAAGAATAATTAACCACAGTCTCAGCCACCCACCGGGAACCAGTATAGGTCCTGAACCAAAATTTTGGACTTGTGTACAGCTCACAAAAAACGAATCGAAAAATGGAGCTCAGGGGCACAGCAATTCACAAACTGGCAGAGTAATAAAGGACAACTATCGTCCAAAAATCTGTTGAGGGAAGGCAACGAGGCGGACTTGAAAGCGAGGCAGAATAGCAGGAAACAG
Source organism: Mesoplodon bidens (assembly GCF_964165515.1). Classification (NCBI taxonomy): domain Eukaryota; kingdom Metazoa; phylum Chordata; class Mammalia; order Artiodactyla; family Ziphiidae; genus Mesoplodon; species Mesoplodon bidens. The sequence continues at coordinate 4,086,231 of NW_027671488.1, read as the reverse complement.
ATTTCAAGAGGTACGTTGGAATCGCCTTTAAAGCACAGGAAGAGGGGCACAACTTCGACAATGACGCACTTGGCCAAAAAGGGCGTATGCGTTTTCTCCTGAATATATTCAGGAGAAAACGCATACACCCTATTTGGCCAAGCAAGCAAGCGGGCAATGCAAATCTGCACTACAAAGAAGTATCACATCCCACCGGTCAAAAGGGACATCCACAAATGTGTAAAAACCAGAAAGGCAAGACAGGCCCTGGAGAAGAGGGAGCCTTGTTATGATGATGGGTGGGATGTAAATTGCCAACTGCCTCACAGGAGGAGTGCATTGCGTTCCCTAAAACAAGTAAACAACAGAGCTACAGAGCCAAGGGCACTTCCATTCTAGGGAATATACCTTGGGAAAACTGAAAATCAATAAGACAGAGCCACCCCCAAATTTAGGGCTGCACTGCTTATAAGAACCTCAACTTTGGTACACCTTAAATATCCCAGGAAATATGAAAATGGTTCAAAAAACTGTGGTATTTATGTACGATGGAATATCCCTCAGCCATGAAATCAATGTCATAAGACCAGGAGCAGGAAAGTGAGTGGATTCATGTACGATGATTCTAAGTGAAATAAGTCACACAGAAAAAGAAACTTATCATAAGATATCACTTATGAAGATCCTGTAAACATGGCTACACATGAACTGAGTTAGGAAAGAGAACAGAGTCTAACATTTAGAAAACACTCTTATGCCTGCTTAAGGGGAAAGGAGAGGTGGGGTGATGCATAAAACCAGAGTTTGATATAAGCACAGGTACCATTTCTAAAACCAACTGTGGAATAGACAAGACCTACACCTTCCTCAGTGAAAGGGACTGAAAACCCCATATTTCCCGCAGAGGAATATATCTGACTAGTAAGAATCTTAAAACCTATGTATTGATATGTCTCTGTAAGGGAATCAAGTGTGTCTAGACTGGCATAAAAATGGCAGCGAGAATCAGCTCAAACCCACTATAAAAAGGAATTTCAAAAACAAAACCAAAAAACAGCGAAATTCTTTACATTTCCTTCAGGGTCTCTGAAGAAACCTGGAATGACCCTATCTACAATGACAGCTGGATGTGGCATAAGGCCGGACACCTGGGACTGAGAGGATTGGTGAGATTCGGTGAGCAAATGCAGACCCTTTAAAGCAAAAATGCATGGCCCCATTTCCATGGGTCCCAACTCTCCATGTTGAAGGGAATATTACTACAGCTATAACATGTACGGGAAACCTAGAGAATGGACTCACTGTGAATACAAAAGGTTTCTAAAACTCAACGAGTAGTCCCTCTCCTGGTGCTCCGCTTTGGCTTTCCAACTGCTTTACTATCAATCTCCCAACTTGGAGAGACAACCCCTTTAACCTCCTGGTTCTCACAGGTTGCCAATTTGACAGAGGATGGAAGGGAAGAGGGAGAACCAATGAGAGAGTAGCTGTTAGGCATTTGGACGGTCACATGTCACTCTAATTTCCCGGCAGGAAGAATAATTAACCACAGTCTCAGCCACCCAACGGGAATCAGTATAGGTCCTGAACCAAAATTTTGGACTTGTGTACAGCTCACAAAAAACGAGTTGAAAAATGGAGCTCAGGGGCACAGCAATTCACAAACTGGCAGAGTAATAAAGGACAACTATCGTCCAAAAATCTGTTGAGGGAAGGCAACGAGGCGGACTTGAATGCGAGGCAGAATAGCAGGAAACAGATTTCAAGAGGTATGTTGGAATCGCCTTTAAAGCACAGGAAGAGGGGCACAACTTCGACAATGACGCACTTGGCCAAAAACGGCGTATGCGTTTTCTCCTGAATATATTCAGGAGAAAACGCATACGCCCTATTTGGCCAAGCAAGCAAGCGGGCAATGCAAATCTGCACTACAAAGAAGTATCACATCCCACCGGTCAAAAGGGACATCCACAAATGTGTAAAAACCAGAAAGGCAAGACAGGCCCTGGAGAAGAGGGAGCCTTGTTATGATGATGGGTGGGATGTAAATTGCCAACTGCCTCACAGGAGGAGTACATTGCGTTCCCTAAAACAAGTAAACAACAGAGCTACAGAGCCAAGGGCACTTCCATTCTAGGGAATATACCTTGGGAAAACTGAAAATCAATAAGACAGAGCCACCCCCAAATTTAGGGCTGCACTGCTTACAAGAACCTCAACTTGGGTACACCTTAAATATCCCAGGAAATATGAAAATGGTTCAAAAAACTGTGGTATTTATGTACGATGGAATACCCCTCAGCCATGAAATCAATGTCAGAAGACCAGGAGCAGGAAAGTGAGTGGATTCGTGTACGATGATTCTAAGTGAAATAAGTCACACAGAAAAAGAAACTTATCATAAGATATCACTTATGAAGATCCTGTAAACATGGCTACACATGAACTGAGTTAGGAAAGAGAACAGAGTCTCACATTTAGAAAACACTCTTATGCCTGCTTAAGGGGAAAGGAGAGGTGGGGTGATGCATAAAACCAGAGTTTGATATAAGCACAGGTACCATTTCTAAAACCAACTGTGGAATAGACAAGACCTACACCTTCCTCAGTCAAAGGGACTCAAAACCCCATATTTCCCGCAGAGGAATAGATCTGACTAGTAAGAATCTTAAAACCTATGTATTGATATGTCTCTGTAAGGGAATCAAGTGTGTCTAGACTGGCATAAACATGGCAGCGAGAATCAGCTCAAACCCACTATAAAAAGGAATTTCAAAAAGAAAACCAAAAAACAGGGAAATTCTTTACATTTCCTTCAGGGTCTCTGATGAAACCTGGAATGACCCTATGTACAATGACAGCTGGATGTGGCATAAGGCTGGACACCTGGGACTGAGAGGATTGGTGAGATTGGGTGAGCAAATGCAGACCCTTTAAAGAAAAATGCATGGCCCCCATTCCATGGGTCCCAACTCTCCATGTTGAAGGGAATATTACTACAGCTATAACATGTACGGGAAACCTAGAGAATGGACACACTGTGAATAAAAAAGGTTTCTAAAACTCAACGAGTAGTCCCTCTCCTGGTGCTCCGCTTTGGCTTTCCAACTGCTTTACTATCAATCTCCCAACTTGGAGAGACAAACCCTTTAACGTCCTGGTTCGCACAGGTTGCCAATTTGGCAGAGGATGGAAGGGAAGTGGGAGAACCAATGAGAGAGTAGCTGTTAGTCATTTGGACGGGCACATATCACCCTAATTTCCCGGCAGGAATAAGAATTAACCAGAGTCTCAGCCACTCACCGGGAACCAGTATTGGTCCTGAACCCAAATTTTGGACTTGCGTACAGCTCACAAAAAACGAGTTGAAAAATGGAGCTCAGGGGCACAGCAATTCACAAACTGGCAGAGTAATAAAGGACAACTATCGTCCAAAAAATCTGTTGAGGGAAGGCAGTGAGGCAGACTTGAAAGAGAGACAGAATAGCAGGAAACAGATTTCAAGAGGTACGTTGGAATCGCCTTTAAAGCACAGGAAGAGGGGCACAACTTCGACAATGACGCACTTGGCCAAAAAGGGCGTATGCGTTTTCTCCTGAATATATTCAGGAGAAAACGCATACGCCCTTTTTGGCCAAGCAAGCAAGCGGGCAATGCAAATCTGCACTACAAAGAAGTATCACTTCCCACCGGTCAAAAGGGACATCCACAATATGAGTAAAAATCAGAAAGGCAAGACAGGCCCTGGAGAACAGGGAGCCTTGATATGCTGATGGGTGGGATGTAAATTGCCAACTGCCTCACTGGAGGAGTGCATTGCGTTCCCTAAAACAAGTAAACAACAGAGCTACAGAGCCAATGGCACTTCCAGTCTAGGGAATATACCTTGGGAAAAATGAAAATCAATAAGACAGAGCCACCCCCAAATTTAGGGCTGCACTGCTTACAAGAACCTCAACTTGGGTACAACTTAAATATCACAGGAAATATGAAAATGGTTCAAAAAACTGTGGTATTTATGTACGATGGAATATCCCTCAGCCATGAAATCAATGTCATAAGACCAGGAGCAGCAAAGTGAGTGGATTCAGGTACGATGATTCTAAGTGAAATAAGTCACAACGAAAAAGAAACTTATCATAAGATATCACTTATGAAGATCCTGTAACATGGCTACACATGAACTGAGTTAGGAAAGAGAACAGAGTCTCACATTTAGAAAACACTCTTATGCCTGCTTAAGGGGAAAGGAGAGGTGGGGTGATGCATAAAACCAGAGTTTTATATAAGCACATGTACCATTTCTAAAACCAACTGTGGAATAGACAAGACCTACACCTTCCTCAGTGAAAGGGACTCAAAACCCCATATTTCCCGCAGAGGAATAGATCTGACTAGTAAGAATCTTAAAACCTATGTATTGATATGTCTCTCTACGGGAATCAAGTGTGTCTACACTGGCATAAAGATGGCAGCGAGAATCAGCTCAAACCCACTATAAAAAGGAATTTCAAAAACAAAACCAAAAAACAGGGAAGTTCTTTACATTTCCTTCAGGGTCTCTGATGAAACCTGGAATGACCCTATCTACAATGACAGCTTGATGTGGCATAAGGCTGGACACCTGGGACTGAGAGGATTGGTGAGATTCGGTGAGCAAATGCAGACCCTTTAAAGCAAAAATGCATGGCCCCCATTCCATGGGTCCCAACTCTCCATGTTGAAGGGAATATTACTACACCTATAACATGTACGGGAAACCTAGAGAATGGACACACTGTGAATACAAATGGTTTCTAAAACTCAACGAGTAGTCCCTCTCCTGGTGCTCCGCTTTGACTTTCCAACTGCTTTACTATCAATCTCCCAACTTGGAGAGACAACCCCTTTAACCTCCTTGTTCGCACAGGTGGCCAATTTCGCAGAGGATGGAAGGGAAGATGGAGAACCAATGAGAGAGTAGCTGTTAGGCATATGGACGGGCACATGTCACTCTAATTTCCCGGCAGGAAGAAGAATTAACCAGAGTCTCAGCCACCCACCGGGAACCAGTATAGGTCCTGAGCCAAAATTTTGGACTTGCGTTCAGCTCACAAAAAACGAGTTGAAAAATGGAGCTCAGGGGCACAGCAATTCACAAACTGGCAGAGTAATAAAGGAAAACTATCGTCCAAAAAATCGGTTGACGGAAGGCAGCGAGGCGGACTTGAAAGAGAGCCAGAATTGCAGGAAACAGATTTCAAGATGTACGTTGGAATCGCCTTTAAAGCACAGGAAGAGGGGCACAACTTCGACAATGACGCCCTTGTCCAAAAAGGGCGTATGCGTTTTCTCCTGAATATATTCAGGAGAAAACGCATACGCCCTTTTTGGCCAAGCAAGCAAGCGGGCACTGCAAATCTGCACTGCAAAGAAGTATCACTTCCCACCGGTCAAAAGGGACATCCACAAAATGTGTAAAAAGCAGAAAGGCAAGACAGGCCCTGGAGAAGAGGGAGCCTTGTTATGCTGATGGGCGGGATGTAAATTGCCAACTGCCTAACTGGAGGAGTGAATTGCGTTCCCTAAAACAAGTAAACAACAGAGCTACAGAGCCAAGGGCTCTTCCAGTCTAGGGAATATACCTTGGGAAAACTGAAAATCAATAAGACAGAGCCACTCCCAAATTTAGGGCTGCACAGCTTATAAGAACATCAACTTTGGTACACCTTAAATATCCCAGGAAATATAAAAATGGTTCAAAAAACTGTGGTATTTATGTACGATGGAATATCCCTCAGCCATGAAATCAATGTCATAAGACCAGGAGCAGCAAAGTGAGTGGATTCAGGTACGATGATTCTAAGTAAAATAAATCACACAGAAAAAGAAACATATCATATGATATCACTTATGTAAATCCTGTAAACATGGCTACACATGAACTGAGTTAGGAAAGAGAACAGAGACTCACATTTAGAAAACACTCTTATGCCTGCTTAAGGGGAAAGGAGAGGTGGGGTGATGCATAAAACCAGAGTTTGATATAAGCACAGGTACCATTTCTAAAACCAATTGTGGAATAGACAAGACCTACACCTTCCTCAGTGAAAGGGACTCAAAACCCCATATTTCCCGAAGAGGAATAGATCTGACTAGTAAGAATCTTAAAACCTATGTATTGATATGTCTCTGTAATGGAATCAAGTGTGTCTAGACTGGCATAAACATGGCAGCGAGAATCAGCTCAAACCCCCTATAAAAAGGAATTTCAAAAACAAAACCAAAAAACAGGGAAATTCTTTACATTTCCTTCAGGGTCTCTGATGAAACCTGGAATGACCCTATCTACAATGACAGCAGGATGTGGCATAAGGCTGGACACCTGGGACTGAGAGGATTGGTGAGACTGGGTGAGCAAATGCAGACCCTTTAAAGCAAAAATGCATGGCCCCCATTCCATGGGTCCCAACTCTCCATGTTGAAGTGAATATTACTACAGCTATAATATGTACGGGAAACCTACAGAATGGACACACTGTGAATACAAAATGTTTCTAAATCTCAACGAGTAGTCCCTCTCCTTGTGCTCCGCTTTGACTTTCAAACTGCTTTACTATCAATCTCCCAACTTGAAGAGACAACCCCTTTAACCTCCTGGTTCGCAGAGGTTGCCAATTTGGCAGAGGATGGAAGGGAAAAGGGAGAACCAATGAGAGACTAGCTGTTAGGCATTTGGACGGGCACATATCACCCTAATTTCCCGGCAGGAAGAAGTATTAACCAGAGTCTCAGCCACCCACCGGGAACCAGTATAGGTCCTGAACCCAAATTTTCGACTTGCGTACAGCTCACAAAAAACGAGTTGAAAAATGGAGCTCAGGGGCACAGCAATTCACAAACTGGCAGAGTAATAAAGGACAACTATCGTCCAAAAATCTGTTGAGGGAAGGCAACGAGGCAGACTTGAAAGCGAGGCAGAATAGCAGGAAACATATTTCAAGAGGTACGTTGGAATCGCCTTTAAAGCACAGGAAGAGGGGCACAACTTCGACAATGACGCACTTGGCCAAAAAGGGCGTATGCGTTTTCTCCTGAATATATTCAAGAGAAAACGCATACGCACATTTTGGCCAAGCAAGTAAGCGGGCAATGCAAATCTGCAGTACAAAGAAGTATCACTTCCCGCCGGTCAAAAGGGACATCCACAATATGTGTAAAAATCAGAAAGGCAAGACAGGCCCTGGAGAACTGGGAGCCTTGATATGCTGATGGGTGGGATGTAAATTGCCAACTGCCTCACTGGAGGAGTGCATTGCGTTCCCTAAAACAAGTAAACAACAAAGTTACAGAGCCAATGGAACTTCCAGTCTAGGGAATATACCTTGGGAAAAATGAAAATCAATAAGACAGAGCCACCCCCAAATTTAGGGCTGCAGTGCTTACAAGAACCTCAACTTGGGTACACATTAAATATCCCAGGAAATATAAAAATGGTTCAAAAAACTGTGGTATTTATGTACGATGGAATATCCCTCAGCCATGAAATCAGTGTCATAAGACCAGGAGCAGCAAAGTGAGTGGATTCAGGTACAATGATTCTAAGTGAAATAAGTCACACAGAAAAAGAAACTTATCATAAGATATCACTTATGAAGATCCTGTAAACATGGCTACACATGAACTGAGTTAGGAAAGAGAACAGAGTCTCACATTTAGAAAACACTCTTATGCCTGCTTAAGGGGAAATGAGAGGTGGGGTGACGCATAAAACCAGAGTTTGATATAAGCACATGTACCATTTCTAAAACCAACTGTGGAATAGACAAGACCTACTCCTTCCTCAGTGAAAGGGACTCAAAACACCATATTTCCCGCAGAGGAATAGATCTGAGTAGTAAGAATCTTAAAACCTATGTATTGATATGTCTCTGTAAGGGAATCAAGTGTGCCTAGACTGGCATAAACATGGCAGCGAAAATCAGCTCAAACCCACTATAAAAAGGAATTTCAAAAACAAAACCAAAAAACAGGGAAATTCTTTACATTTCCTTCAGGGTCTCCGATGAAACCTGGAATGACCTTATCTACAATGACAGCTGGATGTGGCATAAGGCTGGACACCTGGGACTGAGAGGATTGGTGAGATTGGGTGAGCAAATGCAGACCCTTTAAAGCAAAAATGCATGGCCCCCATTCCATTGGTCCCAACTCTCCATGTTGAAGGGAATATTACTACAGCTATAACATGTACGGGAAACCTAAAGAATGGACACACTGTGAATACAAATGGTTTCTAAAACTCAACGAGTAGTCCCTCTCCTGGTGCTCCGCTTTGACTTTCCAACTGCTTTACTATCAATCTCCCAACTTGGAGAGACAACCCCTTTAACCTCCTGGTTCGCAGAGGTTGCCAATTTGGCAGAGGATGGAAGCGAAAAGGGAGAACCAATGAGAGACTAGCTGTTAGGCATTTGACGGGCACATATCACCCTAATTTCCCGGCAGGAAGAAGAATTAACCAGAGTCTCAGCCACCCACCGGGAACCAGTATAGGTCCTGAACCCAAATTTTCGACTTGCGTACAGCTCACAAAAAACGAGTTGAAAAATGGAGCTCAGGGGCACAGCAATTCACAAACTGGCAGAGTAATAAAGGACAACTATCGTCCAAAAATCTGTTGAGGGAAGGCAACGAGGCAGACTTGAAAGCGAGGCAGAATAGCAGGAAACATATTTCAAGAGGTACGTTGGAATCGCCTTTAAAGCACAGGAAGAGGGGCACAACTTCGACAATGACGCACTTGGCCAAAAAGGGCGTATGCGTTTTCTCCTGAATATATTCAGGAGAAAACGCATACGCCCTTTTTGGCCAAGCAAGCAAGCGGGCAATGCAAATCTGCACTACAAAGAAGTATCACTTCCCACCGGTCAAAAGGGACATCCACAATATGTGTAAAAATCAGAAAGGCAAGACAGGCCCTGGAGAACATGGAGCCTTGATATGCTGATGGGTGGGATGTAAATTGCCAACTGCCTCACTGGAGGAGTGCATTGCGTTCCCTAAAACAAGTAAACAACAGAGCTACAGAGCCAATGGCACTTCCAGTCTAGGGAATATACCTTGGGAAAACTGAAAATCAATAAGACAGAGCCACCCCGAAATTTAGGGCTGCACTGCGTACAAGAACCTCAACTTGGGTACAACTTAAATATCCCAGGAAATATAAAAATGGTTCAAAAAATTGTGGTATTTATGTACGATGGAATATCCCTCAGCCATGAAATCAATGTCATAAGACCAGGAGCAGCAAAGTGAGTGGATTCATGTACGATGATTCTAAGTGAAATAAGTCACACAGAAAAAGAAACTTATCATAAGATATCACTTATGAAGATCCTGTAAACATGGCTACACATGAACTGAGTTAGGAAAGAGAACAGAGTCTCACATTTCGAAAACACTCTTATGCCTTCTTAAGGGGAAAGGAGAGGTGGGGTGATGCATAAAACCAGAGTTTGATATAAGCACATGTACCATTTCTAAAACCAACTGTGGAATAGACAAGACCTACTCCTTCCTCAGTGAAAGGGACTCAAAACCCCATATTTCCCGCAGAGGAATAGATCTGACTAGTAAGAATCTTAAAACCTATGTATTGATATGTCTCTGTAAGGGAATCAAGTGTGCCTAGACTGGCATAAACATGGCAGCGAGAATCAGCTCAAACCCACTATAAAAAGGAATTTCAAAAAGAAAACCAAAAAACAGGGAAATTCTTTACATTTCCTTCAGGGTCTCTGATGAAACATGGAATGACCCTATCTACAATGACAGCTGGATGTGGCATAAGGCTGGACACCTGGGACTGAGAGGATTGGTGAGTTTGGGTGAGAAAATGCAGACCTTTTATAGCAAAAATGCATGGCCCCCATTCCATGGATCCCAACTCTCCATGTTGAAGGGAATATTACTACAGCTATAACATGTACGGGAAACCTAGAGAATGGACACACTGTGAATACAAAAAGTTTCTAAAACTCAACGAGTAGTCCATCTCCTGGTGCTCAGGTTTGACTTTCCAACTGCTTTACTATCAATCTCCCAACTTTGAGATACAACTCTTTAACCTCCTGGTTCGCACAGGTTGCCAATTTGGCAGAGGATGTAAGGGAAGAGGGAGAACCAATGAGAGAGTAGCTGTTAGGCATTTGGACGTTCACATGTCACTCTAATTTCCTGGCAGGAAGAAGAATTTACCAAAGTCTCAGAAACCCACCGGGAACCAGTATAGATCCTGAACCAAAATTTTTGACTTGCGTACAGCTCACAAAAAACGAGTTGAAAAATGGAGCTCACCAGCACAGCAATTCACAAACTGGCAGAGTAATAAAGGACAACTATCATCCAAAAATCTGATGAGGGAAGGCAACGAGGCGGACTTGAAAACGAGACAGAATAGCAGGAAACAGATTTCAAGAGGTACGTTGGAATCGCCTTTAAAGCACAGGAAGAGGGGCACAACATCGACAATGAAGCACTTGGCTAAAAAGGGTGTATGTGTTTTCCCCTGAATATATTCAGGAGAAAACGCATACGACCTTTTTGGCCAAGCAAGCAAGCGGGCAATGCAAATCTGCACTACAAAGAAGTATCACTTCCAACCGGTCAAAAGGGTCAGCCACAAAATATGTAAAAACCAGAAAGGCACGACAGGCCCTGGAGAACAGGGAGCCTTGTTATGCTGATGGGCGGGATGTAAATTGCCAACTGCCTCACTGGAGGAGTTCACTGTGTTCCCTAAAACAAGTAAACAACAGAGCTACAGAGCCAAGGGCACTTCCAGTCTAGGTAATATACCTTGGGAAAACTGAAAATCAATAAGACAGAGCCACCCCCAAATTTAGGGCTGCACTGCTTACAAGAACCTCAACTTGGGTACAACTTAAATATCCCAGGAAATATCAATATGGTTCAAAAAATTGTGGTACTTATGTACGATGGAATATCCCTCAGCCATGAAATCAATGTCATAAGACCAGGAGCAGCAAAGCGAGTGGATTCAGGTACGATGATTCTAAGTGAAGTCACACAGAAAAAGAAACTTATCATAAGATATCACTTATGAAGATCCTGTAAACATAGCTACACATGAAATGAGTTAAGAAAGAGAACAGAGTCTCACATTTAGAAAACACTGTTATGCCTGCTTAAGGGGGGAAGAGAGGTGGGGTGATGCATAAAACCAGAGTTTGATATAAGCACAGGTACCGTTTGTAAAACCAACTGTGGAATAGACAAGACGTACACCTTCCTCAGTGTAAGGGACTCAAAACCCCATATTTCGCGCAGAGTAATAGATCTGACAAGTAAGAAACTTAAAACCTATGTATTGATATGTGTCCATAAGGGAATCAAGTGTGTCTAGACTGGCATAAACATGGCAGCAAGAATCAGCTCAAACCCACTATAAAAACGAATTTCAAAAACAAAACCAAAAAACAGGGAAATTCTTTACAATTCCTTCAGGGTCTCTGATGAAACCTGGAATAACCCTAACTACAATGACAGCTGGATGTGGTATAAGGCTGGACACTTGGGACTGAGAGGATTGTTGCGATTGGGTGAGCAAATGCAGACCCTTTAAAGCAAAAGTGCATGGCCCCCATTCCATGGGTCCCAACTCTCCATTTTGAAGGGAATATTACTACAGCTATAACATGTATGGGAAACCTAGAGAATGGACACACTGTGAATACAATAGGTTTCTAAAACTCAACGAATAGTCCCTCTCCTTGTGCTCTGGTTTGACTTTCCAACTGTTTTTCTATCAATCTCCCAACTTGGAGAGACAGACCCTTTAAGCTCCTGCTTTGCACAGGTTGCCAATTTGGCAGAGGATGGAATGGAAGAGGGAGAACCAATGAGAGAGTAGCTGTTAGGCATTTGGACGGGCACATGCCACTCTAATTTCCCGGCAGGAAGAAAAATTAACCAAAGTCTCAGCCACCCAACGGGAAACAGTATAGGTCCTGAACCAAAATTTTGGACTTGCGTACAGCTCACAAATACTAGTTGAAAACTGGAGCTCAGGGGCACAGCAATTCACAAACTGGCAGAGTAATAAAGGACAACTATCGTCCATAAATCTGTTGAGGGAAGGCATCGAGGCGGACTTGAAAGCGAGGCAGAATAGCAGGACACAGATTTCAAGAGGTAATTTGGAATCGCCTTTAAAGCACAGGAAGACGGATACAACATCGACAATGACGCACTTGGCCAAAAAGGGCGTATGCGTTTTCTCCTGAATATATTCAGGAGAAAACGCATACGCCCTTTTTGGCCAAGCAAGCAAGCGGGCAATGCAATTCTGCACTACAAAGAAGTGTCACTTCCCACCGGTCAAAAGGGGCATCCACAAATGTGTAAAAACCAGAAAGGCAAGACAGGCTCTGGAGAACAGGGAGCCTTGTTATGCTGATGGGCGGTATGTAAATTGCCATGTGCCTCACTGGAGGAGTGCTTTGCGTTCCCTAAAACAAGTAAACAACAGAGCTACAGAGCCAATGGCACTTCCAGTCTAGGGAATATACCTTGGGAAAACTGAAAATCAATAAGACAGAGCCACCCCCAAATTTAGGGCTGCACTGCTTACAAGAACCTCAACTTGGGTACACCTGAAATATCCCAGGAAATATAAAAATGGTTCAAAAAACTGTGGTATTTATGTACGATGGAATATCCCTCAGCCATGAAATCAATGTCATAAGACCAGGAGCAGCAAAGTGAGTGGATTCAGGTACGATGATTCTAAGTGAAATAAGTCACACAGAAAAAGAAACATATCCTACGATATCACTTATGAAGATCCTGTAAACATGGCTACACATGAACTGAGTTAGGAAAGAGAACAGAGTCTCACATTTAGAAAACACTCTTATGCTTGCTTAAGGGGAAAGGAGAGGTGGGGTGATGCATAAAACCAGAGTTTGATATAAGCACAGGTACCATTTCCATAACCAGCTGTGGAATAGACAAGACCTACACCTTCCTCAGTGAAAGGGACTCAAAAACCCATATTTCCCGCAGAGGAATAGATCTGACTAGTAAGAATCTTAAAACCTATGTATTGATATGTCTCTGTAAGGGAATCAAGTGTGTCTAGACTGGCATAAACATGGCAGCGAGAATCAGCTCAAAACCACTATAAAAAGGAATTTCAAAAACAAAACCAAAAAACAGGGAAATTCTTTACATTTCCTTCAGGGTCTCTGATGAAACCTGGAATGACCCTATCTACAATGACAGCTGGATGTGGCATAAGGCTGGACCCTTGGGACTGAGAGGATTGGTGTGATTGGGTGAGCAAATGCAGACCCTTTAAAGCAAAAATGCATGGCCCCCATTCCATGGGTCCCAACTCTCCATGTTGAAGGGAATATTACTACAGCTATAACATGTACGGGAAACCTAGAGAATGGACACACTGTGAATACAAAAGGTTTCTAAAACTCAATGAGTAGTCCCTCTCCTGGTGCTCCACTTTGACTTTCCAACTGCTTTACTATCAATCTCCCAACTTGGAGAGACAACCCCTTTAACCTCCTGGTTCGCACAGGTTGCCAATTTCACACAGGATGGAAGGGAAGAGGGAGAACCGATGAGAGAGTAGCTGTTAGGCATTTGGACGGGCACATGTCACTCTAATTTCCCGGCAGGAAGAAGAAATAACAAGAGTCTCAGCCACCCACTGGGAACCAGTATAGGTCCTGAACCAAAATTTTGGACCTGCGTACAGCTCACAAAAAACGAGTTGTAAAATGGAGCTCAGGGGCACAGCAATTCACAAACTGGCAGAGTAATAAAGGACAACTATCGTCCAAAAAATCTGTTGAGGGAAGGCAGCGAGGCGGACTTGAAAGAGAGACAGAATAGCAGGAAACAGATTTCAAGATGTACGTTGGTATCGCCTTTAAAGCACAGGTAGAGGGGCACAAATTCGACAATGATGCACTTGGCCAAAAAGGGCGTATGTGTTTTCTCCTGAATATATTCAGGAGAAAATGCATACGCCCTTTTTGGCCAAGCAAGCAAGCGGGCAATGCAAATCTGCACTACAAAGAAGTATCACTTCCCACCGGTCAAAAGGGACATCCACAAAATGTGTAAAAACAAGAAAGGCAAGACAGGCCCTGGAGAAGAGGGAGCCTTGTTATGCTGATGGGCGGTATGTAAATTGCCATCTGCCTCACTGGAGGAGTGCATTGCGTTCCCTAAAACAAGTAAACAACAGAGCTACAGAGCCAAGGGCACTTCCAGTCTAGGGAATATACCCTGGGAAAACTGAAAATCAATAAGACAGAGCCACCCCCAAATTTAGGGCTGCACTGCTTACAAGAACCTCAACTTGGGTACACCTTAAATATCCCAGGAAATATAAAAATGGTTCAAAAAACTGTGGTATTTATGTACGATGGAATATCCCTCAGCCATGAAATCAATGTCATAATACCAGGAGCAGCAAAGTGAGTGGATTCAGGTACGATGATTCTAAGTGAAATAAGTCACACCGAAAAATAAACTTATCATAAGATATCACTTATGAAGATCCTGTAAACATGGCTACACAAGAACTGAGTTAGGAAAGAGAACAGAGTCTCACATTTAGAAAACACTCTTATGCCTGCTTAAGGGGAAAGGAGAGGTGGGGTGATGCATAAAACCAGAGTTTGATATAAGCACAGGTACCATTTCTATAACCAACTGTGGAATAGACAAGACCTACACCTTCCTCAGTGAAAGGGACTCAAAACCCCATATTTCCCGCAGAGGAATATATCTGACTAGTAAGAATCTTAAAACCTATGTATTGATATGTCTCTGTAAGGGAATCAAGTGTGTCTAGACTGGCATAAACATGGCAGCGAGAATCAGCTCAAACACACTATAAAAAGGAATTTCAAAAAGAAAACCAAAAAACAGGGAAATTCTTTACATTTCCTTCAGGGTCTATGATGAAACCTGGAATGACCCTATCTACAATGACAGCTGGATGTGTCATAAGCCTGGACACTTGGGACTGAGAGGATTGGTGAGATTGGGTGAGCAAATGCAGACCGTTCAAAGCAAAAGTGCATGGCCCCCATTCCATGGGTCCCAACTCTCCATGTTGAAGGGAATATTACTACAGCTATAACATGTACGGGAAACCTAGAGAATGGACACACTGTGAATACAAATGGTTTCTAAAACTCAACGAGTAGTCCCTCTCCTGGTGCTCCGCTTTGACTTTCCAACTGCTTTACTATCAATCTCCCAACTTGGAGAGACAACCCCTTTAACCTCCTGGTTCGCACAGGTTGCCAATTTCGCAGAGGATGGAAGGGAAGAGGGAGAACCAATGAGAGAGTAGCTGTTAGGCATTTGGACGGGCACATGTCACTCTAATTTCCCGGCAGGAAGAAGAATTAACCAGAGTCTCAGCCACCCACCGGGAACCAGTTTAGGTCCTGAGCCAAAATTTTGGACTTGCGTACAGCTCACAAAAAACGAGTTGAAAAATGGAGCTCAGGGGCACAGCAGTTCACAAACCGGCAGAGTAATAAAGGAAAACTATCGTCCAAAATATCTGTTGAGGGAAGGCAGTGAGGCGGACTTGAAAGAGAGACAGAATAGCAGGAAACAGATTTCAAGATGTACGTTGGAATCGCCTTTAAAGCACAGGAAGAGGGGCACAAATTGGACAATGACGCACTTGGCCAAAAAGGGCGTATGTGTTTTCTCCTGTATATATTCAGGAGAAAACGCATACGCCCTTTTTGGCCAAGCAAGCAAGCGGGCAATGCAAATCTGCACTACAAAGAAGTATCACTTCCCAGCGGTCAAAAGGGACATCCACAAAATGTGTAAAAACCAGAAAGGCAAGACAGGCCCTGGAGAAGAGGGAGCCTTGTTATGCTGATGGGCGGGATGTAATTTGCCAACTGCCTCACTGGAGGAGTGCATTGTGTTCCCTAAAACAAGTAAACAACAGAGCTACAGAGCCAAGGGCACTTCCAGTCTAGGGAATATACCCTGGGAAAACTGAAAATCATTAAGACAGAGCCACCCCCAAATTTAGGGCTGCACTGCTTACAAGAACCTCAAATTGGGAACACCTTAAATATCCCAGGAAATATAAAAATCGTTCAAAAAATTGAGGTACTTACGTACGATGGATTATCCCTAGGCCATGAAATCAATGTCATAATACAAGGAGCAGCGAAGTGAGTGGATTCAGGTACGATGATTCTAGTGAAAAAAGTCACACAGAAAAAGAAACTTATCATAAGATATCACTTATGAAGATCCTGTAAACATGGCTACACATGAACTGAGTTAGGAAAGGGAACAGAGTCTCACATTTAGAAAACACTCTTATGCCAGTTTAAGGGGGAAGGAGAGGTGGGGTGATGCATAAAACCAGAGTTTGATATAAGCACAGTTACCATTTCTAAAACCAACTGTGGAATAGACAAGACCTACACCTTCCTCAGTGAAAGGGAATCAAAACCCCATATTTGGTGCAGAGTAATAGTTCTGACTAGTAAGAATCTTAATACCTATGTCTTGATATGTCTCCGTAAGGGAATCAAGTGTGTCTAGACTGGCATAAATATGGCAGCGAGAAACAGCTGAAACACACTACAAAATAATTTCAAAAACAAAACCAAAAAACAGGGAACTTCTTTACAATTCCTTCAGTGTCTCTGATGAAACCTGGAATGACCCTATCTACAATGACAGCTGGATATGTCATAAGGCTGGTCACTTGGGGCTGAGAGGATTGGTGAGATTGGGTGAGCAAATGCAGACCCTTTAAAGCAATAATGGATGGCCCCCATTCCGTGGTTCCCAACTCTCCAAGTTAAAGGCAGTATTACTACAGCTATAACATGTACGGGAAACCTAGAGAATAGACACTCTGTGAATACAATAGGTTTCTAAAACACAACGAATAGTCCCTCTCCTGGTGCTCCCGTTTGATTTTCCAACTGCTATACTATCAGTCTCCCAAATTGGAGAGACAGCCCCTTTAAGCTCCTGGTTCGCACAGGTTGCCAATTTTGCAGAGGATGGAAGGGAAGAGGGAGAACCAATGAGAGA
Organism: Mesoplodon bidens; assembly: GCF_964165515.1. NCBI lineage: Eukaryota > Metazoa > Chordata > Mammalia > Artiodactyla > Ziphiidae > Mesoplodon > Mesoplodon bidens. The sequence goes on along the minus strand of NW_027671488.1, from coordinate 4,069,128 downwards.
GTAGCTGTTAGGCATTTGACGGGCACATGTCACTCTGATTTCCCGGCAGGAAGAAGAATTAACCAGAGTCTCAGCCAACCACCGGGAACCAGTAAAGGTCCTGAACCAAAATTTTGGACTTGCGTACAGCTCACAAAAAACGAGTTGAAAAATGGAGCTCAGGGGCACAGCAATTCACAAACAGGCAGAGTAATAAAGGACAACTATCGTCCAAATATCTGCTGAGGGAAGGCAATGAGGCAGACTTGTAAGCGAGGTAGAAGAGCAGGAAACAGATGTCAAGTGGTACGTTGGAATCGCATTTAAGGCACAGAAAGAGGGGCACAACTTCGACAATGACGCACTTGGCCAAAAAGGTCGTATGCGTTTTCTCCTGAATATATTCAGGAGAAAATGCATACGCCCTTTTTGGCCAAGCAAGCAAGCGGGCAATGCAAATCTGCACTACAAAGAAGTATCACTTCCCACCGGTCAAAAGGGACATCCACAAAATGTGTAAAAACAAGAAAGGCAAGACAGGCCCTGGAGAAGAGGGAGCCTTGTTATGCTGATGGGCGGTATGTAAATTGCCAACTGCCTCACTGGAGGAGTGCATTGCGTTCCCTAAAACAAGTAAACAACAGAGCTACAGAGCCAAGGGCACTTCCAGTCTAGGGAATATACCCTGGGAAAACTGAAAATCAATAAGACAGAGCCACCCCCAAATTTAGGGCTGCACTGCTTACAAGAACCTCAACTTGAGTACACCTTAAATATCCCAGGAAATATAAAAATGCTTCAAAAAACTGTGGTATTTATGTACGATGGAATATCCCTCAGCCATGAAATCAATGTCATAAGACCAGGAGCAGCAAAGTGAGTGGATTCAGGTACAATGATTCTAAGTGAAATAAGTCACACAGAAAAAGAAACTTATCATAAGATATCACTTATGAAGATCCTGTAAACATGGCTACAGAAGAACTGAGTTAGGAAAGAGAACAGAATCTCACATTTAGAAAACACTCTTAAGCCTGCTTAAGGGGAAAGGAGAGGTGGGGTGATGCATAAAACCAGAGTTTGATATAAGCACAGGTACCATTTCTATAACCAACTGTGGAATAGACAAGACCTACACCTTCCTCAGTGAAAGGGACTCAAAACCCCATATTTCCCGCAGAGGAATATATCTGACTAGTAAGAATCTTAAAACCTATGTATTGATATGTCTCTGTAAGGGAATCAAGTGTGTCTAGACTGGCATAAACATGGCAGCGAGAATCAGCTCAAACCCACTATAAAAAGGAATTTCAAAAACAAAACCAAAAAACAGGGAAATTCTTTACAATTCCTTCAGGGTCTATGATGAAACCTGGAATGACCCTATCTACAATGACAGCTGGATGTGTCATAAGGCTGGACACTTGGGACTGAGAGGATTGGTGAGATTGGGTGAGCAAATGCAGACCCTTTAAAGCAAAAATGCATGGCCCCCATTCCATGGGTCCCAACTCTCCATGTTGAAGGGAATATTACTACAGCTATAACATGTACGGGAAACCTAGAGAATGGACACACTGTGAATACAAAAGTTTTCTAAAACTCAACGAGTAGTCCCTCTCCTGGTGCTCCGCTTTGACTTTCCAACTGCTTTACTATCAATCTCCCAACTTGGAGAGACAACCCCTTTAACCTCCTGGTTCGCACAGGTTGCCAATTTCGCAGAGGATGGAAGGGAAGAGGGAGAACCAATGAGAGAGTAGCTGTTAGGCATTTGGACGGGCACATGTCACTCTAATTTCCCGGCAGGAAGAAGAATTAACCAGAGTCTCAGCCACCCACCGGGAACCAGTTTAGGTCCTGAGCCAAAATTTTGGACTTGCGTGCAGCTCACAAAAAACGAGGTGAAAAATGGAGCTCAGGGGCACAGCAATTCACAAACTGGCAGAGTAATAAAGGAAAACTATCGTCCAAAATATCTGTTGAGGGAAGGAAGTGAGGCGGACTTGAAAGAGAGACAGAATAGCAGGAAACGGATTTCAAGATGTACGTTGGAATCGCCTTTAAAGCACAGGAAGAGGGGCACAACTTCGACAATGACGCACTTGGCCAAAAAGGGCGTATGTGTTTTCTCCTGTATATATTCAGGAGAAAACGCATACGCCCTTTTTGGCCAAGCAAGCAAGCGGGCAATGCAAATCTGCACTACAAAGAAGTATCACTTCCCACCGTTCAAAAGGGACATCCACAAAATGTGTAAAAACCAGAAAGGCAAGACAGGCCCTGGAGAAGAGGGAGCCTTGTTATGCTGATGGGCGTGATGTAAATTGCCAACTGCCTCACTGGAGGAGTGCATTGCGTTCCCTAAAACAAGTAAACAACAGAGCTACAGAGTCAAGGGCACTTCCAGTCTAGGGAATATACCCTGGGAAAACTGAAAATCAATACGACAGAGCCACCCCCAAATTTAGGGCTGCACTGCTTACAAGAACCTCAAATTGGGAACACCTTAAATATCCCAGGAAATATAAAAATGGTTTAAAAAATTGTGGTACTTACGTACGATGGATTATCCCTCAGCCATGAAATCAATGTCATAATACAAGGAGCAGCAAAGTGAGTGGATTCAGGTACGATGATTCTAGTGAAATAAGTCACACAAAAAAAGAAACTTATCATAAGATATCACTTATGAAGATCCTGTAAACATGGCTACACATGAACTGAGTTAGGAAAGGGAACAGAGTCTCACATTTAGAAAACTCTCTTATGCCTGTTTAAGGGGGAAGGAGAGGTGGGGTGATGCATAAAACCAGAGTTTGATAGAAGCACAGTTACCGTTTCTAAAACCAACTGTGGAATAGACAAGACCTACACCTTCCTCAGTGAAAGCGACTCAAAACACCATATTTGGCGCAGAGTAATAGATCTGACTAGTAAGAATCTTAATACCTATGTCTTGATATGTCTCCGTAAGGGAATCAAGTGTGTCTAGACTGGCATAAATATGGCAGCGAGAAACAGCTGAAACACACTACAAAAAAATTTCAAAAACAAAACCAAAAAACAGGGAACTTCTTTACAATTACTTCAGTGCCTCTGATGAAACCTGGAATGACCCTATCTACAATGACAGCTGGATATGTCATAAGGCTGGTCACTTGGGGCTGAGAGGATTGGTGAGATTGGGTGAGCAAATGCAGACCCTTTAAAGCAATAATGCATGGCCCACATTCCGTGGTTCCCAACTCTCCAGGTTAAAGGGAGTATTACTACAGGTATAACATGTACGGGAAACCTAGAGAATAGACACTCTGTGAATACAATAGGTTTCTAAAACTCAACGAATAGTCCGTCTCCTGGTGCTCCCGTTTGATTTTCCAACTGCTATACTATCAGTCTCCCAAATTGGAGAGACAGCCCCTTTAAGCTCCTGTTTCGCACAGGTTGCCAATTTTGCAGAGGATGGAAGGGAAGAGGGAGAACCAATGAGAGAGTAGCTGTTAGGCATTTGGACGGGCACATGTCACTCTAATTTCCCGGCAGGAAGAAGAATTAACCAAAGTCTCAGACACCCACCGGGAAACAGTATAGGTCCTGAACCAAAATTTTGGACTTGCGTACAGCTCACAAAAAACGTGTTGAAAAATGCAGCTCAGGGGCACAGCAATTCACAAACTGGCAGAGTACTAAAGGACAACTATCGTCCAAAACTCTGTTGAGGCAAGGCAACGAGGCGGACTTGAAAGTGAGGCAGTATAGAAGGAAACAGATTTCAAGAGGTACGTTGGAATAGCCTTTAAAGCACAGGAAGAGGGGCACAACTTCGACAATGACGCACTTTGCCAAAAAGTGTGTAAGCGTTTTCTGCTGAATATATTCAGGAGAAAACGCATACGCCATTTTTGGCCAAGCAAGCAAGCGGGCAATGCAAATCTGCACTAGAAAGAAGTATCACTTCCCACCGGTCAAAAGGGACATCCACAAATATGTAAAAACCAGAAAGGCAAGACAGGCCCTGGAGAAGAGGGAGCCTTGTTATGCTGATGGGCGGGATGTAAATTGCCAACTGCCTCACTGGAGGAGTGCACTGCGTTCCCTAAAGCAAGTAAACCATAGAGCTACAGAGCCAAGGGCAATTCAAGTCTATGGAATATACCTTGGGAATACTGAAAATCAATAAGACAGAGCCACCCCCAAATTTAGGGGTGCACTGCTTACAAGAACCTCAATTTGTGTACAACTTTAATATACCAGGAAATATAAAAATGGTTCAAAAAATTGTAGTACTTATGTACGATGGAATATCCCTCAGCCATGAAATCAATGTCATAAGACCAGGAGCAGCAAAGTGAGTGGATTCAGGTACGATGATTCTAAGTGAAATAAGTCACACAGAAAAAGTAACTTATCATAAGATATCACTTATGAAGATCCTGTAAACATGGCTGCACAAGAACTGAGTTAGGAAAGAGGACAGAGTCTCGCATGGAGAAAACACTCTTATGCCTGCTTAAGGGGGAAGGAGAGGTGGGGTGATGCATAAAACCAGAGTTTGACATAAGCACAGGTACCATTTCTAAAACCAACTTTGGAATAGAAAAGACCTACACCTTCCTCAGTGAAAGGGACTCAAAACCCCATATTTCCCGCAGAGGAATAGATCTGACTAGTAAGAATCTTAAAACCTATGTATTGATATGTCTCTGTAAGGGAATCAAGTGTGTCTACACTAGGCATAAACATGGCAGCGAGAATCAGCTCAAACCCACTATAAAAAGGAATTTCAAAAACAAAACCAAAAAACAGGGAAATTCCTTACATTTCCTTCAGGGTCTCTGATGAAACCTGGAATGACCCTATCTACAATGACAGCTGGATGTGGTATAAGGCTGGACACTTGGGAATGAGAGGATTGGTGAGATTGGGTGAGCAAATGCAGACCCTTTAATGCAAAAATGCATGGCCCTCATTCCATGGGTCACAACTCTCCAGCTTGAAAGGTATATTACTAGAGCTATAACATGAATGGGAAACCTAGTGAATGGACACACTTTGAATACAAAAGGTTTCTATAACTCAACGAGTAGTCCCTCTCCTGGTGCTCCCATTTGACTTTCCAACTGCTTTCCTATCAGTCTCCCAAATTGGAGAGACAGCCCCTTTAAGCTCCTGGTTCGCACAGGTTGCCAATTTTGCAGAGGATGGAAGGGAAGAGGAAGAACCAATGAGAGAGTAGCTGTTAGGCATTTGGAAGCGCACATGTCACTCTGATTTCCCGGCAGGAAGTAGAATTAACCAGAGTCTCAGCCACCCACCGGGAACCAGTAAAGGTCCTGAACCAAAATTTTGGACTTGTGTACAGCTCACAAAAAACGAGTTGAAAAATGGAGCTCAGGGGCACAGCAATTCACAAACTGGCAGAGTAATAAAGACAACTATCTTCCAAAAATCTGTTGAGGGAAGGCAACGAGGCGGACTTGAAAGCGAGGCAGAATAGCAGGAAACAGATGTCAAGAGGTACGTTGGAATCGCCTTTAAAGCACAGGAAGAGGGGCACAACTTCGACAATGGCGCACTTGGCCAAAAAGGGCATATGCGTTTTCTCCTGAATATATTCAGAAGAAAACGCATACGACCTTTTTGGCCAAGCAAGCAAGCGTGCAACACAAATCTGCACTACAAAGAAGTATCACTTCCCACCGGTCAAAAGGGACATCCACAAATGTGTAAAAACCAGAAAGGCAAGACAGGCCCTGGAGAACAGTGAGCCTTGTTATGCTGATGGCCGGGATGTAAATTGCCAACAGCCTCACTGGCGGAGTGCATTGCGTTCCCTAAAACAAGGAAAGAACAGAGCTACAGAGCCAAGGGCACTTCCAGTCTAGGAATTATACCTTGGGAAAACTGAAAATCAATAAGACAGAGCCACCCCCAAATTTAGGGCTGCACTGCTTACAAGAACCTCAACTTGGGTACACCTTAAATATCCCAGGAAATATAAAAATGGTTCAAAAAACTGTGGTATTTATGTACGATGGAATATCCCTCAGCCATGAAATCAATGTCATAAGACCAGGAGCACCAAAGTGAGTGGATTCAGGTACAATGATTCTAAGTGAAATAAGTCACACCGAAAAAGAAACTTATCATAAGATATCACTTATGAAGATCCTGTAAACATGGCTACACATGAACTGAGTTAGGAAAGAGAACAGAGTCTCACATTTAGAAAACACTCTTATGCCTGCTTAAGGGGAAAGGAGAGGTGGGGTGATGCATAAAACCAGAGTTTTATATAAGCACATGTACCATTTCTAAAACCAACTGTGGAATAGACAAGACCTACACCTTCCTCAGTAAAAGGGACTCAAAACCCCATATTTCCCGCAGAGGAATAGATCTGACTAGTAAGAATCTTAAAACCTCTGTATTGATATGTCTCTGTCAGGGAATCAAGTGTGTCCAGACTGGCATAAACATGACAGCGAGAATCAGCTCAAACACACTATAAAAGGGAATTTCAAAAAGAAAACCAAAAAACAGGTAAATTCTTTACATTTCCTTCAGGGTCTCTGATGAATCCTGGAATGACCCTATCTACAATGACAGCTGGATGTGGTATAAGGCTGGACACTTGGGACTGAGAGGCTTGGTGAGATTGGGTGAGCAAATGCAGACCCTTTAAAGCAAAACTGCATGGCCCCCATTCCATGGGTCCCAACTCTTCAGGTTGAAGGGAATATTTCTACAGCTATAACATGTATGGGAAACCTAGAGAATGGACACACTGTGAATACAAAAGGTTTCTAAAACTCAACGAATAGTCCCTCTCCTGGTGCTCCGGTTTGACTTTCCAACTGCTTTACTATCAATCTCCCAAAATGGAGAGACAGCCCCTTTAAGCTCCTGGTTCGAACAGGTTGCCAAATTTGCAGAGGATGGAAGGGAATATTGAGAACCATTGAGAGAGTAGCTGTTAGGCATTTGGACGGGAACATGTCACTCTAATTTCCCGGCAGGAAGAAGAATTAACCAATGTCTCAGCCACCCACCAGGAACCAGTATAGGTCCTGAACCAAAATTTTGGACTTGCGTACAGCTCACAAAAAACGAGTTGAAAAATTGAGCTCAGGGGCACAGCAATTCACAAACTGGCAGAGTAATAATGGACAACTATCGTCCAAATATTTGTTGAGGGAAGACAATGAGGCGGACTTGAAAGTGAGGCAGAATATCAGGAAACAGATTTAAAGAGGTACGTTGGAATTGCCTTTAAAGCACAGGAAGAGGGGTACAACTTCGACAATGACGCACTTGGCCAAAAGGGCGTATGTGTTTTCCCCTGAATATATTCAGGAGAAAACACATACCCCCTTTTTGGTCAAGCAAGCAAGCGGGCAATGCAAATCTGCACTACAAAGAAGTATCACTTCCCACCGCTCAAAAGGGACATCCACAAATGTGTAAAAACCAGAAAGGCAAGACAGGCCCTGGAGAACAGGGAGCCTTGTTATGCTGATGGGTGGGATGTAATTTGACAACTGCCTCACTGGAGGAGTGCACTGCATTCCCTAAAACAAGTAAACAACAGAGCTACAGAGCCAAGGGCACTTCCAGTCTGGGGAATATACCTTGGGAAAACTGAAAATCAATAAGACAGAGCCACCCCCAAATTTAGGGCTGCACTGCTTACAAGAACCACAACTTGGGTACACCTTAAATATCCCAGGAAATATAAAAATGGTTCAAAAATCTGTGGTAATTTTGTACGATGGGATATCCCTCAGCCATGAAATCAATGTCATAAGACCAGAAGCAGCAAAGTGAGTGGATTCAGGTACGATGATTCTAAGTGAAATAAGTCACACAGAAAAAGAAACTTATCATAAGATATCACTTAAGAAGATGCTGTAAACATGGCTACACATGAACTGATTTTGGAAAGAGAACAGAGTCAAACATTTAGAAAACACTCTTATGCCTGCTTAAGGGGAAAGGAGAGGTGGGGTGATGCATAATACCAGAGTTTGATATAAGTACAGGTACCATTTCTAAAACCAACTGGGGAATAGACAAGACCTACACCTTCCTCAGTGAAAGGGACTCAAAACACCATATTTCCCGCAGAGGAATATATCTGACTAGTAAGAATCATAAAACCTCTGTATTGATATGTCTCTGTCGGGGAATCAAGTGTGTCTAGACTGGCATAAACATGACAGCGAGAATCAGCTCAAACCCACTATAAAAGGGAATTTCAAAAACAAAACCAAAAAACAGGGAAATTCCTTACATTTCCTTCAGGGTCTCTGATGAATCCTGGAATGACCCTATCTACAGTGACAGCTGGATGTGGTATAAGGCTGGACACTTGGGACCTAGAGGATTGGTGAGATTGGGTGAGCAAATGCAGACCCTTTAAAGCAAAAATGCATGGCCCCCATTCCATAGGTCCCAAATCTTCAGGTTGAAGGGAATATTTCTACAGCTATAACATGTATGGGAAACCTAGAGAATGGACACACTGTGAATACAAAAGGTTTCTAAAACTCAACGAATAGTCCCTCTCCTGGTGCTCCGGTTTGACTTTCCAACCGCTTTACTATCAATCACCCAAAATGGAGAGACAGCCCCTTTAAGCTCCTGGTTTGCACAGGTTGCCAATTTGGCAGAGGATGGAAGGGAATATTGAGAACCATTGAGAGAGTAGCTGTTAGGCATTTGGACGGGAACATGTCACTCTAATTTCCCGGCAGGAAGAAGAATTAACCAAAGTCTCAGCCACCCACCAGGAACCAGTATAGGTCCTGAACCAAAATTTTGGACTTGCGTACAGCTCATAAAAAACGAGTTGAAAAATGGAGCTCAGGGGCACAGCAATTCACAAACTGGCAGAGTAATAAAGGACAACTATCGTCCAAAAATTTGTTGAGGGAAGGCAATGAGGCGGACTTGAATGTGAGGCAGAATAGCAGGAAACATATTTCAAGAGGTACGTTGGAATCGCCTTTAAAGCACCGGAAAGTGGGGCACAATTTCGACAATGACACACTTGGCCAAAAAGGGCATATGTGTTTTCTCCTGAATATATTCAGGAGAAAACGCAGACGCCCTTTTTGGCCAAGAAAGCAAGCGGGCAATGCAAATCTGCACTACAAAGGAGTGTCACTTCCCACCGGTCAAAAGGGACTTTCACAAATGTGTAAAAACCAGAAAGGCAAGACAGGCCGTGGAGAACATGGAACCTTGTTATGCTGATGGGCGGGATGTAAACTGACAACTGCCTCACTGGAGGAGCGCATTGCGTTCCCTAAAACAAGTAAACAACAGAGCTACAGAGCCAAGGGCACTTCCAGTCTAGGGAATATACCTTGGGAAAAGTGAAAATCAATAAGACAGAGCCACCCCCAAATTTAGGGCTGCACTGCTTACAAGAACCTCAACTTGGGTAAACCTTAAATATCCCAGGAAATAAAAAAATGGTTCAAAAAACTGTGGTATTTATGTACGATGGAATATCCCTCAGCCATGAAATCAAAGTCATAAGACCAGGAGCAGCAAAGTGAGTGGATTCAAGTCCGATGATTCTAAGTGAAATAAGTCACACAGAAAAAGAAACTTATCATAAGATATCACTTATGAAGATACTGTAAACATGGCTACACATGAACTGAGTTAGGAAAGAGAACAGAGTCTCACATTAAGAAAACACTCTTATGCCTGCTTAAGGGGGAAGGAGAGTTGGGGTGATGCATGAAACCAGAGTTTGACATAAGCTCATTTACCATTTCTAAAACCAACTGTGGAATTGACAAGACCTACACCTTCCTCAGTGAAAGGGACTCAATACCCATATTTCCCGCAGAGGAATAGATCTGATTAGTAAGAAACTTAAAACCTCTGTATTGATATGTCTCTGTAAGGTAATCAAGTGTGTCCAGACTGGCATAAACATGGCAGCGAGAATCAGCTCAAACCCACTATAAAAAGGAATTTCGAAAACAAAACCAAAAAACAGGGAAATTCTTTACAATTCCTTCAGGGTCTCTGATGAAACCTGGAATGACCCTATCTACAATGACAGCTGGATGTGGCATAAGGCTGGACACTTGGGACTGAGAGGATTGGTGAGATTGGATGAGCAAATGCAGACCCTTTAAAACAAAAATGCATGGTCCCCATTCCATGGGTACCAACTCTCCATGTTGAAGGGAATATTTCTACAGCTATAACATGTACGGGAAACCTAGAGAATGGACACACTGTGAATACAAACGGTTTGTAAAACTCAACGAGTAGTCCCTCTCCTGGTGCTCCGGTTTGACCATCCAACTTCTTTACTATCAATCTCCCAACTTTGAGAGACAACACCTTTAACCTCCTTGTTCGCACAGGTTGGCAATTTGGCAGAGGATGGAAGGGAAGAGGGAGAACCAATGAGAGAGTAGCTGTTAGGCATTTGGACGGGCACATGTCACTCTAATTTCCTGGCGGGAAGAAGAATTAACCAGAGTCTCAGCCACCCACCGGGAACCAGTAAAGGTACTGAACCAAAATATTGGACTTGCGTACAGCTCACAAAAAACGAGTTGAAAAATGGAGCTCAGGGGCACAGCAATTCACAAACTGGCAGAGTAATAAAGGACAACTATCTTCCAAAAATCTGTTGAGGAAAGGCAACGAGGCGGAATTGAAAGGGAGGCAGAATAGCAGGAAACAGATTTCAAGAGGTACGTTGGAATCACCTTTAAAGCACAAAAAGAGGGGTACAACGTCGACAATGACGCACTTGGCCAAAAGGCCGTATGTGTTTTCCCCTGAATATATACAAGAGAAAACGCATACCCCCTTTTTGGCCAAGCAAGCAAGCGGACAAGGCAAATCTGCACTACAAAGAAGTATCACTTCCCACCGGTCAAAAGGGACATCCACAAATGTGTAAAAACCAGAAAGGCAAGACAGGCCCTGGAGAACAGGGAGCCTTGTTATGCTGATGAGCGGGATGTAAATTGCCAACTGCCTCACTGGAGGAGTGCATTGCGTTCCCTAAAACAAGTAAACAACAGAGCTACAGAGCCAAGGGCACTTCCAGTCTAGAGAATATACCTTGGGAAAACTGAAAATCAATAAGACAGAGCCACACCCAAATTTAGGGCTGCACTGCTTACAAGAACCTCAACTTGGGTACACCTTAAATATCCCAGGAAATATAAAAATTGTTCCAAAAATTGTGGTATTTATGTACGATGGAATATCCCACAGCCATGAAATCAATGTCATAAGACAAGGAGCAGCAAAGTGAGTGGATTCAGGTACGATGATTCTAAGTGAAATAAGTCACACAGAAAAAGAAACTTATCATAAGGTATTAGTTATGAAGATCCTGTAAACATGGCTACAAATGAAGTGAGTTAGGAAAGAGAACAGAGTCTCACATTTAGAAAACACTCTTATGCCTGCTTAAGAGGGAAGGAGAGGTGGGGTGATGCATAAAACCAGAGTTTGATATAAGCACAGGTACCATTTCTACAACCAACTTTGGAATAGACAAGACCTACACCTTCCTCAGTGAAAGAGACTCAAAACCCCATATTTTCCGCAGAGGAATAGATCTGACTAGTAAGAAATTTAAAACCTATGTATTGATATGTCTCCGTAAGGGAATCAAGTGTGTCTAGACTGGCATAAACATGACAGCAAGAATCAGCTCAAACCCACTATAAAAAGGAATTTCAAAACAAAACTAGAAAACAGGGAAATTCTTTACATTTCCTTCAGGGTCTCCGATGAAACCTGGAATGACCTTATCTACAATGACAGCTGGATGTGGCATAAGGCTGGACTCTTGGGACTGAGAGGATTGGTGAGATTGGGTGAGCAAATGCAGACCCTTTAAAGCAAAAATGCATGGCCCCCATTCCATGGGTCCCAACTCTCCATGTTGAAGGGAATATTACTACAGCTATAACATGATGGGAAACCTAGAGAATGGACACACTGTGAATACAAAAGGTTTATAAAACTCAACGATTTGTCACTCTCCTGGTGCTCCGGTTTGACTTTCCAACTGCTTTACTATCAATCTCCCAACTTGGAGAGACAACCCCTTTAACCTCCTGGTTCGCACACGTTCCCAATTTGGCAGAGGATGGAAGGGAAGAGGGAGAACCAATGAGAGAGTAGCTGTTAGGCATTTGGAAGGGAACATGTCACTCTAATTTCCCGGCAGGAAGAAGTATTAACCAGAGTCTCAGCCACCCACCGGGAACCACTATAGGTCCTGAACCAAAATTTTGGACTTGCGTACAGCTCACAAATAACGAGTTGAAAAATGGAGCTCAGGGGCACAGCAATTCACAAACTGGCAGAGTAATAAAGGACAACTATCGGCCAAAAATCTGTTGAGGGAAGGCAACGAGGCGGACTTGAAAGCGAGGCAGAATAGCAGGAAACAGATTTCAAGAGGTATGTTGGAATCACATTTAAAGCACAGGAAGAATGGCACAACTTCGACAATGACGCACTGGGTCAAAAAGGGTGTATGCGTTTTCTCCTGAATATATTCAGGAGAAAACGCATACAACCTTTTTGGCCAAGCAAGCAAGCGGGCAATGCAAATCTGCACTACAAAGAAGTATCACTTCCCAACGGTCAAAAGGGACATGCACAAAATGTGTAAAAACCAGAAAGGCAAGACAGGCCCTGGAGGACAGGGAGCCTTGTTATGCTGATTGGCGGGATGTAAATTGCCAACTGCCTCACTGGAGGAGTGCATTGCTTTCCCTAAAACAAGTAAACAACAAAGCTACAGAGCCAAGGGCCCTTCCAGTCTAGAGAATATACCTTGGGAAAACTGAAAATCAATAAGACAGAGCCACCCCCAAATTTAGGGCTGCACTGCTTACAAGACTCTCAACTTGGGTACACCTTAAATATCCCAGGAAATATAAAAATGGTTCCAAATATTGTGGTACTTATGTACGATGGAATATCCCACATCCATGAAATCAATGTCATAAGTCAAGGAGCAGCAAAGTGAGTGGATTCAGGTACGAGGATTCTAAGTGAAATATGTCACACAGAAAAAGAAACTTATCATAAGATATCAGTTATGATGATCCTGTAAACATGGCTACACATGAAGTGAGTTAGGAAAGAGAACAGAGTCTCACATTTAGAAAACACTCTTATGCTTGCTTAAGGGGAAAGGAGAGGTGGGGTGATGCATAAAACCAGAGTTTGATATAAGTACAGGTACCATTTCTAAAACCAACTGTGGAATAGACAAGACCTACACCTTCCTCAGTGAAAGGGATTCAAATCCCCATATTTCCCGCAGGGGAACAGATCTGACTAGTAAGAATCTTAAAACCTATGTATTGATATGCCTATGTAAGGGAGTGAAGTGTGTCTAGACTGGCATAAACATGGCAGCGAGAATCAGCTCAAGCCCAGTATAAAAAGGAAATTCAAAAACAAAACCAAAAAACAGGGAAATTCTTGACAATACCTTCAGGGTCTCTGATGAAACCTGGAATGACCCTATCTACAATGACAGCTGGATGTGGCATAAGGCTGGACACTTGGGACTGAGAGGATTGGTGAGATAGGGTGAGCAAATCCAGACCGTTTAAAGCAAAAATGCATGGCCCCCATTCCTTGGGTCCCAACTCTCCATGTTGAAGGGAATATTACTACAGCTATAACATGTACGGGAAACCTAGAGAATGGACACACTGTGAATACAAATGGTTTCTAAAACTCAACGAGTAGTCCCTCTCCAGGTGCTCCGGTTTGACTTTCCAATTGCTTTACTATCAATCTCGCAAGTTTGAGATACAACCCCTTTAACCTCCAGGTTCGCACAGGTTGCCAATTTGGCAGAGGATGGAAGGGAAGAGGGAGAACCAATGAGAGAGTAGCTGTTAGGCATTTGGATGGGCACATGTCACTCTAATTTCCCGGCAGGAAGAAGAATTAACCAAAGTCTCAGCCACACACTGTGAACCAGTATAGGACCTGAACCAAAATTTTGGACTTGCGTACAGCTCACAAAAAACGAGTTGAAAACTTGAGCTGAATGGCACAGCAATTCACAACCTGGCAGAGTAATAAAGGACAACTATCATCCTAAAATCTGTTGAGGGAAGGCAATGAGGAGGACTTGGAAGCGAGGCAGAATAGAAGGAAACAGATTTCAAGAGGTAGGTTGGAATCGCCTTTAAAGCACAGGAAGAGGGGCACAACTTCGAAAATGACGCACGTGGCCAAAAAGGGCGTATGCGTTTTCTCCTGAATATATTCAGGAGAAAACGCATACACCCTTTTTGGCCAAGCAAGCAAGCGGGCAATGCAAATCTGCACTACAAAGAAGTATCACTTCCCACCGGTCAAAAGGGACATACACAAAATGTGTAAAACCAGAAAGGCAAGACAGGCCCTGGAGAACAGGGAGCCTTCTTATGCTGATGGGCGGGATGTAAATTGCCAACTGCCTCACTGGAGGAGTGAATTGTGTTCCCTAAAACAAGAAAACAACAGAGCTACAGAGCCAAGGGCACTTCCAGTCTAGGGAATATACCTTGGGAAAACTGAAAATCAATAAGACAGAGCCACCCCCAAATTTAGGGCTGCACTGCTTACAAGAACCTCAACTTGGGTACACCTTAAATATCGCAGGAAATATAAAAATGGTTCAAAAAACTGTAGTATTTATGTACAATGGAATATCCCACAGCCATGAAATCAATGTTATAAGACCAGGAGCAGCAAAGTGAGTGGATCCAGGTACGATGATTCTAAGTGAAATAAGTCACACAGATAAAGAAACATATCATAAGATATCACTTATGAAGATCCTGTAAACATGGCTACACATGAACTGAGTTAGGAAAGAGAACACAGTCTCACATTTAGAAAACACTCTTATGCCTGCTTAAGGGGAAAGGAGAGGTGGGGTGATGCATAAAACCAAGTTTGATATAAGCAAAAGTAACATTTCTAAAACCAACTGTGGAATAGACAAGACCTACACCTTACTCAGTGAAAGGGACTCAATACCCCATATTTCCCGCAGAGGAATAGATCTGACTAGTAAGAATCTTAAAACCTATATATTGATATGTCTCTGTAAGATAATCAAGTGTGTCTAGACTGGCATAAACATGGCAGTGAGAATCAGCTCAAACCCACTATAAATGGGAATTTCAAAAACAAAACCAAAAAACAGGGAAATTCTTTACATTTCCTTCAGGGTCTCTGATGAAACCTGGAATGACCCTATCTACAATGACAGCTGGATGTGGCATAAGGCTGGACACTTGGGACTGAGAAGATTGGTGAGATTGGGTGAGCAAATGCAGACACTTTAAAGCAAAAATCCATGGCCCCCATTCCATGGGTCCCAACTCTCCATTTTGAAGGGAATATTACTACATCTATAACATGTAAAGGGAAACCTAGAGAATGGACACACTGTGAATACAAAAGTTTCTAAAACTCAACGAGTAGTCCCTCTCCTGGTGCTCCGCTTTGACTTTCCAACTGCTTTACTAACAATCTCCCAACTTGGAGAGACAACCCCTTTAACCTCCTGGTTTGCACAGGTTGCCAATTTGGCAGAGGATGGAAGGGAAGAGGGAGAACCAATGAGAGAGTAGCGGTTAGGCATTTGGACGGGCACATGTCACTCTAATTTCCCGGCAGGAAGAAGAATTAACCAGAGTCTCAGCCACCCACCGGGAACCAGTATAGGTCCTGAACCAAAATTTTGGACTTGCGTACAGCTCACAAAAAACGAGTTGAAAAATGGAGCTCAGGGGCACAGCAATTAACAAACTGGCAGAGTAATAAAGGACAACTATCGTCCAAAAATCTGTTGAGGGAAGGCAACGAGGCGGACTTGAAAGCGAGGCAGAATAGCAGGAAACAGATTTCAAGAAGTACGTTGGAATCGCCTTTAAAGCACAGGATGAGGGGCACAACTTCGACAATGACGCACTTGGCCAAAAAGGGCATAAGCGTTTTCCCCTGAATATATTCAGGGGAAAACGCATACGCCCTTTTTGGCCAAGCAAGCAAGCGGGCAATGCAAATCTGCACTACAAAGAAGTATCACTTCCCACCGGTCAAAAGGGACATCCACAAAACGTGTAAATTCCCGAAAGGCAAGACAGGCCCTGGAGAACAGGGAGCCTTGTTATGATGATGGGCGGGATGTAAATTGCCAACTGCCTCACTGGAGGAGTGCATTGCGTTCCCTAAAACAAGTAAACAACAGAGCTACAAAGCCAAGGGCACTTCCAGTCTAAGGAATATACTTTGGGAAAACTGAAAATCAATAAGTCAGAGCAACCCCCAAATTTAGGGCTGCACTGCTTACAAGAACCTCAACTTGGGTACACCTTAAAAATCCTAGGAAATATAAAAATGGTTTAAAAAACTGTGGTATTTATGTATGATGGAATATCCCTCATCCATGAAATCAATGTCATAAGACCAGGAGCAGCAAAGTTAGTGGATTCAGGTACGATGATTCTAAGTGAAATAAGTCACACAGAAAAAGAAACTTATCATAAGATATAACTTATGAAGATCCTGTAAACATGGCCTCACATGAACTGAGTTAGGAAAGAGAAAATAGTCTCACATTTAGAAAACAATCTTATGCCTGCTTAAGGGGAGAGGAGAGGTGGGGTGATGCATAAAACCAGTGTTTGATATAAGCACAGGTACCATTTCTAAAACCAACTGTGGAATAGAGAAGACCTACACCTTCCTCAGTGAAAGGGACTCAAAACCCCATATTTCCCGCAGAGGAATAGATCTGACTAGTAAGAATCTTAAAAACTATGTATTGATATGTCTCTTTAAGGGAATCAAGTGTGTCTAGACTGGCATAAACATGGCAGCGAGAATCAGGTCAAACCCACTATAAAAAGGAAATTCAAAAACAAAACCAAAAAACAGGGAAATTCTTTACATTACCTTCAGGGTCTCCGATGAAACCTGGAATGACCCTATCTACAATGACAGCTGGATGTGGCATAAGGCAGGACACATGGGACTGAGAGGTTTGGTGAGATTGGGTGAGCAAATGCAGCCCCTTTAAAGCAAAAATGCATGGCCCCCATTCCATGGGTCCCAACTCTCCAGTTTGAAGAGAATATTACCACAGCGATAACATGTACGGGAAACCTAGAGAATGGACACACTGTGAATACACAAGGTTTCTAAAACTGAACGAGTTGTCTCTCTCCTGGTGCTCCAGTTTTACTTTCCAACTGCTTTACTATCAATCTCCCAACTTGGAGAGACAACCCCTTTAACCTCCAGGTTCGCACAGGTTGCCAATTTGGCAGAGGATGGAAGGCAAGAGGGAAAACCAATGAGAGAGTAGCTGTTAGGCATTTGGATGGGCACATGTCACTATAATTTCCCGGCCGGAAGAAGAATTTACCAGAGTCTCAGCCACCCACCGGGAACCAGTATAGGTCCTGAACCATAATTTTGGACTTGCGTACAGCTCACAAAAAACGAGTTGAATAATGGAGCTCAGGGGCACAGCAATTCACAAACTGGCAGAGTAATAAAGGACAACTAATGTCCAAAAATCTGTTGAGGGAAGGCAACGAGGCGGACTTGAAAGCGAGGCAGAATAGCAGGAAACAGATTTCAAGAGGTACGTTGGAATCGCCTTTAAAACACAGGAAGAGGGGCACAACTTCGACAATGACACTCTTGGCCAAAAAGGGCGTATGCGTTTTCTCCTGAATATATTCATGAGAAAACGCATACGCCCTTTTTGGCCAAGCAAGCAAGCGGGCAATTCAAATCTGCACTACAAAGAAGTATCACTTCCCACTGGTCAAAGGGACATCCACAAAATGTGTAAAAACCAGAAAGGCAAGACAGGCCCTGGAGAACTGGGGGCCTTGTTATGCTGATGGGCGGGATGTAAATTGCCAACTGCTTCACTGGAGGAGTGCATTGCGTTCTCAAAAACAAGTAAACAACAGAGCTACAGAGCCAAGGGCACTTCCAGTCTAGGGAATATACCTTGGGAAAACTGAAAATCAATAAGACAGAGCCACCCCCAAATTTACGGCTGTACTGCTTACAAGAACCTCAACTTGGGTACACCTTAAATATCCCAGGAAATATAAAAATGGATCAAAAAACTGTGGTATTTATGTACGATGGAATATCCCTCAGCCATGAAATCAATGTCATAAGGCCTGTAGCAGCAAACTGAGTGGATTCAGATACGATGATTCTAAGTGAAATAAGTCACACAGAAAAAGAAACTTATCATAAGATATCACTTATGAATATCCTGTAAACATGGCTACACATCAACTGAGTTAGGAAACAGAACAGGGTCTCACATTCAGAAAACACTCTTATGCCTGCTTAAGGGGAAAGGAGAGGTGGGGTGATGCATAAAAACAGAGATTGATATAAGCACAAGTACCATTTCTAAAACCAACTGTGGAATAGACAAGACCTACACCTTCCTCAGAGGAAGGGACTCAAAACCCCATACTTCCCGCACAGGAATAGATCAGACTATTAAGAATCTTAAAACCTATGTATTGATATGTCTCTGTAAGCGAATCAAGTGTGTCTAGACTGGCATAAACATGGCAGCGAGAATCAGCTCAAACCCACTATAAAAAGGAATTTCAAAAACAAAACCAAAAAACAGGGAAATTCTTTACATTACCTTCAGGGTCTCCGATGAAACCTGGAATGACCCTATCTACAATGACAGCTGGATGTGGCATAAGGATGGACACATGGGACTGAGAGTTTTGGTGAGATTGGGTGAGCAAATGCAGACCCTTTAAAGCAAAAATGCATGGCCCCCATTCCATGGGTCCCAACTCTCCAGGTTGAAGAGAATATTACTTCAGCTATAACATGTACGGGAAACCTAGAGAATCGACACACTGTGAATACAAAAGATTTCTAAAACTCAACGAGTAGTCCCTCCCCGGGGCTCCGGTTTGACTTTCCAACTGCTTTACTATCAATCTCCTAACTTGGAGAGAGAACCCGTTTAACCTCCTGGTTCGCTCAGGTTGCCAATTTGGCAGAGGATGGAAGGGAAGAGGGAGAACCAATGAGAGAGTAGCTGTTAGGCATTTGGACAGGCACATGTCACTCTAATTTCCCGGCAGGAAGAAGAATTAACCAGAGTCTTAGCCACCCTCCGGGATCCAGTATAGGTCCTGAACCAAAATTTTGGACTTGCGTACAGCTCACAAAAAACGAGTTGGAAAACGGAGCTCAGGGGCACAGCAATTCACAAACTGGCAGAGTAATAAAGGACAACTATCGTCCAAAAATCTGTTGAGGGCAGGCAACGAGGCGGACATGAAAGCGAGGCAGAATAGCAGGAAACAGATTTCAAGAGGTATGTGGAATCGCCTTTAAAGCACAGGAAGAATGGCACAACTTCGACAATGACGCACTGGGCCAAAAAGGGCGTATGCGTTTTCTCCTGAATATATTCAGGAGAAAACGCATACGCTCTTTTTGGCCAAGCAAGAAAGCGGGCAATGCAAATCTGCACTACAAAGAAGTATCACTTCCCACCGGTCAAAAGGGACAATCACAAAATGTGTAAAAACCAGAAAGGCAAGACAGGCCCTGGAGAACAGGGAGCCTTGGTATGCTGATGGGCGGGATGTAAATTGCCAACTGCCTCACTGGAGGAGTGCATTGCGTTCCCTAAAACAAGTAAACAACAGAGCTACAGAGCTAAGGGCACTTCCAGTCTAGGGAATATACCTTGGGAAAACTGAAAATCAATAAGACAGAGCCACCCCCTAATTTAGGGCTGCACTGCTTACAAGAACCTCAACTTGGGTACACCTTAAATATCCCAGGAAATATAAAAAGGGTTCCAAAAATTGTGATACTTATGTACGATGGAATATCCCACAGCCATGAAATCAGTGTCTTAAGACCTGGAGCAGCAAAGTGAGTGGATTCATGTACGATGATTCTAAGTGAAATAAGTCACACAGAAAAAGAAACTTATCATAAGATATCACTTATGAAGATCCTGTAAACATGGCTACACATGAACAGAGTTAGGAAAGAGAACAGAGTCTCACATTTAGAAAAAACTCTTATGCCTGCTTAAGGGGGAAGGAGAGGTGGGGTGATGCATAAAACCAGAGTTTGACATAAGCACAGGTACCATTTCTAAAACCAAATTTGGAATAGACAAGACCTACACCTTCCTCAGTGAAAGAGACTCAAAACCCCATATTTCCCGCAGAGGAATAGATCTCACTAGTAAGAAACTTAATAACTATGTATTGATATGTCTATGTAAGGGAATCAAGTGTGTCTAGACTGGCATAAACATGGCAGCGAGAATCAGCGCAAACCCAGTATAAAAAGGAATTTCAAAAACATAACCAAAAAACAGGGAAATTCTTTACAATTCCTTCAGGGTCTCTGATGAAACCTGGAATGACCCTGTCTACAATGACAGCTGGAAGTGGTATAAGGCAGGACAGTTGGGACTGAGAGGATTGGTGAGATTGGGTGAGCAAATGCAGACCATTTAAAGCAAAAATGCATGGCCCCCATTCCATGGGTCCCAACTCTCCATGTTGAAGGGAATATTACTACAGCTATAACATGTATGGGAAACCAAGAGAATGGACACACTGTGAATACAAAAGGTTTCTAAAACTCAACGAATAGTCCCTCTCCTGGTGCTCCGGTTTGACTTTCCAACTGCTTTACTATCAATCTCCCAAATTGGAGAGACAGCCCCTTTAAGCTCCTGGTTCGCACAGGTTGCCAAATTTGCAGAGGATGGAAGGCAAGAGGTAAAACCAATGAGAGAATAGCGGTTAGGCATTTGGACGGGCACATGTCACTCTAATTTCCCGGCAGGAAGAAGAATTCACCAGAGTCTCAGCCACCCACCGGGAACCAGTATAGGTCCTGAACCAAAATTTTGGACTTGCGTACAGCTCACAAAAAACGAGTTGAAAAATGGAGCTCAGGGGCACAGCAATTAACAAACTGGCAGAGTAATAAAGGACAACTATCGTCCAAAAATCTGTTGAGGGAAGGCAACGAGGCGGACTTGAAAGCGAGGCAGAATAGCAGGAAACAGATTTCAAGAAGTACCTTGGAATCGCCTTTAAAGCACAGGATGAGGGGCACAACTTCGACAATGGCGCACTTGGCCAAAAAGGGCATAAGCGTTTTCCCCTGAATATATTCAGGAGAAAACGCATACGCCCTTTTTGGCCAAGCAAGCAAGCGGGCAATGCAAATCTGCACTACAAAGAAGTATCACTTCCCACCGGTCAAAAGGGACATCCACAAAACGTGTAAATTCCCGAAAGGCAAGACAGGCCCTGGAGAACAGGGAGCCTTGTTATGATGATGGGCGGGATGTAAATTGCCAACTGCCTCACTGGAGGAGTGCATTGCGTTCCCTAAAACAAGTAAACAACAGAGCTACAAAGCCAAGGGCACTTCCAGTCTAAGGAATATACTTTGGGAAAACTGAAAATCAATAAGTCAGAGCAACCCCCAAATTTAGGGCTGCACTGCTTACAAGAACCTCAACTTGGGTACACCTTAAAAATCCCAGGAAATATAAAAATGGTTTAAAAAACTGTGGTATTTATGTATGATGGAATATCCCTCATCCATGAAATCAATGTCATAAGACCAGGAGCAGCAAAGTTAGTGGATTCAGGTACGATGATTCTAAGTGAAATAAGTCACAGAGAAAAAGAAACTTATCATAAGATATAACTTATGAAGATCCTGTAAACATGGCCTCACATGAACTGAGTTAGGAAAGAGAAAATAGTCTCACATTTAGAAAACAATCTTATGCCTGCTTAAGGGGAGAGGAGAGGTGGGGTGATGCATAAAACCAGTGTTTGATATAAGCACAGGTACCATTTCTAAAACCAACTGTGGAATAGAGAAGACCTACACCTTCCTCAGTGAAAGGGACTCAAAACCCCATATTTCCCGCAGAGGAATAGATCTGACTAGTAAGAATCTTAAAAACTATGTATTGATATGTCTCTTTAAGGGAATCAAGTGTGTCTAGACTGGCATAAACATGGCAGCGAGAATCAGGTCAAACCCACTATAAAAAGGAAATTCAAAAACAAAACCAAAAAACAGGGAAATTCTTTACATTACCTTCAGGGTCTCCGATGAAACCTGGAATGACCCTATCTACAATGACAGCTGGATGTGGCATAAGGCAGGACACATGGGACTGAGAGGTTTGGTGAGATTGGGTGAGCAAATGCAGCCCCTTTAAAGCAAAAATGCATGGCCCCCATTCCATGGGTCCCAACTCTCCAGTTTGAAGAGAATATTACCACAGCTATAACATGTACGGGAAACCTAGAGAATGGACACACTGTGAATACACAAGGTTTCTAAAACTGAACGAGTTGTCTCTCTCCTGGTGCTCCAGTTTTACTTTCCAACTGCTTTACTATCAATCTCCCAACTTGGAGAGACAACCCCTTTAACCTCCAGGATCGCACAGGTTGCCAATTTGGCAGAGGATGGAAGGCAAGAGGGAAAACCAATGAGAGAGTAGCTGTAAGGCATTTGGATGGGCACATGTCACTATAATTTCCCGGCCGGAAGAAGAATTTACCAGAGTCTCAGCCACCCACCGGGAACCAGTATAGGTCCTGAACCATAATTTTGGACTTTCGTACAGCTCACAAAAAACGAGTTGAATAATGGAGCTCAGGGGCACAGCAATTCACAAACTGGCAGAGTAATAAAGGACAACTAATGTCCAAAAATCTGTTGAGGGAAGGCAACGAGGCGGACTTGAAAGCGAGGCAGAATAGCAGGAAACAGATTTCAAGAGGTACGTTGGAATCGCCTTTAAAACACAGGAAGAGGGGCACAACTTCGACAATGACACTCTTGGCCAAAAAGGGCGTATGCGTTTTCTCCTGAATATATTCATGAGAAAACGCATACGCCCTTTTTGGCCAAGCAAGCAAGCGGGCAATTCAAATCTGCACTACAAAGAAGTATCACTTCCCACTGGTCAAAGGGACATCCACAAAATGTGTAAAAACCAGAAAGGCAAGACAGGCCCTGGAGAACTGGGGGCCTTGTTATGCTGATGGGCGGGATGTAAATTGCCAACTGCTTCACTGGAGGAGTGCATTGCGTTCTCAAAAACAAGTAAACAACAGAGCTACAGAGCCAAGGGCACTTCCAGTCTAGGGAATATACCTTGGGAAAACTGAAAATCAATAAGACAGAGCCACCCCCAAATTTACGGCTGTACTGCTTACAAGAACCTCAACTTGGGTACACCTTAAATATCCCAGGAAATATAAAAATGGATCAAAAAACTGTGGTATTTATGTACGATGGAATATCCCTCAGCCATGAAATCAATGTCATAAGGCCTGTAGCAGCAAAGTGAGTGGATTCAGATACGATGATTCTAAGTGAAATAAGTCACACAGAAAAAGAAACTTATCATAAGATATCACTTATGAATATCCTGTAAACATGGCTACACATCAACTGAGTTAGGAAACAGAACAGGGTCTCACATTCAGAAAACACTCTTATGCCTGCTTAAGGGGAAAGGAGAGGTGGGGTGATGCATAAAAACAGAGATTGATATAAGCACAGGTACCATTTCTAAAACCAACTGTGGAATAGACAAGACCTACACCTTCCTCAGAGGAAGGGACTCAAAACCCCATACTTCCCGCACAGGAATAGATCAGACTATTAAGAATCTTAAAACCTATGTATTGATATGTCTCTGTAAGCGAATCAAGTGTGTCTAGACTGGCATAAACATGGCAGCGAGAATCAGCTCAAACCCACTATAAAAAGGAATTTCAAAAACAAAACCAAAAAACAGGGAAATTCTTTACATTACCTTCAGGGTCTCCGATGAAACCTGGAATGACCCTATCTACAATGACAGCTGGATGTGGCATAAGGATGGACACATGGGACTGAGAGTTTTGGTGAGATTGGGTGAGCAAATGCAGACCCTTTAAAGCAAAAATGCATGGCCCCCATTCCATGGGTCCCAACTCTCCAGGTTGAAGAGAATATTACTTCAGCTATAACATGTACGGGAAACCTAGAGAATCGACACACTGTGAATACAAAAGATTTCTAAAACTCAACGAGTAGTCCCTCCCCGGGGCTCCGGTTTGACTTTCCAACTGCTTTACTATCAATCTCCTAACTTGGAGAGAGAACCCGTTTAACCTCCTGGTTCGCTCAGGTTGCCAATTTGGCAGAGGATGGAAGGGAAGAGGGAGAACCAATGAGAGAGTAGCTGTTAGGCATTTGGACAGGCACATGTCACTCTAATTTCCCGGCAGGAAGAAGAATTAACCAGAGTCTTAGCCACCCACCGGGATCCAGTATAGGTCCTGAACCAAAATTTTGGACTTGCGTACAGCTCACAAAAAACGAGTTGGAAAACGGAGCTCAGGGGCACAGCAATTCACAAACTGGCAGAGTAATAAAGGACAACTATCGTCCAAAAATCTGTTGAGGGCAGGCAACGAGGCGGACTTGAAAGCGAGGCAGAATAGCAGGAAACAGATTTCAAGAGGTATGTGGAATTGCCTTTAAAGCACAGGAAGAATGGCACAACTTCGACAATGACGCACTGGGCCAAAAAGGGCGTATGCGTTTTCTCCTGAATATATTCAGGAGAAAACGCATACGCTCTTTTTGGCCAAGCAAGAAAGCGGGCAATGCAAATCTGCACTACAAAGAAGTATCACTTCCCACCGGTCAAAAGGGACAATCACAAAATGTGTAAAAACCAGAAAGGCAAGACAGGCCCTGGAGAACAGGGAGCCTTGGTATGCTGATGGGCGGGATGTAAATTGCCAACTGCCTCACTGGAGGAGTGCATTGCGTTCCCTAAAACAAGTAAACAACAGAGCTACAGAGCTAAGGGCACTTCCAGTCTAGGGAATATACCTTGGGAAAACTGAAAATCAATAAGACAGAGCCACCCCCTAATTTAGGGCTGCACTGCTTACAAGAACCTCAACTTGGGTACACCTTAAATATCCCAGGAAATATAAAAAGGGTTCCAAAAATTGTGATACTTATGTACGATGGAATATCCCACAGCCATGAAATCAGTGTCATAAGACCTGGAGCAGCAAAGTGAGTGGATTCATGTACGATGATTCTAAGTGAAATAAGTCACACAGAAAAAGAAACTTATCATAAGATATCACTTATGAAGATCCTGTAAACATGGCTACACATGAACAGAGTTAGGAAAGAGAACAGAGTCTCACATTTAGAAAAAACTCTTATGCCTGCTTAAGGGGGAAGGAGAGGTGGGGTGATGCATAAAACCAGAGTTTGACATAAGCACAGGTACCATTTCTAAAACCAAATTTGGAATAGACAAGACCTACACCTTCCTCAGTGAAAGAGACTCAAAACCCCATATTTCCCGCAGAGGAATAGATCTCACTAGTAAGAAACTTAATAACTATGTATTGATATGTCTATGTAAGGGAATCAAGTGTGTCTAGACTGGCATAAACATGGCAGCGAGAATCAGCGCAAACCCAGTATAAAAAGGAATTTCAAAAACATAACCAAAAAACAGGGAAATTCTTTCCAATTCCTTCAGGGTCTCTGATGAAACCTGGAATGACCCTGTCTACAATGACAGCTGGAAGTGGTATAAGGCAGGACAGTTGGGACTGAGAGGATTGGTGAGATTGGGTGAGCAAATGCAGACCATTTAAAGCAAAAATGCATGGCCCCCATTCCATGGGTCCCAACTCTCCATGTTGAAGGGAATATTACTACAGCTATAACATGTATGGGAAACCAAGAGAATGGACACACTGTGAATACAAAAAGTTTCTAAAACTCAACGAATAGTCCCTCTCCTGGTGCTCCGGTTTGACTTTCCAACTGCTTTACTATCAATCTCCCAAATTGGAGAGACAGCCCCTTTAAGCTCCTGGTTCGCACAGGTTGCCAAATTTGCAGAGGATGGAAGGCAAGAGGTAAAACCAATGAGAGAATAGCTGTTAGGCATTGGGACGGGCACATGTCACTCTAATTTCCCGGCAGGAAGAAGAATTAACCAGAGTCTCAGCCACCCACTGGGAACCAGTATAGGTCCTGAACCATAATTTTGGACTTGCGTACAGCTCACAAAAAACGAGTTGATAAATGGAGCTCAGGGGCACAGCAATTCACAAACTGGCAGAGTAATTAAGGACAACTATGATCCAACAATCTGTTGAGGGAAGGCAACGAGGCGGACTTGAAAGCGAGGCAGAATAGCAGGAAACAGATTTCAAGAGGTATGTTGGAATCGCCCTTAAAGCACAGGAAGAGGGACACAATTTCGACAAAGACGCAATTGGCCAAAAAGGGCGTATGCGTTTTCTCCTGAATATATTCAGGAGAAAACGCATATGCCCTTTTTGGCCAAGCAAGCAAGGGGGCAATGCAAATCTGCACTACAAAGAAGTATCACTTCCCACCAGTCAAAAGGGACATCCACAAAATGTGTAAAAACCAGAAAGGCAAGTCAGGCCCTGGAGAACAGGGAGCCTTGTTATGCTGATGGGCGGGATGTAAATTGCCAACTACCTCACTGGAGGAATGCATTGCGTTCCCTAAAACAAGTAAACAACAGAGCTACAGAGCGAAGGGCACTTCCAGTCTAGGGAATATACCTTGGGAAAACTGAAAATCAATAAGACAGAGCCACCCCCAAATTTAGGGCTGCACTGCTTACAAGAACCTCAACTTGGGTACACCTTAAATATCCAGGAAATATAAAAATGGTTCCAAAAATTGTGGTACTTCTGTACGATGGAATATCCCACAGCCATGAAATCAATGTCATAAGACCAGGAGCAGCAAAGTGAGTGGATTCAGGTACGATGATTCTAAGTGAAATAAGTCACACAGAAAAAGAAACTTATCATAAGATATCACTTATGAAGATCCTGTAAACATGGCTACACATGAAGTGAGTTAGGAAAGAGAACAAAGTCTCACATTAAAAAACACTCTTATGCCTGCTTAAGGGGGAATGAGAGGTGGGGTGATGCATAAAACCAGAGTTTGACATAAGCAAAGGTACCATTTCTAATACCAACTTTGGAATAGACCATACCTACACCTTCCTCAGTGAAAGGGACTCAAAACCCCATATTTTCCACAGAGGAATAGTTCTGACTAGTAAGAAAATTAAAACCTATGTATTGATATGTCTATGTAAGGGAATCAAGTGTGTCTAGACTGGCATAAATATGGCAGCGAGAATCAGCGCAAACCCAGTATAAAAAGGAATTTCAAAAACAAAACCAAAAAACAGGGAAATTCTTTACAATTCCTTCAGGGTCTCTGATAAAACCTGGAATGACCCTATCTACAATGACACCTGGATGTGGCATAATTCTAGACACTTGGGACTGAGAGGATTGGTGAGACTGGGTGAGCAAATGCATACACTTTAAAGCAAAAATGCATGGCCCCCACTCCATGGGTCCCAACTCTCCATGTTGAAGGGAATATTACTACAGCTATAACATGTACGGGAAACCTAGAGAATGGACACACTGTGAATACAAAAGGTTTCTAAAACTCAACGAGTAGTCCCTCTCCTGGTGCTCCGGTTTGACTTTCCAACTGCTTTACTATCAATGTCCCAACTTGGAGAGACAACCCCTTTAAACTCCTGGTTCGCAGAGGTTGCCAATTTGGCAGAGGATGGAAGGGAAGAGGGAGATCCAATGAGAGAGTAGATGTTAGGCATTTGGAGGGCACATGTCACTCTAATTTCCCGGAAGGAAGAAGATTTAACCAGAGTCTCAGCCTCCCATCGGGAACCAGTATAGGTCCTGAACCAAAATTTGGGACTTGCGTACAGCTCACAAAAAACGAGTTGAAAAACGGAGCTCAGGGGCACAGCAATTCACAAACTGGCACATTAATAAAGGACAACTATCGTCCAAAAATCCGTTGACGGAAGGCAACGAGGCGGACTTGGAAGCGAGGCAGAATAGCAGGAAATAGATTTCAAGAGGTACGTTGGAATCGCCTTTAAAGCACAGGAACAGGGGCACTACTTCGACAATGACGCACTTGGCCAAAAAGGGCGTATGCGTTTTCTCCTGAATATATTCAGGAGAAAACGCATACGCCCTTTTTGGCCAAGCAAGCAAGCGGGCAATGCAAATCTGCACTACAAAGAAGTATCACTTCCCACCGGTCAAAAGGGACATCCACAAATGTGTAAAAACCAGAAAGGCAAGACAGGCCCTGGAGAACAGGGAGCCTTGTTATGCTGATGGGTGGGATGTAAATTGCCAACTGCCTCACTGGAGGAGTGCATTGCGTTCCCTAAAACAAGTAAACAACAGAGCTACAGAGCCAAGGGCACTTCCAGTCTAGGGAATATACCTTGGGAAAACTGAAAATCAATAAGACAGAGCCACCCCCAAATTTAGGGCTGCACTGCTTACAAGAACCTCAACTTGGGTACACCTTAAATATCCCAGGAAATATAAAAATGGATCAAAAAACTGTGGTATTTATGTACGGTGGAATATCCCTCAGCCATGAAATCAATGTCATAAGACCAGGAGCAGCAAAGTGAGTGGATTCAGGTACGATGATTCTAAGTGAAATAAGTCACACAGAAAAAGAAACTTATCATAAGATATCACTTATGAAGATCCTGTAAACATGGCTACACATGAACTGAGTTAGGAAAGAGAACAGAGTCTCACATTTAGAAAACACTCTTATGCCTGCTTAAGGGGAAAGGAGAGGTGGGGTGATGCATAAAACCAGAGTTTGATATAAGCAAAGGTACCATTTCTAAAACCAACTGTGGAATAGACAAGACCTACACCTTCCTCAGTGAAAGGGACTCAAAACCCCATATTTCGCACAGAGGAATAGATTTGACTAGTAAGAATCTTAAAACCAATGTACTGATATGTCTCTGTAAGGGAATCAAGTGTGTCTAGTCTGTCATAAACATGGCAGCGAGAATCAGCACAAACCCACTATAAAAAGGAATTTCAAAAACAAAACCAAAAATCATGGAAATTCTTTACATTTCCTTCAGGGTCTCTGATGAAACCTGGAATGACCCTATCTACAATTACAGCTGGATGTGGCATAAGGCTGGACACTTGGGACTGAGAGTTTTGGTGAGATTGGGTGAGCAAATGCAGACCCATTATAGCAAAAATGCATGGTCCCCATTCCATGGGTCCCAACTCTCCATGTTGTTGGGAATCTTACTACAGCTATAACATGTGCGGGAAATCTAGAGAATGGACACACTGTGAATACAAAAGGTTTCTAAAACTAAACGAGTAGTCCCTCACCTGGTGCTCCGGTTTGACTTTCCAACTGCTTTACTATCAATCTCCCAACTTGGAGAGACAAACCCTTTAACCTCCTGGTTCGCACAGGTTGCCTATTTTGCAGAGGATGGAAGGGTAGAGGGAGAACCAATGGGAGAGTAGCTGTTAGGCATTTGGACGGGCACATGTCACTCTAATTTCCCAGCAGGAAGAAGAATTAACCAGAGTCTCAGCCACCCACTGGGAGCCAGTATAGTTTCTGAACCAAAATTTTGGACTTGCGTACAGTTTACAAAAAACGAGTTGAAAAATGGAGCTCAGGGGCACAGCAATTCACAAACTGGCAGAGTAATAAAGGACAACTATCATCCAAAAATTCTGTTGAGGGAAGGCAGCGAGGCGTACTTGAAAGAGAGACAGAATAGCAGAAACAGATTTCAAGATGTACGTTGGAATCGCCTATAAAGCACAGGAAGAGGGGCACAACTTTGACAATGAGGCACTTGGCCAAAAAGGGCGTATGCGTTTTCTCCTGAATATATTCAGGAGAAAACGCATACGCTCTTTTTGGCCAAGCAAGCAAGCGGGCAATGCAAATCTGCACTACAAAGAAGTATCACTTCCCACCGGTCAAAAGGGACATCCACAAAATGTGTAAATACCAGAAAGGCAAGACAGGCCCTGGAGAAGTGGGAGCCTTGTTATGCTAATGGGCGGGATGTAAATTGCCAAGTGCCTCACTGGAGGAGTGCATTGCGTTCCCTAAAACAAGTAAACAACAGAGCTACAGAGCCAAGGGCACTTCCAGTCTAGGGAATATACCTTGGGAAAATTGAAAATCAATAAGACAGAGCCACCCCCAAATTTAGGGCTGCACTGCTTACAAGAACCTTAACTTGGGTACACCTTAAATATCCCAGGAAATATAAAAATGGTTCCAAAAACGGTGGTATTTATGTACGATGGAATATCCCTCAGCCATGAAATCAATGTCATAAGACCAGGAGCAGCAAAGTGAGTGGATTCAGGTACGATGATTCTAAGTGAAATAATTCACACGGAAAAAGAAACTTATCATAAGATATCAGTTATGAAGATACTGTAAACATGGCTACACATGAACTGAGTTAGGAAAGAGAACAGAGTCTCATATTTAGAAAACACTCTTATGCCTGCTTAAGGGGAAAGGAGAGGTGGGGTGATGCATAAAACCAGAGTTTGATATAAGCACTGGTACCATTTCTATAACCCACTGTGGAATAGACAAGACCTACACCTTCCTCAGTGAAAGGGACTCAAAACCCCATATTTCCCGCAGAGGAATAGATTTGACTAGTAAGAATCTTAAAACCTATGTATTGATATGTCTCTGTAAGGGAATCAAGTGTGTCTAGACTGGCGTAAACATGGCAGCGAGAATCAGCTCAAACCCACTATAAAAAGGAATTTCAAAAACAAAACCATAAGACAGGGAAATTATTTCCATTTCCTTCAGGGTCTCTGATGAAACCTGGAATGACCCTATATACAATGACAGCTGGATGTGGCATAAGGCTGGACACTTGGGACTGAGAGGTTTGGTGAGAGTGGTTCAGCAAATGCAGACCCCTTAAAGCAAAAATGCATGGCCCCCATTCCATGGGTCCCAACTCTCCATGTTGAAGGGAATATTACTACAGCTATAACATGTATGGGAAACCTAGAGAATGGACACACTGTGAATCCAAAAGGTTTCTAAAACTCAACGAGTAGTCCCTCTCCTGGTGCTCCGCTTTGACTTTCCAACTGCTTTACTATCAATCCCCCAACTTGGAGAGACAACCCCTTTAACCTCCTGGTTCGCACAGGATGCCAATTTGGCAGAGGATGGAAGGGAAAAGGGAGAACCAATGAGAGAGTAGCTGTTAGGCATTTGGATGGGCACATGACACTCTAATTTTCCGGCAGGAAGAAGAATTAACCAGAGTCTCAGCCACCCACCGGGAACGAGTATAGGTCCTGAACCAAAATTTTGGACTTTCGTACAGCTCACAAAAAACGAGTTGAAAAATGGAGCTCAGGGGCACAGCAATTCACAAACTGGCAGAGTAATAAAGGACAACTATCATCCAAAAATCTGTTGAGGGAAGGCAACGAGGCGGACTTGAATGCGAGGCAGAATAGCAGGAAACAGATTTCAAGAGGTACGTTGGAATCCCCTTTAAAGCACAGGAAGAGGGGCACAACTTCGACAATGATGCACTTGGCCAAAAAGGGCGTATGCGTTTTCTCCTGAATATATTCAGGAGAAAACGCATACGCCCTTTTTGGCCAAGCAAGCAAGCGGGCAAGCCAAATCTGCACTACAAAGAAGTATCACTTCCCACCGGTCAAAAGGGACATCCACAAAATGTGTAAAAACCAGAAGGGCAAGACAGGCCCTGGAGAAGAGGGAGCCTTGTTATGCTGATGGGTGGGATGTAAATTGCCAACTGCCACACTGGAGGAGTGCATTGCATGCCCTAAAACAAGTAAACAACAGAGCTACAGAGGCAATGGCACTTCCAGTCTAGGGAATATACCTTGGGAAAACTGAAAATCTATAAGACAGAGCCACCCCCAAATTTAAGGCTGCACTGCTTACAAGAACCTCAACTTGGATACACCTTAAATATCCCAGGAAATATAAAAATGGTTCCAAAAATGGTGGTATATATGTACGATGGAATATCCCTCAGCCATGAAATGAATGTCATAAGACCAGGAGCAGCAAAGTGAGTGGATTCAGGTATGATGATTCTAAGTGAAATAAGTCACACAGAAAAAGAAACTTATCATAAGATATCACTTATGAAGGTCCTGTAAACATGGCTACACATGAACTGAGTTAGGAAAGAGAACAGAGTCTCATATTTAGAAAACACTCTTATGCCTGCTTAAGGGGAAAGGAGAGGTGGGGTGATGCATAAAACCAGAGTTTGATATAAGCACATGTACCATTTCTATAACCAACTGTGGAATAGACAAGACCTACACCTTTCTCAGTGAAAGGGACTCAAAACCCCATATTTCCCGCAGAGGAATTGATCTGACTAGTAAGAATCTTAAAACCTATGTATTGATATGTCTCTGTAAGGGAATCAAGTGTGTCTAGACTGGCATAAACATGGCAGTGAGAATCAGCTCAAACCCACTATAAAAAGGAATTTCAAAAACAAAACCAAAAAACAGGGAAATTCTTTACATTTCCTTCAGGGTCTCTGGTGAAACCTGGAATGACCCTATCTACAATGACAGCTGGATGTGGCATAAGGCTGGACACTTGGGACTGAGAGGATTGGTGAGATTGGGTGAGCAAATGCAGACCCTTTAAAGCAAAAATGCATGGCCCCCATTCCATGGGTCCCAACTCTCCATGTTGAAGGGAATATTACTACAGCTATAATATGTACGGGAAACTTAGAGAATGGACACACTGTGAATACAAAAGTTTTCTAAAACTCATCGAGTAGTCCCTCTCCTGGTGCTCCGGTTTTACTTTAAAACTGCTTTACTATCAATCTCCCAACTTGGAGAGGCAACCCCTTTAACCTCCTGTTTCACACAGGTGGCCAATTTCGCAGAGGATTGAAGGGAAGAGGGAGAACCAATGAGAGAGTAGCTGTTAGGCATTTGGACGGGCACATGTCACTCTAATTTCCCGGCAGGAAGAAGAATTAACCGCAGTCTCAGCCACCCACCGGGAACCAGTATAGGTCCTGAACCAAAATTTTGGACTTGCGTACAGCTCACAAAAAATGAGTTGAAAAATGGAGCTCAGGGGCACAGCAATTCACAAACTGGCAGAGTAATAAAGGACAACTATCGTCCAAAAATCTGTTGAGGGAAGGCAACGAGGCGGACTTGAAAGCGAGGCAGAATAGCAGGAAACAGATTTCAAGAGGTACGTTGGAATCGCCTTTAAAGCACAGGAAGAGGGGCACAACTTCGACAATGACGCACTTGGCCAAAAAGGGCGTATGCGTTTTCTCCTGAATATATTCAGGAGAAAACGCATACGCCCTTTTTGGCCAAGCAAGCAAGCGGGCAAGGCAAATCTGCACTACAAAGAAGTATCACTTCCCACCGGTCAAAAGGGACATCCACAAAATGTGTAAAAACCAGAAGGTCAAGACAGGCCCTGGAGAAGAGGGAGCCTTGTTATGCTGATGGGCGGGATGTAAATTGCCAACTGCCTCACTGGAGGAGTGCATTGTGTTCCCTAAAACAAGTAAACAACAGAGCTACAGAGCCAAGGGCACTTCCAGTCTAGGGAATATACCTTGGGAAAATTGAAAATCAATAAGTCAGAGCCACCACCAAATTTAGGGCTGCACTGCTTACAAGAACCTCAACTTGGGTACACCTGAAATATCCCAGGAAATATAAAAATGGTTCCAAAAACGGTGGTATTTATGTACGATGGAATATCCCTCAGCCATGAAATGAATGTCATAAGACCAGGAGCAGCAAAGTGAGTGGATTCAGGTACGATGATTCTTAGTGAAATAAGTAACACAGAAAAAGAAACTTATCATAAGATATCACTTATGAAGATCCTGTAAACATGGCTACACATGAACTGAGTTAGGAAAGAGAACAGAGTCTCACATTTAGAAAACACTCTTATGCCTGCTTAAGGGGAAAGGAGAGGTGGGGTGATGCATAAAACCAGAGTTTGATATAAGCACAGGTACCATTTCTATAACCAACTGTGGAATAGACAAGACCTACACCTTCCTCAGTGAAAGGGACTCAAAACCCCATATTTCCCGCAGAGGAATAGATCTGAGTAGTAAGAATCTTAAAACCTATGTATTGATATGTCTCTGTAAGGGAATCAAGTGTGTCTAGACTGGCATAAACATGGCAGCGAGAATCAGCTCAAACCCACTATAAAAAGGAATTTCAAAAACAAAACCAAAAAACAGGGAAATTCTTTACATTACCTTCAGGGTCTCTGATGAAACCTGGAATGACCCTATCTACAATGACAGCTGGATGTGGCATAAGGCTGGACACTTGGGACTGAGAGGATTGGTGAGATTGGGTGAGCAAATGCAGACCCTTTAAAGCAAAAATGCATGGCCCCCATTCCATGGGTCCCAACTCTCCATGTTGAAGGGAATATTACTACAGCTATAACATGTACGGGAAACCTACAGAATGGACACACTGTGAATACAAAAGGTTTCTAAAACTGAACGAGTAGTCCCTCTCCTGGTGCTCCGGTTTGACTTTCCAACTGCTTTACTATCAATCTCCTATCTTGGAGAGACAACACCTTTAACCTCCTGGTTCGCACAGGTTGCCAATTTCGCAGAGGATGGAAGGGAAGAGGGAGAACCAATGAGAGAGTAGCTGTTAGGCATTTGGACGGGCACATGTCACTCTAATTTCCCGGCGGGAAGAAGAATTAACCAGAGTCTCAGCCACCCACCGGGAACCAGTATAGGTCCTGAACCAAAATTTTGGACTTGCGTACAGCTCACAAAAAAAGAGTTGAAAAATGGAGCTCAGGGGCACAGCAATTCACAAACTGGCAGAGTAATAAAGGACAACTCTCGTCCAAAAAACCTGTTGAGGGAAGGCAGCGAGGCAGACTCGAAAGAGAGACAGAATAGCAGGAAACACATTTCAAGAGGTACGTTGGAATCGCCTTTTAAGCACAGGAAGAGGGGCACAACTTCGACAGTGACGCACTTCACCAAAAAGGGCGTATGCGTTTTTTCCTGAATATATTCAGGAGAAAACACATACGCCCTATTTGGCCAAGCAAGCAAGCGGGCAATGCAAATCTGCACTAGAAACAAGTATCACTTCCCACCGGTCAAAAGGGACATCCACAAATGTGTAAAAACCAGAAAGGCAAGACAGGCCCTGGAGAAGAGGGAGCCTTGTTATGATGATGGGTGGGATGTAAATTGCCATCTGCCTCACTGGAGGAGTGCATTGCGTTCCCTAAAACAAGTAAACAACAGAGCTACAGAGCCAAGGGCACTTCAAGTCTACGGAATATACCTTGGGAAAACTGAAAATCAATAAGACAAAACCACCCCCAAATTTAGGGCTGCAGTGCTTACAAGAACCTCAACTTGGGTACACATTAAATATCCCAGGAAATATAAAAATGGTTCAAAAAACTGTGGTATTTATGTAGGATAGAATATCCCTCAGCCACTAAATCAATGTCATAAGACCAGGAATAGCAAAGTGAGTGGATACAGGTAAGATGATTCTAAGAGAAATAGGTCACACAGAAAAAGAAACTTATCATAAGTTATCACAGATGAAGATCCTGTAAACATGGCTACACATGAACTGAGTTAGGAAAGAGAACAGAGTCTCACATTTAGAAAACACTCTTATGCCAGTTAAGGGGAAAGGAGAGTTGACGTGATGCATAAAACCAGCTTTTGATATAAGCACAGGTACCATTTCTATAACCAACTGTGGAATAGACAAGACCTACACCTTCCTCAGTGAAAGGGACTCAAAACCCCATATTTCCCGCAGAGGAATAGATCTGAATTGTAAGAAATTTAAACCTATGTATTGATATGTCTCCGTAAGGGAATCAAGTTTGTCTACACTGGCATAAACATGGCAGCGAGAATCAGATCATACCCACTATAAAAAGGAACTTCAAAAACAAAACCAAAAAACAGGGAAATTCTTTACAATTCCTTCAGGGTCTCTGATGAAACCTGGAATGACCCTATCTACAATGACAGCTGGATGTGGCATAAGGCTGGACACTAGGGACTGAGAGGAATGGTGTGTTTGGGTGAGCAAATGCAGACACTTTAAAGCAAAAATACATGGTCCCCATTCCATGGGTAGCAACTCTCCATGTTGATGGAAATATTACTACAGTTATAACATGTACGAGAAACCTAGAGAATGGACACACTGTGAATACAAAAGGTTTGTAAAACTCAAAGAATAGTCCCTCTCCTGGTGCTCCGGTTTGACTTTCCAACTGCTTTACTATCAATCTCCCAACTTGGAGAGACAGCCCCTTTAAACTCCTGGTTCGCACAGGTTTCCAATTTTGCAGAGAATGGAAGGGAAGAGGGAGAACCAATGAAAGAGTAGCTGTTAGGCATTTGGACGGGCATATGTCACTCTAATTTCCCGGCAGGAAGAAGAATTAACCAAAGTCTCAGCCACCCAGCGGGATCCAGTATAGGTCCTGAACCATAATTTTGGATTTGAGTACAGCTCACAAAAAACGAGTTGAAAAATGGTGCTCAGGGGCACAGCAATTCACAAACTGGCAGAGTAATAAAGGACAACTATCGTCCAAAAATGTATTGAGGGAAGGAAACGAGGGGGACTTGAAAGCGAGGCAGAACAACAGGAAACAGATTTCAAGAGGTACGTTGGAATCGCCTTTAAAGCACAGGAAGAGGGGCACAACTTCGACAATGACGAACTTGGCCAAAAAGGGCGTATGCGTTTTCTCCTGAATATATTCAGGAGAAAACGCATACGCCCTTTTAGGCCAAGCAAGTAAGCGGGCAATGCAAATCTGCACTACAAAGTAGTATCACTTCCCACCGGTCAAAAGGGACATCCACAAATGTGTAAAAACCAGAAAGGCAAGACAGGCCCTCGAGAACAGGGAGCCTTGTTATGCTGATGGGCGTGATGTAAATTGCCAACTGCCTCACTGGAGGAGTGCATTGCGTTCCCTAAAACAAGTAAACAACAGAGCTACTGAGCCAACGGCACGTCCAGTCTAGGGAATATACCTTGGGAAAACTGAAAATCAATAAGACAGAGCCAACCCCAAATTTAGGGCTGCACTGCTTACAAGAACCTCAACTTGGGTACACCTTAAATATCCCAGGTTATATAAAAATGGTTCAAAAAATTGTGGTACTTATGTACGATGGAATATCCCTCAGCCATGAAATCCATGTCATAAGACCAGGAGCAGCAAAGTGAGTGGATTCAGGTACGATGATTCTAAGTGAAATAAGTCACACAGAAAAAGAAACTTATCGTAAGATATCACTTTTGAAGATCCTGTAAATATGGCTACACATGAACTGAGTTAGGAAAGAGAACAGAGTCTCACATTTAGAAAACACTCTTATGCCTGCTTAAGGGGGAAGGAGAGGTGTGGTGATGCATAAAATCAGAGTTTGACATAAGCACAGGTACCATTTCTAAAACCAACTTTGGAATACCCCAGACCTACACCTTCCTCAGTTAAAGGGACTCAAAACCCCATATTTCCCGCAGAGGAATAGATCTGACTAGTAAGAATCTTAAAACCTATGTACTGATATGTCTCTGTAAGGGAATCAAGTATGTCTAGACTGGCATAAACATGGCAGCGAGAATCAGCTCAAACCCAATATAAAAAGCAATTTCAAAAACAAAACCAAAAAACAGGGAAATTCTTTACAATTCCTTCAGGGTCTCTGAAGAAACCTTGAATGACCCTATCTACAATGACTGCTGGATGTGGTATAAGGCTGGACACTTGGGACTGAGAGGATTGGTGAGATTGGGTGAGCAAATGAAGACCCTTTAAAGCAAAAATGAATGGCCCCCATTCCATGGGTCCCAACTCTCCAGGTTGAAGGTAATATTACTACAGCTATAACATGTATGGGAAACCTAGACAATGGACACACTGTGAATACAAAAGGTTTCTAAAACTCAACGAATAGTCCCTCTCCTGGTGCTCCGGTTTGACTTTCCAACTGCTTTACTATCAATCTCCTAAATTGGAGAGACAGCCCCTTTAAGCTCCTAGTTAGCACAGGTTGCCAATTTGGCAGAGGATGGAAAGGAAGAGGGAGAACCAATGAGAGAGTAGCTGTTAGGCATTTGGACGGGCACATGTCACTCTAATTTCCCAGAAGGAAGAAGAATTAACCAGAGTCTCAGCCACCCACCGGAGACCAGTATAGGTCCTGAACCAAAATTTTGGACTTGCGTACAGCTCACAAAAAACGAGTTGAAAAATGGAGCTCATGGGCACAGCAATTCACAAACTGGCAGAATAATAAAGGACAACTATTGTCCAAAAATCTGTTGAGGGAAGGCAACGAGGCAGAATTGAAAGCGAGGCAGAATAGCAGGAAACAGATTTCAAGAGTTACGTTGGAATCGCCTTTAAAGCACAGGAAGAGGGGCACAACTTCGACAATGACGCACTTGGCCAAAAGGGCGTATGTGTTTTCTCCTGAATATATTCAGGAGAAAACGCATACGCTCTTTTTGGCCAAGCAAGCAAGCGGGCAAGGCAAATCTGCACTACAAAGAAGTATCACTTCCCACCGGTCAAAAGGGACATCCACCAATGAGTAAAAACCAGAAAGGGCAGACAGGCCCTGGAGTATAGGCAGCCTTGTTATGCTGATGGGCGGGATGTAAATTGCCAACTGCCTCACTGGAGGAGTGCATTGCGTTCCCTAAAACGAGTAAACAACAGAGCTACAGAGCCAAGGGCACTTCCAGTCTAGGGAATATACCTTGGGCAAACTGAAAATCAATAAGACAGAGCCACCCCAAAATTACGGGCTGCACTGCTTACAAGAACCTCAACTTGGGTACACCTTAAATATTCCAGGAAATATAAGAATGCTTCAAAAATTGTGGTACTTTCGAACGATGGAATATCCCTCACCCATGAAATCAATGTCATAAGACCAGTAGCAGCAAAGTGAGTGGATTCAGGTATGAAGATTGTAAGTGAAATAAGTCACAGAGAAAAAGAAACATCGTAAGATATCACTTATGAAGACCCTGTAAACATGGCTACACATGAACTGAGTTAGGAAAAAGAACAGAATCTCACATTTAGAAAACACTCTTATGCCGGTTTAAGGGGGAAGGAGAGGTGGGGTGATGCATAATACCAGAGTTTGTATAAGCACAGGTACCATTCCAAAAACCAAATATGGAATAGACTAGACCTACAGCTTCCTCAGTTAAAGGGACTCAAAAGGCCATATTTCCCTCAGAGGAATAATTCTGACTAGTAAGAATCTTAAAACATATGTATTGATATGTCTCTGTAAGGGTATCAAGTGTGTCTAGACTGGCTTAATCATGGCAGCGCGAATCAGCTCAAACTCACTATAAAAAGGAATTTCAAAAACTATACCAAAAAACATGGAAATTCTTTACAATTCCTTCAGAGTCTCTGATGAAACCTGGAATGACCCTATCTACAATGACAGCTGGATGTGGCATAAGGCTTGACACATGGGCCTGTGAGTATTGGTGAGATTGGGTGAGCAAATGCAGACCCTTTAAAGCAATAATGCACGGCCCCCATTCCATGGGTCCCAACTCTACAAGTTGAAGGGTATATTACTACTGCTATAACATGTACGGGAAACCTAGAGAATGGACACACTGTGAATACGAAAAGTTTCTAAAACTCAACATATAGTCCATCTCCTGGTATTCCGGTTTCACATTCCAACTGCTATAGTATCAATCTCCCAAAATGGAGAGACAGCCCCTTTAACCTCCTGGTTTGCACAGGTTGCCAGTTTGGCAGAGGATGGAAGGGAAGAGGGAGAACCAGTGACAGAGTAGCTTTTAGGCATTTGGACAGGCACATGTCACTCTAATTTACCGGCAGGCAGAAGAATTAACCAAAGTCTCAGCCACCCACCAGGAACCAGTAAATGTCCTTAACAAAAATTTTGGACTTGCGTTCAGCTCACAAAAAACGAGTTGAATAATCGAGCTCAGGGGCACAGCAATTCACAAACAGGCAGAGTAATAAAGGACATCTATCGTCCAAAAATCTGTTGAGGGAAGGCAATGAGGCGGACTTGAAAGCGAGACAGAATAGCAGGAAACAGATTTCAAGAGGTATGTAGGAATTGCCTCTAAAGCACAGGAAGAGGGGCACATCTTCGACAATGATGCACTTGGCCAAAAAGGGCGTATGTGTTTTCTCCTGAATATATTCAGGAGAAAACGCATACGCCCTTTTTGGCCAAGCAAGCCAGCTGGCAATGCAAATCTGCACTACAAAGAAGTATCACTTCCCACCTGTCAAAAGGGACATCCACAAAATGGGTAAAAACCAGGAAGGCACGACAGGCTATAGAGAACAGGGAGCCTTGTTATGCTGATGAGCGGGATGTAAATTGCCAACGGCCGCACTGGAAAAGTGCACTGTGTTCTCTGAAAAAAGTAAACAACAGAGCTACAAGGCAAAGGCACTTCTAGTCTAGGGAATATACCTTCGGAAAACAGAAAATCAATAAGAGAGAGCAAGCCCCAAATTTAGGGCTGCACTGCTAAAAAGAACCTCAAATTGGGTACACTTTAAATATCCCAGGAAATATAAAAATGGTTCAAAAAATTGCGGTACTTACGTAGGATGGAATATCCC
Source organism: Mesoplodon bidens (assembly GCF_964165515.1). NCBI lineage: Eukaryota > Metazoa > Chordata > Mammalia > Artiodactyla > Ziphiidae > Mesoplodon > Mesoplodon bidens. Next base: position 4,028,349 of record NW_027671488.1, on the reverse strand, counting down.
TCAGCCATGCAATCAATGTCATAAGACCAGTAGCAGCAAAGTGAGTGGATTCAGGTACGAAGATTCTAAGTGAAATAAGTCACACAGAAAAAGAAACATCATAAGATATCACTTGTGAAGGTTCTGAAAACATGGCTACACATGAACTGATTTAGGAAAGAGAACAGAATCTCACATTTAGAAAACACTCTTATGCCTGTTTAAGGGGCAAAGAGAGGTGGGGTGATGCATAAAACCAGAGTTTTGTATAAGCACAAGTACCGTTCCAAAAACCAACTATGGAATAGACTAGACCTACAGCTTCCTCAGATAAAGGGACTCAAAACCCCATATTTCCAACAAAGGAATAGATCTGACTAGTAAGAATCTTAAAACCTATGTATTGCTATGTCTCCATCAGGGAATCAAGTGTGTCTAGACTGACATAAACAAGGCAGCGAGAATCAGCTCAAGTCCACTATAAAAAGGAATTTCAAAAACAAAACAAAAAAGCAGGGAAATTCTATACAATTCCTTTAGGGTCTATGATGAAACCTGGAATGACCCTGTCTACAATGACAGCTGGATGTGGCATAAGGCTGGACACTTGGGACTGAGAGGATTGTTGAGATAGGGTGAGCAAACGCAGACCCTTTAAAGCAATAATGCATGGCCCCCATTCAATGGTTCGCAACTCTCCAGGTTGAAGGGAATATCACTGCAGCTATAACATGTACGGGAAACCTAGAGAATGGACACACTGTGAATACGAAAGGTTTCTAAAACTCAAAGAATAGTCCCTCACCTTGTGCTCGGGTTTGACTTTCCAATGGCTTTACTGTGAATCTCCCAACTTGGAGAGACAGCCCCTTTAACTTCCTGTTTCACAGAGGTTGCCAGTTTGGCAGAGGATGGAAGGGTAGAGGGAGAACCAATGAGAGACTAGCTGTTAGGCATTTGGTCGGGCATATGTCACTCTAATTTCCCAGCAGGAAGAAGAATTAAACAAACTCTCAGCCAACCACCGGGAACCAGTATAGGTCCTGAACCAAAATTTTGGACTTGCGTTCAGTTCACAAAAAGCGAGATGAAAAATGGAGCTCAGGGGCACAGCAATTCACAAACTGACAGAGAAATAAAGGACAAATATCGTCCAAAAATCTGTTGAGGGAAGGCAACGAGGCGGACTTGAAATTGATGCAGAATAGCAGGAAACAGATTTCAAGAGGTACGTTGGAATCGCTTTTAAAGCACAGGAAGAGGAGCACAACTTCGAGAATGATGCACTTGGGCAAAAAGTGCGTATGCCTTTTCTCCTGAATATATTCAGGAGAAAATGCATACACCCTTTTTGGCCAAGCAAGCAAGCGGGCAATGCAAATCTGCACTACAAACAAGTATCACTTCCCACTGGTAAAAAGGGACATCCAGAAAATGTCTAAAACCCAGAAAGGCAAGACAGGCCCTGGAGAACAGGGAGCCATGTTGTGCTGATGGGCGGGATGTAAATTGCCAACTGCCTACGGGAGGAGTGCATGGTGTTCCCTAAACCAAGTAAACAACAGAGCTACAGAGCCAAGGGCACTTCCAGCCTAGGGAATATACCTTGGGAAAACTGAAAATCAATAAGGCAGAGCCTCCCCCAAATATAGGGCTGCACTGCTTACAAAAACCTCTACTTGGGTACACCTTAAATATCCCAGGAAATATAAAAATGGTTCAAAAAATTGTGGTAGATACGTACGATGGAATATCCCTCAGCCGTGAAATCAATGTCATAAGACCAGTAGCAGCAAAGTGAGTGGATCCAGGTACGATGATTCTAAGTGAAATAAGTCACACAGAAAAAGAAACATCATACGATATCACTTATGAAGATCCTGTAAACATGGCTACACATGAACTGAGTTAGGAAAGAGAATAGAGTCTCACATTTAGAAAACACTCTTATGTCTGCTTAAGGGGGAAGAGGAGGTGGGGGGATGCATAAAACAAGTGTTTGATATAAGGAAAAGTACCATTCGAAAAACCAACTGTGGAATAGAAAAGACCTTCACCTTCCTCAGTGAAAGGGACTCAAAAGGCTACATTTACTGCAGACAAAGAGATGTGACTAATAAGAATCTTAAAACTTATGTATTGATATGTGTCTGTAAGGGACTCAAGTGTGTCTAGACTGGCATAAACATGGCAGCTGAATCAGCTCAAACCCACTATAAAAATGAATTTCAAAACAAAACAAAAAAAACAGGGAAATTCTTTACAATTCCTTCAGCGTCTCTGATGAAACCTGGAATGACCCTTTCTACAATGACAGCTGGATGTGGCATAAGGCTGGACACTTGGGACTGAGAGGATTGGTGAGATTGGGTGAGCAAATGCAGACCCTTTAAAGCAATAATGCATGGGCCCCATTCCATGGGACCCAACTCTCCAGATTGAAGGGAATATTACTACAGCTATAACATGTACGGGAAACCTAGAGAATGGACACATTGTGAATACAAAAGTTTTCTAAAACTCAATGAATAGTCCCTCTCCTGGTGCTCTGGTTTGACTTTCCAACTGCTTTACTATCAATCTCCCAACTTGGAGAGACAGCCCCTTTAACCTCCTGGTTCGCACAGGTTGCCAATTTGGCAGAGGATGGAAGGGAAGAGGGAGAACCAATGAGAGAGCAGCTGTTAGACATTTGGACGGACATATGTCACTCTAATTTCCCGGCAGGAAGAAGAATTAACCAAATTCTCAGCCACCCACCAGGAACCAGTAGAGGTCCTGAACCAAAATTTTGGACTTGCGTTCAGTTCACAAAAAACGAGTTGAAAAATGGAGCTCAGGGGCACAGCAATTCACAAACTGGCAGATTAATAAAGGACAACTATCTTCCAAAAATCTTTTGAGGGAAGCCAACGAGGCAGACATGAATGCGAGGCAGAATAGCAGGAAACAGATTTCAAGAGGTACATTGGAATTGCCTTTAAAGTACAGGCAGAGGGGAACTACTTCATCAGTGATGCACTTGTCCAAAAGGGCATATGCGTTTTCTTCTGAATATATTCAAGAAAAAATGCATACGCCCTTTTTGGCCAAGCAAGCAAGCAGGTAATGCCAATCTGCACTACAAGAACGATCACTTCCCACTGGTCAAAAGGGACATCCGAAAAATGTGTAAAAACCAGAAAGGCAAGACAGGCCCTGGAGAACAGGGAGTCTTGTTAGGCTAATGGGCAGGATGTAAATTTCTAAATGCCTATCTGGGGTAGTGCATTGTGTTCCCTAAAAGAAATGTAAAACAGAGCTACAGAGCCAATGGCAGTTCCAGTCTAGGGAATATACATTTGGAAAAATGAAAATCAGTAAGACAGAGCCACCCGAAAATGTAGGGCTGCACTGCTTACACGAACCTCACCTTGGGTAGACCTTAAATGTCTCAGGAAAGAAAAAAAAAGTGGTTCAAGAAATTGTGGTACTTACGTACGATTTAATATCCCTTAGCCATGAAATCAATGTCATTAGGCCAGTAGCAGCAAAATGAGTGGATTCAGGTACAATGATTCTAAGTGAAATAAGTCACATTGAAAAAGAAACTTATCATAAGATATCACTTACAAAGGTCCTGTAACCATGGCTACACATGAACTGAGTTAGGAAAGATAACAGAGTAACAAATCTTATCATAAGTTATCACTCATTGGGTGAATGTACACATGGCTACACATGAACTGGATTACAAACACAACAGAGTCACACATTTAGAAAACAATCTTCTGCCTGCTTAAGGGGAAAGCCGAGGTGGGGTGATGCATAAAACCACAGTTTTAAATTAACACAGATACCGTTACCTAAACCAAGTATGTAATAGACAACAGCTACACCCCGCACAATGAACTGGACTCAACACCCCCTATTCATTGCAGAGGATTATATCTGACTCTAAGAATTTTAAAACATATGTATTCTCATGTCTCCATAAAGAAAGCATATGTGTGTATAATGGCATGAACACAGCACTGAAATTCAGCTAAACCCCCTTATAAAAATAAGTTTCAAAAGCAAAATGCAAAAACAGCGAAACAGAGAGAAATCTTAAAAATTACGTTCAGTGCCTGTGATCCAACCTGGATTGACCACCTTTACACCCACAGCTGGATGAGACATAAGACTGGACACTTGGGGCTGACAAGATTGCTGAGGTTGTGTGAGCAAAAGAACGCCACTTAGAGCAATACTGTGTGCTACCCATTCTAGTGGTCCCAACTCTCCCGGTTTAAGGGAATCTTCCTACAGTTAAAACATGCATGGGAAACCCAGTGGATGGTACACTGTGTAATTGGGAAAGTTTTCTAAAAGGTACCTCATTTTTCCTTTCGTCGTGCTCGGCTTCACCATTCCATCTGCATTACTAAAAATCTCCCCACTTGGAGTGTCAGCGCCTTTATCCTCCTGTTATGCACAGTTTGCAAATTGTGCAGAGGATGAACAGGAAGAGGGGAAACAAATGAGAGATTAGCTGTAGGTGTTTGGATGGGCACATATCACTCTACTTTCCCATCAGGAAGAAGCATTAACCAAAGGCTCAGCCTGAAGCCCTGGAACCAGACTAGGGCCTAAGCCATCCTGCGGTATTGCAGCCAGCTCACAAATAGGCGGTTTGAAAAATGGATATCACGGGCACAGCAATTCACAAACTTGCAGAGTTATAAAGGACAACTATCATCCAGAAATATATTGAGGTAAGGCCGTGAAGAGGATTTGAATGCAAGGCAGAATTGAAGGAAACAGATTTCAAGAGGTACATTGGAGTCATCTTTAAAGCACATGAAAAGCGACAGAACTCCAACAATGTTGCCCTTGGCAGAAAAGGGTGTATGTGTATTTCCTTGAATATATTCGGGAAAAAATGCATACGCCCTTTTTGACCAAGCAAGCCATCAGGCATTGAAAATCCACACTACATAGAAGTGTCCCTTACCTCCAGTCAAAAGGGCCATCCACAAATAGTGTAAAAACCACAAATGCAGGACAGGCCATGGAGAAAAGGGAGCCTGGTTACACCGATGGACAGGATGTAAATTGCCAACAGCCTCTCTGGAGAACTGTATGTTGTTTTCTAAAACAGAGTTATAGAGCATAGCACACTTCCACTCATGGGCGTGTATTTTGGGAAAACTAAAAATCCGCAACACACAGCCAGCGCAAAGTTTAGGGCTGCTCTGTTTACAAGAACCTCGAATTCGGTACACTTTAAATAACCCAGGAAAGGAAAAAAAATGGATATAGATGTCATGGTACTTATATACAATGGAATGTCACTCAGACATAAAATCAATGTCATAAGGCCAATAGCAGCATAATGAGTGGCTTTAGGTACGATAATCCTAAGTGAAATGAGCCACAAAGAAACAGAAACTTATTGTAATATATCACTTATAGAGGGAATGTAAACATGGCTACACATGAACTGAATTTCAAAAGAGAACAGAGTTACACATTTAGAAAACACACTTATGCCTCCTTAAGGGGAAAGGTGACGTGGGGTGATGTGTAAAAGCAGAGTTTGAAATTAGCACAGATACCATTCCATATACCAAATATGTAATAGACAAGACCTACTCCTTTCTCAATGAACTGGACACAAAACACCCTATTCACTGAAGAGGAATTTATCTGACTGGTAACAATCTTGAAACCTATGTATTTATATGTCTCCATAATGGAATCAAGTGTATGTAGATTGGCATAAACACAGATCAATGGAACAGGACAGAAAGCCCAGAGTTAAACCTACATACCTATGGCTATCTCATCTATGACAAAGGAGCTAAGGATATACAATGGAGAAAAGACAGTCTCTTCAGTAATTGGTGCTGGGAAAACTGGACCCCTACACATAAAAGAATGAAATTAGAACACTCCATAACACCATACACAAAAATAAACTCTAAATGGATTAGAGATCTAAATATAAGACCAGACACTATAAAACACTTAGAGGAAACCATAGGCAGAACACTCTATGACATAAATCACAGCAAGATCCTTTTTGACTCACCTTCTAGAGAAATGGATATAAAAACAGAAATCAACAAATGGGACCTAATGAAACTTAAAAGCTTTTACACGGTACAGGAAAACATAAACAAGATGCAAAAACAACCCTCAGAATGGGAGAAAATATTTTCAAATGAAGCAATTGACAAAGGATTAATCTCCAAACTTTACAAGCACCTCATGTAGCTCAATATCACAAAAACAAACAACCCAATCCAAAAATGGCTAGAAGACCTAAATAGACATTTCTCCAAAGAAGATATACAGATTACCAAGAAACACATGAAAGGATGCTGAACATCACTAATCATTAGAGAAATGCAAATCATAACTATCGTGAGGTATCACCACACAGCAGTCAGAGTGGCAATCATCAAAAAAATCTACAAAACAATAAATGCTGGAGAGGCCTTTATTGGAGAAAAGGGAACACACTTGCACTGTGGGTGGGAATGTAAATTGATATGGGCACTAAGGAGAACAGTACGGAGGTTCCTCTAAATAACTAACAATAGAGGTACCATACGACACAACAATCCAACTACTGGGCATTTGCCTTGCGAATACCATAATTCAAAAAGAGTTATGTACAAAAATGTGCATTGCAGCTCTATCTACAATAGCTTAGACATGGAAGCAACCTAAGTGTCCATCGACAGATGAATGGATAAAGAAGATCTGGCACATATATACAATGGAATATTACTCAGCCATAAAAAGAAGCAAAACTGAGTTATTTGTACTGAGGTGGATGGACTTAGAATCTGTCCTACACAGTGAAGTAAGTCAGAAAGGGAAAAACAAATACTGTATGTTAACAGAGATATACGGAATCTAATGAAGAAAAAAAAAAAGATTTTGAAGAACCTAGTGGCAGGACAGAATTAAGGACACAGACATAGAGAAAGGTCTTGAGGACACCGGAAGGGGGATGGGTAAGGTGAGACGAAGTGACAGAGTGGCATGGACATAAATACATTACGAAATGTAACACCGATAGCTACTGAGAATCAGCCACATAGACCAGGGAGATCAGCTCGGTGCTTTGTGACCACATAAAGGGGTGGGATATGGAATGTGGGAGGGAGATGCAAGAGGGAGGGGATCTAGTGATATTTGTATACGTATAGCTGATTCACTTTGTTATACAACAGAAACTAACACTCCATTGTAAAACAATTATACTCCAATAAACGTGTAAAAGAAAAAAAGAAGCAAAAGAAAGCCCAGGGATAAACCTACACACCTATGGTCAACTAATCTATGACAAAGGAGGCAAGACTATACAATGGAGATAAGACAGTCTCTTCAATCATTGGTGCTGGGAAATATGGACAGCTACATGTAAAAGAATGAAATTAGAACACTCCCCAACACCATACATAAAAATATATTCAAAATGGATTAGAGACCTTAATGTAAGACCGGACAGTATAAAACTCTGAGAGGAAAACTTACGAAGGATACTCTGACGTAAATCACAGCAAGATCTTTTTTGATCCACCTCCTATAGTAATGAAATAAAAAAGAAAACTAAACAGATGGGACCTAATGAAATGTAAAAGCTTTTGCAAAGCAAAGGAAACTACAAACAAGATGAAAAGACAACCCTCAGAATGGCAGAACATATTTGCCAATGAATCAATGGACAAATGATTAATCTCCAATATATATAAACAGCTCATGCAGCTCAATATTAATAAAACAAACAACCCCATACAAAAATGGAAGAAGATCTAAATAGACATTTCTTCCAAGAAGACATAGAGATGGCCAGTACGCACATGAAAATCTGCTCAACATCACTAATTATTAGAGAAATGGAAATCGAAACTACAATGAGGTATCACGTCACACCTGTTAGAATGGGCATCATCAGAAAATCTACAAACAACAAATGCTGGAGAGGGTGTGGAGAAAAGGAACCTTCTTCCACTATTGCTGGGAATGTAAATCGATATAGTCTCTATGGAGAACAGTATGGAGGTTCCTTAAAAAACTAAAAATAGAATTACCATATAATCCAGCAATCCCACTACTGGGCATATACCCAGAGAAAACCATAAATCAAAAAGACACATTCACCACAATGTTCATTGCAGTACTATTTACAATAGCCAGGTAATGAAAGCAACCTAAGTGCCCACAGACAGATGAATGGATAAAGATGTGGTACATATATACAATGGAATATTACTCAGCCATACATAGGAATGAAATTGGGTCATTTGTAGAGACCTTGATGGATCTAGAGACTGTCATACAGAGTGAAGTAAGTCAGAAAGAGAAAAACAAATATTGTATGTTAATGCATATATGTGGAACCTAGAAAAATGGTACAGATGAACCGGTTTGCAGGGCAGAGATAGAGACACAGATGTAGAGAACAAACATATGGACACCAAGGGGGGAATGCCATGTGAGGGTGGTGGTGGGATGAATTGGGAGACTGGGATTCACATGTGCACACATATGTATAAAATAGATATCCAGTAAGAACCTGCTGTATAAAAGAAATAAATAAATTTAAAAAAAAATAAAAATAAATAAATAACATTTAATAAAAAAAACGAAAAAAACGTTTTTCCCTTCACATAGACGTCTTTATATTATTGCATTATTTCCATGTTTATATCTCCAAATTAAAAAAAAGAGGAATAAATAAAATCTACCTTGAACCAAAAAGAAAAAAAGAAAAAAAAAAAAAACAGAACCCACCAGTTATACAGAGGAAAATCGTATCAGGGCACTTGCTCCAGTTGTAAAAAATTCTTAAGTTGGTCAGAGATGGGAAATCGTCTCCCAAGCAGTGAGCAGTGCTCCCCCCCCCACAAGGAACATCCTCATTGCAAAGCTGTGGGACAGTGTCGAGGCGTCTGTGAGTAAATGTGAGCTGAGCCCCAGTCCTGCTGCAGCTGAACTCTCCCCACCCTTTCCAGGTAAAACAGCTGAATATGTACAAGAACTTGCAAGCCTAGAGGAAGGGCTGTGGTGCCACACCAGCGACAGCACGCAGGCCGACTTGATGCCTGCTGGCCAGACAGGATGGTCCTGGCCCCAGATGCCCTTCTGGAAGCTTTCCATTTCCCTACCTGAGATACCCCTCCTGCCACGGCCCCCACTGCTTTTTACTTCCTCACCTCTGCCTGGGGAGAAATTCCAGCGGCAGGTATGGGTGACACATCCTCTTCTTTAGCAGGTGGCAGCCTGGCAACTCCTGCAGAAAGTCCAGCAGAGCCCCACTCACACTGGGCCACCCACAAAGCTATGGCCCCTCACTCCCTCCCACCACCCCAGCCCCAACACTGCTGACGGGGTAGAGAATATGGCGTCAGGCACAGCTACAGGGGCTCTTGCTGACTGGAGAGGTGTTTATATTGACCTCAACCAAGGCACACCTGGGGAGGGCTGGCAGGCAGTGTCAGGCTGCCCATATCAGCCAATCCTCACCCCTCAGGGGATCACAGTTGCAGAAAATGAACCTTGCTAAATGGGCCGTGGCCAAGGAACAGGTGTGGGCTCTTGAGAGTCAGGATAGACAAGGGGCTGCAGCTGCGGCTTTTTTCTCATCATTTTATCTGGTCCATGAGTGGAAAACCACTTCAAGAACACCCTATACTAATGAGAGGAACCCAGGAGTCAGGGAGAGGAGTGATGGTGGTTGGAGACAGAGGCCTGGTGCCCTGGCTGCAGTGGAAGTGTCTGGAGCACCAGGCCGAGAGAGGCTGCACAGAGTGATAGCCAGGGTCACAGACCTGTCAGGGCTGCTGTTTGTTAGTTCAAGTCCTGCTCTGAGGCGTTTTGTGTCAGCTGTGAGTGACAGGTGAGCTGGGGGTTCTCTGCAATGTGGGCTATGTGCACAGTTCCTGTGTGTCCAGCCATGCTCGGGTACCTACCCAGAGGAGCTCCGTATCCTGGGAAGGGCCTGACTATGAGAGCCCCATGGGTTGCTGGGTAACTGCACATGTGAGCTCCATACCCTGGGAGGGACTTGACCACAAGAGCCCCGTGGGCGGTTTGGTGGGGCATGCTGCCCAGGTGAGCTCCATATCCTGGGATTGGCCTGACCACGAGAGTCCCATTGGCTGCTGGGGACCTGGTAAAGGATATCAGGACAGTCAGTGAAGCCACCGAGGATATACCTCCAGTAGCTCCTATGTCCTACACCCTGCAGGTCATTCTACCATCCACCAGGCCATGGCATTCTGTATTAGACTTCAATGATGCCTTCTTCTGTGTTCCATTCATCTCAGAGTCACAAGAATTTTTGGCTTGTGAGTGGCAGGACACAACATGCAACCAAAGCAATAATGCTGGGCCATCCTTCCCCAATGGTTCAAAAATCCCCACACCATCATTGGGGAAATGTCCTTTAAAGGCCTAAAAGTTCTACCTCTGTAAAACGGAACCCTCCTTCAATATGCAGAGGACATTCTGATCGCCAGGCCTACTAAAGCCGCCTCTGAACTACCTAGCCAAGAAAGTATAGAAGGTGTCCAAGAAAAAGGCTCAAATATCCTAGGCTAAGGTGACATGCCTGGGCTTCATTCTCACAGATATTCAGAGAAACGCATCCCAGGATAGGGAAGAAGCCATTTGCAGCCTTACCTCTTCTAAAACTAGAAGACAGCTTAGGGGTTCCTGGGGAGGCCAAGGTTTTCTGCATCTGGATCCCTAACTACAGTCTAATAGCTGGGCCTCTACATGAAACACTGACAAGAAAAGATGATGATCCTTTTGAATAGAATCCAGAAGCAGCCTTTCAAGAATGGAAAGAGCAGACAATTCAGAACCTTGCCCAGGAACTCCCTAATTTAGCTAAACCCTTTGACCTTTACATACCCGGTCATAGGTTAATCGCCCTTTGAGCCTTAGTGCAAAAACTGGGACCACTTGAAATGGAGCAACTCAAGAATGCCCTTCAGGTATGATAAACTATGGTCACCAAGGGCTTTGCCCACCGACTCATCAGGCCAGAATACTGGGGTATCTAAAAAGCTGGAAATCAGCAGCCCCCAAGGCCAGGTCCCTCCTAAGGGAAAAGGACCCCACGTGGTGATCCTAACCACCCATCATGCCCTGAAGTTGCAGGGGTCGCTCTGTGGACACACTGACCTTGAGTGAGGAGGCCCTCCAACTCCAACCTCCAGAGAGACAAACAGGGGCAATTGGCCCCCAAAATGACTCGTGTGACCATCACTTGACCTGGAGTTTCTCTCAGAAAACAACAAGACTGTGCCCCGAAAGAGCAGACTACTGCTTGCAGGACTTACTGCAACCAGAGGGGAGCTAATAAGCTTGGCAGGGGAAACGTATATCATGCTTTCACCATAGAAAGCCCTACAGACACCTTGGTGATGATGGTCAATATGACCGGCTGGACTGCTGGCTACTTCTAAAGGCCGTTGACTCAGTGGACGTCATGGTCCTGGATCACCACTGACCCTTGACTGTCTGGGAGTTGTGCGGGCAGGGCTCTGACACATGGTGCTGTTTGTACATTAATTCAGGGACCTAATTAAAGAAAGCACAGACTACTGGTCAGAGCATCTAGGCTGGCAAAAGCCGTCAGCCTAAGGACGCCGAACAAATGTTGGGTGGGGTGAAACCTGCCACCGCAGCATCTCTGCACATCTGTTTCCTGGACCCTTAAAGGTCATTAGAATCTATAACACTTCCAATGCTGGTGCTCAGGCAGACGAGAAGTGAGGCAGGAGGCCTTGGGACAATCGACCTCACCTGGAGGCTGGTGGGGAGAAGTTTTCCCCTCCCCCCATGTATCAGGGCTCCCACCACAGCATGAAGCAGTTACAAAAGAGGGGTCTGCACCCTCAACACCCCAAGAATGAGGAACAGAACAAAAAGCAGAGGAGGTGTTCATCTCCGGCAACGTTCATTAAAAACTCCTGGGAGAAAAAAGAGAATCTCGGCAATAAAATAAAGTCTAACCTGTTTTTCCTTTGTGCTTTGTCTAATTTCACGTGCTCCTAGGGTTCAGCATGCAGAGGTCCCACACCCGACACTTCAGACCCGATTTCCTAGTGCAGAATGGCTAGGTCGACACCTCAGCTAGCGGCGTCCCATGCAGACTCTGCGGCATAGAGCCTGAGCTGCAGCCAACCCAGCCCTCGAGATCTCCATCCCCTCCCTCCCACTGACGCTGCCGGGATCCCTACACAGCAGCCCAGCCCACAGCCCGTGGAGGAGTGCACGCTCTCACCTCTCCTTTCTGTTTTCAAAATAATGTTTCCTTTCCTTCTGAACCAAACTCAGTCTTGATCTGTTGGCGCCAATGACACTGGGCACGGGGACTCCTGTTGGGGTCCACTCTGGAGGATCAGTAACAGAAATTGAGAACATTGTAACTTCAATGAACAGATGTGTGAGCCAAACTGTAGTTAACATAGAGCAGTGTATAACGCTCGTGTAAAATAAGATGTTTCTAAGACTTACATTTGATATTTCCATCACTTTCCTATAAGCAAGTTCAGTGAAGACGTTTGTCTTATTTGTCAGGTCAACATTAGAGAAATGAAGTGATTTATTTCCATGGAGGTACATCGAATACTCTTGGCTGAAAGTTCAATCGTGTTTCCAATGCTTTTCCATTGAAAATGATACCTCTCTTCAGCTCCCCCATTTCTAAGAAGTATAAAATCTTATAATTTATTATTACCAAAGGGGAAAGGTAGGAGAAGGGATAAATTAACAGTTTGGGTTTAACACATACACACTGCTGTATATAAAATAGATCATCAACAAGGAACTACTGTATAGCACAGGGAACTACACTGAATATTTTGCAATAACCTATAAGGGGAAATAACCTGAAAAAGAATAGATATTTTTATTGACATCATCTATCAATGACAGATAAAATGTAACCTAAGCAAAGCCGATGGTGAGCACTTCTGACCCTGAAGATTTCAATCATCTAAAGTTTGGGCTCTGCCTATTTCCCAATGCCCTTAATAGACATGCGTGTAGCCGTAGCTTAAAAATTCCCCAGTTTGGGCTTTGGGGAGGCACTGATGTGGAAAAATCCCTGGTGTCCTCCTTACATGCACGGGACCCTTCCTACAGCTAAAACATGCCTGTCACACCTAGAGGATGGTACACCATTTGATCGGAAAGAGTTTGGAAAAGGCACCTCATCTCCTCATCACCTGGTGCTTCAGTTCACCCCTCCAACATCTTTCCTAACAACCTCCTCACTTGGGGATATCAACACCGTCAACATCCTGTTGCACACAGTTTGGAATTTGTCCAGAGGATGAAGCGGAAGGATGAGAAAAATTTAGAGACAAGTCTTAGGTGTTCGGACAGGCACATGCCACTCTAATTTCCAATCCGGAAGACAAATTCATCAAAGGCTAGAATTGCCCACGCAAACAGAATAGGGCTAGAGGAAATCCCGCTGTTTTGTGTCCAGTTTCCATAAACACAAGTTGAATAATGGAACTCAGGGTCACTAAAATTCATGAAACTGCAGAGTTGAAAATATCTATCGTCAAAAAATGTCTTGAGGTAAGTCACAGAAAAGGACTTGTAAGCAAGGGAGAGTGGCAGAAAACATATTTGAACAGGTAGAAAGGACTCCCCGTTAAAGCACAAGAAAAGGGTCTGAACATCGTCAATGACACAGTTGGCCAAACAGGGCGTATGCATTTTTTCTGAATATATTCAAGTAAAGGCCATACACACTTTTTATCCAACCAAACAGGTGGACACTGGAAATCAATACTACAAAATGTATCACTTCACATCAGTCAGAAGGGCCATCCACATAAAGTGTAAACACCAGAAATGCAAGACAGGGTGAGGAGAAAAGGGAGCCCTGTGAGGCTGATAGGGGAAATGTAATTTGCCAACGGCCACTCTGGAGAAGTGTATTGTGTTTGCTAAAACATCTAAAAAATGAGCTACAGAGCATAGGGCACTTGCACTCATGGGCGTATACCTTGGGAAAAACAAAAATCGACAGAAAACAGGCACCCCAACGTTTACCACCTCTCTGTTAAAAAGGGCCTCAACTTGGATATAACCTAAATGTCCCTGGAAGGATAAAATGGATAAAAGAGATGGGGTACTTATGTAGAGTGGAATATGACTCATCCAGAAATCAGTGAAATAATGCCAGTTGGAACAACTCAGGAGGAGTTACATACGATCATTCTAAGTGACATATGTCAGAAAGAAAAAGACACATATCATAAGATGTCACTTAAAGGTGGAATCAAAAATGGCTACACATGAAATAAATTACAATACAGAAACATAGTCAAATATGTAGAAAATAGACATAAGGCTGCTAAATGGGAAAGGTGGGGAATGGTGAGGTATTATCCAGGAGGTTGAAATTAGCAAAGATACCATTCCAAGTACCAAATTGAATAACTGACAAGGCCTACACGGTACCTCAAAGAACTGCACTCAGCCCACTCAAGTCACTGGAAAATAATACATATGACTGGTAAGCATCTGAAAAAGAATTTATTGTTGTCACACAGTACGTGAATCAAGTGGATGTACAGCAGCAAAAAACAGAGCTTTGAAAATCAGCTGTAACCAATATAAAAATAAATTTAAAAATATTTATAAAAACAGTGAGACAGACAAAAATTCTTACAACTTTTTTTGAAGGGCTACGATGTAACATGGATTGAACACATGTAGACCCACAGCAGGATTATATATAAGGCTGGAATCTATGCACGCTAAGAGATGTTAGAGAGGCTTGGTGAGAAAATGCAGACCTTTTAAAGTAATACTGCCTGGTACCCATTCCATGGGTCCCAAATCTGCAGGTTCAAGGGAATCTTCTGACAGCGAAAACATGCCTGGGATACCGAGATGAATGTACACCGTTTGCTCAGGAAATGTGTCTAAAATGCACCTCATTTTTGATCTCCTGGTGCTGGGTTTCGCCATTCCAGCCACATTACTAACAATCTCCCCACTTGGAGAATCAGCACCTTTAACCTCCTGTTTTACACAGTTTTCAATTTGTGCAGAGGATAAATGGGAAGAGGGGGAACCAATGAGAGATTAGCTGTAGGAGTTTTGACAGGAACATGTCACTCTAATTTCCTATTAGAAGAAGAATTAACCAAAGGCTCAGCCTGCCTCCCCAGAACCAGAATTGGGCCGGAAGCAATCCAATGGTTTGGCATACAGCACACAAAAAATAGCGAGTTGCAAAATGCAGCTCAGGAGCAGACAATTCAAAGACCTGCAAAGATATAAACGATAACCAACGTCCAAAAATATATTCAGGTAAGGCAACGAAGAGGATCTGAATGAGAGGCAGAATTGCAGGAAACAGATTTCAAAAGATAGATTCTACTCACTGTTAAAGCATATGAAAAGCAGCAGAATTTATAAAGTGATGCAGTTGGGCAAAAGGGTGTATGCGTTTTTTTCGTGAATATCTTCAGAAAAACAAACACAGACAGAGTTTTTGGCCAACCAAGCAAGAGGGAAATGCATATCTGCACAACAAAGAAGTCTCAATTTCCACTGCTCAGTAAGGCCATCCAAAAAATGTGTACAAACCAGAAATGCAGGAGAGGCCATGGCAAACAGGAGCCAAGTCACGCTGATGGGTGGGGTATAAATATCCAAGAGCCACTCTGAAGAAGTGTATGCTGTTAACTAAAACATCTAAAATACAAAGCCCCCGAGCAAAGGGGACTTCAATTCATGGGCATGTAACTTCGGAAGACTAAATATCAATAAGACACAGGCACCCCAAAGTTTAGGGCTGCTCTGCATACAAGAACCTCAACTTTGGTACACCTAAAATATCCCAGGAAAAACAGAAATGCATAAAGAACTTGTGGTAATTTTGTACAACGGAATATCACTCAGACGTGAAATCAATGTATATAAGGCCAGTAGCAGCATAATGAGTGGATTTAAGTATGATGATTCTAAGGGAAATTAGTCACACAGAAAAAGAATCTTATCATAAGATATCACTTATAGAGGGAATGTCTATATCACAACACATGAACTGAATTAGAAAAGAGAACAGAGTCTCACATATAAAAAAAATCTTAGGCCTGCTTCAGGAGAAAGGAGAGGTTGGGTGATGCATAAATCCAGAGTTTGATATTAACACAGGCACCATTCCATAAACCAAATACAGATTAGACAAGAGCTACACTTTCCTCAGTGAACGGGACTCAACACCCTGATTTCCCACATAGGTATATATCTGACTAGTAAGAATCTTAAAACCTATGTATTGATATGTCTCCGTAAGGGAATCAATTGTGTCTAGACCAGCATAAACAAGTCAGTGATGATCAGCTCAACCCCATTATAAACATGAATTTCAAAAACAAAACCATAAAACAGCGAAATTCTTACACAATTCCTTCAAAGGTTCTGATGAAACCTGGAATGACCCTATCGGCAAAGACAGCTGGATGAGACATAAAGCTCGACACTTGGGGCTGAGAGGACTGGTGAGATTGGGATAGAAAATGCAGACCGTTAAGGTAGTAATGCATGCAACCATCCCATGGGTCCCAAATCTCCAGGTAGAAGGGAATATCACTACAGTTATAACATGTATGGGAAACCTAGAGAATGGACAACATGTGATGGCGAAAGGTTTCTAAAACTCTCCTAATTTTTCTTCTCCTTCTGCTCCAGTTTGGTATTCCAACTGCTTTACTATCAATCTACCAACTTAGGAGAGTCAGCCCCTATAACCTCCTGGTACACACAGTTTGCTAATTGTGCAGAGGATGAAAGGGAAGAGGGAGAACCTATCAGAGATTAGATGTAGACATTTGGACGGGCACATGTCACTCTAATTTCCCGGCAGGAAGAAGAATTAACCAAAGCCTCAGCCACCCACAGGGAACCAATATAGCCACCCTTGGAACCAGTATAGGTCCTGAAGCAAAATTGTGGATTTGTGGCCAGCTCACAAAAATGGGATTTGAAAATTGGGGCTCAGCGGCACAGCAATTCAAAAACCTGCAGAGTTATAAAGGACTACTCTCTTCCAAAAATCTGTTGAGGGAAGGCAAAGAAGGGGACTGGAAAATGAGGCAGAATTGCACAAAACATATTTCAAGAGGTAAATTGGAATCACCTTTAAAGCACAGGAGAAGCATCGCAACTTGGACAGTGATGCCCTTGGCCAAAAAGGGCGTATGCCTTTTCTCCTGAATATATTCAGGAGAAAACGCATACGCCCTTTCTGGCCAATCAAGCAAGCGCACAATGCAAATCCACACTACAAAGAATTGTCACTTCCCACCGGTCAAAAGGGACATCCGAATATCTGTAAAAAGCAGAGAGGCAAGAGAGAGATGACAAGGGCATGAAGCAATATGATGCCAAAGACATGGAGCAATGTGATGACAAGCGAATGGAGCATTGTGATGACAAGATTATGTAGCATTTTGCTGACAAAGGCAAGGAGCATTGTGATGACAAGGTTCATGGAGCATTGGGATGACAAAGGCATGGATCACTGTGATGACAAGGTTCATGGAGCATTTTGATGACAAGTGTCCCAGATCATTGTGTTGTCAGGGTTCATGGAGCGTTGTGATGACAGTGGTCATGGAGCATTGTGATGACAGGGTTCATGGAGCACTGTGATGACAAGGTACTGGAGCACTGTGATAAGAAGACCATGGAGCCTTGTGATTACAAGTCTCATGGAACATTCTGATGAAAAGGGGCAGTGAGCATTGTGATTACAGGGGTCTTGGAGCATTGTGATGACAAGGGCATGAAGCATTGGGATGAGAAGGCCATGGAGCGTTCTGATGACATGCATCATGGAGCTTTGTGATGACAAGGGCATGGAGCATTGTGATAACAGGGGTCTTGGAACACTGTGATGAAAAGTGCATGGATCATTGTCATGAAAAAGGCATGGAGCCTTGTCATGACAGTGTTCAAGGAGCATAATGAAAACAAGTGTCAGGGAGCATTGTGATGACAAGGGTATTGAGAATTGTGATGACAAAGATCATGGAGCATTTTGATGAGAAGACCATGGATAATTGTTATGACAAGTGTCATGGGGCGTTGTGAGGATAAGTGTTATGGAACATTGTGATCACAAGGATTTGGAGCATTGTGATGACAGAGGTTATGGAGCATTTTTATTTCATTGTGATGACAATAGCCTGAACCATTATGATGATGGGCATGGTGCATTGTGATAACAGGGTTCATGGAGCATTGAGATGAAAAGGGGCATGGTGCATTGTGATGACAGTGTTCATGGTGCATTGAGATGAAAAGGGTAATGGAGCATTGTGATTACAGGAGTCTTGGAGCATTGTGATGACATGGGCATAGAGCATCATGAATGAGAAGGCCATGGAACATTCTGATGACATGCGTCTTGGAGCTTTGTGATGACAAGGGCATGGAGCATTGTGATTACAGGGTTCTTGGAGCATTGTGATGACAAGGGTCATTGAGAATTTTGATGACAAGGCTGTGGAACATTGTGATGGAAGGTGTCATGGAGCATTGTTATGACAGGGGTAATGGAGCATTGTGATGAGAAGGACATGGAGCATTGGTCTGAAAAGTTTCGTGGATTATTGTGATGAGAGTGGGCATGGAGCATTGTGATGACAAGGGCACTGAACACTGTGATACATGGGCCATGATGGATTGTAATGACAAGGGCATGGAGCATTGTGGTGAGAAGAGCATCGGGTACTGTGATGACAAGCATCATGGGGCTTTGTGATGACAAGGGCATGGAACAATGTGATGAGAGGTTTCATGGAGCAGTGTGATGAAAATGACATGGAACATTTTGATGACAGGTGCATGGAGCACTGGTCTGATAAGTTTAATGGATAAATGTGTTGAGAGTGGGCATGGCACATTGGGATGACAAGGGCATGGAATATTGTGAAGAAAGGTGTCTGGGAGCATTGTGATGACATATTTCATGGCCCATTGTGATGACAATGGCATGGAGCATTGTGATGCACAAGTGTTATGGCGGATTGTGATGACAAAGGTAATGGAGCATTGTGATGACAAGGGCTTGGAGCATTGTGATGACAAGGGCATGGAGCATTTTGATGACAATGGGCATTGAGAATTTTGATGAAAATTTCGTGAAGCATTGTGATGACAAAGGCATGGAACTTGCTATGACAGGGGTCATGGGGCATTGCGATGACAAGTGCATGGAGAATTGTGATGACAATAGCATGTATCATTGTGATGAGAACTGTCATGGAGCATTGTGATGACAAGGACATGGAGAATTGTGATAACAAGGTACATGGAGTATTGTGATGATCAGGGCATGGAGCATTGTGATGGCAAGACCGTGGAGCACTGTGATGAGAAGACCATGGATAATTGTGATGACGAGCATCATGGAGAACTGTAATGACAAGGGGTATGGAGCATTGTGTTGACAGGTGTCATGGAGCATTGTGATGACAAGGGTCACGGAGCATTCTGATGACAAGCTTGTGGAGTATTGTGATGACAATGGCATGGAGCATTGTGATGACAATGGCATGGATCATTGTGATGAAAAAGGCATGGAGACTTGTCATGACAGGGTACAAGGAGCATACTGAGGACAAGTGTCAGGGAGCATTGTGATGACAAGTGTACTGAGAATTGTGATGACAAAGGTCATAGAGCATTGTGATGAGAAGTCCATGGATAATTGTGATGACCAGCGGCATGGGGCGTTGTGATGGCAAGAGTTATGGAACATTGTGATCACAAGGGTTTGGAGCATTGTGATGACAGAGGTCATGGAGAATTTTGATTTCATTGTGATGACAATAGCATGAAGCATTATCATAATGGGCATGGTTCATTGTGATGACAGGGTTCATGGAGCAATGAGATGAAAAGGGGCATGGAGCATGGTGATTACAAGGGTATTGGAGCATTGTGATGACAAGAGTCATGGAGCCTTGTGATGACAAGGCCGTGGAACATGGTGATTACAGGGGTCTTGAAGCATTGTGATGAAAAGGGCATGGATCATTGTTATGAAAAAGACATGGAGCCTTTTCATGACAGGGTTCAAGGAGCATACTGATGACAAGTGTCAGGGAGCATTGTGATAACAAGTGTATTGGGCATTGTGATGACAAAGGTCATGGAGCACTGTGATGAGAAGACCATGGATAATTGTGATGATGAGCGTCATGGGGTGTTGTGATGATAAGTGTTATTGAACATTGTGATCACAAGGGTTTGGAGCATTGTGATGACGAAGTCATGGAGAATTTTGATTTCATTGTGATGGCAATAGCATGAAGCATTATGATTATCGGCATGGTGCATTGTGATGACAGGGTTCATGGAGCATTGAGATGAAGAGGGGCATGGAGCTTTGTGATTACAGGTGTCTTGGAACACTGTGATGACAACGGTCATGGAGCCTTGTGATGACAAGGCCGTGGAACATGGTGATGGCACGGGTCATGGATCATTTTTATGACAGGAGTAATGGAGCATTGTGATGACAAGGGCATGGAACATTGGTCTGAAAAGTTTCATGGATTATTGTGATGAGAGTGGGCATCGAGCATTGTGATGACAAGGGCACGGAACACAGTGATACATGTGTCATGGAGGATTGCAATGACAAGGGCATGGAGCATTGTGATGACAAGTGTCATGGAGCTTTGTGAATGACAATGTCATGGATCAATGTGATGAGAAGTTTCATTGAGCTTTGTGATGACAATGGCATGCAGCATTGTGATGCCAAGGGTCATGGAGCTTTGTGATGACCTTGGCCATGGAGCATTTTGATGACAAGGGCGTGGTGCATTGTGATGAGAAGGGCAGGGATCATTGTGATGACAGGGTCATGGAGCATTTGGATGAAAAGGGTCATGGAACATTTTGATGACAGGGGTTATGGAACATTGTGTTATCAGGGGTCATGCAGCATTGTGATGAAAAGGGTCATATAGCATTGTGATGACAGGGGTTATGGAACATTGTGATGTCAGGGGCATGGAGCATTGTGATGATAAATGCATGTAGCATTGTAGTGACAAGGGTTATGGAACACTGTGATGACAGGCTTGAGGGAGTATTGAGATGATTAGTGATGGAACATTGTGATATCATTGGTGAGAGAGCATTTTGATGAGAAGTGCATGGAGCATTGTGATAACAAGGTTGTGGAGCACTGTGATGAGAAACGCATGGCACATTGTGATGATATGGGTCATGGAGCATTGTGCTGACAAACGCATGGAGCATTGTGATGAGAAGGTTTATGGAGCATTGTGATGACAACGATGTGGAGCATTGTGATGACAAGCGCATGGCGCATTGTGATGCCATGGGTCATGGAGTATTTTGCTGACAAAGGCATGGAGCATTGTGATGACTAGGGTCACGGAGCATTGTGATGATATGTTCATGGAGCATTGTGGTGACAATGGTCATGAAGCATTGTGATGACTGGAGTCACGGAGCATTGTGATGACAGGGGTCATAGAGCATTGTGATGAAAGTGCATGGAGCATTGTGATGACAGGGGCATGTTGCATTGGTCTGACAAATTTCATGGACTATTGTGATGAGAGTGGGCATGGCGCATTGTGATGACAAGGGCATGGAGCATTGTGATGAGAAGGTCATGGAGTATTGTGAAGACAGATGTCAGGGAGCATTGTGATGAGATATGTCATGGTCATTGTGATGACAATGGAATGGAGCATTGTGATGCCAAGTGTCATGGAGGATGGTGATGACAAAGGTAATGGAGCATTTTGATGACAAGGGCATGGAGCATTGTGATGACAAGGGCCATTGAGAATTTTGATAACCAGTTCATGAAGCATTGTGATGACAAGCACATGGAGCTTGCTATGACAGGGATCATGGAGCATTGCGATGACAAGTGCAAAGAGAATTGTGATGACAAAGCATGTAACACTGTGATGAGAAGTGTCATGGAGCATAGTGATGCCAAGAACGTGGAGAATTGTGATGACACGGGGCATGGAGAATTGTGATGACCAGGGCATGGAGCATTGTGATGGCAAGACCGTGGAGCATTGTGATGAGAAGGCCACGGGTAACTGTGATGACGAGCGTCATGGAGCACTGTAATGACAAGGGGTATGGAGCATTGTGATAACAGGGGTCAAGAAGCATTGTGATGACAAGGGACAGGGAGCACTCTGATGACAAGCTTGTGGAGTATTTTGATGACAATGGCATGGAGCATTGTGAAGAAAACGGCATGGGGCATTGTGATGAAAAAGGCATGGAGCCTTTTCATGACATGTTTCAAGGAGCATTCTGACAACAAGTTTCAGGGAGCCTTGTGATGACAAAGGTCATGGAGCATTGTGACGACAAGCACATGGAGTATTGTGATGACAAGCACATGGAGCTTGCTATGACAGGGGTCATGGAGCATTGTGATGACAAGGGCATAGATAATTGTGATGACAAAGCATGTAAGACTCTGATGAGAAGTGTCATGGAGCATAGTGATGCCAAGAACGTGGAGAATTGTGATGACAGGGACATGGAGCAGTGTGATGACCAGGGCATGGAGCATTGTGATGGCAAGACCATGGAGCATTGTGATGAGAAGACCATGGATAATTGTGATGACAAGTGTCATGGAGCACTGTAATGACAAGGGGTGTGGAGCATTGTGATGACATGGGTCATGGAGCATTGTGATGAAAGTGGTCATGGAGCATTGTGATGACAAGTGTCATGGAGCATGTTGATGACAAGGGCGTGGAGCATTGTGAAGAGAAGAGCATGGATAATTGTGATTACGAGCGTCATGGAGCACTGTAATGAAAAGGGGTATGGAGTATTGTGATGACAGGGGTCATGGAGCATTGTGATGACTGGGGACATGGAGCATTGTAATTACCATGTCATGGAGCATTGTGATGGCAAGACAGTGGAGCACTGTGATGAGAAGACCATTTATAAATGGGATGACGAGCATCATGGAGCACTGTAATGACAAGTGGCATGGAGCATTGTGATGACAGGTGTCATGGAACATTTTGATGACAGGGTTCATGGATCAATGTGATGACAAGTGTCACGGAGCATTCTGATAACAAGCTTGTGGAGTATTGTGATGAAAATGGCATGCAGCATTGTGATGAGAAGGGCATGGATCATTGTGATGAAAAGGGCATGGAGACTTGTCATGACAGTTTTCAATGAGCATACTGATGACATGTTCCAGGGAGCATTGTGATGAGAAGTCCATGGATAATTGTGGTAACCATCATCATGGGGCGTTGTGATGACAAGTTTTATGGAACATTGTGATCACAGGGGTTTGGAGCATTGTGATGACAGAGGTCATGGAGAATTTTGATTTCATTGTGATGACAATAGCATGAAGCATTATGATGATGGGCATGGTGCATTGTGATGACAGGGTTCATGGAGCACTGAGATGAAAAGTGGCATTGAGTATTGTTATTACAGGGGTCTTGGAGCATTGTGATGAAAAGGGCATGGAGCATTGTGATGAGAAGGCCATGGAGCATTCTGATGACATGCATCATGGAGTTTTGTGATGACATGGGCATGGAGCATTGTGATTACAGGGGTCTTGGAGCATTGTGGTGACAAGAGCATGGAGCATTGGTCTGAAAAATTTCATGGATTATTGTGATGAGAGTGGGCATGGAGCATTGTGATGACAAGGGCACGGAACACAGTGATACATGTGTCTTGGAGGATTGCAATGACAAAGGCATGGTGCTTTCTGATGAGAAGGGCATGGAGCATTGTGATGAGAAGGCCATGGAGCATTCTGATGACATGCGTCAGGGAGCTTTGTGATAACATGGGCATGGAGCATTGTGATTACAGGGGTCTTGGAGCATTGTGATGACAAGGGTCATGGAGTCTTGCGATGACAAAGCCGTGGAATATTGTGATGGCAGGGGTCATGGAGCATTCTTATGACTGTGGTAATGGAGCATTGTGATGACAAGGGCATGGAGCATTGTGATGAGAAGGTCATGGAGTATTGTGAAGACAGATGTCAGGGAGCATTGTGATGAGATATGTCATGGTCATTGTGATGACAATGGAATGGAGCATTGTGATGCCAAGTGTCATGGAGGATGGTGATGACAAAGGTAATGGAGCATTTTGATGACAAGGGCATGGAGCATTGTGATGACAAGGGCCATTGAGAATTTTGATAACCAGTTCATGAAGCATTGTGATGACAAGCACATGGAGCTTGCTATGACAGGGATCATGGAGCATTGCGATGACAAGTGCAAAGAGAATTGTGATGACAAAGCATGTAACACTGTGATGAGAAGTGTCATGGAGCATAGTGATGCCAAGAACGTGGAGAATTGTGATGACACGGGGCATGGAGAATTGTGATGACCAGGGCATGGAGCATTGTGATGGCAAGACCGTGGAGCATTGTGATGAGAAGGCCACGGGTAACTGTGATGACGAGCGTCATGGAGCACTGTAATGACAAGGGGTATGGAGCATTGTGATAACAGGGGTCAAGAAGCATTGTGATGACAAGGGACAGGGAGCACTCTGATGACAAGCTTGTGGAGTATTTTGATGACAATGGCATGGAGCATTGTGAAGAAAACGGCATGGGGCATTGTGATGAAAAAGGCATGGAGCCTTTTCATGACATGTTTCAAGGAGCATTCTGACAACAAGTTTCAGGGAGCCTTGTGATGACAAAGGTCATGGAGCATTGTGACGACAAGCACATGGAGTATTGTGATGACAAGCACATGGAGCTTGCTATGACAGGGGTCATGGAGCATTGTGATGACAAGGGCATAGATAATTGTGATGACAAAGCATGTAAGACTCTGATGAGAAGTGTCATGGAGCATAGTGATGCCAAGAACGTGGAGAATTGTGATGACAGGGACATGGAGCAGTGTGATGACCAGGGCATGGAGCATTGTGATGGCAAGACCATGGAGCATTGTGATGAGAAGACCATGGATAATTGTGATGACAAGTGTCATGGAGCACTGTAATGACAAGGGGTGTGGAGCATTGTGATGACATGGGTCATGGAGCATTGTGATGAAAGTGGTCATGGAGCATTGTGATGACAAGTGTCATGGAGCATGTTGATGACAAGGGCGTGGAGCATTGTGAAGAGAAGAGCATGGATAATTGTGATTACGAGCGTCATGGAGCACTGTAATGAAAAGGGGTATGGAGTATTGTGATGACAGGGGTCATGGAGCATTGTGATGACTGGGGACATGGAGCATTGTAATTACCATGTCATGGAGCATTGTGATGGCAAGACAGTGGAGCACTGTGATGAGAAGACCGTTTATAAATGGGATGACGAGCATCATGGAGCACTGTAATGACAAGTGGCATGGAGCATTGTGATGACAGGTGTCATGGAACATTTTGATGACAGGGTTCATGGATCAATGTGATGACAAGTGTCACGGAGCATTCTGATAACAAGCTTGTGGAGTATTGTGATGAAAATGGCATGCAGCATTGTGATGAGAAGGGCATGGATCATTGTGATGAAAAGGGCATGGAGACTTGTCATGACAGTTTTCAATGAGCATACTGATGACATGTTCCAGGGAGCATTGTGATGAGAAGTCCATGGATAATTGTGGTAACCATCATCATGGGGCGTTGTGATGACAAGTTTTATGGAACATTGTGATCACAGGGGTTTGGAGCATTGTGATGACAGAGGTCATGGAGAATTTTGATTTCATTGTGATGACAATAGCATGAAGCATTATGATGATGGGCATGGTGCATTGTGATGACAGGGTTCATGGAGCACTGAGATGAAAAGTGGCATTGAGTATTGTTATTACAGGGGTCTTGGAGCATTGTGATGAAAAGGGCATGGAGCATTGTGATGAGAAGGCCATGGAGCATTCTGATGACATGCATCATGGAGTTTTGTGATGACATGGGCATGGAGCATTGTGATTACAGGGGTCTTGGAGCATTGTGGTGACAAGAGCATGGAGCATTGGTCTGAAAAATTTCATGGATTATTGTGATGAGAGTGGGCATGGAGCATTGTGATGACAAGGGCACGGAACACAGTGATACATGTGTCTTGGAGGATTGCAATGACAAAGGCATGGTGCTTTCTGATGAGAAGGGCATGGAGCATTGTGATGAGAAGGCCATGGAGCATTCTGATGACATGCGTCAGGGAGCTTTGTGATAACATGGGCATGGAGCATTGTGATTACAGGGGTCTTGGAGCATTGTGATGACAAGGGTCATGGAGTCTTGCGATGACAAAGCCGTGGAATATTGTGATGGCAGGGGTCATGGAGCATTCTTATGACTGTGGTAATGGAGCATTGTGATGACAAGGGCATGGAGCATTGGTCTGAAAAGTTTCATGGATTATTGTGATGAGAGTGGGCATGGAGCATTGTGATGACAAGTGCACGGAACACAGTGATACATGTGTCTTGGAGGACTGCAATGACAAAGGCATGGTGCATTGTTATGAGAAGGGCATCGAGCATTGTGATGACAAGCGTCATGGAGCTTTGTGATGACAGCGTCATGGAGCAATGTGATGAGAGGTTTCATGGAGCTCTGTGATGCCAATGGAATGCAGCATTGTGATGCCAAGGGTCATGGAGCTTTGTGATGACATAGGCCATGGAGCATTTTGATGACAAGAGTGTGGTGCATTGTGATGAGAAGGGCAGGGAGCATTGTGATGACAGGGTCATGGAGCAATTGGATGAAATGGTCATGGAACATTTTGATGACAGTGTTTATGGAACATTGTGATGTCAGGGGCATGGAGCATTGTGATGATAAGTGCATGTAGCATTGTTGTGACAAGGGTTATGGAACATTCTGATGACAGGTGTGAGTGAGTATTGAGATGATTAGTTAAGGAACATTGTGATATCATTGTTGAGAGAGCATTTTGATGAGAAGTGCATGGAGCATTGTGATAACAAGGTTGTGGAGCATTGTGATCACAAACGCATGGCACATTGTTATGATATGGGTCATGGAGCATTGTGCTGACAAACGCATGGATCATTGTGATGACAAGGTTTATGGAGCATTGTGATGACAACGATGTGGAGCATTGTGATGACAAGCGCATGGCGCATTGTGATGCCATGGGTCATGGAGTATTGTGCTGGCAAAGGCATGGAGCATTGTGATGACTAGGGTCACGGAGGATTGTGATGATATGTTCATGGAGCATTGTGGTGACAATGGTCATGAAGCATTGTGATGACTGGAGTCACGGAGCATTTTGTGATGACAGGGGTCATAGAGCATTGTGATGAAAGTGCATGGAGCATTGTGATGACAGGGGCATGTTGCATTGGTCTGACAAATTTCATGGACTATTGTGATGAGAGTGGGCATGGCGCATTGTGATGACAAGGGCATGGAGCATTGTGATGAGAAGGTCATGGAGTATTGTGAAGACAGGTGTCAGGGAGCGTTGTGATGAAATATGTCATGGTCATTGCGATGACAATGGAATGGAGCATTGTGATGCCAAGTGTCATGGAGGATTGTGATGACAAAGGTAATGGAGCATTTTGATGACAAGGGCTTGGAGCATTGTGATGACAAGGGTCATGGAGCTTTGTGATGACAAGGGCATGGAGCATTGTGATGACAAGGGCCATTGAGAATTTTGATGACCAGTTCATGGAGCATTGTGATGACAAGCACATGGAGCTTGCTATGACAGGGATCATGGAGCATTGCGAAGACAAGTGCATAGAGAATTGTGATGACAAAGCATGTAACATTGTGATGAGAAGTGTCATGGAGCATAGTGATGCCAAGAACGTGGAGAATTGTGATGACACGGGACATGGAGCATTGTGATGACCAGGGCATGGAGCATTGTGATGGCAAGACCGTGGAGCACTGTGATGAGAAGACCACGGGTAACTGTGATGACGAGCGTCATGGAGCACTGTAATGACAAAGGTTATGGAGCATTGTGATAACAGGGGTCATGGAGTGATGACAAGGGTCAGGGAGCACTCTGATGACAAGCTTGTGGAGTATTTTGATGACAATGGCATGGAGCATTGTGAAGAAAACGGCATGGGGCATTGTGATGAAAAAGGCATGGAGCCTTTTCATGACAGGTTTCAAGGAGCATTCTGAGAACAAGTGTCAGGGAGCCTTGTGATGACAAAGGTCATGGAGCATTGTGACGACAAGCACATGGAGTATTGTGATGACAAGCACATGGAGCTTTCTATGACAGGGGTCATGGAGCATTGCGATGAAAATGGCATAGAGAATTGTGATGACAAATCATGTAACACTTTGATGAGAAGTGTCATGAGCATTCTGATGCCAAGAACGTGGAGAATTGTGATGTCAGGGACATGGAGCAGTGTGATGACCAGGGCATGGAGCATTGTGATGGCAAGACCGTGGAGCATTGTGATGAGAAGACCATGGATAATTGTGATGACAAGCGTCATGGAGCACTGTAATGACAAGGGGTTTGGAGCTTTGTGATGACAGGGGTCATGGAGCATTGTGATGACAGTGGTCATGGAGCATTGTGATGACAGGGGTCATGGAGCATTGTGATGACAAGTGTCATGGAGCATTTTGATGACAAGGGCGTGGAGCATTGTGATGAGAAGAGCATGGATAATTGTGATTACGAGCGTCATGGAGCACTGTAATGAAAAGGGGTATGGAGTATTGTGATGACAGGGGTCATGGAGCATTGTGATGACTGGGGACATGGAGCATTGTGATAACCAGGTCATGGAGCATTGTGATGGCAAGACAGTGGAGCACTGTGATGAGAAGACCATGGATAATTGTGATGACGAGCATCATGGAGCACTGTAATGAAAAGGGCCATGGAGCATTGTGATGACAGGTGTCATGGAACATTTTGATGACAGGGTTCATGGATCATTGTGATGACAAGTGTCAGGGAGAATTCTGATGACAAGCTTGTGGAGTATTGTGATGACAATGGCATGGAGCATTGTGATGAAAAGGGCATGGATCATTGTGATGAAAAGGGCATGGAGACTTGTCATGACAGTTTTCAATGAGCATACTGATGACAAGTTCGAGGGAGCATTGTGATGAGAAGTCCATGGATAATTGTGGTAACCATCATCATGGGTCGTTGTGATGACAAGTTTTATGGAACATTGTGATCACAGGGGTTTGGAGCATTGTGATGACAGAGGTCATGGAGAATTTTGATTTCATTGTGATGACAATAGCATGAAGCATTATGATGATGGGCATGGTGCATTGTGATGACAGGGTTCATGGAGCACTGAGATGAAAAGTGGCATTGAGTATTGTTATTACAGGGGTCTTGGAGCATTGTGATGAAAAGGGCATGGAGCATTGTGATGAAAAGGGCATGGAGCATTGTGATGAGAAGGCCATGGAGCATTCTGATGACATGCGTCATGGAGCTTTGTGATGATATGGGCATGGAGCATTGTGATTACAGGGGTCTTGGAGCATTGTGATGACAAGAGCATGGAGCATTGGTCTGAAAAATTTCATGGATTATTGTGATGAGAGTGGGCATGGAGCATTGTGATGACACGGGCACGGAACACAGTGATACATGTGTCTTGGAGGATTGCAATGACAAAGGCATGGTGCATTCCGATGAGAAGGGCATGGAGCATTGTGATGAGAAGGCCATGGAGCATTCTGATGACATGCGTCAGGGAGCTTTGTGATAACAAGGGCATGGAGCATTGTGATTACAGGGGTCTTGGAGCATTGTGATGACAAGGGTCATGGAGTCTTGCGATGACAAAGCCGTGGATCATTGTGATGGCAGGGGTCATGGAGCATTGTTATGACTGTGGTAATGGAGCATTGTGATGACAAGGGCATGGAGCATTGGTCTGAAAAGTTTCATGGATTATTGTGATGAGAGTGGGCATGGAGCATTGTGATGACAAGCACATGGAGCTTGCTATGACAGGGATCATGGAGCATTGCGATGACAAGTGCCTAGAGAATTGTGATGACACAGCATGTAACACTGTGATGAGAAGTGTCATGAAGCATAGTGATGCCAAGAACGTGGAGAATTGTGATGACACAGGACATGGAGCATTGTGATGACCAAGGCATGGAGCATTGTGATGGCAAGACAGTGGAACATTGTGATGAGAAGACGACGGGTAACTGTGATGACGAGCGTCATGGAGCACTGTAATGACAAGGGCTATGGAGCATTGTGATAACAGGGGTCATGGAGCATTGTGATGACAAGGGTCAGGGAGCATTCTGATGACAAGCTTGTGGAGTATTTTGATGACAACGGCATGGAGCATTGTGAAGAAAACGACATGGGGCATTGTCATGAAAATGGCATGGAGCATTTTCATGACAGGTTTCAAGGAGCATTCTGAGAACAAGTGTCAGGGAGCCTTGTGATGACAAAGGTCATGGAGCATTGTGACGACAAGTACATGGAGTATTGTGATGACAAGCATATGGAGCTTGCTATGACAGGGGTCATGGAGCATTGCAATGACAAGTGCATTGAGAATTGTGATGACAAAGCATGTAACACTTTGATGAGAAGTGTCATGGAGCATTCTGATGCCAAGAACGTGGAGAATTGTGATGACAGAGACATGGAGCAGTGTGATGACCAGGGCTTGGAGCATTGTGATGGCAAAACCGTGGAGCATTGTGATGAGAAGACCATGGATAATTGTGATGACAAGCGTCATGGAGCACTGTAATGACAAGGGGTTTGGAGCATTGTGATGACAGGGGTCATGGAGCATTGTGATGACAGTGGTCATGGAGCATTGTGATGACAGGGGTCATGGAGCATTGTGATGACAAGTGTCATGGAGCATTTTGATGACAAGGGCGTGGAGCATTGTGATGAGAAGAGCATGGATAATTGTGATTACGAGCGTCATGGAGCACTGTAATGAAAAGGGGTATGGAGTATTGTGATGACAGGGGTCATGGAGCATTGTGATGACTGGGGACATGGAGCATTGTGATAACCAGGTCATGGAGCATTGTGATGGCAAGACAGTGGAGCACTGTGATGAGAAGACCATGGATAACTGTGATGACGAGCATCATGGAGCACTGTAATGACAAGGGCCATGGAGCATTGTGATGACAGGTGTCATGGAACATTTTGATGACAGGGTTCATGGATCATTGTGATGACAAGTGTCACGGAGAATTCTGATGACAAGCTTGTGGAGTATTGTGATGACAATGGCATGGAGCATTGTGATGAAAAGGGCATGGATCATTGTGATGAAAAGGGCATGGAGACTTGTCATGACAGTTTTCAATGAGCATACTGATGAGAAGATCCAGGGAGCATTGTGATGACAAGTGTATTGAGAATTGTGATGACAAAGGTCATGGAGCATTGTGATGAGAAAGTCATGGAGTATTGTGAAGACAGGTGTCAGGGAGCATTGTGATGAGATATGTCATGGTCATTGCGATGACAATGGAATGGAGCATTGTGATGCCAAGTGTCATGGAGGATTGTGATGACAAAGGTAATGGAGCATTTTGATGACAAGGGCTTGGAGCATTGTGATGACAAGGGTCATGGAGCTTTGTGATGACAAGGGCATGGAGCATTGTGATGACAAGGGCCATTGAGAATTTTGATGACCAGTTCATGAAGCATTGTGATGACAAGCACATGGAGCTTGCTATGACAGGGATCATGGAGCATTGCGATGACAAGTGCATAGAGAATTGTGATGACAAAGCATGTAACACTGTGATGAGAAGTGTCATGGAGCATAGTGATGCCAAGAACGTGGAGAATTGTGATGACACGGGACATGGAGCATTGTGATGACCAAGGCATGGAGCATTGTGATGGCAAGATCGTGGAGCATTGTGATGAGAAGACCACGGGTAACTGTGATGACGAGCGTCATGGAGCACTGTAATGACAAGGGGTATGGAGCATTGTGATAACAGGGGTCATGGAGCATTGTGATGACAAGGGACAGGGAGCATTCTGATGACAAGCTTGTGGAGTATTTTGATGACAATGGCATGGAGCATTGTGAAGAAAACGACATGGGGCATTGTGATGAAAAAGGCATGGAGCCTTTTCATGACAGGTTTCAAGGAGCATTCTGAGAACAAGTGTCAGGGAGCCTTGTGATGACAAAGGTCATGGAGCATTGTGACGACAAGCACATGGAGTATTGTGATGACAAGCACATGGAGCTTGCTATGACAGGGGTCATGGAGCATTGCAATGACAAGTGCATTGAGAATTGTGATGACAAAGCATGTAACACTTTGATGAGAAGTGTCATGGAGCATTCTGATGCCAAGAACGTGGAGAATTGTGATGTCAGGGACATGGAGCAGTGTGATGACCAGGGCATGGAGCATTGTGATGGCAAGACCGTGGAGCATTGTGATGAGAAGACCATGGATAATTGTGATGACAAGCGTCATGGAGCACTGTAATGACAAGGGTTTTGGAGCATTGTGATGACAGGGGTCATGGAGCATTGCGATGACAAGTGTCATGGAGCATTTTAATGACAAGGGCGTGGAGCATTGTGATGAGAAGAGCATGGATAATTGTGATTACGAGCGTCATGGTGCACTGTAATGACAAGGGGTATGGAGCATTGTGATAACAGGGGTCATGGAGCATTGTGATGACAAGGGACAGGGAGCATTCTGATGACAAGCTTGTGGAGTATTTTGATGACAATGGCATGGAGCATTGTGAAGAAAACGACATGGGGCATTGTGATGAAAAAGGCATGGAGCCTTTTCATGACAGGTTTCAAGGAGCATTCTGAGAACAAGTGTCAGGGAGCCTTGTGATGACAAATGTGATGGAGCATTGTGACGACAAGCACATGGAGTATTGTGATGACAAGCACATGGAGCTTGCTATGACAGGGGTCATGGAGCATTGCAATGACAAGTGCATTGAGAATTGTGATGACAAAGCATGTAACACTTTGATGAGAAGTGTCATGGAGCATTCTGATGCCAAGGACGTGGAGAACTGTGATGTCAGGGACATGGAGCAGTGTGATGACCAGGGCATGGAGCATTGTGATGGCAAGACCGTGGAGCATTGTGATGAGAAGACCAGGGATAATTGTGATGACAAGCGTCATGGAGCACTGTAATGACAAGGGTTTTGGAGCATTGTGATGACAGGGGTCATGGAGCATTGTGATGACAAGTGTCATGGAGCATTTTAATGACAAGGGCGTGGAGCATTGTGATGAGAAGAGCATGGATAATTGTGATTACGAGCGTCATGGTGCACTGTAATGAAAAGGGGTATGGAGTATTGTGATGACAGGGGTCATGGAGCATTGTGATGACTGGGGACATGGAGCATTGTGAATAACCAGGTCATGGAGCATTGTGATGGCAAGACAGTGGAGCACTGTGATGAGAAAACCATGGATAATTGTGATGACGAGCATCATGGAGCACTGTAATGACAAGGGCCATGGAGCATTGTGATGACAGGTGTCATGGAACATTTTGATGACAGGGTTCATGGATCATTGTGATGACAAGTGTCACGGAGCATTCTGATGACAAGCTTGTGGAGTATTGTGATGACAATGGCATGGAGCATTGTGATGAAAAGGGCATGGATCATTGTGATGAAAAGGGCATGGAGACTTGTCATGACAGTTTTCAATGAGCATACTGATGACAAGTTCCAGGGAGCATTGTGATGACAAGTGTATTGAGAATTGTGATGACAAAAGTCATGGAGCATTGTGATGAGAAGTCCATGGATAATTGTAGTAACCAGCATCATGGGGCATTGTGATGACAAGTTTTATTGAACATTGTGATTACACGGATTTGGAGCATTGTGATAACAGAGGTCATGGAGAATTTTGATTTCATTGTGATGACAATAGCATGAAGCATTATGATGATGGGCATGGTGCATTGTGATGACAGGGTTCATGGAGCACTGAGATGAAAAGTGGCATGGGGTATTGTTATTACAGGGAACTTGGAGCATTGTGATGAAAAGGGCATGGAGCATTGTGATGAGAAGGCCATGGAGCATTCTGATGACATGCGTCAGGGAGCTCAGTGATGACATGGGCATGGAGCATTGTGATTACAGGGTCATGGAGCAATTGGATGAAATGGTCATGAAATATTTTGATGACAGTGTTTATGGAACATTGTGATGTTAGGGGTCGTGGAGCATTGTGATGTAAAGGGTCAAGGAGCATTGTGATGACAGGGGTTATGGAACATTGTGATGTCAAGTGTCATGGAGCATTGTGATGATAAGGGCATGTAGCACTGTTGTGACAAGGGTCATGGAACATTGTAATGACAGGGGTGTGGGAGTATCGTGATGATTAGCGATGGAACATTGTGATATCAGTGGTGAGAGAGCATTTTGATGAGATGAGCATGGAGCATTGTGATGACAAACTTGTGGAGCATTGTGCTGACAAATGCATGGAGCACTGTGATGACAAGGTTTATGGAGCATTGTGATGACAACGATGTGGAGCATTGTGCTGACAAAGGCATGGAGCATTGTGATGAGAAGGGTCACCGAGAATTGTGATTAAATGTTCATGGAGCATTGTGGTGACAATTGTCACAGAGCCTTGTGATGACGAGGGCATGGATCATTGTGATGACAAAGGTCATGAAGCACTGTGATGACTGGAGTCACGGAGCATTGTGATGACCTGAGTCATAGAGCATTGTGATAAAAGAGCATGGAGCATTGTGATGAAAGGGGCATGGAGCATTTGTCTGACAATTTTCATGGATTATTGAGATGACAGTGGGCATGGTGAATTGTGATGACAAGGGCATCGAGCATTGTGATGAGAAGGTCATGGAGTACTGTGAAGACAGGTGTTGGAGCATTGTGATGACATATGTCATGGTCCATTTTGATGACAATGGATAGGAGCATTGTGATGACAATGGCCATTGAGAATTTTGATGACAAGTTCATGAAGCATTATGAGGACAATCACATGGAGCTTGCTATGACAGGGGTCATGGAAAATTGCGATGACAAGTGCATTGAGAATTGTGATGACAAAGCATGTAACACTGTGAAGAGAAGTATCATGGAGCATAGTGATGCCGAGAACGTGGAGAATTGTGATGGCAGGGGACATGGAGCATTGTGATGACCATGGCATGGAGCATTGTGATGGCAAGAACGTGGCGCATTTTTATGAGAAGACAATGGATAATTTTGATGACGAGCATCACGGAGCACTGTAATGACAAGGGGTATGGAGCATTGTGATGACAGGTGTCATGGAGCATTGTGATGACAGTGGTCATGGAGCATAGTGATGACAAGGGTCATGGAGCATTTTGATGACAAAGACGTGGATCATTGTGATGAGAAGACCATGGGAAATTGTGATGACGAGGGTCATGGAGCCATTTAATGACAAGGGGTATGGAGCATTGTGATGACAGTGGTCATGGAGAATTGTGATGACTGGGGACATGGAGCATTGTGATGACCAAGGCATGGAGCATTGTGATGGCAAGACCGTGGAGCACTGTGATGAGAAGACCATGGATAATTGTGATGACGAGCATCATGGAGCACTGTAATGACAAGGGGCCTGGAGCATTGTGATGACAGGTGTCATGGAACATTTTGATGACAGGGTTCATGGATCATTGTGATGACAAGTGTCACGCAGATTTCTGATGACAATCTTGTGGAGTATTGTGATGACAATGGCATGGAGCATTGGGATGAAAAGGGCATGGATCATTGTGATGAAAAAGGCATGGAGACTTGTCATGACAGGGTTCAATGAGCATACTGACGACAAGTGTCTGGGAGCATTGTGAGGACAAGTGTATTGAGAATTGTGATGACAAACGTCATGGAACATTGTGATGAGAAGTCCATGGATAATTGTGATGACCAGTGTCATGGGGCCTTGTGATGACAAGTGTTATGGAACATTGTGATCACAATGGTTTTGAGCATTGTGATGACAGAGTTCATGGAGAAGTTTGATTTCATTGTGATGGCAATAGCATGAAGCATTATGATGATCGGCATGGTGCATTGTGATGACAGGGTTCATGGAGCATTGAGATGAAAAGGGGCATGGAGCATTGTGATTACAGGGGTCTTGGAGCATTGTGATGACAAGGGTCATGGAGCCTTGTGATGTCAAGGCCGTGGAACATGGTGATGGCACGGGTCATGGATCATTTTTATGACAGGGATAATGAAGCATTGTGATGACTGGGTCATGGAGCAATTGGATGAAAAGGGTCATGGAACATTTTGATGACAGGGGTTAGGGAACATTGTGATGTCAGTGGTCATGGAGCATTTTGATGAAAAGTGCGTGGAGGATTGTGATGAGAAGACCATGGGAAATTGTGATGACGAGTGTCATGGAGCACTTTAATGACAAGGGGTATGGAGCATTGTGATGACAGGGGTCATGGAGCTTTGTGATGACTGGGGACATGGAGCTTTGGGATAACCAAGGCATGGAGCATTGTGATGGCAAGACCGTGGAGCATTTTGATGGGAAGATCATGGATAATTGTGATGACGAGCATCATGGAGCACTGTAATGTCTAACGGTATGGAGCTTTGTGATGACAGGGGCCATGGAGCATTCTGATGACAAGCTTGTGGAGTATTGTGATGACAATGACATGGAGCGTTGTGATGAAAAGGGCATGGAGCACTCTGATGAAAAAGGCCTGGAGCCTTTTCATGACAGTGTTCAAGGAGCATTCTGACGACAAGTGTCAGGGAGCATTGTGAAGACAAGTGTATTGAGCATTGTGATGACAAAGGTCATGGAGCATTGTGACAATAAGGACTTGGAGTATTGTCATGACAGGCATCATGGAGCATTGTGATGACAAGTTTTATAGAACATTGTGATCACAAGGGTTTGGAACATTGTGATGACAAGGGCATGAAGCAATATGATCCCAAGTTTCAGGGAGGATTGTGATGACAATGGTAATGGAGTATTGTGATGACAAGTGCATGGAGCATTGTGATGACAAGGTGATGTAGCATTTTGCTGACACAGGCATGGAGAATTGTGATGAATAGGGAATGGAGCATTGTGAGGACAAGAGTCCCGGATCATTGTGTTGACAGGTGTCATGGACGTTGTGATGACAGTGGTCATGGAGCATTGTGATGATATGTGGCATGGAGCATTATGGTGAGAAGGTCATGGAGTATTGGGCTGAAAATGTACATGGAGTATTGTGATGACAGGGGTCATGGAGCATTGTGATGATAAGGGAATGGAGCATTTTGATGACAATGTCCTGGAGTATTTTGATGAGAAGTCCATGGATCCTTGTGATGACAAGTCTCATGGAGCATTCTGATGAAAAGAGGAATGGAGCATTGTGATTACAGGTGTCTTGGAGCATTGTGATGACAATGGCATGGAGCATTGTGATGAGAAGGCCATGGAGCATTCTCATGACATTTGTCATGGAGCTTTGTGATGACAAGGGCAAGGAGCATTGTTATTGCAGGGGCCTTGGAGCCTCGTGAAGAAAAGGGCATGGATCATTGTGATGAAAAAGGCATGGAGCCTTGTCATGAAAGGGTTCAAGGAGCATTCTGACGACAAGTGTCGGGAGCATTGTGATGACAAGGGTATTGAGCATTGTGATGACAAATGTCATTGAGCATTGTGATGAGAAGGCCATGGATAATTGTGATGACGAGCGTCAGGGGGCATTGTGATCACAAGTGTTATGGAACATTGTGATCACAAGGGTTTGGAGCATTGTGATGACAGAGGTCATGGAGCATTTTGATTTCATTGTGATGACAATAGAATGAAGCATTATGATGATGGGCATGGTGCATTGTGATGACAGGGTTCATGGAGCATTGTGATGAAAAGGGGCATGGAGCATTCGTCTGAGATGTTTCAAGGATTATTGTGATGACATTGGGCATGGCACATTGTGATGACAAGGGCATGGAGCATTGTGATGACAAGTTCATGGAGTATTGTGAAGACAGGTGTCAGGGAGCGTTGTGATGACATATTTCATGTTCCATTGTGATGACAATAGCACGGAGCATTGTGATGCCAAGTGTCATGGAGGATTGTTGTGACAAAGGTAAAGGAGCATTGTGATGACAAGGGCATGGAGCATTGTGATGACAAGGGCCACTGATAATTTTTATTTCCAGGTCGTGAAACATTGTGATGACAAGCACATGGAGCTTCCTATGACAGGGCTCATGGAGCATTGCGATGACAAGTGCATGGAGTATTCTGATGCCAAGGGCATATAACATTGTGATGAGAAGTGCCATGGAGCATTGTGATGACAAGGACGAGGAGAATTGTGAGGACAAGGGACATTGAGCTGTGAGAAGACCAGGGCATGGAGCATTGTGATGGCAAAACCGTGTAGCATTGTGATGAGAAGACCTTGGGTAATTGTGATGACGAGCATCATGGAGCACTGTAATGACAAGGGGTATGAAGCATTGTGATGACAGGTGTCAGGGAGCATTGTGATGACAGGGGTCATGGAGCATTGTAATGACAAGAGCATGTAATGTTGTGATGAGAAGTGTCATGTAGCATCGTGATGACAAGGACGAGGAGAATTGTGATGACAAAGGAAATGGAGCATTGTGATAACTAGGCATGGTCCAATGTGATGGCAGGGTTCATGGAGCATTATTATGAGAAGGGCCATGGTGCATTCTGACATAAGATATCACTTACGAAGGGAATGTAAACATGGATACATATGAAATGTATTAGGAAATAGAACAGTGTCTCAGATTTAGAAAACGCTCTTATGCATGCTTAAGGGGAAAGGAGAGGTGGGGAGATGCACAAAACCAGAGTTTGATATTAGCACAGGTACCGTTACATAATCCAAATATAGAATAGACAAGAACTACTTCTTCCGTAGTGAACGGGACTCAAAATCCCTATTTCCAGGAGAGGAATATATCTGACTAGTAAGAATCTTAAAACCAATGTATTTATATGTCTCTGTAAGGGAATCAAGTTTGTCTAGACCGGCAAAAACAAGTAAGGGAAAATCAGCTCAACCCCATTATAAAACTGAATTTCAAAAAAAAAATTAAAAAAACAGCGATATTCTTACACAATTCCTTCAAGGGCTCTGATGCAACCTGGAATGACACAATCTACAACGACAGCTGCAAGAGACATAAGGCTGGACACATGGGACTGAGGGGATTGGAGAGATTGCCGGAGAAAATGCAGGCCCTTTAAAGCCATAATGCATGCCACCAATTTGATGGGTCCCAACTCTCCTGGTTGAAGGTAATATTACTACAGCTATAACATGGACGGGAAACCAAGAGAGTGGACACCCTGTGAATACAAAAGGTTTCTAAAACTCAACGAACAGTCGCTCTCCTGGTGCTCCGTTTTGACTTTCCAACTGATTTACTATAAATCTCCCAACGTGAAGAGACAGCCCCTTTAACCTCCTGGTTCCCACTGGTTGCCAATTTGGCTAAGGATGAAAGGGAAAAGGGAGAACCAAAGAGAGAGTAGCTGTTAGGCATTTGGACAGGCATATGACACTCTAATTTGCCGGCAGGAAGAAGAATTAACCAAACTCTCAGCCACCCACCAGGAACCAGTATAGGTCGTGAAGCAAAATTTTGGACTTGCGTTCAGCTCACAAAAACGAGTTGAAAAATGGAGAACAGGGGCAAAGCAATTCACAAACCGGCAGAGTAATAATTGACAACAATCGTCCAAAAATCTGTTGAGTGAAGGGAACGAGGCGGACATGAATGCGAGGAAGAATAGCAGGAAACAGATTTCAAGAGGTACGTTGGAATCGCCTGCAAAGCACAGGAAGAAAGACACAACTTCGAAAATGATGCACTTGGCCAAAATGGGCGTATGCGATTTCTCCTGAATATATTCTGGAGAAAATGCTTACGCCCTTTTTGGCCAAGCAAGCAAGCGTGCAACACAAATATGCACTACAAAGAAGTGTCACATCCCACCTGTGAAAACGGACATCCACAAAATGTGTAAAAACCAGAAAGGCAAGACAGGCACTGGAGAAGATGGAGCCTTGTTATGCTGATGTGCGGGATGTAAATTGCCAACTGCCTCACTGCAGGAGTGCATTGAGTTACATAAAACAAGTAAACAACAGAGCTACAGAGCCAAGGGCACTTCCAGTCTAGGGAATATACCTTGGGAAAACTGAAAATCAATAAGACAGAGCCACCCCTAATTTAGGGCTGCACTGCTTACAAGAACCTCAACTTGGGTACACCTTAAATATCCCAGGAAATATAAAAATGGTTTAAAAGATTGTGGTACTTACGTAGGATAGAATATCCCTCAGCCATGAAATCAATGTCATAAGAACAGTAGCAGCAAAGTGAGTGGATTCAGGTACGATGATTCTAAGTGAAATAAGTCACACAGAAAAAGAAACTTATCATAAGATATCACTTATGAAGATCCTGTAAACATGGCTACACATGAACTGATTTAGGAAAGAGAACAGAGTCTCACATTTAGAAAACACTCTTATGCCCGCTGAAGTGGCAAGGAGAGGTGGGGTGATGCATAAAACCAGAGTTTGATATAAGCACAGGTACCATTCCAAAAACCAACATGGAATAGACAAGACCTACACCTTACTCAGTGAAAGGGACTCAAAATTCCATATTTTGCGCAGAGGAATATATCTGACTAGTAAGAATCTTAAAACCTATGTATTGATATGTCTCTGTAAGGGAATCAAGTGTGTCTAGACTGGCATAAACATGGCAGTGAAAATCAGCTCAAACCCACTATAAAAAGGAATTTCAAAAACAAAACCAAAAAACAGGGAAATTCTATACAATTCCTTCAGGGTCTCCGATGAAACCAGGAATGACCCTGTCTACAATGACAGCTGGATGTGGCATAAGGCTGGACACTTGGGACTGAGAGGATTGGTGAGATTGGGTGAGCAAATGCAGACACTTTAAAGCAAAAATGCATGGCCCCCATTCCATGGGTCCCAACTCTCCAGGTTGAAGGCAATATTACTACAGCTATAACATGTTCAGGAAACCTAGAGAATGGACACAATGTGAATACAAAAGGTTTCTAAAACTCAACGTATAGTCCCTCTCCTGGTGCTCTGGTTTGACATTCCAACTGCTTTACTATCAATCTCCGAACTTGGAGAGACAGCCCCTTTAAGCTCCTGCTTCGCACAAGTTGCCAAATTCGCAGAGGATGGAAGGGAAGAGGGAGAACCAATGAGAGACTAGCTGTTAGGCATTTGGACGGGCACATGTCACTCTAATTTCCCGGCAGAAAGATGAATTAACCAAAGTCACAGCCACCCACCAGGAACCTGTATAGGTCCTGAACCTAAATTATGGACATGCGTTCAGCTCACAAAAAACGAGTTGAAAACTGGAGCTCAGGGGCACAGCAATTCACAAACTGTCACAGTAATAAAGGACAACTATCGTCCAAAAATCTGTTGAGGAAAGGCAACGAGGCGGACTTGAAAGCGAGACAGAATAGCAGGAAACAGATTTCAAGAGGTACGTTGGAATCGCCTTTAAAGCACAGTAAGAGGGGCACAACTTCGACAGTGAAGCACTTGGCCAAAAAGAGCGTATGCGTTTTCTGCCGAATATATTCAGGAGAAAACGCATACCCCCTTTTTGGCCAAGCAAGCAAGCGGGTAATGCAAATCTGCACTACAAAGAAGTATCACTTCCCACCGGTAAAAAGGGACATCCACAAAATATGTAAAAACCAGAAAGGCAAGACAGGCCCTGGAGAACAGGGAGCCTTGTTATGATGATGGGCGGGATGTACATTGCCAACTGCCTCACTGGAGGAGTGCATTGAGTTCCCTAAAACAAGTAATCAACAGAGCTACAGAGCCAAGGGCACTTCCATTCTAGGGAATATACCTTGGGTAAACTGAAAATCAATAAGACAGAGCCACCCCCAAATTTAGGGCTGCACTGCTTACAAGAACCTCAACTTGGGTACACCTTAAATATCCCAGGAAATATAAAAATGGTTCAAAAAATTGTGGTACTTATCTACGATGGAATATCCCTCAGCCAAGAAATCAATGTCATAAGACCAGGAGCAGCAAAGTGAGTGGATTCAGCAACGATGAATCTAAGTGAAATAATTCACAGAGAAAAAGAAACTTATCATAAGATATCACTTATGATGATCCTCTAAACATGGCTACACATAAACTGAGTTAGGAAAGAGAAAAGAGTCTCACATTTAGAAAACACTCTTATGCCTGCTTAAGGTGGAAGGAGACGTGGGGTGATGCATAAAAGCAGAGTTTGATATAAGCACAGGTACCGTTTCTAAAACAAACTTTGGAATAGACAAGACCTACAACTTCCTCAGTGAAAGGGACTCAAAACCCCATATTTCCCGCAGAGGAATAGATCTGACTAGTAAGAATCTTAAAACCTATGTATTGATATGTCTCTGTAAGGGAATCAAGTGTGTCTAGACTGGCATAAACATGGCAGCGAGAATCATCTCAAACCCACTATAAAAAGGAATTTCAAATACAAAACAAAAAACAGGGAAATTCTTTACAATTCCTTCAGGGTCTCTGATGAAACCTGGAATGACCCTATCTACAATGACAGCTGGATGTGGCATAAGGCTGGACACTTGGGACTGAGAGGACTGGTGAGATTGGATGAGCAAATGCAGACCCTTTAAAGCAAAAATGCATGGCCCCCATTCCATGGGTCCCAACTCTCCAGGTTGAAGGGAATATTACTACAGCTATAACATGTACGGGAAACCTAGAGAATGGACACACTGCAAATACAAAAGGTTTCTAAAACTCAACGAGTAGTCCCTCTCCTGGTGCTCTGGTTTGAATTTCCAACTGCTTTACTATCAATCTTCCAACTTGGAGAGACATCCCGTTTAATCTCCTGGTTCGCACAGGTTGCCAATTTGGCAGAGGATGGAAGGGAAGAGGGAGGACCAATGAGAGACTAGCTGTTAGGCATTTGGACGGGCACATGTCACTCTAATTACCCGGCAGGAAGAAGAATTAACCAAAATCTCAGCCATCCACCAGGAACCAGTAGAGTTCCTGAACCAAAATTTTGGACTTGCGTTCAGCTCAGAAAAAACAAGTTGAAAAATGTAGCTCAGGGGCACAGCAATTCACAAACTGGCAGAGTAGTAAAGGCCAACTATCGTCCAAAAATCTGTTGAGGGAAGGCAACGAGCGGACTTGAAAGCGAGGCAGAATAGCAGGAAACTGATTTGAAGAGGTACGTTGGAATCACATTTAATGCACAGGAAGAGGGGAACAACTTCGACAATGATGCACTTGGCCAAAATGGGCGAATGCGTTTTTTCCTGAATATATTCAGGAGACAACGCATACGCCCTTTTTGGCCAAGCAAGCAAGCGGGCAATGCAAATCTGCACTACAAAGAAGTATCACTTCCCACCGGTCAAAAGGGACATCCACAAAATGTGTAAAAACCAGAAAGGCAAGACAGGCCCTGGAGAACAGGGAGCCTTGTTATGCAGATGGGCGGGATGTAAATTGCCAACTGCCTCACTTGTGGAGTGCATTGTGTTCCCTAAAACAAGTAAACAGCAGAGCTACAGAGCCAAGGGCACTTCCCTTCTAGGGAATATACCTTGGGAAAACTGAAAATCAATAAGACAGAGCCACACCCAAATTTAGGGCTGCACTGCTTACAAGAACCTCAACTTGGGTACACCTTAAATATCCCAGGAAATATAAAAATGGTTCAAAAAATTGTGGTACTTATGTACGATGGAATATCCCTCAGCCATGAAATCAATGTCATAACACCAGGAGCAGCAAAGTGAGTGGATTAAGGTACGATGATACTAAGTGAAATAATTTACACAGAAAAAGAAACTTATCATATGA
Source organism: Mesoplodon bidens (assembly GCF_964165515.1). NCBI lineage: Eukaryota > Metazoa > Chordata > Mammalia > Artiodactyla > Ziphiidae > Mesoplodon > Mesoplodon bidens. Next base: position 3,984,330 of record NW_027671488.1, on the reverse strand, counting down.
TATCCCTTAGGAAGATCCTGTACACATGGCTCCACATGAACTGAGTTAGGAAAGAGAACAGAGTCTCACATTTAGAAAACACTCTTATGCCTGCTTAAGGGGAAAGGAGAGGTGGGGTGATGCATAAAGCCAGAGTTTGATATAAGTACAGGTACCATTTCTAAAACAAACTGTGGAATAGACAAGACCTACACCTTCCTCAGTGAAAGGGAATCAAAACCCCATATTTCCCGCAGAGGAATAGATGTGACAAGTAAGGATCTTAAAACCTATGTATTGATATGTCTCTGTAAGGGAATCATGTGTGTCTAGACTGGCATAAACATGGCAGCGAGAATCAGCTCAGACCCACTATAAAAAGGAATTTCACAAACAAAACCAAAACACTGGGAAATTCTTTACATTTCCTTCAGGGTCTCTGATGAAACCTGGAATGACCCTATCTACAATGACAGCTGGATGTGGTATAAGGCTGGAGAGTTGGGACTGAGAGGATTGGTGAGATTGGGTGTGCAAATGCAGACCTTTTAAAGCAAAAATGCATGGCCCCCATTCCATGGGTCCCAACTCTCCAGGTTGAAGGGAACATTACTACAGCTATAACATATATGGGAAACCTAGAGAATGGACACACTGTGAATACAAATGGTTTCTAAAACTCAACGAATAGTCCCTCTCCTGGTGCTCCGGTTTGAGTTTCCAACTGCTTTACTCTCAATTTCCCAAATTGGAGAGACTGCCCCTTTAAGCTCCTGGTTCGCAAGGTTGCCAATTTCGCAGAGGATGGAAGGGAAGAGGGAGAACCAATGAGAGAGTAGCTGTTAGGCATTTGGACGGGCACATGTCACTCTAATTTCCCGGCAGGAAGAAGAATTAACCAGAGTCTCAGCCACCCACCGGGAACCAGTAAAGGTCCTGAACCAAAATTTTGGACTTGCGTACAGCTCACAAAAAACGAGTTGAAAAATGGAGCTCAGAGGCACAGCAATTCACAAACTGGCAGAGCAATTAACTACCACTATCATCCAAAAATCTGTTCAGGGAAGGCAACGAGGCGGACTTGAAAGCGAGGCAGAATACCAGGAAACAGATTTCAAGAGGTACGTTGGAATCACCTTTAAAGCACAGGAAGAGGATCACAACTTCTACAATGACGCACTTGGCCAAAAAGGGCGTATGCGTTTTCTCCTGAATATATTCAAGAGAAAACGCATACGCCCTTTTTGGCCAAGCAAGCAATCAGGCAATGCAAATCTGCACTACAAAGAAGTATCACTTCCCACCGGTCAAAAGGGACATCCACAAAATGTGTAAAAACCAGAAAGGCAAGACAGGCCCTGGAGAACAGGGGGCCTTGTTATGCTGATGGGCGGGATGTAAATTGCCAACTGCCTCACTGGAGGAGTGCATTGTGTTCCCTAAAACAAGTAAACAACAGAGCTACAGAGCCAAGGGCACTTCCAGTCTAGGGAATATACCTTGGGAAAACTGAAAATCAATAAGACAGAGCCACCCCCAAATTTAGGGCTGCACTGCTTACAAGAACCTCAACTTGGGTACACCTTAAATATCCCAGGAAATATGAAAATGGTTCAACAAACTGTGGTATTTATGTACGATGGAATATCCCTCAGCCATGAAATCAATGTCATAAGACCAGGAGCAGGAAAGTGAGTGGATTCGTGTACGATGATTCTAAGTGAAATAAGTCACACAGAAAAAGAAACTTATCATAAGATATCACTTATGAAGATCCTGTAAACATGGCTACACATGAACTGAGTTAGGAAAGAGAACAGAGACTCACATTTAGAAAACACTCTTATGCCTGCTTAAGGGGGGAGGAGAGGTGGGGTGATGCATAAAACCAGAGTCTGATATAAGTACAGGTACCATTTCTAAAACCAACTGTGGAATAGACAAAACCTACACCTTCCTCAGTGAAAGGGACTCAAAACGCCATATTTTCCGCAGAGGAATTGATGTGACTAGTAACAATCCTAAGACATATGTATTGATATGTCTCCGTAAGGGAATCAAGTGTGTAGACTGGCATAAACATGGCAGCGAGAATCAGCACAAACCCACTATAAAAAGGAATTTCAAAAACAAACCAAAAAACAGCGAAATTCTTTACAATTCCTTCAGGGTCTCTGATGAAACCTGGAATGACCCTATCTACAATGACAGCTGGATGTGGCATAAGGCTGGACACTTGGGACTGAGAGGATTGGTGAGATTGGGCGAGCAAATGCAGACACTTTAAAGCAAAAATGCATGGACCCCATTCCATGGGTCCCAACTCTCCATGTTGAAGGGAATATTATTACAGCTATAACATGTACGGGAAACCAAGAGAATGGACACACTGTGAATACAAAAGGTTTCTAAATCTCAATGAGTAGTCCCTCTCTCGGTGCTGCGGTTTTTCTTTCCAACTGCTTTACTATCAATCTCCCAACTTGGAGAGACAAACCCTTTAACCTCCTGGTTCGCACAGGTTGCCAATTTGCAAGAGGATGGAAGGGAAGAGGGAGAACCAATGAGAGAGTAGCTGTTAGGCATTTGGACGGGCATATGTCACTCTAATTTCCCGGCAAGAAGAGGAATTAACAAGAGTCTCAGCCACCCACTGGGAACCAGTATAGGTCCTGAACCGAAATTTTGGACTTGCGTACAGCTCACAAAAAACGAGTTGAAAAATGGAGCTCAAGGGCATAACAATTCACAAACTGGCAGAGAAATAAAGGACAACTATCGTCCAAAAATCTGTTGAGGGAAGGCAACGAGGCGGACTTGAAACCAAGGCAGAATAGCAGGAAACAGATTTCAAGAGGTACGTTGGAATCGCCTTTAAAGCATAGGAAGAGGGGCACAACTTCGACAATGACACACTTGGCCAAAAAGGGCGTATGCGTTTTCTCCTGAATATATTCAGGAGAAAACGCATACGCACTTTTTGGCCAACCAAGCAAGCGGGAAATGCAAATCTGCACTACAAGAAGTATCACTTTCCACCGGTCAAAAGGGACATCAAAAAAATGTGTAAAAACCAGAAAGGCAAGGCTGGTCCTGGAGAATCGGGAAACTTGTTATGCTGATGGGCGGGATGTAAATTGCCAACTGCCTCACTGGAGGAGTGCATTGCGTTCCCAAAAACAAGTAAACAACAGAGCAACAGAGCCAAGGGCACTTCCAGTCTAGGGAATATACCTTGGGAAAACTGAAAATCAATGACAGAGCCACCCCCAAATTTAGGGCTGCACTGCTTACAAGAACCTCAACTTGGGTACACATTAAATATCCCAGGAAATATAAAAATGGTTCAAAAAATTGTGGTAATTATGTAGGATGGAATATCCCTCAGCCATGAAATCAATGACATAAGACCAGGAGCAGCAAAATGAGTGGATTCAGGTACGAGGATTCTAAGTGAAATAAGTCACACAGAAAAAGAAACTTATCATAAGATATCACTTATGAAGATCCTGTAAACATTTCTACAATTGAACTGAGTTAGGAAAGAGAATAGAGTCTCACAGTTAGAAAACACTCTTATGCCTGCTTAAGGGGGAAGGAGAAGTGGGGTGATGCATAAAATCAGAGATTCATATAAGCACAGGTACCATTTCTAAAACAAACTTTGGAATAGACAATACCTACAACTTCCTCAGTGAAAGGGACTCAAAACCCCATATTTCCCGCAGAGGAATAGATCTGACTAGTAAGAAACTTAAAACCTATGTATTGATATGTCTCCGTAAGGGAATCAAGTGTGTCTAGACTGGCATAAACATGGCAGCAACAATCAGCTCAAACCCACTATAAAAAGGAATTTCAAAAACAAAACCAAAAAACAGGGAAATTCTTTACATTTCCTTCAGGGTCTCTGATGAAACCAGGAATGACCCTATCTACAATGACAGCTGGATGTGGCATAAGGCTGGACACTTGGGACTGAGAGGATTGGTGAGTTTGGGTGAGCAAATGCAGACCATTTAAAGCAAAAATGCATGGCCCCCATTTCATGGGTCCCAACTCTCCATGTTGAAGGGAATATTACTACCGATATAGCATGTATGGGAAACATAGAGAATGGACACACTTTGAATACAATAGGTTTCTAAAACTCAACGAATAGTCCCTCTCCTTGTGCTATCGTTTGACTTTCCAACTGCTTTACTATCAATCTCCCAATTTGGAGAGACAGCCCCTTTAAGCTCCTGGTTTGCACAGGTTGCCAATTTGGCAGAGGATGGAATGGAAGAGGGAGAACCAATGAGAGAGTAGCTGTTAGGCATTTGGACGGGCACATGTCACTCTAATTTCCCGGCAGGAAGAAGAATTAACCAAAGTCTCAGCCACCAACTCGGAACCAGTAGAGGTCCAGATCCAAAATTTTGGACTTGCGTACAGCTCACAAATACGAGTTGAAAAATGGAGCTCAGGGGCACAGCAATTCACAAACTGGCAGAGTAATAAATGACCACTATGGTCCGAAAATCGGTTGAGGGAAGGCAATGAGGCGGACTTGAAAGCGAGGCAGAATAGCAGGAAACAGATTTCAAGAGGTACGTTGGAATCGCCTTAAAAGCACAGGAAGAGGGGCACAACTTCGACAATGACGCACTTGGCCAAAAAGGGCGTATGCGTTTTCTCCTGAATATATTCAGGAGAAAACGCATATGCCCTTTTTGGCCAAGCAAGCAAGCGGGCAATGCAAATCTGCACTACAAAGAAGTATCACTTCCCAACGGTCAAAAGGGTCAGCCACAAAAAGTGTAAAAACCAGAAAGGCAAGACAGGCCCTGGAGAACAGGGAGCCTTGTTATGCTGATGGGCGGGATGTAAATTGCCAACTGCCTCACTGGAGGAGTGCATTCTGTTCCCAAAAACAAGTAAACAACAGATCTACAGAGCCAAGGGCACTTCCAGTCTAGGGAATATACCTTGGGAAAACAGAAAATCAATAAGACAGAGCCACCCCCTAATTTAGGGCTTCACTGCTTACAAGTACCTCAACTTGGGTACAACTTAAATATCCCAGGAAATATAAATGTGGTTCAAAAAATTGTGGTACTTGTGTACGATGGAATATCCCTCAGCCATGAAATCAATGTCATAAGACCAGGAGCAGCAAAGTGAGTGGATTCAGGTACGATGATTCTAAGTGAAGTCACACAGAAAAAGAAACTTATCATAAGATGTCACTTATGAAGATCCTGTAAACATGGCTACACATGAAATGAGTTAAGAAAGAGAACAGAGATTCACATTTAGAAAACACTGTTATGCCTGCTTATGGGGGGAGGAGAGGTGGGGTGATGCATAAAACCAGAGTTTGATATAAGCACAGGTACCGTTTTTAAAACCAACTGTGGAATAGACAAGACTTACACCTTCCTCAGTGAAAGGGACTCAAAACCCCATATTTCCCACAGAGGAATAGATCTGACTAGTAACAATCCTAAAACTTATGTACTGATATGTCTCCATAAGGGAATCAAGTGTGTAGACTGGCATAAACATGGCAGCGAGAATCAGCTCAAACCCACTATGAAAAGGAATTTCAAAAACAAAACCAAAAAACAGGGAAATTCTTTACAATTCCTTCAGGGTCTCTGATGAAACCTGGAATGACCCTATCTACAATGACAGTTGGATGTGGCATAAGGTTGGACACTTGAGACGGAGAGGATTGGTGAGATTGGGTGAGCAAATGCAGACCCTTTAAAGCAAAAATGCATGGCCCCCATTCCATGGGTCCCAACTCTCCATGTTGAAGGGAATATTACTACAGCTATAACATGTATGGGAAACCTACAGAATGGACACACTGTGAATACAAAAGGTTTCTAAAACTCAACGAGTAGTCCCTCTCCTGGTGCTGTGGTTTGACTTTCCAACTGCTTTACTATCAATCTCCCAACTTGGAGAGACAACCCCTTTAACCTCCTGGTTTGCACAGGTTGCCAATTTGCTAGAGGATGGAAGGGAAGAGGGAGAACCAATGAGAGAGTGGCTGTTAGGCATTTGGAAGGGCATATGTCACTCTAATTTCCCGGCAGGAAGAAGAATTAACCAAAGTCTCAGAAACCCACCGGGAACCAGTATAGATCCTGAACCAAAATTTTGGACTTGCGTACAGCTCACAAAAAACGAGTTGAAAAATGGAGCTCAGGGGCACAGCAATTCAAAAACTGGCAGAGTAATAAAGGACAACTATCGTCCAAAAATCTGTTGAGGGAAGGCAACGAGGCCGACTTGAAAGCGAGGCAGAATAGCAGGAAACAGATTTCAAGAGGTACGTTGGAATTGCCTTTAAAGCACAGGAAGAGGGGCACAATTTCGACAATGACGCACTTGGCCAAAAAGGGCGTATGCGTTTTCTCCTGAATATATTCAGGAGAAAACGCATACGCCCTTTTTGGCCAAGCAAACAAGCGGGCAATGCAAATCTGCACAACAAACAAGTATCACTTTCTACCCGTCAGAAGGGACATCCAAAAAATGTGTTAAAACCAGAAAGGCAAGAAATGCCCTGGAGAACAGGGAGCCTTTTTATGCTGTTGCGCGGGATGTAAATTGCCAACTGCCTCACTGGAGGAGTGCATTGCGTTCCCTAATACAAGTAAACAACAGAGCAACAGAGCCAAGGGCACTTCCAGTCTAGGGAATATACCTTGGGAAACCTGAAAATCAATAAGACAGAGCCACCCCAAATTTAGGGCTGCACTGCTTACAAGAACATCAACTTGGGTACACCTTAAATATCCCAGGAAATATAAAAATGGTTCAAAAAATTGTGGTAGTTATGTACGATGGAATATCCCTCAGCCATGAAATCAATGCCATAAGACCAGGAGCAGCAAAGTGAGTGGATTCAGGTACGATGATTCTAAGTGAAATAAGTCACACAGAAAAAGAAACTTATCATAAGATATCACTTATGAAGATCCTGTAAACATGGCTACACATGTACTGAGTTAAGAAAGAGAACAGAGTCTCACATTTAGAAAACACTCTTATGCCTGCTTAAGGGGAAAGGAGAGGTGGGGTGATGCATAAAACCAGACTTTGATATAAGCACGGGTAACGTTTCTAAAACCAACTGTGGAATAGACACGACCTACACCTTCCGCAGTGAAATGGACTCAAAACCCCATATTTCCCACAGAGGAATAGATCTGACAAGTAAGAATCTTAAAACCTATGTATTGATATGTGTCTGTAAGGGAATCAAGTGTGTCTAGACTGGCATAAACATGGCAGCGAGAATCAGCTCAAACCCACTATAAAAAGGAATTTCAAAAACAAAACCAAAAAACAGGGAAATTCTTTACATTTCCTTCAGGGTCTCTGATGAAACCTGGAATGACCCTATCTACAATGACAGCTGGATGTGGCATAAGGCTGGACACTTGGGACTGAGAGGTTTGGTGAGATTGGGTGAGCAAATGCAGACCATTTAAAGCAAAAATGCATGGCCCCCACTCCATGTGTCCCAACTCTCCATGTTGAAGGGAATATTACTACAGGTATAACATGTACGGGAAACCTAGATAATGGACACACTGTGAATACAAAAGGTTTCTAAAACTCAACGAGTAGTCCCTCTCCTGGTGCTCCGGTTTGACTTTCCAACTGCTTTACTATCAATCTCCCAACTTGGAGAGACAACCCCTTTAACCTCCTGGTTCGCACAGGTTGCCAATTTGGGAGAGGGTGGAAGGGAAGAGGGAGAACCAATGAGAGAGTAGCTGTTAGGCATTTGGACGGGCACATGTCACTCTTATTTCCCTGCAGGAAGAAGTATTGACCAGAGTCTCAGCCACCAACCGGGAACCAGTATAGGTCCTGAACAAAAATTTTGGACTTGCGTATAGCTCACAAAAAACGAGTTGAAAAATGGAGCTCGGGCACAGCAATTCACAAACTTTCAGAGTAATAAAGGAAAACTATCGTCCAAAAATCTGTTGAAGGAAGGCAACGAGGCGGACTTGAAAGAGAGGCAGAATAGCAGGAAACAGATTTCAAGAGGTACGTTGGAATCGCCTTTATAGCACAGGAAGAGGGGCACAACTTCGACAATAACACACTTGGCCAAAAGGGGCGTATGCGTTTTCTCCTGAATATATTCAGGAGAAAACGCATACGCCCTTTTTGGCCAAGCAAGCAAGCGAGCAATGCAAATCTGCACTACAATGAAGTATCACTTCCCACCGGTCAAAAGCGACATCCACAAAATGTGTAAAAACCAGAAAGGCAAGACAGGCCCTGGAGAACAGAGAGACTTGTTATGCTGATGGGCGGGATGTAAACTGCCAACTGCGTCACTGAAGGAGTGCATTGCATTCCCTAAAATAAGTAAACAAGAGAGCTACAGAGACAAGGGCACTTCCAGTCTAGGGAATATACCTTGGGAAAACTCAAAATCAATAAGACAGAGCCACCCCCAAACTTAGGGCTGCAATGCGTACAATAACCTCAACTTCGGTACACATTAAATATCCCAGGAAATATAAAAATGGATCAAAAAACTGTGGTATTTCTGTACGGTGGAATATCTCTCAGCCATGAAATCAATGTCATAAGACCAGGAGCAGCAAAGTGAGTGGATTCAGGTACGATGATTCTAAGTGAAATAAGTCGCACAGAAAAAGAAACTTATCATAAGATATTACTTATGAAGATCCTGTAAACATGGCTACACATGAACTGAGTTAGGAAAGAGAACAGAGTCTCACATTTAGAAAACACTCTTATGCCTTCTTAAGGGGAAAGGAGAGGTGGGGTGATGCATAAAACCAGAGTTTGATATAAGCACAGGTACCATTTCTAAAACCAACTGTGGAATAGACAAGACCTACACCTTCCTCAGTGAAAGGGACTCAAAACCCCATATTTCCCACAGAGGAATAGATCTGACTAGTAAGAATCTTAAAACCTATGCATTGATATGTCTCTGTAAGGGAATCATGTTTGTCTACACTGGCATAAACATGGCAGCGAGAATCAGCTCAAACCCACTACAAAAAGGAATTTCAAAAACAAATCCAAAAAACAGGGAAATTCTTTACATTTCCTTCAGGGTCTCTGATGAAACCTGGAATAACCCTATCTACAATGTCAGCTGGATGTGGCATAATGCTGGACACTTGGGACTGAGAGGTTTGGTGAGATTGGGTGAGCAAATGCAGACCCTTTATAGCAAAAATGCATGGCCCCCATTCCATGGGTCCCAACTCTCCATGTTGAAGGGAATATTACTACAGCTATAACATGTACAGGAAACCTAGAGAATGGACACACTGTGAATACAAAGGGTTTCTAAAACTCAACGAGTAGTCCCTCTCCTGGTGCTCCGGTTTGACTTTCCAACTGCTTTACTATCAATCTCCCAACTTGGAGAGAAAACCCCTTTAACCTCCTTGTTCGCACAGGTTGCCAATTTGGCAGAGGAGGGAAGGGAAGGGTGAGAACCAATGAGAGAGTAGCTGTTAGGCATTTGGACGGGCACATGTCACTCTAATTTCCCGGCAGGAAGAAGTATTAACCAGAGTCTCAGCCACCCACCGGAAACCAGTATAGGTCCTGAACCAAAATTTTGGACTTGCGTACAGCTCATAAAAAACAAGTTGAAAAATGGAGCTCTGGTGCACAGCAATTCACAAACTGGCAGAGTAATAAAGGACAACTATCGTCCAAAAATCTGTTGAGGGAAGGCAACGAGGCGTACTTGAAAGCGAGGCAGAATAGCAGGAAACAGATTTCAACAGGTACGTAGGAATCGCCTTTAAAGCACAGGAAGAGGGATACAACATCGACAATGACGAACTTGGCAAAAAAGTGGGTATGCGTTTTCTCCTGAATATATTCAGGAGAAAACGCATACGCCCTTTTTGGCCAAGCAAGCAAGCGGACAATGCAAATGTGCACTGCAAAGAAGTATCACTTCCCACCGGTCAAAAGGGACATCCACAAATGTGTAAAAACCAGAAAGGCAAGACATGCCCTGGAGAACAGGGAGCCTTGTTATGCTGATGGGCGGGATGTAAATTGCCAACTGCCTCACTGGAGGAGTGCATTGCGTTCCCTAAAACAAGTAAACAACAGAGCTACAGAGCCAAGGGCACTTCCAGTCTATGGAATATACCTTGGGAAACCTGAAAATCAATAAGACAGAGCCACCCCCATATTTAGGGCTGCACTGTTTACAAGAACCTCAACTTGGGTACACCTTAAATATCCCAGGAAATATAAAAATGGTTCAAAAAACTGTGGTATTTATGTACGATGGAATATCCCTTAGCCATGAAATCAATGTCATAAGCCCAGGAGCAGCAAAGTGAGTGGATTCATGTACGATGATTCTAAGTGAAATAAGTCACACAGGAAAAGAAACTTATCATAAGATATCACTTATGAAGATCCTGTAAACATGGCTACACATGAACTGAGTTAGGAAAGAGAACAGAGTCTCACATTTAGAAAACACTCTTATGCCTGCTTAAGGGGAAAGGAGAGGTGGGTTGATGCATAAAACCAGAGTCTGATATAAGTACAGGTACCATTTCTAAAACCAACTGTGGAATAGACAAGACCTACACCTTCCTCAGTGAAAGGGACTCAAAACCCCGTATTTCCCGCAAAGGAATAGATCTGACTAGTAAGGATCTTAAAACCTACGTATTGATATGTCTCTATAAGGGAATCAAGTGTGTCTAGACTGGCATAAACATGACAGCGGGAATCAGCTCAAACCCACTATAAAAAGGAATTTCACAAACAAAACCAAAAAACAGGGAAATTCTTTACAATTCCTTCAGGGTCTCTGATGAAACCTGGAATGACCCTATCTACAATGACAGCTGGATGTGGTATAAGGCTGGACACTTGGGACTGAGAGGATTGGTGAGATTGGGTGAGCAAATGCAGACCCTTTAAAGCAAAAATGCATGGCCCCCATTCCATGGGTCCCAACTCTCCAGGTTGAAGGGAATATTACTACAGCTATAACATGTATGGGAAACCTAGAGAATGGACACACTGTGAATACAAAAGGTTTCTAAAACTCAACGAATAGTCCCTCTCCTGGTGCTCCAGTTTGACTTTCCAAGTGCTTTACTATCAATCTCCGAAATTGGAGAGACAGCCCCTTTAACCTCCTGGTTCGCACAGGTTGTCAATTTTGCAGAGGATGGAAGGGAAGAGGGAGAACCAATGAGAGAGTAGCTCTTAGGCATTTGGACGGGCACATGTCACTCTAATTTCCCGGCAGGAAGAAGAATTAACCAAAGTCTCAGCCACCCACCGGGAACCAGTATAGGTACTGAACCAAAATTTTGGACTTTTGTACAGCTCACAAAAAACGAGTTGAAAAATTTAGCTCAGGGGCACAGCAATTCACACACTGGCAGAGTAATAAAGGACAACTATCGTCCAAAAATCTGTTGAGGGAAGGCAACGAGGTGGACTTGAAAGCGAGGCAGAATAGCAGGAAACAGATTTCAACAGGTACGTTGGAATCGCCTTTAAAGCACAGGAAGTGGGGCACAACATCGACAATGAAGCACTTGGCCAAAAGGTTGTATGCGTTTTCTCCTGAATATATTCAGGAGAAAACGCATACAACCTTTTTGGCCAAGCAAGCAAGCGGGCAATGCAAATCTGCACTACAAAGAAGTATCACTTCCCACCGGTCAAAAGGGACATCCACAAATGTGTAAAAACCAGAAAGGCAAGACAGGCCCTGGAGAACAGGGAGCCTTGTTATGCTGATGGGCGGGATGTAAACTGCCAACTGCCTCACTGGAGGAGTGCATTGCGTTCCCTAAAACAAGCAAACAACAGAGCTACAGAGCCAAGGGCACTTCCAGTCTAGGGAATATACCTTGGGAAAACTGAAAATCAATAAGACAGAGCCACCCCCAAATTTAGGGCTGCACTGCTTACAAGAACCTCAACTTGGGTACACCTTAAATATCCCAGGAAATATAAAAATGGTTCAAAAAACTGTGGTATTTATGTACGATGGAATATCCCTCAGCCATGAAATCAATGTCAAAAGACGAGGAGCAGCAAAGTGAATGGATTCAGGTACGATGATTCTAAGTGAAATAAGTCACAGAGAAAAAGAAACTTATCATAAGATGTCACTTATGAAGTTCCTGTAAACATGGCTACACATGAACTGAGTTAGGAAAGAGAACAGAGTCTCACATTTAGAAAACACTCTTATGCCTGCTTAAGGGGAAAGGAGAGGTGGGGTGATGCATAAAACCAGAGTTTGATATAAGCACAGGTACCATTTCTAAAACCAACTGTGGAATAGACACGACCTACACCTTCCTCAGTGAAAGGGACGCAAAACCCCATATTTCCCACAGAGGAATAGATCTGACAAGTAAGAATCTTAAAACCTATGTATTGATATGTGTCTGTAAGGGAATCAAGTGTGTCTAGACTGGCATAAACATGGCAGCGAGAATCAGCTCAAACCAACTATAAAAAGGAATTTCAAAAACAAAACCAAAAAACAGGGAAATTCTTTACAATTCCTTCAGGGTCTCTGATGAAACCTGGAATGACCCTATCTACAATGACAGCTGGATGTGGTATAAGGCTGGACACTTGGGACTGAGAGGATTTGTGAGATTGGGTGAGCAAATGCAGACCCTTTAAAGCAAAAATGCATGGCCCCCATTCCATCGGTCCCAACTCTCCAGGTTGAAGGGAATATTACTACAGCTATAACATGTATGGGAAACCTAGAGAATGGACACACTGTGAATACAAAATGTTTCTAAAATTCAACGAATAGTCCCTCTCCTGGTGCTCCGGTTTGACTTTCCAAATGCTTTACCATCAATCTTCCAACTTGGAGAGACAGCCACTTTAAGCTCCTGGTTCGCACATGTTGCCAATTTTGCAGAGGAAGGAAGGGAAGAGGGAGAACCAATGAGAGAGTAGCTGTTAGGCATTTGGACGGTCACATGTCACTCTAATTTCCCGGCAGGAAGAAGAATTAACAAAAGGCTCAGCCACCCACCGGGAACCAGTATAGGTTCTGAACCAAAATTTTGGACTTGCGTACGGCTCACAAAAAACGAGTTGAAAAATTGACCTCAGGGGCACAGCAATTCACAAACTGGCAGAGTAATAAAGGAAAACTATCGTCCAAAAATCTGTTGAGGGAAGGCAACGAGACGGACTTGAAAGCGAGGCAGAATAGCAGGAAACAGATTTCAAGAGGTACGTTGGAATCGCCTTTAAAGCACAGGAAGAGGGGCACAACTTCGACAATGACGCACTAGGCCAAAAAGGGCATATGCGTTTTCTCCTGAATATATTCAGGAGAAAACGCATACGCCCTTTTTAGCAAGCGAGCAAGCGGGCAATGCAAATCTGCACTACAAAGAAGTATCACTTCCCACTGGTCAAAAGGGATATCCACAAATGTGTAAAAACCAGAAAGGCAAGACAGGCCCTGGAGAAAAGGGAGCCTTGTTATGCTGATGGGCGGGATGTAAATTGCCCACTGCCTCACTGGAGGAGTGCATTGCGTTCCCTAAAACAAGTAAACAACAGAGCTACTGAGCCAAGTGCACTTACAGTCTAGGGAATATACCTATGGAAAACTGAAAATCTATAAGACAGAGCCACCCCTATATTTATGGCTGCACTGTTTACAAGAAACTTAACTTGGGTACACCTTATATATCCCAGGAAATATAAAAATGGTTCAAAATACTGTGGTATTTATGTACGATGGAATATCCCTCAGCCATGAAATCAATGTCATAAAACCAGGAGCAGCAAAGTGAGTGGATTCAGGTACGATGATTCTAAGTGAAATAAGTCACACAGAAAAAGAAACTTATCATAAGATATCACTTATGAAGATCCTGTAAACATGGCTACACATGAACTGAGTTAGGAAAGAGAACAGAGTCTCACAATTAGAAAACACTCTTATGCCTGCTTAAGGGTGAAGGAGAGGTTGGGTGATGCATAAAACCAGAGTTTTACATAAGCACAGGTACCATTTTAAAACCAATTTTGGAATAGACAAGACCAACACCTTCCTCAGTGAAAGGGACTCAAAACCCCATATTTCCCGCAGAGGAATAGATCTGACTAGTAAGAAACTTAAAACCTATGTATTGATATGTCTCTGTAAGGGAATCAAGTGTGTCTAGAATGGCATAAACATGGCAGCGAGAATCAGCTCAAACCCACTGTAAAAACGAATTTCAAAAACAAAACCAAGAAACAGGGAAATTCTTTACAATTCCTTCAGGGTCTCTGATGAATCCTGGAATGACCCTATCTACAATGACAGCTGGATGTGGTATAAGGCTGGACACTTGGGACTGAGAGGATTGGTGAGATTGCGTGAGCAAATGCAGACCCTTTAAAGCAAAAATGCATGGTCCCCATTCCATGGGTCTCAACTCTCCAGGTTGAAGGGAATATTACTTCAGCTATAACATGTATGGGAAACCTAGAGAATGGAGACAGTGTGAATACAAAAGGTTTCTAAAACTCAACGAATAGTCCCTCTCCTGGTGCACCGGTTTTACTTTCCAAATGCATTACCATCAATCTTCCAACTTGGAGAGACAGCCCATTTAAGCTCCTGGTTCACAAATGTTGCCAATTTTGCAGAGGATGGAAGGGAAGAGGGAGAACCAATGAGAGAGTAGCTGTTAGGCATTTGGACGGTCACATGTCACTCTAATTTCCCGGCAGGAAGAAGAATTAACCAAAGGCTCAGCCACCCACCGGGAACCAGTATAGGTCCTGAACCAAAATTTTGGACTTGTGTACGGTTCAAATAAAACGAGTTGAAAAATTGACCTCAGGAGCACAGCAATTCACAAACTGGCAGAATAATAAAGGACAACTATTGTCCAAAAATCTGTTGAGGGAAGGCAACGAGACGGAATTGAAAGCGAGGCAGAATAGCAGGAAACAGATTTCAAGAGGTACGTTGGAATCGCCTTTAAAGCACAATAAGAGGGGCACAACTTCGACAATGAAGCACTAGGCCAAAAAGGGCGTATGCGTTTTCTCCTGAATATATTCAGGAGACAACGCATACGCCCTTTTTGGCCAAGCAAGCAAGCGGGCAATGCAAATCTGCACTACAAAGAAGTATCACTTCCCACCAGTCAAAAGGGATATCCACAAATGTGTAAAAACCAGAAAGGCAAGACAGGCCCTGGAGAAAAGGGAGCCTTGTTATGCTGATGGGTGGGATGTAAATTGCCCACAGCCTCACTGGAGGAGTGCATTGCGTTCCCTAAAACAAGTAAACAACAGAGCTACAGAGCCAAGGGCACTTCCATTCTAAAGAATATACCTTGGGAAAACTGAAAATCAATAAGACAGAGCCACCCCCAAATTTAGAGCTGCACTGCTTACAAGAACCTCAACTTGGGTACACCTTAAATATCCAAGGAAATATAAAAAATGGTTCAAAAAACTGTGGGATTTATGTACGATGGAATATACCTCAGCCATGAAATCAATGTCATAAGACCAGGAGCAGCAAAGTGAGTGGATTCAGGTACGATGATTCTAAGTGAAATAAGTCACACAGAACAAGAAACTTATCATAAGATATCACTTATGAAGATCCTGTAAGCATGGCTACACATGAACTGAGTTAGGAAAGAGAACAGAGTCACACATTTAGAAAACACTCTTATGCCTGCTTAAGGGGAAAGGAGAGGTGGGGTGATGCATAAAACCAGAGTATGATATAAGTACAGGTACCATTTCTAAAACGAACTGTGGAATAGACAAGACCTACACCTTCCTCAGTGAAAGGGACTCTAAACCCCATATTTCCCGCAGAGGAATAGATCTGACAAGTAAGAATCTTAAAACCTATGTATTGATATGTCTCTGTAAGGGAATCATGTGTGTCTAGACTGGCATAAACATGGCAGCAAGAATCAGCTCAAACCCACTATAAAAAGGAATTTCAAATACACAACCAAAAAACAGGGAAATTCTTTACATTTCCTTAAGGCTCTCTAATGAAACCTGGAATGACCCTATCTACAATGACAGCTGGATGTGGCATAAGGCTGGACACTTGGGACTGAGAGGATAGGTGAGATTGGGTGAGCAAATGCAGACTATTTAAAGCAAAAATGCATGGCCCCCATTCAATGGGTCCCAACTCTTCATGTTGAAGGGAATATTACTACAGCTATTACATGTACGGGAAACGTAGAGAATGGCCACACTGTGAATACAAAAGGTTTCTAAAACTCAACGAGTAGTCCCTCTCCTGGTGATCCGGTTTGACTTTCCAACTGCTTTACTATCAATCTCCCAACTTGGAGAGACAACCCCTTTAACCTCCTGGTTCGCACATGTTGCCAATTTGGCAGAGGATGGAAGGGAAGAGGGAGAACCAGTGAGAGAGTAGCTGTTAGGCATTTGGACGGGCACATGTCACTCTAATTTCCCGGCAGGAAGAAGAAATATCCAGAGTCTCAGCCACGCACCGGGAACAAGTATAGGTCCTGAACCAAAATTTTGGACATGCGTACAGCTCACAAAAAACGAGTTGGAAAATGGAGCTCAGGGGCACAGCAATTCACAAACTGGCAGAGTAATAAAGGACAACTATCGTCCAAAAATCTGTTGAGGGAAGGCTGCGATGCGGACTTGAAAGCGAGGCAGAATAGCAGGAAAGAGATTCCAAGCGGTACGTTGGAATCGCCTTTAAAGCACAGGAAGAGGGGTACAACATCGACAATGACACACTTGGCCAAAAAGGGCGTATGCGTTTTATCCTGAATATATTCAGGAGAAAACGCATACGCCCGTTTTGGCCAAGCAAGCAAGCGGGCAATGCAAATCTGCACTACAAAGAAGTATCAATTCCCACCGGTCAAAAGGGACATCCACAAATGTGTAAAAAGCAGAAAGGCAAGACAGGCCGGGGAGAACAGGGAGCCTTGTTATGCTGATTGGCAGGATGTAAATTGCCAACTGCCTCACTGGAGGAGTGCATTGCATTCCCTAAAACAAGTAAACAACAGAGCTACAGAGCCAAGGGCACTTCCAGTCTAGGGAATATACCTTGGGAAAACTGAAAATCAATAAGACAGAGCCACCCACAAATTTAGGGCTGCACTGCTTACAAGAACCTCAAAGTGTTTGCACCTTAAATATCCCAGGATATATAAAAATGGTTCAAAAATCTGTGGTATTTATGTACGATGGAATATCCCTCAGCCATGAAATCAATGTCATAAGACCAGGAGCAGCAAAGTCAGTGGATTCAGGTATGATGATTCTAAGTGAAATAAGTCACACAGAAAAAGAAACTTATCATAAGATATCACTTATGAAGATCCTGTAAACATGGCTACACATGAACTGATTTAGGAAAGAGAACAGAGTCTCACATTTAGAAAACACTCTTATGCCTGCTTAAGGGGAAAGGAGAGGTGGGGAGATGCATAAAACCAGAATTTGATATAAGCACAGGTACCATTTCTAAAACAAACTGTGGAATAGACAAGACCTACACCTTCCTCAGTGAAAGGGACTCAAAACCCCATATTTCCCGCAGAGGAATAGATCTGAGTAGTAAGGATCTTAAAACCTAAGTATTGATATGTCTCTGTAAGGGAATCATGTGTGTCTAGACTGGCATAAACATGGCAGCGAGTATCAGCTCAAACCCACTATAAAAAGGAATTTCACAAACAAAACCAAAAAACAGGGAAATTCTTTACATTTCCTTCAGGGTCTCTGATGAAACCTGGAATGACCCTATCTACAATGACAGCTGGATGTGGTATAAGGCAGGACACTTTGGACTGAGAGGATTGGTGAGATTGGGTGAGCAAATGCAGATCATTTAAAGCAAAAATGCACGGCCCCCATTCCATGGGTCCAAACTCTCCCTGTTGAAGGAATATTACTACAGCTAAAACTTGTATGGGAAACCAAGAGAATGGACACACTGTGAATACAAAAGGCTTCTAAAACTCAACGAGTAGTCCCTCTCCTGGTGCTCCGGTTTGACTTTCCAACTGCTTTACTATCAATCTCCCAAATTGGAGAGACATCCCCTTTAAGCTCCTGGTTCCCACAGGTTGCCAGTTTTGCAGAGGATGGAAGGCAAGAGGGAGAACAAATGAGAGAGTAGCTGTTAGGCATTGGGACGGGCACATGTCACTCTAATTTCCCGGCAGGAAGAAGAATTAACCAGAGTCTCAGCCACCCACCAGGAACCGGTATAGGTCCTGAACCAAAATTTTGGACTTGCGTACAGCTCACAAAAAACGAGTTGAATAATTGAGCTCAGGGGCACAACAATTCACAAACTGGAAGAGTAATAAAGGACAACTATCGTCCAAAAATCTGTTGAAGGAAGGGAACGAGGCGGACTTGAAAGCGAGGCAGAAGAGTAGGAAACAGATTTCAAGAGGTACGTTGGAATCGCCTTTAAAGCACAGGAAGAGGGGCACAACTTCGACAATGACGCACTTGGCCAAAAAGGGTGTATGCGTTTTCTCCTGAATACGCATACGCCCTTTTTGGCCAAGCAAGCAAGCGGGCAATGCAAATCTGCACTACAAAGAAGTACCACTTCCCAACGGTCAAATGGGACATCCACAAATGTGTAAAAACCAGAAAGGCAAGACAGGCCCTGGAGAACAGGGAGCCTTGTTATGCTGATGGGCGGGATGTAAATTGCCAACTGCCTCACTGGAGGAGTGCATTGCGTTCGCTAAAACAAGTAAACAACAGAGCAACAGAGCCAAGGGCACTTCCAGTCTAGGGAATATACCTAGGAAAAACTGAAAATCAATAAGACAGAGCCACCCCCAAATTTAGAGTTGCGCTGCTTACAAGAACCTCAACTTGGGTACACCTTAAATATCCCAGGAAATATAAATATGGTTCAAAATACTGTGGTATTTTTGTACGATGGAATATCCCTCAGCTATGAAATCCATGTCATAAGACCAGGAGCACCAAAGTGAGTTGATTCAGGTACGATGCTTCTAAGTGAAATAAGTCACACAGCAAAAGAAACTTATCATAAGATATCACTTATGAAGATCCTGTAAACATGGCTACACATGAACTGAGTTAGGAAAGAGAACAGAGTCTCACATTTAGAAAACAATCTTACGCCTGCTTAAGGGGAAAGGAGAGGTGGGGTGATGCATAAAACTAGAGTTTGATATAAGCACAGGTACCATTTCTAAAACAGACTGTGGAATAGACAAGACCTACACCTTCCTCAGTGAAGGGGACTCAAAACCTCATATTTCCCGCAGAGGAATAGATCTGACTAGTAAGAATCTTAAAACCTATGTATTGATACGTCTCTGTAAGGGAGTCAGGTGTGTCTAGACTGGCATAAACATGGCAGCGAGAATCAGCTCAAACCCACTATAAAAATGAATTTCAAAACAAAACCAATAAACAGGGAAATTCTTTACAATTCCTTCAGGGTCTCTGATGAAACCTGGAATGACCCTATCTACAATGACAGCTAGATGTGGCATAAGTCTGGACACTTGGGACTGAGAGGATTGGTGAGATTGGGTGAGCAAATGCAGACCCTTTAAAGCAAAAATGCATGGCCCCTATTCCATGGGTCCCAACTCTCCATGTTTTAGGGAATATTACTACAGATATAACATGTACGGGAAACCTAGAGAATGGACACACTCTGAATACAAAAGGTTTCTAAAACTCAACGAATAGTCCCTCTCCTGGTGCTCCAGTTTGACTTTCCAACTGCTTTACTATCATTCTCCCAACTTGGAGAGACAACCCCTTTAACCTCCTGGTTCGCACAGGTTGCCAATTAGGCAGAGGACGGAAGGGAAGAGGGAGAAACAATGAGAGAGCAGCTGTTAGGCATTTGGACGGGCACATGTCTCTCTAATTTCCCGGCAGGAAGAAGAATTAACCAGAGTCTCAGCCACCCACCGGGAACCAGTATAGGTCCTGAACCAAAATTTTGGACTTGCGTACAGCTCACAAAAAACGAGTTGAAAAATGGAGCTCAGGGGCACAGCAATTCACAAACTGGCAGAGTAATAAAGGACAACTATCGTCCAAAAATCTGTTGAGGGAAGGCTGCGAGGCGGACTTGAAAGCGAGACAGAATAGCAGGAAACAGATTTCAAGAGGTACGTTGGAATCGCCTTTAAAGCACAGGAAGAGGGGCACAACTTCGACAATGACGCACTTGGCCGAAAAGGGCGTATGCGTTTTCTCCTGAATATATTCAGGAGAAAACGCATACGCCCTTTTTGGCCAAGCAAGCAAGCGGGCAATGCAAATCTGCACTACAAAGAAGTATCACTTCCCACCGGTCAAAAGGGACATCCACAAATGTGTAAAAACCAGAAAGGCAAGACAGGCCCTGCAGAAGAGGGAGCCTTGTTATGCTGATGGGCTGGATGTAAATTGCCAACTGCCTCACTGGAGGACTGCATTGCTTTCCCTAAAACAAGTAAACAACAGAGCTACAGAGCCAAGTGCACTTCCAGTCTAGGGAATATACATTGGGAAAACTGAAAATCAATAAGACAGAGCCAACCCCATATTTAGGGCTGCACTGCTTACAAGAACCTCAACTTGGATACACCTTAAATATCCCAGGAAATATAAAAATGGTTCCAAAAACTGTGGTATTTATGTACGATGGAATATCCCTCAGCCATGAAATCAATGTCATAGGACCAGGAGCAGCAAAGTCAGTGGATTCAGGTACGATGATTCTAAGTGAAATAAGTCACACAGAAAAAGAAACGTATCATAAGTTATCACTTATGAAGATCCTGTAAACATGGCTACACATGAACTGAGTTAGGAAAGAGAACAGAGTCTCACATTTAGAAAACACCCTTATGCCTCCTTAAGGGGGAAGGAGAGGCGGGGTGATGCATAAAACCAAAGTTTGACATAAGCACAGGTACCATTTCTAAAACCAACTTTGGAATAGACAAGACCTACACCTTCCTCAGTGAAAGGGACTCAAAACCCCATATTTCCCGCAGAGGAATAGATCTGACTAGTAAGAATTTTAAAACCTATGTATTGATATGTCTCCGTAAGGGAATCAAGTGTGTCTAGACTGGCATAAACATGGCAGCGAGAATCAGCTCACACCCACTATAAAAAGGAATTTCAAAAACAAAACCAAAAAACAGGGAAATTCTTTACATTTCCTTCAGGGTCTCTGATGAAACCTGGAATGACCCTATCTACAATGACAGCTGGATGTGGCATAAGGCTGGACACTTGGAACTGACAGGATTGGTGAGATTAGGTGAGCAAATGCAGACCCTTTAAAGCAAAAATGCATGGCCCCCATTCCATGGGTCCCAACTCTCCATGTTGAAGGGAATATTACTACAGCTATAACATGTACGGGAAACCTAGAGAATGGACACACTCTGAATACAAAAGGTTTCTAAAACTCAACGAGTAGTCCCTCTTCTGGTGCTCCTGTTTGACTTTCCAACTGCTTTACTATCATTCTCCCAACTTGGAGAGACAACCCCTTTAACCTCCTGGTTCGCACACGTTGCCAATTTGGCAGAGGACGGAAGGGAAGAGGGAGAAACAATGAGAGAGCAGCTGTTAGGCATTTGGACGGGCACATGTCTCCCTAATTTCCAGGCAGGAAGAAGAATTAACCAGAGTCTCAGCCACCCACCGGGAACCAGTATAGGTCCTGAACCAAAATTTGGACTTGCGTACAGCTCACAAAAAACGAGTTGAAAAATGGAGCTCAGGGACACAGCAATTCACAAACTGGCAGAGTTATAAAGGACAACTATCGTCGAAAAATCTGTTGAGCGAAGGCACCGAGGCGGACTTGAGATTGAGGCAGAATAGCAGGAAACAGATTTCAAGAGGTACGTTAGAATCGCCTTTAAAGCACAGGAAGAGGGGCACAACTTCGACAATGACGCACTTGGCGAAAAAGGGCGTATGCGTTTTCTCCTGAATATATTCAAGAGAAAATGCATACGCCCTTTTTGGCCAAGTAAGCAAGCGGTCAATGCAAATCTGCACTACAAAGAAGTATCACTTCCCACCGGTCTAAAGGGACATCCACAAAATGTGTAAAAACCAAAAAGGCAAGACAGGCCCTGCAGAAGAGGGAGCCTTGTTATGCTGATGGGCGGGATGTAAATTGCCAGTGCCTCACTGGAGGAGTGCATTGCGTTCCCTAAAACAAGTAAACAACAGAGCTACAGAGCCAAGGGCACTTCCAGTCTAGGGAATATACCTTGGGAAAACTGAAAATCAATAAGACAGAGCCACCCCCAAATTTAGGGCTGCACTGCTAACAAGAACCTCAACTTGGGTACACCTTAAATATCCCAGGAAATATAAAAATGGTTCAAAAAACTGTGGTATTTCTGTACGACGGAATATCCCTCAGCCATGAAATCAATGTCATAAGACCAGGAGCAGCAAAGTGAGTGTATTCAGGTACGATGATTCTAAGTGAAATAAGTCACACAGAAAAAGAAACGTGTCATAAGTTATCACTTATGAAGATCCTGTAAACATGGCTACACATGAACTGAGTTAGGAAAGAGAACAGAGTCTCACATTTAGAAAACTCTCTTATGCCTGCTTAAGGGGAAAGGAGAGGTGGGGTGATGCATAAAACCAGAGTTTGATATAAGCACATGTACCATTTCTAAAACCAACTGTGGAATAGACAAGACCTACACCTTCCTCAGTGAAAGGTACTCAAAACCCCATATTTCCCGCAGAGGAATAGATCTGACTAGTAAGAATCTTGAAACCTATGTATTGATATGTTTCTGTAAGGGAATCAAGTGTGTCTAGACTGGCATAAACATGGCAGCGAGAATCAGCTCAAACCCACTATAAAAAGTAAGTTCAAAAACAAAACCAAAAAACAGGGAAATTCTTTGCATTTCATTCAGGGTCTCTGATGAAACCTGGAATGACCCTATCTACAATGACAGCTGGATGTGGCATAAGGCTGGACACTTGGGACTGAGAGGATTGGTGAGATTGGGTGAGCAAATGCAGACCCTTTAAAGGAAAAATGCATGGCCCCCATTCCATGGGTCCCAACTCTCCATGTTGAAGGGAATATTACTACAGCTATAACATGTACGGGAAACCTAGAGAATGGACACACTGTGAATACAAAAGGTTTCTAAAACTCAACGAGTAGTCCCTCACCTGGTGCTCCAGTTTGACTTTCCAACTGCTTTACTATCAATCTCCCAACTTGGAGAGAAAACCCCTTTAACCTCCTGGTACGCACAGGTTGCCAAATTCGCAGAGGATGGAAGGGATGAGGGAGAACCAATGAGAGAGTAGCTGTTAGGCATTTGGACGGGCACATGCCACTCTAATTTCCCGGCAGGAAGAAGAATTAACCAGAGTCTCAGCCACCCACCGGGAACCAGTATATGTCCTGAACGAAAATTTTGGACTTGCGTACAGCTCACAAAAAACGAGTTGAAAAATGGAGCTCAGGGGCACAGCAATTCACAAACTGGCAGAGTAATAAAGGACAACTATCGTCCAAAAATCTGTTCAGGGAACGCAACGAGGCGGAATTGAATGCGAGACAGAATAGCAGGAAACAGATTTCAAGAGGTACGTTGGAATCGCATTTAAAGCACAGGAAGAGGGACACAACTTCGACAATGGCGCCCTTGGCAAAAAAGTGCGTATGCGTTTTCTCCTGAATATATTCAGGAGAAAATGCATACGCCCTTTTTGGCCAAGCAAGCAAGCGGGCAATGCAAATCTGCACTACAAAGAAGTATCACTTCCCACCGGTCAAAAGGGACATCCAAAAATGTGTAAAAACCAGAAAGGCAAGACAGGACCTGGAGAAGAGGGAGCCTTGTTATGCTGATGGGCGGGATGTAAATTGCCAACGGCCTCACTGGAGGAGTGCATTGCATTCCCTAAAACAAGTAAACAACAGAGCTACAGAGCCAAAAGCAATTCCAGTCTAGGGAATATACCTTGGGAAAACTGAAAATCAATAAGACACAGCCACCCCCAAACTAGGGCTGCACTGCTTACAAGAACCTCAACTTGGGTACACCTTAAATATCCCAGGAAATATAAAAATGGTTCCAAAAACTGTGGTATTTATGTACGATGGAATATCCCTCAGCTATGAAATCAATGTCATAGGACCAGTAGCAGCAAAGTGAGTGGATTCAGGTACGATGATTCTAAGTGAAATAAGTCACACAGAAAAAGAAACTTATAAGAAGATATCACTTATGAAGATCCTGTAAACCTGGCTACACATGAACTGAGTTAGGAAAAAGAACAGAGTCTCACATTTAGAAAACACCCTTATGCCTCCTTAAGGGGGAAGGAGAGGCGGGGTGATGCATAAAACCAAAGTTTGACATAATCACAGGTACCATTTCTAAAACCTACTTTGGAATAGACAAGACCTACACCTTCCTCAGTGAAAGGGACTCAAAACCCCATATTTTCCGCAGAGGAACAGATCTGACTAGTAAGAATTTTAAAACCTATGTATTGATATGTCTCTGTAAGGGAATCAAGTTTGTCTAGACTGGCATAAACATGGCAGCGTGAATCAGATCAAACCCACTATAAAAAGGAAGTTCAAAAACAAAACCAAAAAAAAAGGGAAATTCTTTACATTTCCTTCAGGGTCTCTGATGAAACCTGGAATGACCCTATCTACAATGACAGCTGGATGTGGCATAAGGCTGGACACTTGGAACTGACAGGATTGGTGAGATTGGGTGAGCAAATGCAGACACTATAAAGCAAAAATGCATGGCCCCCATTCCATGGGTCCCAACTCTCCATGTTGAAGGGAATATTACTACAGCCATAACATGTATGGGAAACCTAGAGAATGGACACACTGTGAATACAAAAGATTTCTAAAACTCAATGAGCTGTCCCTCTCCTGGTGCTCCGGTTTGAATTTCCAACTGCTTTACTATCAATCTCCCAACTTGGAGAGACAACCCCATTAACCTCCTGGTTCGCACAGGTTGCCATTTGGCAGAGAATGGAAGGGAAGAGGGAGAAACAATGAGAGAGTAGCTGTTAGGCATTTGGACGGGAACATGTCACTCTAATTTCCCGGCAGGAAGAAGAATTAACCAGAGTCTCAGCCACCAACCAGGAACCAGTATAGGTCCTGAAGCAAAATTTTGGACTTGCGTACAGCTCACAATAAACGAGTTGAATAATTGAGCTCAGGGGCACAGCAATTCAAAAACAGGGAGAGTAATAAAGGACAACTATCGTCCAAAAATCTGTTGAGGTAAGGCAACGAGGCGGACTTGAAAGCGAGGCAGTATAGCAGGAAACAGATTTCAAGAGGTATGTTGGAATCGCCTTTAAACCACAGGAAGAATGGCACAACATCGACAATGACACACTGGTCCAACAAGGGTGTATGCGTTTTCTCCTGAATATAATCAGGAGAAAACGCATACATCCTTTTTGACCAAGCAAGCAAGCGGGCAAGGCAAATATGCACTATAAAGAAGTATCACTTCCCACCGGTCAAAAGGGATATGCACAAAATGTGTAAAAACCAGAAAGGCAAGACAGGCCCTGGAGAACAGGGAGCCATATTATGCTGATGGGCGGGATGTAAATGGCCAACTGCCTAACTGGAGGAGTGAATTGCGTTCCCTAAAAGAAGTAAACCACAGAGCTACAGAGCCAAGGGCACTTCCAGTCTAGAGAATATACCTTGGGAAAACTCAAAATCAATAAGACAGAGCCACCCCCAAATTTAGGACTGCACTGCTTACAAGAACCTCAACTTGGGTACACCTTAAATATCACAGGAAATATAAAAATGGTTCAAAAAATTGTGGTACTTATGTACGATGGAATATCCCTCAGCCATGAAATCAATGTCATAAGACCAGGAGCAGCAAAGTGAGTGGATTCAGGTACGATGATTCTAAGTGAAATAAGTCACACAGAAAAAGAAACTTTTCATAAGATATCAGTTATGAAGTTCCTGTAAACATAGCTACACATGAAGTGAGTTAGGAAAGAGAACAGAGTCTCACATTTAGAAAACACTCTTATGCCTGCTTAAGGGGGAAGGAGAGGTGGGGTGATGCATAAAACCAGAGTTTGATATAAGCACAGGTACCATTTCTAAAACCAACTTTGGAATAGACAAGACCTACACCTTCCTCAGTGAAAGGGACTCAAAACCCCATATTTCCCGCAGAGGAATAGATCTGACTAGTAAGAAACTTAAAACCTACGTATTGATAAGTCTATGCAAGGGAATAAAGTGTGTCTAGACTGGCAAAAACATGGCAGCGAGAATCAGCGCAAACCCAGTATAAAAAGGAATTTCAAAAACAAAACCAAAAAACAGGGAAATTCTTTACAATTCCTTCAGGGTCTCTGATGAAACCTGGAATGACCCTATCTACAATGACAGCTGGAAGTGGTATAACGCAGGACACTTGGGACTGAGAGGATTGGTGAGATTGGGTGAGCAAATGCAGACCATTTAAAGCAAAAATGCATGGCCCCCATTCCATGTGTCCCAACTCTCCATGTTGAAGGGAATATTACTGCAGCTATAACATGTATGGGAAGCCAAGAGAATGGACACAGTGTGAATACAAAAGCTTTCTAAAACAAAACGAATAGTCCCTCTCCTGGTGCTCCGGTTTGACTTTCCAACTGCTTTACTATCAATCTCGCAACATGGAGAGACAGCCCCTTTAACCTCCTGGTTTCACAGGTTGCCAATTTGGCAGAGGATGGAAGGGAAGAGGGAGAACCAATGAGAGAGTAGCTATTAGGCATTTGGACGGGCACATTTCACTCTAATTTCCCGGCAGGAAGAAGAATTAACCAAAGTCTCAGCCATCCACCGGGAACCAGTATAGGCCCTGAACCAAAATTTTGGACTTGCGTACAGCTCACAAAAAACGAGTTGAAAAATGGAGCTCAGGGACACAGCAATTCACAAACTGGCAGAGTAATAAAGGACAACTATCGTCCAAAAATCTGTTATGGGAAGGCAACGAGGCGGACTTGAAAGCGAGGCAGAAGAGCAGGAAACAGATGTCAAGTGGTATGTTGGAATCGCCTTTAAATCACAGGAAGAGGGGCATAACTTCGACAATGACGCACTAGTCCAAAAAGGGCGTATGCGTTTTCTCCTGAATATATTTAGGAGAAAACGCATACGCCCTTTTTGGCCAAGCAAGTAAGCGGGCAATGCAAATCTGCACTACAAAGAAGTATCACATCCCAACGGTCAAAAGGGACATCCACAAAAGTATAAAAACCAGAAAGGCAAGACAGGCCCTGGAGAACAGGGAGCCTTGTTATGCTGATGGGCGGGATGTAAATTGCCAACTGCCTCACTGGAGGAGTGCATTGCGTTCCCTAAAAAAAGTAAACAACAGAGCTACAGAGCCAAGGGCAGTTCCTGTCTAGGGAATATACCTTTGGAAAACTGAAAATCAATAAGACAGAGCCACCCCCAAATTTAGGGCTGCACTGCTTACAAGAACCTCAACTTGGGTACAACTTAAATATCCCAGGAAATATAAAAATGTTTCAAAAAACTGTGGTATTTATGTACGATGGAATATCCCTCAGCCATGAAATCAATGTCATAAGACCAGGAGCAGCAAAGTGAGTGGATTCAGGTACGATGATTCTAAGTGAAATAAGTCACACAGAAAAAGAAACTTATCATAAGATATCACTTATGAAGATCCTGTAAACATGGCTACACATGAAATGAGTTAGGAAAGAGAACAGAGTCTCACATTTTGAAAACACTCTTATGCCTGCTTAAGGGGAAAGGAGAGGTGGGCTGATGCATAAAACCAGAGTTTGAAATAAGTACAGGTACCATTTCTAAAACGAACTGTGGAATAGACAAGACCTAGAGCTTCCTCAGTGAAAGGGACTCTAAACACCATATTTCCAACAGAGGAATAGATCTGACTAGTAAGAATCTTAAAACCTATGTATTGATATGTCTCTGTAAGGGAATCAAGTGTGTCTAGACTGGCATAAACATGGCAGCGAGGATCAGCTCAAACCCACTATAAAAAGGAATTTCAAAAACAAAACCAAAAAACAGGGAACTTCTTTACAATTCCTTCAGGGTCTCTGAAGAAACCTGGAATGACCCTATCTACAATGACAGCTGGATATGTCATAAGGCTGGACACTTGGGGCTGAGAGGATTATGGAGATTGGGTGAGCAAATGCAGACCCTTTAAAGCAATAATGCATGGCGCCCATTCCGTGGGTCCAAACTCTCCAGGTTAAAGGGAATATTTCTACAAGTATAACATGTACGGGAAACTAGAGAATAGACACTTTGTGAATACAATAGGTTTCTAAAACTCAACGAATAGTCCCTCTCTTGGTGCTCGGGTTTGACTTTCCAACTGCTTTACAATCAATCTCCCAACATGGAGAGCCAGCCCCTTTAAACTCCTGGTTCGGACAGGTTGCCAATTTGGCAGAGGATGGAAGGGAAGAGTGAGAACCAATGAGAGAGGAGCTGTTAGGCATTTGGAACGGCACATGTCACTCTAATTTCCCGGCAGGAAGAAGAATTAACCAAAGTCTCAGCCACCCACCGGGAACCAGTATATGTCCTGAACCAAAATTTTGGACTTGCGTGCAGCTCACAAACAACGAGTTGAAAAATGGAGCTCAGGGGCACAGCAATTCACAAACTGGAAAAGTAATTAAGGACCACTATCATCCGAAAATCTGTTGAGGGAAGACAATGAGGCTGACTTGAAAGCGAGGCAGAATAGCAGGAAACAGATTTCAAGAGG
This sequence comes from Mesoplodon bidens, assembly GCF_964165515.1. Lineage (NCBI taxonomy): Eukaryota > Metazoa > Chordata > Mammalia > Artiodactyla > Ziphiidae > Mesoplodon > Mesoplodon bidens. The sequence goes on along the minus strand of NW_027671488.1, from coordinate 3,955,453 downwards.
TACGTTGGAATCGCCTTTAAAGCACAGGAAGAGGGGCACAACTTTGACAATGACGCACTGGGCGAAAAAGGGTGTATGCGTTTTCTCCTCAATATATTCCTGAATATATTCAGGAGAAAACGCATACGCCCTTTTTAGCAAGCAAGCAAGCGGGCAATGCAAATCTGCACTACAAAGAAGTATCACTTCCCACTGGTCAAAAGGGATATCCACAAATGTGTAAAAACCAGAAAGGCAAGACAGGCCCTGGAGAAAGGGAGCCTTGTTATGCTGATGGGCGGGATGTAAATTGCCCACTGCCTCACTGGAGGAGTGCATTGCGTTCCCTAAAACAAGTAAACAACAGAGCTACTGAGCCAAGTGCACTTACAGTCTAGGGAGTATACCTATGGAAAACTGAAAATCTATAAGACAGAGCCACCCCTATATTTATGGCTGCACTGTTTACAAGAAACTTAACTTGGGTACACCTTATATATCCCAGGAAATATAAAAATGGTTCAAAATACTGTGGTATTTATGTACGATGGAATATCCCTCAGCCATGAAATCAATGTCATAAAACCAGGAGCAGCAAAGTGAGTGGATTCAGGTACGATGATTCTAAGTGAAATAAGTCACACAGAAAAAGAAACTTATCATAAGATATCACTTATGAAGATCCTGTAAACATGGCTACACATGAACTGAGTTAGGAAAGAGAACAGAGTCTCACAATTAGAAAACACTCTTATGCCTGCTTAAGGGTGAAGGAGAGGTTGGGTGATGCATAAAACCAGAGTTTTACATAAGCACAGGTACCATTTTAAAACCAATTTTGGAATAGACAAGACCAACACCTTCCTCAGTGAAAGGGACTCAAAACCCCATATTTCCCGCAGAGGAATAGATCTGACTAGTAAGAAACTTAAAACCTATGTATTGATATGTCTCTGTAAGGGAATCAAGTGTGTCTAGAATGGCATAAACATGGCAGCGAGAATCAGCTCAAACCCACTGTAAAAACGAATTTCAAAAACAAAACCAAGAAACAGGGAAATTCTTTACAATTCCTTCAGGGTCTCTGATGAATCCTGGAATGACCCTATCTACAATGACAGCTGGATGTGGTATAAGGCTGGACACTTGGGACTGAGAGGATTGGTGAGATTGCGTGAGCAAATGCAGACCCTTTAAAGCAAAAATGCATGGTCCCCATTCCATGGGTCTCAACTCTCCAGGTTGAAGGGAATATTACTTCAGCTATAACATGTATGGGAAACCTAGAGAATGGAGACAGTGTGAATACAAAAGGTTTCTAAAACTCAACGAATAGTCCCTCTCCTGGTGCACCGGTTTTACTTTCCAAATGCATTACCATCAATCTTCCAACTTGGAGAGACAGCCCATTTAAGCTCCTGGTTCACAAATGTTGCCAATTTTGCAGAGGATGGAAGGGAAGAGGGAGAACCAATGAGAGAGTAGCTGTTAGGCATTTGGACGGTCACATGTCACTCTAATTTCCCGGCAGGAAGAAGAATTAACCAAAGGCTCAGCCACCCACCGGGAACCAGTATAGGTCCTGAACCAAAATTTTGGACTTGTGTACGGTTCAAAAAAAACGAGTTGAAAAATTGACCTCAGGAGCACAGCAATTCACAAACTGGCAGAATAATAAAGGACAACTATTGTCCAAAAATCTGTTGAGGGAAGGCAACGAGACGGAATTGAAAGCGAGGCAGAATAGCAGGAAACAGATTTCAAGAGGTACGTTGGAATCGCCTTTAAAGCACAATAAGAGGGGCACAACTTCGACAATGAAGCACTAGGCCAAAAAGGGCGTATGCGTTTTCTCCTGAATATATTCAGGAGACAACGCATACGCCCTTTTTGGCCAAGCAAGCAAGCGGGCAATGCAAATCTGCACTACAAAGAAGTATCACTTCCCACCAGTCAAAAGGGATATCCACAAATGTGTAAAAACCAGAAAGGCAAGACAGGCCCTGGAGAAAAGGGAGCCTTGTTATGCTGATGGGTGGGATGTAAATTGCCCACAGCCTCACTGGAGGAGTGCATTGCGTTCCCTAAAACAAGTAAACAACAGAGCTACAGAGCCAAGGGCACTTCCATTCTAAAGAATATACCTTGGGAAAACTGAAAATCAATAAGACAGAGCCACCCCCAAATTTAGAGCTGCACTGCTTACAAGAACCTCAACTTGGGTACACCTTAAATATCCAAGGAAATATAAAAAATGGTTCAAAAAACTGTGGGATTTATGTACGATGGAATATACCTCAGCCATGAAATCAATGTCATAAGACCAGGAGCAGCAAAGTGAGTGGATTCAGGTACGATGATTCTAAGTGAAATAAGTCACACAGAACAAGAAACTTATCATAAGATATCACTTATGAAGATCCTGTAAGCATGGCTACACATGAACTGAGTTAGGAAAGAGAACAGAGTCACACATTTAGAAAACACTCTTATGCCTGCTTAAGGGGAAAGGAGAGGTGGGGTGATGCATAAAACCAGAGTATGATATAAGTACAGGTACCATTTCTAAAACGAACTGTGGAATAGACAAGACCTACACCTTCCTCAGTGAAAGGGACTCTAAACCCCATATTTCCCGCAGAGGAATAGATCTGACAAGTAAGAATCTTAAAACCTATGTATTGATATGTCTCTGTAAGGGAATCATGTGTGTCTAGACTGGCATAAACATGGCAGCAAGAATCAGCTCAAACCCACTATAAAAAGGAATTTCAAATACACAACCAAAAAACAGGGAAATTCTTTACATTTCCTTAAGGCTCTCTAATGAAACCTGGAATGACCCTATCTACAATGACAGCTGGATGTGGCATAAGGCTGGACACTTGGGACTGAGAGGATAGGTGAGATTGGGTGAGCAAATGCAGACTATTTAAAGCAAAAATGCATGGCCCCCATTCAATGGGTCCCAACTCTTCATGTTGAAGGGAATATTACTACAGCTATTACATGTACGGGAAACGTAGAGAATGGCCACACTGTGAATACAAAAGGTTTCTAAAACTCAACGAGTAGTCCCTCTCCTGGTGATCCGGTTTGACTTTCCAACTGCTTTACTATCAATCTCCCAACTTGGAGAGACAACCCCTTTAACCTCCTGGTTCGCACATGTTGCCAATTTGGCAGAGGATGGAAGGGAAGAGGGAGAACCAGTGAGAGAGTAGCTGTTAGGCATTTGGACGGGCACATGTCACTCTAATTTCCCGGCAGGAAGAAGAAATATCCAGAGTCTCAGCCACGCACCGGGAACAAGTATAGGTCCTGAACCAAAATTTTGGACATGCGTACAGCTCACAAAAAACGAGTTGGAAAATGGAGCTCAGGGGCACAGCAATTCACAAACTGGCAGAGTAATAAAGGACAACTATCGTCCAAAAATCTGTTGAGGGAAGGCTGCGATGCGGACTTGAAAGCGAGGCAGAATAGCAGGAAAGAGATTCCAAGCGGTACGTTGGAATCGCCTTTAAAGCACAGGAAGAGGGGTACAACATCGACAATGACACACTTGGCCAAAAAGGGCGTATGCGTTTTATCCTGAATATATTCAGGAGAAAACGCATACGCCCGTTTTGGCCAAGCAAGCAAGCGGGCAATGCAAATCTGCACTACAAAGAAGTATCAATTCCCACCGGTCAAAAGGGACATCCACAAATGTGTAAAAAGCAGAAAGGCAAGACAGGCCGGGGAGAACAGGGAGCCTTGTTATGCTGATTGGCAGGATGTAAATTGCCAACTGCCTCACTGGAGGAGTGCATTGCATTCCCTAAAACAAGTAAACAACAGAGCTACAGAGCCAAGGGCACTTCCAGTCTAGGGAATATACCTTGGGAAAACTGAAAATCAATAAGACAGAGCCACCCACAAATTTAGGGCTGCACTGCTTACAAGAACCTCAAAGTGTTTGCACCTTAAATATCCCAGGATATATAAAAATGGTTCAAAAATCTGTGGTATTTATGTACGATGGAATATCCCTCAGCCATGAAATCAATGTCATAAGACCAGGAGCAGCAAAGTCAGTGGATTCAGGTATGATGATTCTAAGTGAAATAAGTCACACAGAAAAAGAAACTTATCATAAGATATCACTTATGAAGATCCTGTAAACATGGCTACACATGAACTGATTTAGGAAAGAGAACAGAGTCTCACATTTAGAAAACACTCTTATGCCTGCTTAAGGGGAAAGGAGAGGTGGGGAGATGCATAAAACCAGAATTTGATATAAGCACAGGTACCATTTCTAAAACAAACTGTGGAATAGACAAGACCTACACCTTCCTCAGTGAAAGGGACTCAAAACCCCATATTTCCCGCAGAGGAATAGATCTGAGTAGTAAGGATCTTAAAACCTAAGTATTGATATGTCTCTGTAAGGGAATCATGTGTGTCTAGACTGGCATAAACATGGCAGCGAGTATCAGCTCAAACCCACTATAAAAAGGAATTTCACAAACAAAACCAAAAAACAGGGAAATTCTTTACATTTCCTTCAGGGTCTCTGATGAAACCTGGAATGACCCTATCTACAATGACAGCTGGATGTGGTATAAGGCAGGACACTTTGGACTGAGAGGATTGGTGAGATTGGGTGAGCAAATGCAGATCATTTAAAGCAAAAATGCACGGCCCCCATTCCATGGGTCCAAACTCTCCCTGTTGAAGGAATATTACTACAGCTAAAACTTGTATGGGAAACCAAGAGAATGGACACACTGTGAATACAAAAGGCTTCTAAAACTCAACGAGTAGTCCCTCTCCTGGTGCTCCGGTTTGACTTTCCAACTGCTTTACTATCAATCTCCCAAATTGGAGAGACATCCCCTTTAAGCTCCTGGTTCCCACAGGTTGCCAGTTTTGCAGAGGATGGAAGGCAAGAGGGAGAACAAATGAGAGAGTAGCTGTTAGGCATTGGGACGGGCACATGTCACTCTAATTTCCCGGCAGGAAGAAGAATTAACCAGAGTCTCAGCCACCCACCAGGAACCGGTATAGGTCCTGAACCAAAATTTTGGACTTGCGTACAGCACACAAAAAACGAGTTGAATAATTGAGCTCAGGGGCACAACAATTCACAAACTGGAAGAGTAATAAAGGACAACTATCGTCCAAAAATCTGTTGAAGGAAGGGAACGAGGCGGACTTGAAAGCGAGGCAGAAGAGTAGGAAACAGATTTCAAGAGGTACGTTGGAATCGCCTTTAAAGCACAGGAAGAGGGGCACAACTTCGACAATGACGCACTTGGCCAAAAAGGGTGTATGCGTTTTCTCCTGAATACGCATACGCCCTTTTTGGCCAAGCAAGCAAGCGGGCAATGCAAATCTGCACTACAAAGAAGTACCACTTCCCAACGGTCAAATGGGACATCCACAAATGTGTAAAAACCAGAAAGGCAAGACAGGCCCTGGAGAACAGGGAGCCTTGTTATGCTGATGGGCGGGATGTAAATTGCCAACTGCCTCACTGGAGGAGTGCATTGCGTTCGCTAAAACAAGTAAACAACAGAGCAACAGAGCCAAGGGCACTTCCAGTCTAGGGAATATACCTAGGAAAAACTGAAAATCAATAAGACAGAGCCACCCCCAAATTTAGAGTTGCGCTGCTTACAAGAACCTCAACTTGGGTACACCTTAAATATCCCAGGAAATATAAATATGGTTCAAAAAACTGTGGTATTTTTGTACGATGGAATATCCCTCAGCTATGAAATCCATGTCATAAGACCAGGAGCACCAAAGTGAGTTGATTCAGGTACGATGCTTCTAAGTGAAATAAGTCACACAGCAAAAGAAACTTATCATAAGATATCACTTATGAAGATCCTGTAAACATGGCTACACATGAACTGAGTTAGGAAAGAGAACAGAGTCTCACATTTAGAAAACAATCTTACGCCTGCTTAAGGGGAAAGGAGAGGTGGGGTGATGCATAAAACTAGAGTTTGATATAAGCACAGGTACCATTTCTAAAACAGACTGTGGAATAGACAAGACCTACACCTTCCTCAGTGAAGGGGACTCAAAACCTCATATTTCCCGCAGAGGAATAGATCTGACTAGTAAGAATCTTAAAACCTATGTATTGATACGTCTCTGTAAGGGAGTCAGGTGTGTCTAGACTGGCATAAACATGGCAGCGAGAATCAGCTCAAACCCACTATAAAAATGAATTTCAAAACAAAACCAATAAACAGGGAAATTCTTTACAATTCCTTCAGGGTCTCTGATGAAACCTGGAATGACCCTATCTACAATGACAGCTAGATGTGGCATAAGTCTGGACACTTGGGACTGAGAGGATTGGTGAGATTGGGTGAGCAAATGCAGACCCTTTAAAGCAAAAATGCATGGCCCCTATTCCATGGGTCCCAACTCTCCATGTTTTAGGGAATATTACTACAGATATAACATGTACGGGAAACCTAGAGAATGGACACACTCTGAATACAAAAGGTTTCTAAAACTCAACGAATAGTCCCTCTCCTGGTGCTCCAGTTTGACTTTCCAACTGCTTTACTATCATTCTCCCAACTTGGAGAGACAACCCCTTTAACCTCCTGGTTCGCACAGGTTGCCAATTAGGCAGAGGACGGAAGGGAAGAGGGAGAAACAATGAGAGAGCAGCTGTTAGGCATTTGGACGGGCACATGTCTCTCTAATTTCCCGGCAGGAAGAAGAATTAACCAGAGTCTCAGCCACCCACCGGGAACCAGTATAGGTCCTGAACCAAAATTTTGGACTTGCGTACAGCTCACAAAAAACGAGTTGAAAAATGGAGCTCAGGGGCACAGCAATTCACAAACTGGCAGAGTAATAAAGGACAACTATCGTCCAAAAATCTGTTGAGGGAAGGCTGCGAGGCGGACTTGAAAGCGAGACAGAATAGCAGGAAACAGATTTCAAGAGGTACGTTGGAATCGCCTTTAAAGCACAGGAAGAGGGGCACAACTTCGACAATGACGCACTTGGCCGAAAAGGGCGTATGCGTTTTCTCCTGAATATATTCAGGAGAAAACGCATACGCCCTTTTTGGCCAAGCAAGCAAGCGGGCAATGCAAATCTGCACTACAAAGAAGTATCACTTCCCACCGGTCAAAAGGGACATCCACAAATGTGTAAAAACCAGAAAGGCAAGACAGGCCCTGCAGAAGAGGGAGCCTTGTTATGCTGATGGGCTGGATGTAAATTGCCAACTGCCTCACTGGAGGACTGCATTGCTTTCCCTAAAACAAGTAAACAACAGAGCTACAGAGCCAAGTGCACTTCCAGTCTAGGGAATATACATTGGGAAAACTGAAAATCAATAAGACAGAGCCAACCCCATATTTAGGGCTGCACTGCTTACAAGAACCTCAACTTGGATACACCTTAAATATCCCAGGAAATATAAAAATGGTTCCAAAAACTGTGGTATTTATGTACGATGGAATATCCCTCAGCCATGAAATCAATGTCATAGGACCAGGAGCAGCAAAGTCAGTGGATTCAGGTACGATGATTCTAAGTGAAATAAGTCACACAGAAAAAGAAACGTATCATAAGTTATCACTTATGAAGATCCTGTAAACATGGCTACACATGAACTGAGTTAGGAAAGAGAACAGAGTCTCACATTTAGAAAACACCCTTATGCCTCCTTAAGGGGGAAGGAGAGGCGGGGTGATGCATAAAACCAAAGTTTGACATAAGCACAGGTACCATTTCTAAAACCAACTTTGGAATAGACAAGACCTACACCTTCCTCAGTGAAAGGGACTCAAAACCCCATATTTCCCGCAGAGGAATAGATCTGACTAGTAAGAATTTTAAAACCTATGTATTGATATGTCTCCGTAAGGGAATCAAGTGTGTCTAGACTGGCATAAACATGGCAGCGAGAATCAGCTCACACCCACTATAAAAAGGAATTTCAAAAACAAAACCAAAAAACAGGGAAATTCTTTACATTTCCTTCAGGGTCTCTGATGAAACCTGGAATGACCCTATCTACAATGACAGCTGGATGTGGCATAAGGCTGGACACTTGGAACTGACAGGATTGGTGAGATTAGGTGAGCAAATGCAGACCCTTTAAAGCAAAAATGCATGGCCCCCATTCCATGGGTCCCAACTCTCCATGTTGAAGGGAATATTACTACAGCTATAACATGTACGGGAAACCTAGAGAATGGACACACTCTGAATACAAAAGGTTTCTAAAACTCAACGAGTAGTCCCTCTTCTGGTGCTCCTGTTTGACTTTCCAACTGCTTTACTATCATTCTCCCAACTTGGAGAGACAACCCCTTTAACCTCCTGGTTCGCACACGTTGCCAATTTGGCAGAGGACGGAAGGGAAGAGGGAGAAACAATGAGAGAGCAGCTGTTAGGCATTTGGACGGGCACATGTCTCCCTAATTTCCAGGCAGGAAGAAGAATTAACCAGAGTCTCAGCCACCCACCGGGAACCAGTATAGGTCCTGAACCAAAATTTGGACTTGCGTACAGCTCACAAAAAACGAGTTGAAAAATGGAGCTCAGGGACACAGCAATTCACAAACTGGCAGAGTTATAAAGGACAACTATCGTCGAAAAATCTGTTGAGCGAAGGCACCGAGGCGGACTTGAGATTGAGGCAGAATAGCAGGAAACAGATTTCAAGAGGTACGTTAGAATCGCCTTTAAAGCACAGGAAGAGGGGCACAACTTCGACAATGACGCACTTGGCGAAAAAGGGCGTATGCGTTTTCTCCTGAATATATTCAAGAGAAAATGCATACGCCCTTTTTGGCCAAGTAAGCAAGCGGTCAATGCAAATCTGCACTACAAAGAAGTATCACTTCCCACCGGTCTAAAGGGACATCCACAAAATGTGTAAAAACCAAAAAGGCAAGACAGGCCCTGCAGAAGAGGGAGCCTTGTTATGCTGATGGGCGGGATGTAAATTGCCAGTGCCTCACTGGAGGAGTGCATTGCGTTCCCTAAAACAAGTAAACAACAGAGCTACAGAGCCAAGGGCACTTCCAGTCTAGGGAATATACCTTGGGAAAACTGAAAATCAATAAGACAGAGCCACCCCCAAATTTAGGGCTGCACTGCTAACAAGAACCTCAACTTGGGTACACCTTAAATATCCCAGGAAATATAAAAATGGTTCAAAAAACTGTGGTATTTCTGTACGACGGAATATCCCTCAGCCATGAAATCAATGTCATAAGACCAGGAGCAGCAAAGTGAGTGTATTCAGGTACGATGATTCTAAGTGAAATAAGTCACACAGAAAAAGAAACGTGTCATAAGTTATCACTTATGAAGATCCTGTAAACATGGCTACACATGAACTGAGTTAGGAAAGAGAACAGAGTCTCACATTTAGAAAACTCTCTTATGCCTGCTTAAGGGGAAAGGAGAGGTGGGGTGATGCATAAAACCAGAGTTTGATATAAGCACATGTACCATTTCTAAAACCAACTGTGGAATAGACAAGACCTACACCTTCCTCAGTGAAAGGTACTCAAAACCCCATATTTCCCGCAGAGGAATAGATCTGACTAGTAAGAATCTTGAAACCTATGTATTGATATGTTTCTGTAAGGGAATCAAGTGTGTCTAGACTGGCATAAACATGGCAGCGAGAATCAGCTCAAACCCACTATAAAAAGTAAGTTCAAAAACAAAACCAAAAAACAGGGAAATTCTTTGCATTTCATTCAGGGTCTCTGATGAAACCTGGAATGACCCTATCTACAATGACAGCTGGATGTGGCATAAGGCTGGACACTTGGGACTGAGAGGATTGGTGAGATTGGGTGAGCAAATGCAGACCCTTTAAAGGAAAAATGCATGGCCCCCATTCCATGGGTCCCAACTCTCCATGTTGAAGGGAATATTACTACAGCTATAACATGTACGGGAAACCTAGAGAATGGACACACTGTGAATACAAAAGGTTTCTAAAACTCAACGAGTAGTCCCTCACCTGGTGCTCCAGTTTGACTTTCCAACTGCTTTACTATCAATCTCCCAACTTGGAGAGAAAACCCCTTTAACCTCCTGGTACGCACAGGTTGCCAAATTCGCAGAGGATGGAAGGGATGAGGGAGAACCAATGAGAGAGTAGCTGTTAGGCATTTGGACGGGCACATGCCACTCTAATTTCCCGGCAGGAAGAAGAATTAACCAGAGTCTCAGCCACCCACCGGGAACCAGTATATGTCCTGAACGAAAATTTTGGACTTGCGTACAGCTCACAAAAAACGAGTTGAAAAATGGAGCTCAGGGGCACAGCAATTCACAAACTGGCAGAGTAATAAAGGACAACTATCGTCCAAAAATCTGTTCAGGGAACGCAACGAGGCGGAATTGAATGCGAGACAGAATAGCAGGAAACAGATTTCAAGAGGTACGTTGGAATCGCATTTAAAGCACAGGAAGAGGGACACAACTTCGACAATGGCGCCCTTGGCAAAAAAGTGCGTATGCGTTTTCTCCTGAATATATTCAGGAGAAAATGCATACGCCCTTTTTGGCCAAGCAAGCAAGCGGGCAATGCAAATCTGCACTACAAAGAAGTATCACTTCCCACCGGTCAAAAGGGACATCCAAAAATGTGTAAAAACCAGAAAGGCAAGACAGGACCTGGAGAAGAGGGAGCCTTGTTATGCTGATGGGCGGGATGTAAATTGCCAACGGCCTCACTGGAGGAGTGCATTGCATTCCCTAAAACAAGTAAACAACAGAGCTACAGAGCCAAAAGCAATTCCAGTCTAGGGAATATACCTTGGGAAAACTGAAAATCAATAAGACACAGCCACCCCCAAACTAGGGCTGCACTGCTTACAAGAACCTCAACTTGGGTACACCTTAAATATCCCAGGAAATATAAAAATGGTTCCAAAAACTGTGGTATTTATGTACGATGGAATATCCCTCAGCTATGAAATCAATGTCATAGGACCAGTAGCAGCAAAGTGAGTGGATTCAGGTACGATGATTCTAAGTGAAATAAGTCACACAGAAAAAGAAACTTATAAGAAGATATCACTTATGAAGATCCTGTAAACCTGGCTACACATGAACTGAGTTAGGAAAAAGAACAGAGTCTCACATTTAGAAAACACCCTTATGCCTCCTTAAGGGGGAAGGAGAGGCGGGGTGATGCATAAAACCAAAGTTTGACATAATCACAGGTACCATTTCTAAAACCTACTTTGGAATAGACAAGACCTACACCTTCCTCAGTGAAAGGGACTCAAAACCCCATATTTCCCGCAGAGGAACAGATCTGACTAGTAAGAATTTTAAAACCTATGTATTGATATGTCTCTGTAAGGGAATCAAGTTTGTCTAGACTGGCATAAACATGGCAGCGTGAATCAGATCAAACCCACTATAAAAAGGAAGTTCAAAAACAAAACCAAAAAAAAAGGGAAATTCTTTACATTTCCTTCAGGGTCTCTGATGAAACCTGGAATGACCCTATCTACAATGACAGCTGGATGTGGCATAAGGCTGGACACTTGGAACTGACAGGATTGGTGAGATTGGGTGAGCAAATGCAGACACTATAAAGCAAAAATGCATGGCCCCCATTCCATGGGTCCCAACTCTCCATGTTGAAGGGAATATTACTACAGCCATAACATGTATGGGAAACCTAGAGAATGGACACACTGTGAATACAAAAGATTTCTAAAACTCAATGAGCTGTCCCTCTCCTGGTGCTCCGGTTTGAATTTCCAACTGCTTTACTATCAATCTCCCAACTTGGAGAGACAACCCCATTAACCTCCTGGTTCGCACAGGTTGCCATTTGGCAGAGAATGGAAGGGAAGAGGGAGAAACAATGAGAGAGTAGCTGTTAGGCATTTGGACGGGAACATGTCACTCTAATTTCCCGGCAGGAAGAAGAATTAACCAGAGTCTCAGCCACCAACCAGGAACCAGTATAGGTCCTGAAGCAAAATTTTGGACTTGCGTACAGCTCACAATAAACGAGTTGAATAATTGAGCTCAGGGGCACAGCAATTCAAAAACAGGGAGAGTAATAAAGGACAACTATCGTCCAAAAATCTGTTGAGGTAAGGCAACGAGGCGGACTTGAAAGCGAGGCAGTATAGCAGGAAACAGATTTCAAGAGGTATGTTGGAATCGCCTTTAAACCACAGGAAGAATGGCACAACATCGACAATGACACACTGGTCCAACAAGGGTGTATGCGTTTTCTCCTGAATATAATCAGGAGAAAACGCATACATCCTTTTTGACCAAGCAAGCAAGCGGGCAAGGCAAATATGCACTATAAAGAAGTATCACTTCCCACCGGTCAAAAGGGATATGCACAAAATGTGTAAAAACCAGAAAGGCAAGACAGGCCCTGGAGAACAGGGAGCCATATTATGCTGATGGGCGGGATGTAAATGGCCAACTGCCTAACTGGAGGAGTGAATTGCGTTCCCTAAAAGAAGTAAACCACAGAGCTACAGAGCCAAGGGCACTTCCAGTCTAGAGAATATACCTTGGGAAAACTCAAAATCAATAAGACAGAGCCACCCCCAAATTTAGGACTGCACTGCTTACAAGAACCTCAACTTGGGTACACCTTAAATATCACAGGAAATATAAAAATGGTTCAAAAAATTGTGGTACTTATGTACGATGGAATATCCCTCAGCCATGAAATCAATGTCATAAGACCAGGAGCAGCAAAGTGAGTGGATTCAGGTACGATGATTCTAAGTGAAATAAGTCACACAGAAAAAGAAACTTTTCATAAGATATCAGTTATGAAGTTCCTGTAAACATAGCTACACATGAAGTGAGTTAGGAAAGAGAACAGAGTCTCACATTTAGAAAACACTCTTATGCCTGCTTAAGGGGGAAGGAGAGGTGGGGTGATGCATAAAACCAGAGTTTGATATAAGCACAGGTACCATTTCTAAAACCAACTTTGGAATAGACAAGACCTACACCTTCCTCAGTGAAAGGGACTCAAAACCCCATATTTCCCGCAGAGGAATAGATCTGACTAGTAAGAAACTTAAAACCTACGTATTGATAAGTCTATGCAAGGGAATAAAGTGTGTCTAGACTGGCAAAAACATGGCAGCGAGAATCAGCGCAAACCCAGTATAAAAAGGAATTTCAAAAACAAAACCAAAAAACAGGGAAATTCTTTACAATTCCTTCAGGGTCTCTGATGAAACCTGGAATGACCCTATCTACAATGACAGCTGGAAGTGGTATAACGCAGGACACTTGGGACTGAGAGGATTGGTGAGATTGGGTGAGCAAATGCAGACCATTTAAAGCAAAAATGCATGGCCCCCATTCCATGTGTCCCAACTCTCCATGTTGAAGGGAATATTACTGCAGCTATAACATGTATGGGAAGCCAAGAGAATGGACACAGTGTGAATACAAAAGCTTTCTAAAACAAAACGAATAGTCCCTCTCCTGGTGCTCCGGTTTGACTTTCCAACTGCTTTACTATCAATCTCGCAACATGGAGAGACAGCCCCTTTAACCTCCTGGTTTCACAGGTTGCCAATTTGGCAGAGGATGGAAGGGAAGAGGGAGAACCAATGAGAGAGTAGCTATTAGGCATTTGGACGGGCACATTTCACTCTAATTTCCCGGCAGGAAGAAGAATTAACCAAAGTCTCAGCCATCCACCGGGAACCAGTATAGGTCCTGAACCAAAATTTTGGACTTGCGTACAGCTCACAAAAAACGAGTTGAAAAATTGAGCTCAGGGACACAGCAACTGACAAACTGGCAGAGTAATAAAGGACAACTATCGTCCAAAAATCTGTTATGGGAAGGCAACGAGGCGGACTTGAAAGCGAGGCAGAAGAGCAGGAAACAGATGTCAAGTGGTATGTTGGAATCGCCTTTAAATCACAGGAAGAGGGGCATAACTTCGACAATGACGCACTAGTCCAAAAAGGGCGTATGCGTTTTCTCCTGAATATATTTAGGAGAAAACGCATACGCCCTTTTTGGCCAAGCAAGTAAGCGGGCAATGCAAATCTGCACTACAAAGAAGTATCACATCCCAACGGTCAAAAGGGACATCCACAAAAGTATAAAAACCAGAAAGGCAAGACAGGCCCTGGAGAACAGGGAGCCTTGTTATGCTGATGGGCGGGATGTAAATTGCCAACTGCCTCACTGGAGGAGTGCATTGCGTTCCCTAAAAAAAGTAAACAACAGAGCTAAAGAGCCAAGGGCAGTTCCAGTCTAGGAAATATACCTTTGGAAAACTGAAAATCAATAAGACAGAGCCACCCCCAAATTTAGGGCTGCACTGCTTACAAGAACCTCAACTTGGGTACAACTTAAATATCCCAGGAAATATAAAAATGTTTCAAAAAACTGTGGTATTTTTGTACGATGGAATATCCCTCAGCCATGAAATCAATGTCATAAGACCAGGAGCAGCAAAGTGAGTGGATTCAGGTACGATGATTCTAAGTGAAATAAGTCACACAGAAAAAGAAATTATCATAAGATATCACTTATGAAGATCCTGTAAACATGGCTACACATGAAATGAGTTAGGAAAGAGAACAGAGTCTCACATTTTGAAAACACTCTTATGCCTGCTTAAGGGGAAAGGAGAGGTGGGCTGATGCATAAAACCAGAGTTTTAAATAAGTACAGGTACCATTTCTAAAACGAACTGTGGAATAGACAAGACCTAGAGCTTCCTCAGTGAAAGGGACTCTAAACACCATATTTCCAACAGAGGAATAGATCTGACTAGTAAGAATCTTAAAACCTATGTATTGATATGTCTCTGTAAGGGAATCAAGTGTGTCTAGACTGGCATAAACATGGCAGCGAGGATCAGCTCAAACCCACTATAAAAAGGAATTTCAAATACAAAACCAAAAAACAGGGAAATTCTTTACATTTCCTTCAGGCTCTCTAATGAAACCTGGAATGACCCTATCTACAATGACAGCTGGATGTGGCATAAGGCTGGACACTTGGGAATGAGAGGATTGGTGAGATTGGGTGAGCACATGCAGACCCTTTAAGGCAAAAATGCATGGCCCCCATTCCATGGGTCCCAACTCTCCATGTTGAAGGGAATATTACTACAGCTATAACATGTACAGAAAACCTACAGAATGGACACACTGTGAATACAAAAGGTTTCTAAAACTCAACGAGTAGTCCCTCTCCTGGTGCTCCGGTTTGACCTTCCAACTGCTTTACTATCAATCTCCCAACTTGGAGAGACAACCCCTTTAACCACCTGGTTCGCACACGTTGCCAATTTGGCAGAGGATGGAAGGGAAGAGGGAGAACCAATGAGAGAGTAGCTGTTAGGCATTTGGACGGGCACATGTCACTCTAATTTCCCGGCAGGAAGAAGAATTAACCAGAGTCTCAGCCACCCACCGGGAACCAGTATAGGTCCTGAACCAAAATTTTGGACTTGCGTACAGCTCACAAAAAACGAGTTGAAAAATGGAGCTCAGCGGCACAGCAATTCACAAAATGGCAGATTAATAAAGGACAACTATCGTCCAAAAATCTGTTGAGGGAAGGCAACGAGGCGGATTTGAAAGCGAGGCAGTATAGCAGGAAACAGATTCCAAGAGGTACGTTGGAATCGCCTTTAAAGCACAGGAACAGGGGTACAACATCGACAATGACGCACTTGGCCAAAAAGGGCGTATGCGTTTCCTCCTGAATATATTCAGGAGAAAACGCATACGCCCTTTTTGGCCAAGCAAGCAAGCGGGCAATGCAATTCTGCACTACAAAGAAGTGTCACTTCCCACCGGTCAAAAGGGACATCAACAAATGTGTAAAAACCTGAAAGCCAAGACAAGCCCTGGAGAAGAGGGAGCCTTGTTATGCTGATGGGCGGGATGTAAATTGCCAACTGCCTCACTGGAGGAGTGCATTGTGTTCCCTAAAAGAATTAAACAACAGAGCTACTGAGCCAAGTGCACTTCCAGTCTAGGGAATGTACCTTGGGAAAACTGAAAATCAATAAGACAGAGCCATTCCCATATTTACGTCTGCACTGCTTACAAGAACCTCTACTTGGGTACACATTAAATATCCCAGGAAATATAAAAATGGTTCAAAATACTGTGGTATTTATGTACGATGGAATATCCCTCAGCCATGAAATCAATGTCATAAGACCAGGAGCAGCAAAGTGAGTGGATTCAGGTACGATGATTCTAAGTGAAATAAGTCACACAGAAAAAGAAACTTATCATAAGATATCACTTATGAAGATTCTGTAAACATGGCTACACATGAACTGAGTTAGGAAAGAGAACAGAGACTCACATTTAGAAAACACTCTTATGCCTGCTTAAGGGGGAAGGAGAGGTGGGGTGATGCATAAAACCAGAGTTTGACATAAGCACAGGTACCATTTCTAAAACCAACTTTGGAATAGACAAGACCTACACCTTCCTCAGTGAAAGGGACTCAAAACCCCATATTTCCCACAGAGGAATAGATCTGACTAGTAAGAATCTTAAAAGCTATGTATTGATATGTCTCTGTAAGGGAATCGAGTGTGTCTAGACTGGCATAAACATGGCAGAGAGAATCAGCACAAACCCACTATAAAAAGGAATTTCAAAAACAAAACCAAAAAACAGGGAAATTCTTTACAATTCCGTCAGGGTCTCTGATGAAACCTGGAATGAACCTATCTACAATGACAGATGGATGTGGTATAAGGCAGGACACTTGGGACTGAGAGGATTGGTGAGATTGGGTGAGCAAATGCAGACCCTTTAAAGCAAAAATGCATGGCCCCCATTCCATGGTTCCCAACTCTCCATGTTGAAGGGAATACTACTACAGCTATAACATGTACGGGAAACCTAGAGAATGGACACACAGTGAATACAAAAGGTTTCTAAAACTCAACGAGTAGTCCATATCCTGGTGATCCGGTTTGACTTTCCAACTGCTTTACTATCAATCTCCCAAATTGGAGAGACAGCCCCTTTAAGCTCCTGGTTCGCACAGGTTGCCAATTTGGCAGAGGATGGAAGGGAAGAGGGAGAACCAATGAGAGAGTAGCTGTTAGGCATTTGGACGGGCACATGTCACTCTAATTTCACGGCAGGAAGAAGAATTAACCAGCGTCTCAGCCACCCACCGGGAACCAGTAAACGTCCTGAACCAAAATTTTGGACTTGCGTTCAGCTCACAAAAAAACGAGTTGAAAAATGGAGCTCAGGGACACAGCAATTCACAAACTGGCAGAGTAATAAATGACAACTATTGTCTGAAAATCTGTTGAGGGAAGGCAACGAGGCGGACTTGAAAGCGAGGCAGAATAGCAGGAAACAGATTTCAAGAGGTACGTTGGAATCGCCTTTCAAGCACAGGAAGAGGGGCACAACTTCGACAATGACGCACTTGGCCAAAAAGGGCGTATGCGTTTTCTCCTGAATATATTCAGGAGAAAACGCATACGCCCATTTTGGCCAAGCAAGCAAGCAGGCAATGCAAATCTGCACTACAAAGAAGTATCACTTCCCACCGGTCACAAGGGACATCCACAAATGTGTAAAATCCAGAAAGGCAAGACATGCCCTGGAGAACAGGGAGCCTTGTTATGCTGATGGGCGGGATGTAAATTGCCAACTGCCTCACTGGAGGAGTGCATTGTGTTCCCTAAAACAAGTAAACAACAGAGCTACAGAGCCAAGGGCACTTCCAGTCTAGGGAATATACCTTGGGAAAACTGATAATCAAAAAGACAGAGCCACACCCAAATTTAGTGCTGCACTGCTTACAAGAACCTCTAAGTGGGTTCACCTTAAATATCCCAGGAAATATAAATATGGTTCAAACAACTGTGGTATTTATGTACGATGGAATATCCCTCAGCCATGAAATCAATGTCAAAAGACCAGGAGCAGCAAAGTGAGTGGATTCAGGTACGATGATTCTAAGTGAAATAAGTCACACAGAAAAAGAAACTTATCATAAGATATCACTTATGAAGATCCTGTAAACATGGCTACACATGAACTGAGTTAGGAAAGAGAACAGAGTCTCACATTTAGAAAACACTCTTAAGCCTGCTTAAGGGGAAAGGAGAGGTGGGGTGATGCATAAATCCAGAGTTTGATATAAGTACAGGTACCATTTCTAAAACGAACTGTGGAAGAGACAAGACCTACACCTTCCTCAGTGAAAGGGACTCAAAACCCCATATTTCATTCAGAGGAATAGATCTGACTAGTAAGAATCTTAAAACCTATGTATTGATATGTCTCTGTAACGGAATCATGTGTGTCTAGACTGGCATAAACATGGCAGCGAGAATCAGCTCAAACCCACTATAAAAAGGAATTTCACAAACAAAACCAAAAAACTGGGAAATTCTTTACATTTCCTTCAGGGTCTGTGATGAAATCTGGAATGACCCTATCTACAATGACAGCTGGATGTGGTATAAGGCTGGACACTTGGGTCTGAGAGGATTGGTGAGATTGGATGAGCAAATGCAGACCCTTTGAAGAAAAATGCATGGCACCCATTCCATGGGTCCCAAATCTCCAGGTTGAAGGGAATATTACTACAGCTATAACATGTATGGGAAACCTAGAGAAAGGACACACTGTGAATACAAAAGGTTTCTAAAACTCAACGAATAGTCCCTGTCCTGGTGCTCCGGTTTGACTTTCCAAACGCTTTACCATTAATCTTCCAACTTGGAGTGACAGCCCCTTTAAGCTCCTGGTACGCACATGTTGCCAATTTTGCAGAGGATGGAAGGGAAGAGGGAGAACCAATGAGAGAGTAGCTGTTAGGCATTTGGAAGGGCATATATCACTCTAATTTCCCGGCAGGAATAAGAATAAAGCAAAGGCTCAGCCACCCACCGGGAAGCAGTATAGGTCCTGAAACAAAATTTTGGACTTGCGTACGGCTCACAAAAAACAAGTTGAAAAATTGACATCAGGGGCACAGCAATTCACAAACTGGCGTAGTAATAAAGGACAACTATCGTCCAAAAATCTGTTGAGGGAAGGCAACGAGGCGGACTTGAAAGCGAGACAGAATAGCAGGAAACAGATTCCAAGAGGTACGTTGGAATCGCCTTTAAAGCACAGGAAGAGGGGCACAACTTCGACAATGACGCACTAGTCTAAAAAGGGCGTATGCGTTTTCTCCTGAATATATTTAGGAGAAAACTCATATGCCCTTTTTGGCAAGCAAGCAAACGGGCAATGCAAATCTGCCCTACAAAGAAGTATCACTTCCCAACGGTCAAAAGGGACATCCCCAAAAGTGTAAAAACCAGAAAGGCAAGACAGGCCCTGGAGAACATGGAGCCTTGTTATGCTGATGGGGGGGATGTAAATTGCCAACTGCCTCATTGGAGGAGTACATTGCGTTCCCTAAAAAAATTAAGCAACAGAGCTACAGAGCCAAGGGCACTTCCAGTCTAGGGAATATACCTAGGGAAACCTGAAAATCAATAAGACAGAGCCACCCCCAAATTTAGGGCTGCACTGCTTACAAGAACCTCAACTTGGGTACAACTTAAATATCACAGGAAATATAAAAATGTTTCAAAAAACTGTGGTATTTATGTACGATGGAATATCCCTCAGCCATGAAATCAATGTCATAAGACCAGGAGCAGCAAAGTGATTGGATTCATGTACGATGATTCTAAGTGAAATAAGTCACACAGAAAATGAAACTTATCATAAGATATCACTTATGAAGATCCTGTAAGCATGGCTACACATGAACTGAGTTAGGAAAGAGAACAGAGTCTCACATTTAGAAAACACTCTTATGCCTGCTTAAGGGGAAAAGAGAGGTGGGGTGATGCATAAAACCAGAGTTTGAAATAACTACAGGTACCATTTCTAAAACGAACTGTGGAATAGACAAGACCTACAGCTTCCTCAGTGAAAGGGACTCTAAACCCCATATTTCGCACAGAGGAATAGATCTGACTAGTAAGAATCTTAAAACTTATGTATTGATATGTCTCTGTAAGGGAATCAAGTGTGTCTAGACTGGCATAAACATGGCAGCGAGAATCAGCTCAAACCCACTATAAATGGGAATTTCAAAAACAAAACCGAAAAACAGGGAAATTCTTTACATTTCCTTCAGGGTCTCTGATGAAACTTGGAATGACCCTATCTACAATGACAGCTGGATGTGGCATAAGGCTGGACACTTCGGACTCAGAGGATTGGTGAGATTTGGTGAGCAAATGCAGACCCTTTAAGGCAAAAATGCATGGCCCCCATTCCATGGGTCCCAACTCTCCATGTTGAAGGGAATATTACTACAGCTATAACATGTACAAGAAACCTAGAGAATGGACACAGTGTGAATACAAAAGGTTTCTAAAACTGAATAGTCCCTCTCCTGAAGCTCCGGTTTGACTTTCCAACTACTTTAGTATCAATCTCCCAAATTGGAGAGACACCCCCTTTAAGCTCCTGGTTCGCACTGGTTGCCAATTTTGCAGAGGATGGAAGGGAAGAGGGAGAACCAATGAGAGAGTAGCTGTTAGGCATTTGGACGGGCACATGTCACTCTAATTTCCCGGCAGGAAGAAGAATTAACCAAAATCCCAGCCACACACCGGGAACCAGTAAAGGTCCTGAACCAAAATACTGGACTTGCGTACAGCTCACAAAAAACGAGTTGAAAAATGGAGCTCAGGGACACAGCAATTCACAAACTGGCAGAGTAATAAAGGACAACTATCGTCCAAAAATCTGTTGAGGGAAGGCAACGAGGCGGACTTGAAAGCGAGGCAGAATAGCAAGAAACAGATTTCAAGAGGTACGTTGGAATCACCTTTAAAGCACAGGAAGAGGGGCACAATTTCTACAATGACTCACAAGGCCAAGATGGGCGTATGCGTTTTCTCCTGAATATATTCAGGAGAAAACGCATACGCCCTTTTTGGCCAAGCAAGCAAGCAGGCAATGCAAATCTGCACTGCAAAGAAGTATCACTTCCCACCGGTCAAAAGGGATATTCACAAATGTGTAAAAACCAGAAAGGAAAGACAGGACCTGGAGAACAGGGAGCCTTGTTATGCTGATTGGCGGGATGTAAATTCCCAAATGCCTCACCTGAGGAGTGCATTGCGTTCCCTAAAACAAGTAAACAACAGAGCTACAGAGCCAAGGGCACTTCCAGTATAGGGAATATACATTGGGAAAACTGAAAATCAATAAGAAATAGCCACCCCCAAATTTAGGGCTGCACTGCCTACAAGAAACTCAATTTGGGTACACCTTAAATAACCCAGGAAATATAAAAATGGTTCAAAAAATTGTAGTACTTATGTACGATGGAATATCCCTCAGCCATGAAATCAATGTCATAAGACCAGGAGCAGCAAAGTGAGTGGATTCAGGTACGATGATTCTAAGTGAAATAAGTCACACAGAAAAAGAAACTTATCATAAGATATCACTTATGAAGATCCTGTAAACATGGCTACACATGAACTGAGTAACGAAAGAGAACACAGTCTCACATTTAGAAAACACTCTTATGTCTGCTTAAGGGGGAAGGAGAGGTGGGGTGATGCATAAAATCAGAGTTTGACATAAGCACAGGTACCATTTCTAAAACCAACATTGGAATAGACAAGACCTACACCTTCCTCAGTGAAAGGGACTCAAAACCCCATATTTCCCACCGAGGAATAGATCTGACTAGTAAGAATCTTACAACCTATGTATTGATATGTCTCTGTAAGGGAATCAAGTGTGTCTAGACTGGCATAAACATGGCAGGGAGAATCAGCTCAAACCCACTATAAAAAGGAATTTCAAAAACAAAACCAAAAAACAGGGAAATTCCTTACAATTCCTTCAGTGTCTCTGATGAAACCTGGAATGACCCTATCTACAATGACAGCTGGATGTGGCATAACTCTGGACACTTGGAACTGAGAGGATTGGTGAGATTGGGTGATCAAATGCAGACCCTTTAAAGCAATAATGCATGGCCCCCATTCGATGGGTTCCAACTCTCCATGTTGAAGGGAATGTTACTAGAGCTATAACATGTACGAGAAACCTAGAGAATGGACACACTGTGAATACAAAAGGTTTCTAAAACTCAATGAGTAGTCCCTCTCCTGGTGCTCCAGTTTGACTTTCCAACTGCTTTACTATCAATCTCCCAAATTGGAGAGACAGCCCCTTTAAGCTCCCGGTTCGCACAGGTTGCCAATTTTGCAGAGGATGGAAGGGAAGAGGGAGAACCAATGAGAGAGTAGCTGTTAGGCATTTGGACGGGCACATGTCACTCTAATTTCCCGACAGGAAGAAGAATTAACCAGAGTCTCAGCCACCCACCGGGAACCAGTAAAGGGCCTGAACCAAAATTTTGGACTTGCGTACAGCTCACAAAAAACGAGTTGAAAAATGGAGCTCAGGGGCACAGCAATTCACAAACTGGCAGAGAAATAAAGGACCACTATCATCCAAAAATCTTTTGAGGGAAGGCAACGAGGCAGACTTGAAAGCGAGACAGAATAGCAGGAAACAGATTTCAAGAGGTACGGTGGAATCGCATTTAAAGGACAGGAAGAGGGGCACAATTTCGACAATGACTCACAAGGCCAAAAGGGGCGTATGCGTTATCTCCTGAATATATTCAGGAGAAAACGCATACGCCCATTTTGGCCAAGCAAGCAAGCGGGCAATGCAAATCTGCACTACAAAGAAGTATCACTTCCCACCGGTCTAAAGGGACATCCACAAAGGTGATAAAACCAGAAAGGGAAGACATGCCCTGGAGAACAGGGAGCCTTGTTATGCTGATGGGCGGGATGTAAATTGCCAACTGCCTCACTGGAGGAGTGCATTGCGTTCCATAAAACAAGTAAAGAACAGAGCTACAGAGCCAAGGGCACTTCCAGTCTAGGGAAGATACCTTGGGAAAACTGAATATCAATAAGAAAGAGCCACCCCCAAAGTTAGGGCTGCACTGCTTACAAGAACCTCAAAGTGGGTACACCTTAAATATCCCAGGAAATATAAAAATGGTTCAAAAAACTGTGGTGTTTATGTACGACGGAATATCCTTCAGCCATGAAATCAATGTCATAAGACCAGGAGCAGTAAAGTGAGTGGATTCAGGTACGATGATACTAAGTGAAATAAGTCACACAGAAAAAGAAACTTATCATAAGATATCACTTATGAAGATCCTGTAAACATGGCTACAAATGAACTGAGTTAGGAAAGAGAACAGAGTCTCACATTTAGAAAACACTATTATGCCTGCTTAAGGGGAAAGGAGAGTTGGGGTGATGCATAAAACCAGAGTTTGATATAAGTACAGGTACCATTTCTAAAACCAACTGTGGAATAGACAAGACATACAACTTCCTCAGTGAAAGGGACTGAAAACCCCATATTTCCCGCAGAGGAATAGATCTGACTAGTAAGCATCTTAAAACCTATGTATTGATATGTCTATGTAAGGGAATCATGTGTGTCTACACTGGCATAAACATGGCAGCGAGAATCAGCTCATACCCACTATAAAAATGAATTTCACACACAAAACCAAAAAACAGGGAAATTCTTTACATTTCCATCAGGTTCTCTGATGAAACCTGGAATGACCCTATCTACTATGACAGCTGGATGTGGTATAAGGCTGGACACATGGGACTGAGAGGATTGGTGGGATTGGGTGAGCAAATGCAGACTCTTTAAAGCAAAAATACATGGCCCCCATTCCATGGGTCCCAACTCTCCAGGTTGAAGGGAATATTACTACAGCTATAACATGTATGGGAAACCTAGAGAATGGACACACTGTGAATACAAAAGGTTTCTAAAACTCAACGAATAGTCCCTCTCCTGGTGCTCCGGTTTGACTTTCCAACTGCTTTACTATCAATCTGCCAAATTGGAGAGACAGCCCCTTTAAGCTCCTGGTTCTCACAGGTTGCCAATTTTGCAGAGGATGGAAGGGAATAGGGAGAACCAATGAGAGAGAAGCTGTTAGGCATTTGGACGGGCATATGTCACTCTAATTTCCTGGCAGGAAGAAGAATTAACCAGAATCTCCGCCACACACCGGGAACCAGTAAAGGTCCTGAACCAAAATTTTGGACTTGCGTACAGCTCACAAAAAAACGAGTTGAAAAATGGAGCTCAGGGACACAGCAATTCACAAACTGGCAGAGTAATAAAGGACAACTATCGTCCAAAAATCTGTTGAGGGAAGGCAACGAGGCGGACTTGAAAGCGAGGCAGAATAGCAAGAAACAGATTTCAAGGGGTACGTTGGAATCACCTTTAAAGCACAGGAAGAGGGACACAATTTCGACAATGACTCACAAGGCCAAGATGGGCGTATACGTTTTCTCCTGAATGTATTCAGGAGAAAACGCATACACCCTTTTTGGCCAAGCAAGCAAGCAGGCAATGCAAATATGCACTACAAAGTAGTATCACTTCCCACCGGTCAAAAGGGACATCCACAAATGTGTAAAAACCAGAAAGGCAAGACAGGACCTGGAGAACAGGGAGCCTTGTTATGCTGATGGGCGGGATGTAAATTGGCAAATGCCTCACGGGGGGAGTGCATTGCGTTCCCAAAAACAAGTAAACAACAGAGCTACAGAGCCAAGGGCACTTCCAGTCTAGGGAATGTACCTTGGGCAAACTGCAAATCAAAAAGACAGAAAAAACCCCAAATTTAGGACTGCCCTGCTTACAAGAACCTCAACTTGGGTACACCTTAAATATCCCAGGAAATATAAAATTGGTCATAAAATTGTGGTACTTACGTACGATGGAATATCCCTCAGCCATGAAATCAATGTCATAAGAGCAGGAGCAGCAAAGTGAGTGGATTCAGGTACGATGATTCTAAGTGAAATAAGTCACACAGAAAGAGAAACTTTTCATAAGATATCACTGATGTAGATCCTGTGAACATGGCTACACATGAACTGTGTTAGGAAAGAGAACAGAGTCTCACATTTAGAAAACACTCTTATGCCTGCTTAAGGGGAAAGGAGAGGTGGGGTGATGCATAAAACCAGAGTTTGATATAAGCACAGGTACCGTTTGTAAAACCAACTGTGGAATAGACAAGACTTACACCTTCCTCAGTGAAAGGGACTCAAAACCCCATATTTCCTGCAGAGGAATAGATCTGCCTAGTAAGATTCTTAACACCTATGTATTGATATGACTCCATAAGGGAATCAAGTTGTGTCTCGACTGTCATAAACATGGCAGCGAGAATCAGCTGAAACCCACTATAAAAAGGAAATTCGTAAACAAAACCAAAAAACAGGGAAATACTTTACAATTCCTTCAGGGTCTCTGATGAAACCTGGAATGACCTTAACTACAATGACAGCTGGATGTGGCATAAGGCTGGACACTTGGAACTGAGAGGATTGGTGATTCTGTGTGAGCAAATGCAGACCCTTTAAAGCAATAATGTATGGCCCCCTTTCCATGGGTCCCAACTCTCCAGGATGAAGGGAATATTACTACAGCTATAACATGTACGGGAAACCTAGAGAATGGACACACTGTGAATATGAAAGATTTCTAAAACTCAATGAATAGTCCCTCTCCTGGTGCTCCGCTTTGACTTTCCAACTGCTTTACTATCAATCTCCCAAATTGGAGAGACAGGCCCTTTAACCTCCTGGTTCGCACAGGTTGACAATTTGGCAGACGATGGAAGGGAAGAGGGAGAACCAATGAGAGAGTAGATGTTAGGCATTTGGTGGGGATCATGTCAGTCTAATTTCCCGGCAGAAAGAAGAATTAACCAAATTCTCAGCCACCCACCGGGAAGCAGTATAGTTCCTGAACCAAAATTTTGGACTTGCGTTCAGCTCGCAAAAACCGAGTTGAAAAATAGAGCTCAGGGGCACAGCAATTCACAAACTGGCAGAGTAATAAAGGACAACTATCGTCCAAAAATCTGTTGAGGGAAGGCAACGAGGCCGCCTTGAATGAGAGGCAGAATAGCAGGAAACAGATTTCAAGAGGTACATAAGAATTGCCTGTAAAGCACAGGAAGAGGGGCACAACTTCAAAAATGATGCACTGGGGCAAAAGGGGTGTATGCGTTTTCCCCTGAATATATTTAGGAGAAAACGCATACGCCCTTTTTGGCCAAGCAAGCAAGGGGGCAATGCAAATCTGCACTACAATAAGTATCACTTCCCAGCGGTCAAAAGGGACATCCACAAAATGTGTAACAACCAAAAAGGGAAGACAGGCCCTGGAGAACAGGGAGCCTTGTTATGCTGATGGGCGGGATGTAAACTGCCAACTGCCTTACTGGAGGAGTGCATTGTGTTCCCTAAAACAATTAAACAACAGAGCTACAGAGCCGAAGGCACTTCTATTCTAGGGAATATACCATGGAAAAACTGAAAATTATACAGACAGAGCCACCCCCAAATTTTGGGCTGCACTGCTTACAAGAACCTCAACTTGGGTACACCTTTAATATCCCAGGAAATATAAAAATGGTTCAAAAAATTGTGATACTTACGTACGATGGAATATCCCTTAGCCGTGAAATCAATGTCATAAGACCAGTAGCAGCAAAGTGAGTGGATTCAGGTACGAAGATTCTAAGTGAAATAAGTCACACAGAAAAAGAAACTTATCATAAGATATCACTTATGAAGATCTTGTAAACATGGCTACACTTGAACTCAATTAGGAAAGAGAACAGAGTCTCACATTTAGAAAACACTCTTATGCTTGCTTAAGGGGGAAGGAGGGGTGGGGTGATGCATAAAACCAGAGTTTGATATAAGCACAGGTACCGTTCCAAAAACCAACTATGGAATAGATAAGACATACACATTCCTCAGTGAAAGGGACTCAAAACCCCATATTTCACGCAGAGGAATTGATCTGCCTGGTAAGAATTTTAAACATATGTATTGATATGTCTCTGTAAGGGAATCAGTTGTGTCTAGACTGGCATAAACATGGCAGTGAGAATCAGCTCAAACCCACTATAAAAAGGATTCCAAAAACAAAACAAATAAACACTGAAAGTCTTTGCAATTCTTTCAGGGTCTCTGATGAAACCTGGAATGACCATATCTACAATGACAGCTGGATGTGGCATAAAGCTGGACACTTGGGACTGCGACTATTGGTGAGATTGGGTGAGGAAATGCAGACCCTTTAAAGAAATAAAGCATGGCCCCAATTCCATGTGTCCCAACTCTCCAGGTTGTAGGGAATATTAGTACAGCTATAACATGTACAGGAAACCTAGAGAATGGACACACTATTAATACGAAATGTTTCTAAAACTCAAAGAATAGTCCCTCTCCTGGTGCTCCATTTTGACTTTCCAACTGCCGTACTATCAATCTCCCAACTTGGAGAGTCAGCCGCTTTAACCTCCTGATTCTCACAGGTTGCCAATTTGGCAGAGGATGCAAGGGAAGAGGGAGAAACAATGAGAGATTAAATGTTAGGCATTTGGACGGACATATGTCAATCTAATTTCCCGGCAGGAAGAATAATTAACCAAAGTCTCAGCCACCCACTGGGAAACAGTATAGGTCCTGAACCAAAATTTTGTACTTGCGTTCAGCCCACAAAGAACGAATTGATAAATGGAGCTCAGGGGCACAGCCATTCACAACCTAGCAGAGTAAAAAAGGACAACTATCGTCCAAAAATCTGTTGAGAGAAGGCAACGAGGCGGACTTGAAAGCGAAGCAGAATAGCAGGAAACTGATTTCAAGAGGTATGTAGGAATCACCTGTAAAGCACAGGAAGAGGGGAACAACTTCGACAATGATGCACTTGGCAAAAAAGGGCGTATGCGTTTTCTCCTGAATGTATTCAGGAGAAAACGCATACGCTCTTTTTGGCCAAGCAAGCAAGTGGGCAATTCAAATCTGCACTACAAAGAAGTATCACTGCCCACCGGTCAAAAGGGACATCCACAAAATGTGTAAAAACAAGAAAGGCAAGACAGGCCCTGGAGAACTGGGATTATTGTTTTTCTGATCAGCGTGATATATACTGCCAAGTGACTCAAAGGAGGAGTGCATTGTGTTCCCTAAAACAAGTAAACAACAGAACTACAGAGCCAAGGGCACTTCCAGTCTAGGGAATATACCTTGGGAAAGCTGAAAATCAATAAGACAGAGCCACCCCCAAATTTAGGGCTGCACTGCTTACAAGAACCTCAACTTGGGTACACCTTAAATATCCCAGGAAATATAAAAATGGTTCAAAAAATTGTGGTACTTACGTATGATGGAATATCCCTCAGCCATGAAATCAATGTCATTAGAGCAATAGCAGCAAAGTGAGTGGATTTAGGTACGATGATTTTAAGTGAAATAAGTAACACAGAAAGAGAAACTTTTCGTAAGATATCACTGATGTAGATCCTGTGAACATGGCTAAACATGAACTGAGTTAGGTAGGAGAACAGAGTCTCACATTTAGAAATCACTTTTATGCATGCTTAAGGGGGATGGAGAGATGGGGTGATGCATAACACCAAAGTTTGATATCAGCACAGGTACCATTCCAAAAACCAACTATGCAATAGAAAAGACCTAAACCTTCCTCAGTGAAAAGGTCTCAAAACCCCAGATTTCCTGCAGAGGAATATATCTGCCTAGTAAGATTCTTAAAACCTGTGTATTGATATGACTCCATAAGGGAATCAAGTTGTGTCTCGACTGTCATAAACATGGCAGCGAGAATCAGCTGAAACCCACTATAAAAAGGAAATTCGTAAACAAAACCAAAAAACAGGGAAATTCTTTACAATTCCTTCAGGGTCTCTGATGAAAGCTGGAATGACCTTAACTACAATGACAGCTGGATGTGGCATAAGGCTGGACACTTGGAACTGAGAGGATTGGTGATTCTGTGTGAGCAAATGCAGACCCTTTAAAGCAATCATGCATGGCCCCCTTTCCATGGGTCCCAACTCTCCAGGTTGAAGGGAATATTACTACAGCTATAACATGTACGGGATACGTAGAGAATGGACACACTGTGAATATGAAAGATTTCTAAAACTCAATGAATAGTCCCTCTCCTGGTGCTCCGCTTTGACTTTCCAACTGCTTTACTATCAATATCCCAAATTGGAGAGACAGACCCTTTAACCTCCTGGTTCGCACAGGTTGACAATTTGGCAGACGATGGAAGGGAAGAGGGAGAACCAATGAGAGAGTAGCTGTTAGGCTTTTGGACTGGCATATGTCCCTCTAATTTCACTGCAGGAAGAATAATTAATCAAAGTCTCAGCCACCCACCGGGAAACAGTATAGGTCCTGAACCAAAATTTTTGACTTGTGTTAAGCTCAAATAAAAACGAGTTGAAAAATGGAGCTCAGGGGCACAGCAATTCACAACCTTGCAGAGTAATAAAGGACAACTATCGTCCAAAAATCTGTTGAGGGAAGGCAACAAGGCAGACTTGAAAGCGAGGCAGAATAGTAGGAAACAGATTTCAAGAGGTACGTTGGAATCACCTGTAAAGCACAGGAAGATGGGCACAACATCGACCATGATGCACTTGGCCAAAAAGTGCGCATGTGTTTTCTCCTGAATATATTCAGCAGAAAATGCATACGCCCTTTGTGGCCAAGCAAGCAAGTGGCAATGCAAATCAGCACTACAAAGAAGTATCACTTCCCACCGGTCAAAAGGGACATCCACAAAATGTGTAAAAACCTGAAAGCCAAGACAAGCCCTGGAGAACAGGGAGCCTTGTTATGCTGATGGGCGGGATGTAAATTGCCAAATGCCTCACTGGAGGAGTGCATTGTGTTCCCTAAAACAAGTAAACAACAGAGCTACAGAGACAAGGTCACGTCCAGTCTAGGGAATATTCCTTGGGAAAACTGAAAATCATTAAGACAGGGCCACCGCAAATTTAGGGCTGTACTGCTTACAAGAACCTCAACTTGGGAACACCTTAAATAACCCAGGAAATATAAAAATGGTTCAAACAATTGTGGTACTTATGAACGATGGAATATCCCTCAGCCATGAAATACATGTCATAAGACCAGTAGCAGCAAAGTAAGTGGATTCAGGTACGATGATTCTAAGTGAAAGAAGTCAAACAGAAAAAGAAACTTATCATAAGATATCACTTATGAAAACCCTGTAAACATGGCTACATATGAACAGAGTTGGGAAAGGGAACAGTGTCTCACATTTAGAAAACACTCTTATGCCTGCTTAAGGTGGAAGGAGAAGGTGGGGGTATGCTTAATTCACAGTTTGATATAAGCACAGGTACCGTTCCAAAAACCAACTATGGTATAGACAAGACCTACATCTTCCTCAGTGAAAGGGACTCAAAACACCACATTTCCCGCAGAGGAATATATCTGACTAGTAAGAATCTTAAAACCTATATACTGATATGTCTCCGTAAGGGAATCACGTATGTCTAGACTGGCGTAAACATGGCAGCGAGAATCAGCTCAAACCCACTATAAAAAGGAATTTCAAATACAAAACAAAAAAACAAGGAATTTCTTTACAATTCCTTCAGGTTCTCTGATGAAATCTGGAATGACCCTATCTGCAAAGACAGCTGGATGTGGCATAAGGCTGGACACTTGGAACTGAGAGGATTGGTGAGATTGCGTGAGGAAATGCAGACCCTTTAAAGCAATAATGCAAGTTCCCAATTCCATGGGTCACATCTCTACAGGTTGAAGGGAATATTACTCCAAATATATCATGTACGGTAAACCTAGAGAATGAACACACTGTGAATACGAAACTTTTCTAAAACTCAACGAATAGTCCCTCTCATGGTGCTCTGTATTGACTTTCCAACTGTTTTACTATCAATCTCCCAACTTGGAGAGACAGCCCCTTTAACCTCCTGGTTCGCACAGGTTGCCAAATTGGCACAGTATGGAAGGGAAGAGGGAGAACCAATGAGAGAGTAGCTGTTAGGCATTTGGACGGGCATATGTCACTCTAATTTCCCGGCAGGAAGGTGAATTCACCAAAGTCTCAGCCAACCACCCGGAACCAGTATAGGTCATGAACCAAAATTTTGGACTTGTGTTCAGCTCACAAAAAACGAGTTGATAAATGGAGCTCAGGGGCACAGCAATTCACAAACTGGCAGAGTAATAAAGCGCCACTCTCGTCCAAAAATCTGTTGAAGGAAGGCAAGGAGGCGGACTTGAAAGCGAGGCAGAATAGCAGGAAACTGATTTCAAGATGTACGTTGGAGTCTCCTGTAAAGCACAGGAAGAGGGGAACAACTTCGACAATGATGCACTTGGCCAAAAAGGGCGTATCCGTTTTCTCCTGAATATATTCAGGAGGAAATGCATAAGCCCTTTTTGGCCAAGCAAGCAAGAGGACAATGCAAATCTGCACTACAAAGAAGTATCACTTCCCACCGGTCCATAGGGACATCCAAAAAATGTGTAAAAACCAGAAAGGCCAGACAGGCCCTCGAGAAGAAGGAGCCTTGTTATGCTGATGGGCAGGATGTAAATTGCCAACTGCCTCACTGGAGGAGTGCATTGTGTTCCCTAAAACAAGTAATCAACAGAGCTACAGAGCCAAGGGCACTTCCAGTCTAGGTAATATACCTTGGGAAACCTGAAATTCAATAAGACAGAGACATCCCCAAATTTAAGGCTGCACTGCTTACAAGAACCTCAAATTGGGTACACCTTAAATATCCCAGGAAATATAAAAATGGTTCAAAAATTGTGCTACTTACGTACGATGGAATATCCCTCAGCCATGAAATCAATGTCATAAGACCAGCAGCAGCAAAGTGAGTGGATTCAGGTACGATGATTCTAAGTGAAATAAGTCACACAGAAAAAAAGAAACTTATCATATGATATCACTTATGAAGATCCTGTAAACATGGCTACACATGAACTGAGTTAGGAAAGATAACAGAGTAACGAATCTTATCATAACATATCACTCATAGGGTGAATGAACACATGGCTACACATGAACTGAATTACAAACACAACAATGTCACACATTTAGAGAACAATCTTCTGCCTCCTTAAGGGGAAAGGCGAGGTGGGTTGATGCATAAAACCACAGTGTTAAATTAACACAGATACCGTTACATAAACTAAGTATGTAATAGACAACACCTACCTCGAGCACAATGAACTGGACTCAACACCCCCTATTCATTGCAGAGGAATATATCTGACTCTGAGTATTTTAAATCATATGTATTCTCATGTCTCCATAAAGGAATCATATGTGTGTATAATTGCATGAACACAGCACTGAAATTCAGCTAAATCCCCTTAAAAAAATAAGTTTCAAAAGCAAAATGCAAAAACAGCGAAACAGAAAGAAATCTTAAAAATTACGTTCAGGGCCTGTGATCCGACCTGGATTGACCACCTTTACACCCACACCTGGATGAGACATAAGACTGGACACTTGGGGCTGACAAGATTGCTGAGGTTGTGTGAGCAAATGAACACCACTTAGAGCAATACTGTGTGCTACGCATTCTAGTGGTCCCAACTCTCCAGGTTTAAGGGAATCTTCCTACAGTTAAAACATGCATGGGAAACCCAGTTGATGGTACACTGTGTAATTGGGAAAGTTTTCTAAAAGGTACCTCATTTTTCCTTTCGTCGTGCTCGGCTTCACCATTCCATCTGCATTACTAAAAATCTCCCCACTTGGAGTGTCAGCGCCTTTACCCTCCTGTTATGCACAGTTTGCAAATTGTGCAGAGGATGAACAGGAAGAGAGAAAACAAATGAGAGATTAGCAATAGGTGTTTCGATGGGCACATATCACTCTACTTTCCCATCAGGAAGAAGCATTAACCAAAGGCTCAGCCTGAAGCCCCGGAACCGGACTAGGGCCTAAAGCCATCCTGCGGTATTGCAGCCAGCTCACAAATAGGCGATTTGAAAAATGGAAATCAGGGGCACAGCAATTCACAAACTTGCAGAGTTATAAAGGACAACTATCATCCAGAAATATATTGAGGTAAGGCCATGAAGAGGATTTGAATGCAAGGCAGATTTGAAGGAAACAGATTTCAAGAGGTACATTGGAGTCATCTTTAAAGCATATGAAAAGCGACAGAACTTCGACAATGTTGCCCTTAGCTGAAAAGGGTGTATGTGTATTTTCTTGAATATATTTGGGAAAAAATGCATGCGCCCTTTTTGGCCAAGCAAGCCATCAGGCATTGAAACTCCACACTACATAGAAGTGTCCCTTACCTCCAGTCAAAAGGGCCATCCACAAATAGTGTGAAAACCACAAATGCAGGATAGGCCATGGAGAAAAGGGAGCCTGGTTACACCGATGGACAGGATGTAAATTGCCAACAGCCTCTCTGCAGAACTGTATGTTGTTTTCTAAAACAGAGCTACAGAGCATAGCACACTTCCACTCATGGGCGTGTATTTTGGGAAAACTAAAAATCCGCAACACACAGCCAGCGCAAAGTTTAGGGCTGCTCTGTTTACAAGAACCTCGACTTCGGTACACTTTAAATATCCCAGGAAAGGAAAAAAATGGATATAGAGGTTGTGGTACTTATATACAATGGAATGTCACTCAGACATAAAATCAATGTCATAAGGCCAATAGCAGCATAATGAGTGGCTTTAGGTACGATGATGCTAAGTGAAATGAGCCACAAAGAAACAGAAACTTATTGTAATATATCACTTATAGAGGGAATGTAAACATGGCTACACATGAACTGAATTTCAAAAGAGAACAGAGTTACACATTTAGAAAACACACTTATGCCTCCTTAAGGGGAAAGGTGACGTGGGGTGATGTGTAAAAGCAGAGTTTGAAATTAGCACAGATACCATTCCATATACCAAATATGTAATAGACAAGACCTACTCCTTTCTCAATGAACTGGACACAAAACACCCTATTCACTGAAGAGGAATTTATCTGACTGGTAACAATCTTGAAACCTATGTATTTATATGTCTCCATAACGGAATCAAGTGTATGTAGATTGGCATAAACACAGATCAATGGAACAGGACAGAAAGCCCAGAGATAAACCTACATACCTATGGCTATCTCATCTATGACAAAGGAGCTAAGGATATACAATGGATAAAAGACAGTCTCTTCAGTAATTGGTGCTGAGAAAACTGGAACCCTACACATAAAAGAATGAAATTAGAACACTCCATAACACCATACACAAAAATAAACTCTAAATGGATTAGAGATCTAAATATAAGACCAGACACTATAAAACACTTAGAGGAAACCATAGGCAGAACACTCTATGACATAAATCACAGCAAGATCCTTTTTGACTCACCTCCTAGAGAAATGGAAATAAAAACAGAAATCAACAAATGGGACCTAAAGAAACTTAAAAGCTTTCACACAGTACAGGAAAACATAAACAAGATGCAAAAACAACCCTCAGAATGGGAGAAAATATTTTCAAATGGAGCAATTGACAAAGGATTAATCTCCAAACTTTACAAGCACCTCATGTAGCTCAATATCACAAAAACAAACAACCCAATCCAAGAACGGCCAGAAGACCTAAATAGACATTTCTCCAAGGAAGATATACAGATTACCAAGAAACACATGAAAGGATGCTGAACATCACTAATCATTAGAGAAATGCAAATCAAACTACCTTGAGATATCACCACACAGCACTCAGAGTGGCAATCATCAAAAAAATCTACAAAACAATAAATGCTGGAGAGGCCTTTATTGGAGAAAACGGAACACACGTGCACTGTGGGTGGGAATGTAAATTGATATGGGCACTAGGGAGAACAGTACGGAGGTTCCTCTAAATAACTAACAATAGAGGTACCATACGACACAACAATCCAACTACTGGACATTTGCCTTGCGAAAACCATAATTCAAAAAGAGTTATGTACAAAAAAGTTCATTGCAGCTCTATTTACAATAGCCAGGACATGGAAGCAACCTAAGTGTCCATCGACAGATGAATGGATAAAGAAGACCTGACACATATATACAATGGAATATTACTCAGCCATAAAAAGAAGCAAAACTGAGTTATTTGTACTGAGGTGGATGGACTTAGAATCTGTCCTACACAGTGAAGTAAGTCAGAAAGGGAAAAACAAATACTGTATGTTAACAGAGATATACGGAATCTAATGAAGAAAAAAAAAAGATTTTGAAGAACCTAGTTGCAGGACAAGATTAAGGACACAGACGTAGAGAAAGGACTTGAGGACACCGGAAGGGGGATGGGTAAGGTTAGACGAAGTGACAGAGTGGCATGGACATAAATACATTACCAAATGTAACACCGATAGCTACTGAGAATCAGCCACATAGACCAGGGAGATCAGCTCGGTGCTTTGTGACCTCATAAAGGGGTGTGATATGGAATGTGGAGGTAGATGCAAGAGTGAGGGGATCTGGTGATATTTGTATACGTATAGCTGATTCACTTTGTTATACAGCAGAAACTAACACTCCATTGTAAAACAATTATACTCCAATAAAAGTGTAAAAGGAAAAAAAAAAAGAAAAAGAAAGCCCAGGGATAAACCTACACACCTATGGTCAACTAATCTATGACAAAGGAGGCAAGACTATACAATGGAGATAAGACAGTCTCTTCAATCATTGGTGCTGGGAAATATGGACAGCTACATGTAAAAGAATGAAATTAGAACACTCCCCAACACCATACATAAAAATATATTCAAAATGGATTAGAGACCTTAATGTAAGACCGGACAGTATAAAACTCTGAGAGGAAAACTTACGAAGGATACTCTGACGTAAATCACAGCAAGATCTTTTTTGATCCACCTCCTATAGTAATGAAATAAAAAAGTAAACTAAACAGATGGGACCTAATGATATGTAAAAGCTTTTGCAAAGCAAAGGAAACTACAAACAAGATGAAAAGACAACCCTCAGAATGGCAGAACATATTTGCCAATGAATCAATGGACAAATGATTAATCTCCAATATATATAAACAGCTCATGCAGCTCAATATTAATAAAACAAGCAACCCAATACAAAAATGGAAGAAGATCTAAATAGACATTTCTTCCAAGAAGACATAGAGATGGCCAGTACGCACATGAAAATCTGCTCAACATCACTAATTATTAGAGAAATGGAAATCGAAACTACAATGAGGTATCACGTCACACCTGTTAGAATGGGCATCATCAGAAAATCTACAAACAACAAATGCTGGAGAGGGTGTGGAGAAAAGGAACCTTCTTCCACTATTGCTGGGAATG
Source organism: Mesoplodon bidens (assembly GCF_964165515.1). NCBI lineage: Eukaryota > Metazoa > Chordata > Mammalia > Artiodactyla > Ziphiidae > Mesoplodon > Mesoplodon bidens. The sequence goes on along the minus strand of NW_027671488.1, from coordinate 3,919,143 downwards.
TAAATCGATATAGTCTCTATGGAGAACAGTATGGAGGTTCCTTAAAAAACTCAAAATAGAATTACCATATAATCCAGCAATCCCACTACTGGGCATATACCCAGAGAAAACCATGAATTAAAAAGACACATTCACCACAATGTTCATTGCAATACTATTTACAATAGCCAGGTAATGAAAGCAACCTAAGTGCCCACAGACAGATGAATGGATAAAGATGTGGTACATATATACAATGGAATATTAGTCAGCCATACATAGGAATGAAATTGGGTCATTTGTAGAGACCTTGATGGATCTAGAGACTGTCATACAGAGTGAAGTAAGTCAGAAAGAGAAAGACAAATATTGTATGTAAATGCATATATGTGGAACCTAGAAAAATGGTACAGATGAACCGGTTTGCAGGGCAGAGATAGAGACACAGATGTAGAGAACAAACATATGGACAACAAGGGGGGAATGCCATGTGAGGGTGGTGGTGGGATGAATTGGGAGACTGGGATTCACATGTGCACACATATGTATAAAATAGATATCCAGTAAGAACCTGCTGTATAAAATAAATAAATAAATTAAAAAAAAAAAATAAATAACATTTAATAAAATAAACGAAAAAAACGTTTTTCCCTTCACATAGATGTCTTTATATTAATGCATTATTTCCATGTTTATATCTCCAAATTAAAAAAAAGAGAAATAAATAAAATCTACCTTGAACCAAAAAGAAAAAAAGAAAAAAAAAAAAAAAACAGAACCCACCAGTTATACAGAGGAAAATCGTATCAGGGCACTTGCTCCAGTTGTAAAAAATTCTTAAGTTGGTCAGAGATGGGAAATCGTCTCCCATGCAGTGAGCAGCGCTCCCCCCCCAACAAGGAACATCCTCATTGCAAAGCTGTGGGACTGTGTCGAAGCGTCTGTGAGTAAATGAGAGCTGAGCCCCAGTCCTGCTGCAGCTGAACTCTTCCCACCCTTTCCAGGTAAAACAGCTGAATATGTACAAGAACTTGTAAGCCTAGAGGAAGGGCTGTGGTGCCACACCAGCGACAGCACACAGGCCGACTTGATGCCTGCTGGGCAGACAGGATGGTCATGGCCCCAGATGCTCTTCTGGAAGCTTTCCATTTCCCTACCTGAGATACCCCTCCTGCCACGGCCCCCACTGCTTTTTACTTCCTCACCTCTGCTTGGGGAGAAATTCCAGCGGCAGGTATGGGTGACACATCCTCTTCTTTAGCAGGTGGTAGCCTGGCAACTCCTGCAGAAAGTCCACCAGAGCCCCACTCACACTGGGCCACCCACAGAGCCATGGCCCCTCACTCCCTCCCACCACCCCAGCCCCGACACTGCTGACGGGGCAGAGAAAATGGCGTCAGGCACAGCTACAGGGGCTCTTGCTGACTGGAGAGGTGTTTATATTGACCTCAACCAAGGCACACCTGGGGAGGGCTGGCAGGCAGTGTCAGGCTGCCCATATCAGCCAATCCTCACCGCTCAGGGGATCACAGTTGCAGAAAATGAACCTTGCTAAACGGGCTGCGGCCAAGGAACAGGTGTGGGCTCTTGAGAGTCAGGATAGACAAGGGGCTGCAGCTGCGGCTTTTTTCTCATCATTTTATCTGGTCCATGAGTGGAAAACCACTTCAAGAACACCCTATATTAATGAGAGGAACCCAGGAGTCAGGGAGAGGAGTGATGGTGGTTGGAGACAGAGGACTGGTGCCCTGGCTGCAATGGAAGTGTCTGGAAGACCAGGCCGAGAGAGCCTGCACAGAGTGATAGCCATGGTCACAGACCTGTCAGGGCTGCTCTTTGTTAGTTCAAGTCCTGCTCTGAGGCGTTTTGTGTCAGCTGTGAGCGACAGGTGAGCTGGGGGTTCTCTGCAATGTGGGCTATGTGCACAGTTCCTGTGTGTCCAGCCGTGCTCGGGTACCTGCCCAGGGGAGCTCCGTATCCTGGGAAGGGCCTGACTATGAGAGCCCCATGGGTTGCTGGGTAACTGCACATGTGAACTCCATACCCTGGGAGGGACTTGACCACAAGAGCCCCGTGGGCAGTTCGGTGGGGCGTGCTGCCCAGGTGAGCTCCATATCCTGGGATTGGCCTGACCACGAGAGTCCCATTGGCTGCTGGGGACCTGGTAAAGGATATCAGGACAGTCAGTGAAGCCACCGAGGATATACCTCCAGTAGCTCCTATGTCCTACACCCTGCAGGTCATTCTACAATCCACCAGGCCATGGCATTCTGTATTAGACTTCAATGATGCCTTCTTCTGTGTTCCATTCATCTCAGAGTCACAAGAATTTTTGGCTTGTGAGTGGCAGGACACAACATGCAACCAAAGCAATAATGCTGGGCCATCCTTCCCCAATGGTTCAAAAATCCCCACACCATCATTGGGGAAATGTCCTTTAAAGGCCTAAAAGTTCTACCTCTGTAAAAGGGAACCCTCCTTCAATATGCAGAGGACATTCTAATCGCCAAGCCTACTAAAGACGCCTCTGAACTACCTAGCCAAGAAAGGATAGAAGGTGTCCAAGAAAAAGGCTCAAATATCCAAGGCTAAGGTGACATGCCTGGGCTTCATTCTCACAGATATTCGGAGAAACGCATCCCAGGATAGGGAAGAAGCCATTTGCAGCCTTACCTCTTCTAAAACTAGAAGACAGCTTAGGGGTTCCTGGGGAGGCCAAGGTTTTCTGCATCTGGGTCCCTAACTACAGTCTAATAGCTGGGCCTCTACATGAAACACTGACACGAAAAGATGATGATCCTTTTGAATAGAATCCAGAAGCAGCCTTTCAAGAATGGAAAGAGCAGTCAATTCAGACCCTTGTCCAGGAACACCCTAATTTAGCTAAACCCTTTGACCTTTACATACCCGGTCATAGGTTAATCGCCCTGGGAGCCTTAGTGCAAAAACTGGGACCACTTGAAATGGAGCAACAAAAGAATGCCCTTCAGGTATGATAAACTATGGTCTCCAAGGGCTTTGCCTACTGACTCATCAGGCCAGGATACTGGGGTATCTAAAAAGCTGGAAATCAGCAGCCCCCAAGGCCAGGTCCCTCCTAAGGGAAAAGGACCCCACGTGGTGATCCTAACCACCCATCATGCCCTGAAGTTGCAGGGGTCGCTCTGTGGACACACTGACCTTGAGTGAGGAGGCCCTCCAACTCCAACCTCCAGAGAGACAAACGGGGGCAACAGGCCCCCAAAATGACTCGTGTGACCATCACTTGACCTGGAGTTTCTCTCAGAAAACAACAAGACTGTGCCCCAAAAGAGCAGACTACTGCTTGCAGGACTTACTGCACCCAGAGGGGAGCTAATAAGCTTGGCGGGGGAAACATATATCATGCTTTCACCATAGAAAGCCCTACAGACACCGTGGTGATGATGGTCAATATGACCGGCTGGACTGCTGGATACTTCGAAAGGCCGTTGATTCAGTGGAAGTCATGGTCCTGGATCACCACTGACCCTTGACTGTCTGGGAGTTGTGCGGGCAGGGCTCTGACACATGGTGCTGTTTGTACATTAATTCAGGGACCTAATTAAAGAAAGCACAGACTACTGGTCAGAGCATCTAGGCTGGCAAAAGCCATCAGCCTAAGGTCGCCGAACAAATGTTGGGTGGGGTGAAACCTGCCACCGCAGCATCTCTGCACATCTGTTTCCTGGACCCTTAAAGGTCATTAGAATCTATAACACTTCCAATGCTGGTGCTCAGGCAGACGAGAAGTGAGGCAGGAGGCCTTGGGACAATCGACCTCACCTGGAGGCTGGTGGGGAGAAGTTTTCCCCTCCCCCCATGTATCAGGGCTCCCACCACAGCATGAAGCAGTTACAAAAGAGGGGTCTGCACCCTCAACACCCCAAGAATGAGGAACAGAACAAACAGCAGAGGAGGTGTTCATCTCCGGCAACGTTCATTAAAAACTCCTGGGAGATAAAAAGAGAATCTGGGCAATAAAATAAAGTCTAACCTGTTTTTCCTTTGTGCTTTGTCTAATTTCACGTGCTCCTAGGGTTCAGCATGCAGAGGTCCCACACCCGGCACTTCAGACCCGATTTCCTAGTGCAGAATGGCTGGGTCGACACCTCAGCTAGCGGCGTCCCATGCAGACTCTGCAGCATAGAGCCTGAGCTGCAGCCAACCCAGCCCTCGAGATCTCCATCCCCTCCCTCCCACTGACGCTGCCGGGATCCCTACACAGCAGTCCAGCCCACAGCCCGTGGGGGAGTGCACGCTCTCACCTCTCCTTTCTGTTTACAAAATAATGTTTCCTTTGCTTCTGAACCAAACTCAGTCTTGATCTGTTGGCTCCAATGACACTGGGCATGGGGACTCCTGTTGGGGTCCACTCTGGAGGATCAGTAACAGAAATTGAGAACATTGTAACTTCAATGAACAGATGTGTGAGCCAAACTGTAGTTAACATAGAGCAGTGTATAACGTTCGGGTAAAATAAGATGTTTCTAAGACTTACATTTGATATTTCCATCACTTTCCTATAAGCAAATTCAGTGAAGACGTTTGTCTTATTTGTCAGGTCAACATTAGAGAAATGAAGTGATTTATTTCCATGGATGTACATCGAATACGCTTGGCTGAAGCTTCAATCGTGTTTTCAATGCTTTTCCATTGAAAATGATACCTCTCTTCAGCTCCCCCATTTCTGAGAAGTATAAAATCTTATAATTTTTTTTTACCAAAGGGGAAAGGAAGGAGAAGGGATAAATTAACAGTTTGGGTTTGACACATACACACTGCTGTATATAAAATAGATCATCAACAAGGAACTACTGTATAGCACAGGGAACTACACTGAATATTTTGCAATAACCTATAAGGGGAAATAATCTGAAAAAGAATAGATATTTTTATTGACATCATCTATCAATGACAGATAAAATGTAACCTAAGCAAAGCCGATGGTGAGCACTTCTGAACCTGAAGATTTCAATCATCTAAAGTTTCGGCTCTGCCTATTTCCCAAGGCCCTTAATGGACATGCGTGTAGCCGTAGCTTAAAAATTCCCCAGTTTGGGGTTCGGGGAAGCACTGATGTGGAAAAATCCCTGGTGTCCTCCTTACATGCACGGGACCCTTCCTACAGCTAAAACATGCTTGTCACACTAAGAGGATGGTACACCATTTGATCGGAAAGAGTTTGGAAAAGGCACCTCATCTCCTCATCGCCTGCTGCTTGGGCTCACCCCTCCAAAATATTTCCTAACAACCTCCTCACTTGGGGATATCAACACCGTCAACATCCTGTTGCACACAGTTTGGAATTTGTCCAGAGGATGAAGCGGAAGGATGAGAAAAATTTAGAGACAAGTCTTAGGTGTTCGGACAGGCACATGCCACTCTAATTTCCAATCCGGTAGACAAATTCATCAAAGGCTAGAATTGCCCACGCAAACAGAATAGGGCTAGAGGAAATCCCGCTGTTTTGTGTCCAGTTTCCAAAAACACAAGTTGAATAATGGAACTCAGGGACACTAAAATTCATGAAACTGCAGAGTTGAAAATATCTATCGTCGAAAAATTTCTTGAGGTAAGTCACAGAAAAGGACTTGTAAGCAAGGGAGAGTGGCAGGAAACATACTTGCACAGGTAGAAAGGACTCCCCGTTAAAGCACAAGAAAAGGGTCTGAACATCGTCAATGACACAGTTGGCCAAACAGGGCATATGCATTTTTTCTGAATATATTCAAGTAAAGGCCATACACACTTTTTATCCAACCAAACGGGTGGACACTGGAAATCAATACTACAAAATGTATCACTTCACATCAGTCAGAAGGGCCATCCACATAAAGTGTAAACACCAGAAATGCAAGACAGGGCGAGGAGAAAAGGGAGCCCTGTGAGGCTGATTGTGGAAATGTAATTTGCCAACGGCCACTCTGGAGAAGTGTATTGTGTTTGCTAAAACATCTAAAAAATGAGCTACAGAGCATAGGGCACTTGCACTCATGGGCGTATACCTTGGGAAAAACAAAAATCGACAGAAAACAGGCACCCCAACGTTTACCACCTCTCTGTTAAAAAGGGCCTCAACTTGGATATAACCTAAATGTCCCTGGAAGGATAAAATGGATAAAAGAGATGGGGTACTTATGTAGAGTGGAATATGACTCATCCAGAAATCAATGAAATAAGGCCAGTTGGAACAACTCTGGCGGTGTTACATACAATCATTCTAAGTGACATATGTCAGAAAGAAAAAGACACATATCATAAGATGTCACTTAAAGGTGGAATCAAAAATGGCTACACATGAAATAAATTACAATACGGAAACATAGTCAAATATGTAGAAAATAGACATAAGGCTGCTAAATGGGAAAGGTTGGGAATGGTGAGGTATTATCAAGGAGGTTGAAATTAGCAATGATACTATTCCAAGTACCAAATTGAATAACTGACAAGGCCTACACGGTACCTCAAAGAACTGCACTCAGCCCACTCAAGTCACTGGAAAATAATACATATGACTGGTAAGAATCTGAAAAAGAATTTATTGTTGTCTCACAGTACGTGAATCAAGTGGATGTACAGCAGCAAAAAACAGTGCTTTGAAAATCAGCTGTAATCAATATAAAAATAAATTTAAAAATATTTATAAAAACAGCGAGACAGACAAATATTCTTACAACTTTTGTTGAAGGGCTACGATGTAACATGGATTGAACACATGTAGACCCACAGCAGGATTATATATAAGGCTGGAATCTATGCACGCTAAGAGATGTTAGAGAGGCTTGGTGAGAAAATGCAGACCTTTTAAAGTAATACTGCCTGGTACCCATTCCATGGGTCCCAAATCTGCAGGTTCAAGGGAATCTTCTGACAGCGAAAACATGCCTGGGAAACCGAGATGAATGTACACCGTGTGCTCAGGAAAGGTGTCTAAAATGCACCTCATTTTTGATCTCCTGGTGCTGGGTTTCGCCATTCCAGCCACATTACTAACAATCTCCCCACTTGGAGAATCAGCACCTTTAACCTCCTGTTTTACACAGTTTTCAATTTGTGCAGAGGATAAATGGGAAGAGGGGGAACCAATGAGAGATTAGCTGTAGGAGTTTTGACAGGAACATGTCACTCTAATTTCCTATTAGAAGAAGAATTAACCAAAGGCTCAGCCTGCCTCCCCAGAACCAGAATTGGGCCGGAAGCAATCCAATGGTTTGGCATACAGCACACAAAAAATAGCGAGTTGCAAAATGCAGCTCAGGAGCAGACAATTCAAAGACCTGCAAAGATATAAACGATAACCAACGTCCAAAAATATATTCAGGTAAGGCAACGAAGAGGATCTGAATGAGAGGCAGAATTGCAGGAAACAGATTTCAAAAGATAGATTCTACTCACTGTTAAAGCATATGAAAAGCAGCAGAATTTATAAAGTGATGCAGTTGGGCAAAAGGGTGTATGCGTTTTTTTCGTGAATATCTTCAGAAAAACAAACACAGACAGAGTTTTTGGCCAACCAAGCAAGAGGGAAATGCATATCTGCACAACAAAGAAGTCTCAATTTCCACTGCTCAGTAAGGCCATCCAAAAAATGTGTACAAACCAGAAATGCAGGAGAGGCCATGGCAAACAGGGAGCCAAGTCACGCTGATGGGTGGGGTATAAATATCCAAGAGCCACTCTGAAGAAGTGTATGCTGTTAACTAAAACATCTAAAATACAAAGCCCCCGAGCAAAGGGGACTTCAATTCATGGGCATATAACTTCGGAAGACTAAATATCAATAAGACACAGGCACCCCAAAGTTTAGGGCTGCTCTGCATACAAGAACCTCAACTTTGGTACACCTAAAATATCCCAGGAAAAACAGAAATGCATAAAGAACTTGTGGTAATTTTGTACAACGGAATATCACTCAGACGTGAAATCAATGTATATAAGGCCAGTAGCAGCATAATGAGTGGATTTAAGTATGATGATTCTAAGGAAAATTAGTCACACAGAAAAAGAATCTTATCATAAGATATCACTTATAGAGGGAATGTCTATATCACAACACATGAACTGAATTAGAAAAGAGAACAGAGTCTCACATTTAGAAAAAAAAATCCTTGGCCTGCTTCAGGAGAAAGGAGAGGTTGGGTGATGCATAAATCCAGAGTTTGATATTAACACAGGTACCATTCCATAAACCAAATACAGAATAGACAAGACCTACACCTTCCTCAGTGAACGGGACTCAACACCCTGATTTCCCACATAGGTATATATCTGACTAGTAAGAATCTTGAAACCTATGTATTGATATGTCTCCATAAGGGAATCAATTGTGTCTAGACCAGCATAAACAAGTCAGTGATAATCAGCTCAACCCCATTATAAACATGAATTACAAAAACAAAACCAAAAAACAGCGAAATTCTTACACAATTCCTTCAAAGGTTCTGATGAAACTTGGAATGACCCTATCAGCAAAGACAGCTGGATGAGACATAAAGCTCGACACTTGGGGCTGAGAGGACTGGTGAGATTGGGAGAGAAAATGCAGACCCTTAAGGTAGTAATGCATGCAACCATTCCATGGGTCCCAAATCTCCAGGTAGAAGGGAATATCACTACAGTTATAACATGTATGGGAAACCTAGAGAATGGACAACATGTGATGGCGAAAGGTTTCTAAAACTCTCCTAATTTTTCTTCTCCTTCTGCTCCAGTTTGGTATTCCAACTGCTTTACTATCAATCTACCAACTTAGGAGAGTCAGCCCCTATAACCTCCTGGTACACACAGTTTGCTAATAGTGCAGAGGATGAAAGGGAAGAGGGAGAACCTATCAGAGATTAGATGTAGACATTTGGACGGGCACATGTCACTCTAATTTCCCGGCAAGAAGAAGAATTAAGCAAAGCCTCAGCCACCCACAGGGAACCAATATAGCCACCCCTGGAACCAGTATAGGTCCTGAAGCAAAATTGTGGATTTGTGGCCAGCTCACAAAAATGGGATTTGAAAATTGGGGCTCAGCGGCACAGCAATTCAAAAACCTGCAGAGTTATAAAGGACTACTCTCTTCCAAAAATCTGTTGAGGGAAGGCAAAGAAGGGGACTGGAAAATGAGGCAGAATTGCACAAAACATATTTCAAGAGGTAAATTGGAATCACCTTTAAAGCACAGGAGAAGCATCACAACTTGGACAGTGATGCCCTTGGCCAAAAAGGGCGTATGCCTTTTCTCCTGAATATATTCAGGAGAAAACGCATACGCACTTTCTGGCCAATCAAGCAAGCACACAATGCAAATCCACACTACAAAGAATTGTCACTTCCCACCGGTCAAAAGGGACATCCGAATATCTGTAAAAACCAGAGAGGCAAGAGAGAGATGACAAGGGCATGAAGCAATATGATGCCAAAGACATGGAGGAATGTGATGACAAGCGCATGGAGCATTGTGATGACAAGATTATGTAGCATTTTGCTGACAAAGGCAAGGAGCATTGTGATGACAAGGTTCATGGAACACTGTGATGACAAGCGTCACGGAGCACTGTGATTACAGGGATCATGGAGCATTGGGATGACAAGGGCATGGATCACTGTGATGACAAGGGTCATGGAGCATTTTGATGACAAGTGTCCCAGATCATTGTGTTGTCAGGGTTCATGGAGCGTTGTGATGACAGTGGTCATGGAGCATTGTGATGACAGGGTTCATGGAGCACTGTGATGACAAGGTACTGGAGCACTGTGATAAGAAGACCATGGAGCCTTGTGATTACAAGTCTCATGGAACATTCTGATGAAAATGGGCAGTGAGCATTGTGATTACAGGGGTCTTGGAGCATTGTGATGACAAGGGCATGAAGCATTGGGATGAGAAGGCCATGGAGCGTTCTGATGACATGCATCATGGAGCTTTGTGATGACAAGGGCATGGAGCATTGTGATTACAGGGGTCTTGGAACACTGTGATGAAAAGGGCATGGATCATTGTCATGAAAAAGGCATGGAGCCTTGTCGTGACAGTGTTCAAGGAGCATAATGAAAACAAGTTCAGGGAGCATTGTGATGACAAGGGTATTGAGAATTGTGATGACAAAGGTCATGGGGCATTGTGATGAGAAGACCATGGATAATTGTTATGACAAGTGTCATGGGGCGTTGTGAGGATAAGTGTTATGGAACATTGTGATCACAAGGATTTGGAGCATTGTGATGACAGAGGTCAAGGAGCATTTTTATTTCATTGTGATGACAATAGCCTGAACCATTATGATGATGGGCATGGTGCATTGTGATGACAGGGTTCATGGAGCATTGAGATGAAAAGGGGCATGGTGAATTGTGATGACAGTGTTCATGGTGCATTGAGATGAAAAGGGGCATGGAGCATTGTGATTACAGGAGTCTTGGAGCATTGTGATGACATGGGCATAGAGCATCATGAATGAGAAGGCCATGGAACATTCTGATGACATGCGTCTTGGAGCTTTGTGATGACAAGGGCATGGAGCATTGTGATTACAGGGTTCTTGGAGCATTGTGATGACAAGGGTCATTGAGAATTTTGATGACAAGGCTGTGGAACATTGTGATGGAAGGTGTCATGGAGCATTGTTATGACAGGGGTAATGGAGCATTGTGATGAGAAGGGCATGGAGCATTGGTCTGAAAAGTTTCGTGGATTATTGTGATGAGATTGGGCATGGAGCATTGTGATGACAAGGGCACTGAACACTCTGATACATGGGCCATGATGGATTGTAATGACAAGGGCATGGAGCATTGTGGTGAGAAGAGCATCGGGTACTGTGATGACAAGCATCATGGGGCTTTGTGATGACAAGGGCATGGAACAATGTGATGAGAGGGTTCATGGAGCGTTGTGATGAAAATGACATGGAGCATTTTGATGACAGGTGCATGGAGCATTGGTCTGATAAGTTTAATGGATAAATGTGCTGAGAGTGGGCATGGCACATTGGGATGACAAGGGCATGGAATATTGCGAAGAAAGGTGTCTGGGAGCATTGTGATGACATATTTCATGGACCATTGTGATGACAATGGCATGGAGCATTGTGATGCACAAGTGTTATGGCGGGTTGTGATGACAAAGGTAATGGAGCATTGTGATGACAAGGGCTTGGAGCATTGTGATGACAAGGGCATGGAGCATTGTGATGACAACGGGCATTGAGAATTTTGATGAAAAGTTCGTGAAGCATTGTGATGACAAAGGCATGGAACTTGCTATGACAGGGGTCATGGGGCATTGCGATGACAAGTGCATGGAGAATTGTGATGACAATAGCATGTATCATTGTGATGAGAACTGTCATGGAGCATTGTGATGACAAGGACATGGAGAATTGTGATAACAAGGTACATGGAGTATTGTGATGATCAGGGCATGGAGCATTGTGATGGCAAGACCGTGGAGCACTGTGATGAGAAGACCATGGATAATTGTGATGACGAGCATCATGGAGAACTGTAATGACAAGGGGCGTGGAGCATTGTGTTGACAGGTGTCATGGAGCATTGTGATGACAAGGGTCACGGAGCATTCTGATGACAAGCTTGTGGAGTATTGTGATGACAATGGCATGGAGCATTGTGATGAGAAGTCCATGGATAATTGTGATGACCAGCGTCATGGGGCGTTGTGATGGCAAGTGTCATGGAACATTGTGATCAGAAGGGTTTGGAGCATTGTGATGACAGAGGTCATGGAGAATTTTGATTTCATTGTGATGACAATAGCATGAAGTATTATCATAATGGGCATGGTGCATTGTGATGACAGGGTTCATGGAGCAATGAGATGAAAAGTGGCATGGAGCATGGTGATTACAAGGGTATTGGAGCATTGTGATGACAAGAGGCATGGAGCCTTGTGATGACAAGGCCATGGAACATGGTGATGGATGGGGTCATGGAGCATTGTTATGACAGAGGTAATGGAGCATTGTGATGACAAGGCCATGGAGCATTGGGCTGAAAATATTCATGGAGTATTGTGATGACAGGGGTCATGGAGCATTGTGATGACAACGAAATTGAGCACTGTGATGACAAGTTCCTGGAGCATTGTGATGAGAAGACCATGGAGCCTTGTAATGAAAAGTCTCATGGAGCATTCTGATGAAAAGGGGCATGGAACATTGTGATTACAGTGGTCTTGGAGCATTGTGATGACAAGGGCATGGAGCATTGTGATGAAAAGGCAATGGAGAATTCTGAAATGCATCATGGAGCTTTGTGATGACAAGGGCATGGAACATTGTGATTACAGGGGTCTTGAAGCATTGTGATGAAAAGGGCATGGATCATTGTTATGAAAAAGACATGGAGCCTTTTCATGACAGGGTTCAAGGAGCATACTGATGACAAGTGTCAGGGAGCATTGTGATAACAAGTGTATTGAGCATTGTGATGACAAAGGTCATGGAGCACTGTGATGAGAAGACCATGGATAATTGTGTTGATGAGCGTCATGGGGTGTTGGTGATGATAAGTGTTATTGAACATTGTGATCACAAGGGTTTGGAGCATTGTGATGACGAAGTCAAGGAGAATTTTGATTTCATTGTGATGGCAATAACATGAAGCATTATGATTATCGGCATGGTGCATTGTGATGACACGGTTCATGGAGCATTGAGATGAAGAGGGGCATGGAGCTTTGTGATTACAGGTGTCTTGGAACACTGTGATGACAAGGGTCATGGAGCCTTGTGATGACAAGGCCGTGGAACATGGTGATGGCACGGGTCATGGATAATTTTTATGACAGGAGTAATGGAGCATTGTGATGACAAGGGCATGGAACATTGGTCTGAAAAGTTTCATGGATTATTGTGATGAGAGTGGGCATCGAGCATTGTGATGACAAGGGCACGGAACACAGTGATACATGTGTCATGGAGGATTGCAATGACAAGGGCATGGAGCATTGTGATGACAAGCGTCATGGAGCTTTGTGAATGACAGTGTCATGGATCAACGTGATGAGAAGTTTCATTGAGCTTTGTGATGACAATGGCATGCAGCATTGTGATGCCAAGGGTCATGGAGCTTTGTGATGACATAGGCCATGGAGCATTTTGATGACAAGGGCGTGGTGCATTGTGATGAGAAGGGCAGGGATCATTGTGATGACAGGGTCATGGAGCAATTGGATGAAAAGGGTCATGGAATATTTTGATGACAGGGGTTATGGAACATTGTGTTATCAGGGGTCATGCAGCATTGTGATGAAAAGGGTCATATAGCATTGTGATGACAGGGGTTATGGAACATTGTGATGTCAGGGGCATGGAGCATTGTGATGATAAGTGCATGTAGCATTGTAGTGACAAGGGTTATGGAACACTGTGATGACAGGCGTGAGGGAATATTGAGATGATTAGTGATGGAACATTGTGATATCATTGGTGAGAGAGCATTTTGATGAGAAGTGCATGGAGCATTGTGGTAACAAGGTTGTGGAGCACTGTGATGACAAACGCATGGCACATTGTGATGATATGGGTCATGGACCATTGTGCTGACAAACGCATGGAGCATTGTGATGACAAGGTTTATGGAGCATTGTGATGACAACGATGTGGAGCATTGTGATGACAAGCGAATGGCGCATTGTGATGCCATGGGTCATGGAGTATTGTGCTGACAAAGGCATGGAGCATTGTGATGACTAGGGTCACGGAGCATTGTGATGAAATGTTCATGGAGCATTGTGGTGACAATGCTCATGAAGCATTGTGATGACTGGAGTCTCGGAGCATTGTGATGAAAGTGCATGGAGCATTGTGATGACAGGGGCATGATGCATTGGTCTGACAAGTTTCATGGACTATTGTGATGAGAGTGGGCATGGCGCATTGTGATGACAAGGGCATGGAGCATTGTGATGAGAAGTTCATGGAGTATTGTGAAGACAGGTGTCAGGGAGCATTGTGATGAGATATGTCATGGTCATTGTGATGACAATGGAATGGAGCATTGTGATGCCAAGTGTCATGGAGGATGGTGATGACAAAGGTAATGGAGCATTTTGATGACAAGGGCATGGAGCATTGTGATGACAAGGGCCATTGAGAATTTTGATGACTAGTTCATGAAGCAGTGTGATGACAACACATGGAGCTTGCTATGACAGGGATCATGGAGCATTGCGATGACAAGTGCAAAGAGAATTGTGATGACAAAGCATGTAACACTGTGATGAGAAGTGTCATGGAGCATAGTGATGCCAAGAACGTGGAGAATTGTGATGACACGGGGCATGGAGCACTGTGATGGCAAGACCGTGGAGCATTGTGATGAGAAGGCCTCGGGTAACTGTGATGACGAGTGTCATGGAGCACTGTAATGAAAAGGGGTATGGAGCATTGTGATAACAGTGGTCAAGAAGCATTGTGATGACAAGGGTCAAGGAAATCTCTGATGACAAGCTTGTGGAGTATTTTGATGACAATGGCATGGAGCATTGTGAAGAAAACGGCATGCGGCATTGTGATGAAAAAGTCATGGAGCCTTTTCATGACAGGTTTCAAGGAGCATTCTGACAACAAGTGTCAGGGAGCCTTGTGATGACAAAGGTAATGGAGCATTGTGACGACAAGCACATGGAGTATTGTGATGACAAGCACATGGACCTTGCTATGACAGGGGTCATGGAGCATTTTGATGACAAGTGCATAGAGAATTGTGATGACAAATCATGTAACACTTTGATGAGAAGTGTCATGGAGCATAGTGATGGCAAGAACGTGGAGAATTGTGATGACAGGGACATGGAGCAGTGTGATGACCAGGGCATGGAGCATTGTGATGGCAAGACCGAGGAGCATTGTGATGAGAAGACCAGGGATAATTGTGATGACAAGCGTCATGGAGCACTGTAATGACAAGGGGTTTGGAGCATTGTGATGACAGGGGTCATGGAGCATTGTGATGACAGTGGTCATGGAGCACTGTGATGACAAGTGTCATGGAGCATGTTGATGACAAGGGCGTGGAGCATTGTGATGAGAAGACCATGGATAATTGTGATTACGAGCATCATGGAGCACTGTAATGAAAAGGGGTATGGATTATTGTGATGACAGGGGTCATGGAGCATTGTGATGACTGGGGACATGGAGCATTGTGATAACCATGTCATGGAGCATTGTGATGGCAAGACAGTGGAGCACTGTGATGAGAAGACCATGGATAATTGTGATGACGAGCATCATGGAGCAGTGTATTGACAAGGGGCATGGAGCATTGTGATGACAGGTGTCATGGAACATTTTGATGACAGGGTTCATGGATCAATGTGATGAAAAGTGTCACGGAGCATTCTGATGACAAGCTTGTGGAGTATTGTGATGACAATGGCATGGAGCATTGTGATGAAAAGGGCATGCATCATTGTGATGAAAAGGGCATGGAGACTTGTCATGAGAGATTTCAATGAGCATACTGATGACAAGTTCCAGGGAGCATTGTGATGACAAGTGTATTGAGAATTGTGATGACAAAGTTCATGGAGCATTGTGAAGAGAAGTCCATGGATTATTGTGGTAACCAGCATCATGGGGCGTTATGATGACAAGTTTTATGGAACATTGTGATCACAGGGGTTTGGAGCATTGTGATGACAGAGGTCATGGAGAATTTTGATTTCATTGTGATGACAATAGCATGAAGCATTATGATGATGGGCATGGTGCATTGTGATGACAGGATTCATGGAGCATTGAGATGAAAAGTGGCATGGAGTATTGTTATTACAGGGGTCTGGGAGCATTGTGATGAGAAGGGCATTGAGCATTGTGATGACAAGCGTCATGAAGCATTGTGATGACAACGTCATGGAGCAATGTGATGAGAGGTTTCATGGAGCTTTGTGATGACAATGGCATGGAGCATTGTGATGCCAAGGGTCATGGAGCTTTGTGATGATACAGGCCATGGAGCATTTTGATGACAAGGGTGTGGTGCATTGTGATGAGTAGGGCAGGGAGCATTGTGATGACAGGGTCATGGTGCAATTGGATGAAATGGTCATGGAACATTTTGATGACAGTGTTTATGGAACATTGTGATGTCAGGGGTCAAGGAGCATTGTGATGAAAAGGGTCATGGAGCATTGTGATGACAGGGGTTATGGAACATTGTGATGTCAGGGGCATGGAGCATTGTGATGATAAGTGCATGTAGCATTGTTGTGACAAGGGTTATGGAACATTGTGATGACAGGCGTGAGGGAGTATTGAGATGATTAGTGATGGAACATTGTGATATCATTGGTGAGAGAGCATTTTGATGAGAAGTGCATGGAGCATTGTGATAAAAGGTTGTGGAGCACTGTGATGAAAAACGCATGGCACATTGTGATGATATGGGTCATGGAGCATTGTGCTGACAAACGCATGGACATTGTGATGACAAGTTTTATGGAGCATTGTGATGACAACGATGTGGAGCATTGTGATGACAAGTGCATGGCGCATTGTGATGCCATGGATCATGGAGTATTGCGCTGACAAAGGCATGGAGCATTGTGATGACTAGGGTTACGGAGCATTGTGATGAAATGTTCACGGAGCATTGTGGTGACAATGGTCATGAAGCATTGTGATGACTGGAGTCACGGAGCATTGTGATGACAGGGGTCATAGAGCATTGTGATGAAAGTGCATGGAGCATTGTGATGACAGAGGCATGATGCATTGGTCTGACACATTTCATGGACTATTGTTATGAGAGTGGGCATGGCGCATTGTGATGACAAGGGCATGGAGCAATGTGATGAGAAGGTCATGGAGTATTGTGAAGACAGGTGTCAGGGAGCGTTGTGATGACATATGTCATGGTCATTGCGATGACAATGGAATGGAGCATTGTGATGCCAAGTGTCATGGAGGATTGTGATGACAAAGGTAATGGAGCATTTTGATGACAAGGGCTTGGAGCATTGTGATGACAAGGGTCATGGAGCTTTGTGATGACAAGGGCATGGAGCATTGTGATGCCAAGTGTCCTGGAGGATGGTGATGACAAAGGTAATGGAGCATTTTGATGACAAGGGCTTGGAGCATTGTGATGACAAGGGTCATGGAGCTTTGTGATGACAAGGGCATGGAGCATTGTAATGACAAGGACCACTGAGAATTTTCATGACCAGTTCATTGAGCATTGTGATGACAAGCACATGGAGCTTGCTATGACAGGGATCATGGAGCATTGCGATGACAAGTGCAAAGAGAACTGTGATGACAAAGCATGTAACACTGTGATGAGAAGTGTCATGGAAAATAGTGATGCCAAGAACGTGGAGAATTGTGATGAAACGGGACATGGAGCATTGTGATGACCAGGGCATGGAGCATTGTGATGGCAAAACCGTGGAGCACTGTGATGAGAAGACCATGGGTAACTGTGATGACGAGCATCATGGAGCATTGTAATGACAAAGGGTATGGAGCATTGTGATAACAGGGGTCATGGAGTGATGACAAGTGTCAGGGAGCACTCTGATGACAAGCTTGTGGAGTATTTTGATGACAATGGCATGGAGCATTGTGAAGAAAACGGCATGGGGCATTGTGATGAAAAAGGCATGGAGCCTTTGCATGACAGGTTTCAAGGAGCATTCTGAGAACAAGTGTCAGGGAGGCTTTTGATGACAAAGGTCATGAAGCATTTTGACGACAAGCACATGGAGTATTGTGATGACAAGCACATGGAGCTTGCTATGACAGGGGTCATGGAGCATTGCGATGACAAGGGCATAGAGAATTGTGATGACAAAGCATGTAACACTTTGATGAGAAGTGTCATGGAGCATTCTGATGCCAAGAACGTGGAGAATTGTGATGTCAGGGACATGGAGCAGTGTTATGACCAGGGCATGGAGCATTGTGATGGCAAGACCGTGGAGCATTGTGATGAGAAGACCATTGATAATTGTGATGACAAGCGTCATGGAGCACTGTAATGACAAGGGGTTTGGAGCATTGTGATGACAGGTGTCATGGAACATTTTGATGACAGGTTTCATGGATCACTGTGATGACAAGTGTCACGGAGCATTCTGATGACAAGCTTGTGGAGTATTGTGATGACAATGGCATGGAGCATTGTGATGAAAAGAGCATGGATCATTGTGATGAAAAAGGCATGGAGACTTGTCATGACAGTTTTCAATGAGCATACTGATGACAAGTTCCAGGGAGCACTGTGATGAGAAGTCCATGGATAATTGTGGTAACCATCATCATGGGGCGTTGTGATGACAAGTTTTATGGAACATTGTGATCACAGGGGTTTGGAGCATTGTGATGACAGAGGTCATGGAGAATTTTGATTTCATTGTGATGACAATAGCATGAAGCATTATGATGTTGGGCATGGTGCATTGTGATGACAGGGTTCATGGAGCACTGAGATGAAAAGTGGCATTGAGTATTGCTATTACAGGGGTCTTGGAGCATTGTGATGAAAAGGGCATGGAGCATTGCGATGAGAAGGCCATGGAGCATTCTGATGACATGTGTCAGGGAGCTTTGTGATGACATGGGCATGGAGCATTGTGATTATAGGGGTCTTGGAGCATTGTGATGACAAGTGCGTGGAGCATTGGTCTGAAAAGTTTCATGGATTATTGTGATGAGAGTGGGCATGGAGCATTGTGATGACAAGGGCACAGAACACAGTGATATATGTGTCTTGGAGGATTGCAATGACAGAGGCATGGTGCATTCTGATGAGAACGGCATGGAGCATTGTGATGAGAAGGCCATGGAGCCTTCTGATGACATGCGTCAGGGAGCTTTGTGATGACATGGGCATGGAGAATTGTGATTACAGGGGTCTTGGAGCATTGTGATGACAAGGGTCATGGAGTCTTGTGATGACAAAGCCTTGGAACATTGTGATGGCAGGGGTCATGGAGCATTGTTTTGACAGTGGTAATGGAGCATTGTGATAACAAGGGCATGGAGCATTCGATTGAAAAGTTTCATGGATTATTGTGATGAGAGTGGGCATGGAGCTTTGTGATGACAAGTGCACAGAACACAGTGATACATATGTCTTGGAGGATTGCAATGACAAAGGCATGGTGCATTGTGATGAGAAGGGCATTGAGCATTGTGATGACAAGCGTCATGGAGCTTTGTGATGACAACGTCATGGAGAATTGTGATGAGAGGTTTCATGGAGCTTTGTGATGACAATGGCATGCAGCATTGTGATGCCAAGGGTCATGGAGCTTTGTGATGACATAGGCCATGGAGCATTTTGATGACAAGGGTGTGGTGCATTGTGTTGAGAAGGGCAGGGAGCATTGTGATGACAGGGTCATGGAGCAATTGGATGAAATGGTCATGGAACATTTTGATGACAGTGTTTATGGAACATTGTGATGTCAGGGGTCATGGAGCATTGTGATGAAAAGGGTCATGGAGCATTGTGATGACAGGGGTTATGGAACATTGTGATGTCAGGGGCATGGAGCATTGTGATGATAAGTGCATGCAGCATTGTTGTGACAAGGGTTATGGAACATTGTGATGACAGGCGTGAGGGAGTATTGAGATGATTAGTGATGGAACATTGTGATATCATTGGTGAGAGAGCATTTTGATGAGAAGTGCATGGAGCATTGTGATAACAAGGTTGTGGAGCACTGTGATGACAAACGCATGGCACATTGTAATGATATGGGTCATGGAGCATTGTGCTGACAAACGCATGGAGCATTGTGATGAAAAGGTTTATGGAGCATTGTGATGACAACGATGTGGAGCATTGTGATGACTAGGGTCACGGAGCATTGTGATGAAATGTTCATGGAGCATTGTGGTGACAATGGTCATGAAGCATTTTGATGACTGGAGTCATGGAGCATTGTGATGACAGGGGTCATAGAGCATTGTGATGAAAGTGCATGGAGCATTGTGATGACAGGGGCATGTTGCATTGGTCTGACAAATTTCATGGACTATTGTGATGAGAGTGGGCATGGCGCATTGTGATGACAAGGGCATGGAGCATTGTGATGAGAAGGTCATGGAGTATTGCGAAGACAGGTGTCAGGGAGCATTGTGATGAGATATGTCATGGTCATTGCGATGACAATGGAATGGAGCATTGTGAGGCCAAGTGTCCTGGAGGATGGTGATGACAAAGGTAATGGAGCATTTTGATGACAAGAGCATGGAGCATTGTGATGACAAGGGCCATTGAGAATTTTGATGACCAGTTCATGAAGCATTGTGATAACAAGCACATGGAGCTTGCTATGACAGGGATCATGGAGCATTGCAATGACAAGTGCAAAGAGAATTGTGATGACAAAGCATGTAACACTGTGATGAGAAGTGTCATGGAGCATAGTGATGCCAAGAACGTGGAGAATTGTGCTGACACGGGACATGAAGCATTGTGATGACCAGGGCTTGGAGCATTGTGATGGCAAGACCGTGGAGCATTGTGATGAGAAGGCCACGGGTAACTGTGATGACGAGCGTCATGGAGCACTGTAATAACAAGGGGTATGGAGCATTGTGATAATAGGGGTCATGGAGCATTGTGGTGACAATGGTCAGGGAGCATTCTGATGACAAGCTTGTGGAGTATTTTGATGACAATGGCATGGAGCATTGTGAAGAAAACGGCATGGGGCATTGTGATGTAAAAGGCATGGAGCCTTTTCATGATAGGTTTCAAGGAGCATTCTGACAACAAGTGACAGGGTGAATTGTGATGACAAAGGTCATGGAGCATTGTGACGACAAGCACATGGAGTATTGTGATGAAAAGCACATGGAGCTTGCTATGACAGGGGTCATGGAGCATTGCGATGACAAGGGCATAGAGAATTGTTATGACAAAGTATATAACACTTTGATGAGAAGTGTCATGGAGCATAGTGATGCCAAGAACGTGGAGAATTGTGATGACAGGGACATGGAGCATTGTCATGGCAAGACCATGGAGCATTGTGATGAGAAGACCATGGATAATTGTGATGACAAGCGTCATGGAGCACTGTAATGACATGGGGTGTGGAGCATTGTGATGACAGGGGTCATGGAGCATTGTGATGAGAGTGGGCATGGAGCATTGTGATGACAAGTGTCATGGAGCGTGTTGATGACAAGGGCGTGGAGCATTGTGATGAGAAGACCATGGCTAATTGTGATTACGAGCGTCATGGATCACTGTAATGGAAAGGGGTATGGAGTATTGTGATGACAGGGGTCATGGAGCATTGTGATGACAGGGGACATGGAGCATTGTGATAACCATGTCATGGAGCATTGTGATGGCAAGACAGTGGAGCACTGTGATGAGAAGACCATGGATAATTGTGATGACGAGCATCATGGAGCAGTGTAATGACAAGGGGCATGGAGCATTGTGATGACAGGTGTCATGGAACATTTTGATGACAGGGTTCATGGATCAATGTGATGACAAGTGTCACGGAGCATTCTGATGACAAGCTTGTGGAGTATTGTGATGACAATGTCATGGAGCATTGTGATGAAAAGGGCATGGAGACTTGTTATGACAGTTTTCAATGAGCATACTGATGACAAGTTCCAGGGAGCATTGTGATGACAAGTGTATTGAGAATTGTGATGACAAAGGTCATGGAGCATTGTGATGAGAAGTCCATGGATAATTGTGGTAACCAGCATCATGGGGCGTTGTGATGACAAGTTTTATGGAACATTGTGATCACAGGGGTTTGGAGCATTGTGATGACAGAGGTCATGGAGAATTTTGATCTCATTGTGATGACAATAGCATGAAGCATTATGATGATGGGCATGGTGCATTGTGATGACAGGGTTCATGGAGCACTGAGATGAAAAGTGGCATGGAGTATTGTTATTACAGGGGTCTTGGAGCATTGTTATGGAAAGGACATGGAGCAGTGTGATGAGAAGGCCATGGAGCATTCTGATGACATGTGTCAGGGAGCTTTGTGATGACATGGGCATGGAGAATTGTGATTACAGGGGTCTTGGAGCATTGTGATGACAAGGGTCATGGAGTCTTGCGATGACAAAGCCGTAGAACATTGTGATGGCAGGGGTCGTGGAGCATTGTTATGACAGGGTTAATGCAGCATTGTGATGACAAGGGCATGGAGCATTGGTCTGAAAAGTTTCATGGATTATTGTGATGAGAGTGGGCATGGAGCATTGTGATGACAAGGGCACGGAACACAGTGATACATGTGTCTTGGAGGATTGCAATGACAAAGGCATGGTGCATTCTGATGAGAAATGCATGGAGCATTGTGATGAGAAGGCCATGGAGCATTCTGATGACATGCGTCAGGGAGCTTTGTGATGACATGGGCATGGAGCATTGTGATTACAGGGGTCTTGGAGCATTGTGATGACAAGGGTCATGGAGTCTTGTGATGACAAAGCCGAGGAACTTTGTGATGGAAGGGGTCATGGAGCATTGTGATGACAGTTATAATGGAGCATTGTGATGACAAGGGCATGGAGCATTGGTCTGAAAAGTTTCATGGATTATTGTGATGAGAGTGGGCATGGAGCATTGTGATGACAAGTGCACGGAACACAGTGATACATGTGTCTTGGAGGATTGCAATGACAAAGGCATGGGGCATTGTGATGAGAAGGGCATCGAGCATTGTGATGACAAGCGTCATGGAGCTTTGTGATGACAACGTCATGGAGCAATGTGATGAGGGGTTTCATGGAGCTTTGTGATGAAAATGGCATGCAGCATTGTGATGCCAAGGGTCATCGAGCTTTGTGATGACATAGGCCATGGAGCATTTTGATGACAAGGGTGTGGTGCATTGTGATGAGAAGGGCAGGGAGCATTGTGATGACAGGGTCATGGAGCAATTGGATGAAATGGTCATGGAATATTTTGATGACAGTGTTTATGGATCATTGTGATGTCAGTGGTCATGGAGCATTGTGATGAAAAGGGTCATGGAGCATTGTGATGACAGGGGTTATGGAACATTGTGATGTCAGGGGCATGGGGCATTGTGATGATAAGTGCATGTAGCATTGTTGTGACAAGGGTTATGGAACATTGTGATGACAGGTGTGAGGGAGTATTGAGATGATTAGTTAAGGGACATTGTGATATCATTGGTGAGAGAGCATTTTGATGAGAAGTGCATGGAGCATTGTGATAACAAGGTTGTGGAGCACTGTGATGACAAACGCATGGCACATTGTGATGATATGGGTCATGGAGCATTGTGCTGAAAAACGCATGGAGCATTGTGATGACAAGGTTTATGGAGCATTGTGATGACAACGATGTGGAGCATTGTGATGACAAGCGCATGGCGCATTGTGATGCCATGGGTCATGGAGTATTGTGCTGACAAAGGCATGGAGCATTGTGATGACTAGGGTCACGGAGCATTGTGATGAAATGTTCATGGAGCATTGTGGTGACAATGGTCATGAAGCATTGTGATGACTGGAGTCACGGAGCATTGTGATGACAGGGGTCATAGAGCATTGTGATGAATGTGCATGGAGCATTGTGATGACAGGGGCATGTTGCATTGGTCTGAAAAATTTCATGGACTATTGTGATGAGAGTGGGCATGGCACATTGTGATGACAAGGTCATGGAGCATTGTGATGAGAAGGTCATGGAGTATTGGGAAGACAGGTGTCAGGGAGCATTGTGATGAGATATGTCATTGTCAGTGCGATGACAATGGAATGGAGCATTGTGATGCCAAGTGTCATGGAGGATTGTGATGACAAAGGTAATGGAGCATTTTGATGACAAGGGCTTGGAGCATTGTGATGACAGGTGTGAGGGAGTATTGAGATGATTAGTTAAGGGACATTGTGATATCATTGGTGAGAGAGCATTTTGATGAGAAGTGCATGGAGCATTGTGATAACAAGGTTGTGGAGCACTGTGATGACAAACGCATGGCACATTGTGATGATATGGGTCATGGAGCATTGTGCTGAAAAACGCATGGAGCATTGTGATGACAAGGTTTATGGAGTATTGTGATGACAACGATGTGGAGCATTGTGATGACAAGCGCATGGCGCATTGTGATGCCATGGGTCATGGAGTATTGTGCTGACAAAGGCATGGAGCATTGTGATGACTAGGGTCACGGAGCATTGTGATGAAATGTTCATGGAGCATTGTGGTGACAATGGTCATGAAGCATTGTGATGACTGGAGTCACGGAGCATTGTGATGACAGGGGTCATAGAGCATTGTGATGAATGTGCATGGAGCATTGTGATGACAGGGGCATGTTGCATTGGTCTGAAAAATTTCATGGACTATTGTGATGAGAGTGGGCATGGCACATTGTGATGACAAGGTCATGGAGCATTGTGATGAGAAGGTCATGGAGTATTGTGAAGACAGGTGTCAGGGAGCATTGTGATGAGATATGTCATGGTCAGTGCGATGACAATGGAATGGAGCATTGTGATGCCAAGTGTCATGGAGGATTGTGATGACAAAGGTAATGGAGCATTTTGATGACAAGGGCTTGGAGCATTGTGATGACAAGGGTCATGGAGCTTTGTGATGACAAGGGCATGGAGCATTGTGATGACAAGGGCCATTGAGAATTTTGATGACCAGTTCATGAAGCATTGTGATGACAAGCACATGGAGCTTGCTATGACAGGGATCATTGAGTATTGCGATGACAAGTGCATAGAGAATTGTGATGACAAAGCATGTAACACTGTGATGAGAAGTGTCATGGAGCATAGTGATGCCAAGAACGTGGAGAATTGTGATGACACGGGTCATGGAGCATTGTGATGACCAGGGCATGGAGCACTGTGATGGCAAGACCGTGGAGCATTGTGATGAGAAGACCACGGGTAACTGTGATGACGAGCGTCATGGAGCACTGTAATGAAAAAGGGTATGGAGCATTGTGATAACAGGGGTCATGGAGCATTGTGATGACAAGGGTCAGGGAGCATTCTGATGACAAACTTGTAGAGTATTTTGATGACAATGGCATGGAGCATTGTGAAGAAAACGACATGGGGCATTGTGATGAAAAAGGCATGGAGCCTTTTCATGACAGGTTTCAAGGAGCATTCTGAGAACAAGTGTCAGGGAGCCTTGTGATGACAAAGGTCATGGAGCATTGTGACGACAAGCACATGGAGTATTGTGATGACAAGCACATGGAGCTTGCTATGACAGGGGTCATGGAGCATTGCGATGACAAGTGCATTGAGAATTGTGATGACAAAGCATGAAACACTATGATGAGAAGTGTCATGGAGCATTCTGATGCCAAGAACGTGGAGAATTGTGATGACAGGGACATGGAGCAGTGTGATGACCAGGGCATGGAGCATTGTGATGGCAAGACCGTGGAGCATTGTGATGAGAAGACCATGGATAATTGTGATGACAAGCGTCATGGAGCACTGTAATGACAAGGGGTTTGGAGCATTGTGATGACAGGGGTCATGGAGCATTGTGATGACCGTGGTCATGGAGCATTGTGAAGACAAGTGTATTGAGCATTGTGATGACAAAAGTCATGGAGCATTGTGACAATAAGGACTTGGAGTATTGTCATGACAGGCATCATGGAGCATTGTGATGACAAGTTTTATAGAACATTGTGATCACAAGGGTTTGGAACATTGTGATGACAAGGGCATGAAGCAATATGATCCCAAGTTTCAGGGAGGATTGTGATGACAATGGTAATGGAGTATTTTGATGACAAGTGCATGGAGCATTGTGATGACAAGGTGATGTAGCATTTTGCTGACACAGGCATGGAGAATTGTGATGATTAGGGAATGGAGCATTGTGAGGACAAGAGTCCCGGATCATTGTGTTGTCAGGTGGCATGGACGTTGTGATGACAGTGGTCATGGAGCATTGTGATGATATGTGGCATGGAGCATTATGGTGAGAAGGTCATGGAGTATTGGGCTGAAAATGTACATGGAGTATTGTGATGACAGGGGTCATGGAGCATTGTGATGATAAGGGAATGGAGCATTTTGATGACAATGTCCTGGAGTATTTTGATGAGAAGACCATGGATCCTTGTGATGACAAGTCTCATGGAGCATTCTGATGAAAAGAGGAATGGAGCATTGTGATTACAGGTGTCTTGGAGCATTGTGATGACAATGGCATGGAGCATTGTGATGAGAAGGCCATGGAGCATTCTCATGACATTTGTCATGGAGCTTTGTGATGAAAAGGGCAAGGAGCATTGTTATTGCTGGGGCCTTGGAGCATCGTGATGATAAGGGCATGGATCATTGTGATGAAAAAGGCATGGAGCCTTGTCATGAAAGGGTTCAAGGAGCATTCTGATGACAAGTGTCAGGGAGCATTGTGATGACAAGGGTATTGAGCATTGTGATGACAAATGTCATTGAGCATTGTGATGAGAAGGCCATGGATAATTGTGATGACGAGCGTCATGGGGCATTGTGATCACAAGTGTTATGGAACACTGTGATCACAAGGGTTTGGAGCATTGTGATGACAGAGGTCATGGAGCATTTTGATTTCATTGTGATGACAATAGCATGAAGCATTATGATGATGGGCATGGTGCATTGTGATGACAGGGTTCATGGAGCATTGTGATGAAAAGGGGCATGGAGCATTGGTCTGAGATGTTTCATGGATTATTGTGATGACATTGGGCATGGCACATTGTGATGACAAGGGCATGGAGCATTGTGATGACAAGTTCATGGAGTATTTTGAAGACAGTTGTCAGGGAGCATTGTGATGACATATTTCATGTTCCATTGTGATGACAATAGCACGGAGCATTGTGATGACAAGTGTCATGGAGGATTGTTGTGACAAAGGTAAAGGAGCATTGTGATGACAAGGGTATGGAGCATTGTGATGACAAGGGCCACTGATAATTTTTATTTCCAGGTCGTGAAACATTGTGATGACAAGCACATGGAGCTTCCTATGACAGGGGACATGGAGCATTGCGATGACAAGTGCATGGAGTATTGTGATGCCAAGGGCATATAACATTGTGATGAGAAGTGCCATGGAGCACTGTGATGACAAGGACGAGGAGAATTGTGAGGACAAGGGACATTGAGCTGTGAGAAGACCAGGGTATGGAGCATTGTGATGGCAAAACTGTGGAGCATTGTGATGAGAAGACCTTGGGTAATTGTGATGACGAGCATCACGGAGCACTGTAATGACAAGGGGCATGAAGCATTGTGATGACAGGTGTCAGGGAGCATTGTGATGACAGGGGTCATGGAGCATTGTAATGACAAGAGCATGTAATGTTGTGATGAGAAGTGTCATGCAGCATCGTGATGACAAGGATGAGGAGAATTGTGATGACAAGGTAAATGGAGCATTGTGATAACTAGGCATTGTGCAATGTGATGACAGGGGTCATGGAGCATTATTATGACAAGAGCCATGGTGCATTCTGACATAAGATATCACTTACGAAGGGAATGTAAACATGGCTACATATGAACTGTAGTAGGTAATAGAACAGTGTCTCAGATTTAGAAAACACTCTTATGCATGCTTAAGGGGAAAGGAGAGGTGGGGAGATGCACAAAACCAGAGTTTGATATTAGCACAGGTACCGTTCCATAATCCAAATATAGAACAGACAAGAACTACATCTTCCGTAGTGAACGGGACTCAAAATCCCTATTTCCAGGAGAGGAATATATCTGACTAGTAAGAATCTTAAAACCAATGTATTTATATGTCTCTGTAAGGGAATCAAGTTTGTCTAGACCGGCAAAAACAAGTAAGGGAAAATCCGCTCAACCCCATTATAAAACAGAATTTCAAAAAAAAAATTAAAAAAACAGCGATTTTCTTACACAATTCCTTCAACGGCTCTGGGCTCTGATGCAACCAGGAATGACACAATCTACAACGACAGCTGGAAGAGACATAAGCCTGGACACATGGGACTGAGGGGATTGGTGAGATTGGCGGAGAAAATGCAGGCCCTTTAAAGCCATAATGCATGCCACCAATTCGAAGGGACCCAACTCACCTGGTTGAAGGTAATATTAATACAGCTATAACATGGATGGGAAACCAAGAGAGTGGACACCCTGTGAATACAAAATGTTTCTAAAACTCAACGAACAGTCCCTCTCCTGGTGCTCCGTTTTGTCTTTCCAACTGCTTTACTATAAATCTCCCAACGTGAAGAGACAGCCCCTTTAACCTCCTGGTTCCCACTGGTTGCCAATTTGGCTAAGGATGAAAGGGAAAAGGGAGAACCAAAGAGAGAGTAGCTGTTAGGCATTTGGACGGGCATATGACACTCTAATTTGCCGGCAGGAAGAAGAATTAACCAAACTCTCAGCCACCCACCAGGAACCAGTATAGGTCGTGAAGCAAAATTTTGGACTTGCGTTCAGCTCACAAAAACGAGTTGAAAAATGGAGAACAGGGGCAAAGCAATTCACAAACTGACAGAGTAATAAAGGACAACAATCGTCCAAAAATCTGTTGAGTGAAGGAAACGAGGCGGACTTGAATGCGAGGAAGAATAGCAGGAAACAGATTTCAAGAGGTACTTAGGAATCGCCTGCAAAGCACAGGAAGAGGGACACAACTTCGACAATGATGCACTTGGCCAAAATGGGCGTATGCGATTTCTCCTGAATATATTCTGGAGAAAATGCATACGCCCTTTTTGGCCAAGCAAGCAAGCGTGCAACACAAATCTGCACTACAAAGAAGTGTCACTTCCCACCTGTCAAAACGGACATCCACAAAATGTGTAAAAACCAGAAAGGCAAGACAGGCACTGGAGAAGAGGGAGCCTTGTTATGCTGATGGGCGGGATGTAAATTGCCAACTGCCTCACTGGAGGAGTGCATTGAGTTCCCTAAAACAAGAAACAACAGAGCTACAGAGCCAAGGGCACTTCCAGTCAAGGGAATATACCTTGGGAAAACTGAAAATCAATACGACAGAGCCAACCCCTAATTTAGGGCTGCACTGCTTACAAGAACCTCAAATTGGGTACACCTTAAATATCCCAGGAAATATAAAAATGGTTTAAAAGATTGTGGTACTTACGTACGATAGAATATCCCTCAGCCATGAAATCAATGTCATAAGACCAGGAGCAGCAAAGTGTGTGGATTCAGGCACGATGATTCTAAGAGAAATAAGTCACACAGAAAAAGAAAATTATCATAAGATATCACTTATGAAGATCCTGTAAACATGGCTACACATGAACTGAGTTAGGAAAGAGAACAGAGTCTCACATTTAGAAAACACTCTTATGCCCGCTGAAGGGGCAAGGAGAGGTGGGGTGATGCATAAAACCAGAGTTTTATATAAGCACAGGTACCATTCCAAAAACCAACATGGAATAGACAACACCTACACCTTCCTCAGTGAAAGGGACTCAAAATTCCATATTTTGCGCAGAGGAATATATCTGACTAGTAAGAATCTTAAAACCTATGTATTGATATGTCTCTGTAAGGGAATCAAGTGTGTCTAGACTGGCATAAACATGGCAGTGAAAATCAGCTCAAACCCACTATAAAAAGGAATTTCAAAAACAAAACAAAAAAACAGGGAAATTCTTTACAATTCCTTCAGGGTCTCCGATGAAACCAGGAATGACCCTGTCTACAATGACAGCTGGATGTGGCATAAGGCTGGACACTTGGGACTGAGAGGATTGTTGAGATTGGGTGAGCAAATGCAGACCCTTTAAAGCAAAAATGCATGGCCCCCATTCCATGGGTCGCAAATCTGCAGGATGGAGGGAATATTATCACAGCTATAACATGTAATGGAAACCTAGAGAATGGACACAATGTGAATACGAAAGGTTTCTAAAACTCAACGAATAGTCCCTCTACTGATGCTCCGGTTTGACTTTCCAACTGCTTTACTATCAGTCTCCCAACTTGGAGAGAAAGCCCCTTTAACCTACTGGTTCGCTCAGGTTGCCAATTTGGCAGAGGATGGAAGGGAAGAGGGAGAACCAAAGAGAGAGTAGATGTTAGGCATTTGGACGGGCACATATCATTCTAAATTCCCGGGAGGAAGAAGTATTAACCAAAGTCTCAGTGACCCAACGGGAACCAGTATAGGTCCTGAACCAAAATTTTGGACTTGCCTTCAGCTAACAAAAAACGAGTTAAATATTGAGCTCAGGGGCACAGCAATTCACAAACTGGCAGAGTAATAAATGACAACTATCGTCCAAAACTCTGTTGAGGGACGGCAAATAGGCCAAATTGTAAGTGCGGCAGAATAGTAGGAAACACGTTTCAAGAGGTAAGTAGGAATCGAGTGTAATGCACAGGAAGAGGGGCTCAACTTCGACAATGATTCACTTGGCCAAATAGGGCATATGCATTTTCTCCTGAATATATTCTAGAGATAACACATACACCCTTTTTGGCCAGGCAAGCAAGCGGGCAATGCAAATCTGCACTACAAAGAAGTATCTCTTCCCACAGGTCACAAGGGACATCCACACAATGTGTAAAGACCAGGAAGGCAAGACAGTCCCTGGAGAACAGGGCGCCTTGTTCTGCTGATGGGCTGGATGTAAATTGCCAACTGCCTCACTGGAGGAGTGCATTGTGTTCCCTAAAACAAGTAAACAACAGAGCTACAGAGCCTAGGGCACTTCCAGTCTTGGGAATATACTTTGGAAAAACTGAAAATCACTAAGACAGAGCAACCCCCAAATTAAGGGCTGCACTGCTTACAAGAACCTCACCTTGGGTTCACCTTAAATATCCCAGGAAATATAAAAATGGTTTAAAAAATTGTGGTACTTACGTAAGATGGAATATTCCTCAGCCGTGAAATCAATGTCATAAGACCAGGAGCAGCAAAGTGAGTGGATTCAGGTACGATGATTCTAAGTGAAATAAGTCACACAGAAAAAGAAACTTATCATAAGATATCACTTATGAAGTTCTTGTAAACAAGGCTACACAAGAACTGAGTTAGGAAATAGAACAGAGGTTCACATTTAGAAAACATTCTTATGCCTGCTTAAGGGGGAAGGAGAGGTGGCGTGATGCATAAAACCAGAGTTTGATATAAGCACAGGTACCGTTCCAAAAAACAACTTTGGAATAGACAAGACCTACACCTTCCTCAGTGAAAGGGAATCAAAACCCCATATTTCCCACAGAGTAATAGATCTGACTAGTAAGTATCTTAAAGCCTATGTATTGATATGTCTCCATTAGGGAATCAAGTGTGTCTAGACCTGCATAAACATGGCAGCGAGAATCAGCTCAAACCCATTATAAAAAGGATTTATAAAAAAAAAAAAACAGGGAAATTCTTTACAATTCCTTCAGGGTCTCTGATGAAACCTGGAATGACCCTATCTACAATGACAGCTGGATGTGGCATAAGGCTGGACACTTGGGACTCAGAGGATTGGTGAGATTGGGTGAGCAAATGCAGACCCTATAAAGCAAAAATGCATGGCCCCCATTCCATGGGTCCCAACTCTCCAAGCTGAAGGGAATATTACTACAGCTATAACATGATGGGAAACCTAGAGAATGGACACACTGTGAATACAAAAGGTTTCTAAAATTCTACGAATAGTCCCTCTCCTGGTGCTCCGGTTTGACTTTCCAACTGCCTTACTATCAATCTCCCAAGTTGGAGAGAAAGCCACTTTAACCTCCTGGTTCGCACAGGTTGCCAATTTGGCAGAGGATGGAAGGGAAGAGGGAGAACCAATAAGAGAGTAGCTGTTAGGCATTTGGACGGGAACATGTCACTCTAATTTCCCGGCAGGAAGATGTATTAACCAAACTCTCAGCCACCAACCGGGAACCAGTATAGGTCCTGAAACAAAATTTTGGACTTGCGTTTAGCTCACAAAAAACGAGTTGAAAAATGGAGCTCAGGGGCACAGCAATTCACACACTGGCAGAGTAATAAAGGACATCTATCGTCCAAAAATCTGTTGAGTGAAGGCAAAGAGGAGGACTTGAAAGCGAGGCAGAATAGCAGGAAACAGTTTTCAAGAGGTACGTTGGAATCACCTTTAAAGCACAGGAAGAGGGCCACAAATTCGACAGTGATGCACTTGGCCAAAAAGGGCGTTTGCGTTTTCTCCTGAATATATCGAGGAGAAAAGGCATACGACCTTTTTGGCCAAGCAAGCATGCCGGCAATGCAAATCTTCACTACAAAGAAGTATCACTTCCCACTGGACAAAAGCGACATCCACAAAATGTATAAGAACCAGAAAGGCAAGACAGGCCCTGGAGAACAGGGAGCCTTGTTATGCTGATGGGCGGGATGTAAACTGCCAACTGCCTCACAGGAGGAGTACATTGTGTTCCCTAAAACAAGTAAACAACAGAGCTACAGAGCCAAGGGCACTTCCAGTCTAGGGAATATACCTTGGGAAAACTGAAAATCAATAAGACAGAGCCACCTCAAACTTAGGGCTGCACTGCTTACAAGATCCTCAACTTGGGTACACCTTAAATATCGCAGGAAATATAAAAATGGTTCAAAAAATTGTGGTACTTATGTACGATGGAATATCCCTCAGCCATGAAATCAATGTCATAAGACCAGGAGCAGCAAAGTGAATGGATTCAGGTACGATGATTCTATGTGAAATAAGTCACACAGAAAAAAGAAACTTATCATAAGATATCACTTATGAAGGTCCTGTAAACATGGCTACACATGAACTGATTTAAGAAAGAGAACAGAGTCTCACATTTAGAAAACACTGTTATGCCTGCTTAAGGGGGAAGGAGAGGTGGGGTGATGCATAAAACCAGAGTTTGATATAAGCACGGGTACCGTTTCTAAAACCAACTTTGGAATAGACAAGACCTACACCTTCCGCAGTGAAAGGGACTCAAAACCCCATATTTCCCGCAGAGGAATAGATCTGACTAGTAAAAATCTTAAAACCTATGTATTGATATGTCTCCGTAAGGGAATCAAGTGTGTCTAGACTGGCATAAACATGGCAGCGAGAATCAGCTCAAACCAACTATAAAAAGTAATTTCAAAAACAAAACCAAAAAACCGGGAAATTCTTTACAATTCCTTCACGGTCTCTGATGAAACCTGGAATGACCCTGTCTACAATGACAGCTGGATGTGGCATAAGGCTGGACACTTGGGACTGAGAGGATTGGTGAGATTGGGTGAGCAAATGCAGACCCTTTAAAGCAAAAATGGATGGCACCCATTCCATGGGTCCCAACTCTCCAGGTTGTAGGGAATATTACTATAGCTATAACATGTACGGGAAACCTAGAGAATGGACACACTGTGAATAGAAAATGTTTCGAAAACTCAATGAATAGTCCCTCTCCTGGTGCTCCGGTTTGACTTTCCAACTGCTTTACTATCAATCTCCCAAATTGGAGAGACAACCCCTTTAACCTCCTGGTTTGCACAGGTTGCCAATTTGGCAGAGGATGGAAGGGAAGATGGAGAACCAGTGAGAGAGTAGCTGTTTGGCATTTGGACGGGCACATGTCACTCTAATTTCCCAGCAGGAAGAAGAATTAACCAAAGTCTCCGCCACCCACCAGGAACAAGTAAAGTTCCTGAACCAAAATTTTGGACTTGCGTACAGCTCACAAAAAAACAAGTTGAAAAATGGAGCTCAGGGGCACAGCAATTCACAAACTGGCAGAGTAATAAAGGACAACTATCGTCCAACAATCTGTTGAGGGAAAGCAACGAGGTGGACTTGAAAGCGAGGCAGAATAGCAGGAAACAGACTTCAATAGGTACGTTGGAATCGCCTTTAAAGCACAGGAAGAGAGGCACAACTTCGACAATGACGCACTTGGCCAAAAAGGGCGTATGCGTTTTCTCCTGAATATATTCAGGAGAAAACGCATACGCCCTTTTTGGCCAAGCAAGCAAGCGGGCAATGCAAATCTGCACTAGAGAGAAGTACCACTTCCCACCGGTCAAAAGGGACATCCACAAAATGTGTAAAAACCAGAAAGGCAAGACAGGCCCTGGAGAACAGGGAGCCTTGTTATGCTGATGGGCGGGATGTAAATTGCCAACTGCCTCACAGTAGGAGTGCATTGTGTTCCATAAAACAAGTAAACAACAGAGCTACAGAGCCAAGGGCACTTCCTGTCTAGGGAATATACCTTGGGGAACAGGAAATCAATAAGGAAGAGCCACCCCCAAATTTAGGGCTGCACTGCTTACAAGAACCTCAACTTGGGTACACCTTAAATATCCCAGGAAATATAAAAATGGTTCAAAAAATTGTGGTACTTATGTACGATGGAATATCCCTCATCCATGAAATCAATGTCATAAAACCAGGAGCAGCAAAGTGAGTGGATTCAGGTACGATGATTCTAAGTGAACTAAGTCACACAGAAAAAAAGAAACTTATCATAAGATATCACTTATGAAGATCCTGTAAACCTGGCTACACAGGAACTGAGTTAAGAAAGAGAACAGAGTCTCACATTTAGAAAACACTGTTATGCCTGCTTAAGGGGGAAGGAGTGGTGGGGTGATGCATAAAACCAGAGTTTGATATAAGCACGGGTACCGTTTCTAAAACCAACTTTGTAATACACAAGACCTACACCTTCCTCAGTGAAAGGGACTCAAAACCCCATATTTCCCGCAGAGGAATAGATCTGACTTGTAAGA
This sequence comes from Mesoplodon bidens, assembly GCF_964165515.1. Classification (NCBI taxonomy): domain Eukaryota; kingdom Metazoa; phylum Chordata; class Mammalia; order Artiodactyla; family Ziphiidae; genus Mesoplodon; species Mesoplodon bidens. The sequence continues at coordinate 3,884,436 of NW_027671488.1, read as the reverse complement.
ATCTTAAAACCTATGTATTGATATGTCTCCGTAAGGGAATCAAGTGTGTCTAGACTGGCATAAACATGGCAGCGAGAATCAGCTCAAACCCACTATAAAAAGGAATTTAAAAAACTATACAAAAAAACTGGGAAATTATTTTCAATTCCTTCAGGGTCTCTAATAAAACCTGGAATGACCCTGTCTACAATGACAGCAGGATGTGGCATAAGGCTGGACACTTGGGACTGAGAGGATTGGAAAGATTGGGTGAGCAAACGCAGACCCTTTAAAGCAATAATGCATGACCCCCATTCCATGGGTCCCAAATCCCAAGATTGAAGGGAATATTACTACAGCTCTAACATGTACGGGAAACCTAGAGAATGGACACACTGTGAATACAAAATGTTTCTAAAACTCAACGAATAGTCCCTCTCCTGGTGCTCCGTTTTGACTTTCCAACTGCTTTACTATCAATCTCCCAACTTGGAGAGACAGCCCCTTTAACCTCCTGGTTTGCACAGGTTGCCAATTTGGCAGAGGATGGAAGGGAAGAGGGAGAACAAGTGAGAGAGTAGCTGTTTGGCATTTGGACGGGCACATGTCACTCTAATTTCCCGGCAGGAAGAAGAATTAACCAAAGGCTCAGCCACCCAACGGGAACCAGTATAGGTCCTGAACCAAAATTTTGGACTTGCGTACGGCTCACAAAAAACGAGTTGAAAAATTGACCTCAGGGGCACAGCAATTCACAAATTGGCAGAGTAATAAAGGACAACTATCGTCCAAAAATCTGTAGAGGGAAGGCAACGAGACGGACTTGAAAGCGATGCAGAATAGCAGGAAACAGATTTCAAGAGGTACGTTGGAATCGCCTTTAAAGCACAGGAAGAGGGGCACAACTTCGACAATGACGCACTTGGCCAAAAAGGGCGTATGCGTTTTCTCCTGAATATATTCAGGTGAAAACGCATACGCCCATTTTGGCCAAGCAAGCAAGCGGGCAATGCAAATCTGCACCACAGAGAAGTATCACTTCCCACCAGTCAAAAGGGACATCCACAAATGTGTAAAAACCAGAAAGGCAAGACATGCCCTGGAGAACAGGGAGCCTTTTTATTCTCATGGGCGGGATGTAAATTGCGACCTGCCTCACTGGAGGAGTGCATTGCGTTCCCTAAAACAAGAAAACAACAGAGCTACAGAGCCAAGGGCACTTCCAGTCTAGGGAATATACCTTGGGAAAACTGAAAATCAATAAGACAGAGCCACCCCCAAATTTAGGGCTGCACTGCTGACAAGAACCTCAAAGTGGGTACACCTTAAATATCACAGGAAATATAAAAATGGTTCAAAAAACTGTGGTAATTATGTACGATGGAATATCCCTCAGCCATGAAATCAATGTCATAAGACCAGGAGCAGCAAAGTTAGTGGACTCAGGTACGATGATTCTAAGTGAAATAAGTCACACAGAAAAAGAAACTTATCATAAGATATCACTTATGAAGATCCTGTAAACATAGCTACACATGAACTGAGTTCGGAAAGAGAACAGAGTCTCACATTTAGACAACACTCTTATGCCGGCTTAAGGGGAAAGGAGAGGTGGGGTGATGCATAAAACCAGAGTTTGATATAAGTACAGGTACCATTTCTAAAACCAACAGTGGAATAGACAAGACCTACACCTTCCTCAGTGAAAGGGAGTCGAAACCCCATATTCCGCGCAGAGTAATAGATCTGACTAGTAAGCATCTTAAAACCTATGTATTGATATGTCTCTGTAAGGGAATCAAGTGGGTCTAGACTGGCATAAACATGGGAGCGAGAATCAGCTCAAACCCACTATAAAAATGAATTTCACAAACAAAACCAAAAAACAGGGAAATTCTTTCCATTTCCTTCAGGGTCTCTGATGAAACCTGGAATGACCCTATCTACAATCACAGCTGGATGTGGTATAAGGCTGGACACTTGGGACTGAGAGTATTGGTGGGATTGGGTGAGCAAATGCAGACCCTTTAAAGCAAAAAGGCATGACCCCTATTCCATGGCTCCCAACTCTCCAGGTTGAACGGAATATTACTACAGCTATAACATGTATGGGAAACCTAGAGAATGGACACACTGTGAATACAAAAGGTTTCAAAAACTCAAATAATAGTCCGACTCCTGGTGCTCCGGGTTGACTTTCCAACTGCTTTACTATCAATCTCCCAACGTGGAAAAACAGACCCTTTAAGGTCATGGTTCGCACAGGTTGCCAAATTGGCAGAGGATGGAAGGGAAGAGGGAGAACTAATGAGAGAGTAGCTGTTAGGCATTTGGACGGGCACATGTCATTCTAATGTCCAGGCAGGAAGAAGAATTAACCAAAGTGTCAGCCTCTCACCAGGAACCAGTATAGGTCTTGAACCAAAATTTTGGACTTGCATATAGCTCACAAAATACGAGTTGAAAAATGGAGCTCAGGGGCATAGCAATTCACAAACTGGCAGAGTAATAAAGGACAACTATCATCCAAAAATCTGTTGAGGGAAGGCAAGGAGGCGGACTTGAAAGCGTGGCACAATAGGAGGAAATAGATTTCAAGAGATACGTTGGAATCGCCTTTAAAGCACAGGAAGAGGGGAACAACTTCGACAATGATGCAGTTGGCCAAAAAGGGCGTATGCGTTTTCTCCTGAATATATTCAGGAGAAAACGCATACGCCCTTTTTGGCCAAGCAAGCAAGTGGGCAATGCAAATCTGCACTACAAAGAAGTATCACTTCCCACCGGTCAAAAGGGACATCCACAAAATGTCTAAAAACCAGAAAGGCAAGACAGGCCCTGGAGAACAGGGAGCCTTTTTATGCTGATTGGCGGGATGTAAATTGCCAACTGCCTCACTGGAGGAGTGCATTGTGTTCCCTAAAACAAGTAAACAACAGAGCTACAGAGCCAAGGGCACTTCCAGTCTAGGGAATATACCTTGGGAAAACTGAAAATCAATAAGACAGAGCGACCCCCAAATTTAGGGCTGCACTGCTTACACGAACCTCAACTTGGGTACACCTTAAATATCCCAGGCAATATAAAAATGGTTCAAAATATTGTGGTACTTATGTACGATGCAATATCACTCAGCCATGAAATCAATGCCATAAAACCAGGAGCAGCAAAGTGAGTGGATTCAGGTACGATGATTCTAAGTGAAATAAGTCACACAGAAAAAGAAACTTATCATAAGATATCACTTATGAAGATCCTGTAAACATGGCTACACATGAACTGAGTTAGGAAAGGGAACAGAGTCTCACATTTAGAAAACACTCTTATGCCTGTTTAAGGGGGAACGAGAGGTGGGGTGATGCATAAAACCAGAGTTTGATATAAGCACTGGTACCGTTTCTAAAACCAACTGTGGAATAGACAAGACCAACACCTTCCTCAGTGAAAGGGACTCAAAACACCATATTTCCCGCAGAGGAATAGATCTGACTAGTAAGAATCTCAAAACCTATGTATTGATATGTCTCCGTAAGGGAATCAAGTGTGTCTAGACTGGCATAAACATGGCAGCGAGAATCAGCTCAAACCCACTATAAAAAGGAATTTCAAAAACAAAACCAAAAAACAGGGAAATTCTTTACAATTCCTTCAGGGTCTCTGATGAAACCTGGAATGACCCTATCTACAATGACAGCTGGATGTGGCATAAGGCTGGACACTTGGGACTGAGAGGATTGGTGAGATTGGGTGAGCAAATGCAGACCCTTTAAAGCAATAATGCATGGCCCCATTCCATGGGTCCCAACCCTCCATGTTGAAGGAAATATTACTACAGCTATAAGATTTACGGGAAACCTAGTGAATGGACAGACTGTGAATACAAAAGGTTTCTAAAACTCAACGAATAGTCCCTCTCCTGGTGCTCCGGTTTGACTTTCCAACTGCTTTACTATCAATCTCCCAACGTGGAGAGACAGACCTTTAAGCTCCTGGTTCGCACAGGTTGCCAATTTGGCAGAGGATGGAAGGGAAGAGGGAGAACCAATGAGAGAGTAGCCGTTAGGCATTTGAACGGGCACATGTCATTCTAATTTCCAGGCAGGAAGAAGAATTAACCAAAGTCTCAGCCACACACCAGGAACCAGTATAGGTCCTGAACCAAAATTTTGGACTTGCGTACAGATCACAAAAAACGAGTTGAAAAATGGAGCTCAGGGGCAGAGCAATTAACAAACTGTCAGAGTAATAAAGGGCAACTATCGTCCAAAAATCTGTTGAGGGAAGGCAACGAGGCGGACTTGAAAGCGAGGTAGAATAGCAGGAAACAGATTTCAAGAGGTACTTTGGAATCGCCTGTAAAGCACAGGAAGAGGGACACAACTTCGACAATGTTGCACTTGGCCAAAAAGGGCGTATGCGTTGTTTCCTGAATATATTCAGGAGAAAACGCATACGCCCTTTTTGGCCAAGCAAGCAAGAGGGCAATGCAAATCTGCACTTCAAAGAAGTATCACTTAGCACTGGTTAAAACGGACATCCACAAATGTGTAATAACCAGAAAGGCAAGACAGGCCCTGGAGAACAGGGAGCCTTGTTATGCTGATGGGCTGGATGTAAATTGCCAACTGCCTCACTGGAGGAGTGCATTTTGTTCTCTAAAACAAGTAAACAAAAGAGCTACACAGCAAAGGGCACTTCCAGTCTAGGGAATATACCTTTGGAAAACTGAAAATCAATAAGACAGAGCCACCCACAAATTTAGTGCTGCACTACTTACAAGAACCTCAACTTGGGTACACCTTAAATATCCCAGGAAATATAAAAATGGTTCAAAAAATTGTGGTAATTATGTACGATGGAATATCCCTCAGCCATGAAATCAATGCCATAAAACCAGGAGCAACAAAGTGAGTGGATTCTGGTACGATGATTCTAAGTGAAATAAGTCACACAGAAAAAGAAACTTATCATAAGATATCACTTATGAAGATCCTGTAAACATGGCTACACATGAACTGAGTTAAGAAATGGAACAGGGTCTCACATTTAGAAAACACTCTTATGCCTGCTAAAGGGGGACGGAGAGGTGGGGTGATGCATAAAACTAGAGTTTGATATAAGCACAGGTACCGTTTGTAAAACCAACTTTGCAATAGACAAGACCTACACCTTCCTCAGTGAAAGGGACTCAAAACCCCATATTTCACGCAGAGGTATAGATCTGAGTAGTAAGAATCTTAAAACCTATGTATTGATATGTCTCCATAAGGGAATCAAGTGTGTCTAGACTGGCATAAACATGACAGCGAGAATCAGCTCAAACCCACTATAAAAAGGAACTTCATAAACAAAACCAAAAAACAGGGAAATTCTTTACATTTCCTTCAGGGTCTCTGATGAAACCTGGAATGACCCTATCTACAATGACAGCTGGATGTGGCATACGGCTGGACACTTGGTACTGAGAGGATTGGTGAGATTGGGTGAGCAAATGCAGACCCTTTAAGGCAATAATCCATGGCCCCCATTCCATGGGTCTCAACTCTCCAGGTTGAAGGGAATATTACTACAGCTATAACATGCACGGGAAACCTAGAGAATGGACACACTGTGAATACAAAAGGTTTCTAAAACTCAACGAATAGTCCCTCTGCTGGTGCTCCGGTTTGACTTTCCAACTGCTTTACTATCAATCTCTCAACTTAGACAGACAGTCCCTTTAACCTCCTGGTTCGCACAGGTTGCCAAATTGGCACAGGATGGAAGGGAAGAGGGAGAACCAATGAGAGAGTAGCTGTTAGGCATTTGTACGGGAACATGTAACTCTAATTTCCCGGCACGAAGAAGAATTAACCAAAGTCTCAGCCACCCACCAGGAACCAGTATAGGTCATGAACCAAAATTTTGGACTTGCGTACAGCTCAGAAAAAACGAGTTGAAAAATGGAGCTCAGGGGCACAGCAATTCACAAACTGGCAGAGTAATAATGGAAAACTATCGTCTAAAAATCTGTTGAGGGAACACAACGAGGCAGAGTTGAAAGCAAGGCAGAATAGCAGGAAACAGTTTTCAAGAGGTATGTTGGAATCGCCTTTAAAGCACAGGAAGTGGGGCCCAACTTCGACAATGATGCCCTTGGCCAAAAAGGGCTTATGCGTTTTCTCCTGAATATATTCAGGAGAAAACGCATACGACCATTTTGGCCAAGCAAGCAAGCGGGCAAGGCAAATCTGCACTACCAAGAAGTATCACTTAGCACTGGTCAAAACGGACATCCACAAATGTGTAAAAACCAGAAAGGCAAGACAGGCCCTGGAGAACAGGGAGCCTTGTTATTCTGATGGGCGGGATGTAAATTGCCAACTGCCTCACTGGACGAGTGCATTGTGTTCCCTAAAACAAGTAAACAACAGAGCTACACAGCCAAGGGCACTTCCAGTCTAGGGAATATACCTTGGGAAAACTGAAAATCAATAAGACAGAGCCACCCCCAAATAGAGGGCTGCACTGCTTACAAGATCCTCAACTTGGGTACACCTTAAATATCCCAGGAACTATAAAAATGGTACAAAAAATTGTGGTACATACGTACGATGGAATATACCTCAGCCATGAAATCAATGTCATAAGACCAGGAGCAGCAAAGAGAGTGGATTCAGGTACGATGATTCTAAGTGAAATAAGTCACACAGAAAAAGAAACTTATCATAAGATATCACTTATGAAGATCCTGTAAACATGGCTACACATGAACTGAGTTAGGAAAGAGAACAGAGTCTCACACTTAGAAAACACTCTTATGCCTGTTTAAGGGGGAAGGACAGGTGGGGTGATGCATAAAACCAGAGTTTGATATAGGCACAGGTACCGTTTCTAAAACCAACTGTGGAATAGACATGACAAACACCTTCCCCAGTGAAAGGGACTCAAAACCCCACATTTCCCGCAGAGGAATAGATCTGACTGGTAATAATCTTAAAACCTATGTATTGATATGTCTCCGTAAGGGAATCAAGAGTGTCTAGACTGGCATAAACATGGCAGCGAGAATCAGCTCAAACCCACTATAAAAAGGAATTTCAAAAACAAAACCAAAAACAGGGAAATTCTTTACAATACTTTCAGGGTCTCTGATGAAACCTGGAATGACCCTATCTACAATGACAGCTGGATGTGGTATAAGGCTGGACACTTGGGACTGAGAGGATTGGTGAGATTGGGTGAGCAAATGCAGACCCTTTAAAGCAATAATGCATGGCCCCCATTCCATGGGTCCCAACTCTCCATGTTGAAGGGAATATTACTACAGCTATAAGATGTGTGGGAAACCTAGAGAATGGACCCACTGTGAATTCAAAAGGTTTCTAAAACTAAACGAATACTCCCTCTCCTGGTGCTCCGGTTTGACTTTCCAACTGCTTTACTATCAATCACTCAACTTGGAGAGACAGCCCCTTTATCTTCCTGGTTTGCACAGGTTGCCAATATGGCAGAGGATGGAAGGGAAGAGGGAGAACCAATGAGAGAGTAGCTGTTAGGCATTTGGACGCGCACATGTCACTCTAATTTCCCGGCAGGAAGTAGAATTAACCAAAGTCTCAGCCACCCACCGGGAACCAGTAGAGGTCCTGAACCAAAATTTTGGACTTGCGTACAGTTTACAAAAAACGAGTTGAAAAATGGAGCTCAGGGGCACAGCAATTCACAAACTGGCAGAGTAATAAAGGACAACTATCATCCAAAAATCTGTTGAGGGAAGGCAAGGAGGCGGACTTGAAAGCGTGGCACAATAGGAGGATATAGATTTCAAGAGGTACGTTGGAATCGCCTTAAAAGCACAGGAAGAGGGGAACAAATTCGACAATGATGCAGTTGGCCAAAAAGGGCGTATGCGTTTTCTCCTGAATATATTCAGGAGAAAACGCATACGCCCTTTTTGGCCAAGCAAGCAAGTGGGCAATGCAAATCTGCACTACAAAGAAGTATCACTTCCCACCGGTCAAAAGGGACATCCACAAAATGTCTAAAAACCAGAAAGGTAAGACAGGTCCTGGAGAACAGGGAGCCTTTTTATGCTGATGGGCGGGATGTAAATTGCCAACTGCCTCACTGGAGGAGTGCATTGTGTTCCCTAAAACAAGTAAGCAACAGAGCTACAGAGGCAAGGGCACTTCTAGTCTAGGGAATATACCTTGGGAAAACTGAAAATCAATAAGACAGAGCCACCCCCATATTTAGGGCTGCACTGCTTACACGAACCTCAACTTGGGTACACCTTAAATATCCCAGGCAATATAAAAATGGTTCAAAATATTGTGGTACTTATGTACGATGCAATATCACTCAGCCATGAAATCAATGCCATAAAACCAGGAGCAGCAAAGTGAGTGGATTCAGGTACGATGATTCTAAGTGAAATAAGTCACAGAGAAAAGGAAACTTATCATAAGATATCACTTATGAAGATCCTGTAAACATGGCTACACATGAACTGAGTTAGGAAAGGGAACAGAGTCTCACATTTAGAAAACACTCTTATGCGTGTTTAAGGGGGAACGAGATGTGGGGTGATGCATAAAACCAGGGTTTGATATAAGCACTGGTACCGTTTCTAAAACCAACTGTGGAATAGACAGGACCAACACCTTCCTCAGTGAAAGGGACTCAAAACACCATATTTCCCGCAGAGTAATAGATCTGACTAGTAAGAATTTTAAAACCTATGTATTGATATGACTCCGTAAGGGAATCAAGTGTGTCTAGACTGGAATAAACATGGCAGCGAGAATCAGCTCAAACCCACTATAAAAAGGAATTTCAAAAACCAAACCAAAAAACAGGGAAATTCTTTACAATTCCTTCAGGGTCTCAGATGAAACCTGGAATGACCCTATCTACAATGACAGCTGGATGTGGCATAAGGCTGGACACTTGGGACTGAGAGGATTGGTGAGATTGGGTGAGCAAATGCAGACCCTTTAAAGCAATAATGCATGGCCACATTCCATGGGTTCCAACCCTCCATGTTTGAGGAAATATTACTACAGCTATAAGAATTACGGGAAACCTAGAGAATGGACACACTGTGAATACAAAAGGTTTCTAAAACTCAACGAATAGTCCCTCTCCTGGTGCTCCGGTTTGACTTTCCAACTGCTTTACTATCAATCTCCCAACGTGGAGAGACAGACCTTTAAGCTCCTGGTTCGCACAGGTTGCCAATTTTGCAGAGGATGGAAGGGAAGAGGGAGAACCAATGAGAGAGTAGCCGTTAGGCATTTGGACGGGCACATGTCATTCTAATTTCCCGGCAGGAAGAAGAATTAACCAAAGTCTCAGCCACACACCAGGAACCAGTATAGGTCCTGAACCAAAATTTTGGACTTGCGTACAGACCACAAAAAACGAGTTTAAAAATGGAGCTCAGGGGCAGAGCAATTAACAAACTGTCAGAGTAATAAAGGACAACTATCGTCCAAAAATCTGTTGAGGGAAGGCAACGAGGCGGACTTGAAAGCGAGGTAGAATAGCAGGAAACAGATTTCAAGAGGTACTTTGGAATCGCCTGTAAAGCACAGGAAGAGGGACACAACTTCGACAATGTTGCACTTGGCCAAAAAGGGCGTATGCGTTGTTTCCTGAATATATTCAGGAGAAAACGCATACGCCCTTTTTGGCCAAGCAAGCAAGCGGGCAATGCAAATCTGCACTACAAAGAAGTATCACTTAGCACTGGTTAAAACGGACATCCACAAATGTGTAATAACCAGAAAGGCAAGACAGGCCCTGGAGAACAGGGAGCCTTGTTATGCTGATGGGCTGGATGTAAATTGCCAACTGCCTCACAGAAGGAGTGCATTTTGTTCCCTAAAACAAGTAAACAAAAGAGCTACACAGCAAAGGGCACTTCCAGTCTAGGGAATATACCTTTGGAAAACTGAAAATCAATAAGACAGAGCCACCCACAAATTTAGTGCTGCACTGCTTACAAGAACCTCAACTTGGGTACACATTAAATATCCCAGGAAATATAAAAATGGTTCAAAAAATTGTGGTAATTATGTACGATGGAATATCCCTCAGCCATGAAATCAATGCAATAAAACCAGGAGCAACAAAGTGAGTGGATTCTGGTACGATGATTCTAAGTGAAATAAGTCACACAGAAAAAGAAACTTATCATAAGATATCACTTATGAAGATCCTGTAAACATGGCTACACATGAACTGAGTTAAGAAATGGAACAGGGTCTCACATTTAGAAAACACTCTTATGCCTGCTAAAGTGGGAAGGAGAGGTGGGGTGATGCATAAAACTAGAGTTTGATATAAGCACGGATACCGTTTCTAAAACCAACTTTGCAATAGACAAGACCTACACCTTCCTCAGTGAAAGGGACTCAAAACGCCATATTTCACGCAGAGGTATAGATCTGACTAGTAAGAATCTTAAAACCTATGTATTGATATGTCTCCATAAGGGAATCAAGTGTGTCTAGACTGGCATAAACATGGCAGCGAGAATCAGCTCAAAACCACGATAAAAAGGAATTTCAAAAACACAACCAAAAAACAGGGAAATTCTTTACAATTCCTTCAGGGTCTCTGATGAACCCTGGAATGACCCTATCTACAATGACAGCCGGATGTGGCATACGGCTGGACACTTGGGACTGAGAGGATTAGTGAGATTGGGTGAGCAAATGCAGACCCTTTAAGGCAATAATCCATTGCCCCCATTCCATGGGTCTCAACTCTCCAGGTTGAAGGGAATATTACTACAGCTATAACATGCACGGGAAACCTAGAGAATGGACACACTGTGAATACAAAAGGTTTCTAAAACTCAACGAATAGTCCCTCTCCTGGTGCTCTGGTTTGACTTTCCAACTACTTTACTATCAATCTCTCAACTTAGAGAGACAGTCCCTTTAACCTCCTGGTTCGCACAGGTTGCCAAATTGGCACAGGATGGAAGGGAAGAGGGAGAACCAATGAGAGAGTAGCTGTTAGGCATTTGTACGGGCACATGTAACTCTAATTTCCCGGCAGGAAGAAGAATTACCCAAAGTCTCAGCCACCCACCAGGAACCAGTATAGGTCATGAACCAAAATTTTGGACTTGCGTACAGCTCAGAAAAAACGAGTTGAAAAATGGAGCTCAGGGGCACAGCAATTCACAAACTGGCAGAGTAATAATGGAAAACTATCGTCTAAAAATCTGTTGAGGGAAGACAACGAGGCAGAGTTGAAAGCAAGGCAGAATAGCAGGAAACAGTTTTCAAGAGGTATGTTGGAATCGCCTTTAAAGCACAGGAAGTGGGGCCCAACTTCGACAATGATGCCCTTGGCCAAAAAGGGCGTATGCGTTTTCTCCTGAATATATTCAGGAGAAAACGCATACGCCCATTTTGGCCAAGCAAGCAAGCGGGCAAGGCAAATCTGCACTACAAAGAAGTATCACATAGCACTGGTCAAAACGGACATCCACAAATGTGTAAAAACCAGAAAGGCAAGACAGGCCCTGGAGAACAGGGAGCCTTGCTATTCTGATGGGCGGGATGTAAATTGCCAACTGCCTCACTGGACGAGTGCATTGTGTTCCCTAAAACAAGTAAACAACAGAGCTACACAGCCAAGGGCACTTCCAGTCTAGGGAATATACCTTGGGAAAACTGAAAATCAATAAGACAGTGCCACCCCCAAATAGAGGGCTGCACTGCTTACAAGATCCTCAACTTGGGTACACATTAAATATCCCAGGAACTATAAAAATGGTACAAAAAATTGTGGTACTTACGTACGATGGAATATCCCTCAGCCATGAAATCAATGTCATAAGACCAGGAGCAGCAAAGTGAGTGGATTCAGGTACGATGATTCTAAGTGAAATAAGTCACACAGAAAAAGAAACTTATCATAAGATATCACTTATGAAGATCCTGTAAACATGGCTACACATGAACTGATATAGGAAAGAGAACAGTTTCTCACATTTAGAAAACTCTCTTATGCCTGCTTAAGGGAGAAGGAGAGGTGGGGTGATGCATAAAACCAGAGTTTGATATAAGCAGAGGTACCGTTTCTAAAACCAACTGTGGAATAGACAAGACCTACAACTTCCTCAGTGAAAGGGACTCAAAACCCCATATTTCCCGCAGAGGAATAGATCTGACTAGTAAGAATTTTAAAACCTATGTATTGATGTGTCTCTGTAAGGGAATCAAGTGTGTCTAGACTGGCATAAACTTGGCAGAGAGAATCAGCTCAAATACACTATAAAAAGGAATTTCAAAAACAAAACAAACAAAAAAAAAACAACAGGGAAATTCTTTACAATTCATTCAGGGTCTCTGACAAAACCTGGAATGACCCTATCTACAATGACAGCTGGATGTGGTATAAGGCTGGACACTTGGGACTGAGAGGATTGGTGAGATTGGGTGAGCAAATGCAGACACTTTAAATCAATAATGAATGGCAGCCATTCCTGGGGTGCCAAATCTCCAGGTTAAAGGGAATATTACTACAGCTATAACATGTACGGGAAACCTGGGGAATGGACACACTGTGAATACGAAAGGTCTCTAAAACTCAAAGAATAGTCCCTCAACTGGTGCTGCGGTTTGACTTTCCAACTGCTTTACTATCAATCTCCCAACTTGGAGAGACAGCTCTTTTAACCTCCTGGTTCGCTCAGGTGGCCAATTTGGCAGAGGATGGAAGGGAAAAGGGAGAACCAATGAGTGAGTAGCTGTTAGGCATTTGGACGGGCACATGTCACTCTAATTTCTTGGCAGGAAGAAAAATTAACCAAAGTCTCAGCAACCCACCAGGAAAGAGTATAGGTCCTGAACCAAAATTTTTGACTTGCGTTCAGCTCACAAAAAGCGAGTTGAAAAATGGAGCTCAGGTGCACAGCAATTCAAAAACTGGCAGAGTAATAAAGGACAGCTATCGTCCAAAAATCTCTTGAGGGAAGACAACCACGCGGACTTGAAAGCAAGGCAGAATAGCAGGAAACAGATTTCAAGAGGTACGTTGGAATCGCCTGTAAAGCACAGGAAGATGGGCACAATTTCGACAATGATGCACTTTGCCAAAAAGGGTGAATGCGTTGTTTCCTGAATATATTCAGAAAAAAACTCATACGCCCTTTTTGGCCAAGCAAGCAAGCGGGCAATGCAAATCTGCACTACAAAGTAGTATCACTTCCCACCGGTCAAAAGGTTCATCCACAAAATGGGTAAAAACCAGAAAGGCAAGACAGGCCCTGGCGAACAGGGAGCCTTGTTATGGTGATGGGCGGAATGTAAATTGCAAACTGCCGCACTGGAGAAGTGCATTGTGATCCCTCAAACGAGTAATCAACAGAGCTACAGAGCCAAAGTCACTTCAAGTCTAGGGAATATACCTTGGGAAAACCGAAAATCAATAAGACAGAGCCACCACAAAATTAAGGGCTGCACTGCTTACAAGAACCTCAACTTGGGTGAACCTTAAATATCACAGGAAATATAAAAATGGTTCAAAAAATTGTGGTACTTTCGAACGATGGAATATCGCTCAGCCATGAAATCAATGTCATAAGACCAGTATCAGCAAAGTGAGTGGATTCAGGTACGAAGATTGTATGTGAAATAAGTCACAGAGAAAAAGAAACATCATAAGATATCACTTATGAAGATCCTGTAAACATGGCTACACATGAACTGAGTTAGGAAAAGGAACAGCATCTCACATTTAGAAAACACTCTTTTGCCTGTTTAAGGGGGAAGGAGAGGTGGGGTGATGCATAAAACCAGAGTTTGGCATAAGCACAGGTACCGTTCCAAAAACAAACTATGAAATAAACTAGACCTACAGCTTCCTCAGTTAAAGGGTCTCAAAACGCTGTATTTCCCACAGAGGAATAGTTCTGACTAGTAAGAATCTTAAAACCTATGTATTGATATATCTTTGTAAGGGAATCAAGTGTGTCTAGACTGGCTTAATCATGGCAGCGAGAATCACCTCAAACCCACTATAAAAAGGAATTTCAAAAACTATAGAAAAAAACAGGGAAATTCTTTACAATTCCTTCAGAGTCTCTGATGAAACCTGGAATGACCTTATCTACAATGACAGCTAGATGTGGCATATGGCTGGACACTTGGGACTGAGAGGATTTTTGAGATTGGGTGAGCAAATGCAGACCCTTTAAAGCAAAAATGCATGGCCCCCATACCATGGGTCCCAACTCTCCAGGTTGAAGGGAATATCACTATAGCTATAACATGTACGGGAAACCTAGAGAATGGACACACTGTGGATACGAAAGGTTTCTAAAACTCAACGAATTGTCCCTCTCCTGGTGCTCCGGTTTGACTTTCCAACGGATTTACTATCAATCTCCCAACTTGGAGAGACAGCCCCTTTAACCTCCTGGTTCACACAGGTTGCCAATTTGGCAGAGGATGGAAGGGAAGAGGGAGAACCAATGAGAGACTAGTTGTTTGGCATTTGGATGGGCACATGTCACTCTAATTTCCCGGCAGGAAGAAGAATTAACCAAAGTCAGCCACCCCCCGGGAACCAGTATAGATCCTAAACCAAAATTTTGGACTTGCGTACAGCTCACAAAAAACCAGTTGAATAATTGAGCTCAGGGGCACAGCAATTCACAAACTGGCAGAGTAATAAAGGACAACTATCGTCCAAAAATCTGTTGAGGGAAGGCAACGAGGCGGACTTGAAAGCAAGGCAGAATAGCAGGAAACAGCTTTCAAGAGGTACGTTGGAATCGCCTGTAAAGCACATGAAGAGGGGCACAACTTCTTGATAATGCACTAGGGCAAAAAGGGCGTATGTGTTTTTTCCTGAATATATTCAGGAGAAAATGCATATGCCCTTTTTGGCCAAGCAAGCAAGCGGGCAATGCAAAGCTGCACTACAAAGAAGTATCACTTCCCACTGGTAAAAAGGGACATCCAGAAAATATGTAAAAACCAGAAAGGCAAGACAGGCCCTAGAGAACAGGGAGTCTTGTTAGGCTAATGAGCAGGATGTAAATTTCTAAATGCCTCTCTGGGGGAGTGCATTGTGTTCCCTAAAACAAATAAAAAACAGAGCTTCGGAGCCAATGGCAGTTCCAGTCTAGGGAATATACATTTGGAAAAATGAAAATCAGTAACACAGAGCCACCCGAAAATTTAGGGCTGCACTGCTTACACGAACCTCAACTTGGGTACACCTTAAATGTCCCAGGAAAGAAAAAAATGGTTCAAGAAATTGTGGTACCTACGTACGACTGAATATCCCTTAGCCCTGAAATCAATGTCATAAGGCCAGTAGCAGCAAAATGAGTGGATTCAGGTACAATGATTCTAAGTGAAATAAGTCACATTTAAAAAGAAACTTATCATAAGATATCACTTACAAATGTCCTGTAACCATGGCTACACATGAACTGAGTTAGGAAAGATAACAGAGTAACAAATCTTATCATAAGTTATCACTCATAGGGTGAATGTACACATGGCTACACATGAACTGGATTAAAAACCAACAGAGTCACACATTTAGAAAACAATCTTCTGCCTGCTTAAGAGGAATGCCGAGGTGGGGTGATGCATAAAACCACAGTTTTAAATTAACACAGATACTGTTACCTAAACCAAGTATGTAATAGAGAACACCTACTCCTCGAACAATGAACTGGACTCAACACCCCCTATTCATTGCAGAGGAATATATCTGACTCTAAGAATTTTAAAACATATATATTCTCATGTCTCCATAAAGAAAGCATATGTGTGTATAATGGCATGAACACAGCACTGAAATTCAGCTAAAGCCCCTTATAAAAATAAGGTTCAAAAGCAAAATGCAAAAACAGTGAAACAGAGAGAAATCTTAAAAATTACGTTCAGGGCCTGTGATCCAACCTGGATTGACCACCTTTACACCCACACCTGGATGAGACATAAGACTGGACACTTGGGGCTGACAAGATTGCTGAGGTTGTGTGAGCAAAAGAACGCCACTTAGAGCAATACTGTGTGCTACGCATTCTAGTGGTCCCAACTCTCCAGGTTTAAGGGAATCTTCCTACAGTTAAAACATGCATGGGAAACCCAGTGGATGGTACACTGTGTAATTGGGAAAGTTTTCTAAAAGGTACCTCATTTTTCCTTTCGTCGTGCTCGGCTTCACCATTCCATCTGCATTACTAAAAATTTCCCCACTTGGAGTGACAGCGCCTTTACCCTCCTTTTATGCACAGTTTGCAAATTGTGCAGAGGATGAACAGGAAGAGGGGAAACAAATGAGAGATTAGCTGTAGGTGTTTGGATGGGCACATATCACTCTACTTTCCCATCAGGAAGAAGCATTAACCAAAGGCTCTGCCTGAAGCCCCGGAACCGGACTAGGGCCTAAAGCCATCCTGCGGTATTGCAGCCAGCTCACAAATAGGCGATTTGAAAAATGGATATCAGGGGCACAGCAATTCACAAACTTGCAGAGTTATAAAGGACAACTATCATCCAGAAATATATTGAGGTAAGGCCATGAAGAGGATTTGAATGCAAGGCAGAATTGAAGGAAACAGATTTCAAGAGGTACATTGGAGTCATCTTTAAAGCACATGAAAAGCGACAGAACTTCGACAATGTTGCCCTTAGCTGAAAAGGGTGTATGTGTATTTTCTTGAATGTATTCGGGAAAAAATGCATACACCCTTTTTGGCCAAGCAAGCCATCAGGCATTGAAAATCCACACTACATAGAAGTGTCCCTTACCTCCAGTCAAAAGGGCCATCCACAAATAGTGTGAAAACCACAAATGCAGGACAGGCCGTGTAGAAAAGGGAGCCTGGTTACACCGATGGACAGGATGTAAATTGCCAACAGCCTCTCTGCAGAACTGTATGTTGTTTTCTAAAACAGAGCTACAGAGCATAGCACACTTCCACTCATGGGCGTGTATTTTGGGAAAACTAAAAATCCGCAACACACAGCCAGCGCAAAGTTTAGGGCTGCTCTGTTTACAAGAACCTCGACTTCGGTACACTTTAAATATCCCAGGAAAGGAAAAAAATGGATATAGATGTTGTGGTACTTATATACAATGGAATGTCACTCAGACATAAAATCAATGTCATGAGGCCAATAGCAGCATGAGTGGCTTTAGGTACGATTGATGCTAAGTGAAATGAGCCACAAAGAAACAGAAACTTATTGTAATATATCACTTATAGAGGGAATGTAAACATGGCTACACATGAACTGAATTTCAAAAGAGAACAGAGTTACACATTTAGAAAACACACTTATGCCTCCTTAAGGGGAAAGGTGACGTGGGGTGATGTGTAAAAGCAGAGTTTGAAATTAGCACAGATACCATTCCATATACCAAATATGTAATAGACAAGACCTACTCCTTTCTCAATGAACTGGACACAAAACACCCTATTCACTGAAGAGGAATTTATCTGACTGGTAACAATCTTGAAACCTATATATTTATATGTCTCCATAATGGAATCAAGTGTATGTAGATTGGCATAAACACAGATCAATGGAACAGGACAGAAAGCCCAGAGTTAAACCTACATACCTATGGCTATCTCATCTATGACAAAGGAGCTAAGGATATACAATGGAGAAAAGACAGTCTCTTCAGTAATTGGTGCTGGGAAAACTGGACCCCTACACATAAAAGAATGAAATTAGAACACTCCATAACACCATACACAAAAATAAACTCTAAATGGATTAGAGATCTAAATATAAGACCAGACACTATAAAACACTTAGAGGAAACCATAGGCAGAACACTCTATGACATAAATCACAGCAAGATCCTTTTTGACTCACCTTCTAGAGAAATGGATATAAAAACAGAAATCAACAAATGGGACCTAATAAAACTTAAAAGCTTTTACACGGTACAGGAAAACATAAACAAGATGCAAAAACAACCCTCAGAATGGGAGAAAATATTTTCAAATGAAGCAATTGACAAAGGATTAATCTCCAAACTTTACAAGCACCTCATGTAGCTCAATATCACAAAAACAAACAACCCAATCCAAAAACGGCCAGAAGACCTAAATAGACATTTATCCAAAGAAGATATACAGATTACCAAGAAACACATGAAAGGATGCTGAACATCACTAATCATTAGAGAAATGCAAATCATAACTATCGTGAGGTATCACCACACAGCAGTCAGAGTGGCAATCATCAAAAAAATCTACAAAACAATAAATGCTGGAGAGGCCTTTATTGGAGAAAAGGGAACACACTTGCACTGTGGGTGGGAACGTAAATTGATATGGGCACTAGGGAGAACAGTACGGAGGTTCCACTAAATAAAGAACAATAGAGGTACCATACGACACAACAATCCAACTACTGGGCATTTGCCTTGCGAAAACCATAATTCAAAAAGAGTTATGTACAAAAATTTCATTGCAGCTCTATTTACAATAGCTTGGACATGGAAGCCACCTAAGTGTCCATCGACAGATGAATGGATAAAGAAGATCTGGCACATATATACAATGGAATATTACTCAGCCATAAAAAGAAGCAAAAGTGAGTTATTTGTACTGAGGTGGATGGACTTAGAATCTGTCCTACACAGTGATGTAAGTCAGAAAGTGAAAAACAAATACTGTATGTTAACAGAGATATACGGAATCTAATGAAGAAAAAAAAGATTTTGAAGAACCTAGTGGCAGGACAGGATTAAGGACACAGACATAGAGAAAGGTCTTGAGGACACCGGAGGGGGGATGGGTAAGCTGAGACGAAGTGACAGAGTGGCATGGACATAAATACATTACCAAATGTAACACTGATAGCTACTGAGAATCAGCCACATAGACCAGGGAGATCAGCTCGGTGCTTTGTGACCACATAAAGGGTTGTGATATGGAATGTGGGAGGGAGATGCAAGAGGGAGGGGATCTGGTGATATTTGTATATGTATAGCTGATTCACTTTGTTATACAGCAGAAACTATCACTCCATTGTAAAACAATTATACTCCAATAAACGTGGAAAAGGAAAAAAACAAAGAAAAAGAAAGCCCAGGGATAAACCTACACACCTATGGTCAACTAATCTATGACAAAGGAGGCAAGACTATACAATGGAGATAAGACAGTCTCTTCAATCATTGGTGCTGGGAAATATGGACCGCTACATGTAAAAGAATGAAATTAGATCACTCCCCAACACCATACATAAAAATATATTCAAAATGGATTAGAGACCTTAATGTAAGACCGGACAGTATAAAACTCTGAGAGGAAAACTTACGAAGGATACTCTGACGTAAATCACAGCAAGATCTTTTTTGATCCACCTCCTATAGTAATGAAATAAAAAAGTAAACTAAACAGATGGGACCTAATGAAATGTAAAAGCTTTTGCAAAGCAAAGGAAACTACAAACAAGACGAAAAGACAACCCTCAAAATGGCAGAACATATTTGCCAATGAATCAATGGACAAATAATTAATCACCAATATATATAAACAGCTCATGCAGCTCAATATTAATAAAACAAACAACCCAATACAAAAATGGAAGAAGATCTAAATAGACATTTCTTCCAAGAAGACATAGAGATGGCCAGTACGCACATGAAAATCTGCTCAACATCACTAATTATTAGAGAAATGGAAATCGAAAGTACAATGAGGTATCACGTCACACCTGTTAGAATGGGCATCATCAGAAAATCTACAAACAACAAATGCTGGAGAGGGTGTGGAGAAAAGGAACCTTCTTCCACTATTGCTGGGAATGTAAATCGATATAGTCTCTATGGAGAACAGTATGGAAGTTTCTTAAAAAACTAAAAATAGAATTACCATATAATCCAGCAATCCCACTACTGGGCATATACCCAGAGAAAACCATAAATCAAAAAGACACATTCACCACAATGTTCATTGCAGTACTATTTACAATAGCCAGGTAATGAAAGCAACCTAAGTGCCCACAGACAGATGAATGGATAAAGATGTGGTACATATATACAATGGAATATTACTCAGCCATACATAGGAATGAAATTGGGTCATTTGTAGAGACCTTGATGGATCTAGAGACTGTCATACAGAGTGAAGTAAGTCAGAAAGAGAGAAACAAATATTGTATGTTAACGCATATATGTGGAACCTAGAAAAATGGTAAAGAGGAACCGGTTTCCAGGGCAGAGATAGAGACACAGATGTAGAGAACAAACATATGGACACCAAGGTGGGAACGACATGTGAGGGTGGTGGTGGGATGAATTGGGAGACTGGGATTCACATGTGCACACATATGTATAAAATAGATATCCAGTAAGAACCTGCTGTATAAAAGAAATAAATAAATTTTAAAAAAATTAAAAATAAATAAATAACATTTAATAAAATAAACCAAAAAACGTTTTTCCCTTCACATAGACATCTTTATATTAATGCATTATTTCCATGTTTATATCTCCAAATTAAAAAAAAAGAGAAATAAATAAAATCTACCTTGAACCAAAAAGAAAAAAAGAAAAAAAATAAATAAACAGAACCCCCCAGTTATACAGAGGATAGTCGTAATAGGGCACTTGCTCCAGTTGTAAAAAATTCTTAAGTTGGTCAGAGGTGGGAAATCGTCTCCCATGCAGTGAGCAGCGCTCCCCCCACACAAGGAACATCCTCATTGCAAAGCTGGGGGACTGTGTCGAGGCATCTGTGAGTAAATGTGAGCTGAGCCCCAGTCCTGCTGCAGCTGAACTCTCCCCACCCTTTCCAGGTAAAACAGCTGAATATGTACAAGCACTTGCAAGCCTAGAGGAAGGGCTGTGGAGCCACACAAACGACAGCACGCAGGCCGACTTGGTGCCTGCTGGCCAGCCAGGATGGTCCTGGCCCCAGATGCTCTTCTGGAAGCTTTCCATTTCCCTACCTGTGATACCCCTCCTGCCACGGCCCCCACTGCTTTTTTACTTCCTCACCTCTGCATGGGGAGAAATTCCAGCGGCAGGTATGGATGACACATCCTCTTCTTTAGCAGGTGGCAGCCTGGCAACTCCTGCAGAAAGTCCAGCAGAGCCCCACTCACACTGTGCCACCCACAAAGCCATGGCCCCTCACTCCCTCCCACCACCCCAGCCCCGAAACTGCTGACGGGGCAGAGAATATGGCGTCAGGCACAGCTACAGAGGCTCTTGCTGACTGGAGAGGTGTTTATATTGACCTCAACCAAGGCACACCTGGGGAGGGCTGGCAGGCAGTGTCAGGCTGCCCAAATCAGCCAATCCTCACCCCTCAGGGGATCACAGTTGCAGAAAATGAAACTTGCTAAACGGGCCACGGCCAAGGAACAGGTGTGGGCTCTTGAGAGTCAGGATAGACAAGGGGCTTCAGCTGCGGCTTTTTTCTCATCATTTTATCTGGTCCATGAGTGGAAAACAACTTCAAGAAGACCCTATACTATTGAGAGGAACCCAGGAGTCAGGGAGAGGAGTGATGGTGGGTGGAGACAGAGGCCTGGTGCCCTGGCTGCAGTGGAAGTGTCTGGAGCACCAGGCCGAGAGAGGCTGCACAGAGTGATAGCCAGGGTCACAGACCTGTCAGGGCTGCTGTTTGTTAGTTCAAGTCCTGCTCTGAGGCGTTCTGTGTCACCTGTGAGCGACAGGTGAGATGGGGGTTCTCTGCAAGGTGGGCTATGTGCACAGTTCTTGTGTGTCCAGCCCTGCTTGGGTACCTGCCCAGGGGAGCTCCGTATCCTGGGAAGGGCCTGAATATGAGAGCCCAATGTGCTGCTGGGTAACTGCACAGGTGAGCTCCATACCCTGGGAGGGACTTGACCACGAGGGCCCCGTGGGCTGTGGGTTGGGGGGTGCAGCCCAGGTGAGCTCCATATCCTGGGATTGGCCTGACCACGAGAGTCCCATTGGCTGCTGGGGACCTGGTAAATGATATCAGGACAGTCAGTGAAGCCACCGAGGATATACATCCAGTAGCTCCTATTTCCTACACCCTGCAGGTCATTCTACCATCCACCAGGCCATGGCATTCGGTATTAGACTTCAATGATGCCTTCTTCTGTATTCCATTCATCTCAGAGTCACAAGGATTTTTGGTTTGTTAGTGGCAGGACACAACATGCAACCAAAGCAATAATGCTGGGCCGTCCTTCCCCAATGGTTCAAAAATACCCACACCATCATTGTGGAAATGTCCTCTAAAGACCTAAAAGTTCTACCTCTGTAAAAGGGAACCCTCCTTCAATATGCAGAGGACATTCTGATCGCCAGGCCTACTAAAGACGCCTCTGAACTACCTAGTCAAGAAAGGATAGAAGGTGTCCAAGAAAAAGGCTCAAATATCCCAGGCTAAGGTGACATGCCTGGGCTTCATTTTCACAGATATTCGGAGAAACACATCCCAGGATAGGGAAGAAGCCATTTGCAGCCTTACCTCTTCTAAAACTAGAAGACAGCTTAGGGGTTCCTGGGGAGGCCAAGGTTTTCTGCATCTGGATCCCTAACTACAGTCTAATAGCTGGGCCTCTACATGAAACACTGACATGAAAAGATGATGATCCTTTTGAATAGAATCCAGAAGCAGCCTTTCAAGAATGGAAAGAGCAGTCAATTCAGACCCTTGCCCAGGAACTCCCTAATTTAGCTAAACCCTTTGACCTTTACATACCCGGTCATAGGTTAATCGCCCTTGGAGCCTTAGTGCAAAAACTGGGACCACTTGAAATGCAGCAACACAAGAATGCCCTTCAGGTATGATAAACTATGGTCACCAATGGCTTTGCCCACCGACTCATCAGGCCAGGATACTGGGTTATCTAAAAAGCTGAATCAGAAGCCCGCAAGGCCAGCTCCCTCCTAAGGGAAAAGGACCCCACGTGGTGATCCTAACCACCCATCATGCCCTGAAGTTGAAGGGGTCGCTCTGTGGACACACTGACCTCGAGTGAGGAGGCCCTCCAACTCCAACCTCCGGAGAGACAAACGGGGGCAACAGGCCCCCAAAATGACTCGTGTGACCATCACTTGACCTGGAGTTTCTCTCAGAAAACAACAAGACTGTGCCCCGAAAGAGCAGACTACTGCTTGCAGGACTTACTGCACCCAGAGGGGAGCTAATAAGCTTGGCGGGGGAAACATATATCATGCTTTCACCATAGAAAGCCCTACAGACACCGCGGTGATGGTGGTCAATATGACCGGCTGGACTGATGGCTACTTCTAAAGGCCGTTGACTCAGTGGACGTCATGGTCCTGGATCACCACTGACCCTTGACTGTCTGGGAGTTGTGCGGGCAGGGCTCTGACACATGGTGCTGTGTGTACATTAATTCAGGGACCTAATTAAAGAAAGCACAGACTAGTGGTCAGAGCATCTAGGCTGGCAAAAAACGTCAGCCTAAGGTCGCCGAACAAATGTGGGGTGGGGTGAAACCTGCCACCGCAGCATCTCTGCGCATCTCTTTCCTGGACCCTTAAAGGTCATTAGAATCTATAACACTTCCAATGCTGGTGCTCAGGCGGACGAGAAGTGAGGCAGGAGTCCTTGGGACAATCAACCTCACATGGAGGCTGGTGGGTAATGTTTTGCCCCTCCCCCCATGTATCAGGGCTCCCACCACAGCATGAAGCAGTTACAAAAGAGGGGTCTGCACCCTCAACACCCCAAGAATGAGGAACAGAACCAAAAGCCAAGGAGGTGTTCATCTCCGGCAACGTTCATTAAAAACTCCTGGGAGATAAAAAGAGAATCTGGGCAATAAAATAAAGTCTAACCTGTGTTTCCTTTGTGCTTTGTCTAATTTCACGTGCTCCTAGGGTTCAGCATGCAGAGGTCCCACACCCGGCACTTCAGACCCGATTTCCTAGTTCAGAATGGCTGGGGCGACACCTCAGCTAGCGGGGTCCCATGAAGACTCCACGGCATAGAGCCTGAGCTGCAGCCAACCCAGCCCTCGAGAGCTCCATCCCCTCCCTCCCACTGACGCTGCCGGGATCCCTACACAGCAGCGCAGAACACAGCCCGTGGGGGAGTGCACGCTCTCACCTCTCCTTTCTGTTTTCAAAATAATGTTTCCTTTGCTTCTGAACCAAACTCAGTCTTGATCTGTTGGCTCCAATGACACTGGGCACGGGGACTCCTGTTGGGGTCCACTCTGGAGGATCAGTAACAGAAATTGAGAACATTGTAACTTCAATGAACAGATGTGTGAGCCAAACTGTAGTTAACATAGAGCAGTGTATATCGCTCGGGTAAAATAAGATGTTTCTAAGACTTACATTTGATATTTCCATCACCTTCCTATAAGCAAGTTCAGTGAAGACATTTGTCTTATTTGTCAGGTCAACATTAGAGAAATGAAGTGATTTATTTCCATGGATGTACATCGAATACTCTTAGCTGAAGCTTCAATCGTGTTTCCAATGCTTTTCCATTGAAAATGATACCTCTCTTTCAGCTCTCCCATTTCTGAGAAGTATAAAATCTTATAATTTATTATTACCAAAGGGGAAAGGTAGGAGAAGGGATAAATTAACAGTTTGGGTTTAAAACATACACACTGCTATGTATAAAATAGATCATCAACAAGGAACTACTGTATAGCACAGGGAACTACACTGAATATTTTGCAATAACCTATAAGGGGAAATAATCTGAAAAAGAATAGATATTTTTATTGACATCATCTATCAATGACAGACAAAATGTAACCTAAGCAAGGCCAATGGTGAGCGCTTCTGACCCTGAAGATTTCAATCATCTAAAGTTTGTGCTCTGCCTATTTCCCACGGCCCTTAATGGACATGCATGTAGCCGTAGCCTAAAAATTCCCCAGTTTGGGGTTCGGGGAGGCACTGATTTGGAAAAATCCCTGGTGTTCTCCTTACATGCACGGGACCCTTCCTACAGCTAAAACATGCCTGTCACACCTAGAGGAGAGTACACCATTTGATCGGAAAGAGTTTGGAAAAGGCACCTCATCTCCTCATCGCCTGGTGCTTGGGTTCACCCCTCCAGCATCTTTCCTAACAACCTCCTCACTTGGGCATATCAGCACCGTCAACATCCTGTTGCACACAGTTTGGAATTTGTCCAGAGGATGAAGCGGAAGGATGAGAAAAATTTAGAGACAAGTCTTAGGTTTTTGGACAGGCACATGCCACTCTAATTTTCAATCCGGAAGACAAATTCATCAAAGGCTAGTATTGCCCACGGAAACAGAATAGGGCTAGAGGAAATCCCGCTGTTTTGTGTCCAGTTTCCATAAACACAAGTTGAATAATGGAACTCAGGGTCACTAAAATTCATGAAACTGCAGAGTTGAAAATATCTATCGTCGAAAAATGTCTTGAGGTAAGTCACAGAAAAGTACTTGTAAGCAAGGGAGAGTGCCAGGAAACATATTGAACAGGTAGAAAGGACTCCCCGTTAAAGTGCAAGAAAAGGGTCTGAACTTCGCCAATGATGCTGTTGGCCAAAAAGGGCGTATGCATTTTTTCTGAATATATTCAAGTAAAGGCCATACACACTTTTTATCCAACCAAACAGGTGGACACTGGAAATCAATACTACAAAATGTATCACTTCACATCAGTCAGAAGGGCCATCCACGTAAAGTGTAAACACCAGAAATGCAGGACAGGGCAAGGAGAAAAGGGAGCCCTGTGAGGCTAATAGTGGAAATGCAATTTGCCAACGGCCACTCTGGCGAAGTGTATTGTGTTTGCTAAAACATCTAAAAAATGAGCTACAGAGCATAGGGCACTTGCACTCATGGGCGTATACCTTGGGGAAAACCAAAATCGACAGAAGACAGGCACCCCAACGTTTACCACCTCTCTGTTAAAAAGGGCCTCAACTTGGATATAACCTAAATGTCCCTGGAAGGATAAAATGGATAAAAGAGATGGGGTACTTATGTAGAGTGGAATATGACTCATCCAGAAATCAATGAAATAAGGCCAGTTGGAACAACTCTGGAGGAGTTACATATGATTATTCTAAGTGACATATGTCAGAAAGAAAAAGACACATATCATAAGATGTCACTTAAAGGTGGAATCAAAAATGGCTACACATGAAATAAATTACAATACAGAAACATAGTCAAATATGTAGAAAATAGACATAAGGCTGCTAAATGGGAAAGGTGGGGAATGGTGAGGTATTATCCAGGAGGTTGAAATAGGCAAAGATACCATTCCAAGTACCAAATTGAATAACTGACAAGGCCTACACGGTACCTCAAAGAAGTGCACTCAGCCCACTCAAGTCACTGGAAAATAATACATATGACTGGTAAGCATCTGAAAAGGAATTTATTGTTGTCTCACAGTACATGAATCAAGTGGATGTACAGGAGCAAAAAACAGAGCTTTGAAAATCAGCTGTAACCAATATAAAAATAAATTGAAAAATATTTATAGAAACAGTGAGACAGACAAAAATTCTTACAACTTTTGTTGAAGGTCTACGATGTAACATGAATTGAACACATGTAGACCCACAGCAGGATGATATATAAGGCTGGAAGCTATGCACGCTTAGAGATGTTAGAGAGGCTTGGTGAGAAAATGCAGACCTTTTAAAGTAATACTGCCTGGTACCCATTCGATGGGTCCCAAATCTGCAGGTTCAAGGGAATCTTCTGACAGTGAAAACATGCCTGGGAAACTGAGATGAATGTACACCATGTGCTCAGGAAAAGGTGTCTAAAATGCACCTCATTTTTGATCTCCTGGTGCTGAGGTTCGCCATTCCAGCCACATTACTAACAATCTCCCCACTTGGAGAATCAGCACCTTTAACCTCCTGTTTTACACAGTTTTCAATTTGTGCAGAGGATAAATGGGAAGAGGGGGAACCAATGAGAGGTTAGCTGTAGGAGTTTTGACAGGCACATGCCACTCCATTTTCCCATTAGGAAGAAGAATTAACCAAAGGCTCAGCCTGCCTCCCCAGAACCGGAATAGGGCCGGAAGCAATCCAATGGTTTGGCATACAACACACAAAAAAAGCGAGTTGCAAAATGCAGCTCAGGAGCAGACAATTCAAAGACCTGCAAAGATATAAATGATAACCAACGTCCAAAAATATATTCAGGTAAGGCAACGAAGAGGATCTGAATGAGAGGCAGAATTGCAGGAAACAGATTTCAAAAGGTAGATTCTACTCACATTTAAATCATATTAAAAGCAGCAGAATTTCTAAAATGATGCAGTTGGGCAAAAGGGTGTATGTGTTTTTTTCGTGAATATCTTCAGGAAAAAAACACAGACAGAGTTTTTGGCCAACCAAGCAAGAGGGAAATGCATATCTGCACAACAAAGAAGTCTCAATTTCCACTGCTCAGAAAGGCCATCCAAAAAATGTGTACAAACCAGAAATGCAGGAGAGGCTATGGGAAACAGGGAGCTAAGTCACGCTGATGGGTGGGGTATAAATATCCAAGAGCCACTCTGAAGAAGTGTATGCTGTTTCCTAAAACATCTAAAATACAAAGCCCCCGAGCAAAGGGGACTTCAACTCATGGGCATATAACTTGGGAAGTCTAAATATCAATAAGACACAGGCACCCCAAAGTTTAGGGCTGCTCTGCATACAAGAACCTCAACTTTGGTACACCTAAAATATCCCAGGAAAAACAGAAATGCATAAAGAACTTGTGGTAATTTTGTACAACGGAATATCACTCAGACGTGAAATCAATGTATATAAGGCCAGTAGCAGCATAATGAGTGGATTTAAGTATGATGATTCTAAGGGAAATTAGTCACACAGAAAAAAGAATCTTATCATAAGATATCATTTATAGAGGAAATGTCAATATCACAACACATGAACTGAATTAGGAAAGAGAACAGAGTCTCACATTTAGAAAAAAAAAATCTTATGCCTGCTTCAGGAGAAAGGAGAGGTGGGGTGATGCATAAAACCATAGTTTGATATTAACACAGGTACCATTCCATAAACCAAATACAGAATAGACAAGACCTACAACTTCCTCAGTGAACGGGACTCAACACCCCTATTTCCCGCATAGGTATATATCTGACTAGTAAGAATTTTAAAACCTATGTATTAATATGTCTTCGTAAGGGAACCAATTGTGTCTAGACCGGCATAAACAAGTCAGTGATAATCAGCTCAACCCCATTATAAACATGAATTTCAAAAACAAAACCAAAAAACAGCGAAATTCTTACACAATTCCTTCAAAGGTTCTGATGAAACCTGGAACGACCCTATCGGCAAAGACAGCTGGATGAGACATAAGGCTGGAGACTTGGGACTGAGACGACTGGTGAGATTGGGAGAGAAAATGCAGACCCTTAAACTAGTAATGCATGCAACCATTCCATGGGTCCCAAATCTCCAGGTAGAAGGGAATATCACTACAGTTATAACATGTATGGGAAACCTAGAGAATGGACAACCTGTCATGGCAAATGTTTCTAAAACTCTCCTAATTTTTCTTCTCCTTCTGCTCCAGTTTGGTATTCCAACTGCTTTACTATCAATCTCCCAACTTAGGAGAGTCTGCCCCTATAACCTCCTGGTGCACACCGTTTGCTAATTGTTCAGAGGATGAAAGGGAAGAGGGAGAACCTATCAGAGAGTAGATGTAGGCATTTGGACGGGCACATGTCACTCAAATTTCCCATCAGCAAGAAGAATTAACCAAAGCCTCAGCCACCCACAGGGAACCAATATAGCCACCCCTGGAACCAGTATAGGTCCTGAAGCAAAATTGTGGATTTGCGGCCAGCTCACAAAAATGGGATTTGAAAATTGGGGCTCAGGGGCACAGCAATTCACAAACCTGCAGAGTTATAAAGGATTACTCTCTTCCAAAATCTCTTGAGGGAAGGAAAGAAGGGGACTTGAAAATGAGGCAGAATTGCACAAAACATATTTCAAGAGGTAAATTGGAATCGCCTTTAAAGTACAGGAAAAGCATCACAACTTGGACAGTGATGCCGTTGGCCAAAAAAAATTGGCCCTTTCTGGCCAATTAAGCAAGCACACAATGCAAATGCACACTACAAAGAATTGTCACTTCCCACCGGTCAAAAGGGACATCGGAATATCTGTAAAAACCAGAAAGGCAAGAGAGAGTTGACAAGGGCATGAAGCAATGTGATCCCAATGGTTATGGAGGAATGTAATGACAAGCGCATGGAGCATTGTGATGACAAGATTATGTAGCATTTTGCTGACAAAGGCAAGGAGCATTGTGATGACAAGCTTCATGGAGCACTGTGATGACAAGGATCACGGAGCATTGTGATTACAGGGATCATGGAGCATTGGGATGACAAGGGCATGGATCACTGTGATGACAAGGGTCATGGAGCATTTTGATGACAAGAGTCCCAGATCATTGTGTTATCAGGGTTCATGGATCGTTGTGATGACAGTGGTCATGGAGCATTGTGATGACAGGGGTCATGGAGCATTGTGATGAGAAGGTGATGGAGCATTGGGCTGAAAATGCTCATGGAGTATTGTGATGAAAGGGGTCATGGAGCATTGTGATGACAAGGTACTGGAACATTGTGATGAGAAGACCATGGAGCCTTGTGATGACAAGTCTCATGGAGCATTCTGATGAAAAGGGGCATTGGGCATTGTGATTACAGGAGTCTTGGAGCATTGTGATGACAAGGGCATGAAGCATTAGGATGAGAAGGCCATGGAGCGTTCTGATGTCATGCATCATGGAGCTTTGTGATGACAAGGGCATGGAGCATTGTGATTACAGGGTTCTTGGAGCACTGTGATGAAAAGGGTATGGATCATTGTCATGAAAAAGGCATGGAGCCTTGTCATGACAGGGTTCAAGGAGCATACTGAAGACAAGTGTCAGGGAGCATTGTGATGACAAGGGTATTGAGAATTGTGATGACAAAGGTCATGGAGCATTGTGATGAGAAGAAATGGATAATTGTTATGACAAGTGTCATGGGGCGTTGTGATGATAAGTGTTATGGAACATTGTGATCACAAGGATTTGGAGCATTGTGATGACAGAGGTCATGGAGCATTTTGATTTCATTGTGATGACAATAGCCTGAACCATTATGATGTTGCACATGGTGCATTGTGATGACAGGGTTCATGGAGCATTGAGATGAAAAGGGGCATGGATTATTGTTATTACAGGAGTCTTGGAACATTGTGATGACATGGGCATGGAGCATCATGAATGAGAAGGCCATGGAGCATTCTGATGACATGCGTCATGGAGCTTTGTGATGACAAGGGCATGTAGCATTGTGATTACAGGGTTCTTGGAGCATTGTGATGACAAGGGTCATTGAGCCTTGTGATGACAAGGCTGTGGAACATTGTGATGGCAGTGGTCATGAAGCATTGTTATGACAGGGGTAATGGAGCATTGTGATGAGAAGGGCATGGAGCATTGGTCTGAAATGTTTCATGGATTATTGTGATGAGAGTGGGCATGGAGCATTGTGATGACAAGGACACTGAACACTGTGATACATGGGTCATGGTGGATTGTAATGACAAGGGCATGGAGCATTGTGATGAGAAGGGCATCGGGCATTGTGATGACAAGCATCATGGGGCTTTGTGATGACAAGGGCATGGAACAATGTGATGAGAGGGTTCATGGAGCATTGTGATGAAAATGACTTGGAGCATTTTGATGACAGGGGCATGGAGCATTGGTCTGATAAGTTTCATGGATAATTGTGTTGAGAGTGGGCATGGCACATTGGGATGATAAGGGCATGGAGCATTGGGATGACAAGGTCATGGAATATTGTGAAGACAGGTGTCAGGGAGCATTGTGATGACATATTTCATGGCCCATTGTGATGACATTGGCATGGAGCATTGTGATGCCAAGTGTTATGGAGGATTGTGATGACAAAGGTAATGGAGCATTGTGATGACAAGGGCTTGGAGCATTGTGATGACAAGAGCATGTAACATTGTTATGAGAACTGTCATGGAGCATTGTGATGACAAGGACGTGGAGAATTTTGATAACAAGGTACATGGAGTATTGTGATGATCAGGGCATGGAGCATTGTGATGGCAAGACCGTGGAGCACTGTGATGAGAAGACCATGGATAATTGTGATGACGAGCATCATGGAGCACTGTAATGACAAGGGGCATGGAGCATTGTGATGACACGGGTCATGGATCATTGTGATGACAAGTGTCACGGAGCATTCTGATGACAAGCTTGTGGAGTATTGTGATGACAATGGCATGGAGCATTGTGATGAAAAGGGCATGGATCATTGTGATGAAAAATGCATGGAGACATGTCATGACAGGGTTCAAGGAGCATACTGATGACAAGTGTCAGGGTGCATTGTGATGACAAGTGTATTGAGAATTGTGATGACAAAGGTCATGGAGCATTGTGATGAGAAGTCCATGGATAATTGTGATGACCAGCGTCATGGGGCGTTGTGATGGCAAGTGTTATGGAACATTGTGATCACAAGGGTTTGGAGCATTGTGATGACAGAGGTCATGGAGAATTTTGATTTCATTGTGATGACAATAGCATGAAGCATTATGATAGTGGGCATGGTGCATTGTGATGACAGGGTTCATGGAGCAATGAGATGAAAAGGGGCATGGAGCGTGGTGATTACAGGGGTCTTGGAGCATTGTGGTGACAAGGGTCATGGAGCCTTGTGATGACAAGGCCGTGGAACATGGTGATGGAAGGGGTCATGGAGCATTGTTATGACAGGGGTAATGGAGCATTGTGATGACAAGGGCATGGAGCATTGGGCTGAAAATATTCATGGAGTATTGTGATGACAGGGGTCATGGAACATTGTGATGACAATGGAATGGAGCACTGTGATGACAAGTTCCTGGAGCATTGTGATGAGAAAACCATGGAGCCTTATAATGAAAAGTCTCATGGAGCATTCTGAAGAAAAGGGGCATGGAGCACTGTGATTGCAGTGATCTTGGAGCATTGTGATGACAAGGGCATGGAGCATTGCGATGAGAAGGCAATGGAGCATTCTGACAGGCGTCATGGAGTTTTGTGATGACAAGGGCATGGAGCATTGTGATTACAGGGGTCTTGGAGCATTGTGATGAAAAGAGCGTGGATCATTCTTATGAAAAAGATATGGAGCCTTGTCATGACAGGTTTCAAGGAGCATACAGACCACAAGAGTCAGGGAGCATTTTGATGACCAGTGTATTGAGCACTGTGATGACAAAGGTCATGGAGCATTGTGACGACAAGGACATGGAGTATTGTGATGACAAGCACATGGAGCTTGCTCTGACAGGGGTCATGGAGCATTGCGATGACAAGTGCATTGAGAATTGTGATGACAAATCATGCAACACTTTGATGAGAAGTGTCATGGAGCATAGTGATCCCAGGAACGTGGAGAATTATAATGACAGGGACATGGAGCAGTGTGATGACAAGGGCATGGACCATTGTTATGGCAAGACCATGGAGCATTGTGATGAGAAGACCATGGATAATTGTGATGACAAGCCTCATGGAGCACTGTAATGACAAGGGGTGTGGAGCATTGTGATGACAGGGGTCATGGAGCATTGTTATGACAGGGGTAATTGAGCATGGTGATGAGAAGTGCATGGAGCATTGGTCTGAAATATTTCATGGATTATTGTGATGAGAGTGGGCATGGAGCATTGTGATGACAAGGGCACGGAACACAGTGATACATGGGTCATGGAGGATTGTAATGACAACGGCATGGAGCATTGTGATGAGAAGGCCATGTAGCATTCTGATGACATGCGTCATGGAGTTTTGTGATGACAAGGGCATGGAGCATTGTGATTACAGGGTTCTTGGAGCTTTGTGATGACAAGGGTCATGGAGCCTTGTGATGACAAGGCCGTGGAACGTTGTGATGGCATGGGTCATGGAGCATTGTGATGACAAGGGCAGCAGCATTGGTCTGAAAATTTTCATGGATTATTGTGATGAGAGTTGGCATTGAGCATTGTAATGACAAGGGCACGGAACACAGTGATACATGGGTCATCGAGGATTGTAATGACAAGGGCATGGAGCATTGTGATGAAAAGGGCATCGAGTAGTGTGATAAGTGTCATGGAGCTTTTTGATGAAATTGCATGGATCAATGTGATGAGAAGGTCCATGGAGCATTGTGATGACAATGGCATGGAGCATTGTGATGCCAAGGGTCATGGAGCTTTGTGATGACAAAGGTCATGGAGCATTTTGATGACAAGGGCGTGGTGCCTTGTGATGAGAAGGGCAGGGAGCATTGTGATGACAGGGTCATGGAGCATTTTGATGCAAAGGGTCATGGAGCATTTTGATGACAGGGGTTATGGAGCACTGTGATGTCAGGGGTCATCGAACATTGTGATGATAAGTGCATGTAGCATTGTGATGACAGGAGTCATGGAACATTGTGATGACAGCGGTGAGGGAGTACTGTGATGAATAGTGATGTAACATTTTGATATCAGTGGTGAGAGAGCATTTTGATGAGAAGTGCATGGAGCATTGTGATGACAAGGTATAAGGGGCATTGTGATGACAAGATTGTGGAGCACTGTGATGACAAGCGCATGGCACATTGTGATGACAAGGGTCATGGAGCATTGTGCTGACAAGCCCATGGAGCATTGTGATGACAAGGGTCATGGAGCATTGTGTTGAGAAAGGCATAGAGCATTGTGATGACATGGGTCAAAGAGCATTGTGATGAACACTTCATGGAGCACTGTGGTTAAAAAGTCATAGAGACTGTTGATGATGAAGGCATGGACCATTGTGATGACAAAGGTCATGAAGCATTGTGATGACTGGAGTCACGGAGCATTGTGATGACAGGGGTCATGGAGCATTGTGATGACAAGGGCATGGAGCGTTAGTCTAATAAGTTTCATGGATTATTGCGATGACAGTTGGAATGGAGCACTGTGATGGCAAGGGAATGGAGTATTGTGATGACAAGGTCATGCAGTATTATGAAGAGAGGTGTCAGGGAGCATTGTGATGACATATGTAATGGCCCATTGTGATGACAGTGGCATGGAGCATTGTGATGCCAAGTGTCATGGAGGATTCTGATGACAAAGATAATGGAGCATTGTGATGACAATGGTTTGGAGTATTGTGATGACAAGGGTCAGGGAGCATTGTGCCAACAAGTACATGGAGAATTGTGATGACAAGGGTCATGGAGCATTCTGATGACAATCTTGTGGAGTATTTTGATGACAATGGCATGGAGCATTGTGATGAAAATGGCATGGGACATTGTGATGAAAAAGGCATGGAGCCTTTTTGTGACAGGGTTCAAGGAGCATTCTGACGACAAGTGTCAGGGAGCATTGTGATGACAAGTGTATTGAGCATTGTGATGACAAAGGTCATGGAGCATTGTGACAATAAGGGCATGGAGTATTGAGATGACAGGCGTCATGGAGAGTTGTGATGACAAGTGTTATGGAACATTGTGATCACAAGAGTTTGGAGCATGGTGATGACAGAGGTCATGGATCATTTTGATTTCAAGGAGCATGGAGCATTGTGATGACAAGGGCATGAAGCAATGTGATCCCAAGTTTCATGGAGGATCGTGATGACAATGGTAATGGAGTATTGTGATGACAAGTGCATAGAGCATTGTAATGACAAGGTCATGTAGCATTTTGCTGACAAAGGCATGGAGCATTGTGATGACAGGTGTCATGGAGCACTGTGATGACAAACATCACGGAGCATTGTGAATACAGGGGCCATGGAGCATTGGGATGACAAGGGAATGGATCAATGTAATGACAAGGGTCATGGAGCATTGGGCTGAAAATGTTCATGGGGTATTGTGATGACAGGGGTCATGGAGCATTGTGATGACTAGGAAATGGAGCATTGTGATGACAAGAGTCCCTTATCATTGTGTTGTCAGGTGTCATGGAGCGTTGTGATGACAGTGGTCATGGAGCATTGTGATGATATGGGTCATGGAGCATTGTGATGAGAAGGTCATGGAGTATTGGGCTGAAAATATTCATGGAGTATTGTGATGACAGGGGTCATGGAGCATTGTGATGATAAGGGAATGGAGCATTTTGATGACAATGTCCTGGAGCATTTTGATGAGAAGACCATGGATTCATGGGATAACATGTCTCATGGAGCATTCTGATGAAAAGGGGAATGGAGCATTGTGATTACAGGTGTCTTGGAGCATTGTGATGACAATGGCATGGAACATTGTGATGAGAAGGCCATGGAGCATTCTCATGGCATTTGTCATGGAGCTTTGTGATGACAAGGGCAAGGAGCATTGTGATTGCAGGGGTCTTGGAGCATTGTGATGAAAAGGGCATGGAACATTGTGATGAAAAAGGCATGGAGCCTTGTCATGAAAGGGTTCAATGAGCATACTGATGGCAAGAGTCAGGGAGCATTGTGATGACAAGTTTATTTAGCATTGTGATGACAAATGTCATGGGGCATTGAGATGGGAAGACCATGGATAATTGTGATGAGTAGCGTCCTGGGGCATTGTGATGACAAGTGTTATGGAACATTGTGATCACAAGGGTTTGGAGCACTGTGATGACAGAGGTCATGGAGCATTTTGATTTCATTTTGATGACAATAGCATGAAGCATTATGATGATGGGCATGGTGCATTGTGATGACAGGGTTCATGGAGCATTGTGATGAAAAGGGGCATGGAACATTGGTCTCAGAAGTTTCATGGATTATTGTGATGACATTGGGCATGGCACATTGTGATGACAAGGGCATGGAGCATTGTGATGACAAGTTCATGGAGTATTGTGAAGACAGGTGTCAGGGAGCATTGTGATGACATATTTCATGTTCCATAGTGATAACAATAGCACGGAGCATTGTGATGCCAAGTGTCATGGAGGATTGTTGTGACAGTGGTAAAGGAGCATTGTGATGACAAGGGCCACTGATAATTTTAATTTCCAGTTCGTGAAACATTGTGATGACAAGCGCATGGAGCTTCCTATGACAGGGGTCATGGAGCATTGTGATGACAAGTGCATGGAGTATTGTGATGACAAGAGCATATAACATTGTGATGAAAAGTGCCATGGAGCATTGTGATGACAAGGACGTGGAGCATTGTGAGGACAAGGGACATTGAGCTGTGAGATGACCAGGGCATGGAGCATTCTGATGGCAAAACCGTGGAGCATTGTGATGTGAAGACCTTGAGTAATTGTGATGACGAGCATCATGGAGCACTGTAATGAAAAGGGGCATGAAGCACTGTGATGATTGGTGTCAGGGAGCACTGTGATGACAGGGGTCATGGAGCATTTTGATAACAAGAGCATGTAATGTTGTGATGAGAAGTGTCATGTAGCATCGACATGACAAGGACGAGGAGAATTGTGATGACAAGGGACATGGAGCATTGTGATAACTAGGGCATGGTGCAATGTGATGACAGGGGCCATGGTGCATTCTGACATAAGATATCACTTATGAAGGGAATATAAACATGGCTACATATGAACTGAATTAGGAAACAGAACAGAGTCTCAGATTTAGAAAACACACTTATGCTTGCTGAAGGGGAAAGGAGAGGTGGGGAGATGCACAAAACCAGAGTTTGATATTAGCACAGGTACCGTTCCATAATCCAAATACAGAATAGACAAGAACTACTCCTTCCGTAGTGAACGGGACTCAAAACCCCTATTTCCAGCAGAGGAATATATCTGACTACTAAGAATCTTAAAATCAGTGTATTTATATGTCTCTGTAAGGGAATCAATTTTGTCTAGACCGGCAAAAACAAGTCAGGGAAAATCAGCTCAACCCCATTATAAAACTGAATTTGAAAAACAAAACAAAATAAAAAAAAAAACAGCAATATTCTTACACAATTCCTTCAAGGGCTCTGATGCAACCTGGAATGACACTATCTACAACAACAGCTGGAAGAGACATAAGGCTGGACACATGGGACTGAGGGGATTGGTGAGATTGCTGGCGAAAATGCAGTCCCTTTGAAGACATAATGTGTGCCACCCATTCGATGGGTGCCAACTCTCCAGGTTGAAGGTAATATTACTACAGCTATAAAATGTACGGAAAACCTAGAGAGTGGACACACTGTGAATACGAAAGGTTTCTAAAACTCAAAGAAAAGTCCTTCTCCTGGTGCTCCGGTTTGACTTTCCAACTGCTTTACTATCAATCTCCCAACTTGGCGAGAAGGACCCTTTAACCTCCTGGTTCCCACTGGTTGCCAATTTGGCTGAGGATGAAAGGGAGGAGGGAGGACAAATGAGAGAGTAGCTGTTAGGTATTTCGACGGGCACATGTCACTCTAATTTCCTGGTAGGAAGAAGAATTAACCAAAGTCCCAGCCACCCACCGGGAACCAGTATAGTTCCTGAACCAAAATTTTGGACGTGCGTTCAGCTCACAAAAAAACGAGTTGAAAAATGGAGCTCAGGGGCACAGCAATTCACAAACTGGCAGATTAACAAAGGACAACTATCACCCAAAAATCTGTTGAGGGAAGGCAACGAGGCCAACTTGAAAGCGAGGCAGAATAGCAGGAAACAGATTTCAAGAGGTACGTAGGAATTGCCTGTAAAGCACAGGAAGAGGGGCACAACTTCGACAATGATGCACTTGCACAAAAAGGGCGTATGCGTTTTCTCCTGAATATATTCAGGAGAAAACGCATACGCCCTTTTTGGCCAAGCAAGCAAGTGGGCAATGCAAATCTGCACTACAAAGAAGTATCTCTTCCCACCCGTCAAAAGGGACATCCACAAAATGTGTAAAAACCAGAAAGGCAAGACAGGCTCTGGAGAACAGGAGCCTTGTTATGAAGATGGGCGGGAGGTAAATTGCCAACTGCCTCACTGGAGGAGTGGGTTGTGTTCCCTAAAACAAGTAAACAACAGAGCTACAGAGCCAAGGGCATTTCCAGTCTAGGGAAAATACCTTGGGAAAACTGAAAATCAATATGGCAGAACCATCCCCGAATTCAGGGCAGCACTGCTTACTAGAACCTCAACTTGAGTACACCTTAAATATCCCAGGAAATATAAAAATGGTTCAAAAAATTGTGCTACTTACGTACGATGGAATATCCCTCAGCCATGAATCAATATCATAAGACCAGTAGCAGCAAAGTGAGTGGATTCACGTACGATGATTCTAAGTGAAATAAGTCACACAGAAAAAGAAACTTATCATACGATATCACTTATGAAGAACCTGTAAAAATGGCTACACAGGAACTGAGTTAGGAAAGAGAACAGAGTCTCACATTTAGAAAACACTCTTATGCCTGCTTAAGGGGGAAGGAGAGGTGGGGTGATGCATAAAACCAGAGTTTGATATAAGCACAGGTACCTTTCAAAAAACCAACTATGGAATAGATAAGACGTACACATTCCTCAGTGAAAGGGACTGAAAACCCGATATTTCCCGCAGAGGAATAGATCTGTCTAATAAGAATTTAAAAACCTATGTATTGATATGTCTCCCTAAGGGAATCTGGATTGTCTAGACTGGCATAAACATGGCAGTGAGAATCAGCTCAAACCCACTATAAAAAGGAATTTCAAAAACAAAACAAATAAACAGGAAAATTCTTTGCAATTCCTTCAGGGTCTCTGACAAACCCTTGAATGACCCTATCTACAATGACAGCTGGATGTGGCATAAGGCTGTACACTTGGGACTGCGAGGATGGGTGAGACTGTGTGAGCAAATGCACACCATTTAAAGCAATAATGCATGGCCCCCATTCCATGGGTCCCAACTCTCCAGGTTGAAGGGAATATTACTACAGATATAACATGTACAGGAAACCTAGAGAATGGAAACACTGTTAATACGAAAGGTTTCTAAAACTCAACGAATAGTCCCTCTCCTGCTGCTCCTGTTTGACTTTCCAACTGCCTTACTATCAATCAACCAACTTGCAGAGACAGCCCCTTTAACATCCTGATTCACACAGGTTGCCAATTAGGCAGAGGATGGAAGGGAAGAGGGAGAACCAATGAGAGAGTAGCTGTTAGGCATTTGGACGGGCATATGTCATTCAAATTTCCCGGCAGGAAGAAGAATTAACCAAAGTCTCAGCCACCCACCGGGAACCAGTATAGGTCCTGAACCAAAATTTTGGACTTGCGTTCAGCTCACAAATAACGAATTGATAAATGGAGCTCAGGGGTACAGCAATTCACAAACTGGCAGAGTAATAAAGGACAACTATCATCCAAAAATCTGTTGCGGGAAGGCAACGAGGCGCTCTTGAAATCGAGGCAGAATAGCAGGAAACTGATTTCAAGAGGTACATAGGAATCGCCTCTAAAGTACAGGAAGAGGGGCACAACTTCGACAATGATGCCCTTGGCCGAAAAGTGTGTATGCATTTTCTCCTGAATATATTGTGGTGGAAATGCATACGCCCTTTTTGGCCAAGCAAGCAATAGAGCAATGCAAATCTGCTCTACAAAGAAGTATCACTTCGCACCGGTTAAAAGGGACATACAAAAAATGTGTAAAAACCAGAAAGGCAAGAGAGGCCCAGGAGAACAGGGAGCCTTGTTATGCTGATGGGCGGGATGTAAATTGCCAAATGCCTCACTGGAAGAGTGCATTATTTCCCTAAAACAAGTAAACAACAGAGCTACAGAGCAAAGTGCCCTTCCAGTCTAGGGAATATACCTTGGGAAAACTGGAAATCAAAAAGACAGAGAAACCCCCAAATTTAGGCCTGCATTGCTTACAAGAACGTCAACTTTGCTACAACTTAAATATCCCAGGAAATATAAAAATGGTTCAAAAAATTGTGGTACTTACGTACAATGGAATATCCCTCAGCCATGAAATCAATGTCATAAGAGCAGTAGCAGCAAAGTGAGTGGATTCAGGTACGATGATTCTAAGTGAAATAAGTCACACAGAAAGAGAAACTTTTCATAAGATATCACTGATGTAGATCCTGTGAACATGGCTACACATGAACTGTGTTAGGAAAGAGAACAGAGTCTCACATTTAGAAAACACTTTTATGCCTGCTTAAGGGGGAAGGAGAGATGGGGTGATGCATAACACCAAAGTTTGATATAAGCACAGGTACCATTCCAAAAACCAACTATGCATTAGAAAAGACCTACACCTTCCTCAGTGAAAAGGACTCAAAACCCCATATTTCCTGCAGAGGAATATATCTGCCTAGTAAGATACTTAACACCTATGTATTGATATGACTCCATAAGGGAATCAAGTTGTTTCTCGACTGTCATAAACATGGCAGCGAGAATCAGCTGAAACCCACTATAAAAAGGAAATTCGTAAACAAAACCAAAAAACAGGGAAATTCTGTACAATTCCTTCAGGGTCTCTGATGAAACCTGGAATGACCTTAACTACAATGACAGCTGGATGTGGCATAAGGCTGGACACTTGGAACTGAGAGGATTGGTGAGTCTGTGTGAGCAAATGCAGACCCTTTAAAGCAATAATGCATGGCCCCCTTTCCATGGGTCCCAACTCTCCAGGTTGAAGGGAATATTACTACAGCTATAACATGTACGGGAAACGTAGAGAATGGACACACTGTGAATATGAAAGATTTCTAAAACTCAATGAATAGTCCCTCTCCTGGTGCTCCGCTTTGACTTTCCAACTGCTTTACTATCAATCTCCCAAATTGGAGAGACAGACCCTTTAACCTCCTGGTTCGCACAGGCTGACAATTTGGCAGACGATGGAAGGGAAGAGGGAGAACCAATGAGAGAGTAGATGTTAGGCATTTGGTGGGGTCATTTCACTCTAATTTCCCGGCGGAAAGAAGAATTAACCAAATTCTCAGCCACCCACCGGGAAGCAGTATAGTTCCTGAACCAAAATTTTGGACGAGCGCTCAGCTCGCAAAAACTGAGTTGAAAAATAGAGCTCAGGGGCACAGCAATTCACAAACTGGCAGAGTAATAAAGGACAACTATCGTCCAAAATTCTGTTGAGGGAAGGCAACGAGGCCGCCTTTGAATGAGAGGCAGAATAGCAGGAAACAGATTTCAAGAGGTACATAAGAATTGCCTGTAAAGCACAGGAAGAGGGGCACAACTTCGCCAATGATGCACTGGGGCAAAAAGGGCGTATACGTTTTCTCCAGAATATATTCAGGAGAAAATGAATATGCCCTATTTGGCCAAGCAAGCAAGTGGGCAATGCAAATCTGCACTACAAATAAGTATCACTTCCCAACGGTCAAAAGGGACATCCACAAAATGTGTAAAAACCAGAAAGGCAAGACAGGCCCTGGAGAACAGGGAACCTTGTTATGCTGAGGGGCGGGATGTAAATTGCCAACAGCCTTACTGGAGGAGTGCATTGTGTTCCCTAAAACAAATAAACAACCGAGCTACAGAGCCGAAGGCACTTCTTGTCTAGGGAATATACCGTGGAAAAACTGAAAATTAAACAGACAGAGCCACCCCCAAATTTAGGGCTGCACTGCTTACAAGAACCTCAACTTGGGTACACATTTAATATCCCAGGAAATATAAAAATGGTTCAAAATACTGTGATACTTACGTACAATGGAATATACCTCAGCCATGAAATCAATGTCATAAGACCAGTAGCAGCAAAGTGAGTGGATTCAGGTACGATGATTCTAAGTGAAATAAGTCACACAGAAAAAAAAACTTATGATAAGATATCACTTATGAAGATCTTGTAAACATGGCTACACTTGAACTCAGTTAGGAAAGAGAACAGAGTCTCACATTTAGAAAACACTCTTATGCCTGCTTAAGGGGGAAGGAGTGGTGGGGTGATGCATAAAACCAGAGTTTGATATAAGCACAGGTACCGTTCCAAAAACCAACTATGGAATAGGTAAGA
This sequence comes from Mesoplodon bidens, assembly GCF_964165515.1. Classification (NCBI taxonomy): domain Eukaryota; kingdom Metazoa; phylum Chordata; class Mammalia; order Artiodactyla; family Ziphiidae; genus Mesoplodon; species Mesoplodon bidens. The sequence continues at coordinate 3,842,515 of NW_027671488.1, read as the reverse complement.
CATACACATTCCTCAGTGAAAGGGACTCAAAACACCATATTTCACGCAGAGGAATTGATCTGCCTGGTAAGAATTTTAAACATATGTATTGATATGTCTCTGTAAGGGAATTAGTTGTGTCTAGACTGGCATAAACATGGCAGTGAGAATCAGCTCAAACCCACTATAAAAATGATTTCAAAAACAAAACAAATAAACACGGAAAATCTTTGCAATTATTTCAGGGGCTCTGATGAAACCTGGAATGACCCTATCTACAATGACAGCTGGATGTGGCATAAGGCTGGACAATTGGGACTGCGACTATTGGTGAGATTGGGTGAGGAAATGCAGACCCTTTAAAGAAATAATGCATGGCCCCAATTCCATGTGTCCCAACTCTCCAGGTTGTAGGGAATATTAGTACAGCTATAACATATACAGGAAACCTACAGAATGGACACACTATTAATACGAAAGGTTTCTAAAACTCAAAGAGTAGTCCCTCTCCTGGTGCTCCGGTTTGACTTTCCAACTGCCTTACTATCAATCTCCCAACTTGGAGAGACAGCCACTTTAACCTCCTGATTCACACAGGTTGCCAATTTGGCAGAGGATGGAAGGGAAGAGGGAGAGACAATGAGAGATTAAATGTTAGGCATTTGGACGGACATATGTCAATCTAATTTCCCGGCAGCAAGAATAATTAACCAAAGTCTCAGCCACCCACTGGGAAACAGTATAGGTCCCGAACCAAAATTTTGTACTTGCATTCAGCCCACAAATAACGAATTGATAAATGGAGCTCAGGGGCACAGCCATTCACAAACAAGCAGAGTAAAAAAGGACAACTATCGTCCAAAAATCTGTTGAGATAAGGCAACGAGGCGGACTTGAAAGCGAAGCAGAATAGCAGGAAACTGATTTCAAGAGGTATGTAGGAATCACCTGTAAAGCACAGGAAGAGGGGCACAACTTCGACAATGATGCACATGGCCAAAAAGGGCGTATGCATTTTCTCCTGAATATATTCAGGAGAAAACGCATACACCCTTTTTGGCCAAGCAAGCAAGTGGGAAATTCAAATCTGCACTACAAAGAAGTATCACTTCCCACCATTCAAAAGGGACATCCACAAAATGTGTAAAAACAAGAAAGGCAAGACAGGCCCTGGAGAACTGGGATCCTTGTTATTCTGATCAGCGTGATATATACTGACAAGTGACTCAAAGGAGGAGTGCATTGTGTTCCCTAAAACAAGTAAACAACAGAACTACAGAGCCAAGGGCACTTCCAGTCTAGGGAATATACCTTGGGAAAGCTGAAAATCAATAAGACAGAGCCACCCCCAAATTTAGGGCTCCACTGCTTACAAGAACCTCAACTTGGGTACACCTTAAATATCCCAGGAAATATAAAAATGGTTCAAAAATTTGTGGTACATACGTACGATGGAATATCCCTCAGCCATGAAATCAATGTCATAAGAGCAGTAGCAGCAAAGTGAGTGGACTCAGGTACGATGATTCTAAGTGAAATAATTCACACAGAAAGAGAAACTTTTCATAAGATATCACTGATGTATATCCTGTGAACATGGCTACACATGAACTGAGTTAGGTAGGAGAACAGAGTATCACATTTAGAAAACACTTTTATGCCTGCTTAAGGGGGAAGGAGAGATGGGGTGATGCATAACACCAAAGTTTGATATAAGCACAGGTACCATTCAAAAAACCAACTATGCAATAGAAAAGACCTAAACCTTCCTCAGTGAAAAGGACTCAAAACCCCATATTTCCTGCAGAGGAATATATCTCCCTAGTAATATTCTTAACACCTATGTAGTGATATGACTCCATAAGGGAATCAAGTTGTGTCTCGACTGTCATAAACATGCCAGCGAGAATCAGCTGAAACCCACTATAAAAAGGAAATTCGTAAACAAAACCAAAAAACAGGGTAATTCTTTACAATTCCTTCAGGGTCTCTGATGAAACCTGGAATGACCTTAACTACAATGACAGCTGGATTTGGCATAAGGCTGGACACTTGGAACTGAGAGTATTGGTGAGTCTGTGTGAGCAAATGCAGATCCTTTAAAGCTATAATGCATGGCCCCCTTTCCATGGGTCCCAACTCTCCAGGTTGAAGGGAATATTACTACAGCTATAACATGTACGGGAAACCTCGAGAATGGACACACTGTGAATACAAAAGATTTCTAAAACTCAGCGAATAGTCCCTCTCCTGGTGCTCCGCTTTGACTTTCCAATGCTTTACTATCTATCTCCCAAATTGGAGATACAGACCCTTTAACCTCCTGGTTCGCACAGGTTGACAAATTGGCAGACGATGGAAGGGAAGAGGGAGAACCAATGAGAGAGTAGCTGTTAGGCATATGGTGGGGAACATGTCAGTCTAATTTCCCGGCAGAAAGAAGAATTAACCAAATTCTCAGCCACCCACCTGGTAGCAGTATAGGTCCTGGACCAAAATTTTGGACTTGCGTTCAGCTCGCAAAAACCGAGTTGAAAAATAGAGCTCAGGGGCTCAGCAATTCACAAACTGGCAGAGTAATAAAGGACAACTATCATCCAAAAATCTGTTGAGGGAAGGCAACGAGGCTGCCTTGAATGAGAGGCAGAATAGCAGGAAACAGATTTCAAGAGGTAAATAAGAATTGCCTGTAAAGCACAGGAAGAGGGGCACAACTTCGACAATGATGCACTGGGGCAAAAAGGGCGTATGCGTTTTCTCCTGAATATATTCAGGAGAAAATGAATATGACCTATTTGGCCAAGCAAGCAAGTGGGCAATGCAAATCTTCACTACAAATAAGTGTCACATCCCAACGGTCAAAAGGGACATCCACAGTATGTGTAAAAACCAGAAAGGCAAGACAGGCCCTGGAGAACAGGGAGCCTTGTTATGCTTATGGGCGGGATGTAAACTGCCAACTGCCTTACTGGAGGAGTGCATTGTGTTCCCTAAAACAAATAAACAACAGAGCTACAGAGCCGAAGGCACTTCCAGTCTAGGGAATATACTGTGGGAAAACTGAAAATCAAAAAGACAGAGCCACCCCCAAATTTAGGGATGCACTGTTTACAAGAACCTCAACTTGGGTACACCTTAAATATTCCAGGAAATATAAAAATGGTTCTAAAAATTGTGGTACTTACGTACGATGGAATATCCCTCAGCCATGAAATCAATGTCATAAGACGAGGAGCAGCAGAGTGAGTGGATTCAGGTTCGATGATTCTAAGTGAAATAAGTCACAGAGAAAAAGAATCTTATCATAAGATATCACTTATGAAGATCCTATAAACATGGCTACACTTGAACTCAGTTAGGAAAGAGAACAGAGTCTCACATTTAGAAAACACTCTTATGCCTGCTTAAGGGGGAAGGAGTGTTGGGGTGATGCATAAAACCAGAGTTTGATATAAGCACAGGTACCGTTCCAAAAACCAACTAAGGAATAGATAAGACATACACATTCCTCAGTGAAAGGGACTCAAAACCCCATATTTCACGCAGAGGAATTGATCTGCCTGGTAAGAATTTTAAACATATGTATTGATATGTCTCTGTAAGGGAATCAGTTGTGTCTAGACTGGCATAAACATGGCAGCGAGAATCAGCTCAAAACCACTATAAAAAGTAATTTCACAAACAAACAAAAAAACAGGGAAATTCTTTTCAATTCCTTCTGCGTCTCTGATGAAACCTGGAATGACACTATCTAAAATGACAGCTTGATGTGGCATAAGGCTGGACACTTGGGACTGAGAGGATTGGTGAGATTGGGTGAGCAAATGCAGACCCTTTAAACAATAATAAATGGCCCCCATTCAATGGGTCCCATCTCTCCAGGTTGAAGGCAATATTACTACAGCTATAACATGTACGGAAACCCAAGAGAGTGGACACACTGTGAATATGAATGGTTTCTAAAACTCAACGAATATTCCTTCTCCTGGTGCTCTGGTTTGACTTTCCACCTGCTTTACTATCAATCTCCCAACTTGGAGAGACAGCCCCTTTAACCTCCTGGTTCGCACAGGTTGCCAATTTGGCAGAGGATGGATGGGAAGAGGGAAAACCAATGAGAGAGTAGCTGTTAGGCTTTTGGACTGGCACGTATCCCTCTAATTTCACAGCAGGAAAAATAATTAACCAAAGTCTCAGACACCCACCGGGAAACAGTATAGGTCCTGAACCAAAATTTTTGACTTGTGTTCAGCTCAAAAAATAACGAGTTGAAAAATGGAGCTCAGGCGCACAGCAATTCACAACCTTGCAGAGTAATAAAGGACAACTATCGTCCAAAAATCTGTTGAGGGAAGGTAACAAGGCGGACTCGAAAGCGAGGCAGAATAGCAGGAAAGAGATTTCAAGAGATACATTGGAATCGCCTGTAAAGCACAGGAAGAGGGGCACAACTTCGACAATGATGCACTTGGCCAAAAAGGACGTATGCGTTTTCTCCTGAATATATTCAGGAGAAAACGCATACGTCCTTTTTGGTCAAGGAAGCAAGAGGGCAATACAAATCAGCACTACAAGGAAGTATCTCTTCCCACCGACCAAAAGGGACATCCACAAAATTAGCAAAAAACCAGGAAGGCAAGACAGGCCCTCAAGAAATGGGAGCCTTGTTATGCTGATGGGCGGGATGTAAATTGCCAACTGCCTCACTGGAGGAGTGCATTGTGTTCCCTAAAACAAGTAAACAACAGAGCTACAGAGCCAAGGGCACTTCCAGTCTAGGGAATATACCTTGGGAAATCTGAAAATCAGTAAGACACAGCCACCCCCAAATTTAGGGCTGCACTGCTCACAAGAACCTCAACTTGGGTACACCTTAAATATCACAGGAAATATAAAAAGGGTTTTAAAAATTGTGGTACTTATGTACGATGGAATATCCCTCAGCCATGCAATCAATGTCATAAGACCAGTAGCAGCAAAGTGAGTGAATATAGGTACGATGATTCTAAGTGAAATAAGTCACACAGAAAAAGAAACTTATCATAAGATATCACTTATGAAGATCCTGTAAACATGGCTACACATGAACTGAGTTAGGAAAGAGAACAGAGTCACACATTTAGAAAACACTCTTATGCCTTCTTAAGGGGGAAGGAGAGGTGCGGTGATGCATAAAACCACAGTTTGATATAAGCACAGGTACCATTCCAAAAACCAACTTTGGAATAGACAAGACATACACCTTCCTCAGTGAAAGGGCCTCAAAATCCCATATTTCCCGCAGAGGAATAGATCTGACTAGTAAGAATCTTAAAACTTATGTATTGATATGTCTCTGTAAGGGAATCAAGTGTGTCTAGACTGGCATAACATGGCAGCGAGAATCAGCTCAAACCCAGTATAAAAAGGTATTTCAAAGGCTAAAGAAAAAAACAGGGAAATTCTTTTCAATTCCTTCAGGGTCTCTGATGAAACCTGGAATGACCCTATCTACAATGACAGCTGGATGTGGCATAAAGCTGGACACTTGGGACTGAGAGGATTGGTGAGATTCGGTGAGCAAATGCAGACCCTTTAAAGCAATAATGCATGGCCCCCATTCCATGGGTCCCAACTCTCCAGGTTGAAGGGAATATTACTACAACAATAACATGTACAGGAAACCTATATAATGGACACACGGTGAATACAAAAGGTTTCTAAATCTCAACAAATAATCCCTCTCCTGGTGCTCCAGTTTGACTTTCCAACTGCTTTACTAAAACCGCCTAACTTGGAGAGACAGCCCCTTTAATCTCCTGGTTTGCACAGGTTGCCAATTGGGTAGAGTTTGGAAGGGAAGAGGGAGAAGCAATGAGAGAGTAGCTGATAGGCATTTGGACGGACACATATCACTCTAATATCCCGGCAGGAAGAAGAATTAACCAAAGTCTCAGCCCTCCACCGGGAACCAGTATAGGTCCTGAACCAAAATTTTGGACTTGCGTACAGCTCACAAAAAACAAGTTGAAAAATGGTGCTCAGTGGCACAGCAATTCACAAACTGGCAGAGTAATAAAGGACAACTATCATCAAAAATCCATTGAAGGAAGTCAACGAGGCAGACTTGAAAGCGAGGCAGAATAGCAGGGAACAGGTTTCAAGAGGTACGTTGGAATAACCTGTAAAGCACAGGAAGATGGGCACAACTTCGACCATGATGCACTTGGCCAAAATGTGCGCATGTGTTTTCTCCTGAATATATTCAGCAGAAAATGCATACGCCCTTTGTGGACAAGCAAGCAAGTGGCAATGCAAATCTGCACTACAAAGAAGTATCAGTTCCCACCGGTCAAAAGGGACATCCACAAAATGTGTAAAAACCTGAAAGCCAAGACAAGCCCTGGAGAACAGGGAGCCTTGTTATGCTGATGGGCGGGATGTAAATTCCCTACTGCCTCACTGGAGGAGTGCATTGTGTTCCCTAAAACAAGTAAACAACAGAGCTACAGAGCCAAGGGCACTTCCAGTCTAGGGAATATTTTTGGGAAAACTGAAAATCAATAAGACAGGGCCACCGCAAATTTAGGGCTGCACTGCTTACAAGAACCTCAACTTGGGAACACCTTAAATAACCCAGGAAATATAAAAATGGTTCCAAAAATTGTGACTCTTATGTACGATGGAATATCCCTTAGCCATGAAATACATGTCATAAGACAAGTAGCAGCAAAGTGAGTAGATTCAGGTACGATGCTTCTAAGTGAAATATGTCAAACAGAAAAAGAAACTTATCATAAAATATCACTTATGAAAACCCTGTAAACATGGCTACACATGATCAGAGTTGTGAAAGAGAACAGTGTCTCACATTTAGAAAACCCTCTTATGCCTGCTTAAGGGGGAAGGAGAAGGTGGGGGTATGCTTAATTCACAGTTTGATATAAGCACAGGTACCGTTCCGAAAACCAACTATGGTATAGACAAGACCTACATCTTCTTCAGTGAAAGGGACTCAAAACACCATATTTCCCACAGAGGAATATATCTGACTAGTAAGAATCTTAAAACCTATATACTGATATGTCTCCGTAAGGGAATCAAGTATGTCTAGACTAGCGTAAACATGGCAGCGAGAATCAGCTCAAACCCACTATAAAAAGGAATTTCAAAAACAAAACAAAAAAACAGGGAAATTCTTTACAATTCCTTCAGGTTCTCTGATGAAATATGAAATGACCCTATCTGGAAAGACAGCGTGATGTGGCATAAGGCTGGACACTTGGAACTGAGAGGATTGTTGAGATTGGGTGAGGAAATGCAGACCCTTTAAAGCAATAATGCATGGTCCCAATTCCATGGGTCACATCTCTACAGGTTGAAGGGAATATTACTACAACTATATCATGTACGGGAAACCTAGAGAATGAACACACTGTGAATATGAAACTTTTCTAAAACTCAACGAATAGTCCCTCTCATGGTGCTCTGTATTGACTTTCCAACTGCTTTACTATCAATTTCCCAACTTGGAGTGACAGCCCCTTTAACCTCCTGTTTCGCACAGGTTGCCAATTTTGCAGAGGATGGAAGGGAAGAGGGAGAACCAATGAGAGAGTAGCTGTTAGGCATTTGGACGGGCATATGTCACTCTAATTTACCGGCAGGAAGATGAATTAACCAAAGACTCAGCCAGCCAACCGGAACCAGTATAGGTCATGAACCAAAATTTTGGACTTGTGTTCAGCTCACAAAAAACGAGTTGATAAATGGAGCTCAGGGGCACAGCAATTCACAAACTGGCAGAGTAATAAAGTGCAACTATGGTCCAAAAATCTGTTGAAGGAAGGCAAGGAGGCGGACTTGAAAGCGAGGCAGAATAGCAGGAAAATGATTTCAAGAGGTACGTTGGAGTCTCCTGTAAAGCACAGGAAGAGGGGAACAACTTCGACAATGATGCACTTGGCCAAAAAGGGCGTATGGGTTTTCTCCTGAATATATTCAGGAGGAAATGCATACGCCCTTTTTGGCCAAGCAAGCAAGAGGACAATGCAAATCTGCACTACAAAGAAGTATCACTTCCCACCGGTCCATAGGGACATCCAAAATATGTGTAAAAACCAGAAAGGCAAGACAGGCCCTCTGAGAGGAAGGAGCCTTGTTATGCTGATGGGCAGGATGTAAATTGCCAACTGCCTCACTGGAGGAGTGCATTGTGTTCCCTAAAACAAGTAATCAACAGAGCAACAGAGCCAAGGGCACTTCCAGTCTAGGGAATATACCTTGGGAAACCTGAAAATCTATAATACAGAGACACCCCCAAATTTAAGACTGCACTGCTTACAAGAACCTCAAATTGGGTACACCTTAAATATCCCAGGAAATATAAAAATGGTTCAAAAATTGTGGTACTTACGTACGATGGAATATCCCTCAGCCATGAAATCAATGTCAAAAGACCAGTAGCAGCAAAGTGAGTGGATTCTGGTACGATGATTCTAAGTGAAATAAGTCACACAGAAAAAGAAACTTATCATAAGATATCACTTATGAAGATCCTGTAAACATGGCTACACATGCACTGAGTTAGGAAAGATAACAGAGTAACGAATCTTATCATAACATATCTCTCATAGAGTGAATGAACACATGGCTACACATGAACTGAATTACAAACACAACAGAGTCACACATTTAGAAAACAATCTTCTGCCTGCTTAAGGGGAAAGGCGAGGTGGTTTGATGCATAAAACCACAGTTTTAAATTAACACAGATACCGTTACATAAACTAAGTATGTAATAGACAACACCTACCTCGAGCACAATGAACTGGACTCAACACCCCCTATTCATTGCAGAGGAATATATCTGACTCTGAGAATTTTAAATCATATGTATTCTAATGTCTCCATAAAGGAATCATATGTGTGTATAATTGCATGAACACAGCACTGAAATTCAGCTAAACCCCCTTATAAAAATAAGTTTGAAAAGCAAAATGCAAAAACAGTGAAACAGAGAGAAATCTTAAAAATTACGTTCAGGGCCTGTGATCCAACCTGGATTGACCACCTTTACACCCACAGCTGGATGAGACATAAGACTGGACACTTGGGGCTGACAAGATTGCTGAGGTTGTGTGAGCAAATGAACACAACTTAGAGCAATACTGTGTGCTACGCATTCTAGTGGTCCCAACTCTCCAGGTTTAAGGGAATCTTCCTACAGTTAAAACATGCATGGGAAACCCAGTGGATGGTACACTGTGTAATTGGGAAAGTTTTCTAAAAGGTACCTCATTTTTCCTTTCGTCGTGCTCGGCTTCACCATTCCATCGGCATTACTAAAAATCTCCCCACTTGGAGAGTCAGCACCTTTACCCTCCTTTTATGCACAGTTTGCAAATTGTGCAGAGGATGAACAGGAAGAGAGAAAACAAATGAGAGATTAGCTGTAGGTGTTTGGATGGGCACATATCACTCTACTTTCCCATCAGGAAGAAGCATTAACCAAAGGCTCAGCCTGAAGCCCCGGAACCGGACTAGGGCCTAAAGCCATCCTGCGGTATTGCAGCCAGCTCACAAATAGGCGATTTGAAAAATGGAAATCAGGGGCACAGCAATTCACAAACTTGCAGAGTTATAAAGGACAACTATCATCCAGAAATATATTGAGGTAAGGCCATGAAGAGGATTTGAATGCAAGGCAGAATTGAAGGAAACAGATTTCAAGAGGTACATTGGAGTCATCTTTAAAGCACATGAAAAGCGACAGAACTTCGACAATGTTGCCCTTAGCTGAAAAGGGTGTATGTATATTTTCTTGAATATATTTGGGAAAAAATGCATATGCCCTTTTTGGCCAAGCAAGCCATCAGGCATTGCAAATCCACACTACATAGAAGTGTCCCTTACCTCCAGTCAAAAGGGTCATCCACAAATAGTGTGAAAACCACAAATGCAGGATAGGCCATGGAGAAAATGGAGCCTGGTTACACCGATGGACAGGATGTAAATTGCCAACAGCCTCTCTGCAGAACTGTATGTTGTTTTCTAAAACAGAGCTACAGAGCATAGCACACTTCCACTCATGGGCGTGTATTTTGGGAAAACTAAAAATCCGCAACACACAGCCAGCGCAAAGTTTAGGGCTGCTCTGTTTACAAGAACCTCGACTTCGGTACACTTTAAATATCCCAGGAAAGGAAAAAAATGGATATAGATGTTGTGGTACTTATATACAATGGAATGTCACTCAGACATAAAATCAATGTCATGAGGCCAATAGCAGCATGAGTGGCTTTAGGTACGATGATGCTAAGTGAAATGAGCCACAAAGCAACAGAAACTTATTGTAATATATCACTTATAGAGGGAATGTAAACATGGCTACACATAAACTGAATTTCAAAAGAGAACAGAGTTACACATTTAGAAAACACACTTATGCCTCCTTAAGGGGAAAGGTGACGTGGGGTGATGTGTAAAAGCAGAGTTTGAAATTAGCACAGATACCATTCCATATACCAAATATGTAATAGACAAGACCTACTCCTTTCTCAATGAACTGGACACAAAACACCCTATTCACTGAAGAGGAATTTATCTGACTGGTAACAATCTTGAAACCTATGTATTTATATGTCTCCATAATGGAATCAAGTGTATGTAGATTGGCATAAACACAGATCAATGGAACAGGACAGAAAGCCCAGAGTTAAACCTACATACCTATGGCTATCTCATCTATGACAAAGGAGCTAAGGATATACAATGGAGAAAAGACAGTCTCTTCAGTAATTGGTGCTGGGAAAACTGGACCCCTACACATAAAAGAATGAAATTAGAACACTCCATAACACCATACACAAAAATAAACTCTAAATGGATTAGAGATCTAAATATAAGACCAGACACTATAAAACACTTAGAGGAAACCATAGGCAGAACACTCTATGACATAAATCACAGCAAGATCCTTTTTGACTCACCTTCTAGAGAAATGGATATAAAAACAGAAATCAACAAATGGGACCTAATAAAACTTAAAAGCTTTTACACGGTACAGGAAAACATAAACAAGATGCAAAAACAACCCTCAGAATGGGAGAAAATATTTTCAAATGAAGCAATTGACAAAGGATTAATCTCCAAACTTTACAAGCACCTCATGTAGCTCAATATCACAAAAACAAACAACCCAATCCAAAAACGGCCAGAAGACCTAAATAGACATTTCTCCAAAGAAGATATACAGATTACCAAGAAACACATGAAAGGATGCTGAACATCACTAATCATTAGAGAAATGCAAATCATAACTATCGTGAGGTATCACCACACAGCAGTCAGAGTGTCAATCATCAAAAAAATCTACAAAACAATAAATGCTGGAGAGGCATTTATTGGAGAAAAGGGAACACACTTGCACTGTGGGTGGGAACGTAAATTCATATGGGCACTAGGGAGAACATTACGGAGTTTCCTCTAAATAACTAACAATAGAGGTACCATACGACACAACAATCCAACTACTGGGCATTTGCCTTGCAAAAACCATATTTCAAAAAGAGTTATGTACAAAAAAGTTCATTGCAGCTCTATTTACAATAGCTTGGAGATGGAAGCAACCTAAGTGTCCATCGACAGATGAATGGATAAAGAAGATCTGGCACATATATACAATGGAATATTACTCAGCCATAAAAAGAAGCAAAACTGAGTTATTTGTACTGAGGTGGATGGACTTAGAATCTGTCCTACACAGTGAAGTAAGTCAGAAAGTGAAAAACAAATACTGTATGTTAACAGAGATATACGGAATCTAAAGAAGAAAAAAAAGATTTTGAAGAACCTAGTGGCAGGACAAGATTAATGACACACACATAGAGAAAGGTCTTGAGGACACCGGAAGGGGGATGGGTAAGCTGAGACGAAGTGACAGAGTGGCATGGACATAAATACATTACAAAATGTAACACTGATAGCTACTGAGAATCAGCCACATAGAACAGGGAGATCAGCTTGGTGCTTTGTGACCACATAAGGGGGTGTGATATGGAATGTGGGAGGGAGATGCAAGAGGGAGGGGATCTGGTGATATTTGTATATGTATAGCTGATTCACTTTGTTATACAGCAGAAACTAACACTCCATTGTAAAACAATTATACTCCAATAAACGTGTATAAGGAAAAAAAATAAGAAAAAGAAAGCCCAGGGATAAACCTACACACCTATGGTCAACTAATCTATGACAAAGGAGGCAAGACTATACAATGGAGATAAGACAGTCTCTTCAATCATTGGTGCTGGGAAATATGGACAGCTACATGTAAAAGAATGGAATTAGAACACTCCCCAACACCATACATAAAAATATATTCAAAATGGATTAGAGACCTTAATGTAAGACCAGACAGTATAAAACTCTGAGAGGAAAACTTATGAAGGATACTCTGACGTAAATCACAGCAAGATCTTTTTTGATCCACCTCCTATAGTAATGAAATAAAAAAGTAAACTAAACAGATGGGACCTAATGAAATGTAAAAGCTTTTGCAAAGCAAAGGAAACTACAAACAAGACGAAAAGACAACCCTCAGAATGGCAGAACATATTTGCCAATGAATCAATGGACAAATAATTAATCTCCAATATATATAAGCAGCTCATGCAGCTCAATATTAATAAAACATACAACCCAATACAAAAATGGAAGAAGATCTAAATAGACATTTCTTCCAAGAAGACATAGAGATGGCCAGTACGCACATGAAAATCTGCTCAACATCACTAATTATTAGAGAAATGGAAATCGAAACTACAATGAGGTATCACGTCACACCTGTTAGAATGGGCATCATCAGAAAATCTACAAACAACAAATGCTGGAGAGGGTGTGGAGAAAAGGAACCTTCTTCCACTATTGCTGGGAATGTAAATCGATATAGTCTCTATGGAGAACAGTATGGAGGTACCTTAAAAAACTAAAAATAGAATTACCATATAATCCAGCAATCCCACTACTGGGCATATACCCAGAGAAAACCATAAATCAAAAAGACACATTCACCACAATGTTCATTGCAGTACTATTTACAATAGCCAGGTAATGAAAGCAACCTAAGTGCCCACAGACAGATGAATGGATAAAGATGTGGTACATATATACAATGGAATATTACTCAGCCATACATAGGAATGAAATTGGGTCATTTGTGGAGACCTTGATGGACCTAGAGACTGTCATACAGAATGAAGTAAGTCAGAAAGAGAAAAACAAATATTGTATGTTAATGCATATATTTGGAACCTACAAAAATGGTAAAGAGGAACCGGTTTCCAGGGCAGAGATAGAGACACAGATGGAGAGAACAAACATATGGACACCAAGGTGGGAACGACATGTGAGGGTGGTGGTGGGATGAATTGGGAGACTGGGATTCACATGTGCACACATATGTATAAAATAGATATCCAGTAAGAACCTGCTGTATAAAAGAAATAAATAAGTTTAAAAAAAATTAAAAATAAATAAATAACATTTAATAAAATAAACCAAAAAACGTTTTTCCCTTCACATAGACGTCTTTATATTAATGCATTATTTCCATGTTTATATCTCCAAATTAAAAAAAAAAAGAGGAATAAATAAAATCTACCTTGAACGAAAAAGAAAAAAAGAAAAAATAAATAAACAGAACCCCCCAGTTATACAGAGGATAATCGTATCAGGGCACTTGCTCCAGTTGTAAAAAATTCTTAAGTTGGTCAGAGGTGGGAAATCGTCTCCCATGCAGTGAGCAGCGCTCCCCCCCCACAAGGAACATCCTCATTGCAAAGCTGGGGGACTGTGTCGAGGCGTCTGTGAGTAAATGTGAGCTGATCCCCAGTCCTGCTACAGCTGAACTCTTCCCACCCTTTCCAGGTAAAACAGCTGAATATGTACAAGAACTTGCAAGCCTAGATGAAGGGCTGTGGTGCCACACCAGCGACAGCACGCAGGCCGACTTGATGCCTGCTGGCCAGACAGGATGGTCCTGGCCCCAGATGCTCTTCTGGAAGCTTTCCATTTCCCTACCTGAGATACCCCTCCTGCCACGGCCCCCACTGCTTTTTACTTCCTCACCTCTGCCTGGGGAGAAATTCCAGCGGCAGGTATGGGTGACACATCCTCTTCTTTAGCAGGTGGCAGCCTGGCAACTCCTGCAGAAAGTCCAGCAGAGCCCCACTCACAATGGGCCACCCACAAAGCCATGGCCCCTCACTCCCTCCCACCACCCCAGCCTCGACACTGCTGACGGGGCAGAGAATATGGCATCAGGCACAGCTACAGGGGCTCTTGCTGACTGGAGAGGTGTTTATATTGACCTCAACAAAGGCACACCTGGGGAGGGCTGGCAGGCAGTGTCAGGCTGCCCATATCAGCCAATCCTCACCCCTCAGGGGATCACAGTTGCAGAAAATGAACCTTGCTAAACGGGCCGCGGCCAAGGAACAGGTGTGGGCTCTTGAGAGTCAGGATAGACAAGGGGCTGCAGCTGCGGCTTTTTTCTCATCATTTTATCTGGTCCATGAGTGGAAAACAACTTCAAGAACACCCTATACTAATGAGAAGAACCCAGGAGTCAGGGAGAGGAGTGATGGTGGTTGGAGACAGAGGCCTGGTGCCCTGGCTGCAGTGGAAGTGTCTGGAACACCAGGCCGAGAGAGGCTGCACAGAGTGATAGCCAGGGTCACAGACCTGTCAGGGCTGCTCCTTGTTAGTTCAAGTCCTGCTCTGAGGCGTTTTGTGTCAGCTGTGAGCGACAGGTGAGCTGGGGGTTCTCTGCAATGTGGGCTATGTGCACAGTTCCTGTGTGTCAGCCGTGCTTGGGTACCTGCCCAGGGGAGCTCCGTATCCTGGGAAGGGCCTGACTATGAGAGCCCCATGTGTTGCTGGGTAACTGCACATGTGAGCTCCATACCCTGGGAGGGACTAGACCACAAGAGCCCCGTGGGCGGTTCGGTGGGTCGTGCTGCCCAGGTGAGCTCCATATCCTGGGATTGGCCTGACCACGAGAGTCCCATTGGCTGCTGGGGACCTGGTAAAGGATATAAGGACATTCAGTGAAGCCACCGAGGATATACATCCAGTAGCTCCTATTTCCTACACCCTGCAGGTCATTCTACAATCCACCAGGCCATGGCATTCTGTATTAGACTTCAATGATGCCTTCTTCTGTATTCCATTCATCTCAGAGTCACAAGAATTTTTGGCTTGTGAGTGGCAGGACACAACATGCAACCAAAGCAATAATGCTGGGCCATCCTTCCCCAATGGTTCAAAAATCCCCACACCATCATTGGGGAAATGTCCTTTAAAGACCTAAAAGTTCTACCTCTGTAAAAGGGAACCCTCCTTCAATATGCAGAGGACATTCTGATCGCCAGGCCTACTAAAGACGCCTCTGAACTACCTAGCCAAGAAAGGATAGAAGGTGTCCAAGAAAAAGGCTCAAATATCCCAGGCTAAGGTGACATGCCTGGGCTTCATTCTCACAGGTATTCAGAGAAACGCATCCCAGGATAGGGAAGAAGCCATTTGCAGCCTTACCTCTTCTAAAACTAGAAGACAGCTTAGGGGTTCCTGGGGAGGCCAAGGTTTTCTGCATCTGGATCCCTAACTACAGTCTAATAGCTGGGCCTCTACATGAAACACTGACACGAAAAGATGATGATCCTTTTGAATAGAATCCAGAAGCAGCCTTTCAAGAATGGAAAGAGCAGTCAATTCAGACCCTTGCCCAGGAACTCCCTAATTTAGCTAAACCCTTTGACCTTTACATACCCGGTCATAGGTTAATCGCCCTTTGAGCCTTAGTGCAAAAACTGGGACCACTTGAAATGGAGCAACACAAGAATGTCCTTCAGGTATGATAAACTATGGTCACCAAGGGCTTTGCCCACCGACTCATCAGGCCAGGATACTGGGGTATCTAAAAAGCTGGAAATCAGCAGCCCCCAAGGCCAGGTCCCTCCTAAGGGAAAAGGACCCCACGTGGTGATCCTAACCACCCATCATGCCCTGAAGATAAAGGGGTCGCTCTGTGGACACACTGACCTCGAGTGAGGAGGCCCTCCAACTCCAACCTCCAGAGAGACAAACGGGGGCAACAGGCCCCCAAAATGACTCGTGTGACCATCACTTGACCTGGAGTTTCTCTCAGAAAACAACAAGACTGTGCCCCGAAAGAGCAGACTACTGCTTGCAGGACTTACTGCACCCAGAGGGGAGCTAATAAGCTTGGCGGGGGAAACGTATATCATGCTTTCACCATAGAAAGCCCTACAGACACCGTGGTGATGATGGTCAATATGACCGGCTGGACTGCTGGCTACTTCTAAAGGCCGTTGACTCAGTGGACGTCATGGTCCTGGATCACCACTGACCCTTGACTGTCTGGGAGTTGTGCGGGCAGGGCTCTGACACATGGTGCTGTTTGTACATTAATTCAGGGACCTAATTAAAGAAATCTCAGACTACTGGTCAGAGCATCTAGGCTGGCAAAAGCCGTCAGCCTAAGGTCGCCGAACAAATGTTGGGTGGGGTGAAACCTGCCACCGCAGCATCTCTGCACATCTGTTTCCTGGACCCTTAAAGGTCATTAGAATCTATAACACTTCCAATGCTGGTGCTCAGGCAGACGAGAAGTGAGGCAGGAGGCCTTGGGACAATCGACCTCACCTGGAACCTGGTGGGGAGAAGTTTTCCCCTCCCCCCATATATCAGGGCTCCCACCACAGAATGAAGCAGTTACAAAAGAGTGGTCTGCACCCTCAACACCCCAAGAATGAGGAACAGAACAAAAAGCAGAAGAGGTGTTCATCTCCGGCAACGTTCATTAAAAACTCCTGGGAGATAAAAAGAGAATCTGGGCAATAAAATAAAGTCTAACCTGTTTTTCCTTTGTGCTTTGTCTAATTTCACGTGCTCCTAGGGTTCAGCATGCAGAGGTCCCACACCCGGCACTTCAGACCCGATTTCCTAGTGCAGAATGGCTGGGTCGACACCTCAGCTAGCGGCGTCCCATGCAGACTCTGCGGCATAGAGACTGAGCTGCAGCCAACCCAGCCCTCGAGATCTCCATCCCCTCCCTCCCACTGACGCTGCCGGGATCCCTACACAGCAGCCCAGCCCACAGCCCGTGGGGGAGTGCACGCTCTCACCTCTCCTTTCTGTTTTCAAAATAATGTTTCCTTTGCTTCTGAACCAAACTCAGTCTTGATCTGTTGGCTCCAATGACACTGGGCATGGGGACTCCTGTTGGGGTCCACTCTGGAGGATCAGTAACAGAAATTGAGAACATTGTAACTTCAATGAACAGATGTGTGAGCCAAACTGTAGTTAACATAGAGCAGTGTATATCGCTCGGGTAAAATAAGATGTTTCTAAGACTTACATTTGATATTTCCATCACTTTCCTATAAGCAAGTACAGTGAAGATGTTTGTCTTATTTGTCAGGTCAACATTAGAGAAATGAAGTGATTTATTTCCATGGATGTACATCGAATACTCTTGGCTGAAGCTTCAATCGTGTTTTCAATGATTTTCCATTGAAAATGATACCTCTCTTCAGCTCCCCCATTTCTGAGAAGTATAAAATCTTATAATTTATTATTACAAAATGGGAAAGGTAGGAGAAGGGATAAATTAACAGTTTGGGTTTAACACATACACACTGCTGTATATAAAATAGATCATCAACAAGGAACTACTGTATAGCACAGGGAACTACACTGAATATTTTGCAATAACCTATAAGGGGAAATAATCTGAAAAAGAATAGATATTTTTATTGAAATCATCTATCAATGACAGATAAAATGTAACCTAAGCAAAGCCGATGGTGAGCACTTCTGAACCTGAAGATTTCAATCATCTAAAGTTTGGGCTCTGCCTATTTCCCAAGGCCCTTAATGGACATGCGTGTAGCTGTAGCTTAAAAATTCCCCAGTTTGGGGTTTGGGGAGGCACTGATGTGGAAAAATCCCTGGTGTCCTCCTTACATGCACGGGACCCTTCCTACAGCTAAAACATGCCTGTCACACCTAGAGGATGGTACACCTTTTGATCGGAAAGGGTTTGGAAAAGGCACCTCATCTCCTCATCGCCTGGTGCTTGGGTTCACCCCTCCAACATCTTTCCTAACAACCTCCTCACTTGGGGATATCAACACCGTCAACATCCTGTTGCACACAGTTTGGAATTTGTCCAGAGGATGAAGCGGAAGGATGAGAAAAATTTAGAGACAAGTCTTAGGTGTTCGGACAGGCACATGCCACTCTAATTTCCAATCCAGAAGACAAATTCATCAAAGGCTAGAATTGCCCACGCAAACAGAACAGAGCTAGAGGAAATCCCGCTGTTTTGTGTCCAGTTTCCAAAAACACAAGTTGAATAATGGAACTCAGGGACACTAAAATTCATGAAACTGCAGAGTTGAAAATATCTATCGTCGAAAAATGTCTTGAGGTAAGTCACAGTAAAGGACTTGTAAGCAAGGGAGAGTGGCAGGAAACATATTTGAACAGGTAGAAAGGACTCCCCGTTAAAGCACAAGAAAAGGGTCTGAACATCGTCAATGACACAGTTGGCCAAACAGGGCGTATGCATTTTTTCTGAATATATTCAAGTAAAGGCCATACACACTTCTTATCCAACCAAACAGGTCGACACTGGAAATCAATACTACAAAATGTATCACTTCACATCAGTCAGAAGGGCCATCCACATAAAGTGTAAACACCAGAAATGCAAGACAGGGCGAGGAGAAAAGGGAGCCCTGTGAGGCTGATTGTGGAAATGTAATTTGCCAACGGCCACTCTGGAGAAGTGTATTGTGTTTGCTAAAACATCTAAAAAATGAGCTACAGAGCATAGGGCACTTGCACTCATGGGCGTATACCTTGGGAAAAACAAAAATCGACAGAAAACAGGCACCCCAACGTTTACCACCTCTCTGTTAAAAAGGGCCTCAACTTGGATATAACCTAAATGTCCCTGGAAGGATAAAATGGATAAAAGAGATGGGGTACTTATGTAGAGTGGAATATGACTCATCCAGAAATCAATGAAATAAGGCCAGTTGGAACAACTCTGGAGGAGTTACATACGATCATTCTAAGTGACATATGTCAGAAAGAAAAAGACACATATCATAAGATGTCACTTAAAGGTGGAATCAAAAATGGCTACACATGAAATAAATTACAATACAGAAACATAGTCAAATATGTAGAAAATAGACATAAGGCTGCTAAATGGGAAAGGTGGGGAATGGTGAGGTATTATCCAGGAGGTTGAAATTAGCAAAGATACCATTCCAAGTACCAAATTGAATAACTGACAAGGCCTACACGGTACCTCAAAGAAGTGCACTCAGCCCACTCAAGTCACTGGAAAATAATACATATGACTGGTAAGCATCTGAAAAAGAATTTATTGTTGTCTCACAGTACGTGAATCAAGTGAATGTACAGCAGCATAAAACAGAGCTTTGAAAATCAGCTGTAACCAATATAAAAATAAATTTAAAAATATTTATAAAAACAGTGAGACAGACAAAAATTCTTACAACTTTTGTTGAAGGGCTACGATGTAACATGGATTGAACACATGTAGACCCACAGCAGGATTATATATAAGGCTGGAATCTATGCACGCTAAGAGATGTTAGAGAGGCTTGGTGAGAAAATGCAGACCTTTTAAAGTAATACTGCCTGGTACCCATTCGATGGGTCCCAAATCTGCAGGTTCAAGGGAATCTTCTGACAGCGAAAACATGCCTGGCAAACCGAGATGAATGTACACCGTGTGCTCAGGAAAGGTGTCTAAAATGCACCTCATTTTTGATCTCCTGGTGCTGGGTTTCGCCATTCCAGCCACATTACTAACAATCTCCCCACTTGGAGAATCAGCACCTTTAACCTCCTGTTTTACACAGTTTTCAATTTGTGCAGAGGATAAATGGGAAGAGGGGGAACCAATGAGAGATTAGCTGTAGGAGTTTTGACAGGGACATGCCACTCTAATTTCCTATTAGAAGAAGAATTAACCAAAGGCTCAGCCTGCCTCCCCAGAACCAGAATTGGGCCGGAAGCAATCCAATGGATTGGCATACAGCACACACAAAAAAGCGAGTTGCAAAATGCAGCTCAGGAGCAGACAATTCAAAGACCTGCAAAGATATAAACGATAACCAACGTCCAAAAATATATTCAGGTAAGGCAACGAAGAGGATCTGAATGAGAGGCAGAATTGCAGGAAACAGATTTCAAAAGGTAGATTCTAATCACATTTAAAGCATATGAAAAGCAGCAGAATTTATAAAGTGATGCAGTTGGGCAAAAGGGTGTATGCGTTTTTTTCGTGAATATCTTCAGAAAAAAAAACACAGACAGAGTTTTTGGCCAACCAAGCAAGAGAGAAATGCATATCTGCACAACAAAGAAGTCTCAATTTCCACTGCTCAGTAAGGCCATCCAAAAAATGTGTACAAACCAGAAATGCAGGAGAGGCCATGGAAAACAGGGAGCCAAGTCACGCTGATGGGTGGGGTATAAATATCCAAGAGCCACTCTGAAGAAGTGTATGCTGTTTCCTAAAACATCTAAAATACAAAGCCCCCGAGCAAAGGGGACTTCAATTCATGGGCATATAACTTCGGAAGACTAAATATCAATAAGACACAGGCACCCCAAAGTTTAGGGCTGCTCTGCATACAAGAACCTCAACTTTGGTACACCTAAAATATCCCAGGAAAAACAGAAATGCATAAAGAACTTGTGGTAATTTTGTACAACGGAATATCACTCAGACGTGAAATCAATGTATATAAGGCCAGTAGCAGCATAATGAGTGGATTTAAGTATGATGATTCTAAGGGAAATTAGTCACGCAGAAAAAGAATCTTATCATAAGATATCACTTATAGAGGGAATGTCTATATCACAACACAGGAACTGAATTAGAAAAGAGAACAGAGTCTCACATTTAGAAAAAAAACATCTTAGGCCTGCTTCAGGAGAAAGGAGAGGTTGGGTGATGCATAAATCCAGAGTTTGATATTAACACAGGTACCATTCCATAAACCAAATACAGAATAGACAAGACCTACACCTTCCTCAGTGAACGGGACTCAACACCCTGATTTCCCACATAGGTATATATCTGACTAGTAAGAATCTTAAAACCTATGTATTGATATGTCTCCGTAAGGGAATCAATTGTGTCTAGACCAGCATAAACAAGTCAGTGATAATCAGCTCAACGCCATAATAAACATGAATTTCAAAAACAAAACCAAAAAACAGCGAAATTCTTACACAATTCCTTCAAAGGTTCTGATGAAACCTGGAATGACCCTATCAGCAAAGACAGCTGGATGAGACATAAAGCTCGACACTTGGGGCTGAGAGGACTGGTGAGATTGGGATAGAAAATGCAGACCCTTAAGGTAGTAATGCATGCAACCATTCCATGGGTCCCAAATCTCCAGGTAGAAGGGAATATCACTACAGTTATAACATGTATGGGAAACCTAGAGAATGGACAACATGTGATGGCGAAAGGTTTCTAAAACTCTCCTAATTTTTCTTCTCCTTCTGCTCCAGTTTGGTATTCCAACTGCTTTACTATCAATCTACCAACTTAGGAGAGCCAGCCCCTATAACCTCCTGGTACACACAGTTTGCTAATTGTGCAGAGGATGAAAGGGAAGAGGGAGAACCTATCAGAGATTAGATGTAGACATTTGGACGGGCACATGTCACTCTAATTTCCCGGCAGGAAGAAGAATTAACCAAAGTCTCAGCCACCCACCAGGAACCAGTATAGGTCCTAAACCAAAATTTTGGACTTGCGTACAGCTCACAAATACGAGTTGCTCAGGGACACAGAAATTCACAAACTGGCAGAGTAATAAAGGACAACTATCGTCCAAAAATCTGTTGAGGGAAGGCATCGAGGCGGACTTGAAAGCGAGGCCGAATAGCAGGAAACAGATTTCAATAGGTACGTTGGAATCGCCTTTAAAGCACAGGAAGAGGGGCACAACTTCGACAATGACGCACTGGGCCAAAAAGGGCGTATGCGTTTTCTCCTGAATATATTCCTGAATATGTTCAGGAGAAAACGCATACGCCCTTTTTGGCCAAGCAACAAGCGGGCAATGCAAATCTGCACTACAAAGAAGTATCACTTCCCACGGGTCAAAAGGGACATCCACAAAATGTGTAAAAACCAGAAAGGCAAGACAGGCCCTGGAGAACAGGGAGCCTTGTTATGCTGATGGGTGGGATGTAAATTGCCAACTGCCTCACTGGAGGAGTGTATTGTGTTCCCTAAAACAATAAACAACAGAGCTTCAGAGCCAAGGGCACTTCCAGTCTAGGGAATATACCTTGGGAAAACTGAAAATCAATAAGACAGAGCCACCCCCAAATTTAGGGCTACACTGCTTACAAGAACCTCAACCTGGGTACACCTTAAATATCCCAGGAAATATAAAAATGGTTCAAAAATTTGTGGTACTTATGTACGACGGAATATCCCTCAGCCATGAAATCAATGTCTTAAGACAAGGAGCAGCAAAGTGAGTGGATTCAGGTACGATGATTCTAAGTGAAGTCACACAGAAAAAGAAACTTATCATAAGATATCAATTATGAAGAACCTGTAAACATGGCTACACATGAAATGATTTCAGAAAGAGAACAGAGTCACACATTTAGAAAACAGTGTTATGCCTGCTTAAAGGGGGAGGAGAGGTGGGGTGATGCATAAAATCAGAGTTTGATATAAGCACAGGTACCGTTTGTAAAACCAACTGTGTAATAGACAAGACCTACACCTTTCTTAGTGAAAGGGACTCAAAACCCCATATTACCCGCAGAGGAATAGATCTGACTAGTAAGAATCTTAAAACCTATGTATTGATATGTCGCCATTAGGGAATCAAGAGTGTCTAGACTGGCATAAACATGGCAGCGAGAATCTGCTCAAACCCACTATAAAAAGGAATTTCATAAACAAAACCAATAAACAGGGAAATTCTTTACAATTCCTTCAGGGTCTCTGATGAAACCTGGAATGACCTTATCTACAATGACAGCTAGATGTGGCATAATGCTGGACACTTGGGACTGAGATGATTGGTGAGATTGGGTGAGCAAACGCAGACCCTTAAAAGCAAAAATGCATGGCCCCCATTCCATGGGTTCCAACTCTCCATGTTGAAGGGAATATTACTACAGCTATAACATGTACGAGAAACCTAAGGAATGGACACATTGTGAATACAAAAGTTTCTAAAACTCAACGAATAGTCCCTCTCCAGGTGCGCCGGTTAGACTTTCCAACTGATTTACTCTCAATCTCCCAAATTGGAGAGACAGCCCCTTTAACATCCTGGTTCACACAGGTTTCCAATTTTGCAGAGGATGGAAGGGAAGTGGGAGAACCAATGAGAGAGTAGCAGTTAGGCATTTGGACGGGCACATGTCACTCTAATTTCCCGGCAGGAAGAAGAATTAACCAAAGTCTCAGCCACCAACTGGGTACCAGTGTAGGTCCTGAACCAAAATTTTTTTACTTGCGTACAGCTCACAAAAAACGAGTTGATAAATGGTGTTCAGGGGCACAGCAATTCACAAACTGGCAGTGTAATAAAGGACAACAATCGTCCAAAAATCTGTTGAGGGATGGCAACCAGGTGTACATGAAAGCGAGGCAGAATAGCAGGAAACAGATTTCAAGTGGTACGTTGGAATCGCCTTTAAAGCACAGGAAGAGGGGCACAACTTCGACAATGACACACTTGGCTAAAAAGGGCGTATGTGTTTTCTCCTGAATATATTCAGGAGAAAACGCATACGCCCTTTTTGGCCAAGCAAGCAAGCGGGCAATGCAAATCTGCACTACAAAAATGTATCACTTCCCACCGGTCAAAAGAGTCAGCCACAAAATGTGTAAAAACTAGAAAGGCAAGACAGGACCTGGATAACCGGGAGCCTTGTTATGCTGATGGGCGGGATGTAAATTGCCAACTGCCTCACTGGAGGAGTGCATTGTGTTCCCTAAAACAAGTAAACAACAGAGCTACAGAGCCAAGGGCACTTCCAGTCTAGGGAATATACCTAGGGAAAACTGAAAATCAATAAGACAGAGCCACCCCCTAATTTAGGGCTGCACTGCTTACAAGAACCTCAACTTGGGTACACCTTAAATATCCCAGGAAATATAAAAATGGTTCAAAAAATTGTGGTACTTATGTACGATGGAATAACCCTCAGCCAGGAAATCAATGTCATAAGACAAGGAGCAGCAAAGTGAGTTGATTCAGGTACGATGATTCTAAGTGAAATAAGTCACACAGAAAAAGAAATTTATCATAAGATATCACTTATGAAGATCCTGTAAACATGGCTACACATGAACTGAGTTAGGAAAGAGAACAGTGTCTCACATTTAGAAAACACTCTTATGCCTGCTTAAGGGGAAAGGAGAGGTGGAGTGATTCATAAAACCAGAGTTTGATATAAGTACAGGTACCGTTTCTAAAACCAACTGTGGTATAGACAAGACCAACACCTTTCTCAGTGAAAGGGAGTCAAAACCCCATATTTCCCGCAGAGTAATAGATCTGACAAGTAAGAATCTTAAAACCTATGTATTGATATGTCTCTGTAAGGGAATCATGTGTGTCTAGACTGGCATAAACATGGCAGCGAGAATCAGCTCAAACCCACTATAAAAAGGAATTTCAAAAACAAAACCAAAAAACAGGGAAATTCTTTACATTTGCTTCAGGGTCTCTGATGAAACCTGAAATGGCCTTATCTACAACGACAGCTGGATGTGACATAAGGCTGGACACTAGGGACTGAGAGGATTGATGAGATTGGGTGAGCAAATGCAGACGATTTAATGTAAAAATGCGTGTCCCCCATTCCATGGTTCCCAACTCTCCATGTTGAAGGGAATATTACTACATCTATAACATGTACGGGAAACCTAGAGAATGGAAACACTGTGAATACAAAAGGTTTCTAAAACTCAACGAGTAGTCCCTCTCCTGGTGCTCCGGTTTGACTTTCCAACTGCTTTACTATCAATCTCCCAAGTTGGAGAGACAGCCCCTTTAAACTCCTGGTTCGCACAGGTTGCCAAATTTGCAGAGGATGGAAGGGAAGAGGGAGAACGAATGAGAGAGTAGCTGTTAGGCATTTGTACGGGCACATGTAACTCTAATTTCCCGGCATTAAGAAGAATTAACCAAAGTCTCAGAAACCCACCGGGAAGCAGTATAGATCCTGAACCAAAATTATGGACTTGTGTACAGCTCACAAAAAACGAGTTGAAAAATGGAGCTCAGGGGCACAGCAATTCACAAACTCGCAGTGTAATAAAGGACAACAATCGTCCAAAAATCTGTTGAGGGATGGCACAGATGCTGACTTGAAAGTGAGGCAGAATAGCAGGAAACAGATTTCAAGAGGTACGTTGCAATCGCCTTTAAAGCACAGGAAGAGGGGCACAACTTCGACAATGACACACTTGGCCAAAAAGGGCGTATGCGTTTTCTCCTGTATTCAGGAGAAAACGCATACGCCCTTTTTGGCCAAGCAAACAAGCGGGCAAAGCAAATCTGCACTACAAAGAAGTATCACTTCCCACCGGTCAAAAGAGTCAGCCACAAAATGTGTTAAAACCAGAAAGGCAAGACAGGCCCTGGAGAACAGGAAGCCTTGTTATGCTGATGGGCGGGATGTAAATTGCCAACTGCCTCACTGGAGGAGTACATTGTGTTCCCTAAAACAAGTAAACAACAGAGCTACAGAGCCAAGGACACTTCCAGTCTAGGAAATATACCTTGGGAAAACTGAAAATCAATAAGACAGAGCCACCACAAATTTAGGGCTGCACTGCATACAAGAACCTCAACTTGGGTACACCTTAAATATCCCAGGAAATATAAAAATGGTTCAAAAAATTGTGGTACTTATGTACGATGGAATAACCCTCAGCCAGGAAATCAATGTGCATAAGACCAGGAGCAGCAAAGTGAGTGGATTCAGGTACGATGATTCTAAGTGAAATAAGTCACACAGAAAAAGAAACTTATCATAAGATATCACTTATGAAGATCCTGTAAACATGGCTACACATGAACTGAGTTAGGAAAGAGAACAGAGTCTCACATTTAGAAAACACTCTTATGCCTGCTTAAGGGGAAAGGAGAGGTGGGGTGATGCATAAAACCAGAGTTTGATATAAGCACAGGTACCATTTCTAAAACCAACTGGGGAATAGACAAGACCTACACCTTCCTCAGTGAAAGGGACTCTAAACACCATATTTCCCGCAGAGGAATAGATCTGACTAGTAAGAATCTTAAAACCTATGTATTGATATGTCTCTGTAAGGGAATCAAGTGTATCTAGACTGGCATAAACATGACAGCGAGAATCAGCTCAAACCCACTATAAAAAGGAATTTCAAAAACAAAACCAAAAAACAGGGAAATTCTTTACATTTCCTTCAGGGTCTCTGGTGAAACCTGGAATGACCCTATCTACAATGACAGCTGATGTGGTATAAGGCTGGACACTTGGGACTGAGAGGATTGGTGAGATTGGGTGAGCAAATGCAGACACTTTAAAGCAAAAATGCATGACCCCCATTCCATGGGTCCCAACTCTCCAGGATGAAGGGAATATTTCTACAGCTATAACATGTATGGGAAACCTAGAGAATGGACACACTGTGAATACAAAAAGTTTCTAAAACTCAACGAATAGTCCCTCTCCTGGTGCTCCGGTTTGACTTTCCAACTGCTTTACTATCAATCTCCCAAATTGGAAAGACAACCCCTTTAACCTCCTGGTTCGCACAGGTTGCCAATTTTGCAGAGACTGGAAGGGAATATTGAGAACCAATGAGAGACTACCTGTTAGGCATTTGGACGGGCACATGTCACTCTAATTTCCCGGCAGGAAGAAGAATTAACCAGAGTCTCAGCCACCCACCGGGAACCAGTAAACGTCCTGAACCAAAATTTGAACTAGCGTACAGCTCACAAAATACGAGTTGAAAAATGGAGCTCCGGGGCACAGCAATTCACAAACGGGCAGAGTAATAAAGAACAACTATCGTCCAAAAATCTGTTGAGGGAAGGCAACGAGGCGGACTTGAAAGCGAGGCAGAATAGCAGGGAACAGATTTCAAGAGGTACGTTGGAATCGCCTTTAAAGCACAGGAAGAGGGGCACAACTTCGAAAATGACGCACTTGGCCAAAAAGGGCGTATGCGTTTTCTCCTGAATATATTCAGGAGAAAACGCATACGCCCTTTTTGGCCAAGCAAGCAAGTGGGCAATGCAAATCTGCACTACAAAGAAGTATCACTTCCCACCGGTCAAAAGGGACATCCACAAAATGTGTAAAAATCAGAAAGGCAAGACAGGCCCTGGAGAAGAGGAAGCCTTGTTATGCTGATGGGCGGGATGTAAATTGCCACCTGCCTCACTGGACGAGTGCATTGTGTTCCCTAAAACAAGTAAACAACAGAGCTATAGAGCCAAGGGCACTTCCAGTCTGGGGAATATACCTTGGGAAAACTGAAAATCAATAAGACAGAGCCACCCCCAAATTTAGGGCTGCACTGCTTACAAGAATCTCAACTTGGGTACAACTTATATATCCCAGGAAATATAAAAATGGTTCAAAAAACTGTGGGATTTATGTACGATGGAATATGCTTCAGCCATGAAATCAATGTCATAAAACCAGGAGCAGCAAAGTGAGTGGATTCAGGTACGATGATTCTAAGTGAAATAAGTCACACAGAACAAGAAACTTATCGTAAGATATCACTTATGAAGATCCTGTAAGCATGGCTACACATGAACTGAGTTAGGAAAGAGAACAGAGTCTCACATTTAGAAAACACTCTTATGCCTGCTTAAGGGGAAAGGAGAGGTGGGGTGATGCATAAAACCAGAGTTTGACATAAGCACAGGTACCATTTCTAAAACCAACTGGGGAATAGACAAGACCTACACCTTCCTCAGTGAAAGGGACTCTAAACACCATATTTCCCGCAGAGGAATAGATCTGACTAGTAAGAATCTTAAAACCTATGTATTGATATGTCTCTGTAAGGGAATCAAGTGTATCTAGACTGGCATAAACATGACAGCGAGAATCAGCTCAAACCCACTATAAAAAGGAATTTCAAAAACAAAACCAAAAAACAGGGAAATTCTTTACATTTCCTTCAGGGTCTCTGGTGAAACCTGGAATGACCCTATCTACAATGACAGCTGATGTGGTATAAGGCTGGACACTTGGGACTGAGAGGATTGGTGAGATTGGGTGAGCAAATGCAGACACTTTAAAGCAAAAATGCATGGCCCCCATTCCATGGGTCCCAACTCTCCAGGATGAAGGGAATATTTCTACAGCTATAACATGTATGGGAAACCTAGAGAATGGACACACTGTGAATACAAAAGGTTTCTAAAACTCAACGAATAGTCCCTCTCCTGGTGCTCCGGTTTGACTTTCCAACTGCTTTACTATCAATCTCCCAAATTGGAAAGACAACCCCTTTAACCTCCTGGTTCGCACAGGTTGCCAATTTTGCAGAGACTGGAAGGGAATATTGAGAACCAATGAGAGACTACCTGTTAGGCATTTGGACGGGCACATGTCACTCTAATTTCCCGGCAGGAAGAAGAATTAACCAGAGTCTCAGCCACCCACCGGGAACCAGTAAAGATCCTGAACCAAAATTTGAACTAGCGTACAGCTCACAAAATACGAGTTGAAAAATGGAGCTCCGGGGCACAGCAATTCACAAACGGGCAGAGTAATAAAGAACAACTATCGTCCAAAAATCTGTTGAGGGAAGGCAACGAGGCGGACTTGAAAGCGAGGCAGAATAGCAGGAAACAGATTTCAAGAGGTACGTTGGAATCGCCTTTAAAGCACAGGAAGAGGGGCACAACTTCGAAAATGACGCACTTGGCCAAAAAGGGCGTATGCGTTTTCTCCTGAATATATTCAGGAGAAAACGCATACGCCCTTTTTGGCCAAGCAAGCAAGTGGGCAATGCAAATCTGCACTACAAAGAAGTATCACTTCCCACCGGTCAAAAGGGACATCCACAAAATGTGTAAAAACCAGAAAGGCAAGACAGGCCCTGGAGAAGAGGAAGCCTTGTTATGCTGATGGGCGGGATGTAAATTGCCACCTGCCTCACTGGACGAGTGCATTGTGTTCCCTAAAACAAGTAAACAACAGAGCTATAGAGCCAAGGGCACTTCCAGTCTGGGGAATATACCTTGGGAAAACTGAAAATCAATAAGACAGAGCCACCCCCAAATTTAGGGCTGCACTGCTTACAAGAATCTCAACTTGGGTACAACTTAAATATCCCAGGAAATATAAAAATGGTTCAAAAAACTGTCGGATTTATGTAAGATGGAATATGCTTCAGCCATGAAATCAATGTCATAAAACCAGGAGCAGCAAAGTGAGTGGATTCAGGTACGATGATTCTAAGTGAAATAAGTCACACAGAACAAGAAACTTATCATAAGATATCACTTATGAAGATCCTGTAAGCATGGCTACACATGAACTGAGTTAGGAAAGAGAACAGAGTCTCACATTTAGAAAACACTCTGATGCCTGCTTAAGGGGAAAGGAGAGGTGGGGTGATGCATAAAACCAGAGTATGATATAAGCACAGGTACCATTTCTAAAACGAACTGTGGAATAGACAAGACCTACAGTTTCCTCAGTGAAAGGGACTCTAAACCCCATATTTTGCGCAGTGGAATAGATCTGACTAGTAAGAATCTTAAAAGCTATGTATAGATATGTCTCTGTAAGGGAATCAAGTGTGTCTAGACTGGCATAAACATGGCAGCGAGAATCAGCTCATACACACTATAAAAAAGGAATTTCAAATACAAAACCAAAAAACAGGGAAATTCTTTACATTTTTTAAGGATCTCTAATGAAACCTGGAATGACCATATCTACAGTGACAGCTGGATGTGGCATAAGGCTGGACACTTGGGACTGAGAGGATTGGTGAGATTGGGTGAGCAAATGCAGACCGTTTAAAGCAAAAATGCATGGCAACCATTCCATGGGTCCCAAATTTTCATGTTAAAGGGAATATTACTACAGCTATAACATGTACGTGAAACCTAGAGAACGGACACATTGTGAATACAAAAGGTTTCTAAAACTCAACGAGTAGTCCCTCTCCTGGTGATCCGGTTTGACTTCCCAACTGCTTTACTATCAATCTCCCAACTTGGAGAGACAACCCCTTTAACCTCCTGGTTCGCACAGGTTGCCAATTTGGCAGAGGATGGAAGGGAAGAGGGAGAACCAATGCGAGAGTAGCTGTTAGGCATTTGGACAGGCACATGTCACTCTAATTTCCCGGCAGGAGAGGAATTAACCAGAGTCTCAGCCACCCACCGGGAACAAGTATTGTTCCTACACCCAAATTGTGGACAGGCGTACAGCTCACAAAAAACGAGTTGAAAAATGGAGCTCAGGGGCACAGCAATTCACAAACTGGCAGAGTAATGAATGAAAACTATCGTCCAAAAATCTGTTGAGGGAAGGCAACGAGGCGGACTTGAAAGCGAGGCAGAATAGCAGGAAACAGATACCAAGAGGTACGATGGAATCAGCTTTAAAGCACAGGAAGAGGGCTACAACATCGACAATGACGCACTTGGCCAAAAAGGGCGTATGCGTTTTCTCCTGTATTCAGGAGAAAACGCATACGCCCTTTTTGGCCAAGCATACAAGCGGGCAAAGCAAATCTGCACTACAAAGAAGTATCACTTCCCACCGGTCAAAAGGGACATCCACAAATGTGTAAAAACCTGAAGGGCAAGACAGGCCCTGGAGAACAGAGAGCCTTGTTATGCTGATGGGTGGGATGTAAATTGCCAACTGCCTCACTGGTGGAGTGCATTGCGTTCCCTAAAACAAGTAAACAAGAGAGCTACAGAGCCAAGGGCACTTCCAGTCTAGGGAATATACCTTGGGAAAACTGAAAATCAATAAGACAGAGCCACCCCCAAATTTAGGGCTGCACTGCTTATAAGAACCTCAACTTGGGTACACCTTAAATATACAAGGAAATATAAAAATGGTTCAAAAAACTGTAGTACTTATGTACGATGGAATATCCCACAGCCATGAAATCAATGTCATAAGACCAGGAGCAGCAAAGAGAGTGGATTGAGGTACGATGATTCTAAGTGAAATAAGTCACACAGAAAAAGAAACTTATCATAAGATATCCCTTATGAAGATCCTATTAACATGGCTGCACATGAACTGAGTTAGGAAAGAGAACAGAGTCTCACATTTAGAAAACACTCTTATGCCTGCTTAAGGGGGAAGGAGAGGTGGGGTGATGCATAAAACCAGAGTTTGACATAAGCTCATGTACCATTTCTAAAACCAACTTTTGAATAGACAAGACCTACACCTTCCTCAGTGAAAGGGACTCAAAACCCCATATTTCCTGCAGAGGAATAGATCTAACTCGTAAGAAACTTAAAACCTCTGTATTGATATGTCTCTGTAAGGGAATCAAGTGTGTCTAGACTGGCATATACATGGCAGCGAGAATCAGCTCAAACCCACTATAAAAAGGAATTTCAAAAACAAAACCAAAAAACAGCGAAATTCTTTACAATTCCTTCAGGGTCTCTGATGAAACCTGGAATGACCCTATCTACAATGACAGCTAGATGTGGTATAAGGCTGGACACTTGGGACTGAGTGGATTGGTGAGATTGGGTGAGCAAATGCAGACCCTTTAAAGCAAAAATGCATGGCCCCCATTCCTTGGGTCCCAACTCTCCAGGTTGAAGGGAATATTACTACAGCTATAACATGTATGGTAAACCTAGAGAATGGACACACTGTGAATACAAAAGGTTTCTATAACTCAACGAATAGTCCCTCTCCTGGTGCTCCGGTTTGACTTTCCAAATGCTTTACTCTCAATCTCCCAAATTGGAGAGACAGCCCCTTTAACCTCCTGCTTCGCACAGGTTGCCAGTTTGGCAGAGGATGGAAGGGAAGAGGGAGAACCAATGAGAGAGTAGCTGTTAGGTATTTGGACGGGCATATGCCACTCTAATTTTCCGGCAGGAAGAAGAATTAACCAGAGTCTCAGCCACCCACCGGGAACCAGTATAGGTCCTGAACCAAAATTTTGGACTTGCGTACAGCTCAAAAAAAACGAGTTGAATAATGGAGCTCAGGGGCACAGCAATTCACAAACTGGCAGAGTAATAATGGAAAACTATTGTCCAAAAATCTATTGAGGGAAGGCAACGAGGCGGATTAAATGCGAGGCAGAATAGCAGGAAACAGATTTCAAGAGTTACGTAGGAATCGCCTTTAAAGCACAGGAAGAGGGTCACAACTTCGACAATGACGCCCTTGGCCAAAAAGTGCGTATGCGTTTTCTCCTGAATATATTCAGGAGAAAACGCATACCCCCTTTTTGGCCAAGCAAGCAAGCGGGCAATGCAAATGTGCACTACAAAGAAGTATCACTTCCCACCGGTCAAAAGGGACATCCAAAAATGTGTAAAACCAGAAAGGCAAGAGAGGCCATGGAGAACAGGGAGCCTTGTTATGCTGATGGGCGGGATGTAAATTGCCAACTGCCTCACTGGAGGAGTGCATTGCGTTCCCTAAAACAAGTAAACAACAGAGCTACAGAGCCAAGGGCACTTCCAGTCTACGGAATATACATTGGGAAAACTGAAAATCAATAAGACACAGCCACCCCCAAATTTAGGGCTGCACTGCTTACAAGAACCTCAACTTGGGTACACCTTAAATATCACAGGAAATATAAAAATGGTTCAAAAAACTGTGGTATTTATGTACGATGGAATATCCCTCAGCCATAAAATCAATGTCATAAGCCCAGGAGCAGCAAAGTGAGTGGATTCAGGTACGATGATTCTAAGTGAAATAAGTCACACAGAAAACGAAAATTATCATAAGGTATCTCTTATGAAGATCCTGTAAACACGGCTACACATGAACTGAGTTAGGAAAGAGAACAGAGTCTCACATTTAGAAAACACACTTATGCCTGCTTAAGGGGAAAGGAGAGGTGGAGTGATGCATAAAACCAGAGTTTGATATAAGTACAGGTACCATTTCTAAAACCAACTGTGGAATAGACAAGACCTACACCTTCCTCAATGAAAGGGACTCAAAACACCATATTTCCCAC
Source organism: Mesoplodon bidens (assembly GCF_964165515.1). NCBI lineage: Eukaryota > Metazoa > Chordata > Mammalia > Artiodactyla > Ziphiidae > Mesoplodon > Mesoplodon bidens. Next base: position 3,809,205 of record NW_027671488.1, on the reverse strand, counting down.
AGAGGAATAGATCTGACTAGTAAGAAACTTAAAACGTATGTATTGATATGTCTCTGTAAGGGAATCAAGTGTGTCTAGACTGGCATAAACATGGCAGCGAGAATCAGCTCAAACCCACTATGAAAAGGAATTTCAAAAACAAAACCAAAAAACAGGGAAATTCTTTTCATTTCCTTCAGGGTCTCTGATGAAACCTGGAATGACCCTATCTACAATGACAGCTGGATGTGGTATAAGGCTGGACACTAGGGACTGAGAGGATTGGTGAGATTGGGTGAGCAAATGCAGACCCTTTATAGCAAAAATCCATAGCCCCCATTCCATGGATCCCAACTCTCCAGGTTGAAGGGAATATTACTACAGCTATAACATGTATGGGAAACCTAGAGAATGGACACACTGTAAATACAAAAGGTTTCTAAAAATCAATGAATAGTCCCTCTCCTAGTGCTCTGGTTTGACTTTCCAACTGCTTTACTATCAATCTCCCAATTTGGAGAGACAGCCCCTTTAAGCTCCTGGTTCGCACAGGTTGCCAATTTTGCAGTGGATGGAAGGGAAGAGGGAGAACCAATGAGAGATTAGCTGTTAGGCATTTGGACGGGCACATGTCACTCTAATTTCCCTGAAGGAAGAAGAATTAAAAAAGTCTCAGCCACACACCGGAACCAGTATAGGTCCTGAACCAAAATTTTGGACTTTCGTACAGCACACAAAAAAAGAGTTGAATAACGGAGCTCAGGGGCACAGCAATTCACAAACTGGCAGAGTAAAAAGGACAACTATCGTCCAAAAATCTGTTGAGGGAAGGCAACGAGGCGGACTTGAAAGCGAGGCAGAATAGCAGGAAACAGATTTCAAGAGGTACGTTGGAATCGCCTTTAAAGCACAGGAAGAGGGGCACAACTTCGACAATGTCACACTTGGCCAAAAGGGCGTATGTGTTTTCTCCTGAATATATTCAGGAGAAAACGCACACCCCCTTTTTGGCCAAGCAAGCAAGCGGGCAATGCAAATCTGCACTACAAAGAAGTATCACTTCCCACCGGTCAAAAGGGACATCCACAAATGTGTAAAAAGCAGAAAGGTAAAACAGGCAATGGAAAACAGGGAGCCTTGTTATGCTGATGGGCGGGATGTAAATTGCCAACTGCCTCACTGGAGGAGTGCATTGCGTTCCCTAAAACAAGAAAACCACAGAGCTACAGAGCCAAGGGCACTTCCAGTCTACGGAATGTACCTGGGGAAAACTGAAAATCAATAAGACAAAGCCACCCCCAAATTTAGGGCTGCACTGCTTACAAGAACCTCAACTTGGGTACACCTTAAATATCACAGGAAATATGAAAATGGTTCAAAAAACTGTGGTATTTATGTACGATGGAATATCCCTCAGCCATGAAATCAATGTCATAAGACCAGGAGCAGCAAAGTGAGTGGATTCAGGTACGATGATTCGAAGTGAAATAATTCACACAGAAAAAGAAACTTATCATAAGATATCCCTTATGAAGATCCTGTTAACATGGCTGCACATGAACTGATTTAGGAAAGAGAACAGAGTCTCACATTTAGAAAACACTCTTATGCCTGCTTAAGGGGGAAGGAGAGGTGGGGAGATGCATAAAACCAGAGTTTGACATAAGCGCAGGTACCATTTCTAAAACCAACTTTGGAATAGACAAGACCTACACCTTCCTCAGTGAATGGGACTCAAAACACCATATTTCCCGCCGAGGAATAGATCTGACTAGTAAGAATCTTAAAACCTATGTATTCATATGTCTCTGTAAGGGAATCAAGTGTGTCTGGACTGGCATAAACATGGCAGCGAGAATCAGCTGAAACCCACTATAAAAAGGAATTTCAAAAACAAAACTAAAAAAAACAGGGAAATTCTTTACAAATCCTTCAGGTTCTCTGATGAAACCTGGAATGACCCTATCTACAATGACAGCTGGATATGGCATAAGGCTGCACACCTGGGACTGTGAGGATTGGTGAGATTGGGTGAGCAAATGCAGACCCTTTAAAGCAAAAATGCATGGCCCCCATTCCATGGGTCCCAACTCTCCATGTTGAAGGGAATGTTACTAGAGCTATAACATGTACGAGAAACCTAGAGAATGGACACACTGTGAATACAAAAGGTTTCTAAAACTCAATGAGTAGTCCCTCTCCTCGTGCTCCGGTTTGACTTTCCAACTGCTTTACTATCAATCTCCCAAATTGGAGAGACAACCCTTGAACCGCCTGGTTCGCACAGGTTGCCAATTTTGCAGAGGATGGAATGGAAGAGGGAGAACCAAAGAGAGATTAGCTTTTAGGCATTTGGACGGGCACATGTCACTCTAATTTCCCGGCAGGAAGAAGAATTAACCAAAGTCTCAGCCACCCACTGGGAACCAGTATAGGTCGTGAACCAAAATTTTGGACTTGTGTACAGCTCACTAAAAACGAGTTGAAAAATGGAGCTCAGGGGCACAGCAATTCACAAACTGGCAGAGTAATAAAGGACAACTATCGTCCAAAAATCTGTTGAGGGAAGGCAACGATGTGGACTTGAAAGTGAGGCAGAGTAGCACGAAACAGATTTCAAGAGGTACGTTGGAATCGCCTTTAAAGCACAGGAAGTGGGGCACAACTTCGACAATGACGCACTTGGCCAAAAGTGCGTACGCATTTTCTCCTGAGTATATTCAGGAGAAAACGCAGACGCCCTTTTTGGCCAAGCAAGCAAGCGGGCAATGAAAATCTGCACTACAAAGGAGTATCACTTCCCACCGGTCAAAAGGGACATCCACAAATGTTTAAAAACCAGAAAGGCAAGACAGGCCCTGGAGAACAGGGAGCCTTGTTATGCTGATGGGCGGGATGTAAATTGGCAACTGCCTCACTAGAGGAGTGCATTGCGTTCCCTAAAACAAGTAAACAAGAGTGCTACAGAGCCAAGGGCACTTCCAGTCCAGGGAATATACCTTGGGAATACTGAAAATCAATAAGACAGAGCCACCCCCAAATTTAGGGCTGCACTGCTTATAAGAAGCTCAACTTGTGTACACATTAAATATCCCAGGAAATATAAAAATGGTTCAAAAAATTGTAGTACTTATGTACGATGGAATATCCCTCAGCCATAAAATCAATGTCATAAGCCCAGGAGCAGCAAAGTGAGTGGATTCTGGTACGATGATACTAAGTGAAATAAGTCACACACGAAAAGAAACTTATCATAAGATATCCCTTATGAAGATCCTGTTAACATGGCGGCACATGAACTTAGTTATGAAAGAGAACACAGTCTCACATTTAGAAAACACTCTTATGCCTGCTTAAGGGGGAAGGAGAGGTGGGGTGATGCATAAAACCTGAGTTTGACATAAGCACAGGTACCATTTCTAAAACCAACTTTGGAATAGACAAGACCTACACCTTCCTCAGTGAAAGGGAATCAAAACCCCATATTTCCGGCAGAGGAATAGATCTGACTAGTAAGAATCTTAAAACCTATGTATTCATATGTCACCGTAAGGGAATCAAGTGTGTCTAGACTGGCATAAACATGGCAGCGAGAATCAGCTCAAACCCACTATAAAAAGGAATTTCAAAAACAAAACCAAAAAACAGGGAAATACTTTGCACTTGCTTCAGTGTCTCTGATGAAACCTGGAATGACCCTATCTACAATGACAGCTGGATGTGGTATAAGGCTGGACACTTGGGACTGAGAGGATTGGTGAGATTGGGTGAGCAAATGCAGACCCTTTAAAGCAAAAATGCATGGCCCCCATTCCATGGGTCCCAACTCTCCAGGTTGAAGGTAATATTACTACAGCTATAACATGTAAGGGAAACCTAGAGAATGGACACACTGTGAATACAAAAGGTTTCTAAAACTCAACGAACAGTCCCTCTCCTGTTGCTCCGGTTTGACTTTCCAACTGCTTTAGTATCAATCTCCAAAATTGGAGAGACAGCCCCTTTAACATCCTGGATCGCACAGGTTGCTTATTTTGCAGAGGATGGAAGGGAAGAGGGAGAACCAATGAGAGAGTAGCTGTTAGGCATTTGGACGGGCACATGTCACTCTAATTTCCCAGCAGGAAGAAGAATTAAGCAAAGTCTCAGCCACCCACCGGGAACCAGTATAGGTCCTGAACCAAAATTTTGGAATTGCGTACAGCTCACAAAAAACGAGTTGAAAAACTGAGCTCAGGGGCACAGCAATTCTCCAACTGGCACAGTAATAAAGGACAACTATCGTCCAAAAATCTGTTGAGGGAAGGCAACGAGGCGGACTTTAAAGCGAGGTAGAATAGCAGGAAACAGATTTCAAGAGGTACGTTGGAATCGCCTTTAAAGCACAGGAAGAGGGGCACAACTTCGACAATGATGCACTTGGCCAAAAGGGCGTACGCGTTTTCTCCTGAATATGTTCAGGAGAAAACGCATACACCCGTTTGGCCAAGCAAGCAAGAGGGCAATGCAAATCTGCACTACAAAGAAGGATCACTTCCCACCAGTCAAAAGGGACATCCACAAATGTGTAAAAACCAGAAAGGCAAGACAGGCCCTGGAGAACAGGGAGCCTTGTTATTCTGATGGGCGGGATGTAAATTACCAACTGCCTCACTGGAGGAGTGCATTGCGTTCCCTAAAACAAGTAAACAACAGAGCTACAGAGCCAAGGGCACTTCCAGTTTAGGGAATATACCTTGGGAAAACTGAAAATCAATAAGACAGAGCCACCCCCAAATTTAGGGCTGCACTGCTTATAAGAACCTCAACTTTGGTACAACTTAAATATACTAGGAAATATAACAATGGTTCAAAAAATTGTAGTACTTATGTACGATGGAATATCCCACAGCCATGAAATCAATGTCATAAGACCAGGAGCAGCAAAGAGAGTGGATTCATGTACGATGATTCTAAGTGAAATAAGTCACACAGAAAAAGAAACTTATCATAAGATATCCCTTATGAAGATCCTGTTAACATGGCTGCACATGAACTGAGTTAGGAAAGAGAACAGAGTCTCACATTTAGAAAACACTCTTATGCCTGCTTAAGGGGGAAGGAGAGGTGGGGTGATGCATAAAACCAGAGTTTGACATAAGCACAGGTACCATTTCTAAAACCAAGTTTTGAATAGACAAGACCTACACCTTCCTCAGTGAAAGGGACTCAAAACCCCATATTTCCTGCGGAGGAATAGATCTAACTCGTAAGAAACTTAAAACCTCTGTATTGATATGTCTCTGTAAGGGAATCAAGTGTGTCTAGACTGGCATAAACATGGCAGCGAGAATCAGCTCAAACCCACTATAAAAAGGAATTTCAAAAACAAAACCAAAAAACAGGGAAATTCTTTACAATTCCTTCAGGGTCTCTGATGATACCTGGAATGACCCTATCTACAATGACAGCTGGATGTGGTATAAGGCTGGACACTTGGGACTGTGTGGATTGGTGAGATTGGGTGAGCAAATGCAGACCCTTAAAGCAAAAATGCATGGCCCCCATTCCATGGGTCCCAACTCTCCAGGTTGAAGGGAATATTACTACAGCTATAACATGTATGGTAAACCTAGAGAATGGACACACTGTGAATACAAAAGGTTTCTAAAACTCAACGAATAGTCCCTCTCCTGGTGCTCCGGTTTGACTTTCCAACTCCTTTACTCTCAATCTCCCAAATTGGAGAGACAGCCCCTTTAACCTCCTGCTTCGCACAGGTTGCCAGTTTGGCAGAGGATGGAAGGGAAGAGGGAGAACCAATGAGAGAGTAGCTGTTAGGTACTTGGACGGGCATATGCCACTCTAATTTCCCGGCAGGAAGAAGAATTAACCAGAGTCTCAGCCACCCACTGGGAACCAGTATAGGTCCTGAACCAAAATTTTGGACTTGCGTACAGCTCACAAAAAACGAGTTGAATAATGGAGCTCAGGGGCACATCAATTCACAAACTGGCAGAATAATAATGGAAAACTATTGTCCAAAATTCTGTTGAGGGAAGGCAACGAGATGGATTAAATGCGAGGCAGAATAGCAGGAAACAGATTTCAAGATGTACGTAGGAATCGCCTTTAAAGCACAGAAAGAGGGTCCCAACTTCGACAATGACGCCCTTGGCAAAAAAGTGCGTATGCGTTTTCTCCTGAATATATTCAGGAGAAAACGCATACACCCTTTTTGGCCAAGCAAGCAAGCGGGCAATGCAAATCTGCACTACAAAGAAGTATCACTTCCCACCGGTCAAAGGGGACATCCAAAAATGTGTAAAACCAGAAAGGCAAGACAGGCCCTGGAGAACAGGGAGCCTTGTTATGCTGATGGGTGGGATGTAAATTGCCAACTGCCTCACTGGAGGAGTGCATTGCGTTCCCGAAAACAAGTAAACAACAGAGCTACAGAGCCAAGGGCACTTCCAGTATAGGGAATATACGTTGGGAAAACTGAAAATCAATAAGACACAGCCACCCCCAAATTTAGGGCTGCACTGCTTACAAGAACCTCAACTTGGGTACACCTTAAATATCACAGGAAATATAAAAATGGTTCAAAAAACTGTGGTATTTATGTACGATGGAATATCCCTCAGCCATAAAATCAATGTCATAAGCCCAGGAGCAGCAAATTCAGTGGATTCAGGTACGATGATTCTAAGTGAAATAAGTCACACAGAAAACGAAACTTATCATAAGATATCACTTATGAAGATCCTGTAAACATGGCTACACATGAACTGAGTTAGGAAAGAGAACAGAGTCTCACATTTAGAAAACACACTTATGCCTGCTTAAGGGGAAAGGAGAGGTGGGGTGATGCATAAAACCAGAGTATGATATAAGTACAGGTACCATTTCTAAAACCAACTGTGGAATAGACAAGACCTTCACCTTCCTCAATGAAAGGGACTCAAAACACCGTATTTCCCACAGAGGAATAGATCTGACTAGTAAGAAACTTAAAACGTATGTATTGATATGTCTCTGTAAGGGAATCAAGTGTGTCTAGACTGGCATAAACATGACAGTGAGAATCAGCTCAAACCCACTATGAAAAGGAATTTCACAAACAAAACCAAAAAACAGGGAAATTCTTTACATTTCCTTCAGGGCTTGTGATGAAACCTGGAATGACCATATTTACAATGACAGCTGGATATGGTATAAGGCTGGACACTTGGGACTGAGAGGATTGGTGAGATTGGGTGAGCAAATGCAGACCCTTTAAAGCAAAAATGCATGGCCCCCATTCCATGGGTCCCAACACTCCATGTTGAAGGGAATATTACTACAGCTATAACATGTATGGGAAACCTAGAGAATGGACACACTGTGAATACAAAAGGTTTATAAACTCAACGAATAGTCCCTCTCCTGGTGCTCCGGTTTGACTTTCCAACTGCTTTACTATCACTCTCCCAAATTGGAGAGACAGCCCCTTTAAGCTCCTGGTTCGCACAGGTTGCCAATTTTGCAGAGGATGGAAGGGAAGAGGGAGAACCAAAGAGAGTGTAGCTGTTAGGCATTTGGACGGGCACTTGTCACTCTAATTTCACGGCAGGAAGAAGAATTAACCAAAGTCTCAGCCACCCACCGGGAACCAGTATAGGTCGTGAACTAAAATTTTGGACTTGCGTACAGCTCACAAAAAACGAGTTGAAAAATGGAGCTCAGGGGCACAGCAATTCACAAACTGGCAGAGTAATAAAGGACAACTATCGTCCAAAAATCTGTTGAGGGAAGGCAACGATGTGGACTTGAAAGGGAGGTAGAATAGCAGGAAACAGATTTCAAGAGGTACGTTGGAGTTGCCTTTAAAGCACAGGAAGAGGGGCACAACTTCGACAATGACGCTCTTGGCCAAAAGGGCGTATGCATTTTCTCCTGAATATATTCAGGAGAAAACGCATACGCCCTTTTTGGCCAAGCAAGCAAGCGGGCAATGCAAATCTGCACTACAAAGAAGTATTACTTCCCACCAGTCAAAAGGGATATCCACAAATGTGTAAAAACCAGAAAGGCAAGACAGGCCCTGTAGAAAAGGGAGCCTTGTTATGCTGATGGGCGGGATGTAAATTGCCAACTGCCTCACTGGAGGAGTGCATTGTGTTCCCTAAAACAAGTAAACAACAGAGCTACAGAGCCAAGGGCACTTCCAGTCTAGGGAATGTACCTTGGGAAAACTGAATATCAATAAGAAAGAGCCACACCCAAATTCAGGGCTGCACTGCTTACAAGAACCTGAACTTTGGTACAACTTAAATATCCCAGGAAATATAAAAATGGTTCAAAAAACTGTGGGATTTATGTACGATGGAATATCCCTCAGCCATGAAATCAATGTCATAAGACCAGGAGCAGCAAAGTGAGTGGATTCAGGTACGATGATTCTAAGTGAAATAAGTCACACAGAAAAAGAAACTTATCATAAGATATCACTTATGAAGATCCTGTAAGCATGGCTACACATGAACTGAGTTACGAAAGAGAAAAGAGTCTCACATTTAGAAAACACTCTTATGCCTGCTTAAGTGGAAAGGAGAGGTGGGGTGATGCATAAAACCAGAGTATGATATAAGCACAGGTATCGTTCCAAAAATCAACTATGAAATAGACTAGACCTACAGCTTCCTCAGTTAAAGGGCCTCAAAACGCTATATTTCCCACAGAGGAATAGTTTTGACTAGTAAGAATCTTAAAACCTATGTATTGATATGTCTCTTTAAGGGAATCAAGTGTGTCTAGACTGGCATAAACATGGCAGCGAGAATCAGCTCAAACCCAGTATAAAAAGGAATTTCAAAAACTATACAAAAAAACAGGGAAATTCTTTACAATTCCTTCAGAGTCTTTGATGAAACCAGGAATGACCCTATCTACAATGACAGCTAGATGTGGCTTATGGCTGGACACATGGGACTGAGAGGATTGTTTAGATTGGGTGAGCAAATCAGACCCTTTAAAGCAAAAATGCATGGCCCCCACTCCATGGGTCACAACTCTCCATGTTGAAGGGAATATTACTACAGCTATAATATGTACGGGAAACCTAGAGAATGGACACACTGTGAATACAAAAGGTTTCTAAATCTCAACGAGTAGTCCCTCTCCTGGTCCTCCGGTTTCACTTTCCAACTGCTTTACTATCAAACTCCCAACTTGGAGAGACAACCCCTTTAACCTCCTGGTTCGCACAGGTTGCCAATTTGGCAGAGGATGGACGGGAAGAGGGAGAACCAATGAGAGAGTAGCTGTTAGGCATTTGGACGGGCACATGTCACTCTTATTTCCCGGCAGGAAGAAGAATTGACCAGAGTCTCAGCCACCAACTGGGTACCAGTAAAGGTCCTGAACCAAAATTTTGGACTTGCGTACAGCTCACAAAAAACGCGTTGAATAAAGGAGCTCAGGGGCACAGCAATTCACAAACTGGCAGAGTAATAAAGGACATCTATCATCCAAAAATCGGTTGAGGGAAGGTAACGGGGCGGACTTGAAAGCGAGGCAGAATAGCAGGAAACAGATTTCAAGAGGTACGTTGGAATCGCCTTTAAAGCACAGCAAGAGGGGCACAACTTCGACAATGACGCACTTTGCCAAAAAGGGAGTATGCGTTTTCTCCTTAATATATTCAGGAGAAAACGCATACACCCTTCTTGGCCAAGCAAGCAAGCGGGCAATGCAAATCTGCACTACAAAGAAGTATCACTTCCCACCGGTCAAAAGGGACATCCACAAAATGTGTAAAAACCAGAAAGGCAAGACAGGCCCTGGAGAACAGGCGGCCTTGTTATGCTGATGGGCGTGATGTAAATTGGCAACTGCCTCACTGGAGGAGTGCGTTGCGTTCACTAAACAAGTAAACAACAGAGCTACAGAGCCAAGGGCACTTCCAGTCTAGGGAATATACTTTGGGAAAACTGAAAATCAATAAGACATAGCCACACCCAACTTTAAGGCTGCACTGCTTACAAGAACCTCAACTTGGGTACACCTTAAATATCCCAGGACATATAAAAATGGTTCCAAAAACTGTGGTATTTATGTACGATGGAATATCCCTCAGCCATGAAATCAATGTCATAAGACCAGGAGCAGTAAAGTGAGTGGATTCAGGTACGATGATTCTAAGTGAAATATGTCACACAGAAAAAGAAACTTATCATAAGATATCACTTATGAAGATCCTGTAAACATGGCTACACATGAACTGAGTTAGGAAAGAGAACAGAGTCTCACATTTAGAAAACACTCTTATGCCTGCTTAAGGGGAAAGGAGAGGTGCGGTGATGCATAAAACCAGAGATTGATATAAGCACAGGAACCATTTCTAAAACCAAATGTGGAATAGACAAGACCTACACCTTCCTCAGTGAATGGGATTCAAAACCCCATATTTCCCGAGAGGAATAGATCTGACTAGTAAGAATCTTAAAACCTATGTATTGATATGTCTCTGTAAGGGAATCAAGTGTGTCTAGACTGGCATAAACATGGCAGCGAGAATCAGCTCAAACCCACTATAAAAATGAATTTCAAAAACAAAACCAAAAAACAGGGAAATTCTTTACATTTCCTTCAGGGTCTCTGATGAAACCTGGAATGACCCTATCTACAATGACAGCTGGATGTTGCATAAGGCTGGACACTTGGGACTGAGAGGGTTGGTGAGATTGGGTGAGAAAATGCAGACACTTTAAAGCAAAAATGCATGGCCCCATTCCATGGGTCCCAACTCTCGATGTTGAAGGGAATATTACTGCAGATATAACATGTACGGGAAACCTACAGAATGGACAGAATGTGAATACAAAAGGTTTCTAAAACTCAATGAGTACTCCCTCTCCTGGTGCTCTGGTTTTACTTTCCAAATGCTTTACTATCAATCTCCCAACTTGGAGAGAAAAGCCCTTTAACCTACTGCTTCGCACAGGTTGCCAAATTCGCAGAGGATGGAAGGGAAGAGGGAGAACCAATGAGAGAGTAGCTGTTAGGCATTTGGACGGGCACATGTCACTCTAATTTCCCGGCAGGAAGAAGAATTTACCAGAGTCTCAGCCACCCACAGGGAACCAGTATAGGTCCTGAACCAAAATTTTGGACTTGCGTACAGCTCACAAAAAACGAGTTGAAAAATGGAGCTCAGGGGCACAGCAATTCACAAACTGGCAGAGTAATAAAGGACAACTATCATCCAAAAATCTGTTGAGGGAAGGCAACGAGGCGGACTTGAAAGCGAGGCAGAATACCAGGAAACAGATTACAAGAGGTACGTTGGAATCGCCTTTAAAGCACAGGAAGAGGGGCACAACTTCGACAATGACGCACTTGGCCACAAAGTGGTATGCGTTTTCTCCTGAATATATTCAGGAGAAAACGCATACGCCCTTTTTGGCCAAGCAAGCAAGCGGGCAATGCAAATCTGCACTACAAAGAAGTATCAATTCCCACCGGTCAAAAGGGACATCCACAATATGTGTAAAAACCAGAAAGGCAAGACAGGCCCTGTAGAACAGGGAGCCTTTTTATGCTGATGGGCGGGATGTAAATTGCCAACTCCTCACTGGAGGAGTGCATTGCGTTCCCTGAAACAAGTAAACAACAGAGCTACAGAGCCAAGGGCACTTCCAGTCTAGGGAATATACCTTGGGAAAACTGAAAATCAATAAGACAGTGCCACCCCCAAATTTACGGCTGCACTGCTTACAAGAACCTGAACTTGGGTACACCTTAAATACCCCAGGAAATATAAAAATGGATCAAAAAACTGTGGTATTTATGTACGGTGGAATATCCCTCAGCCATGAAATCAATGTCATAAGACCAGGAGCAGCAAAGTGATTGGATTCAGGTACGATGATTCTAAGTGAAATAAGTCACACAGAAAAAGAAACTTATCATAAGATATCTCTTATGTAGATCCTGTAAACATGGCTACACATGAAGTGAGTTAGGAAAGAGAACAGAGTCTCACATTTAGAAAACACTCTTATGCCTGCTTAAGGGGGAAGGAGAGGTGGGGTGATGCATAAAACCAGAGTTTGACATAAGCACAGGTACCATTTCTATAACCAACTTTGGAATAGACAAGACCTACACCTTCCTCAGTGAAAGGGACTCAAAACCCCATATTTCCCGCAGAGGAATAGATGTGACTAGTAAGAAACTTAAAACCTATGTATTGATATGTGTATGTAAGGGAATCAAATGTGTCTAGACTGACATAAACATGGCAGTGAGAATCAGCGCAAACCCAGTATAAAAATGAATTTCAAAAACAAAACCAAAAAACAGGGAAATTCTTTACAATTCCTTCAGGGTCTCTGATGAAACCTGGAATGACCCTATCAACAATGACAGCTGGAAGTGGTATAAGGCAGGACACTTGGGACTGAGAGGATTGGTGAGATTGGGTGAGCAAATGCAGACCACTTAAAGCAGAAATGCACGGCCCCCATTCCATGGTTCCCAACTCTCCATGTTGAAGGGTATATTACTACTGCTATAACATGTATGGGAAACCAAGAGAATGGACACACTGTGAGTACAAAATGTTTCTAAAACTCAACGAATAGTCCCTCTCCTGGTGCTCTGGTTTGACTTTCCAACTGCTTTACTATCAATCTCCCAAATTGTAGAGACAGCCCCTTTAAGCTCCTGGTTCGCACAGGTTGCCAATTTTGCAGAGGATGGAAGGCAAGAGGGAGAACCAATGAGAGAATAGCTGTTAGGCATTGGGGCGGGCATATGTCACTCTAATTTCCCGGCAGGAAGAAGAATTAACCAGAGTCTCAGCCACCCACAGGGAACCAGTATAGGTCCTGAACCAAAATTTTGGACTTGCGTACAGCTCACAAAAAACGAGTTGAAAAATGGAGCTCAGGGGCACAGCAGTTCACAAAATGGCAGAGAAATAAAGGACAACTATCGTCCAAAAATCTGTTGAGGGAAGGCAACGAGGCGGACTTGAAAGTGAGGCAGAATAGCAGGAAACAGATTTCAAGACGTACGTAGGAATCGCCTTTAAAGCACAAGAAGAGGGGCACAACTTCGACAATGACGCACTTGGCCAAAAAGGGCGTATGCATTTTGTCCTGAATATATTCCTGAATATATTCAGGAGAAAACGCATACGACCTTTTTGGCCAAGCAAGGAAGTGGGCAATGCAAATCTGCACTACAAAGAAGTATCACATCCCACCGCTCAAAAGGGACCTCCACAAAATGTGTAAAAACCAGAAAGGCAAGACAGGCCCTGGAGAAGAGGGAGCCTTGTTATGCTGATGGGTGGGATGTAAATTGCCAACTGCCTCACTGGAGGAGTGCACTGCATTCCCTAAAACAATAAACAACAGAGCTACACAGCCAAGGGCACTTCCAGTCTAGGGAATATACCTTGGGAAAACTGAAAATCAATAAGTCAGAGCCACCACCAAATTTAGGGCTGCACTGCTTACAAGAAACTCAACTTGGGTACACCTTAAAGATCCCAGGAAATATAAAAATGGTTCAAAAAACTGTGGTATTTATGTACGATGGAATATCCCTCAACCATGAAATCAAAGTCATAAGACCAGGAGCAGCAAAGTGAGTGGATTCAGGTACGAAGATTCTAAGTGAAATAAGTCACACAGAAAAAGAAACTTATCATAAGATATCACTTATGAAGATCCTGTAAACATCGCTACACATGAACTGAGTTAAGAAAGAGAACAGAGTCTCACATTTAGAAAACACTCTTATGCCTGCTTAAGGGGGGAAGAGAGGTGGGGTGATGCATAAAACCAGAGTTTGATATAAGCACAGGTACAATTTCTATAACCAACTGTGGAATATACAAGACCTACACCTTCCTCAGTGAAAGGGACTCAAAACCACATATTTCCCGCAGAGGAATAGATCTGACTAGAAACAATCCCAAAACCTATGTATTGCTATGTCACCGTTAGTGAATTAAGGGTGTAGACTGGCATAAACATGGCAGCGAGAATCAGCTCAAACCCACTACAAAAAGGAGTTTCAAAAACAAAACCAAAAAACAGGGAAATTCTTTACAATTCCTTCAGGGTCTCTGATGAAACCTGGAATGACCCTATCTACAATGACAGCTGGATGTGGCATAAGGCTGGTCACTTGGGACTGAGAGGATTGGTGAGATTGTGTGAGAAAATTCAGACCCTTTAAAGCCAAAATGCATGGCCCCATTCCATTGGTCCCAACTCTCCATGTTGAAGGGAATATTACTACATCTATAACATGTACAGGAAACCTAGAGAATGGACACACTGTGAATACAAAAGGTTTCTAAAACTCAACGAGTAGTGCCTCTCCTGGTGCTCCGCTTTGACTTTCCAACTGCTTTACTATCAATCTCCCAACTTGGAGAGACAACCCATTTAACCTACTGGTTTGCACAGGTTGCCAATTTGGCAGAGGATGGAAGGGAAGAGGGAGAACCAATGAGAGAGTAGCTGTTAGGCATTTGGACGGGCACATGTCACTCTAATTTCCCGGCAGGAAGAAGAATTAACCAGAGTCTCAGCCACACACCGGGAACCAGTATAGGTACTGAACCAAAATTTTGGACTTGCGTACAGCTCACAAAAAACGAGTAAAAAATGTTGCTCAGGGGCACAGCAATTCACAAACTGGAAAAGAAATAAAGGTCAAATATCATCCAAAAATCTGTTGAGGGAAGGCAACGAGGCGGACTTGAAAGCAAGGCAGAATAGCAGGAAACAGATTTCAAGAGGTACGTTGGAATCGCCTTTAAAGCACAGGAAGAGGGGCACAACTTCGAAAATGACGCACTTGGCCAAAAAGCACGTATGCGTTTTCTCCTGAATATATTCAGGAGAAAACGCATAACCCTTTTTGGCCAAGCAAGCAAGCGGGCAATGTAAATGTGCACTACAAAGAAGTATCACTTCCCACCGGTCAAAAGGGACATCCACAAAATGTGTAAAAACCAGAAAGGCAAGACAGGCCCTGGAGAACATGGAGGCTTGTTATGCAGATGGGCGGGATGTAAATTGGCAACTGCCTCACTGGAGGAGTGCATTGCGTTCCCTAAAACAAGTAAACAACAGAGCTACAGAGCCAAGGGCACTTCCAGTCTAGGGAATATACCTTGGGAAAACTGAAAATCAATAAGAGAGAGCCACAGCCAAATTTAGGGCTGCACTGCTTACAAGAACCTGAACTTGGGTACACCTTAAATATCCCAGGAAATATAAAAATGGTTCAAAAAACTGTGGTATTTATGTACGATGGAATATCCCTCAGCCATGAAATCAATGTCATAAGACCAGGAGCAGCAAAGTGAGTGGATTCAGGTACGATGATTCTAAGTGAAATAAGTCACACAGAAAAAGAAACTTATCATAAGATATCACTTATGAAGATACTGTAAACATGGCTACACATGAACTGAGTTAGGAAAGAGAACAGAGTCTCACATTTAGAAAACACTCTTATGCCTGCTTAAGGGGAAAGGAGAGGTGGGTTGATGCATAAAACCAGAGTTTGATATAAGCACAGGTACCGTTTCTAAAACCAACTGTGGAATAGACAAGACCTACACCTTCCTCAGTGAAAGGGACGCAAAACCCCATATTTCCCGCAGAGGAATAGATCTGTCTAGTAAGAATCTTAAAGCATATGTATTGATATATCTCTGTAGGGGAATCAAGTGTGTCTAGAGTGGCATAAACATGGCAGCGAGAATCAGGTCAAACCCTCTATAAAAAGGAATTTCAAAAACAAAACCAAAAATCAGGGAAATTCTTGACATTTCCTTCAGGGTCTCTGATGAAACCTGGAATGACCCTATCTACAATGACAGCTGGATGTGGTATAAAGTTGGACACTTGGGACTGAGAGAATTGGTGAGATTGGGTGAGCAAATGCAGTCCCTTTAAAGCAAAAATATATGGCCCCCATTCCCTGGGTCGCAACTCTCCATGTTGAAGGGAATATTACTACAGCTATAACATGTATGGGAAACCTAGAGAATGGACACACTGTGAATACAGATGGTTTTCTAAAAGTCAAGGAATAGTCCCTCTCCTGGTGCTGCCGGTTTGACTTTCCAACTGCTTTACTATCAATCTTCCAACTTGGAAAGACAGCCCCTTTAAGGTCCTGGTTCTTCCAGGTTGCCAATTTGGCAGAGGATGGAAGGGAAGTGGGAGAACCAATGAGAGACTAGCTGTTAGGCACTTGGACGGGCACATGTCACTCTACTTTCCCAGCGGGAAGAAGAATTAACCAAAGTATCATCCACCCACCGGGAACCAGTATAGGTTCTGAACCGAAATTTTGGAATTGCGTACAGCTCACAAAAAAGGAGTTGAAAAATGGAGCTCAAGGGCATAGCAATTCACAAACTGGCAGAGTAATAAAGGACAACTATCATCCAAAAATCTGTTGAGGGAAGGCAAGGAGGCGGACTTGAAAGCGTGGCACAATAGGAGGAAATAGATTTCAAGAGATACGTTGGAATCACCTTTAAAGCACAGGAAGAGGGGCACAACTTCGACAATGACGCACTTGGCCAAAAAGTGCGTATACGTTTTCTCCTGAATATATTCAGGAGAAAATGCATATGCCCTTTTATGGCCAAGCAAGAAAGCAGGCAATGCAAAGCTGCACTACAAAGAAGTATCACTTCCCACTGGTCAAAAGGCACATCCACATAATGTGTAGAAACCTTAAAGGCAAGACAGGCCCTGGAGAACATGGAGCCTTGTTATGCTGATGGGCGCGATGTAACTTGCCAACTGCCTCACTGGAGGAGTGCATTGTGTTCCCTAAAACAAGTAAACAACAGAGCTAATGAGCCAAAGGCACTTCCAGTCTAGGGAATATACCTTGGGAAAACTGAAAATCAATAAGACAGAGCCACCCCCAAATTTAGGGCTGCACTGCTTACAAGAACTTCAAATTGGGTACACCTTAAATATCCCAGGAAATATAAAAATGGTTCAAAAAACTGTGATACTTACGTACGATGGAATATCCCTCAGCCATGAAATCAATGTCATAATACGAGGAGCAGCAAAGTGAGTGGATTCAGGTACGATGATTCTAAGTAAAATAAGTCACACAGAAAAAGAAACTTATCATAAGATATCACTTATGAAGATCCTGTAAGCATGGCTACACATGAACTGAGTTAGGAAAGAGAACAGAGTCTCACATTTAGAAAACACTCTTATGCCTGTTTAAGAGGGAAGGAGAGGTGGGGTGATGCATAAAACCATAGTTTGATATAAGCACAGTTACCGTTTCTAAAACCAACTGTGGAATAGACAAGACCTCCACCTTCCTCAGTGAAAGGGACTCAAAACCCCATATTTCCCGCACAGTAATAGATCTCACTAGTAAGAATCTTAAAACCTATGTATTGATATGTCTCCATAAGGGAATCAAGTGTGTCTAAACTGGCATAAACATGGCAGCGAGAAACAGCTCAAACACACTATAAAAAGGAATTTCAAAAACAAAACCAAAAAACAGGGAACTTCTTTAGAATTCCTTCAGCATCCCTGATGAAACCTGGAATGACCCTATCTACAATGACAGCTGGATGTGGCATAAGGCTGGATACTTGGGGCTGAGAGGATGGGTGAGATTGGGTGAGCAAATGTAGACCCTTTAAAGCAATTATGCATGGCCCCCATTCAATGGGTCCCAACTCTCCAGGTTAAAGGAATATTTCTACAGCTATAACATGTACGGGAAACGTAGAGAATAGACACACTGTGAATACAAATGTTTTCTAAAACTCAACGAATAGTCCCTCTCCTGGTGCTCACGTTTGACTTTCCAACTGCTTTACTATCAATCTCCCATCTTGGAGAGACAGCCCCTTTAACCTCCTGGTTCGCACACGTTGCCAATTTGGCAGAGGATGGAAGGGAAGAGGGAGAACCAATGAGAGACTAGCTGTAAGGCGTTTGGACTGGGAAATATCACTCTAATTTCCCGGCAGGAAGAAGAATTAACCAAAATCTCAGCCACACACCGGGAACCAGTATAGGTCCTAAACAAAAATTTTGGACTTGCGATCAGCTCACCAAAAACGAGTTGAAAAGTTGAGCTGAGGTGCACAGCAATTCACAACCTGGCAGAGTAATAAAGGACAACTATCGTCCAAAAATCTGTTGAGGGATGGCAATGAGGCGGACTTGAAAGCGAGGCAGAATAGCAGGAAACAGATTTCAAGAGGTACGTTGGAATCGCCTTTAAAGCACAGGAAGTGGGGCACAACTTCGAGAATGACGCACTTGGCCAAAAAGCGCGTATGCGTTTTCTCCTGAATATATTCAGGAGAAAACGCATACGACCTTTTTGGCCAAGCAAGCAAGCGGGCTATGCAAATCTGCACTACAAAGAAATATCACTTCCCATCGGTCAAAAGGGACATCCACAAATGTGTAAAAACCAGAAAGGCAAGACAGGCCCTGCAGAAGAGGGAGCCTTGTTATGCTGATGGGCGGGATGTAAATTGCCAACTGCCTCACTGGAGGAGTGCATTGTGTTCCCTAAAACAAGTAAACAACAGAGCTGCAGAGCCAAGGGCACTTCAAGTCTAACGAATATACCTTGGGAAAAATGGAAATCAAAAAGACAGAGCCACCCCCAAATTTAGGGCAGCACTGCCTACAAGAACCTCTACTTGGGTACACCTTAAATATCCCAGGAAATATAAAAATGGTTCAAAAAACTGTGGTATTTATGTACGATGGAATATCCCTCAGCCATGAAATCAATGTCATAAGAAAAGGAGCAGCAAAGTGAGTGGATTCAGGTACGATGATTCTATGTGAAATAAGTCACACAGAAAAAGAAACTTATCATAAGATATCACTTATGAAGATCCTGTAAACATGACTACACATGAACTGAGTTAGGAAAGAGAACAGAGTCTCACAGATAGAAAACACTGTTATGCCTGCTTAAGGGGGAAGGAGAGGTGGGGTGATGCATAAAACCAGAGTTTGACATAAGCACAGGTACCATTTCTAAAACCAACTTTGGAATAGACAAGACCTACACCTTCCTCAGTGAAAGGGACTCAAAACCCCATATATCCTGCAGAGGAATTGATCTGACAAGTAAGAAAGTTAAAACCTATGTATTGATATGTCTCTGTAAGGGAATCAAGTGTGTCTAGACTGGCATAAACATGGCAGTGAGAATCAGCTCATACCCACTATAAAAAGGAATTTCAAAAACAAAATCAAAAATCAGGGAAATTCTTGACATTTCCTTCAGGGTCTCTGATGAAACCTGGAATGACCCTATCTACAATGACAGCTGGATATGGTATAAGGCTGGACACTTGAGACTGAGAGGATTGGTGAGATTGGGTGAGCAAATGCAGACCCTTTAAAGCAAAAATGCATGGCCCCCATTCCATGGGTCCCAACTCTCCATTTTGAAGGGAATATTACTACAGATATAACATGTACGGGAAACCTAGAGAATGGACACACTGTGAATACAAAAGGTTTCTAAAACTCAACGAGTAGTCCCTCTCCTGCTGCTCCGGTTTGACTTTCCAAGTGCTTTACTATCAATCTCCCAACTTTGAGAGACAACACCTTTAACCTCCTGTTTCGCACAGGTTGCCAATTTGGCAGAGGATGGAAGGGAAGAGGGAGAATCAATGAGACAATAGCTGTTAGGCATTTGGACGGGCACATGTCACTCTAATTTCCCGGCAGGAAGAAGAATTAACCAAAGTCTCAGCCACCCACCGGGAAACAGTATAGGTCCTGAAACAAATTTTTGGACTTGCGTACAGCTCACAAAAAACGAGTTGAATAATGGAGCTCAGGGGCAGAGCAATTCACAAACTGGCAGAGTAATAAAGGACAACTATCATCCGAAAATCTGTTGAGGGAATGCAACGAGGCGGACTTGAAAGCGAGGCAGAATAGCAGGATACAGATTTCAAGAGGTACGTTGGAATCGCCTTTAAAGCAGAGGAAGAGGGGCAAAACTTCAACAATGACGCACTTGTCCAAAAAGGGCGTATGCGTTTTCTCCTGAATATATTCACGAGAAAAGGCATACGCCGTTTTTGGCCAAGCAAGCAAGGGGGCAATGCAAATCTGCACTACAAAGAAGTATCACTTCCCACCGGTCAAAAGGGACATCCACAAAATGTGTAAAAACCAGAAAGGCAAGACAGGCCCTGGAGAACAGGGAGCATTGTTATGCTGATGGGCGGGATGTAAATTGCCAACTGCCTCACTGGAGGAGTGCATTGCGTTCCCTAAAACAAGTAAACAACAGAGCTACAGAGCCAAGGGCACTTCCCGTCTAGGGAATATTCCTTGGGAAAACTGAAAATCAATAAGACAAAGCCACACCCAAATTTAGGGCTGCACTGCTTACAAGAACCTCAACTTGGGTACACCTTAAATATCCCAGGAAATAAAAAAAAATGGTTCAAAAAATTGTGGTA
Source organism: Mesoplodon bidens (assembly GCF_964165515.1). Lineage (NCBI taxonomy): Eukaryota > Metazoa > Chordata > Mammalia > Artiodactyla > Ziphiidae > Mesoplodon > Mesoplodon bidens. Next base: position 3,788,714 of record NW_027671488.1, on the reverse strand, counting down.
CTTATGTACAATGAAATATCACTCAGCCATGAAATCAATGTCATAAGACCAGGAGCAGCAAAGTGAGTGGATTCTGGTACGATGATTCTAAGTGAAATATGTCACACAGAAAAATAAACTTATCATAAGATATCACTTATGAAAATCCTGTAAACATGGCTACACATTAAATGAGTTAGGAAAGAGAACAGAGTCTCACATTTATAAAACACTCTTATGCCTGCTTAAGGGGGAAGGAGAGATGGGGTGATGCATAAAACCAGAGTTTGACATAAGCACAGTTACCGTTTATAAAACCAACTGTGGAATAGAAAAGATCTACACATTCCTCAGTGAAAGGGACTCAAAACCCCATATTTCCCGCAGAGGAATAGATCTGACAAGTAAGACACTTAAAACCTATGTATTGATTTGTATCTGTAAGGGAATCAAGTGTGTCTAGACTGGCATAAACATGGCAGCGAGAATCAGCTCATACCCACGATAAAAATGAATTTCAAAAACAAAACCAAAAAACAGGGAAATTCTTTCCTTTTCCTTCAGGGTCTCTGATGAAACCTGGAATGACCATATGTATAATGACAGCTGGATGTGGCATAAGGCTGGACACTTGGGACTGTGAGGAATGGTGAGATTGGGTGAGCAAATGCAGACCCTTTAAAGCAAAAATGCATGGCCCCCATTCCATGGGTCCCAACACTCCATATTGAAGGGAATATTACAACAGCTATAACATGTACAGGAAACCTAGAGAATGGACACACTGTGAATACAAAAGATTTCTAAAACTCAACGAGTAGTCCCTCTCCTGGTGCTCCGGTTTGACTTTCCAACTGCTTTACTATCAATCTCCCAACTTGGGGAGACAACCCCTTTAACCTCCTGGTTCGCACAGGTTGCCAATTTGGCAGAGGATGGAAGGGAAGAGGGAGAACCAATGAGAGAGTAGCTGTTAGGCATTTGGACGGGCACATGTCACTCTAATTTCCCGGCAGGAAGAAGAATTAACCAGAGTCTCAGCCACCCACCGGGAACCAGTATAGTTCCTGAACCAAAATTTTGGACTTGCGTGCAGCTCACAAAAAACGAGTTGAAAAATGGAGCTCAGAGGCACAGCAATTCACAAACTGGCACAGTAATAAAGGAAAACTATCATCCAAAAATCTGTTGAGGGAAGGCAACTAGGCGGACTTGAAACCGAGGCAGAATAGCAGGAAACAGATTTCAAGAGGTACGTTGGAATCGCCTTTAAAGCACAGGAAGAGGGGCACAATTTCGACAATGACGCACTTGGCCTAAAAGGGCGTATGCGTTTTCTCCTGAATATATTCAGGAGAAAACGCATACGCCCTTTTTGGCCAAGGAAGCAAGCGGGCAATGCAAATCTGCACTACACAGATGTATCACTTCTCACCGGTCAAAAGGGACATCCACAAAATGTGTAAAAACTAGAAAGGCAACACAGGCACTGGAGAACAGTGAGCCCTGTTATGCTGAAGGGCGGGATGTAAATTGCCAACTGCCTCACTGGAAGAGTGCATTGAGTTCCCTAAAACAATTAAACAACAGAGCTACAGAGCCAAGGGCACTTCCAGTCTAGGGAATATACCTTGGGAAAACTGAAAATCAATAAGACAGAGCCAACCCAAATTTAGGGCTGCACTGTTTACAAGAACCTCAACTTGGGTACACCTTAAATATCCCAGGAAATATAAAAATGGTTCAAAAAATTGTGCTATTTATGTACGATGGAATATCCCTCAGCTATGAAATCAATGTCATAAGACCAGGAGCAGCAAAGTGAGTGGATTCAGTTACGATGATTCTAAGTGAAATAAGTCACACAGAAAAAGAAACTTATCATAAGATATCACTTATGAAGATCCTGTAAACATGGCTACACATGAACTGAGTTAGGAAAGAGAACAGAGTCCCCCATTTAGAAAACACTCTTATGCCTGCTTAAGGGGAAAGGAGAGGTGGGGTGATGCATAAAACCAGATTTTGATATAAGCACAGGTACCATTTCTAAAACCAACTGTGGAATAGACAAGACCTACACCTTCCTCAGTGAAAGGGACTCAAAACCCCATATTTCCCACAGAGGAATAGATCTGACTAGTAAAAATCTTAAAACCTATGTATTGATATGTCTCAGTAAGGGAATCAAGTGTGTCTAGACTGGCATAAACCTGGCAGCGAGAATCAGCTCAAACCCACTATAAAAAGGAATTTCAAAAACAAAATAAAAAACAGGGAAATTCTTTACGATTCCTTCAGGGTCTCTGATGAAACCTGGAATGACCCTATCTACAATGACAGCTGGATGTGGCATAAGGCTGGACACTTAGGACTGAGAGGATTGGTGAGATTGGGTGAGCAAATGCAGACCCTTTAAAGCAAAAATGCATGGCCCTCATTCCATGGGTCCCAACTCTCCAGGTTGAAGGGAATATTACTACATCTATAACATGTACGGGTATCCTAGAGAATGGACACACTGTGAATACAAAAGGTTGCTGAAAGTCAATGTGTAGTCCCTCTCCTGGTGCTCCGCCTTGACTTTCCAACTGCTTTACTATCAATCTCCCAACTTGGAGAGACACCCCCTTTAACCTCCTGGTTCGCACAGGTTGCCAAATTGGCAGAGGATGGAAGGGAAGAGGGAGAACCAATGAGAGAGTAGCTGTTAGGCATTTGGACGGGCACATGTCACTCTAATTTCCCGGCAGAAAGAAGAATTAACCAGAGTCTCAGCCACCCAACGGGAACCAGTATAGGTCCTGAAGCAAAATATTGGACTTGCGTACAGCTCACAAAAAACGAGTTGAAAAATGGAGCTCAGGGGCACAGCAATTCACAAACTGGCAGAGTAATAAAGGACAACTATCGTCCAAAAATCTGTTGACGGAAGGCAACGAGCCGGACTTGAAAGCGAGGCAGAATAGCAGGAAACAGATTTCAAGAGGTACGTTGGAATCGTCTTTAAAGCACAGGAAGAGGGGCAAAACTTCGACAATGACGCACTTGGCCAAAACGGGCGTATGCATTTTCTCCTAAATATATTCAAGAGAAAACGCATACGCCCTTTTTGGCCAAGCAAGCAAGCGGGCAATGCAAATCTGCACTACAAAGAAGTATCACTTCCCACCGGTCAAAAGAGACATCCACAAAATGTGTAAAAAATAGAAAGGCAAGACAGGCCCTGGAGAACAGGGAGCCATATTATGCTGATGGGCGGGATGTAAATTGCCAACTGCCTCCCTGGAGGAGTGCATTGCGTGCCCTAAAACAAGTAAACAACAGAGCTACAGAGCCAAGGGCACTTCCAGTCTAGGGAATATACCTTGGGAAAACTGAAAATCAATAAGACAGATCCACCCCAACTTAGGGCTGCACTGCTTACAAGAACCTCAACTTGGGTACACCTTAAATATCCCAGGAAATATAAAAATGGTTCAAAAAATTGTGGTACCTATGTACGATGAAATATCCCTCAGCCATGAAATCAATGTCATAAGACCAGGAGCAGCAAAGTGAGTGGATTCAGCAATGATGAATCTAAGTGAAATAAGTCACACAGAAAAAGAAACTTATCATAAGATATCACTTATGATGATCCTCTAAACATGGCTACACATAAACTGAGTTAGGAAAGAGAACAGAGTCTCACATTTAGAAAACACTCTTATGCCTGCTTATGGTGGAAGGAGATGTGGGGTGATGCATAAAACCAGAGTTTGATATAAGCACAGGTACCGTTTCTAAAACCAACTTTGGAATAGACAAGACCTACACCTTCCTCAGTGAAAGGGACTCAAAACCCCATATTTCCCGCAGAGGAATAGATCTGACTAGTAAAAATCTTAAAACCTATGTATTGATATGTCTCCCTAAGGGAATCATGTGTGTCTAGACTGGCATAAACATGGCAGCGAGAATCATCTCCAACACACTATAAAAAGGAATTTCAAAAACAAAACAAAAAACAGGGAAATTCTTTACAATTCCTTCAGCGTTTCTGATGAAACCTGGAATGACCCTATCTACAATGACAGCTGGATGTGGCATAAGGCTGGACACTTGGGACTGAGAGGATTGGTGAGATTGGATGAGCAAATGCAGACCCTTTAAAGCAAAAATGCATGGCCCCCATTCCATGGGTCCCAACTCTCGAGGTTGAAGGAAATATTACTACAGCTATAACATGTACGGGAAACCAAGAGAATGGACACACTGCGAATACAAAAGGTTTCTAAAACTCAACGAGTAGTCCCTCTCCTGGTGCTCTGGTTTGACTTTCCAACTGCTTTACTATCAATCTTCCAACTTGGAGAGACAGCCCTTTTAAGCTCCTGGTTCGCACAGGTTGCCAATTTGGCAGAGGATGGAAGGGAAGAGGGAGAACCAATGAGAGACTAGCTTTTAGGGATTTGGATGGCTACATGTCACTCTTATTACCAAGCAGGAAGAAGAATTAACCAAAGTCTCAGCCATCCTCCGGGAACCAGTACAGTTCCTGAACCAAAATTTTGCAGTTGCGTTTAGCTCACAAAAAACAAGTTGAAAAATGGGGCTCAGGGGCACAGCAATTCACAAACTGGCAGAGAAATAAAGGACAACTATCGTCCAAAAATCTGTTGAGGGAAGGCAACGAGCGGACTAGAAAGCGAGGCAGAATAGCAGGAAACTGATTTCAAGAGGTACGCTGGAATCGCCTTTAAAACACAGGAAGAGGGGAACAACTTCGACAATGATGCACTTGGCCAAAAAGGGCGAATGCGTTTTTTCCTGAATATATACAGGAGACAACGCATACGCCCTTTTTGGCCAAGCAAGCAAGCGGGCAATGCAAATCTGCACTACAAAGAAGTATCACTTCCCACCGGTCAAAAGGGACATCCACAAAATGTGTAAAAACCAGAAAGGCAAGACAGGCCCTGGAGAACAGGGAGCCTAGTTTTGCTGATGGGCGGGATGTAAATTGCCAACTGCCTCACTGGCGGAGTGCATTGTGTTCCCTAAAACAAGTAAACAGCAGAGCTACAGAGACAAGGGCACTTCCCGTCTAGGGAATATACCTTGGGAAACCTGTAAATCAATAAGACAGAGCCACCCCCAAATTTAGTGTTGCATGGCTTACAATAACCTCAACTTGGGTACACCTTAAATATCCCAGGAAATATAAAAATGGTTCAAAAAACTGTGGTAATTATGTACGATGGAATATCCCTCAGGCATGAAATCAATTTCATAAGACCAGGAGCAGCAAAGTGAGTGGATTCAGGTACGATGATACTAAGTGAAATAATTTACACAGAAAAAGAAACTTATCATATGATATCCCTTAGGAAGATCCTGTACACATGGCTACACATGAACTGAGTTAGGAAAGAGAACAGAGTCTCACATTTAAAAAACACTGTTATGTCTGTTTTATGGGGAAGGAGATGTGGGTTGATGCATAAAACCAGAGTTTGATATAAGCACAGGTACCGTTTCTAAAACAACCTGTGGAATAGAAAAGACCTACACCTTCCTCAGTGAAAGGGACTCAAAACCCCATATTTCCCACAGAGGAATAGATCTGACAAGTAAGAATATTAAAACCTATGTATTGATATGTGTCTGTAAGGGAATCAAGTGTGTCTAGACTGGTATAAACATGGCAGCGAGAGTCAGCTCAAACCCACTATAAAAAGGAATTTCAAAAACAAAACCAAAAAACAGGGAAATTCTTTACATTTCCTTCAGGGTCTCTGATGAAACCTGGAATGACCCTATCTACAATGACAGCTGGATGTGGCATAAGGCTAGACACTTGGGACTGAGAGGATTGGTGTGATTGGGTGAGCAAATGCAGACACTTTAAAGCAAAAATGCATGGCCCGCACTCCATGGGTCCCAACTCTCCATGTTGAAGGGAATATTACTACAGCTATAACATGTACGGGAATCCTAGAGAATGGACACACTGTGAATACAAAAGTTTTCTAAAACTCAACGAGTAGTCCCTCTCCTGGTGCTCCGGTTTGACTTTCCAACTGCTTTACTATAAATCTCCCAACTTGGAGAGACAACCCCTTTAACCTCCTGGTTCGCACAGGTTGCCAATTTGGCAGAGGGTGGAAGGGAAGAGGGAGAACCAATGAGAGAGTAGCTGTTAGGCATTTAGACGGGCACATGTCACTCTTATTTCCCGGCAGGAAGAAGTATTGACCAGAGTCTCAGCCACCCACCGGGAACCAGTATTGGTCCTGAAGCAAAATTTTGGACTTGCGTACAGCTCACAAAAAACGAGTTGAAAAATGGAGCTCAGGGGCACAGCAATTCACAAACTGGCAGAGTAATAAAGGACAACTATCGTCCAAAAATCTGTTGACTGAAGTCAACGAGGCAGAATTGAAAGCGAGGCAGAATAGCAGGAAACAGATTTCAAGAGGTACGTTGGAATCGCCTTTAAAGCACAGGAAGAGGGGCACAACTTCGACAATGACGCACTTGGCCAAAAGGGGCGTATGCGTTTTCTCCTGAATATATTCTGGAGAAAACGCATACGCCCATTTTTGGCCAAGCAAGCAAGCGGGCAATGCAAATCTGCACTACAAAGAAGTATCACTTCCCACCGGTCAAAAGGGACATCCACAAAATGTGTAAAAACCAGAAAGGCAAAACAGGCCCTGGAGAACAGGGAGCCTTGTTATGCTGATGGGCGGGATGTAAATTGCCAACTGCCTCAATGGAGGAGTGCACTGTGTTCCCTAAAAGAAGTAAACAACAGAGCTACAGAGCCAAGGGCACTTCCAGTCTAGGGAATATACCTTGGGAAAACTGAAAATCAATAAGACAGAGCCACCCCCAAATTTAGGGCTGCACTGCTTACAAGAACCTGAACTTGGGTACACCTTAAATATCCCAGGAAATAAAAAAATGGATCAAAAAACTGTGGTATTTATGTACGGTGGAATATCCCTCAGCCATGAAATCAATGTCATAAGACGGGGAGCAGCAAAGTGAGTGGATTCAGGTACGATGATTCTAAGTGAAATAAGTCACACAGAAAAAGAAACTTATCATAAGATATCACTTATGAAGATCCTGTAAACATGGCTACACATGAACTGAGTTAGGAAAGAGAACAGAGTCTCACATTTAGAAAAAACTCTTATGCCTGCCTAAGGGGAAAGGAGAGGTGGGTTGATGCATAAAACCAGAGTTTGATATAAGCACAGGTACCATTACAAAAACCAACTGTGGAACAGACAAGACCTACACCTTCCTCAGTGAAAGGGATTGAAAACCCCATATTTCCCACAGAGGAATAGATCTGACAAGTAACAATATTAAAACCTATGTATTGATATGTGTCTGTAAGGGAATCTAGTGTGTCTAGACTGGCATAAACATGGCAGCGAGAAACAGCTCAAACCCACTATAAAAAGGAATTTCAAAAACAAAAGCAAAAAACAGGGAAATTCTTTACATTTCCTTCAGGGTCTCTGATGAAACCTGGGATGACCCTATCAACAATGATAGCTGGATGTGGCATAAGGCTAGACACTTGGGACTGAGAGGATTGGTGAGATTGGGTGAGCAAATGCAGACACTTTAAAGCAAAAATGCATGGCCCCCACTCCATGGGTCCCAACTCTCCATGTTGAAGGGAATATTACTACAGCTATAACATGTACGGGAAACCTAGAGAATGGACACACTGTGAATACAAAAGGTTTCTAAAACTCAACGAGTAGTCCCTCTCCTGGTGCTCGGGTTTGAATTTCCAACTGCTTTACTATCAATCTCCCAACTTGGAGAGACAACCCCTTTAACCTCCTGGTTCACACAGGTTGCCAATTTGGCAGAGGATGGAAGGGAAGAGGGAGAACCAATGAGAGAGTAGCTGTTAGGCATTTGGACTGCCACATGTCACTCTAATTTCCCGGAAGGAAGAAGAATTAATCAGAGTCTCAGCCACCCACCGGGAACCAGTAAAGTTCCTGAACCAAAATTTTGGACTTGCGTACAGCTCACAAAAAACGAGTTGAAAAATTGAGCTCAGTGGCCCAGCAATTCACACACTGGCAGAGTAATAAAGGACAACTATCATCCAAAAATCTGTTGAGGGAAGGCAACGGGGCGGATGTGAAAGCGAAGCAGAATAGCAGGAAACAGATTTCAAGGGGTACGTTGGAAGAGCCTTTAAAGCACAGGAAGAGGGGCACAACTTCGACAATGACGCACTTGGCCAAAAAGGGCGTATGTGGTTTCAACCTGAATATATTCAGGAGAAAACGCATATGACCTTTTTGGCCAAGCAAGCAAGCGGGCAATGCAAATCTGCACTACAAAGAAGTATCACTTCCCACCGGTCAAAAGGGACATCCACAAATGTGTAAAAACCAGAAAGGCAAGACAGGCCCTGGAGTACAGGGAGCCTTGTTATGGTGATGGGCGTGATGTAAATTGCCAACTGCCTCACTGGAGGAGTGCATTGTGTTCCCTAAAACAAGAAAACAACAGAGCTACAGAGCCAAGGGCACTTCCAGTCTAGGGAATATACCTTGGGATAACTGAAAATCAATAAGAAAGAGCCACACCCAAATTTAGGGCTGCACTGCTTACAAGAACCTCAAAGTGGGTACACCTTAAATATCCCAGGAAATATAAAAATGGTTCCAAAAACTGTGGTATTTATGTACGATGGAATATCCCTCAGCCATGAAATCAATGTCATAAGACCAGGAGCAGCAAAGTGAGTGGATTCAGGTACGTTGATTCTAAGTGAAATAAGTCACACAGAAAAAGAAACTTATCATAAGATATCACTTATGAAGATACGGTAAACATGGCTACACATGAACTGAGTTAGGAAAGAGAACACAGTCTCACATTTTGAAAACACTCTTATGCCTGCTTAAGGGGAAAGGAGAGGTGGGGAGATGCATAAAACCAGAGTTTGATATAAGTACATGTACCATTTCTAAAACAAACTGTGGAATATACAAGACCTACACCTTCCTCAGTGAAAGGGACTCAAAACCCCATATTTCCCGCAGAGGAATAGATCTGACTAGTAAGAATCTTAAAACCTATGTATTGATATGTCTCTGTAAGGGAATCAAGTGTGTCTAGACTGGCATAAACATGGCAGCGAGAATCAGCTCAAACCCACTATAAAAAGGAATTTCAAAAACAAAACCAAAAAACAGGGAAATTCCTTACAATTCCTTCAGGGTCTTTGATGAAACCTGGAATGATCCTATCTACAATGACAGCTGGATATGGTATAAGGCTGGACACTTGGGAATGAGAGGATTGGTGAGATTGGGTGAGCAACTGCAGACCATTTAAAGCAAAAATGCATGGCCCCCATTCCATGGGTCCCAACTCTCCAGGTTGAAGGGAATATTACTACATCTATAACATGTATGGGAAACCTAGAGAATGGAAACAATGTGAATACAAAAGGTTTCTAAAACTCAACGAATAGTCCCTCTCCTGGTGCTCCGGTTTGACTTTCCAACAGCTTTACTATCAATCTCCCAAATTGGAGAGACAACCCCTTTAACCTCCTGGTTGGCACAGGTTGCCAATTTTGCAGAGGATGGAAGGGAATAGGGAGAACCAATGAGAGAGTAGCTTGTAGGCATTTGGACGGGCACATGTCACTCTAATTTCCCGGCAGGAAGAAGAATTAACCAGAGTCTCAGACACCCACCGGGAACCAGTAAAGTTCCTGGACCAAAATTTTGGACTTGCGTACAGCTCACAAAAAAGGAGTTGAAAAATTGTGCTCAGGGGCACAGCAATTCACCAACTGGCAGAGTAATAAAGGACAACTATCGACCAAAAATCTGTTGAGGGAAGGCAACGGGGCGGATTTGAAAGCGAAGCAGAATAGCAGGAAACAGATTTCAAGAGGTACGTTGGATGAGCCTTTAAAGCACAGGAAGAGGGGCACAACTTCGACAATGACTCACTTGTCCAAATAGTGCGTATTTGGTTTCTCCTGAATATATTCAGGAGAAAACGCATACGACCTTTTTGGCCAAGCAAGCAAGCCGGCAATGCAAATCTGCACTACAAAGAAGTATCACTTCCCACCGATCAAAAGGGACATCCACAAATGTGTAAAAACCAGAAAGGAAAGACAGGCCCCGGAGTACAGGGAGCCTTGTTATGGTGATGGGCGTAATGTAAATTGGCAACTGCCTCACTGGAGGAGTGCATTGTGTTCCCTAAAATAAGAAAACAACAGAGCTACAGAGCCAAGGACACTTCCAGTCTAGGGAATATACCTTGGGATAACTGAAAATCAATAAGACAGAGCCACCCCCAAATTTAGGGCTGCACGGCTTACAAGAACCTCAACGTGGGTACACCTTAAATATCCCAGGAAATATAAAAATGGTTCAAAAAACTGTGGTATTTATGTACGATGGAATATCCCCGAGCCATGAAATCAATGTCATAAGACCAGGAGCAGCAAAGTGAGTGGATTCAGGTACGATGATTCTAAATGAAATAAGTCACACAGAAAAAGAAACTTATCATAAAATATCACTTATGAAGATCCTGTAAACATGGCTACACATGAACTGAGTTAGGAAAGAGAACAGAGTCTCATATTTAGAAAACACTCTTATGCCTGCTTAAGGGGAAAGGAGAGGTGGGGTGATGCATAAAACCAGAGTTAGATATAAGTACAGGTACCATTTCTAAAACCAACTGTGGAATAGACACGACCTACACCTTCCTCAGTGAAAGGGACTCAAAACCCCATATTTCCCGCACAGGAATAGATATGACTAGTAAGAATCTTAAAACCTATGTATTGATATGTCTCTGTAAGGGAATCAAGTGTGTCTAGACTGGCATAAACATGGCAGCGAGAATCAGCTCAAACCCACTATAAAAAGGATTTCAAAAACAAAACCAAAAAACAGCGAAATTCTTTACAATTCCTTCAGGGTCTCTGATGAAACCTGGAATGACCCTATCTACAATGACAGCTGGATGTGGCATAAGGCTGGACACTTAGGACTGAGAGGATTGGTGAGATTGGGTGAGCAAATGCAGACCCTTTAAAGCAAAAATGCATGGCCCCCATTCCATGGGTCCCAACTCTCCAGGTTGAAGGGAATATTACTACAGCTATAACATGTATGGGAAACCTAGAGAATGGACACACTGTGAATACAAAAGGTTTCTAAAACTCAACGAATAGTCCCTATCCTGGTGCTCCGGTTTGACTTTCCAACTGCTTTACTATCAATATCCCAAATTGGAGAGACAGCCCCTTTAAGCTCCTGGTTCACACAGGTTGCCAATTTTGCAGAGGATGGAAGGGAAGAGGGAGAACCAATGAGAGAGTAGCTGTTAGGCCTTTGGACGGGCACATGTCACTCTAATTTCCCGGCAGGAAGAAGAATTAACCAAAGGCTCAGCCACCCACCGGGAACCAGTATAGGTCCTGAACCAAAATTTTGGACTTGCGTACAGCTCACAAAAAACGAGTTGAAAAATTGAGCTCAGGGGCACAGCAATTCACAAACTGGCAGAGTAATAAAGACAACTATCGTCCAAAAATCTATTGAGGGAAGGCAACGGGGCGGATGTGAAAGCGAAGCAGAATAGCAGGAAACAGATTTCAAGAGGTACGTTGGAAGAGCCTTTAAAGCACAGGAAGAGGGGCAGAACTTTGACAATGATGCACTTGGCCAAAAAGTGCGTATGTGGTTTCTCCTGAATATATTCAGGAGAAAACGCATACGACCTTTTTGGCCAAGCAAGCAAGCCGGCAATGCAAATATGCACTACAAAGAAGTATCACTTCCCACCGGTCAAAAGGGACATCCACAAATGTGTAAAAACCAGAAAGGCAAGACAGGCACTGGAGTACAGGGAGCCTTGTTATGGTGATGGGCGGGATGTAAATTGCCAACTGCCTCACTGGAGGAGTGCATTGTGTTCCCTAAAACAAGAAAACAACAGAGCTACAGAGCCAAGGGCACTTCCAGTCTAGGGAATATAGCTTTGGATAACTGAAAATCAATAAGAAAGAGCCACACCCAAATTTAGGGCTGCACTGCTTACAAGAACTTCAACGTGGGTACACCTTAAATATCCCAGGAAATATAAAAATGGTTCAAAAAACTGTGGTATTTATGTACGATGGAATATCCCTCAGCCATGAAATCAATGTCATAAGACAAGGAGCAGCAAAGTGAGTGGATTCAGGTACGATGATTCTAAGTGAAAGAAGTCACACAGAAAAAGAAACTTATCATAAGATATCACTTATGAAGATCCTGTAAACATGGCTACACATGAACTGAGTTAGGAAAGAGAACAGAGTCTCACATTTAGAAAACACTCTTATGCCTGCTTAAGGGTTAAGGAGAGGTGGGGTGATGCATAAAACCAGAGTTAGATATAAGTACAGGTACCATTTCTAAAACCAACTGTGGAATAGACAAGACCTACACCTTCCTCAGTGAAAGGGACTCAAAACCCCATATTTCCCGCACAGGAATAGATCTGACTAGTAAGAATCTTAAAACCTATCTATTGATATGTCTCTGTAAGGGAATCAAGTGTGTCTAGACTGGCATAAACATGGCAGCGAGAATCAGCTCAAACCCACTATAAAAAGGAATTTCAAAAACAAAACCAAAAAACAGCGAAATTCTTTACAATTCCTTCAGGGTCTCTGATGAAACCTGGAATGACCCTATCTACAATGACAGCTGGATGTGGCATAAGGCAGGACACTTAGGACTGAGAGGATTGGTGAGATTGTGTGAGCAAATGCAGACCCTTTAAAGCAAAAATGCATGGCCCCCATTCCATGGGTCCCAAATCTCCAGCTTGAAGGGAATATTACTACAGCTATAACATGTATGGGAAACCTAGAGAATGGACACACTGTGAATACAAAAGGTTTCTAAAACTCAACGAATAGTCCCTCTCCTCGTGCTCCGGTTTGACTTTCCAACTGCTTTACTATCAATCTCCCAAATTAGAGAGACAGCCCCTTTAAGCTCCTGGTTCACACAGGTTGCCAATTTTGCAGAGGATGGAAGGGAAGAGGGAGAACCAATGAGAGAGTAGCTGTTAGGCCTTTGGACGGGCACATGTCACTCTAATTTCCCGGCAGGAAGAAGAATTAACCAAAGGCTCAGCCACCCACCGGGAACCAGTATAGGTCCTGAACCAAAATTTTGGACTTGCGTACAGCTCACAAAAAACGAGTTGAAAAATTGAGCTCAGGGGCACAGCAATTCACAAACTGGCAGAGTAATAAAGACAACTATCGTCCAAAAATCTATTGAGGGAAGGCAACGGGGCGGATTTGAAAGCGAAGCAGAATAGCACGAAACTGATTTCAAGAGGTACGTTGGAAGAGCCTTTAAAGCACAGGAAGAGGGGCACAATTTTGACAATGACGCACTTGGCCAAAAAGGGCGTATGTGGTTTCTCCTGAATATATTCAGGAGAAAACGCATAAGACCTTTTTGGCCAAGCAAGCAAGCTGGCAATGCAAATATGCACTACAAAGAAGTATCACTTCCCACCGGTCAAAAGGGACATCCACAAATGTGTAAAAACCAGAAAGGCAAGACAGGCACTGGAGTACAGGGAGCCTTGTTATGGTGATGGGCGGGATGTAAATTGCCAACTGCCTCACTGGAGGAGTGCATTGTGTTCCCTAAAACAAGAAAACAACAGAGCTATATAGCCAAGGTCACTTCCAGTCTAGGGAATATAGCTTTGGATAACTGAAAATCAATAAGAAAGAGCCACACCTAAATTTAGGGCTGCACTGCTTACAAGAACCTCAACGTGGGTACACCATAAATATCCCAGGAAATATAAAAATGGTTCAAAAAACTGTGGTATTTATGTACGATGGAATATCCCTCAGCCATGAAATCAATGTCATAAGACCAGGAGCAGCAAAGTGAGTGGATTCAGGTACGATGATTCTAAGTGAAAGAAGTCACACAGAAAAAGAAACTTATCATAAGATATCACTTATGAAGATCCTGTAAACATGGCTACACATGAACTGAGTTAGGAAAGAGAACAGAGTCTCACATTTAGAAAACACTCTTATGCCTGCTTAAGGGGAAAGGAGAGGTGGGGTGATGCAGAAAACCAGAGTTTGATATAAGTACAGGTACCATTTCTAAAGCCAACTGTGGAATAGACAAGACCTACACCTTCCTCAGTGAAAGGGACTCAAAACCCCATATTTCCCGCAGAGGAATAGACCTGACTAGTAAGAATTTTAAAACCTATGTATTGATATGTCTCTGTAAGGGAATCAAGTGTGTCTAGACTGGCATAAACATGGCAGCGAGAATCAGCTCAAACCCACTATAAAAAGGAATATCAAAAACAAAACCAAAAAACAGCGAAATTCTTTACAATTCCTTCAGGGTCTCTGATGAAACCTGGAAGGACCCTATCTACAATGATAGCTGGATGTGGTATAAGGCTGGACACTTGGGACTGAGAGGATTGGTGAGATTGTGTGAGCAAACGGAGACCCTTTATACCAAAAATGCATGGCCCCCATTCCATGGGTCCCAACTCTCCAGGTTGAAGGGAATATTACTGCAGCTATAACATGTATGGGAAACAAAGAGAATGGACACACTGTGAATACAAAAGGTTTCTAAAAGTCAACGAATAGTCCCTCTCCTGGTGCTCCAGTTTGACTTTCCAACTGCTTTACTATCAATCTCCCAAATTGGAGAGACAGCCCCTTTAAGCTCTTGGTTCGCACAGGTTGCCAATTTTGCAGAGGATGGAAGGGAAGAGGGAGAACCAATGAGAGAGTAGCTGTTAGGCATTTGGATGGGCACATGTCACTCTAATTTCCCGGCAGGAAGAAGAATTAACCAGAGTCTCAGCCACCCACCGGGAACCAGTAAAGTTCCTGTACCAAAATTTTGGACTTGCGTACAGCTCACAAAAAACGAGTTGAAAAATGGAGCTCAGGGACACAGCAATTCACAAACCGGCAGAGTAATAAAGGACAACTATCATCCGAACATCTGTTGAGGGAAGGCAACGAGGCGGACTTGAAAGCGAGGCAGAATAGCAGGAAACAGATTTCAAGAGGTACGTTGGAATCGCTTTAAAGGACAGGAAGAGGGGCACAACTTCGACAAAGACGCACTTGGCCAAAAAGGGCGTATGCGTTTTCTCCTGAATATATTCAGGAGAAAATGCATAGGCCCATTTTGGCCAAGCAAGCAAGCAGGCAATGCAAATCTGCACTACAAAGAAGTATCACTTCCCACCGGTCAAAGGGGACATCCAAAAATGTGTAAAAACCAGAAAGGCAAGACAGGCCCTGGAGAACAGGGAGCCTTGTTATGCTGATGGGCGGGATGTAAATTGCCAACTGCCTCACTGGAGGAGTTCATTGCGTTCCCTAAAACAAGAAAACAGTAGAGCTACAGAGCCAAGGGCACTTCCAGTCTAGGGAATATACCTTGGGATAAATGGAAATCAATAAGACAGGGCCACCCCCAAATTTAGGGCTGCGCTGCTTACAAGAACCTCAACGTGGGTACACCTTAAATATCCCAGGAAATATAACAATGGTTCAAAAAACTGTGGTATTTATGTACGATGGAATATCCCTCAGCCATGAAATCAATGTCATAAGACCAGGAGCAGCAAAGTGAGTGGATTCAGGTACGATGATTCTAAGTGAAATAAGTCACACAGAAAAAGAAACTTATCATAAGATATCACTTATGAAGTTCCGGTAAATATGGCTACACATGAACTGAGTTAGGAAAGAGAACAGAGTCTCACATTTAGAAAACACTCTTATGCCTGCTTAAGGGGAAAGGAGAGGTGGGGTGAGGCATAAAACCAGAGTTTGATATAAGTACAGGAGCCATATCTAAAACAAACTGTTGAATAGACAAGACCTACACCTTCCTCAGTGAAAGGGACTCAAAACCCCATATTTCCCGCAGAGGAATAGATCTGACTAGTAAGAATCTTAAAACCTATGTATTGATATGTCTCTGTAAGGGAATCAAGTGTGTCTAGACTGGCATAAACATGGCAGCGAGAATTAGCTCAAACCCACTGTAAATAGGAATTTCAAAAACAAAACCAAAAAACAGGGAACTTCTTTACAATTCCTTCAGGGTCTCTGATGAAACCTGGAATGACCCTATCTACAATGACAGCTGGATGTGGTATAAGGCTGGACACTTGGGACTGAGAGGATTGGTGAGATTGGTTGAGCAAATGCAGACCCTTTAAAGCAAAAATGCATGGCCCCCATTCCATGGGTCCCAAATCTCCAGCTTGAAGGGAATATTACTACAGCTATAACATGTATGGGAAACCTAGAGAATGGACACACTGTGAATACAAAAGGTTTCTAAAACTCAACGAATAGTCCCTCTCCTCGTGCTCTGGTTTGACTTTCCAACTGCTTTACTATCAATCTCCCAAATTGGAGAGACAGCACCTTTAAGCTCCTGGTTGGCACAGGTTGCCAATTTTGCAGAGGATGGAAGGGAAGAGGGAGAACCAATGAGAGAGTAGCTGTTAGGCCTTTGGACGGGCACATGTCACTCTAATTTCCCGGCAGGAAGAAGAATTAACCAAAGGCTCAGCCACCCACCGGGAACCAGTATAGGTCCTGAACCAAAATTTTGGACTTGCGTACAGCTCACAAAAAACGAGTTGAAAAATTGAGCTCAGGGGCACAGCAATTCACAAACTGGCAGAGTAATAAAGACAACTATCGTCCAAAAATCTATTGAGGGAAGGCAACGGGGCGGATTTGAAAGCGAAGCAGAATAGCACGAAACTGATTTCAAGAGGTACGTTGGAAGAGCCTTTAAAGCACAGGAAGAGGGGCACAATTTTGACAATGACGCACTTGGCCAAAAAGTGCGTATGTGGTTTCTCCTGAATATATTCAGGAGAAAACGCATAAGACCTTTTTGGCCAAGCAAGCAAGCCGGCAATGCAAATATGCACTACAAAGAAGTATCACTTCCCACCGGTCAAAAGGGACATCCACAAATGTGTAAAAACCAGAAAGGCAAGACAGGCACTGGAGTACAGGGAGCCTTGTTATGGTGATGGGCGGGATGTAAATTGCCAACTGCCTCACTGGAGGAGTGCATTGTGTTCCCTAAAACAAGAAAACAACAGAGCTATAGAGCCAAGGTCACTTCCAGTCTAGGGAATATAGCTTTGGATAACTGAAAATCAATAAGAAAGAGCCACACCTAAATTTAGGGCTGCACTGCTTACAAGAACCTCAACGTGGGTACACCATAAATGTCCCAGGAAATATAAAAATGGTTCAAAAAACTGTGGTATTTATGTACGATGGAATATCCCTCAGCCATGAAATCAATGTCATAAGACCAGGAGCAGCAAAGTGAGTGGATTCAGGTACGATGATTCTAAGTGAAAGAAGTCACACAGAAAAAGAAACTTATCATAAGATATCACTTATGAAGATCCTGTAAACATGGCTACACATGAACTGAGTTAGGAAAGAGAACAGAGTCTCACATTTAGAAAACACTCTTATGCCTGCTTAAGGGGAAAGGAGAGGTGGGGTGATGCAGAAAACCAGAGTTTGATATAAGTACAGGTACCATTTCTAAAGCCAACTGTGGAATAGACAAGACCTACACCTTCCTCAGTGAAAGGGACTCAAAACCCCATATTTCCCGCAGAGGAATAGACCTGACTAGTAAGAATTTTAAAACCTATGTATTGATATGTCTCTGTAAGGGAATCAAGTGTGTCTAGACTGGCATAAACATGGCAGCGAGAATCAGCTCAAACCCACTATAAAAAGGAATATCAAAAACAAAACCAAAAAACAGCGAAATTCTTTACAATTCCTTCAGGGTCTCTGATGAAACCTGGAAGGACCCTATCTACAATGATAGCTGGATGTGGTATAAGGCTGGACACTTGGGACTGAGAGGATTGGTGAGATTGTGTGAGCAAACGGAGACCCTTTATACCAAAAATGCATGGCCCCCATTCCATGGGTCCCAACTCTCCAGGTTGAAGGGAATATTACTGCAGCTGTAACATGTATGGGAAACATAGAGAATGGACACACTGTGAATACAAAAGGTTTCTAAAAGTCAACGAATAGTCCCTCTCCTGGTGCTCCAGTTTGACTTTCCAACTGCTTTACTATCAATCTCCCAAATTGGAGAGACAGCCCCTTTAAGCTCTTGGTTCGCACAGGTTGCCAATTTTGCAGAGGATGGAAGGGAAGAGGGAGAACCAATGAGAGAGTAGCTGTTAGGCATTTGGATGGGCACATGTCACTCTAATTTCCCGGCAGGAAGAAGAATTAACCAGAGTCTCAGCCACCCACCGGGAACCAGTAAAGTTCCTGTACCAAAATTTTGGACTTGCGTACAGCTCACAAAAAACGAGTTGAAAACTGGAGCTCAGGGACACAGCAATTCACAAACCGGCAGAGTAATAAAGGACAACTATCATCCGAACATCTGTTGAGGGAAGGCAACGAGGCGGACTTGAAAGCGAGGCAGAATAGCAGGAAACAGATTTCAAGAGGTACGTTGGAATCGCTTTAAAGGACAGGAAGAGGGGCACAACTTCGACAAAGACGCACTTGGCCAAAAAGGGCGTATGCGTTTTCTCCTGAATATATTCACGAGAAAATGCATAGGCCCATTTTGGCCAAGCAAGCAAGCAGGCAATGCAAATCTGCACTACAAAGAAGTATCACTTCCCACAGGTCAAAGGGGACATCCAAAAATGTGTAAAAACCAGAAAGGCAAGACAGGCCCTGGAGAACAGGGAGCCTTGTTATGCTGATGGGCGGGATGTAAATTGCCAACTGCCTCACTGGAGGAGTTCATTGCGTTCCCTAAAACAAGAAAACAGTAGAGCTACAGAGCCAAGGGCACTTCCAGTCTAGGGAATATACCTTGGGATAACTGGAAATCAATAAGACAGGGCCACCCCCAAATTTAGGGCTGCGCTGCTTACAAGAACCTCAACGTGGGTACACCTTAAATATCCCAGGAAATATAACAATGGTTCAAAAAACTGTGGTATTTATGTACGATGGAATATCCCTCAGCCATGAAATCAATGTCATAAGACCAGGAGCAGCAAAGTGAGTGGATTCAGGTACGATGATTCTAAGTGAAATAAGTCACACAGAAAAAGAAACTTATCATAAGATATCACTTATGAAGTTCCGGTAAATATGGCTACACATGAACTGAGTTAGGAAAGAGAACAGAGTCTCACATTTAGAAAACACTCTTATGCCTGCTTAAGGGGAAAGGAGAGGTGGGGTGAGGCATAAAACCAGAGTTTGATATAAGTACAGGAGCCATATCTAAAACAAACTGTTGAATAGACAAGACCTACACCTTCCTCAGTGAAAGGGACTCAAAACCCCATATTTCCCGCAGAGGAATAGATCTGACTAGTAAGAATCTTAAAACCTATGTATTGATATGTCTCTGTAAGGGAATCAAGTGTGTCTAGACTGGCATAAACATGGCAGCGAGAATTAGCTCAAACCCACTATAAATAGGAATTTCAAAAACAAAACCAAAAAACAGGGAAATTCTTTACAATTCCTTCAGGGTCTCTGATGAAACCTGGAATGACCCTATCTACAATGACAGCTGGATGTGGTATAAGCCTGGACACTTGGGACTGAGAGGATTGGTGAGATTGGTTGAGCAAATGCAGACCCTTTAAAGCAAAAATGCATGGCCCCCATTCCATGGGTCCCAAATCTCCAGCTTGAAGGGAATATTACTACAGCTATAACATGTATGGGAAACCTAGAGAATGGACACACTGTGAATACAAAAGGTTTCTAAAACTCAACGAATAGTCCCTCTCCTCGTGCTCTGGTTTGACTTTCCAACTGCTTTACTATCAATCTCCCAAATTGGAGAGACAGCACCTTTAAGCTCCTGGTTGGCACAGGTTGCCAATTTGGCAGAGTATGGAAGGGAAGAGGGAGAACCAATGAGAGAGTATCCGTTAGGCCTTTGGACGGGCACATGTCACTCTAATTTCCCGGCAGGAAGAAGAATTAACCAAAGGCTCAGCCACCCACCGGGAACCAGTATAGGTCCTGAACCAAAATTTTGGACTTGCGTACAGCTCACAAAAAACGCGTTGAAAAATTGGGCTCAGGGGCACAGCAATTCACAAACTGGCAGAGTAATAAAGACAACTATCGTCCAAAAATCTATTGAGGGAAGGCAACGGGGCGGATTTGAAAGCGAAGCAGAATAGCACGAAACAGATTTCAAGAGGTACGTTGGAAGAGCCTTTAAAGCACAGGAAGAGGGGCAAAACTTCGACAATGACACACTTGGCCAAAAGTGCGTATGTGGTTTCTCCTGAATATATTCAGGAGAAAACGTATACGAACTTTTTGGCCAAACAAGCAAGCGGACAATGCAAATCTGCACTAAAAAGAAGTATCACTTCCCACCGGTCAAAAGGGACATCCACAAATGTGTAAAAACCAGAAAGGCAAGACAGGCACTTGAGTACAGGGAGCCTTTTTATGGTGATGGTCGGGATGTAAATTGCCAACTGCCTCACTGGAGGAGTGCATTGTTTTCCCTAAAACAAGAAAACAACAGAGCTACAGAGCCAAGGGCACTTCCAGTCTAGGGAATATAGCTTGGGATAACTGAAAATCAATAAGAAAGAGCCACACCCAAATTTAGGGCTGCACTGCTTACAAGAACCTCAACGTGGGTACACCTTAAATTTCCCAGGAAATATAAAAATGGTTCAAAAAACGTGGTATTTATGTACGATGGAATATCCCTCAGCCATGAAATCAATGTCATAAGACCAGGAGCAGCAAAGTGAGTGGATTCAGGTACGATGATTCTAAGTGAAAGAAGTCACACAGAAAAAGAAACTTATCATAAGATATCACTTATGAAGATCCTGTAAACATGGCTACACATGAACTGAGTTAGGAAAGAGAACAGAGTCTCACATTTAGAAAACACTCTTATGCCTGCTTAAGGGGGAAGGAGAGGTGGGGTGATGCATAAAACCAGAGTTTGATATAAGTACAGGTACCATTTCTAAAACCAACTGTGGAATAGACAAGACCTACACCTTCCTCAGTGAAAGGGACTCAAAACCCCATATTTCCCGCAGAGGAATAGATCTGACTAGTAAGAATCTTAAAACCTATGTATTGATATGTCTCTGTAAGGGAATCATGTGTGTCTAGACTGGCATAAACATGGCAGCGAGAATCAGCTCAAACCCACTATAAAAAGGAATTTCAAAAACAAAACCAAAAAACAGGGAAATTCTTTACATTTGCTTCAGGGTCTCTGATGAAACCTGAAATGGCCTTATCTACAACGACAGCTGGATGTGACATAAGGCTGGACACTAGGGACTGAGAGGATTGATGAGATTGGGTGAGCAAATGCAGTCCCTTTAAAGCAAAAATGCATGGCCCCCATTCCATGGGTTCCAACTCTCCATGTTGAAGGGAATATTACTACAGCTATAACATGTATGGGAAACCTAGAGAATGGACACACTGCAAATACAAAAGGTTTCTAAAACCCAACAAATAGTCCCTCTCCTGGTGCTCCGGTTTGACTTTCCAACTGCTTTACTATCAATCTCCCAAATAGGAGAGACAGCCCCTTTAAGCTCCTGGTTCGCACAGGTTGCCAATTTTGCAGAGGATTGAAGGGAAGAGGGAGAACCAATGAGAGAGTAGCTGTTAGGCATTTGGATGGCACATGTCACTCTAATTTCCCGGCAGGAAGAAGAATTAACGACAGTCTCAGCCACCCACTGGGAACCAGTAAAGTTCCTCTACCGAAATTTTGGACTTGCGTACAGCTCACAAAAAACGAGTTGAAAAATGGAGCTCAGGGACACAGCAATTCACAAACAGGCAGAGTAATAAAGGACAACTATCGTCCGAAAATCTATTGAGGGAAGGCAACGAGGCGGACTTGAAAGCGAGGCAGTATAGCAGGAAACAGATTTCAAGAGGTACGTTGGAATCACCTTTAAAGCACAGGAAGAGGGGCACAACTTCGACAATGACGCACTTGGCCAAAAAGGGCGTATGTGTTTTCTCCTGTATATATTCAGAAAAAAACGCATATGCACTTTTTGGGCAAGCAAGCAAGTGGGCAATGCAAATCTGCACTACAAAGACGTATCACTTACCACCGGTCAAATGGGACATCCACAAATGTGTAAAAACCAGAAAGGCAAGACAGGCCCTGGAGAACAGGGAGCCTTGTTATGCTGATGGGCGGGGTGTAAATTGCCAACTGCCTCACTGGAGGAGTGCATTGCGTTCCCTAAAACAAGTAAAAAACAGAGCTACAGAGCCAAGGGCCCTTCCAGTCTGGGGAATATACCTTGGGAAAACTGAAAATGAATAAGACAGAGCCACCCCCAAATTTAGGGCTGGACTTCTTACAAGAACCTCAACTTGGGTACACCTTAAATATCCCAAGAAATATAAATTTGTTCAAAAAACTGCGGGATTTATGTACGATGGAATATCCCTCAGCCATGAAATCAATGTCATAAGACCAGGAGCAGCAAAGTGATTGGATTCAGGTACGATGATTCTAAGTGAAATAAGTCACACAGAATAAGAAACTTATCATAAGATATCACTTATGATGATCCTGTAAGCATGGGTACACATGAACTGAGTTAGGAAAGAGAACAGAGTCTCACATTTAGAAAACACTCTTATGCCTGCTTAAGAGGAAAGGAGAGGTGGGGTGATGCATAAAACCAGAGTTTGATATAAGTACAGGTACCATTTCTAAAACGAACTGTGGAATAGACAAGACCTACTGCTTCCTCAGTGAAAGGGAATCTAAACCCGATATTTCGCGCAGAGGAATAGATCTGACTAGTAAGAATCTTAAAACCTATGAATTGATATGTCTCTGTAAGGGAATCAGGTGTGTCTAGACTGGCATAAACATGGCAGCGAGAATCAGCTCAAACCCACTATAAAAAGGAATTTCAAATACAAAACCAAAAAACAGGGAAATTCTGTACATTTCCTTAAGGCTCTCTAATGAAACATGGAATGACCATATCTACAATGACAGCTGTATGTGGCATAAGGCTGGACACTTGGGATTGAGAGGATTGGTGAGATTGGGTGAGCAAATGCAGACCCTTAAAGCAAAAATGCATGGCCCCCATTCCATGTGTCTCAACTCTTCATGTTGAAGGGAATATTACTACAGCTATAACATGTACGGGTAACCTAGAGAATGGACACACTGTGAATACAAAAGGTTTCTAAAACTCAACAGGTAGTCCCTCTCCTGATGATCCGGTTTGACTTTCCAACTGCTTTACTATCAGTCTCCCAAATTGGATAGACAACCCCTTTAACCTCCTGGTTCGCACAGGTTGCCAATTTTGCAGAGGATGGAAGGGAAGAGGGAGAACCAATAAGAAAGTTGCTGTTAGGCATTAGGACGGGCACATGTCACTCTAATTTCCCGGCAGGAAGAAGAATTAACGAAAGGCTCAGCCACACACCGGGAACCAGTACAGGTCCTGAAGTAAAATTTTGGACTTGCGTACAGCTCAAAAAAATGAGTTGAAAAATGGAGCTCAGTGGCACAGCAATTCACAAACTGGCAGAGTAATTAAAGAGAACTATCGTCCAAAAACCTGTTGAGGGAAGGCAACGAGGCGGACTTGAAAGCGAGACAGAATAGCAGGAAACAGATTTCAAGAGGTACGTGGGAATTGCCTTTAAAGAACAGGAAGAGGGGCACAATTTCGACAATGACTCACAAGGCTAAAAGTGCGTATGCGTTTTCTCCTGAATATAATCAGGAGAAAACGCATACACCCTTTTTGGCAAAGCAAGCAAGCGGGCAATGCAAATCTGCACTAAAAAGAAGTATCACTTCCCACCGTTCAAAAGGTACATCCAAAAATGTGTAAAAACCAGAAAGGCAAGACAGGCCCTGGAGAACACGGAGCCTTGTTATGCTGATGGGCGGGATGTAAATTTCCAAATGCCTCACTGGAGGAGTGCATTGCGTTCCCTAAAACAAGTAAACAACAGAGCTACAGAGCCAAGGGCACTTCCAGTCTAGGGAATATACCTTGGGAAAACTGAAAATCAATAAGACAGAGCCACCCCCAAATTTAGGGCTGCACTGCCTACAAGAACCTCAACTTGGGTACACCTTAAATATCCCAGGAAATATAAAAATGGTTCAAAAAATTGCAGTACTTATGTACGATGGAATATCCCTCAGCCATGAAATCAATGTCATAAGACCAGGAGCAGCAAAGTGAGTGGATTCAGGTATGATGATTCTAAGTGAAATAAGTCACACAGAAAAAGAAACTTATCATAAGATATCACTTATGAAGATCCTGTAAACATGGCTACATATGAACTGAGTTAGGAAAGAGAACAGAGTCTCACATTTAGAAAACACTCTTATGCCTGCTTAAGGGGAAAGGAGAGGTGGGGTGATGCATAAAACCAGAGTTTGATATAAGCCCAGGTACCATTTCTAAAAGCAACTTAGGAATAGACAAGACCTACACCTTCCTCAGTGAAAGGGACTCAAAACCCCATATTTCCCGCAGAGGAATAGATCTGACTAGTAAGAATCTTAAAACCTATGTAGTGATATGTATCTGTAAGGATATCAAGTGTGTCTAGACTGGCATAAACATGGCAGCGAGAACCAGCTGAAACCCACTATAAAAAGGAATTTCAAAAACAAAACCAAAAAACAGGGAAATTCTTTACAATTCCTTCAGGGTCTCTGATGAAACCTGGAATAACACTATCTACAATGACAGCTGGATGTGGTATAAGGCTGGACACTTGGGACTGAAAGGAATGGTGAGATTGGGTGAGCAAATGCAGACCCTTTAAAGCAAAAATGCATGGGCCGCATTCCATGGGTCCCAACTCTCCAGGTTGAAGGGAATATTACTACAGCTATAACATGTATGGGAAACCTAGAGAATGGACACACTGTGAATACAAAAGGTTTCTAAAACTCGACGAATAGTCCCTCTCTTGGGGCTCCTGTTTGACTTTCCTACTGCTTTACTATCAATCTCCCAAATTGGAGAGACAGCCCCTTTAATCTCCTGGTTCGCACAGGTTGACAATTTTGCAGAGGATGGAAGGGAAGAGGGAGAACCAATGAGAGAGTAGCTATTAGGCATTTGGACGGGCACATGTCACTCTAATTTCCCAGCAGGAAGGAGAATTAACCAAAGTCTCAGCCACCCACCGGGAACCAGTATAGGTCCTGAACCAAGATTTTGGACTTGCTTACAGCTCACAAAAAATGAGTTGAAAAATGGAGCTCAGGGGCACAGCAATTTACCAATTGGCAGAGTAATAAAGAACAACTATTGTCCAAAAATCTGTTGAGGGAAGGCAGCGAGGTGGACTTGAAAGCGAGGCAGAATAGCAGGAAACAGATTTCAAGAGGTACGTTCGAATCGCCTGTAAAGCACAGGAAGAGGGGCACAACTTCAACAATGATGCACTTGGCCAAAAAGGGCGTATGAGTTACTTCCTGAATATATTCAGGAGAAAACGCATACGCCCTTTGTGGCCAAGCAAGCAAGTGGGCAATGCAAATCTGCACTACAAAGAAGTATCACTTCCCACCGGTCAAAAGGGTTATCCACAAAATGTGTAAAAACTAGAAAGGCAAGACAGGCCCTTGAGAACAGGGAGTCTTGTTATGCTGATGGGCGGGATGTAAATTGCCAACTGCCTCACTGGAGGAGTGCATTGTGTTCGCTAAAACAAGTAAACAACAGAGCTACAGAGCCAAAGGCACTTCCAGTCTAGGGAATACACCTTGGGAAAACTGAAAATCAATAAGACAGGGCGACCCCCAAATTTAGGGCTGCACTGCTTACAAGAACCTCAACTTGGGTACACCTTAAATATCCCAGGAAATATAAAAATGGTTCAAAAATTTTTGGTACTTATGTACGATGGAATATCCCTCAGCCATGAAATCAATGTCATTATTCCAGGAGCAGCAGAGTAAGTGGATTCAGGTACGATGATTCTAAGTGAAATAAGTCACACAGAAAAAGAAACTTATCATAAGATATCACTTATGAAGATCCTGTAAACATGGCTACACATGAACTGAGTTAGGAAAGAGAACAGAGTCTCACATTTAGAAAACACTCTTATGCATCCTTAACGGGGAAGGAGAGGTGGGGTGATGCATAAAACCAGAATTTGATATAAGCACAGGTACCGTTTCCAAAACCAACTGTGGAATAGACAAGTCCAACACCTTCCTCAGGGAAAGGGACTCAAAACCCCACATTTCCCACAGAGGAATAGATCTGACTAGTAAGAAACTTAAAACCTATGTATTGATATGTCTCCGTAAGGGAATCAAGTGTGTCTATAGTGGCATAAACATGGCAGCGAGAATCAGCTCAAACCCACTATAAAAAGGAATTTCAAAAACAAAACCGAAAAACAGGGAAATTCTTTACATTTCCTTCAGGGTCTCTGATGAAACCTGGAATGACCCTATCTACAATGACAGCTGGATGTGGCATAAGGCTGGACACTTGGAACTGACAGGATTGGTGAGATTGGGTGAGCAAATGCAGACCCTTTAAAGCAAAAATGCATGGCCCCCATTCCATGGGTCCCAACTCTCTATGTTGAAGGGAATATTAATACAGCTATAACATGTACGGAAAACCTAGAGAATGGACACACTCTGAATACAAAAAGTTTCCAAAACTCAACGAGTAGTCCCTCTTCTGGTGCTCCTGTTTGACTTTCCAACTGCTTTACTATCATTCTCCCAACTTGGAGAGACAACCCCTTTAACCTCCTGGTTCGCACACGTTGCCAATTTGGCAGAGGACCGAAGGGAAGAGGGAGAAACAATGAGAGAGCAGCTGTTAGGCATTTGGACGGGCACATGTCTCTCTAATTTCCCGGCAGGAAGAAGAATTAACCAGAGTCTCAGCCACCCACCGGGAACCAGTATAGGTCCTGAACCAAAATTTTGGACTTGCGTACAGCTCACAAAAAACGAGTTGAAAAATGGAGCTCAGGGGCACAGCAATTCACAAACTGGCAGAGTAATAAAGGACAACTATCGTCCAAAAATCTGTTGAGGGAAGGCAACGAGGCGGACTTGAAAACGAGGCAGAATAGCAGGAAACAGATTTCAAGAGGTACGTTGGAATCGCCTGTAAAGCACAGGAAGAGGGGCACAACTTCGACAGTGACGCACTTGGCCAAATAGGTCGTATGCGTTTTCTCCTGAATATATTCAGGAGTAAACGCATACGCCCTATTTGGGCAAGCAAGCAAGCGGGCAATGCAAATCTGCACTACAAAGAAGTATCACTTCCCACCGGTCAAAAGGGACTTCCACAAAATGTGTAAAAACCAGAAAGGCAAGACAGACCCTGGAGAAGATTGAGCCTTGTTATGCTGATGGTCGGGATGTAAATTGCCAACTGCCTCACTGGAGGAGTGCATTGCGTTCCCTAAAACAAGTAAACAACAGAGCTACAGAGCCAAGGGCACTTCCAGTCTATGGAATATACCTTGGTTAAACTGAAAATCAATAAGACAGAGCCACCCCCAAATTTAGGGCTGCACTGCTTACAAGAACCTCAACTTGTGTACACCTTAAATATCCCAGGGAATATAAAAATGTTTCAAAAAACTGAGGTATTTATGTACGATGGAATATCCCTCAGCCATGAAATCAATGTCAAAAAACCAGGAGCAGCAAAGTGAGTGGATTCAGGTACGATGATTCTAAGTGAAATAAGTCACACAGAAAAAGAAACTTATCATAAGATATCACTTATGAAGATCCTGTAAACATGGCTACACATGAACTGAGTTAGGAAAGAGAACAGAGTCTCACATTTAGAAAACACTCTTATGCCTGCTTAAGGGGAAAGGAGCGGTGGGGTGATGCATAAAACCAGAGTTTGATATAAGCACAGGTACCATTTTTAAAACCAACTGTGGAATAGACAAGACCTACACCTTCCTCAGGGAAAGGGACTCAAAAACACATATCTCCCGCAGAGGAATAGATCTGACTAGAAACAATCCTAAAACCTATGTATTGCTATGTCTCCATAAGGGAATATAGTGTGTATACTGGCATAAACATGGCAGCAAGAATCAGCTCAAACCCACTATAAAAAGGAGTTTCAAAAACAAAACCAAAAAACAGGGAAATTCTTTACAATTCCTTCAGGGTCTCTGATGAAACCTGGAATGACCCTATCTACAATGACAGCTGGATGTGGCATAAGTTGGACACTTAGGCCTGAGAGGATTGGTGAGACTGGGTGAGCAAATGCAGACCATTTAAAGCAAAAATGCATGGCCCCCATTCCATGGGTCCCAAGTCTCCATGTTAAAGGGAATATTACTACAGTTATAACATGTACGGGAAACCTAGAGAATGGAAACACTGTGAATACAAAAGGTTTCTAAAACTCAACGAGTAGTCCCTCTCCTGGTGCTCCGGTTTGACTTTCCAACTGCTTTACTATCAATCTCCCAACTTTGAGAGACCACACCTTTAAACTCCTGGTTCGCACAGGTTGCCAATTTGGCAGAGGATGGAAGGGAAGAGGGAGAACTAATGAGAGAGTAGCTGTAAGGCATTTGGACGGGCACATGTCACTCTAATTTCCCGGCAGGAAGAAGAATTAACCAAAGTCTCAGAAACCCACCGGGAACCAGTATAGATCCTGAACCAAAATTTTGGACTTGTGTACAGCTCACAAAAAACGAGTTGAAAAATGGAGCTCACAGGCACATCAATTCACAAACTGTCAGAGTAATAAAGGACAACTATCGTCCAAAAATCTGTTGAGGGAAGGCAACGAGGCGGACTTGAAAGCGAGGCAGAATAGCAGGAAACAGATTTCAAGAAGTACGTTGGAATCGCCTTTAAAGCATAGGAAGAGGGGCACAACTTCGACAATGACGCACTTGGCCAAAAAGGGCATTAGCGTTTTCTGCTGAATATATTCAGGAGAAAACGCATACGCCCTTTTTGGCCAAGCAAGCAAGCGGGCAATGCAAATCTGCACTACAAAGAAGTATCACTTCCCACCGTTTAAAAGGGACATCCCCAAAATGTGTAAAAACCTGAAAGGCAAGACAGGCCCAGGAGAAGAGGGAGCCTTGTTATGCTGATGGGCAGGATGTAAATTGCCAACTGCCTCACAGGCGGAGTGAATTGCGTTCCCTAAAACAATAAACAACAGAGCTACAGAGACAAGGGCACTTCCAGTCTAGGGAATATACCTTGGGAAAACTGAAAATCAATAAGACAGAGCCACCCCCAAATTTAGGGCTGCACTGCTTACAAGAACCTCAACTTGGGTACAGCTTAAATATCCCAGGAAATATAAAAATGGTTCAAAAAACTGTGGTATTTATGTACGATGGAATATCCCTCAGCCATGAAATCAACGTCATAAGACCAGGAGCAGCAAAGTGAGTGGATTCAGGTACGATGATTCTAACTGAAATAAGTCACACAGAAAAAGAAACTTATCATACGATATCACTTATGAAGATCCTGTAAACATGGCTACACATGAACTGAGTTAGGAAAGAGAACAGTCTCACATTTAGTAAACACTCTTATGCCTGCTTAAGTTGAAAGGAGAGGTGGGGTGATGCATAAAACAAGAGTTTGATATAAGCACAGGTACCGTTTGTATAACCAACTGTGGAATAGACAAGACTTACACCTTCTTCAGTGAAAGGGACACAAAACGCCATATTTCCCGCAGAGGAATATATCTGACTAGTAAGAATATTAAAACCTATGTATTGATATGTCTCTGTAAGGGAATAAAGTGTTTCTAGACTGGCATAAACATGGCAGCGAGAATCAGCTCAAACCCACTATAAAAAGGAATTTCAAAAACAAAACTAAAAAACAGGGAAATTCTTTACATTTCCTTCAGGGTCTCTGATGAAACCTGGAATGACCCTATCTACAATGACAGCTTGATGTGGCATAAGGCTGAACACTTGGGAGTGAGAGGATTGGTGAGATTGGGTGAGCAAATGCAGACCCTTTAAAGCAAAAATGCATGGCCCCCATTCCATGGGTCCCAACTCTCCATGTTGAAGGGAATATTACTACAGCTATAACATGTACGGGAAACCTAGAGAATGGACACACTGTGAATACAAAAGGTTTCTAAAACTCAACGAGTAGTCCCTCTCCTGGTGCTCCGCTTTGACTTTCCAACTGCTTTACTATCAATCTCCCAACTTGGAGAGACAAACCCTTTAACCTCCTGGTTCGCACAGGTTGCCAATTTCGCAGAGGATGGAAGGGAAGAGGGAGAACCAATGAGAGAGTAGCTGTTAGGCATTTGGACGGGCACATGTCACTCTAATTTCCCGGCAGGAAGAAGAATTAACCAGAGTCTCAGCCACCCACCGGGAACCAGTATAGGTAGTGAACCAAAATTTTGGAATTGCGTACAGCTCACAAAAAAGGAGTTGAAAAATGGAGCTCAAGGGCATAGCAATTCACAAACTGGCAGAGTAATAAAGGACAACTATCGTCCAAAAATCTGTTGAGGGAAGGCAACGAGGCGGACTTGAAAGCGAGGCAGAATAGCAGGAAACAGATTTCAAGAGGTACGTTGGAATTGCATTTAAAGCACAGGAAGAGGGGCACAACTTCGACACTGACGCACTTGGCCAAACAGGACGTATGCGTTTTCTCCTGAATATATTCAGGAGAAAACGCATACGCCATTTTTGGCCAAGCAAGCAAGCAGGCAATGCAAATCTGCACTACAAAGAAGTATCACTTCCCACCCGTCAAAAGGGACATCCACAAAATGTGTAAAAACCAGAAAGGCAAGACAGGCCCTGGAGAACAGGGAGCCTTGTTATGCTTATGGGCGGGATGTAAATTGCCAACTGCCTAACTGGAGGAGTGCATTGCATTCCCTAAAACAAGTAAACAACAGAGCTACAGAGCCAAGGGCACTTCCAGTCTAGGGAATATACCTTGGGAAAACTGAAAATCAATAAGACAGAGCCACCCACAAATTTAGGGCTGCACTGCTTACAAGAACCTCAACTTGGGTACACCTTAAATATCCCAGGAAATATAAAAATGGTTCAAAAAACTGTGGTATTTATGTACGATGGAATATCCCTCAGCCATGAAATCAATGTCATAAGACCAGGAGCAGCAAAGTGAGTGGATTCAGGTAAGATGATTCTAAGTGAAATAAGTCACACAGAAAAAGAAACTTATCATAAGATATCACTTATGAAGATCCTGTAAACATGGCTACACATGAACTGAGTTAGGAAAGAAAACAGAGTCTCACATTTAGAAAACACTCTTATGCCTGCTTAAGGGGAAAGGAGAGGTGGGGTGATGCATAAAACCAGAGTTTGATATAAGCACAGGTACCATTTCTAAAACCAACTGTGGAATAGACAAGACCTACATCTTCCTCAGTGAAAGGGACTCAAAACCCCATATTTCCCGCAGAGGAATAGATCTGCCTAGTAAGAATCTTAAAACCTCTGTATTGATATGTCTCTATAAGGGAATCAAGTGTGTCTAGACTGGCATAAACATGACAGCGAGAATCAGCTCAAACCCACTATAAAAGGGAATTTCAAAAACAAAACCAAAAAACAGGGAAATTCTTTACTTTTCCTTCAGGGTCTCTGTTGAAACCTGGAATGACCCTATCTACAAAGACAGCTGGATGTGGCATAAGGCTGGACACTTGGGACTGAGAGGATTGGTGAGATTGGGTGAGCAAATGCAGACCCTTTAAAGCAAAAATGCATGGCCCCCATTCCATGGGTCCCAACTCTCCATGTTGAAGGGAATATTACTACAGCTATAACATGTACGGGAAACCAAGAGAATGGACACACTGTGAATACAAAAGGTTTCTAAAACTCAACGAGTAGTCCCTCTCCTGGTCCTACGGTTTGACTTTCCAACTGCTTTACTATCAATCTCACAACTTGGAGAGACAACCCCTTTAACCTCCTGGTTCGCACAGGTTGCCAATTTTGCAGAGGATGGAAGTGAAGAGGGAGAACCAATGAGAGAGTAGATGTTAGGCATTTGGACGGGCACATGTCACTCTAATTTCCCGGCAGGAAGAAGAATTTACCAAAGTCGCAGAAACCGACCGGGAACCAGTATAGATCCTGAACCAAAATTTTGGACTTGCGTACAGCTCACAAAAAACGAGTTGAAAATGGAGCTCACCGGCAAAGCAATTCACAAACTGGCAGAGTAATAAAGGACAACTATCGTCCAAAAATCTGTTGAGGGAAGGCAACGAGGCGGACTTGAAAGCGAGGCAGAATAGCAGGAAACAGATTTCAAGAGGTACGTTGGAATCGCCTTTAAAGCATGGGAAGAGGGGCACAACTTCGACAATGACGCACTTGGGCAAAAAGAGCATTAGAGTTTTCTCCTGAATATATTCATGAGAAAACGCATACGCCCTTTTTGGCCAAGCAAGCAAGCGGGCAATGCAAATCTGCACTTCAAAGAATATCACTTCCCACCGGTCAAAAGGGACATCCACAAAATGTGTAAAAACCAGAAAGGCAAGACATGCCCTGGAGAACAGGGAGCCTTGTTATGCTGATGGACGGGATGTAAATTGCCAACTGCCTAACTGGAGGAGTGTATTGTGTTCCCTAAAACAAATAAACAACAGAGCTACAGAGCCAAGGGCACTTCCAGTCTAGGGAATATACCTTGGGAAAACTGAAAATCAATAAGACAGAGCCTCCCCCGAATTTTGGGCTGCACTGCTTACAAGAACCTCAACTTGGGTACACCTTAAATATCCCAGGAAATATAAAAATGGTTCAAAAAATTGTGGTACTTATGTACGATGGAATATCCCTCAGCCATGAAATCAATGTCATAAGACCAGGAGGAGCAAAGTGAGTGGATTCAGGTACGATTATTCTAAGTGAAGTCACACAGAAAAAGAAATTTATCATAAGATATCACTTATGAAGATCCTGTAAACATGGCTACACATGAAATGAGTTAAAAAAGAGAACAGTGTCTCACATTTAGAAAACACTGTTATGCCTGCTTAAGGGGGGAGGAGAGGTGGGGTGATGCATAAAACCAGAGTTTGATATAAGCACAGGTACCGTTTGTAAAACCAACTGTGGAATAAAAAAGACCTACACCTTCCTCAGTGAAAGGGACTCAAAACGCCATATTTCCCGCAGAGGAATAGATCTGACTAGTAAGAATCTTAAAACCTATGTATTGATATGTCTCCGTAAGGGAATCAGGTGTGTCTAGACTGGCATAAACATGGCAGCAAGAATCATCTCAAACCCACTATAAAAAGGAATTTCAAAAACAAAACCAATAAACAGGGAAATTCTTTACAATTCCTTCAGGATTTCTGATGAAACCTGGAATGACCCTATCTACAATGACAGCTAGATGTGGCATAAGGCTGGACACTTGGGACTGAGAGGATTGGTGAGATTGGGTGAGCAAATGCAGACCCTTTAAAGCAAAAATGCATGGCCCCCTTTCCATGGGTCCCAACTCTCCATGTTGAAGGGAATATTACTACAGCTATAACATGTACGGGAAACCTAGAGAATGGACACACTCTGAATACAAAAGGTTTCTAAATCTCAACGAATAGTCCCTCTCCTGGTGCTCCGGTTTGATTTTCCAACTGCTTTACTATCAATCTCCCAAATTGGAGAGACAGCCGCTTTAAACTTCTGGTTCGCAAAGGTTGCCAATTTGGCAGAGAATGGAAGGGAAGAGGGAGAACCAATGAGACAGTAGCTGTTAGACATTTGGACAGGCACATGTCACTCTAATTTCCCGGCAGGAAGAAGAATTAACCAGAGTCTCAGCCACCCACCGGGAACCAGTATAGGTCCTGAACCAAAATTTTGGACTTGCGTACTGCTCAGAAAAAACGAGTTGAATAATTGAGCTCAGGGGCACAGCAATTCACAAACAAGCAGAGTAATAAAGGACAACTATCGTCCAAAAATCTGTTGAGGACAGGCAACGAGGCGGACTTGAAAGCGAGGCCGAATAGTAGGAAACATATTTCAAGAGGTACGTTGAATTCGCCTTTAAAGCACAGGAAGAGGGGCACAACTTCGACAATGACGCACTTGGCCAAAAAGGGCGTATGCGTTTTCTCCTGAATATATTCAGGAGAAAATGCATACGCCCTTTAGGCCAAGCAAGCAAGCGGGCAATGCAAGTCTGCACTACAAAGAAGTATCACTTCCCACCGGTCAAAAGGGACATCCACAAAATGTGTAAAACCCAGAAAGGCAAGACAGGCCCTGGAGAAGTGGGAGCCTTGTTATGCTGATGGGCGGGATGGAAATTGCCAACTGCCTCACTGGAGGAGGGCATTGCATTCCCTAAAACAAGTAAACGACAGAGCTACAGAGCCAAGGGCACTTCCAGTCTAGGAAATATACCTTGGGAAACCTGAAAATCAATAAGACAGAGCCACCCCTAAATTTAGGGCTGCACTGCTTACAAGAACCTCAACTTGGGTACACCTTAAATATCCCAGGAAATATAAATATGGATCAAAAAACTGTGGTATTTATGTACGATGGCATATCCCTCAGGTATGAAATCCATGTCATAAGACCTGGAGAACCAAAGTGAGTGGATTCAAGTACGATGCTTGTAAGTGAAATAAGTCACACAGAAAAAGAAACTTATCATAAGATATCACTTATGAAGATCCTGTGAACATGGCTACACATGAACTGAGTTAGGAAAGAGAACAGAGTCTCACATTTAGAAAACAATCTTATGCCTGCTTAAGGGGGAAGGAGAGGTGGGGTGATGCATAAAACCAGAGTTTGACATAAGCACAGGTACTATTTCTAAAACCAAATTTGGAATAGACAAGACCTACGCCTTCCTCAGTGAAAGGGACTCAAAAACACATATTTCCCGCAGAGGAAGAGATCTGACTAGTAAGAAACTTAAAACCTATGTATTGATATGTCTATGTAAGGGAATCAAGTGTGTCTAGACTGGCATAAACATGGCAGCGAAAATCAGCTCAAAACCACTATAAAAAGGAATTTCCAAACAAACCCAAAAAACAGGGAAATTCTTTACAATTCCTTCAGGGTCTCTGATGAAACCTGGAATGACCCTATCTACAATGACAGCTGGAAGTAGTATAAGGCAGGACACTTGGGACTGAGTGGATTGGTGAGATTGGGTGAGCAAATGCAGACCCTTTAAAGCAAAAATGCATGGCCCCCATTCCATGGGTCCAAACTCTCCCTGTTGAAGGGAATATTACTACAGCTAAAACATGTATGGGAAACCAAGAGAATGGACACACTGTGAATACAAAAGGTTTCTAAAATTCATCGAGTAGTCCCTCTCCTGGTGCTCCGGTTTGACTTTCCAACTGCTTTACTATCAATCTCCCAAATTGGAGACACATCCCCTTTAAGCTCCTGGTTCGCACAGGTTGCCAATTTTGCAGAGAATGGAAGGAAAGAGGGAGAAACAATGAGAGAGTAGGTGTTAGGCATTTGGACGGGCACATGTCACTCTAACTTCCCGGCAGGAAGAAGAATTAACCAGAGTCTCAGCCACCCACCGGGAACAAGTATAGGTCCTGAACCAAAATTTTGTACTTGCGTACAGCTCACAAATAACGA
The DNA here is from genome assembly GCF_964165515.1 of Mesoplodon bidens. Classification (NCBI taxonomy): domain Eukaryota; kingdom Metazoa; phylum Chordata; class Mammalia; order Artiodactyla; family Ziphiidae; genus Mesoplodon; species Mesoplodon bidens. Next base: position 3,752,887 of record NW_027671488.1, on the reverse strand, counting down.
GTTGAATAATTGAGCTCAGGGGCACAGCAATTCGCAAACTGGCAGAGTAATTAAGGACAACTATCGTCCAAAAATCTGTTGAGGGAAGGCAATGAGGCGGACTTGAAATCGAGGCAGAATAGTAGGAAACAGATTTCAAGAGGTACGTTGGATTCACCTTTAAAGCATAGGAAGAGGGGCACAACTTCGACAATGACGCACTTGGCCAAAAAGGGCATATGCGTTTTCTCCTGAATATATTCAGGAGAAAACGCAAAAGCCCTTTTTGGCCAAGCAAGCAAGCAGGCAATGCAAATCTGCACTACAAAGAAGTATCACTTCCCACCGGTCAAAAGGGACATCCACAAACGTGTAAAAACAAGAAAGGCAAGACAGGCCCTGGAGAAGAGGGAGCCTTGTTATGCTGATGGGCGGGTTGTAAATTGCCAACTGCCTCACTGGAGGAGTGCATTGCGTTCCCAAAAACAAGTAAACAACAGAGCAACAGAGCCAAGGGCACTTCCAGTCTAGGGAGTATACATTGGAACAACTGAAAATCAATAAGACAGGGCCACCTCCAAATTTAGGGCTGCACTGCTTACAAGAACCTCAACTTGGGTACACCTTAAATATCCCAGGAAATATAAAAATGGTTCAAAAAATTGTGCTACTTATGTACGATGGAATATCCCTCAGCCATGAAATCAATGTCATAAGACCAGGAGCAGCAAAGTGAGTGGATTCAGGTACGATGATTCTAAGTGAAGTCACACAGAAAAAGAAACTTATCATAATATATCACTTATGAAGATCCTGTAAACATGGCTACACATGAAATGAGGTAAGAAAGAGAACAGGGTCTCACATTTAGAAAACACTGTTATGACTGCTTAAGGGGGGAGGAAAGGTGGGGTGATGCATAAAACCAGAATTTGATATAAGCACAGGTACCGTTTCTAAAACCAACTCTGGAATAGACAAGACCTACACCTTCATCAGTGAAAGGGACTCAAAACCCCATATTTCCCGCAGAGGAATAGATGTGACTAGAAACAATCCTAAAACCTATGTATTGATATGTTTCCATAAGGAAATCAAGTGTGTAGACTGGCATAAACATGGCAGCGAGAATCAGCTCAAACCCACGATAAAAAGGAATTTCAAAAACAAAAAAACAGGGAAATTCTTTACAATACCTTCAGGGTCTCTGATGAAACCTGGAATGACCCTATCTACAATGACAGCTGGATGTGGCATAAGGCTGGACACTTGGGACTGAGAGAATTGGTGAGATTGGGTGAGCAAATGCAGACCCTTTAAAGCAAAAATGCATGGCCCCCATTCCATGGGTCCCAAATCTCCATGTTGAAGGGAATATTACTACAGCTATAACATGTACGGGAAACCTAGAGAATGGACACACTGTGAATACGAAAGGTTTCTAAAACTCACCGAATTGTCCCTCTCCTGGTGCTCCGGTTTGACTTTCCAACTGCTTTACTATCAATCTCCCAACTTTGAGAGACAACACCTTTAACCTCCTGGTTCGCACAGGTTGCCAATTTGGCAGAGGATGGAAGGGAAGAGGAAGAACCAATGAGAGAGTGGCTGTTAGGCATTTGGACGGGCACATGTCACTCTAATTTCCCGGCAGGAAGAAGAATTAACCAAAGTCTCAGAAACCCACCGGGAACCAGTATAGGTTCTGAACCAAAATTTTGGTCTTGCGTACAGCTCACAAATACGAGTTGAAAAATGGAGCTCAGGGGCACAGCAATTCACAAACTGGCAGAGTAATAAAGGACAACTATCGTCCAAAAATCTGTTGAGGGAAGGCAATGAGGTGGACTTGAAAGTGAGGCAGAATAGCGGGAAACAGATTTCAAGAGGTACGTTGGAATCGCCTTTAAAGCATAGGAAGAGGGGCACAACTTCGACAATAACGCACTTGGCCAAAAAGGGCGTATGCGTTTTCTCCTGAATACATTCAGGAGAAAACGCATACCCCCTTTTTGGCCAAGCATGCAAGCGGGCAATGCAAATCTGCACTACAAAGAAGTATCACTTCCCACCGGTCAAAAGGGACATCCACAAATGTGTAAAACCCAGAAAGGCAAGACAGGCCCTGGAGAACATGGAGCCTTGTTATGCTGATGGGCGGGATGTAAATTGCCAACTGCCTCACTGGAGGAGTGCATTGCGTTCCCTAAAACAAGGAATCAACAGAGCTACAGAGCGAAGGGCACTTCCAGTCTAGGAAATATACCTTGGGAAAACTGAAAATCAATAAGACAGAACCACCCCCAAATTTAGGGCTGCACTGCTTATAAGAAACTCAACTTGTGTACACCTTAAATATCCCAGGAAATATAAAAATGGTTCAAAAAATTGTAGTACTTATGTACGATGGAATATCCCTCAGCCATGAAATCAATGTCATAAGACCAGGAGCAGCAAAGTGAGTGTATTCAGGTACGATGATTTTAATTGAAATAAGTCACACAGAAAAAGAATCTTATCATAAGATATCACTTATGAAGATCCTGTAAACATGGCTGCACATGAACTGAGTTAGGAAAGAGAAGAGAGTCTCACATTTAGAAAACACTCTTATGCCTGCTTAAGGGGGAAGGAGAGGTGGGGTGATGCATAAAACCAGAGTTTGACATAAGCACAGGTACTATTTCTAAAACCAAATTTGGAATAGACAAGACCTACACCTTCATCAGTGAAAGGGACACAAAACCCCATATTTCCCGCAGAGGAATAGATCTGAGAAGTAAGAATCTTAAAACCTATGTACTGATATGTCTCTGTAAGGGAATTATGTGTGTCTAGACTGGCATAAACATGGCAGCGAGAATCAGCTCAAACCCACTATAAAAAGGAATTTCACATACAAAACCAAAAAACAGGGAAATTCTTTACATTTCCTTCAGGCTCTCTAATGAAACCTGGAATGACCCTATCTACAATGACAGCTGGATGTGTAATAAGGCTGGACACTTGGGACTGAGGGGATTGGTGAGATTGGGTTAGCAAATGCAGACCCTTTAAAGCAAAAATGCATGGCCCCCATTCCATGGGTCCCAACTCTCCATGTTGAAGGGAATATTACTACAGCTATAATATGTACGGGAAACCTAGCGAATGGACACATAGTGAATACAAAAGGTTTCTAAAACTGAACGAGTAGTCCCTCTCCTGGTGTTCCGGTTTGACTTTCCAACTGCTTTACTATCAGTCTCCCAAATTGGAGAGACAACCCCTTTAACCTCCTGGTTCGCACAGGTTGCCAATTTGGCAGAGGATTGAAGGGAAGAGGGAGAACCAATGAGAGAGTAGCTGTTAGGCCTTTGGACGGGCACATGTCACTCTAATTTCCCAGCAGGAAGAAGAATTAACCAGAGTCTCAGCCACCCACTGGGAACCAGTGTAGGTCCTGAACCAAAATTTTGTACTGGCGTACAGCTCACGAAAAACGAGTTGAATAATGGAGCTCAGGGGCACAGCTATTCACAAACTGGCAGAGTAAAAAAGGACAACTATCGTCCAAAAATCTGTTGAGGGAAGGCAACGAGGCGGACTTGAAAGCGAGGCAGAATAGCAGGAAACAGATTCAAAGAGGTACGTTGGAATCGCCTTTAAAGCACAGGAAGAGGGGTACAACATCGACAATGACGCACTTGGCGAAAAAGTGCGTATGCGTTTTCTCCTGAATATATTCAGGAGAAAACGCATACGGCCTTTTTGGCCAGGCATGCAAGCGGGCAATGCAAATCTGCACTACAAAGAAGTATCACTTCCCACTGGTCAAAAGGGACATCCACAAATGTGTAAAAACCAGAAAGGCAAGACAGGCCCTGGAGAACAAGGAGCCTTGTTATGCTGATGGGCAGGATGTAAATTGCCAACTGCCTCACTGGAGGAGTGCATTGTGTTCCCTGAAAGAAGTCAACAACAGAGCTACTGAGCCAAGTGCACTTCCAGTCTAGGGAATATACCTTGGGAAAACTGAAAATCAATAAGACAGAGCCACCCCCATATTTAGGGCTGCACTGCTTACAAGAATCTCAACTTGGGTACACGTTAAATATCCTAGGAAATATAAAAATGGTTCAAAATACTGTGGTATTTATGTACGATGGTATATCCCTCAGCCATGAAATCAATGTCATAACACCAGGAGCAGCAAAGTGAGTGGATTCAGGTACGATGATTCTAAGTGAAATAATTCACACAGAAAAAGAAACTTATCATAAGATATCACTTATGAAGTTCCTGTAAACATGGCTACACATGAACTGAGTTAGGAAAGAGAACAGAGTCTCACATTTAGAAAACACTCTTATGCCTGCTTAAGGGGGAAGGAGAGGAGGGGTGATGCATAAAACCAGAGTTTGACATAAGCACAGGTACCATTTCTATAACCAACTTTGGAATAGACAAGACCTACACCTTCCTCAGTGAAAGGGACTCAAAACGCCATATTTCCTGCAGAGGAATAGATCTGACTAGTAAGAAACTTAAAACCTATGTATTGATATGTCTCTGTAAGGGAATCAAGTGTGTCTAGACTGGCATAAACATGACAGCGAGAATCAGCTCAAACCCACTATAAAAAGGAATTTCAAAAACAAAACCAAAAAACAGGGAAATTCTTTACATTTCCTTCAAGGTCTCTGGTGAAACATGGAATGATCCTTTCTACAATGACAGCTGGATGTGGTATAAGGCTGGACACTTGGGACTGAGAGGATTGGTGAGATTGGGTGAGCAAATGCAGACCCTTTAAAGCAAAAATGCATGGCCCCCTTCCATGGGTCCCAACTATCCAGGTTGAAGGGAATATTTCTACAGCTATAACATGTATGGGGAACCTAGAGAATGGATACACTGTGAATACAAAAGGTTTCTAAAACTCAAAGAATAGTCCCTCTCCTGGTGCTACGGTTTGACTTTCCAACTGCTTTACTATCAATCTCCCAACTTGGAGAGACAACACCTTTAACCTCCTGGTTCGCACAGGTTGCCAATTTGGCAGAGGATGGAAGGGAAGAGTGAGAACCAAAGAGAGAGTAGCTGTTAGGCATTTGGACTGGCACATGTCACTCTAATTTCCCGGCAGGAAGAAGAATTAACCAGAGTCTCAGCCACCCACTGGAACCCAGTATAGGTCCTGAATCAAAATTTTGGACTTGCGTACAGCTCATAAAAAACGAGTTGAAAAATGGAGCTCTGGGGCACAGCAATTCACAAACTGGCAGAGTAATAAAGGACAACTATCGTCCAAAAATCTGTTGAGGGAAGGCAACGAGGAGGACTTGAAAGCGAGGCAGAATAGCAGGAAACAGATTTAAAGAGGTACGTTGGAATCACCTTTAAAGCACAGGAAGAGGGGCACAACTTCGACAATGACGCACTTGGCCAAAAAGGGCGTATGCGTTTTCTCCTGAATATATTCACGAAAAAACGCATAAGCCATTTTTGGCCAAGCAAGCAAGCGGGCAAAGCAAATCTGCATTACAAAGAAGTATCACTTCCCACCGGTCAAAAGGGACATCCACAAAATGTGGAAATATCAGAAAGGCAAGACAGGCCCTGGAGAACAGGGAGCCTTTTTATGCTGTTGGGCGGGATGTAAATTGCCAACTGCCTCACTGGAGGAGTGCATTGCGACCCTAAAACAAGTAATCAACAGAGCTACATAGCCAAGGGAACTTCCAGTCTAGGGATTATACCTTGGGAAAACTGAAAATCCGAAAGACAGAGCCACCCCCAAATTTAGGGCTTCACTGCTTACAAGAACCTCAACTTGGGTACACCTTAAATATCCCAGGAAATATAAAAATGGTTCAAAAAATTGTGCTACTTATGTACGATGGAATATCCCTCAGCCATGAAATCAATGTCATAAGACCAGGAGCAGCAAAGTGAGTGGATTCAGGTACGATGATTCTAAGTGAAGTCACACAGAAAAAGAAACTTATCATAATATATCACTTATGAAGATCCTGTAAACATGGCTACACATGAAATGAGGTAAGAAAGAGAACAGGGTCTCACATTTAGAAAACACTGTTATGACTGCTTAAGGGGGGAGGAGAGGTGGGGTGATGCATAAAACCAGAATTTGATATAAGCACAGGTACCGTTTCTAAAACCAACTCTGGAATAGACAAGACCTACACCTTCATCAGTGAAAGGGACTCAAAACCCCATATTTCCCGCCGAGGAATAGATCTGACTAGAAACAATCCTAAAACCTATGTATTGATATGTTTCCATAAGGAAATCAAGTGTGTAGACTGGCATAAACATGGCAGCGAGAATCAGCTCAAACCCACGATAAAAAGGAATTTCAAAAACAAAACCAAAAAACAGGGAAATTCTTTACAATACCTTCAGGGTCTCTGATGAAACCTGGAATGACCCTATCTACAATGACAGCTGGATGTGGCATAAGGCTGGACACTTGGGACTGAGAGAATTGGTGAGATTGGGTGAGCAAATGCAGACCCTTTAAAGCAAAAATGCATGGCCCCCATTCCATGGGTCCCAAATCTCCATGTTGAAGGGAATATTACTACAGCTATAACATGTACGGGAAACCTAGAGAATGGACACACTGTGAATACGAAAGGTTTCTAAAACTCACCGAATTGTCCGTCTCCTGGTGCTCCGGTTTGACTTTCCAACTGCTTTACTATCAATCTCCCAACTTTGAGAGACAACACCTTTAACCTCCTGGTTCGCACAGGTTGCCAATTTGGCAGAGGATGGAAGGGAAGAGGAAGAACCAATGAGAGAGTGGCTGTTAGGCATTTGGACGGGCACATGTCACTCTAATTTCCCGGCAGGAAGAAGAATTAACCAAAGTCTCAGAAACCCACCGGGAACCAGTATAGGTTCTGAACCAAAATTTTGGACTTGCGTACAGCTCACAAATACGAGTTGAAAAATGGAGCTCAGGGGCACAGCAATTCACAAACTGGCAGAGTAATAAAGGACAACTATCGTCCAAAAATCTGTTGAGGGAAGGCAATGAGGTGGACTTGAAAGTGAGGCAGAATAGCGGGAAACAGATTCCAAGAGGTACGTTGGAATCGCCTTTAAAGCATAGGAAGAGGGGCACAACTTCGACAATAACGCACTTGGCCAAAAAGGGCGTATGCGTTTTCTCCTGAATACATTCAGGAGAAAACGCATACCCCCTTTTTGGCCAAGCATGCAAGCGGGCAATGCAAATCTGCACTACAAAGAAGTATCACTTCCCACCGGTCAAAAGGGACATCCACAAATGTGTAAAACCCAGAAAGGCAAGACAGGCCCTGGAGAACATGGAGCCTTGTTATGCTGATGGGCGGGATGTAAATTGCCAACTGCCTCACTGGAGGAGTGCATTGCGTTCCCTAAAACAAGGAATCAACAGAGCTACAGAGCGAAGGGCACTTCCAGTCTAGGAAATATACCTTGGGAAAACTGAAAATCAATAAGACAGAACCACCCCCAAATTTAGGGCTGCACTGCTTATAAGAAACTCAACTTGTGTACACCTTAAATATCCCAGGAAATATAAAAATGGTTCAAAAAATTGTAGTACTTATGTACGATGGAATATCCCTCAGCCATGAAATCAATGTCATAAGACCAGGAGCAGCAAAGTGAGTGTATTCAGGTACGATGATTTTAATTGAAATAAGTCACACAGAAAAAGAATCTTATCATAAGATATCACTTATGAAGATCCTGTAAACATGGCTGCACATGAACTGAGTTAGGAAAGAGAAGAGAGTCTCACATTTAGAAAACACTCTTATGCCTGCTTAAGGGGGAAGGAGAGGTGGGGTGATGCATAAAACCAGAGTTTGACATAAGCACAGGTACTATTTCTAAAACCAAATTTGGAATAGACAAGACCTACACCTTCATCAGTGAAAGGGACACAAAACCCCATATTTCCCGCAGAGGAATAGATCTGAGAAGTAAGAATCTTAAAACCTATGTACTGATATGTCTCTGTAAGGGAATTATGTGTGTCTAGACTGGCATAAACATGGCAGCGAGAATCAGCTCAAACCCACTATAAAAAGGAATTTCACATACAAAACCAAAAAACAGGGAAATTCTTTACATTTCCTTCAGGCTCTCTAATGAAACCTGGAATGACCCTATCTACAATGACAGCTGGATGTGTAATAAGGCTGGACACTTGGGACTGAGGGGATTGGTGAGATTGGGTTAGCAAATGCAGACCCTTTAAAGCAAAAATGCATGGCCCCCATTCCATGGGTCCCAACTCTCCATGTTGAAGGGAATATTACTACAGCTATAATATGTACGGGAAACCTAGCGAATGGACACATAGTGAATACAAAAGGTTTCTAAAACTGAACGAGTAGTCCCTCTCCTGGTGTTCCGGTTTGACTTTCCAACTGCTTTACTATCAGTCTCCCAAATTGGAGAGACAACCCCTTTAACCTCCTGGTTCGCACAGGTTGCCAATTTGGCAGAGGATTGAAGGGAAGAGGGAGAACCAATGAGAGAGTAGCTGTTAGGCCTTTGGACGGGCACATGTCACTCTAATTTCCCAGCAGGAAGAAGAATTAACCAGAGTCTCAGCCACCCACTGGGAACCAGTGTAGGTCCTGAACCAAAATTTTGTACTGGCGTACAGCTCACGAAAAACGAGTTGAATAATGGAGCTCAGGGGCACAGCTATTCACAAACTGGCAGAGTAAAAAAGGACAACTATCGTCCAAAAATCTGTTGAGGGAAGGCAACGAGGCGGACTTGAAAGCGAGGCAGAATAGCAGGAAACAGATTCAAAGAGGTACGTTGGAATCGCCTTTAAAGCACAGGAAGAGGGGTACAACATCGACAATGACGCACTTGGCGAAAAAGTGCGTATGCGTTTTCTCCTGAATATATTCAGGAGAAAACGCATACGGCCTTTTTGGCCAGGCATGCAAGCGGGCAATGCAAATCTGCACTACAAAGAAGTATCACTTCCCACTGGTCAAAAGGGACATCCACAAATGTGTAAAAACCAGAAAGGCAAGACAGGCCCTGGAGAACAAGGAGCCTTGTTATGCTGATGGGCAGGATGTAAATTGCCAACTGCCTCACTGGAGGAGTGCATTGTGTTCCCTGAAAGAAGTCAACAACAGAGCTACTGAGCCAAGTGCACTTCCAGTCTAGGGAATATACCTTGGGAAAACTGAAAATCAATAAGACAGAGCCACCCCCATATTTAGGGCTGCACTGCTTACAAGAATCTCAACTTGGGTACACGTTAAATATCCTAGGAAATATAAAAATGGTTCAAAATACTGTGGTATTTATGTACGATGGTATATCCCTCAGCCATGAAATCAATGTCATAACACCAGGAGCAGCAAAGTGAGTGGATTCAGGTACGATGATTCTAAGTGAAATAATTCACACAGAAAAAGAAACTTATCATAAGATATCACTTATGAAGTTCCTGTAAACATGGCTACACATGAACTGAGTTAGGAAAGAGAACAGAGTCTCACATTTAGAAAACACTCTTATGCCTGCTTAAGGGGGAAGGAGAGGAGGGGTGATGCATAAAACCAGAGTTTGACATAAGCACAGGTACCATTTCTATAACCAACTTTGGAATAGACAAGACCTACACCTTCCTCAGTGAAAGGGACTCAAAACGCCATATTTCCTGCAGAGGAATAGATCTGACTAGTAAGAAACTTAAAACCTATGTATTGATATGTCTCTGTAAGGGAATCAAGTGTGTCTAGACTGGCATAAACATGACAGCGAGAATCAGCTCAAACCCACTATAAAAAGGAATTTCAAAAACAAAACCAAAAAACAGGGAAATTCTTTACATTTCCTTCAAGGTCTCTGGTGAAACATGGAATGATCCTTTCTACAATGACAGCTGGATGTGGTATAAGGCTGGACACTTGGGACTGAGAGGATTGGTGAGATTGGGTGAGCAAATGCAGACCCTTTAAAGCAAAAATGCATGGCCCCCTTCCATGGGTCCCAACTATCCAGGTTGAAGGGAATATTTCTACAGCTATAACATGTATGGGGAACCTAGAGAATGGATACACTGTGAATACAAAAGGTTTCTAAAACTCAAAGAATAGTCCCTCTCCTGGTGCTACGGTTTGACTTTCCAACTGCTTTACTATCAATCTCCCAACTTGGAGAGACAACACCTTTAACCTCCTGGTTCGCACAGGTTGCCAATTTGGCAGAGGATGGAAGGGAAGAGTGAGAACCAAAGAGAGAGTAGCTGTTAGGCATTTGGACTGGCACATGTCACTCTAATTTCCCGGCAGGAAGAAGAATTAACCAGAGTCTCAGCCACCCACTGGAACCCAGTATAGGTCCTGAATCAAAATTTTGGACTTGCGTACAGCTCATAAAAAACGAGTTGAAAAATGGAGCTCTGGGGCACAGCAATTCACAAACTGGCAGAGTAATAAAGGACAACTATCGTCCAAAAATCTGTTGAGGGAAGGCAACGAGGAGGACTTGAAAGCGAGGCAGAATAGCAGGAAACAGATTTCAAGAGGTACGTTGGAATCACCTTTAAAGCACAGGAAGAGGGGCACAACTTCGACAATGACGCACTTGGCCAAAAAGGGCGTATGCGTTTTCTCCTGAATATATTCACGAAAAAACGCATAAGCCATTTTTGGCCAAGCAAGCAAGCGGGCAAAGCAAATCTGCATTACAAAGAAGTATCACTTCCCACCGGTCAAAAGGGACATCCACAAAATGTGGAAATTTCAGAAAGGCAAGACAGGCCCTGGAGAACAGGGAGCCTTTTTATGCTGTTGGGCGGGATGTAAATTGCCAACTGCCTCACTGGAGGAGTGCATTGCGACCCTAAAACAAGTAATCAACAGAGCTACATAGCCAAGGGAACTTCCAGTCTAGGGATTATACCTTGGGAAAACTGAAAATCCGAAAGACAGAGCCACCCCCAAATTTAGGGCTTCACTGCTTACAAGAACCTCAACTTGGGTACACCTTAAATATCCCAGGAAATATAAAAATGGTTCCAAAAATTGTGGTACTTATGTACGATGGAATATCCCTCAGCCATGAAATCAATGTCATAAGACCAGGAGCAGCAAAGTGAGTGGATTCAGGTACGATGATTCTAAGTGAAGTCACACAGAAAAAGAAACTTATCATAAGATATCACTTATGAAGATCCTGTAAACATGGCTACACATGAAATGAGGTAAGAAAGAGAACAGGGTCTCACATTTAGAAAACACTGTTATGACTGCTTAAGGGGGGAGGAGAGGTGGGGTGATGCATAAAACCAGAATTTGATATAAGCACAGGTACCGTTTCTAAAACCAACTCTGGAATAGACAAGACCTACACCTTCATCAGTGAAAGGGACTCAAAACCCCATATTTCCCGCAGAGGAATAGATCTGACTAGAAACAATCCTAAAACCTATGTATTGATATGTTTCCATAAGGAAATCAAGTGTGTAGACTGGCATAAACATGGCAGCGAGAATCAGCTCAAACCCACTATAAAAAGGAATTTCAAAAACAAAACCAAAAAACAGGGAAATTCTTTACAATACCTTCAGGGTCTCTGATGAAACCTGGAATGACCCTATCTACAATGACAGCTGGATGTGGCATAAGGCTGGACACTTGGGACTGAGAGAATTGGTGAGATTGGGTGAGCAAATGCAGACGCTTTAAAGCAAAAATGCATGGCCCCCATTCCATGGGTCCCAAATCTCCATGTTGAAGGGAATATTACTACAGCTATAACATGTACGGGAAACCTAGAGAATGGACACACTGTGAATACGAAAGGTTTCTAGAACTCAACGAGTAGTCCCTCTCCTGGTGCTCCGCTTTGATTTTCCAACTGCTTTACTATCAATCTCCCAACTTTGAGAGACAACACCTTTAACCTCCTGGTTCGCACAGGTTGCCAATTTGGCAGAGGATGGAAGGGAATAGGAAGAACCAATGAGAGAGTGGCTGTTAGGCATTTGGACGGGCACATGTCACTCTAATTTCCCGGCAGGAAGAAGAATTAACCAAAGTCTCAGAAACCCACCGGGAACCAGTATAGGCTCTGAACCAAAATTTTGGACTTGCGTACAGCTCACAAATACGAGTTGAAAAATGGAGCTCAGGGGCACAGCAATTCACAAACTGGCAGAGTAATAAAGGACAACTATCGTCCATAAATCTGTTGAGGGAAGGCAATGAGGTGGACTTGAAAGTGAGGCAGAATAGCAGGAAACAGATTTCAAGAGGTACGTTGGAATCGCATTTAAAGCATAGGAAGAGGGGCACAACTTCGACAATGACGCACTTGGCCAAAAAGGGCGTATGCGTTTTCTCCTGAATACATTCAGGAGAAAACGCATATACCCTTTTTGGCCAAGCATGCAAGCGGGCAATGCAAATCTGCACTACAAAGAAGTATCACTTCCCACCGGTCAAAAGGGACATCCACAAATGTGTAAAACCCAGAAAGGCAAGATAGGCCCTGGAGAACAGGGAGCCTTGTTATGCTGATGGGCGGGATGTAAATTGCCAACTGCCTCACTGGAGGAGTGCATTGTGTTCCCTAAAACAAGGAATCAACAGAGCTACAGAGCGAAGGGCACTTCCAGTCTAGGAAATATACCTTGGGAAAACTGAAAATCAATAAGACAGAAACACCCCCAAATTTAGGGCTGCACTGCTTATAAGAACCTCAACTTGTGTACACCTTAAATATCCCAGGAAATATAAAAATGGTTCAAAAAATTGTAGTACTTATGTACGATAGAATATCCCTCAGCCATGAAATCAATGTCATAAGACCAGGAGCAGCAAAGTGAGTGGATTCAGGTACGATGATTTTAAGTGAAATAAGTCACACAGAAAAAGAATCTTATCATAAGATATCACTTATGAAGATCCTGTAAACATGGCTGCACATGAACTGAGTTAGGAAAGAGAAGAGAGTCTCACATTTAGAAAACACTCTTATGCCTGCTTAAGGGGGAAGGAGAGGTGGGGTGATGCATAAAACCAGAGTTTGACATAAGCACAGGTACTATTTCTAAAACCAAATTTGGAATAGACAAGACCTACACCTTCATCAGTGAAAGGGACACAAAACCCCATATTTCCCGCAGAGGAATAGATCTGAGAAGTAAGAATCTTAAAACCTATGTACTGATATGTCTCTGTAAGGGAATTATGTGTGTCTAGACTGGCATAAACATGGCAGCGAGAATCAGCTCAAACCCACTATAAAAAGGAATTTCACATACAAAACCAAAAAACAGGGAAATTCTTTACATTTCCTTCAGGCTCTCTAATGAAACCTGGAATGACCCTATCTACAATGACAGCTGGATGTGTAATAAGGCTGGACACTTGGGACTGAGGGGATTGGTGAGATTGGGTTAGCAAATGCAGACCCTTTAAAGCAAAAATGCATGGCCCCCATTCCATGGGTCCCAACTCTCCATGTTGAAGGGAATATTACTACAGCTATAATATGTACGGGAAACCTAGCGAATGGACACATAGTGAATACAAAAGGTTTCTAAAACTGAACGAGTAGTCCCTCTCCTGGTGTTCCGGTTTGACTTTCCAACTGCTTTACTATCAGTCTCCCAAATTGGAGAGACAACCCCTTTAACCTCCTGGTTCGCACAGGTTGCCAATTTGGCAGAGGATTGAAGGGAAGAGGGAGAACCAATGAGAGAGTAGCTGTTAGGCCTTTGGACGGGCACATGTCACTCTAATTTCCCAGCAGGAAGAAGAATTACCCAGAGTCTCAGCCACCCACCGGGAACCAGTGTAGGTCCTGAACCAAAATTTTGTACTGGCGTACAGCTCACGAAAAACGAGTTGAATAATGGAGCTCAGGGGCACAGCTATTCACAAACTGGCAGAGTAAAAAAGGACAACTATCGTCCAAAAATCTGTTGAGGGAAGGCAACGAGGCGGACTTGAAAGCGAGGCAGAATAGCAGGAAACAGATTCAAAGAGGTACGTTGGAATCGCCTTTAAAGCACAGGAAGAGGGGTACAACATCGACAATGACGCACTTGGCGAAAAAGTGCGTATGCGTTTTCTCCTGAATATATTCAGGAGAAAACGCATACGGCCTTTTTGGCCAGGCATGCAAGCGGGCAATGCAAATCTGCACTACAAAGAAGTATCACTTCCCACTGGTCAAAAGGGACATCCACAAATGTGTAAAAACCAGAAAGGCAAGACAGGCCCTGGAGAACAGGGAGCCTTGTTATGCTGATGGGCAGGATGTAAATTGCCAACTGCCTCACTGGAGGAGTGCATTGTGTTCCCTGAAAGAAGTCAACAACAGAGCTACTGAGCCAAGTGCACTTCCAGTCTAGGGAATATACCTTGGGAAAACTGAAAATCAATAAGACAGAGCCACCCCCATATTTAGGGCTGCACTGCTTACAAGAATCTCAACTTGGGTACACGTTAAATATCCTAGGAAATATAAAAATGGTTCAAAATACTGTGGTATTTATGTACGATGGTATATCCCTCAGCCATGAAATCAATGTCATAACACCAGGAGCAGCAAAGTGAGTGGATTCAGGTACGATGATTGTAAGTGAAATAATTCACACAGAAAAAGAAACTTATCATAAGATATCACTTATGAAGTTCCTGTAAACATGGCTACACATGAACTGAGTTAGGAAAGAGAACAGAGTCTCACATTTAGAAAACACTCTTATGCCTGCTTAAGGGGGAAGGAGAGGAGGGGTGATGCATAAAACCAGAGTTTGACATAAGCACAGGTACCATTTCTATAACCAACTTTGGAATAGACAAGACCTACACCTTCCTCAGTGAAAGGGACTCAAAACGCCATATTTCCTGCAGAGGAATAGATCTGACTAGTAAGAAACTTAAAACCTATGTATTGATATGTCTCTGTAAGGGAATCAAGTGTGTCTAGACTGGCATAAACATGACAGCGAGAATCAGCTCAAACCCACTATAAAAAGGAATTTCAAAAACAAAACCAAAAAACAGGGAAATTCTTTACATTTCCTTCAAGGTCTCTGGTGAAACATGGAATGATCCTTTCTACAATGACAGCTGGATGTGGTATAAGGCTGGACACTTGGGACTGAGAGGATTGGTGAGATTGGGTGAGCAAATGCAGACCCTTTAAAGCAAAAATGCATGGCCCCCTTCCATGGGTCCCAACTATCCAGGTTGAAGGGAATATTTCTACAGCTATAACATGTATGGGGAACCTAGAGAATGGATACACTGTGAATACAAAAGGTTTCTAAAACTCAAAGAATAGTCCCTCTCCTGGTGCTACGGTTTGACTTTCCAACTGCTTTACTATCAATCTCCCAACTTGGAGAGACAACACCTTTAACCTCCTGGTTCGCACAGGTTGCCAATTTGGCAGAGGATGGAAGGGAAGAGTGAGAACCAAAGAGAGAGTAGCTGTTAGGCATTTGGACTGGCACATGTCACTCTAATTTCCCGGCAGGAAGAATAATTAACCAGAGTCTCAGCCACCCACTGGAACCCAGTATAGGTCCTGAATCAAAATTTTGGACTTGCGTACAGCTCATAAAAAACGAGTTGAAAAATGGAGCTCTGGGGCACAGCAATTCACAAACTGGCAGAGTAATAAAGGACAACTATCGTCCAAAAATCTGTTGAGGGAAGGCAACGAGGAGGACTTGAAAGCGAGGCAGAATAGCAGGAAACAGATTTCAAGAGGTACGTTGGAATCACCTTTAAAGCACAGGAAGAGGGGCACAACTTCGACAATGACGCACTTGGCCAAAAAGGGCGTATGCGTTTTCTCCTGAATATATTCACGAAAAAACGCATAAGCCATTTTTGGCCAAGCAAGCAAGCGGGCAAAGCAAATCTGCATTACAAAGAAGTATCACTTCCCACCGGTCAAAAGGGACATCCACAAAATGTGGAAATTTCAGAAAGGCAAGACAGGCCCTGGAGAACAGGGAGCCTTTTTATGCTGTTGGGCGGGATGTAAATTGCCAACTGCCTCACTGGAGGAGTGCATTGCGACCCTAAAACAAGTAATCAACAGAGCTACATAGCCAAGGGAACTTCCAGTCTAGGGATTATACCTTGGGAAAACTGAAAATCCGAAAGACAGAGCCACCCCCAAATTTAGGGCTTCACTGCTTACAAGAACCTCAACTTGGGTACACCTTAAATATCCCAGGAAATATAAAAATGGTTCCAAAAATTGTGGTACTTATGTACGATGGAATATCCCTCAGCCATGAAATCAATGTCATAAGACCAGGAGCAGCAAAGTGAGTGGATTCAGGTACGATGATTCTAAGTGAAGTCACACAGAAAAAGAAACTTATCATAAGATATCACTTATGAAGATCCTGTAAACATGGCTACACATGAAATGAGGTAAGAAAGAGAACAGGGTCTCACATTTAGAAAACACTGTTATGACTGCTTAAGGGGGGAGGAGAGGTGGGGTGATGCATAAAACCAGAATTTGATATAAGCACAGGTACCGTTTCTAAAACCAACTCTGGAATAGACAAGACCTACACCTTCATCAGTGAAAGGGACTCAAAACCCCATATTTCCCGCAGAGGAATAGATCTGACTAGAAACAATCCTAAAACCTATGTATTGATATGTTTCCATAAGGAAATCAAGTGTGTAGACTGGCATAAACATGGCAGCGAGAATCAGCTCAAACCCACTATAAAAAGGAATTTCAAAAACAAAACCAAAAAACAGGGAAATTCTTTACAATACCTTCAGGGTCTCTGATGAAACCTGGAATGACCCTATCTACAATGACAGCTGGATGTGGCATAAGGCTGGACACTTGGGACTGAGAGAATTGGTGAGATTGGGTGAGCAAATGCAGACGCTTTAAAGCAAAAATGCATGGCCCCCATTCCATGGGTCCCAAATCTCCATGTTGAAGGGAATATTACTACAGCTATAACATGTACGGGAAACCTAGAGAATGGACACACTGTGAATACGAAAGGTTTCTAGAACTCAACGAGTAGTCCCTCTCCTGGTGCTCCGCTTTGATTTTCCAACTGCTTTACTATCAATCTCCCAACTTTGAGAGACAACACCTTTAACCTCCTGGTTCGCACAGGTTGCCAATTTGGCAGAGGATGGAAGGGAATAGGAAGAACCAATGAGAGAGTGGCTGTTAGGCATTTGGACGGGCACATGTCACTCTAATTTCCCGGCAGGAAGAAGAATTAACCAAAGTCTCAGAAACCCACCGGGAACCAGTATAGGCTCTGAACCAAAATTTTGGACTTGCGTACAGCTCACAAATACGAGTTGAAAAATGGAGCTCAGGGGCACAGCAATTCACAAACTGGCAGAGTAATAAAGGACAACTATCGTCCATAAATCTGTTGAGGGAAGGCAATGAGGTGGACTTGAAAGTGAGGCAGAATAGCAGGAAACAGATTTCAAGAGGTACGTTGGAATCGCATTTAAAGCATAGGAAGAGGGGCACAACTTCGACAATGACGCACTTGGCCAAAAAGGGCGTATGCGTTTTCTCCTGAATACATTCAGGAGAAAACGCATATACCCTTTTTGGCCAAGCATGCAAGCGGGCAATGCAAATCTGCACTACAAAGAAGTATCACTTCCCACCGGTCAAAAGGGACATCCACAAATGTGTAAAACCCAGAAAGGCAAGATAGGCCCTGGAGAACAGGGAGCCTTGTTATGCTGATGGGCGGGATGTAAATTGCCAACTGCCTCACTGGAGGAGTGCATTGTGTTCCCTAAAACAAGGAATCAACAGAGCTACAGAGCGAAGGGCACTTCCAGTCTAGGAAATATACCTTGGGAAAACTGAAAATCAATAAGACAGAAACACCCCCAAATTTAGGGCTGCACTGCTTATAAGAACCTCAACTTGTGTACACCTTAAATATCCCAGGAAATATAAAAATGGTTCAAAAAATTGTAGTACTTATGTACGATAGAATATCCCTCAGCCATGAAATCAATGTCATAAGACCAGGAGCAGCAAAGTGAGTGGATTCAGGTACGATGATTTTAAGTGAAATAAGTCACACAGAAAAAGAATCTTATCATAAGATATCACTTATGAAGATCCTGTAAACATGGCTGCACATGAACTGAGTTAGGAAAGAGAAGAGAGTCTCACATTTAGAAAACACTCTTATGCCTGCTTAAGGGGGAAGGAGAGGTGGGGTGATGCATAAAACCAGAGTTTGACATAAGCACAGGTACTATTTCTAAAACCAAATTTGGAATAGACAAGACCTACACCTTCATCAGTGAAAGGGACACAAAACCCCATATTTCCCGCAGAGGAATAGATCTGAGAAGTAAGAATCTTAAAACCTATGTACTGATATGTCTCTGTAAGGGAATTATGTGTGTCTAGACTGGCATAAACATGGCAGCGAGAATCAGCTCAAACCCACTATAAAAAGGAATTTCACATACAAAACCAAAAAACAGGGAAATTCTTTACATTTCCTTCAGGCTCTCTAATGAAACCTGGAATGACCCTATCTACAATGACAGCTGGATGTGTAATAAGGCTGGACACTTGGGACTGAGGGGATTGGTGAGATTGGGTTAGCAAATGCAGACCCTTTAAAGCAAAAATGCATGGCCCCCATTCCATGGGTCCCAACTCTCCATGTTGAAGGGAATATTACTACAGCTATAATATGTACGGGAAACCTAGCGAATGGACACATAGTGAATACAAAAGGTTTCTAAAACTGAACGAGTAGTCCCTCTCCTGGTGTTCCGGTTTGACTTTCCAACTGCTTTACTATCAGTCTCCCAAATTGGAGAGACAACCCCTTTAACCTCCTGGTTCGCACAGGTTGCCAATTTGGCAGAGGATTGAAGGGAAGAGGGAGAACCAATGAGAGAGTAGCTGTTAGGCCTTTGGACGGGCACATGTCACTCTAATTTCCCAGCAGGAAGAAGAATTACCCAGAGTCTCAGCCACCCACCGGGAACCAGTGTAGGTCCTGAACCAAAATTTTGTACTGGCGTACAGCTCACGAAAAACGAGTTGAATAATGGAGCTCAGGGGCACAGCTATTCACAAACTGGCAGAGTAAAAAAGGACAACTATCGTCCAAAAATCTGTTGAGGGAAGGCAACGAGGCGGACTTGAAAGCGAGGCAGAATAGCAGGAAACAGATTCAAAGAGGTACGTTGGAATCGCCTTTAAAGCACAGGAAGAGGGGTACAACATCGACAATGACGCACTTGGCGAAAAAGTGCGTATGCGTTTTCTCCTGAATATATTCAGGAGAAAACGCATACGGCCTTTTTGGCCAGGCATGCAAGCGGGCAATGCAAATCTGCACTACAAAGAAGTATCACTTCCCACTGGTCAAAAGGGACATCCACAAATGTGTAAAAACCAGAAAGGCAAGACAGGCCCTGGAGAACAGGGAGCCTTGTTATGCTGATGGGCAGGATGTAAATTGCCAACTGCCTCACTGGAGGAGTGCATTGTGTTCCCTGAAAGAAGTCAACAACAGAGCTACTGAGCCAAGTGCACTTCCAGTCTAGGGAATATACCTTGGGAAAACTGAAAATCAATAAGACAGAGCCACCCCCATATTTAGGGCTGCACTGCTTACAAGAATCTCAACTTGGGTACACGTTAAATATCCTAGGAAATATAAAAATGGTTCAAAATACTGTGGTATTTATGTACGATGGTATATCCCTCAGCCATGAAATCAATGTCATAACACCAGGAGCAGCAAAGTGAGTGGATTCAGGTACGATGATTGTAAGTGAAATAATTCACACAGAAAAAGAAACTTATCATAAGATATCACTTATGAAGTTCCTGTAAACATGGCTACACATGAACTGAGTTAGGAAAGAGAACAGAGTCTCACATTTAGAAAACACTCTTATGCCTGCTTAAGGGGGAAGGAGAGGAGGGGTGATGCATAAAACCAGAGTTTGACATAAGCACAGGTACCATTTCTATAACCAACTTTGGAATAGACAAGACCTACACCTTCCTCAGTGAAAGGGACTCAAAACGCCATATTTCCTGCAGAGGAATAGATCTGACTAGTAAGAAACTTAAAACCTATGTATTGATATGTCTCTGTAAGGGAATCAAGTGTGTCTAGACTGGCATAAACATGACAGCGAGAATCAGCTCAAACCCACTATAAAAAGGAATTTCAAAAACAAAACCAAAAAACAGGGAAATTCTTTACATTTCCTTCAAGGTCTCTGGTGAAACATGGAATGATCCTTTCTACAATGACAGCTGGATGTGGTATAAGGCTGGACACTTGGGACTGAGAGGATTGGTGAGATTGGGTGAGCAAATGCAGACCCTTTAAAGCAAAAATGCATGGCCCCCTTCCATGGGTCCCAACTATCCAGGTTGAAGGGAATATTTCTACAGCTATAACATGTATGGGGAACCTAGAGAATGGATACACTGTGAATACAAAAGGTTTCTAAAACTCAACGAATAGTCCCTCTCCTGGTGCTACGGTTTGACTTTCCAACTGCTTTACTATCAATCTCCCAACTTGGAGAGACAACACCTTTAACCTCCTGGTTCGCACAGGTTGCCAATTTGGCAGAGGATGGAAGGGAAGAGTGAGAACCAAAGAGAGAGTAGCTGTTAGGCATTTGGACTGGCACATGTCACTCTAATTTCCCGGCAGGAAGAAGAATTAACCAGAGTCTCAGCCACCCACCGGAACCCAGTATAGGTCCTGAATCAAAATTTTGGACTTGCGTACAGCTCATAAAAAACGAGTTGAAAAATGGAGCTCTGGGGCACAGCAATTCACAAACTGGCAGAGTAATAAAGGACAACTATCGTCCAAAAATCTGTTGAGGGAAGGCAACGAGGAGGACTTGAAAGCGAGGCAGAATAGCAGGAAACAGATTTCAAGAGGTACGTTGGAATCACCTTTAAAGCACAGGAAGAGGGGCACAACTTCGACAATGACGCACTTGGCCAAAAAGGGCGTATGCGTTTTCTCCTGAATATATTCACGAAAAAACGCATAAGCCATTTTTGGCCAAGCAAGCAAGCGGGCAAAGCAAATCTGCATTACAAAGAAGTATCACTTCCCACCGGTCAAAAGGGACATCCACAAAATGTGGAAAAATCAGAAAGGCAAGACAGGCCCTGGAGAACAGGGAGCCTTTTTATGCTGTTGGGCGGGATGTAAATTGCCAACTGCCTCACTGGAGGAGTGCATTGCGACCCTAAAACAAGTAAACAACAGAGCTACATAGCCAAGGGAACTTCCAGTCTAGGGATTATACCTTTGGAAAACTGAAAATCAGAAAGACAGAGCCACCCCCAAATTTAGGGCTTCACTGCTTACAAGAACCTCAACTTGGGTACACCTTAAATATCCCAGGAAATATAAAAATGGTTCCAAAAATTGTGGTACTTATGTACGATGGAATATCCCTCAGCCATGAAATCAATGTCATAAGACCAGGAGCAGCAAAGTGAGTGGATTCAGGTACGATGATTCTAAGTGAAGTCACACAGAAAAAGAAACTTATCATAAGATATCACTTATGAAGATCCTGTAAACATGGCTACACATGAAATGAGGTAAGAAAGAGAACAGGGTCTCACATTTAGAAAACACTGTTATGACTGCTTAAGGGGGGAGGAGAGGTGGGGTGATGCATAAAACCAGAATTTGATATAAGCACAGGTACCGTTTCTAAAACCAACTCTGGAATAGACAAGACCTACACCTTCATCAGTGAAAGGGACTCAAAACCCCATATTTCCCGCAGAGGAATAGATCTGACTAGAAACAATCCTAAAACCTATGTATTGATATGTTTCCATAAGGAAATCAAGTGTGTAGACTGGCATAAACATGGCAGCGAGAATCAGCTCAAACCCACTATAAAAAGGAATTTCAAAACAAAACCAAAAAACAGGGAAATTCTTTACAATACCTTCAGGGTCTCTGATGAAACCTGGAATGACCCTATCTACAATGACAGCTGGATGTGGCATAAGGCTGGACACTTGGGACTGAGAGAATTGGTGAGATTGGTTGAGCAAATGCAGACCCTTTAAAGCAAAAATGCATGGCCCCCATTCCATGGGTCCCAAATCTCCATGTTGAAGGGAATATTACTACAGCTATAACATGTACGGGAAACCTAGAGAATGGACACACTGTGAATACGAAAGGTTTCTAGAACTCAACGAGTAGTCCCTCTCCTGGTGCTCCGCTTTGATTTTCCAACTGCTTTACTATCAATCTCCCAACTTTGAGAGACAACACCTTTAACCTCCTGGTTCGCACAGATTGCCAATTTGGCAGAGGATGGAAGGGAAGAGGAAGAACCAATGAGAGAGTGGCTGTTAGGCATTTGGACGGGCACATGTCACTCTAATTTCCCGGCAGGAAGAAGAATTAACCAAAGTCTCAGAAACCCACCGGGAACCAGTATAGGCTCTGAACCAAAATTTTGGACTTGCGTACAGCTCACAAATACGAGTTGAAAAATGGAGCTCTGGGGCACAGCAATTCACAAACTGGCAGAGTAATAAAGGACAACTATCGTCCATAAATCTGTTGAGGGAAGGCAATGAGGTGGACTTGAAAGTGAGGCAGAATAGCAGGA
Organism: Mesoplodon bidens; assembly: GCF_964165515.1. Lineage (NCBI taxonomy): Eukaryota > Metazoa > Chordata > Mammalia > Artiodactyla > Ziphiidae > Mesoplodon > Mesoplodon bidens. The sequence goes on along the minus strand of NW_027671488.1, from coordinate 3,730,211 downwards.
AACAGATTTCAAGAGGTACGTTGGAATCACCTTTAAAGCATAGGAAGAGGGGCACAACTTCGACAATGACGCACTTGGCCAAAAAGGGCGTATGCGTTTTCTCCTGAATACATTCAGGAGAAAACGCATATACCCTTTTTGGCCAAGCATGCATGCGGGCAATGCAAATCTGCACTACAAAGAAGTATCACTTCCCACCGGTCAAAAGGGACATCCACAAATGTGTAAAACCCAGAAAGGCAAGATAGGCCCTGGAGAACAGGGAGCCTTGTTATGCTGATGGGCGGGATGTAAATTGCCAACTGCCTCACTGGAGGAGTGCATTGTGTTCCCTAAAACAAGGAATCAACAGAGCTACAGAGCGAAGGGCACTTCCAGTCTAGGAAATATACCTTGGGAAAACTGAAAATCAATAAGACAGAAACACCCCCAAATTTAGGGCTGCACTGCTTATAAGAACCTCAACTTGTGTACACCTTAAATATCCCAGGAAATATAAAAATGGTTCAAAAAATTGTAGTACTTATGTACGATAGAATATCCCTCAGCCATGAAATCAATGTCATAAGACCAGGAGCAGCAAAGTGAGTGGATTCAGGTACGATGATTTTAAGTGAAATAAGTCACACAGAAAAAGAATCTTATCATAAGATATCACTTATGAAGATCCTGTAAACATGGCTGCACATGAACTGAGTTAGGAAAGAGAAGAGAGTCTCACATTTAGAAAACACTCTTATGCCTGCTTAAAGGGGAAGGAGAGGTGGGGTGATGCATAAAACCAGAGTTTGACATAAGCACAGGTACCATTTCTAAAACCAAATTTGGATTAGACAAGACCTACACCTTCATCAGTGAAAGGGACACAAAACCCCATATTTCCCGCAGAGGAATAGATCTGAGAAGTAAGAATCTTAAAACCTATGTACTGATATGTCTCTGTAAGGGAATTATGTGTGTCTAGACTGGCATAAACATGGCAGCGAGAATCAGCTCAAACCCACTATAAAAAGGAATTTCACATACAAAACCAAAAAAACAGGGAAATTCTTTACATTTCCTTCAGGCTCTCTAATGAAACCTGGAATGACCCTATCTACAATGACAGCTAGATGTGGCATAAGGCTGGACACTTGGGACTGAGGGGATTGGTGAGATTGGGTTAGCAAATGCAGACCCTTTAAAGCAAAAATGCATGGCCCTCATTCCATGGGTCCCAACTCTCCATGTTGAAGGGAATATTACTACAGCTATAATATGTACGGGAAACCTAGAGAATGGACACATTGTGAATACAAAATGTTTCTAGAACTGAACGAGTAGTCCCTCTCCTGGTGATCCGGTTTGACTTTCCAGCTGCTTTACTATCAATCTCCCAAATTGGAGAGACAACCCCTTTAACCTCCTGTTTCGCACAGGTGGCCAATTTCGCAGAGGATTGAATGGAAGAGGGAGAACCAATGAGAGAGTAGCTGTTAGGCCTTTGGACGGGCACATATCACTCTAATTTCCCGGCAGGAAGAAGAATTAACCAGAGTCTCAGCCACCCACCGGAACCCAGTATAGGTCCTGAACCAAAATTTTGTACTTGCGTACAGCTCATAAAAAACGAGTTGAAAAATGGAGCTCTGGGGCACAGCAATTCACAAACTGGCAGAGTAATAAAGGACAACTATCGTCCAAAAATTTGTTGAGGGAAGGCAACGAGGAGGACTTGAAAGCGAGGCAGAATAGCAGGAAACAGATTTCAAGAGGTACGTTGGAATCGCCTTTAAAGCACAGGAAGAGGGGCACAACTTCGACAATGATGCACTTGGCCAAAAAGGGCGTATGCGTTTTCTCCTGAATATATTCACGAAAAAACGCATAAGCCATTTTTGGCCAAGCAAGCAAGCGGGCAAAGCAAATCTGCATTACAAAGAAGTATCACTTCCCACCGGTCAAAAGGGACATCCACGAAATGTGGAAAAACCAGAAAGGCAAGAGAGGCCCTGGAGAACAAAGAGCCTTGTTATGCTGATGCACGGGATGTAAATTGCCAACTGCCTCACTGGAGGAGTGCATTGCGTTCCCTAAAACAAGTAAACAACAGAGCTACAGAGCCAAGTGCACTTCCAGTCTAGGGAATATACCTTGGGAAAACTGAAAATCAGAAAGACAGAGCCACCCCCAAATTTAGGGCTGCACTGCTTACAAGAACCTCATCTTGGGTACACCTTAAATATCCCAGGAAATATAAAAATGGTTCCAAAAACTGTGGTATTTATGTACGATGGAATATCCCTCACCATGAAATCTATATCATAAGACCAGGAGCAGCAAAGTGAGTGGATTCAGGTACGATGATTATAAGTGAAATAAGTCACACAGAAAAAGAAACTTATCATAAGATATCACTTATGAAGATCCTGTAAACATGGCTATACATGAAATGAGTTAAGAAAGAGAACAGAGTCTCACATTTAGAAAACACTGTTATGCCTGCTTAAGGGGGGAGGAGAGGTGGGGTGATGCATAAAACCAGAGTTTGATATAAGCATAGGTACTGTTTGTAAAACCAACTGTGGAATAGACAAGACTTACACCTTCCTCAGTGAAAGGGTCTCAAAACGCCATATTTCCCGCAGAGGAATAGATCTGAGTAGTAACAATCCTAAAACTTATGTACTGATATGTCTCCGTAAGGGAATCAAGTGTGTAGACTGGCATAAACATGGCAGCGAGAATCAGCTCAAACCCACTATAAAGAGGAATTTCAAAAACAAAACGAAAAAACAGGGAAATTCTTTACAATTCCTTCAGGGTCTCTGATGAAACCTGGAATGACCCTATCTACAATGACAGCTGGATGTGGCATAAGGCTGGACACTTGAGACTGAGAGGATTGGTGAGATTGGGTGAGCAAATGCAGACCCTTTAAAGCAAAAATGCATGGTCCCCATTCCATGGGTCCCAACTCTCCATGTTGAAGGGAATATTACTACAGCTATAACATATACGGGAAACCAAGAGAATGGACACACTGTGAATACAAAAGGTTTCTAAAACTCAACGAGTAGTCCCTCTCCTGGTGCTGTGGTTTGACTTTCCAACTGCTTTACTATCAATCTCCCAACTTGGAGAGACAAACCCTTTAACCTCCTGGTTCGCACAGGTTGCCAGTTTGCAAGAGGATGGAAGGGAAGAGGGAGAACCAATGAGAGAGTAGCTGTTACGCATTTGGACGGGCACATGTCACTCTAATTTCCCGGCAGGAAGAAGAATTAACCAGAGTCTCAGCCACCCACCGGGAACAAGTATAGGTCCTGAACCGAAATTATGGACTCGCGTACAGCTCACAAAAAACGAGTTGAAAAATGGAGCTCAAAGGCATAGCAATTCACAAACTGGCAGAGTAATAAAGGACAACGATCGTCCAAAAATCTGTTGAGGGAAGGCAACGAGGCGGACTTGAAAGCGAGGCTGAGTAGCAGGAAACAGATTTCAAGAGGTAAGTTGGAATCGCCTTTAAAGCACAGGAAGAGGGGCACAACGTTGACAATGACGCACTTGGCCAAAAAGGGCGTATGAGTTTTCTCCTGAATATATTCCTGAATATATTCAGGAGAAAATGCATACGCACTTTTTGACAAAGCAAGCAAGCGGGCAATGCAAATCTGCACTACAAAGAAGTATCACTTCCCACCGGTCTAAAGGGACATCCACAAAATATGTAAAAACCAGAAAGGCAAGACAGGCCCTGGAGAAAAGGGAGCCTTGTTATGCTGATGGGCGTGATGTAAATTGCCAACTGCCTCACTGGAGAAGTGCATTGCATTCCCTAAAACAATAAACAACGGAGCTACAGAGCCAAGGGCACTTCCAGTCTAGGGAATATACCTTGGAAAAACTGAAAATCAATAAGACAGAGCCACCCCCAAATTTAGGGCTGCACTGCTAACAAGAACCTCAAGTTGGGTACACCTTAAATATCCCAGGAAATATAAAAATGGTTCAAAAAACTGTGGTATTTATGTACGATGCAATATCCCTCAGCCATGATATCAATGTCATAAGACCAGGAGCAGCAAAATGAGTGGATTCAGGTACGATGATTCTAAGTGAAATAAGTCACACCGAAAAAGAAACTTTTCATAAGATATCACTTATGAAGATCCTGTAAACATGGCTACACATGAACTGAGATAAGAAAGAGAACAGAGTCTCACATTTAGAAAACACTGTTATGCCTACTTAAGGGGGGAGGAGAGGTGGGGTGATGCATAAAACCAGAGTTTGATATAAGAACATGTACCATTTCTATAACCAACTGTGGAATAGACAAGACCTACACCTTCCTCAGTGAAAGGGACTCAAAACCCCATATTTCCCGCACAGGAATAGATCTGACTAGAAACAATCCTAAAACCTATGTATTGATATGTTTCCATAAGGGAATCAAGTGTGTAGACTGGCATAAACATGGCAGCGAGAATCAGCTCAAACCCACTATAAAAAGGAATTTCAAAAACAAAACCAAAAAACAGGGAAATTCTTTACATTTCCTTCAGGCTCTCTAATGAAACCTGGAATGACCCTATCTACAATGACAGCTGGATGTGGCATAAGGCTGGACACTTGGGACTGAGAGAATTGGTGAGATTGGGTGAGCAAATGCAGACCCTTTAAAGCAAAAATGCATGGACCCCATTCCATGGGTCCCAACTCTCCATGTTGAAGGGAATATTACTACAGCTATAACATGTATGGGAAACCTAGAGAATGGACACACTGTGAATACAAAATGTTTCTAAAACTCACCGAATTGTCCCTCTCCTGGTGCTCCGGTTTGACTTTCCAACTGCTTTACTATCAATCTCCCAACTTTGAGAGACAACACCTTTAACCTCCTGGTTCGCACAGGTTGCCAAATTTGCAGAGGATGGAAGGGAAGAGGAAGAACCAATGAGAGAGTAGCTGTTAGGCATTTGGACGGGCACATGTCACTCTAATTTCCCGGCAGGAAGAAGAATTAACCAAAGTCTCAGAAACCCACCGGGAACCAGTTTAGTTTCTGAACCAAAATTTTGGACTTGCGTACAGCTCACAAAAAACGAGTTGAAAAATGGAGCTCAGGGTCACAGCAATTCACAAACTGGCAGAGTAATAAAGGACAACTATCGTCCAAAAATCTGTTGAGGGAAGGCAATGAGGCGGACTTGAATGTGAGGCAGAATAGCAGGAAACAGATTTCAAGAGGTACGTTGGAATCGCATTTAAAGCACAGGAAGAGGGGCACAACTTCGACAATGACGCCCTTGGCCAAAAAGGGCGTATGCGTTTTCTCCTGAATATATTCAGGAGAAAACGCATACGCCCTTTTTGGCCAATCAAGCAAGATGGCAATGCAAATCTGCACTACAAAGAAGTATCACTTTCTACCGGTCAAAAGGGACATCCACAAAATGTGTAAAAACCAGAAAGGCAAGACAGGCCCTGGAGAACAGGGAGCATTTTTATGCTGTTGGGCGGGATGTAAATTGCCAACTGCCTCACTGGAGGAGTGCATTGCGTTTCCTAAAACAAGAAAACAACAGAGCTACATAGCCAAGGTCACTTCCATTCTAGGGAATATACCTTGGGAAAACTGAAAATCAATAAGACAAAGCCACCCCCAAATTTAGGGCTGCCCTGCGTACAAGAACCTCAACTTGGGTACACCTTAAATATCCAAGGAAATATAAAAATGGTTCAAAAAATTGTGGTAGTTATGTACGATGGAATATCCCTCAGCCATGAAATCAATGTCATAAGACCATGAGCATCAATGTGAGTGGACTCAGGTACGATGATTCTAAGTGAAGTCACACAGAAAAAGAAACTTATCATAAGATATCACTTATGAAGTTACTGTAAACATGGCTACACATGAACTGAGTTAAGAAAGAGAACAGTGTCTCACATTTAGAAAATACTCTTATGCCTGCTTAAGGAGAAAGGAGAGGTGGGGTGATGCATAAAACCCGAGTTTGATAAAAGTACAGGTACCATTTCTAAAACCAACTGTGGAATAGACAAGACCTACACCTTCCTCAGTGAAAGGGACTCAAAATCCCATATTTCCCGCAGAGGAATAGATCTGACTAGTAAGAATCGTAAAACCTATGTATTGATATGTCTCTGTAAGGGAATCAAGTGTGTCTAGACTGGCATAAACATGGCAGCGAGCATCAGCTCAAACCCACTATAAAAGGGAATTTCAAAAACAAAACCAAAAAACAGGGAAATTCTTTACAATTCCTTCAGGGTCTCTGATAAAACCTGGAATGACACTATCTACAATGACAGCTGTATGTGGCATAAGGCTGGACACTTGGGACTGAGAGGATTGGTGAGATTGGATGAGAAAATGCAGACCCTTTAAGGAAAAATGCATGGCCCCCATTACATGGGTCCCAACTCTCCATGTTGAAGGGAATATTACTACAGCTATAACATATACGGGAAACCTAGAGAATGGACACACTGTGAATACAAAAGGTTTCTAAAACTCAACGAGTAGTCCCTCTCCTGGTGCTCCGGTTTGACTTTCCAACTGCTTTACTATCAATCTCCCTACTTGGAGAGACAGCCCCTTTAAACTCCTGGTTCGCACAGGTTGCCAATTTTGCAGAGGATTGAAGGGAAGAGGGAGAACCAATGAGAGAGTAGCTGTTAGGCAGTTGGACGGGCACATGTCACTCTAATTTCCCGGCAGGAAGAAGAATTAACCAAAGTCTCAGAAACCCACCGGGAACCAGTATAGATCCTGAACCAAAATTTTGGACTTGCGTACAGCTCACAAAAAACGAGTTGAAAAATGGAGCTCAGGGGCACAGCAATTCACACACTGGCAGAGTAATAAAGGACAACTATCGTCCAAAAATCTGTTGAGGGAAGGCAACGAGGCGGACTTGAATGTGAGGCAGAATAGAAGGAAACAGATTTCAAGAGGTACGTTGGAAGAGCCTTTAAAGCATAGGAAGAGGGTCACAACTTCGACAATGAGGCACTTGGCCAAAAAGGGCGTATGCGTTTTCTCCTTAATACGCATACGCCCTTTTTGGCCAAGCAAGCAAGCGGGCAATGCAAATCTGCACTACAAAGAAATATCACTTCCCACCGGTCACAAGGGACATACACAAAATATGTAAAAACCAGAAAGGCAAGACTGGCCCTGGAGAACAGGGAGCCTTGTTATGCTGATGGGCGGGATGTAAATTGCCAACTGCCTCACTGGAGGAGTCTATTGTGTTCCCTAAAACAAGTAAACAACAGAGCTACAGAGCCAAGGGCACTTCCAGTCTAGGGAATATACCTTGGGAAATCTGAAAATCAATAAGACAGTGCCACCCCCAAATTTAGGGCTGCACTGCTTACAAGAACCTCAACTTGGGTACACCTTAAATATCCCAGGAAATATAAATATGGTTCAAAAAACTGTGGTACTTATGTACGATGGAATATCCCTCAGCCATGAAATTAATGTCATAAGACCAGGAGCAGCAAAGTGAGTGGATTCAGGTACGATGATTCTAAGTGAAGTCACACAGAAAAGAAACTTATCATAAGATATCACTTATGAAGATCCTGTATACATGGCTACACATGAAATGAGTTAAGAAAGAGATCAGTGTCTCACATTTAGAAAACACTCTTATGCCTGCTTAAGGGGGGAGGAGAGGTGGGGTGATGCATAAAACCAGAGTTTGATAAAAGTACAGGTACCGTTTTTAAAACCAACTGTGGAATAGACAAGACCTACACCTTCCTCAGTGAAAGGGACTCAAAACCCCATATTTCCCGCAGAGGAATAGATCTGACTAGTAAGAATCTTAAAACCTATGCATTGATATGCCTCTGTAAGGGAATCAAGTGTGTCTAGACTGGCATAAACATGGCAGCGAGAATCAGCTCAAACCCACTATAAAAGGGAACTTCAAAAACAAAACCAAAAAACAGGGAAATTCTTTACAATTCCTTCAGGGTCTCTGATGAAACCTGGAATGACCCTATCTACAATGACAGCTGGATGTGGCATAAGGCTGGTCACTTGGGACTGACAGGATTGGTGAGATTGGGTGAGCAAATGCAGAAACTTTAAAGCAAAAATGCATGGCCCCCATTCCATGGGTCCCAACTCTCCATGTTGAAGGGAATATTACAACAGCTATAACATATATGGGAAACCTAGAGAATGGACACAATGTTAATACAAATGGTTTCTAAAACTCAACAAGTAGTCCCTCTCCTGGTGCTGTGGTTTTTCTTTTCAACTGCTTTACTATCAATCTCCCAACTTGGAGAGACAAACCGTTTAACCTCCTGGTACGCACAGGTTGCCAATTTGGCAGAGGATGGAAGGGAAGAGGGAGAACCAATGAGAGAGTAGCTGTTAGGCATTTGGACTGGCACATGTCACTCTAATTTCCCGGCAGGAAGAAGAATTAACCAAAGTCTCAGAAACCCACCGGGAAACAGTATAGATCCTGAACCAAAATTTTGGACTTGCGTACAGCTCACAAAAAACGAGTTGAAAAATGGAGTTCAGGGGCACAGCAATTCACAAACTGCAGAGTAATAAAGGACAACTATCGTCCAAAAATCTGTTGAGGGAAGGCAACGAGGCGGACTTGAAAGTAAGGCAGAATAGAAGGAAACAGATTTCAAGAGGTATGTTGGAATCGCGTTTAAAGCATAGGAAGAGTGGCACAACTTCGACAATGAGGCACTTGGCCAAAAAGGGCGTATGCGTTTTCTCCGGAATATGCGTACACCCTTTTTGGCCAAGCAAGCAAGCGGGCAATGCAAATCTGCACTAAAAAGAAATATCACTTCCCACCAGTCACAAGGGACATACACAAAATATGTAAAAACCAGAAAGGCAAGACAGGCCCTGGAGAACAGGGAGCCTTTTTATGCTGTTGGGCGGGATGTAAATTGCCAACTGCCTCACTGGAGGAGTGTATTCTGTTCCCTAAAACAAGTAAACAACAGAGCTACAGAGCCAAGGGCACTTCCAGTCTAGGGAATGTACCTTGGGAAAACTGAAAATCAATAAGACAGAGCCACCCCCAAATTTAGGGCTGCACTGCTTACAAGAACCTCAACTTGGGTACACCTTAAATATCCAAGGAAATATAAAAATTGTTCAAAAAATTGTGGTAGTTATGTACGATGGAATATCCATCAGCCATGAAATCAATGTCATAAGACCATGAGCAGCAAAGTGAGTGGACTCAGGTACGATGATTCTAAGTGAAGTCACACAGAAAAAGAAACTTATCATAAGATATCACTTATGAAGTTACTGTAAACATGGCTACACATGAACTGAGTTAAGAAAGAGGACAGAGTCTCACATTTAGAGAACACTCTTATGCCTGCTTAAGGAGAAAGGAGAGGTGGGGTGATGCATAAAACCCGAGTTTGATAAAAGTACAGGTACCATTTCTAAAACCAACTGTGGAATAGACAAGACCTACACCTTCCTCAGTGAAAGGGACTCAAAACCCCATATTACCCGCAGAGGAATAGATCTGACTAGTAAGAATCGTAAAACCTATGTATTGATATGTCTCTGTAAGGGAATCAAGTGGGTCTAGACTGGCATAAACATGGCAGCGAGAATCAGCTCAAACCCACCATAAAAAGGAATTTCACAAACAAAACCAAAAAACAGGGAAATTCTTTACATTTCCTTCAGGGTCTCTGATGAAACCTGGAATGACCCTATCTACAATGACAGCTGGATGTGGCATAAGGCTGGACATATGGGACTGAGAGGATTGGTGAGATTGGGTGAGCAAATGCAGACCCTTTAAAGCAAAAATGCATGGCCCCCATTTCATGGGTCCCAACTCTCCATGTTGAAGGGAATATTACTACAGCTATAACATGTACGGGAAACCTAGAGAATGGAAACACTGTGAATACAAAAGGTTTCTAAAACTCAACGAGTAGTCCCTCTCCTGGTGCTCCGGTTTGACTTTCCAAATGCTTTACTATCAATCTCCCAACTTGGAGAGACAGCCCCTTGAAACTCCTGGTTCGCACAGGTTGCCAATTTGGCAGAGGATGGAATGGAAGAGGGAGAACCAATGAAGGAGTAGCTGTTAGGCATTTGGACGGGCACATGTCACTCTAATTTCCCGGCAGGAAGAAGAATTAACCAAAGTCTCAGAAACCCACCGGGAACCAGTATAGATCCTGAACCAAAATTTTGGACTTGCGTACAGCTCACACAAAACGAGTTGAAAAATGGAGCTCAGGGGCACAGCAATTCACAAACTGGCAGAGTAATAAAGGACTACTATCGTCCAAAAATATGTTGAGGGAAGGCAACGAGGCGGACTTGAAAGTGAGGCAGAATAGAAGGAAACAGATTTCAAGAGGTAAGTTGGAATCGCCTTTAAAGCATAGGAAGAGGGTCACAACTTCGACAATGAGGCACTTGGCCAAAAAGGGCGTATGCGTTTTCTCCTGAATACGCATACGCCCTTTTTGGCCAAGCAAGCATGCGGGCAATGCAAATCTGCACTACAAAGAAATATCACTTCCCACCGCTCACAAGGGACATACACAAAATATGTAAAAACCAGAAAGGCAAGACAGGCACTGGAGAACAGGGAGCCTTGTTATGCTGATGGGCGGGATGTAAATTTCCAACTGCCTCACTGGAGGAGTGTATTCTGTTCCCTAAAACAAGTAAACAACAGAGCTACAGAGCCAAGGGCACTTCCAGTCTAGGGAATATACCTTGGGAAAACTGAAAATTAATAAGACAGAGCCACCCCCAAATTTAGGGCTGCACTGCTTACAAGAACCTCAACTTGGGTACACCTTAAATATCCCAGGAAATATAAATATGGTTCAAAAAACTGTGGTACTTATGTACGAAGGAATATCCCTCAGCCTTGAAATTAATGTCATAAGACCAGGAGCAGCAAAGTGAGTGGATTCAGGTACGATGATTCTAAGTGAAGTCACACAGAAAAGAAACTTATCATAAGATATCACTTATGAAGATCCTGTATACATGGCTACACATGAAATGAGTTAAGAAAGAGATCAGTGTCTCACATTTAGAAAACACTCTTATGCCTGCTTAAGGGGGGAGGAGAGGTGGGGTGATGCATAAAACCAGAGTTTGATAAAAGTACAGGTACCGTTTTTAAAACCAACTGTGGAATAGACAAGACCTACACCTTCCTCAGTGAAAGGGACTCAAAACCCCATATTTCCCGCAGAGGAAAAGATTTGACTAGTAAGAATCTTAAAACCTATGCATTGATATGCCTCTGTAAGGGAATCAAGTGTGTCTAGACTGGCATAAACATGGCAGCCAGAATCAGCTCAAACCCACTATAAAAGGGAACTTCAAAAACAAAACCAAAAAACAGGGAAATTCTTTACAATTCCTTCAGGGTCTCTGATGAAACCTGGAATGACCCTATCTACAATGACAGCTGGATGTGGCATAAGGCTGGTCACTTGGGACTGACAGGATTGGTGAGATTGGGTGAGCAAATGCAGAAACTTTAAAGCAAAAATGCATGGCCCCCATTCCATGGGTCCCAACTCTCCATGTTGAAGGGAATATTACAACAGCTATAACATATATGGGAAAGCTAGAGAATGGACACAATGTTAATACAAATGGTTTCTAAAACTCAACAAGTAGTCCCTCTCCTGGTGCTGTGATTTTTCTTTTCAACTGCTTTACTATCAATCTCCCAACTTGGAGAGACAAACCGTTTAACCTCCTGGTACGCACAGGTTGCCAATTTGGCAGAGGATGGAAGGGAAGATGGAGAACCAATGAGAGAGTAGCTGTTAGGCATTTGGACTGGCACATGTCACTCTAATTTCCCGGCAGGAAGAAGAATTAACCAAAGTCTCAGAAACCCACCGGGAACCAGTATAGATCCTGAACCAAAATTTTGGACTTGCGTACAGCTCACACAAAACGAGTTGAAAAATGGAGCTCAGGGGCACAGCAATTCAAAAACTGGCAGAGTAATAAAGGACAACTATCGTCCAAAAATATGTTGAGGGAAGGCAACGAGGCGGACTTGAAAGTAAGGCAGAATAGAAGGAAACAGATTTCAAGAGGTATGTTGGAATCGCCTTTAAAGCATAGGAAGAGGGGCACAACTTCGACAATGAGGCACTTGGCAAAAAAGGGCGTATGCGTTTTCTCCGGAATATGCGTACGCCCTTTTTGGCCAAGCAAGCAAGCGGGCAATGCAAATCTGCACTACAAAGAAATATCACTTCCCACCAGTCACAAGGGACATACACAAAATATGTAAAAACCAGAAAGGCAAGACAGGCCCTGGAGAACAGGGAGCCTTTTTATGCTGTTGGGCGGGATGTAAATTGCCAACTGCCTCACTGGAGGAGTGCAATGCGACCCTAAAAAAAGTAAACAACAGAGCTACATAGCCAAGGGAACTTCCAGTCTAGGGAATATACCTTGGGAAAACTGAAAATCAATAAGACAGAGCCACCCCAAAATTTAGGGCTGCCCTGCGTACAAGAACCTCAACTTGGGTACACCTTAAATATCCAAGGAAATATAAAAATGGTTCAAAAATTGTGGTAGTTATGTACGATGGAATATCCATCAGCCATGAAATCAATGTCATAAGACCATGAGCAGCAAAGTGAGTGGACTCAGGTACGATGATTCTAAGTGAAGTCACACAGAAAAAGAAACTTATCATAAGATATCACTTATGAAGTTACTGTAAACATGGCTACACATGAACTGAGTTAAGAAAGAGGACAGAGTCTCACATTTAGAAAACACTCTTATGCCTGCTTAAGGAGAAAGGAGAGGTGGGGTGATGCATAAAACCCGAGTTTGATAAAAGTACAGGTACCGTTTTTAAAACCAACTGTGGAATAGACAAGACCTACACCTTCCTCAGTGAAAGGGACTCAAAACCCCATATTTCCCGCAGAGGAAAAGATTTGACTAGTAAGAATCTTAAAACCTATGCATTGATATGCCTCTGTAAGGGAATCAAGTGTGTCTAGACTGGCATAAACATGGCAGCGAGAATCAGCTCAAACCCTCTATAAAAGGGAACTTCAAAAACAAAACCAAAAAACAGGGAAATTCTTTACAATTCCTTCAGGGTCTCTGATGAAACCTGGAATGACCCTATCTACAATGACAGCTGGATGTGGCATAAGGCTGGTCACTTGGGACTGACAGGATTGGTGAGATTGGGTGAGCAAATGCAGAAACTTTAAAGCAAAAATGCATGGCCCCCATTCCATGGGTCCCAACTCTCCATGTTGAAGGGAATATTACAACAGCTATAACATATATGGGAAAGCTAGAGAATGGACACAATGTTAATACAAATGGTTTCTAAAACTCAACAAGTAGTCCCTCTCCTGGTGCTGTGGTTTTTCTTTTCAACTGCTTTACTATCAATCTCCCAACTTGGAGAGACAAACCGTTTAACCTCCTGGTACGCACAGGTTGCCAATTTGGCAGAGGATGGAAGGGAAGATGGAGAACCAATGAGAGAGTAGCTGTTAGGCATTTGGACTGGCACATGTCACTCTAATTTCCCGGCAGGAAGAAGAATTAACCAAAGTCTCAGAAACCCACCGGGAACCAGTATAGATCCTGAACCAAAATTTTGGACTTGCGTACAGCTCACACAAAACGAGTTGAAAAATGGAGCTCAGGGGCACAGCAATTCAAAAACTGGCAGAGTAATAAAGGACAACTATCGTCCAAAAATATGTTGAGGGAAGGCAATGAGGCGGACTTGAAAGTAAGGCAGAATAGAAGGAAACAGATTTCAAGAGGTATGTTGGTATCGCCTTTAAAGCATACGAAGAGGGGCACAACTTCGACAATGAGGCACTTGGCCAAAAAGGGCGTATGCGTTTTCTCCGGAATATGCGTACGCCCTTTTTGGCCAAGCAAGCAAGCGGGCAATGCAAATCTGCACTACAAAGAAATATCACTTCCCAACAGTCACAAGGGACATACACAAAATATGTAAAAACCAGAAAGGCAAGACAGGCCCTGGAGAACAGGGAGCCTTTTTATGCTGTTGGGCGGGATGTAAATTGCCAACTGCCTCACTGGAGGAGTGCATTGCGACCCTAAAACAAGTAAACAACAGAGCTACATAGACAAGGGAACTTCCAGTCTAGGGAATATACCTTGGGAAAACTGAAAATCAATAAGACAGAGCCACCCCCAAATTTAGGGCTGCCCTGCGTACAAGAACCTCAACTTGGATACACCTTAAATATCCAAGGAAATATAAAAATGGTTCAAAAATTGTGGTAGTTATGTACGATGGAATATCCGTCAGCCATGAAATCAATGTCATAAGACCATGAGCAGCAAAGTGAGTGGACTCAGGTACGATGATTCTAAGTGAAGTCACACAGAAAAAGAAACTTATCATAAGATATCACTTATGAAGTTACTGTAAACATGGCTACACATGAACTGAGTTAAGAAAGAGGACAGAGTCTCACATTTAGAAAACACTCTTATGCCTGCTTAAGGAGAAAGGAGAGGTGGGGTGATGCATAAAACCCGAGTTTGATAAAAGTACAGGTACCATTTCTAAAACCAACTGTGGAATAGACAAGACCTACACCTTCCTCAGTGAAAGGGACTCAAAACCCCATATTACCCGCAGAGGAATAGATCTGACTAGTAAGAATAGTAAAACCTATGTATTGATATGTCTTTGTAAGGGAATCAAGTGGGTCTAGACTGGCATAAACATGGCAGCGAGAATCAGCTCAAACCCACCATAAAAAGGAATTTCAGAAACAAAACCAAAAAACAGGGAAATTCTTTACATTTCCTTCTGGGTCTCTGATGAAACCTGGAATGACCCTATCTACAATGACAGCTGGATGTGGCATAAGGCTGGACACTTGGGACTGAGAGGATTGGTGAGATTGGGTGAGCAAATGCAGACCCTTTAAAGCAAAAATGCATGGCCCCCATTCCATGGGTCCCAACTCTCCATGTTGAAGGGAATATTACTACAGCTATAACATGTACGGGAAACCTAGAGAATGGACACACTGTGAATTCAAAATGTTTCTAAAACTCAACTAGTAGTCCCTCTCCTGGTGCTCCGGTTTGACTTTCCAACTGCTTTACAATCAATCTCCCTACTTGGAGAGACAGCCCCTTGAAACTCCTGGTTCGCACAGGTTGCCAATTTGGCACAGGATGGAAGGGAAGAGGGAGAACCAATGAAGGAGTAGCTGTTTGGCATTTGGACGGGCACATGTCACTCTAATTTCCCGGCAGGAAGAAGAATTAACCAAATTCTCAGAAACCCACTGGGAACCAGTATAGATCCTGAACCAAAATTTTGGACTTGCGTACAGCTCACACAAAACGAGTTGAAAAATGGAGCTCAGGGGCACAGCAATTCACAAACTGGCAGAGTAATAAAGGACAACTATCGTCCAAAAATATGTTGAGGGAAGGCAACGAGGCGGACTTGAAAGTGAGGCAGAATAGAAGAAAACAGATTTCAAGAGGTAACTTGGAATCGCCTTTAAAGCATAGGAACAGTGTCACAACTTCGACAATGAGGCACTTGGCCAAAAAGGGCGTATGCGTTTTCTCCTGAATACGCATACACCCTTTTTGGCCAAGCAAGCAAGCGGGCAATGCAAATCTGCACTACAAAGAAATATCACTTCCCACCGGTCACAAGGGTCATACACAAAATATGTAAAAACCAGAAAGGCAAGACAGGCCCTGGAGAACAGGGAGCCTTGTTATGCTGATGGGCGGGATGTAAATTGCCAACTGCCTCACTGGTGGAGTGTACTGTGTTCCCTAAAACAAGTAAACAACAGAGCTACATAGCCAAGGGCACTTCCAGTCTAGGGAATATACCTTGGGAAAACTGAAAATCAATAAGACAGAGCCACCCCCAAATTTAGGGCTGCACTGCTTACAAGAACCTCAACTTGGGTACACCTTAAATATCCCAGGAAATATAAATATGGTTCAAAAAACTGTGGTACTTATGTACGATGGAATATCCCTCAGCCATGAAATTAATGTCATAAGACCAGGAGCAGCAAAGTGAGTGGATTCAGGTACGATGATTCTAAGTGAAGTCACACAGAAAAGAAACTTATCATAAGATATCACTTATGAAGATCCTGTATACATGGCTACACATGAAATGAGTTAAGAAACAGATCAGTGTCTCACATTTAGAAAACACTCTTATGCCTGCTTAAGGGGGGAGGAGAGGTGGGGTGATGCATAAAAACAGAGTTTGATAAAAGTACAGGTACCGTTTTTAAAACCAACTGTGGAATAGTCAAGACCTACACCTTCCTCAGTGAAAGGGACTCAAAACCCCATATTTCCCGCAGAGGAATAGATCTGACTAGTAAGAATCTTAAAACCTATGTATTGATATGCCTCTGTAAGGGAATCAAGTGTGTCTAGACTGGCATAAACATGGCAGCGAGAATCAGCTCAAACCCACTATAAAAGGGAACTTCAAAAACAAAACCAAAAAACAGGGAAATTCTTTACAATTCCTTCAGGGTTTCTGATGAAACCTGGAATGACCCTATCTACAATGACAGCTGGATGTGGCATAAGGCTGGTCACTTGGGACTGACAGGATTGGTGAGATTGGGTGAGCAAATGCAGAAACTTTAAAGCAAAAATGCATGGCCCCCATTCCAGGGGTCCCAACTCTCCATGTTGAAGGGAATATTACAACAGCTATAACATATATGGGAAACGTAGAGAATGGACACAATGTTAATACAAATGGTTTCTAAAACTCAACAAGTAGTCCCTCTCCTGATGCTGTGGTTTTTTTTTCAACTGCTTTACTATCAATCTCCCAACTTAGAGAGACAAACCGTTTAACCTCCTGGTACGCACAGGTTGCCAATTTGCAAGAGGATGGAAGGGAAGAGGGAGAACCAATGAGAGAGTAGCTGTTAGGCATTTGGACGGGCATATGTCACTCTAATTTCCCGGCAGGAAGAAGAATTAACCAGAGTCTCAGCCACCCACCGGGAACCAGTATAGATCCTGAACCGAAATTTTGGACTTGCGTACAGCTCACAAAAAACGAGTTGAAAAATGGAGCTCAAGGGCATAGCAATTCACAAACTGGCAGAGTAATAAAGGACAACTATCGTCCAAAAATCTGTTGAGGGAAGGCAACGAGGCGGACTTGAAAGCGAGGCAGAATAGCAGGAAACAGATTTCAAGAGGTACGTTGGAATCGCCTTTAAAGCATAGGAAGAGGGGCACAACTTCGACAATGACACACTTGGCCAAATAGAGCGTATGCGTTTTCTCCTGAATATATTCAGGAGAAAACGCATATGCCCTTTTTGGCCAAGCAAGCAAGCGGGCAATGCAAATCTGCACTACAAAGAAGTATCACTTTCCACCGGTCAAAAGGGACATCCACAAAATGTGTAAAAACCAGAAAGGCAAGGCAGGTCCTGGAGAACCGGGAACCTTGTTATGCTGATGGGCGGGATGTAAATTGCCAACTGCCTCACTGGAGGAGTGCATTGCGTTCCCTAAAACAAGTAAACAACAGAGCTACAGAGCCAAGGGCACTTCCAGTCTAGGGAATATACCTTGGGAAATCTGAAAATCAATAAGACAGAGCCACTCCCAAATTTAGGGCTGCACTGCTTACAAGAACCTGAACTTGGTTACACCTTAAATATCCCAGGAAATATAAAAATGATTCCAAAAACTGTGGTATTTATGTACAATGGAATATCCCTCAGTCATGAAATCAATGTCATAAGACCAGGAGCATCAAAGTGAGTGGATTCAGGTACGATGATTCTAAGTGAAATAAGTCACAGAGAAAAAGAAACTTATCATAAGATATCACTTATGAAGATCCTGTAAACATGGCTACACATGAACAGAGTTAGGAAAGAGAACAGAGTCTCACATTTAGAAAACACTCTTATGCCTGCTTAAGGGGAAAAGAAAGGTGGGGTGATGCATAAAACCAGAGTTTGATATAAGTACATGTACCATTTCTATAACCAACTGTGGAATAGACAAGACCTACACCTTCCTCAGTGAAAGGGACTCAAAACCCCATATTTCCCACAGAGGAATAGATCTGACTAGTAAGAATCTTAAAACCTATGTATTGATATGTCTCTGTAAGGGAATCAAGTGTGTCTAGACTGGCATAAACATGGTAGCGAGAATCAGCTCCAACCCACTATAAAAAGGAATTTCAAATACAAAACCAAAAAACAGGGAAATTCTTTACATTTCCTTCAGGGTCTCTGATGAAACCTGGAATGACCCTATCTACAATGACAGCTGGATGTGGCATAAGGCTGGACACTTGGGACTGAGAGGTTTGGTGAGATTGGGTGAGCAAATGCAGACCGTTTAAAGCAAAAATGCATGGCCCCCATTCCATGGGTCCCAACTCTCCATGTTGAAGGGAATTTTACTACAGCTATAACATGTACGGGAAACCTAGAGAATGGACACACTGTGAATACAAAAGGTTTCTAAAACTCAACGAGTAGTCCCTCTCCTGGTGCTCAGGTTTGACTTTCCAACTGCTTTACTATCAATCTTCCAACTTGTGAGACAACCCGTTTAACCTCCTAGTTCGCACAGGTTGCCAATTTGGCAGAGGATGGAAGGGAAGAGGGAGAACCAATGAGACAGTAGCTGTTAGGCATTTGGACGGGCACATGTCACTCTAATTTCCCGGCAGGAAGAAGAATTAACCAGAGTCTCAGCCACCCACCGGGAACCAGTATAGGTCCTGAACCAAAATTTTGGACTTGCGTACAGCTCACAAAAAACGAGTTGAAAAATGGAGTTCAGGGGCACAGCAATTCTCAAACTGGCAGAATAATAAAGGACAACTATCGTCCAAAAATCTGTTGAGGGAAGGCAACGTGGCGGACTTGAAAGTGAGGCAGAATAGCAGGAAACAGATTTCAAGAGGTACGTTGGAATCACCTTTAAAGCACAGGAAGAGGGGCACAACTTCGACAATGACGCACTGGGCCAAAAAGGGCGTATGCGTTTTCTCCTGAATATATTCAGGGGAAAACGCATACGCCCTTTTTGGCCAAGCAAGCAAGCGGGCAATGCAAATCTGCACTACAAAGAAGTATCACTTCCCACCGGTCAAAAGGGACATCCACAAATGTGTAAAAACCAGAAAGGCAGGACTTCTGGGTAAGATGGCGGATGAGTAAGACGCGGAGATCACCTTCCTCCCCACGGATACACCAGAAATACAGGTACACGTGGAACAACTCCTACAGAACACCTACTGAATGCTGGCAGAAGACCCCAGACCTCCCAAAAGGCAAGAAACTCCCCACATACCTCGTAGGGCAAAGCGGAGAGATTCCCGCACAGAGGATCGGTGCCGAGCGGCACTCACCCGCCCGAGAGGCTTGTCTGCCCGCCCGCCAGGGCGTGCGGCGCTGGAAGCTGAGGCTCGGGCTTCGGTCAGAGCACAGGGAAAGGACTGGGGCTGGCGGCGAGAAGTCAGCCTGCATGGGGCTAATGTGCCACAGCTAGCCGGCAGGGAGTCCGGGAAAACTCTGGAGCTGCCGAAGAGGCAAGAGACTTTTTCTTCCCTCTTGGTTTCCTGGTGCGCGAGGAGAGCGGATTAAGAGCGCTGCTTAAATTGGCTCCACAGACGGGCGCGAGTCACGACTGAAAGCGCGGAGCCCAGTGACGGGCGTGGGACGCTGGGGCTGCTGCTGCCGCCGCCAAGAAGCCTGTGTGCGAGTGCAGGTCACTGTCCACACCGCCCTTCCGGGAGCCTGTGCAGCCCGCCCCTGCTGGGGTCCCGGGATCCAGGGGCGGCTTCCCTGGGAGAACGCACGGCGCGCCTCGGGCTGGTGCAACGTCACGCCGACCTCTGCCGCTGCAGGCTCGCCCCGCACTCCGTGCCCCTCCCTCCCGCCCGGCCTGAGTGAGCCAGAGTCCCCGAAGAGGCTGCTCCTTTAACCCTGTCCTGTCTGAGCGAAGAAGAGACGCCCTCCGGCGACCTACACGCAGAGGCGGGGCCAAATCCAAAGCTGAGACCCAGGAGCTGTGAGAACAAAGAAGAGAAAGGGAAACCTCTCCCAGCAGCCTCAGAAGCAGCGGATTAAAGCTCCACAATCAACTTGATGTACCCTGCATCTGTGGAATACATGAATAGACAACAAATCATCCCAAATTGAGGAGCCAGGAGTCAGTGCTGTGCCTCTGAGGTGGGAGAGCCAACTTCAGGACACTGGTCCACAAGAGACCTCCCAGCTCCACATAATATCAAACGGCGAAAATCTTCCAGAGATCTCCATCTCAACACCAGCACCCAGCTTCACTCAACGACCGGCAAGCTACAGTGCTGGACACCCTATGCCAAACAACTAGCAAGACAGGAACACAACGCCACCCATTAGCAGAGAGGTGGCCTAAAATCATAAAAAGTCCGCAGACACCCCAAAACACACCACCAGACGTGGACCTGCCCACCAGAAAGACAAGATCCAGCCTCATCCACCAGAACACAGGCACTAGTCCCCTCCACCAGGAAGCCTACACAACCCACTAAACCAACCTTAGCCACTGGGGACAGACACCAAAAACAACGGGAACTACGAACCTGCAGCCTGCAAAAAGGAGACCCCAAACACAGTAACATAAGCAAAATGAGAAGACAGAAAAACACACAGCAGGAGAAGGAGGAAGATAAAAACCCACCAGACCTAACAAATGAAGAGGTAATAGGCAGTCTACCTGAAAAAGAATTCAGAATAATGATGGTAAAGATGATCCAAGATTCTATTTCCCAGATCCAAAATCTTGGAAATAGAATAGACAAAATGCAAGAAACAGTTAACAAGGACCTAGAAGAACTAAAGATGAATCAAGCATCGATTAAAAACACAATACATGAAATAAAAAATACTCTAGATGGGATCAAGAGCAGAATAACTGAGGCAGAAGAATGGATAAGTGAGGTGGAAGATAAAATAGTGGAAATAACTGCTGCAGAGCAAAATAAAGAAAAAAGAATGAAAAGAACAGAGGACAGTCTCAGAGACCTCTGGGACAACATTAAATGCACCAACATTCGAATTATAGGGGTTCCAGAAGAAGAAGAGAAAAAGAAAGGGACTGAGAAAATATTTGAAGAGATTATAATTGAAAACTTCCCTAATATGGGAAAGGAAATAGTTAATCAAGTCCAGGAAGCACAGAGAGTCCCATACAGAATAAATCCAAGGAGAAATACGCCAAGACACATATTAATCAAACTGTCAAAAATTAAACACAAAGAAATCATATTAAAAGCAGCAAGGCAAAAGCAACAAATAACACACAAGGGAATCCCCATCAGGATAACAGCTGATCTCTCAGCAGAAACTCTACAAGCCAGAAGGGAGTGGCAGGACATAATTAAAGTGATGAAGGAGAAAAACCTGCAACCAAGATTACTCTACCCAGCAAGGATCTCATTCAGATTTGATGGAGAAATTAAAACGTTTACAGACAAGCAAAAGCTGAGAGAGTTCTGCACCACCAAACCAGCTTTACAAAAAATGCTAAAGGAACTTCTCTAGGCAAGAAACACAACAGAAGGAAAAGACCTACAATAACGAACCCAAAACAATTA
Source organism: Mesoplodon bidens (assembly GCF_964165515.1). Classification (NCBI taxonomy): domain Eukaryota; kingdom Metazoa; phylum Chordata; class Mammalia; order Artiodactyla; family Ziphiidae; genus Mesoplodon; species Mesoplodon bidens. Next base: position 3,708,504 of record NW_027671488.1, on the reverse strand, counting down.
AGAAAATGGGAATAGGAACATACATATCGATAATTACCTTAAATGTAAATGGACTAAATGCTCCCACCAAAAGACACAGATTGGCTGAATGGATACAAAAACAAGACCCATATATATGCTGTCTACAAGAGACCCACTTCAGACCTAGAGACACATACAGACTGAAAGTAAGGGGATGGAAAAAGATATTCCATGCAAATGGAAACCAAAGGAAAGCTGGAGTAGCAATTCTCATATCAGACAAAATAGACTTTAAAATAAAGACTACTAGAAGAGACAAAGAAGGACACTACATAATGATCAAGGGATCGATCCAAGAAGAAGATATAACAATTGTAAATATTTATGCACCCAACATAGGAGCACCTCAATACATAAGGCAAATACTAACAGCCATAAAAGGAGAAATCGACAGTAACACAATCATAGTAGGGGACTTTAACACCCCACTTTCACCAATGGACAGATCTTCCAAAATGAAAATAAATAAGGAAACACAAGCTTTAAATGATACAGTAAACAAGATGGACTTAATTGATATTTATAGGACATTCCATCCAAAAACAACAGAATACACATTTTTCTCAAGTGCTCATGGAACATTCTCCAGGATAGATCATATCTTGGGTCACAAATCAAGCCTTGGTAAATTTAAGAAAATTGAAATTGTATCAAGTGTCTTTTCTGACCACAATGCTATGAGACTAGATATCAATTACAGGAAAAGAGCTGTAAAAAATACAAACACATGGAGGCTAAACAATACACTACTTAATAACGAAGTGATCACTGAAGAAATCAAAGAGGAAATTAAAAAATACCTAGAAACAAATGACAATGGAGACACGACGACCCAAAACCTATGGGATGCAGCAAAAGCAGTTCTAAGAGGGAAGTTTATAGCAATACAATCCCACCTTAAGAAACAGGAAACATCTCGAATAAACAACCTAACCTTGCACCTAAAGCAATTAGAGAAAGAAGAACAAAAACACCCCAAAGTTAGCAGAAGGAAAGAAATCATAAAAATCAGATCAGAAATAAATGAAAAAGAAATGAAGGAAACGATAGCAAAGATCAATAAAACTAAAAGCTGGTTCTTTGAGAAGATAAACAAAATTGATGAACCATTAGCCAGACTCATCAAGAAAAGAAGGGAGAAGACTCAAATCAATAGAATTAGAAATGAAAAAGGAGAAGTAACAACTGACACTGCAGAAATACAAAAGATCATGAGAGATTACTACAAGCAACTCTATGCCCATAAAATGGACAACCTGGAAGAGATGGACAAATTCTTAGAAATGCACAACCTGCCAAGACTGACTCAGGAAGAAATAGAAAATATGAATAGACCAATCACAAGCACTGAAATTGAAACTGTGATTAAAAATCTTCCATCAAACAAAAGCCCAGGACCAGATGGCTTCACAGGCGAATTCTATCAAACATTTAGAGAAGAGCTAACACCCATCCTTCTCAAACTCTTCCAAACAATATCAGAGGAAGGAACACTCCCAAACTCATTCTACGAGGCCACCATCACCTTGATACCAAAACCAGGCAAGGATGTCACAAAGAAAGAAAACTACAGGCCAATATCACTGATGAACATAGATGCAAAAATCCTCAACAAAATACTAGCAAACAGAATCCAACAGCACATTAAAAGGATCATACACCATGATCAAGTGGGGTTTATTCCAGGAATGCAAGGATTCTTCAATATACGCAAATCAATCAATGTGATACACCATATTAACAAGTTGAAGGAGAAAAACCATATGATCATCTCAATAGATGCAGAGAAAGCTTTCGACAAAATTCAACACCCATTTATGATAAAAACCCTGCAGAAAGTAGGCATAGAGGGAACTTTCCTCAACATCATAAAGGCCATATATGACAAACCCACAGCCAACATTGTCCTCAATGGTGAAAAACTGAAACCATTTCCACTAAGATCAGGAACAAGACAAGGCTGCCCACTCTCACCACTCTTATTCAACATACTTTTGGAAGTTTTAGCCACAGCAATCAGAGAAGAAAAGGAAATAAAAGGAATCCAAATTGGAAAAGAAGAAGTAAAGCTGTCACTGTTTGCAGATGACATGATACTATACATAGAGAATCCTAAAGATGCTACCGAAAAACTACTAGAACTAATCAATGAATTTGGTAAAGTAGCAGGATACAAAATTAATGTACAGAAATCTCTGGCATTCCTGTACACTAATGATGAAAAATCTGAAAATGAAATCAAGAAAACACTCCCATTTACCATTGCAACAAAAAGAATAAAATATCTAGGAATAAACCTACCTAAGGAGACAAAAGACCTGTATGCAGAAAATTATAAGACACTGATGAAAGAAATTAAAGATGATACAAATAGATGGAGAGATATACCATGCTCCTGGATTGGAAGAATCAATATTGTGAAAATGACTCTACTACCCAAAGCAATCTACAGATTCAATGCAATCCCTATCAAACTACCACTGGCATTTTTCACAGAACTAGAACAAAAAATTTCAAAATTTGTTTGGAAAAACAAAAGACCCCGAAGAGCCAAAGCAATCTTGAGAACGAAAAACGGAGCTGGAGGAATCAGGCTCCCTGACTTCAGACTATACTACAAAGCTACAGTAATGAAGACAGTGTGGTACTGGCATAAAAACAGAAAGATAGATCAGTGGATCAGGATAGAAAGCCCAGAGATAAACCCACGCACATATGGCCAACTTATCTTTGATAAAGGAGGCAGGAATATACAGTGGAGAAAGGACAGCCTCTTCAATAAGTGGTGCTGGGAAAACTGCACAGGGACATGTAAAAGTTTGAGATTAGATCATTCCCTAACACCATACACAAAAATAAGCTCAAAATGGATTAAAGACTTAAATGTAAGGCCAGAAACTATCAAACTCTTAGAGGAAAACATAGGTAGAACACTCTATGACATAAATCACAGCAAGATCCTTTTGGACCCACCTCCTAGAGAAATGGAAATAAAAACAAAGATAAACAAATGGGACCTAATGAAACTTCAAAGCTTTTGCACAGCAAAGGAAACCATAAACAAGACCAAAAGACAACCCACAGAATGGGAGAAAATATTTGCTAATGAAGCAACTGACAAAGGATTAATCTCCAAAATTTATAAACAGCTCATGCAGCTCAATAGCAAAAAAAACAAACAACCCAATCCAAAAATGGGCAGAAGCCTTAAATAGGCATTTCTCCAAAGAAGATATACAGACTGCCAACAAACACATGAAAGAATGCTCAACATCATTAATCATTAGAGAAATGCAAATCAAAACTACAATGAGATATCATCTCACACCAGTCAGAATGGCCATCATCAAGAAATCTAGAAACAATAAATGCTGGAGAGGGTGTGAAAAAAAGGGAACACTCTTGCACTGCTGGTGGGAATGTGAATTGGTACAGCCACTATGGAGAACAGTATGGAGGTTCCTTAAAAAACTAAAAATAGAACTACCATATGACCCAGCAATCCCACTACTAGGCATATACCCTGAGAAAACCATAATTCCAAAAGAGACATGTACCAAAATGTTCACTGCAGCTCTATTCACAATAGCCCGGAGCTGGAAACAACCTAAGTGTCCATCATCGGATGAATGGATAAAGAAGATGTGGCACATATATACAATGGAATATTACACAGCCATAAAAAGAAACGAAACTGAGCTATTTGTAATGAGGTGGATAGACCTAGAGTCTGTCATACAGAGTGAAGTAAGTCAGAAAGAGAAAGACAAATACCGTATGCTAACACATATATACGGAATGTAAAAAAGAAAAAAAGTCATGAAGGACCTAGGGGCAAAACAGGGATAAAGACACAGACCTACTTGAGAATGGACTTGAGGCTATGGGGAGGGGGAAGGGTAAGCTGTGACAAAGCGAAAGAGAGGCATGGACATATATACACTACCAAACGTAAGGTAGATAGATAGTGGGAAGCAGCCACAGAGCATAGGGAGATCAGATCGGTGCTTTGTGACCGCCTGGAGGGGTGGGATGGGGAGGGTGGGAGGGAGGGAGATGCATGAGGGAAGGGATGTGGGAACAGATGTATATGTATGACTGATTCACTTTGTTATAAAGCAGAAACTAATTAAAAAATTAAAAAAATAAAAAAAATAAAAAATAAAACAGAAAGGCAAGACAGGTCCTGGAGAACAGGGAGCCTTGTTATGCTGATTGGCGGGATGTAAATTGCAAACTGCCTCACTGGAAGAGTGCATTGCGTTCCCTAAAACAAGTAAACAACAGAGCTACAGAGACAAGGTCACTTCCAGTCTAGGGAATATACCTTGGGAAAACTGAAAATCAATAAGACAGGGCAACCCCCAAATTTAGGTCTGCACTGCTTACAAGAACCTCAACTTGGGTACACCTTAAATATCCCAGGAAATATAAAAATGGTTCAAAAATTTTTGTACTTATGTACGATGGAATATCCCTCAGCCATGAAATCAATGTCATAAGACCAGGAGCAGCAAAGTGAGTGGATTCAGGTACGATGATTCTAAGTGAAATAAGTCACACAGAAAAAGAAACTTATCATAAGATATCACTTATGAAGATCCTGTAAACATGGCTACACATGAACTGAGTTAGGAAAGAGAACAGAGTCTCACATTTAGAAAACACTCTTATGCCTGCTTAAGGGGTAAGGAGAGGTGGGGTGATGCATAAAACCAGAGTTTGATATAATCACAGGTACCATTTCTAAAACCAACTGTGGAATAGACAAGACCTACACCTTCCTCAGTGAAAGGGACTCAAAACCCCATATTTCCCGCAGAGGAATAGATCTGACTAGTAAGAATATTAAAACCTATGTATTGATATGTCTCCGTAAGGGAATCAGGTGTGTCTAGACAGGCATAAACATGGCAGCGAGAATCAGCTCAAACCCACTATAAAAAGAAATTTCAAAAACAAAACCAATAAACAGGGAAATTCTTTACAATTCCTAAAGGGTCTCTGATGAAACCTGGAATGACCCTATCTGCAATGACAGCTAGATGTGGCATAAGGCTGGACACTTGGGACTGAGAGGTTTGGTGAGATTGTGTGAGCAAATGCACACACTTTAAAGCAAAAATGCATGGCCCCCATTCCATGGGTCCCAACTCTCCATGTTGAAGGGAATATTACTTCAGCTATAAAATGTACGGGAAACCTAGAGAATGGACACACTGTGAATACAAAAGGTTTCTAAAACTCAACGAGTTGTCCCTCTCCTGGTGCTCCGGTTTGACTTTCCAACTGCTTTACTATCAATCTCCCAAATTGGAGAGACAGCCCCTTTAACCTCCTGGTTCGCACAGGTTGCCAATTTTGCAGAGGATGGAAGGCAAGAGGGAGAACCAATGAGAGAGTAGCTGTTAGGCATTGGGACGGGCACATGTCACTCTAATTTCCCGGCAGGAAGAAGAATTAACCAGAGTCTCAGCCACCCACCAGGAACCAGTATAGGTCCTGAACCAAAATTTTGGACTTGCGTACAGCTCACAAAAAACGAGTTGAATAATTGAGCTGAGGGGCACAGAAATTCACAAACGTGCAGAGTAATAAAGGACAACTATCGTCCAAAAATCTGTTGAGGGAAGGCAACGAGGCAGACTTGAAAGCGAGGAAGAATAGTAGGAAACAGATTTCAAGAGGTACGTTGGATTCGCCTTTAAAGCACAGGAAGAGGGCCACAACTTAGACAATGACGCACTTGGCCAAAAAGGGCGTATGCGTATTCTCCTGAATATATTCAGGAGAAAACGCATACGCCCTTTTTGGCCAAGCAAGCAAGCGGGCAATGCAAATCTGCACTACAAAGAAGTATCACTTCCCACCGGTCAAAAGGGACATCCACAAATGTGTAAAAACCAGAAAGGCAAGACAGGCCCTGGAGAACAGGGAGCATTGTTATGCTGATGGGCGGGATGTAAATTGCCAACTGCCTCACCGGAGGAGTGCATTGCGTTCCCTAAAACAAGTAAACAACAGAGCAACAGAGCAAAGGGCACTTCCAGTCTAGGGAATATACCTTGGGAAAACTGAAAATCAATAAGACAGAGCCACCCCCAAATTTAGGGCTGCCCTGCTTACAAGAACCTCAACTTGGGTACACCTTAAATGTCCCAGGAAATATAAATATGTTTCAAAAATCTGTGGTATTTATGTACGATGGAATATCCCTCAGCTATGAAATCAATGTCATAAGACCAGGAGCACCAAAGTGAGTGGATTCAGGTACGATGATTCTAAGTGAAATAAGTCACACAGAAAAAGAAACTTATCATAAGATATCACTTGTGAAGATCCTGTAAACATGGCTACACATGAAGTGAGTTAAGAAAGAGAACAGAGTCTCACATTTAGAAAACACTCTTATGCCTGCTTAAGGGGGAAGGAGAGGTGGGGTGATGCATAAACCCAGAGTTTGATATAAGCACAGGTACCATTTATAAAACCAACTGTGGAATAGACAAGACCTACACCTTCGTCAGTGAAAGGGACTCAAAACCCCGTATTTCCCACAGAGGAATAGATCTGACTAGAAACAATCCTAAAACCTATGTATTGCTATGTCTCCGTAAGGGAATTAAGTGTGTACACTGGCATAAACATGGCAGCGAGAATCAGCTCAAACCCACTATAAAAAGGAATTACAAAAACAAAACCAAAAACAGGGAAATTCTTTACAATAACTTCAGGGTCTCTGATGAATCCTGGAATGACCCTATCTACAATGACAGCTGGATATGGCATAAGGCTGGACACTGGGACTGAGAGGATTGGTGAGATTGGGTGAGCAAATGCAGACCCTTTAAAGCAAAAATGCATGTCCCCCATTCCATGGGTCCCAACTCTCCATGTTGAAGGGAATATTACTACAGCTATAACATGTACGGGAAACCTAGAGGATGGACACACAGTGAATACAAAAGGTTTCTAAAACTCAACGAGTAGTCCCTCTCCTGGTGCTCCGGTTTGACTTTCCAAATGCTTTACTATCAATCTCCCAACTTGGAGAGACAACCCCTTTAACCTCCTGGTTCGCACAGGTTGCCAATTTGGCAGAAGATGGAAGGGAAGAGGAAAACCAATGAGAGAGTAGCTGTTAGGCATTTGGACGGGCACATGTCACTCTTATTTCCCGGCAGGAAGAAGAATTAACCAAAGTCTCAGCCACCCACCGGGAACCAGTATTGGTCCTGAACCAAAATTTTGGACTTGCGTACAGCTCACAAAAAACGAGTTGAAAAATGGAGCTCAGGGGCACAGCAATTCACAAAGTGGCAGAGTAATAAAGGACCACTATCATCCGAAAATCTGTTGAGGGAAGACAATGAGGCTGACGTGAAAGCGAGGCAGAATAGCAGGAAACAGATTTCAAGAGGTACGTTGCAATCACCTTTAAAGCACAGGAAGAGGGGCACAACTTCGAAAATGAAGCACTTGGCCAAAAAGGGAGTATGCGTTTTCTCCTGAATATATACAGGAGAAAACGCATAAACCCTTTTTGGCCAAGAATGCAAGCGGGCAATGCAAATCTGCACTACAAAGAAGTATCACTTCCCACCAGTCAAAGGGGTCAGCCACAAAATGTGTAAAAACCAGAAAGGCCCGACAGGCCCTGGAGAACAGGGAGCCTTGTTATGCTGATGGTCGGGATGTAAATTGACAACTGCCTCACTGGAGGAGTGCATTGCATTTCCTAAAACAAGTAAACAACAGAGCTACAGAGCCAAGGGCAATTCCAGTCTAGGGAATATACCTTGGGAAAACTGAAAATCAATAAGACAGAGCCACCCCCAAATTTAGGGCTTCACTGCTTACAAGAACCTCAACTTGGGTACACCTTAAATATCCCAGGAAATATAAAAATTGTTCAAAAAATTGTGGTACTTATGTACGATGGAATATCCCTCAGCCATGAAATCAATGTCATAAGACCAGGAGCACCAAAGTGAGTGGACTCAGGTACGATGATTCTAAGTGAAATAAGTCACACAGAAAAATAAACTTATCATAAGATATCACTTATGAAGATCCTGTAAACATAGCTACACATGAACTGAGTTAGGAAAGAGAGCAGAGACTCACATTTAGAAAACACTCTTCTGCCTGCTTAAGGGGAAAGGAGAGGTGGGGTGATGCATAAAACCAGAGTTTGATATAAGCACAGGTACCATTTCTATAACCAACTGTGGATTAGACAAGACCTACACCTTCCTCAGTGAAAGGGACTCAAAACCCCATATTTCCCGCAGAGGAATAGATCTGACTAGTAAGAATATTAAAACCTATGTATTGATATTTCTCTGTAAGGGAATCAAGTGTGTCTAGACTGGCATAAACATGGCAGCGAGAATCAGCGCAAACCCACTATAAAAAGGAATTTCAAAAACAAAACTAAAAAACAGGGAAATTCTTTACATTTCCTTCAGGGTCTCTGATGAAACCTGGAATGACCCTATCTACAATGACAGCTGGATGTGGCATAACGCTGGACACTTGGGACTGAGAGGTTTGGTGAGATTGGGTGAGCAAATGCAGACCGTTTAAAGCAAAAATGCATGGCCCCCATTCCATGGGTCCCAATTCTCCATGTTGAAGGGAATATTACTACAGCTATAACATGTACGGGAAACCTAGAGAATGCACACACTGTGAATACAGAATGTTTCTAAAACTCAACGAGTAGTCCCTCTCCTGGTGCTCCGGTTTGACTTTCCAACTGCTTTACTATCAACCTCCCAACTTGGAGAGACAACCCCTTTAACCTCCTGGTTTGCACAGGTTGCCAATTTAGCAGAGGATGGAAGGAAAAAGAGAGAACCAATGAGACAATAGCTGTTAGACATTTGGACGGGCACAGGTCACTCTAATTTCCCAGCAGGAAGAAGAATTAACCAGAGTCTCAGCCACCCACCGGGAACCAGTATAGGTCCTGAACCAAAATTTTGGACTTGCGTACAGCTCACAAAAAACGAGTTGAAAAATTGAGCTCAGGGGCATAGGAATTCACATACTGGCAGAGTAATAAAGGACAACTATCTTCCAAAAATATGTTGACGGAAGGCAACGAGGCGGACTTGAAAGCGAGGCAGAATAGCAGGAAACAGATTTCAAGAGGTACGTTGGAATTGCCTTTAAAGCATTGGAAGAGTGGCACATCTTCGACAATGACACACTTGGCCAAAAAGGGCGTATGCGTTTTCTCCTGAATATATTCAGGAGAAAAGGCATACGCCGTTTTTCGCCAAGCAAGCAAGAGGGCAATGCAAATCTGCACTACAAAGCAGTATCACTTCCCACCGGTCAAAAGGGACATCCACAAAATGTGTAAAAACCATAAAGGCAAGACAGGCCCTGGAGAACAGGGAGCTTGTTATGCTGATGGGCGGGATGTAAATTGACAACTGCGCACTGGAGGAGTGCACTGTGTTCCCTAAAACAAGTAAAAAACAGAGCTACAGAGCCAAGGGCACTTCCTGTCTAGAGAATATACCTTGGGAAAACTGAAAATCAATAAGACAGAGCCACCCCCTTATTTAGGGCTGCACTGCTTACAAAAACCTGAACTTGGGTACACCTTAAATATCCCAGGATATATAAAAATGGTTCAATAAATTGTGGTACTTATGTACGATGGAATATCCCTCAGCCATGAAATCAATGTCACAAGTCCAGGAGCAGCAAAGTGAGTGGATTCAGGTACGATGATTCTAAGTGAAGTCACACAGAAAAAGAAACTTATCATAAGATATCACTTATGAAGATCCTGTAAACATGGCTACATATGAACTGAGTTAGGAAAGAGAACAGAGGCTCACATTTAGAAAACACTGTTATGCCTGCTTAAGGGGGGGAGGAGAGGTGGGGTGATGCATAAAACCAGAGTTTGATATAAGCACAGGTAAAATTTCTATAACCAAATGTGGAATAGACAAGACCTACACCTTCCTCAGTGAAAGGGACTCAAAACCACATATTTCCCGCAGAGGAATAGATCTGACTAGAAACAATCCTAAAACCTATGTATTGCTATGTCTCCGTAAGGGAATTAAGTGTATAGACTGGCATAAACATGGCAGCGAGAATCAGCTCAAACCCACTATAAAAAGGAATTACAAAAACAAAACCAAAAACAGGGAAATTCTTTACAATAACTTCAGGGTCTCTGATGAAACCTGGAATGACCCTTTCTACAATGACAGCTGGATATGGCATAAGGCTGGACACTTGGGACTGAGAGGATTGTTGAGATTGGGTGAGCAAATGCAGACACTTTAAAGCAAAAATGCACGGCCCCCATTCCATGGGTCCGAACTCTCCATGTTGAAGGGAATATTACTACAGCTATAACATATACGGGAAACCTAGAGGATGGACACACAGTGAATACAAAAGTTTTCTAAAACTCAACGAGTAGTCCATCTCCTGGTGCTCCGGTTTGACTTTCCAACTGCTTTACTATCAATCTCCCAACATGGAGAGACAACCCCTTTAACATCCTGGTTCGCACAGGTTGCCAATTTGGCAGAAGATGGAAGGGAAGAGGGAAAACCAATGAGAGAGTAGCTGTTAGGCATTTGGACGGGCACATGTCACTCTAATTTCCCGGCAGGAAGAAGAATTAACCAAAGTCTCAGCCACCCACTGGGAACCAGTATTGGTCCTGAACCAAAATTTTGGACTTGCGTACAGAGCACAAAAAACGAGTAGAAAAATGGAGCTCAGGGGCACAGCAATTCACAAACTGGCAGAGTAATAAAGGACCACTATCGTCCGAAAATCTGTTGAGGGAAGACAATGAGGCTGACTTGAAAGCGAGGCAGAATAAGAGGAAACAGATTTCAAGAGGTACGTTGGAATCGCCTTTAAAGCACAGGAAGAGGGGCACAACTTCGAAAATGACGCACTTGGCCAAAAAGGGAGTATGCGTTTTCTCCTGAATATATACAGGAGAAAACGCATATACCCTTTTTGCCCAAGAAAGCAAGCATGCAATGCAAATCTGCACTACAAAGAAGTATCACTTCCCACCGGTCAAAGGGGTCAGCCACAAAATGTGTAAAAACCAGAAAGGCAAGACAGGCCCTGGAGAACAGGGAGCCTTGTTATGCTGATGGCCAGGATGTAAATTGACAACTGCCTCACTGGAGGTGTGCATTGCATTTCCTAAAACAAGTAAACAACAGAGCTACAGAGCGAAGGGCACTTCCAGTCTAGGGAATATACCTTGGGAAAACTGAAAATCAATAAGACAGAGCCACCCCCAAATTTAGGGCTGCCCTGCTTACAAGAACCACAACTTGGGTACACCTTAAATATCCCAGGAAATATAAAAATGGTTCAAAAATTTGTGGTACTTATGTACGATGGAATATCCCTCAGCCATGAAATCAATGTCATAAGACCAGAAGCAGCAAAGTGAGTGGACTCAGGTACGATGATTCTAAGTGAAATAAGTCACACAGAAAAAGAAACTTAGCATAAGATATCACTTATGAAGATCCTGTAAACATGGCTAAACATGAACTGAGTTAGGAAAGAGAGCAGAGACTCACATTTAGAAAACACTCTTATGCCTGCTTAAGGGGAAAGGAGAGGTGGGGTGATGCATAAAACCAGTGTTTGATATAAGCACAGGTACCATTTCTATAACCAACTGTGGATTAGACAAGACCTACACCTTCCTCAGTGAAAGGGACTCAAAACCACATATTTCCTGTAGAGGAATAGATCTGACTAGTAAGAATCTTAAAATATATGTATTGATATTTCTCTGTAAGGGAATCAATTGTGTCTAGAATGGCATAAACATGGCAGCGAGAATCAGCTCAAACCCACTATAAAAAGGAATTTCAAAAACAAAACTAAAAAACAGGGAAATTCTTTACATTTCCTTAAGGGTCTCTGATGAAACCTGGAATGACCCTATCTACAATGACAGCTGGATGTGGCATAAGGCTGGACACTTGGGACTGAGAGGTTTGGTGAGATTGGGTGAGCAAATGCAGACCGTTTAAAGCAAAAATGCATGGCCCCCATTCCATGGGTCCCAACTCTCCATGTTGAAGGGAATATTACTACAACTATAACATGTACGGGAAACCTAGAGAATGGACACACAGTGAATACAAAAGGTTTCTAAAACTCAACGAGGAGTCCCTCTCCTGGTGCACTGGTTTGACTTTCCAACTGCTTTACTATCAATCTCCCAACTTGGAGAGACATCCCCTTTAACCTCCTGGTTCGCACAGGTTGCCAATTTGGCAGAGGATGGAAGGGAAGAGGGAGAACCAATGAGAGACTAGCTGTTATTCATTTGGACGGGCACATGTCACTCTAATTTCCCGGCAGTAAGAAGAGTTAACCAGAGTCTCAGCCACCCACCGGAAACCAGTATAGTTCCTGAACCAAAATTTCGGACTTGCGTACAGCTCACAAAAAACGAGTTGAATACTGGAGCTCAGGGGCACAGCAATTCACAAAATGGCAGAGTAATAAAGGACAACTATCGTCCAAAAATCTGTTGACGGAAGGCCACGAGGCGGACTTGAAAGCGAGGCAGAATAGCAGGAAACAGATTTCAAGAGGTACGTTGGAATCGCCTTTAAAGCACAGTAAGAGGGGCACAACTTCGACAATGACGCACTTGGCCACAAAGGGCGTATGCGTTTTCACCTGAATATATTCAGGAAAAAACGCATACGCCCTTTTTGGCCAAGCAAGCAAGCGGGCAATGCAAATCTTCACTACAAAGAAATATCACTTCCCACCGGTCAAATGGGACATCCACAAAATATGTAAAAAACAGAAAGTCAAGACAGGCCCTGGAGAACAGGGAGCCCTGTTATGCTGATGGGCGGGATGTAAATTGCCAACTGCCTCACTGGAGGAGTGTATTGTGTTCCCTAAAACAAGTAAACAACAGAGCTACAGAGCCAAGGGCACTTCCAGTCTAGGGAATATACCTTGGGAAAACTGAAAATCAAAAAGACAGAGCCACCCTCAAATTTAGGGCTACACAGCTTACAAGAACCTCTACTTCGGTACACCGTAAATATCCCAGGAAATATAAATATGGTTCAAAAAATTGTGGTACTTATGTACGATGGAATATCCCTCAGCCATGAAATCAATGTCATAAGACCAGGAGCAGCAACGTGAGTGGATTCAGGTACGATGATTCTAAGTGAAGTCACACAGGAAAAGAAACTTATCATAAGATATCACTTATGAAGATCCTGTAAACATGGCTACACATGAAATGAGTTAAGAAAGAGAACAGAGTCTCACATTTAGAAAACACTGTTATGCCTGCTTAAGGGGAGAGGAGAGGTGGGGTGATGCATAAAACCAGAGTTTGATATAAGCACAGGTACCGTTTGTAAAACCAACTTTGGAATAGACAAGACCTACACCTTCCTCAGTGAAAGGGACTCAAAACCGCATATTTCCCGCAGAGGAATAGATCTGACTAGTAACAATCCTATAACTTATGTATTGATATGTCTCCGTAAGGGAATCAAGTGTGTAGACAGGCATAAACATGGCAGCGAGAATCAGCTCAAACCCACTATAAAAAGGAATTTCAAAAACAAAACCAAAAAACAGGGAAATTCTTTACAATTCCTTCAGCGTCTCTGATGAAACCTGGAATGACCCTATCTACAATGACAGCTGGATGTGGCATAAGGCTGGACACTTGGGACTGAGAGGATTGGTGAGATTGTGTGAGCAAATGCAGACCCTTTAAAGCAAAAATGCATGGCCCCCATTCCATGGGTCCCAACTCTCCATGTTGAAGGGAATATTACTACAGATATAACATGTACGGGAAACCTAGAGAATGGACACAATGTTAATACAAAAGGTTTCTAAAACTCAACGAGTAGACCCTCTCCTGGCGCTCCGGTATGACTTTCCAACTGCTTTACTATCAATCTCCCAATTTGTGAGACAACCCGTTTAACCTCCTGGTACGCACAGGTTGCCAATTTGGCAGAGGATGAAAGGGAAGAGGGAGAACCAATGAGAGAGTAGCTGTTAGTCATTTGGACGGGCACATGTCACTCTAATTTCATGGCAGGAAGAAGAATTAACCAGAGACTCAGCCACCCAACGGGAACCAGTATAGGTCCTAAACCAAAATTTTGGACTTGCGTACAGCTCACAAAAAACAAGTTGAAAAATGGAGCTCATGGGCACAGCAATTCACAAACTGGCAGAATAATAAAGGACAACTATTGCCCAAAAATCTGTTGAGGGAAGGCAACGAGGCGGACTTGAATGCGAGGCAGAATAGCAGGAAACAGATTTCAAGAGGTAAGTTGCAATTGCCTTTAAAGCACAGGAAGAGGGGCACAACTTCAAAAATGACGCACTTGGCCAAAAAGGGCGTATGCGTTTTCTCCTGAATATATTCAGGAGAAAACGCATACGCCCTTTTTGGCCAAGCAAGCAAGCCGGCAATGCAAATCTGCACTACAAAGAAGTATCTCTTCCCACCGGTCAAAAGGGACATCCACAAAATGTGTAAAAACCAGAAAGGCAAGACAGGCCCTGGAGAACAGGGAGCCTTGTTATGCTGATGGGCGGGATGTAAATTGCCAACTGCCTCACTGGAGGAGTGCATTGCTTTCCCTAAAACAAGGAATCAACAGAGCTACAGAGCCAAGGGCACTTCCAGTCTAGGAAATATAACTTGGGAAACCTGAAAATCAATAAGACAGAGCCACCCCCAAATTTAGGGCTGCACTGCTTATAAGACCCTCAACTTGTGTACACCTTAAATATCCCAGGAAATACAAAAATTCTTCAAAAATTTGTAGTACTTAGGTACTTTTGAATATCCCTCAGCCATGAAATCTATGTCATAAGACCAGGAGGAGCAAAGTGATTGGATTCAAGTACGATGATTGTAAGTGAAATAAGTCACACAGAAAAAGAAACTTATCATAAGATATCACTTATGAAGATCCTGTAAACATGGCTACACATGAACAGAGTTAGGAAAGAGAACAGAGTCTCACATTTAGAAAACACTCTTATGCCTGTTTAAGGGGTTGGAGAGGTGGAGTGATGCATAAAATCAGAGTTTGACATATGCACAGGTACCATTTCTAAAACCAACTTTGGAATAGACAAGACCTAAACCTTCCTCAGTGAAAGGGACTCAAAACCCCATATTTCCCTCAGAGGAATAGATCTGACAAGTAAGAAACTTAAAACCTGTGTATTGATATGTCTCTCTAAGGGAATCAAGTGTGTCTAGACTGGCATAAACTTGGCAGCGAGAATCAGCTCAAACCCACTATAAAAAGGAATTTCAAAAAGAAAACCAAAAAACAGGGATATTCTTTACAATTCCTTCAGGGTCTCTGATGAAACCTGGAATGACCCTATCTACAATGACAGATGGATGTGGTAAAAGGCTGGACACTTGGGAATGAGAGGATTGGTGAGATTGGGTGAGCAAATGCAGACCCTTTAAAGCAAAAATGCATGGACCCCATTCCAAGGGTCCCAACTATCCAGGTTGAAGGGCATATTACTAGAGCTATAACAAGTATGGGAAACCTAGAGAATGGACACACTGTGAATACAAAAGGTTTCTAAAACTCAATGAATAGTCCCTCTCCTGGTGCTCCGGTTTGACTTTCCAACTGCTTTACTATCAATCTCCCAAATTGGAGGGAGAGACCCTTTAATCTCCTGGTTCACACAGATTGCCAATTTTGCAGAGGATGGAAGGGAAGAGGGAGAACCAATGAGAGAGTTGCTGTTATGCATTTGGACGGGCTCATGTCACTCTAATTTCCCGGCAGGAAGAAGAATTAACCAAAGTCTCAGCCACCCACCGGGAACCAGTATAGGTCCTGAACCAAAATTTTGGACTTGCGTACAGCTTACAAAAAACGAGTTGAAAAATGGAGCTCAGGGCCACAGCAATTCACAAACTGGCAGAGTAAAAAAGGACAACTATCGTCCAAAAATCTGTTGAGGTAAGGCAACGAGGCGGACTTGAAAGCAAGGCAGAATAGCAGGAAACAGATTTCAAGAGGTACGTTGGAATCGCCTTTAAAGCACAGGAAGAGGGGCACAAGTTCGACAATGACGCACTTGGCCAAGAAGGGCTTATGCTTTTTCTCCTGAATATATTCAGGAGAAAACGCATACGCCCTTTTTGGCCAAGCAAGCAAGAGGGCAATGCAAATCTGCACTACAAAGAAGTATCACTTTCTACCGGTCAAAAGGGACATCCACAAAATGTGTAAAAACCAGAAAGGCAAGACAGGCCCTGGAGAACAGGGATCCTTGTTATGCTGATGGGCGGTATGTAAATTGCCAACTGCCTCACTGGAGGAGTGCATTGCATTCCCTAAAACAAGTAAACAACAGAGCTACAGATCCAAGGGCACTTGCAGTCTAGGAAATATACCTTGGGAAAACTGAAAATCAATAAGACAGAGCCACCCCCAAATTTAGGGCTGCCCTGCTTACAAGAACCTCAGCTTGGGTACACCTTAAATATCCCAGGAAATATAAAAATGGTTCAAAAAATTGTGGTACTTACGTACAATGGAATATCCCTCAGCCATGAAATCAATGTCATAAGACCAGGAGCAGCAAAGTGAGTGGATTCAGTTACGATGATTCTAAATGAAATAAGTCACACAGAAAAAGAAACTTATCATAAGATATCACTTATGAAGATCCTGTAAACATGGCTACACATGAACTGAGTTAGGAAAGAGAACAGAGTCTCACATTTAGAAAACACTCTTATGCCTGTTTAAGGGGTTGGAGAGGTGGAGTGATGCATAAAATCAGAGTTTGACATAAGCACAGGTACCATTTCTAAAACCAACTTTGGAATAGACAAGACCTAAACCTTCCTCAGTGAAAGGGACTCAAAACCCCTATTTCCCTCAGAGGAATAGATCTGACAAGTAAGAATCTTAAAACCTGTGTATTGATATGTCTCTCTAAGGGAATCAAGTGTGTCTACACTGGCATAAACATGGCAGCGAGAATCAGCTCAAACCCACTATAAATAGGAATTTAAAAATACAAAACCAAAAAACAGGGAAATTCTTTACATTTCCTTCAGGCTCTCTAATGAAACCTGGAATGACCCTATCTACAATGACAGCTGGATGTGGCATAAGGCTGGACACTTGAGACTGAGCGGATTGGTGAGATTGGATGAGCAAATGCAGACCCTTTAAAGCAAAAATGCATGGCCCCCATTCCATGGGTCCCAACTCTCCGTGTTGAAGGGAATATTACTACAGCTATAACATGTACGGGAAACCTAGAGAATGGACACACTGTGAATACAAAAGTTTTCTAAAACTCAACGAGTAGACCCTCTCCTGGTGATCCGGTTTGACTTTCCAACTGCATTACTATCAATCTCCCAAATTGGAGAGACAACCCCTTTAACCTCCTGGTTCGCACAGGTTGCCAAATTGGCAGAGGATTGAAGGGAAGAGGGAGAACCAATGAGAGAGTAGCTGTTTGGCCTTTGGACGGGCACATGACACTCTAATTTCCCAGCAGGAAGAAGAATTAACCAGAGTCTCACCCAACCACCGGGAACCAGTATAGGTGCTGAACCAAAATTTAGGACTTGCGTACAGCTCACAAAAAAAGAGTTGAAAAATGAAGCTCAGGGGCCCAGCTATTCACCAACTGGCAGAGTAATAAAGGACAACTATCGTCCAAAAATCTGTTGAGGGAAAGCAACGAGGCGGACTTGAAAGCGAGGCAGAATAGCAGGAAACAGATTCCTAGAGGGACGTTGGAATCGCCTTTAAAGCACAGGAAGAGGGGTACAATATCAACAAGTACGCACTTGGCCAAATAGGGCGTATGCGTTTTCTCCTGAATATATTCAGGAGAAAACGCATACGGCCTTTTTGGCCAGGCATGCAAGCGGGCAATGCAAATCTGCACTACAAAGAAGTATCACTTCCCACTGGTCAAAAGGGACATCCACAAATATGTAAAAACCAGAAAGGCAAGACAGGCCCTGGAGAACAGTGAGCCTTGTTATGCTGATGGACAGGATGTAAATTGCCAACTGCCTCACTGTAGGAGTGAATTGTGTTCCCTAAAAGAAGTCAACAACAGAGCTACTGAGCCAAGTGCACTTACAGTCTAGGGAATATACCTTGGGAAAACTGAAAATCCATAAGACAAAGCCTCCCCCATATTTAGAGCTGCACTGCTTACAAGAATCTCAACTTGGGTACACCTTAAATATCCCAGGAAATATAAAAATGGTTCAAAATACTGTGGTATTTATGTACGATGGAATATCCCTCAGCCATGAAATCAATGTCATAACACCAGGAGCAGCAAAGTGAGTGGATTCAGGTACGATGATTTTAAGTGAAATAATTCACACAGAAAAAGAAACTTATCATAAGATATCACTTATGAAGTTCCTGTAAACATGGCTACACATGAACTGAGTTAGGAAAGAGAACAGAGTCTCACATTTAGAAAACACTCTTATGCCTGCTTAAGGGGGAAGGAGAGGTGGGGTGATGCATAAAACCAGAGTGTAACATAAGCACAGGTACCATTTCTATAACCAACTTTGGAATAGACAAGACCTACACCTTCCTCAGTGAAAGGGACTCAAAAACCCATATTTCCTGCAGAGGAATAGATCTGATTAGTAAGAAACTTAAAACCTATGTATTGATATGTCTCTGTAAGGGAATCTAGTGTGTCTAGACTGGCATAAACATGACAGTGAGAATCAGCTCAAACCCACTATAAAAAGGAATTTCAAAAACAAAACCAAAAAACAGGGAAATTCTTTACATTTCCTTCAGGGTCTCTGGTGAAACCTGGAATGACCCTATCTACATTGAAAGCTGGATGTGTTATAAGGCTGGACACTTGGGAATGAGAGGATTGGTGAGATTGGGTGAGCAAATGCAGACCCATTAAAGCAAAAATGCATGGCCCCCTTCCATGGGTCCCAACTCTCCAGGTTGAAGGGAATATTTCTACAGCTATAACATGTACGGGAAACCTAGAGAATGGACACACTGTGAATACAAAAGGTTTCTAAAAATCAACGAATAGTCCCTCTCCTGGTGCTCCGGTTTGACTTTCCAACTGCTTTACTAACAATCTCCCAAATTGGAGAGACAGCCCCTTTAACCTCATGGTTCGCACAGGTTGCCAATTTGGCAGAGGATTGAAGGGAAGAGGGAGAACCAATGAGACAATAGCTGTTAGGCATTTGGACGGGCACATGTCACTCTAATTTCCCGGCAGCAAGAAGAATTAACCAAAGTCTCAGCCATCCACCGGGAACCAGTATAGGTCCTGAACCAAAGTTTTGGACTTGTGTACAGCTCTCAAAAAACGAGTTGAAAAACGGAGCTCAGGGGCACAGCAATTCACAAACTGGCAGAGTAATAAAGGACAACTATCGTCCGAAAATCTGTTGAGGGAAGGCAACGAGGAGGACTTGAATGCGAGGCAGAATAGCAGGAAACAGATTCCAAGAGGTACGTTGGAATCGCCTTTAAAGAACAGGAAGAGGGGTACAATATAGACAATGACGCACTTGGCCAAAAACGGCGTATGCGTTTTCTCCTGAATATATTCAGGAGAAAACGCATACGCCCTTTTTGGCCAAGCAAGCAAGCGGGCAATGCAAATCTGCACTACAAAGAAGTATCACTTCCCACCGGTCAAAAGGGACATCCACAAATATGTAAAAACCAGAAAGGCAAGACAGGCCCTGGAGAACAGGGAGCCTTGTTATGCTGATGGGGAGGATGTAAATTGCCAACTGCCTCACTGGAGGAGTGAATTGTGTTCCCTAAAAGAAGTCAACAACAGAGCTACAGAGCCAAGTGCACTTCCAGTCTAGGGAATATACCTTGGGAAAACTGAAAATCAATAAGACAGAGCCAACCCCATATTTAGGGCTGCACTGCTTACAAGAACCTGAACTTGGGTACACCTTAAATATCCCAGGAAATATAAAAATGGTTCAAAATACTGTGGTATTTATGTACGGTAGAATATCCCTCAGCCATGATATCAATGTCATAAGACCAGGAGCAGCAACGTGAGTGGATTCAGGTACGATGATTCTAAGTGAAATAAGTCACACAGAAAAAGGAACTTTTCATAAGATATCACTTATGAAGTTCCTGTAAACATGGCTACACATGAACTTAGTTAGGAAAGAGAACAGAGTCTCACATTTAGAAAACACTCTTATGCCTGCTTAAGGGGGAAGGAGAGGTGGGGTGATACATAAAACCAGAGTTTGACATAAGCACAGGTACCATTTCTATAACCAACTTTGGAATAGACAAGACCTACACCTTCCTCAGTGAAAGGGACTCAAAACCGCATATTTCCCGCAGAGGAACAGATCTGACTAGTAAGAAACTTAAAACCCATGTATTGATATGTCTCTGTAAGGGAATCAAGTGTGTCTAGAATGGCATAAACATGACAGCGAGAATCAGCTCAAACCCACTATAAAAAGGAATTTCAAAAACAAAACCAAAAAACAGGGAATTTCTTTACATTTCCTTCAGGGTCTCTGGTGAAACCTGGAATGACCCTATCTACAATGACAGCTGGATGTGGTATAAGGCTGGACACTTGGGACTGAGAGGATTGGTGAGATTGGGTGAGCAAATGCAGACCCTTTAAAGCAAAAATGCATGGCCCCCATTCCATGGGTCCCAACTCTCCATGTTGAAGGGAATATTACTACAGCTATAACATTTATGGGAAACCTAGAGAATGGACACACTGTGAATACAAAAGGTTTCTAAAACTCAACGAATAGTCCCACTTCTGGTGCTCTGGTTTGACTTTCCAACTGCTTTACTATCAATCTCCCAAATTGGAGAGACAGACCCTTTAAGCTCCTGGTTCGCACAGGTTGCCAATTTTGCAGAAGCTGGAAGGGAAGAGGGAGAACCAATGAGAGAGTAGCTGTTAGGCATTTGGACGGGAACATGTCACTCTAATTTCCCGGCAGGAAGAAGTATAAACCAAAGTCTCAGCCACCCACCGGGAACCAGTATAGGTCCTGAACCAAAATTTTGGACTTGCGTACACCTCACAAAAAACGAGTTGAAAAATGGAGCTCAGGGGCACAGCAATTCACATACTGGCAGAGTAATAAAGGACAACTATCGTCCAAAAATCTGTTGAGGGAAGGCAATGAGGCGGACTTGAAAGCAAGGCAGAATAGCAGGAAACAGATTACAAGAGGTACGTTGGAAGAGCCTTTAAAGCACAGGAAGAGGGGTACAACTTCGACAATGACGCACTTGGCCAAAAGGGTGTATGTGTTTTCTCCTGAATACATTCAGGAGAAAACGCATACCCCCTTTTTGGCCAAGCAAGAAAGCGGGCAATGCAAATCTGCACTACAAAGAAGTATCACTTCCCACCTGTCAAGAGGGACATCCACATATGTGTAAAAACCAGAAAGTCAAGACAGGCCCTGGAGAACAGGGATCCTTGTTATGCTGATGGGCAGGATGTAAATTGCCAACTGCCTCACTGGAGGAGTGCATTGCGTTCCCTAAAACAAGGAATCAACCGAGCTACAGAGCCAAGGGCACTTCCAGTCTAGGAAATATACCTTGGGAAAACTGAAAATCAATAAGACAGAGCCACCCCCAAATTTAGGGCTGCACTGCTTATTAGAACCTCAACTTGTGTACACCTTAAATATCCCAGGAAATATAAAAATGCTTCAAAAATTTGTAGTACTTAGGTACTTTTGAATATCCCTCAGCCATGAAATCAATGTCATAAGACCAGGAGGAGCAAAGTGAGTGGATTCATGTACGATGATTGTAAGTGAAATAATTCACACAGAAAAAGAAACTTATCATAAGATATCACTTATGAAGATCCTGTAAACATGGCTACACATGAACTGAGTTAGGAAAGATAACTGAGTCTCACATTTAGAAAACACTCTTATGCCTGTTTAAGGGGGAAGGAGAGGAGGGGTGATGCATAAAACCAGAGTATGATATAAGCACAGGTACCGTTTCTAAAACTAACTGTGGAATTGACAAGACCTACACATTCCTCAGTGAAAGGGACTCAAAACCCCATATTTCCCGCAGAGGAATAGATCTGACTAGTAAGAATCTTAAAACCTATGTATTGATATGTCTCCATTAGGGAATCAAGAGTGTCTAGACTGGCATAAACATGGCAGCGAGAATCACCTCAAACCCACTATAAAAAGGAATTTCATAAACAAAAGCAATAAACAGGGAATTTCTTTACAATTCCTTCAGGGTCTCTGATGAAACATGGAATGACCCTATCTACAATGACAGCTAGATGTGGCATAAGGCTGGACACTTGGGACTAAGAGGATTGGTGAGATTGGGTGAGCAAATGCAGACCCTTAAAAGCAAAAATGCATGGCCCCCATTCCATGGGTCCCAACTGTCCATGTTGAAGGGAATATTACTACAGCTATAACATGTACGAGAAACCTAAGGAATGGACACATTGTGAACACATAAGTTTCTAAAACTCAACGAATAGTCCCTCTCCAGGTGCTCCGGTTAGACATTTCAACTGATTTACTATCAATCTCCCAAATTGGAGAGACAGACCCTTTAAGCTCCTGGTTCACACAGGTTGCCAATTTTGCAGAGGATGGAAGGGAAGAGGGAGAACCAATGAGAGAGTAGCTGTTAGGCATTTGGACGGGAACATGTCACTCTAATTTCCCGGCAGGAAGAAGTATAAACCAAAGTCTCAGCCACCCACCGGGAACCAGTATAGGTCCTGAACCAAAATTTTGGACTTGCGTACAGCTCACAAAAAACGAGTTGAAAAATGGTGTTCAGGGGCACAGCAATTCACAAACTGGCAGAGAAATAAAGGACAACTATCGTCCAAAAATCTGTTGAGGGATGGCAACGAGGCGGACTTGAAAGCGAGGCAGAATAGCAGGAAACAGATTTCAAGAGGTACGTTGGAATCGCCTTTAAAGCACAGGAAGAGGGGCACAACTTCGAGAATGACACAATTGGCCAAAAAGGGCGTATGCGTTTTCTCCTGAATATATTCAGGAGAAAACACATACCCCCTTATTGGCCAAGCAAGCAAGCGGGCAATGCAAATCTGCACTACAAAGAAGTATCACTTCCCACCAGTCAAAAGGGACATCCACAAATGTGTAAAAACCAGAAAGGCAAGACAGGCCCTGGAGAACAGGGAGCCTTGTTATCCTGATGGGCGTGATGTAAATTGCCAACTGCCTCACTGGAGGTGTGCATTGCGTTCCCTAAAACAAGGAAACAAAAGAGCTACAGAGCCAAGGGCACTTCCAGTCTAGGAAATATACCTTGGGAAAACTGAAAATCAATAAGACACAGCCACCCCCAAATTTAGGGCTGCACTGCCTACAAGAACCTCACCTTGGGTACACCTTAAATATCCCAGGAAATATAAAAATGGTTCAAAAAACTGTGGTATTTATGTACGATGGAATATCCCTGAGCCATGAAATCAATGTCATAAGACCAGGAGCAGCAAAGTGAGTGGATTCAGGTACGATGATTCTATGTCAAATAAGTCACACAGAAAAAGAAACATATCATAAGATATCACTTATGAAGATCCTGGAAACATGGCTACACATGAACTGAGTTAGGAAAGAGAACAGAGTCTCACATTTAGAAAACACTATTATGCTTGCTTAAGGGGAACGGAGAGGTGGGGTGATGCATAAAACCAGAGTTTGATATAAGTACAGGTACCATTTCTAAAACCAACTGTGGAATAGAAAAGACCTACACCTTCCTCAGTGAAAGGGACTCAAAACCCCATATTTCCCGCAGAGGAATAGATCTGACATGTAAGAAATTAAAACCTATGTATTGATATGTGTCCGTAAGGGAATCAAGTGTGTGTAGAATGGCATAAACATGGCAGCGAGAATCAGCTCAAACCCACTATAAAAAGGAATTTCAAAAACAAAACCAAAAAACAGGGAAATTCTTTACAATTCCTTCAGGGTCTCTGATGAAACATGGAATGACCCTATCTACAATGACAGCCAGATGTGGCATAAGGCTGGACACTTGGGACTGAGAGGATTGGTGACATTGGGTGAGCAAATGCAGACCCTTTAAAGCAAAAATGCATGGTCGCCATTCCATGGGTACCAACTCTCCATGTTGAAGGGAATATTACTCCAGCTATAACATGTATGAGAAACCTAGAGAATGGACACATAGTAAATACAAAAGGTTTCTAAAACTCAACGAATAGTCCCTCTCCTGGTGCTCCGGTTTGACTTTCCAACTGCTTTACTATCAATCTCCCAAATTGGAGAGACAGACCCTTTAACCTCATGGTTCGCACAGGTTTCCAAATTTGCAGAGGATGGAAGGGAAGAGGGAGAAGCAATGAGAGAGTAGCTCTTAGGCTTTTGAACGGGCACATGTCACGCTGATTTCCCAGCAGGAAGAAGAATTAACCAAGTCTCAGCCACCCACCGGGATCCAGTATAGGTCCTGAACCAAAATTTTGGACTTGCGTACAGCTCACAAAAAACGAGTTGAATAATGGTGCTCAGGGGCAAAGCAATTCACAAACTGGCAGAGTAATAAAGGACAACTATCGTCCAAAAATATGTTGAGGGAAGGCAACGAGGCGGACTTGAAAGCGAGGCAAAATAGCAGGAAACAGATTTCAAGAGGAACGATGGAATCGCCTTTAAAGCACAGGAAGAGGGGCACAACTTCAACAATGACACACTTGGCCAAAAAGGGCGTATGCGTTTTCTCCTGAATATATTCAGGAGAAAACGCATACGCCCTTTTTGGCCAAGCAAGCAAGCGGGCAATGCAAATCTGCACTGCAAAGAATTATCACTTCCCACCGGTCAAAAGGTACATCCACAAAATGTGTAAAAACCAGAAAGGCAAGACAGGCCCTGGAGAACAGGGAGCCTTGTTATGCTGATGGTTGGGATGTAAATTGCCAACTGCCTCACTGGAGGACTGCATTGTGTGTCCTAAAACAAGTAAACAAAAGAGCTACAGAGCCAAGGGAACTTCCAGTCTAGGGAATATACCTTGGGAAAACTGAAAATCAATAAGACAGAGACACACCCAAATTTAGGGCTGCACTGCTTACAAGAACCTCAACTTGGGTACACCTTAAATATCCCAGGAAATTAAAAAATGGTTCAAAAAATTGTGGTACTTATGTACGATGAAACATCACTCAGCCATGAAATCAATGTCATAAGAACAGGAGCAGCAAAGTGAGTGGATTCAGGTATGATGTTTCTAAGTGAAATAAGTCACACAGAAAAAGAAACATATCATAAGATATCACTTATGAAGATCCTGTAAACATGGCTACACATGAACTGAGTTAGGAAAGAGAACAGAGTCTCACACTTAGAAAACACTCTTATGCCTGCTTAAGGGGGAAGGAGAGGTGGGGTGATGCATAAAACCAGAGTTTGACATAAGCACAGGTACCATTTCTAAAACCAACTGTGGAATAGACAAGACCTACACCTTCCTCAGTTAAAGGGACTCAAAACCCCATATTTCCTGCAGAGGAATACATTTGACTGGTAAGAAACTTAAAACCTATGTATTGATACGACTCCGTAAGGGAATCAAGTGTGTCTAGACTGGCATAAACATGGCAGTGAGAATCAGCTCATACTCACTATAAAAAGGAATTTCAAAAACAAAACCAAAAACAGGGATATTCTTGACATTTCCTTCAGGGTCTCTGATGAAACCTGGAATGACCCTATCTACAATGACAGCTGGATGTGGTATAAGGCTGGACACTTGGGACTGAGAGGATTGGTGAGATTGGCTGAGCAAATGCAGACCGTTTAAAGCAAAAATGCATGGCCCCTATTCCATGGGTCCCAACTCTCCAGGTTGAAGGGAATATTAGTACAGCTATAACATGTACGGGAAACCTAGAGAATGGACACACTGTGAATACAAAAGGTTTCTAAAACTCAACGAGTAGTCCCTCTCCTGGTGCCCCGGTTTGACTTTCCAAGTGCTTTACTATCAATCTCCCAACTTTGAGAGACAACACCTTTTAACCTCCTGGTTCGCACAGGTTGCCAATTTGGCAGAGGATGGAAGGGAAGAGGGAGAACCAATGAGACAATAGCTGTTAGGCATCTGGACGGGCACATGTCACTCTAATTTCCAGGCAGGAAGAAGAATTAACCAAAGTCTCAGCCACACACCGGGAACCAGTATAGGTCCTGAACCAAAATTTTGGACTTGCGTACAGCTCACATAAAACGAGTTGAAAAACGGAGCTCAGGGGCACAGCAATTCACAAACTGGCAGAGTAGTAAAGGACAACTATCGTCCGAAAATCTGTTGAGGGAATGCAACGAGGAGGACTTGAAAGCGAGGCAGAATAGCAGGATACAGATTTCAAGACGTACGTTGGAATCGCCTTTACAGCACAGGAAGAGGGGCACAACTTCAACAATGACGCACTTGGCCAAAAAGGGCGTATGCGTTTTCTCCTGAATATATTCAGGAGAAAACGCATACGCCCTTTTTGGCCAAGCTAGCAATCGGGCAATGCAAATCTGCACTACAAAGAAGTATCACTTCCCACCGGTCAAACGGGACATCCACAAAATGTGTAAAAACCAGAAAGGCAAGACAGGCCCTGGAGAACAGGGAGCATTGTTATGCTGATGGGCGGGATGTAAATTGCCAACTGCCTCACTGGAGGAGTGCATTGCATTCCCTAAAACAAGTAAACAACAGAGCTACAGAGCCAAGGGCACTTCCAGTCTAGGGAATATACCTTGGGAAAACTGAAAATCAATAAGACAGAACCACCCCCAAATTTAGGGCTGCACTGCTTACAAGAACCTCTACTTGGGGACACCATAAATATCCCAGGAAATATAAAAATGTTTCAAAAAATTGTGGTACTTATGTACGATGGAATATCCCTCAGCCATGAAATCAATGTCATAAGACCAGGAGCAGCAACGTGAGTGGATGCAGGTACGATGATTCTAAGTGAAATAAGTCACACAGAAAAAGAAACTTATCATAAGATATCACTTATGAAGATCCTGTAAACATGGCTACACATGAACTGAGTTAGGAAAGAGAACAGAGTATCACATTTAGAAAACACTCTTATGACTGCTTAAGGGGAAAGGGAGGTGGGGTGATGCATAAAACCAGAGTTTGATATAAGCACAGGTACCATTTCTAAAACCAACTGTGGAATAGACAAGACCTACACCTTCCTCAGTGAAAGGGACTCAAAACCCCATATTTCCCGCAGAGGAATAGATCTGACTAGTAAGAATCTTAAAACCTATGTATTGATATGTCTCTGTAAGGGAATCAAGTGTGTCTAGACTGCCATAAACATGGCAGTGAGAATCAGCTCAAACCCACTATAAAAAGGAATTTCAAAAACAAAACCAAAAAACAGGGAAATTCTTTACATTTCCTTCAGGGTCTCTGATGAAACCTGCAATGACCCTATCTACAATGACAGCTGGATGTGGCATAAGGCTGGACACCTGGGACTGAGAGGATTGGTGAGATTGGGTGAGCAAATGCAGACCCTTTAAAGCAAAAATGCATGGCCCCCATTCCATGGGTCCCAACTCTCCATGTTGAAGGGAATATTACTACAGCTATAACATGTACGGGAAACCTAGAGAATGGACACACTGTGAATACAAAAGGTTTCTAAAACTCAACGAGTAGTCCCTCTCCTGGTGCTCCGGTTTGACTTTCCAACTGCTTTACTATCAATCTCCCAACTTGGAGAGACAACCCCTTTAACCAACTGGTTCGCACAGGTTGCCAATTTCGCAGAGGATTGAAGGGAAGAGGGACAACCAATGATAGAGTAGCTGTTAGGCATTTGGACGGGCACATGTCACTCTAATTTCCCGGCAGGAAGAATAATTAACCAGAGTCTCAGCCAACCACCTGGATCCAGTATAGGTCCTGAACCAAAATTTCGGACTTGCGTACAGCTCACAAAAAACGAGTTGAAAAATGGAGCTCAGGGGCACAGCAATTCACAAACTGGCAGAGTAATAAAGGACAACTATCGTCCAAAATATCTGTTGAGGGAAGGCAGCGAGGCAGACTTGAAAGAGAGACAGAATAGCAGGAAACAGATTTCAAGAGGAACGTTGGAATCGCCTTTAAAGCACAGGAAGAGGGGCACAACATCGACAATGACGCACTTGGCCAAAAAGGGCGTATGCGTTTTCTCCTGAATATATTCAGGAGAAAACGCATACGCCCTTTTTGGCCAAGCAAGCAAGGGGGCAATGCAAATCTGCACTACAAAGAAGTATCACTTCCCACCGGTCAAAAGGGACATCCACAAAATGTGTAAAAACCAGAAAGGCAAGACAGGCACAGGAGAAGAGGGAGCCTTGTTATGCTGATGGGCGGGATGTAAATTGCCAACTGCCTCACTGGAGGAGTGCATTGCGTTCCCTAAAACAAGTAAACAACAGAGCTACAGAGCCAAGGGCACTTCCAGTCTAGGGAATATACCTTGGGAAAAATGAAAATCAATAAGACAGAGCCACCACCAAATTTAGGGCTGCACTGCTTACAAGAACCTCAACTTGGGTACACCTTAAATATCCCAGGAATTATAAAAATGGTTCAAAAAACTGTGGTATTTATGTACGATGGAATATCCCTCAGCCATGAAATCAGTGTCATAAGACCAGGAGCAGCAAAGTGATTGGATGCAGGTACGATGATTCTAAGTGAAATAAGTCACACAGAAAAAGAAACTTATCATAAGATATCACTTATGAAGATCCTGTAAACATGGCTACACATGAACTGAGTTAGGAAAGAGAACAGAGTATCACATTTAGAAAACACTCTTATGACTGCTTAAGGGGAAAGGGAGGTGGCGTGATGCATAAAACCAGAGTTTGATATAAGCACAGGTACCATTTCTAAAACCAACTGTGAAATACACAAGACCTACACCTTCCTCAGTGAAAGGGACTCAAAACCCCATATTTCCCGCAGAGGAATAGATCTGACTAGTAAGAATCTTAAAACCTATGTATTGATATGTCTCTGTAAGGGAATCAAGTGTGTCTAGAATGGCATAAACATTGCAGTGAGAATCAGCTCAAACCCACTATAAAAAGGAATTTCAAAAACAAAACCAAAAAAACAGGGAAATTCTTTACATTTCCTTCAGGGTCTCTGATGAAACCTGCAATGACCCTATCTACAATGACAGCTGGATGTGGCATAAGGCTAGACACCTGGGACTGAGAGGATTGGTGAGATTGCGTGAGCAAATGCAGACCCTTTAAAGCAAAAATGCATGGCCCCCATTCCATGGGTCCCAACTCTCCATGTTGAAGGGAATATTACTACAGCTATAACATGTACGGGAAACCTAGAGAATGGACACACTCTGAATTCAAAAGGTTTCTAGAACTCAACGAGTAGTCCCTCTCCTGGTGCTCCGGTTTGACTTTCCACCTGCTTTACTATCAATCTCCCAACTTGGAGAGACAACACCTTTAACCAACTGGTTCGCACAGGTTGCCAATTTCGCAGAGGATTGAAGTGAAGAGGGAGAACCAATGATAGAGTAGCTGTTAGGCATTTGGACGGGCACATGTCACTCTAATTTCCCGGCAGGAAGAAGAATTAACCAGAGTCTCAGCCAACCACCTGGATCCAGCATAGGTCCTGAACCAAAATTTCGGACTTGCGTACAGCTCACAAACAACGAGTTGAAAAATGGAGCTCAGGGGCACAGCAATTCACAAACTGGCAGAGTAATAAAGGACAACTATCGTCCAAAAAATCTGTTGAGGGAAGGCAGCGAGGCAGACTTGAAAGAGAGACAGAATAGCAGGAAACAGATTTCAAGAGGTACGTTGGAATCTCCTTTAAAGCACAGGAAGAGGGGCACAACATCGACAATGACGCACTTGGCCAAAAAGGGCGTATGCGTTTTCTCCTGAATATATTCAGGAGAAAACGCATACGCCCTTTTTGGCCAAGCAAGCAAGCGGGCAATGCAAATCTGCACTACAAAGAAGTATCACATCCCACCAGTCAAAAGGGATATCCACAAAATGTGTAAAAACCAGAAAGGCAAGACAGGCACAGGAGAAGAGGGAGCCTTGTTATGCTGATGGGCGGGATGTAAATTGCCAACTGCCTCACTGGAGGAGTGCATTGCGTTCCCTAAAACAAGTAAACAACAGAGCTACAGAGCCAAGGGCACTTCCAGTCTAGGGAATATACCTTGGGAAAAATGAAAATCAATAAGACAGAGCCACCACCAAATTTAGGTCTGCACTGCTTACAAGAACCTCAACTTGGGTACACCTTAAATATCCCAGGAATTATAAAAATGGTTCAAAAAACTGTGGTATTTATGTGCGATGGAATATCCCTCAGCCATGAAATCAATGTCATAAGACCAGGAGCAGCAAAGTGAGTGGATGCAGGTACGATGATTCTAAGTGAAATAAGTCACACAGAAAAAGAAACTTATCATAAGATATCACTTATGAAGATCCTGTAAACATGGCTACACATGAACTGAGTTATGAAAGAGAACAGTGTCTCACATTTAGAAAACACTCCTATGCCTGCTTAAGGGGAAAGGAGAGGTGGGGTGATGTATAAAACCAGGGTTTGATATAAGCACAGGTACCATTTCTAAAACCAACTGTGGAATAGAAAAGACCTACACCTTCCTCAGTGAAAGGGACTCAAAACCCCATATTTCCCGCAGAGGAATAGACCTGACTAGTAAGAATCTTAAAACCTATGTATTGATATTTCTCTGTAAGGGAATCAAGTGTGTCTAGACTGGCATAAACATGGCTGCGAGAATCAGCTCAAACACACTATAAAAAGGAATTTCAAAAACAAAACCAAAAAACAGGGAAATTCTTTACATTTCCTTCAGGGTCTCTGATGAAACCTGCAATGACCCTATCTACAATGACAGCTGGATGTGGCATAAGGCTGGACACCTGGGACTGAGAGGATTGGTGAGATTGGGTGATCAAATGCAGAACCATTAAAACAAAAATGCATGGCCCCATTCCATGGGTCCCAACTCTCCATGTTGAAGGGAATATTACTACAGCTATAACATGTACGGGAAACCTAGAGAATGGACACACTGTGAATACAAAAGGTTTCTAAAACTCAACGAGTAGTCCCTCTCCTGGTGCTCAGGTTTGACTTTCCAACTGCTTTACTATCAATCTCCCAACTTGGAGAGACAACCCCTTTAACCACCTGGTTCGCACAGGTTGCCAATTTCGCAGAGGATTGAAGGGAAGAGGGAGAACCAATGAGAGAGTAGCTGTTAGGCATTTGGACGGGCACATGTCACTCTAATTTCCCGGCAGGAAGAAGAATTAACCAGAGTCTCAGCCAACCACCTGGATCCACTATAGGTCCTGAACCAAAATTTTGGACTTGCGTACAGCTCACAAAAAACGAGTTGAAAAATGGAGCTCAGGGGCACAGCAATTCACAAACTGGCAGATTAATAGAGGACAACTATCGACCAAAAAATCTGTTGAGGGAAGGCAGCGAGGCGGACTTGAAAGAGAGACAGAATAGCAGGAAACAGATTTCAAGAGGTACGTTGGAATCACCTTTAAAGCACAGGAAGAGGGGCACAAGTTCAACAATGACGCACTTGGCCAAAAAGCGCGTATGCGTTTTCACCTGAATATATTCAGGAGAAAACGCATACGCCCTTTTTGGCCAAGCAAGCAAGCGGGCAATGCAAATCTGCACTACAAAGAAGTATCACTTCCCACCGGTCAAAAGGGACATCCACAAAATACGTAAAAAACAGAAAGGCAAGACAGGCCCTGGAGAAGAGGGAGCCTTGTTATGCTGATGGGCGGGATGAAAATTGCCAACTGCCTCACTGGAGGAGTGCATTGCGTTCCCTAAAACAAGTAAACAACAGAGCTACAGAGCCAAGGGCACTTCCAGTCTAGGGAATATACCTTGGGAAAAATGAAAATCAATGAGACAGAGCCACCACCAAATTTAGGGCTGCACTGCTTACAAGAACCTCAACTTTGGTACACCTTAAATATCCCAGGAAATATAAAAATGGTTCAAAAAACTGTGGTATTTATGTACGATGGAATATCCCTCAACCATGAAATCAATGTCATAAGACCAGGAGCAGCAAAGTGAGTGGATTCAGGTACGATGATTCTAAGTGAAATAAGTCACACAGAAAAAGAAACTTATCATAAGATATCACTTATGAAGATCCTGTAAACATGGCTACACATGAACTGAGTTAGGAAAGAGAACAGAGTCTCACATTTAGAAAACACTCTTATGCCTGCTTAAGGGGAAAGGAGAGGTGGGGTGATGCATAAAACCAGAGTTTGATATAAGCACAGGTACCATTTCTAAAACCAACTGTGCAATAGACAAGACCAACACCTTCCTCAGTGAAAGGGACTCAAAACCCCGTATTTCCCACAGAGGAATAGATCTGACTAGTAAGAAAATTAAAACCTATGTATTGATATGTCTCTGTAAGGGAATCAACTGTGTCTAGACTGGCATAAACATGGCAGTGAGAATCAGCTCAAACGCACTATAAAAAGGAATTTCAAAAACAAAACCTAAAAACAGGGAAATTCTTTACATTTCCTTCAGGGTCTCTGAGGAAACCTGGAATGACCCTATCTACAATGACAGCTGGATGTGGCATAAGGCTGGACACCTGGGACTGAGAGGATTGGTGAGATTGCGTGAGCAAATGCAGACCCTTTAAAGCAAAAATTCATGGCCCCCATTCCATGGGTCCCAACTCTCCATGTTGAAGGGAATATTACTACAGCTATAACATGTACGGAAAACCTAGAGAATGGACACACTGTGAATACAAAAGGTTTCTAAAACTCAACGAGTAATCCCTCTTCTGGTGCTCCGGTTTGACTTTCCAACTTCTTTACTATCAATCTCCCAACTTGGAGAGACAACCCCTTTAACCACCTGGTTCGCACAGGTTGCCAATTTCGCAGAGGATTGAAGGAAAGAGGGAGAACCAATTAGAGAGTAGCTGTTAGGCATTTGGACGGGCACATGTCACTCTAATTTCCCGGCAGGAAGAAGAATTAACCAGAGTCTCAGCCACCCACCAGGATCCAGTATAGGTCCTGAAACAAAATTTTGGACTTGCGTACAGCTCACAAAAAACGAGTTGAAAAATGGAGCTCAGGGGCACAGCAATTCACAAACTGGCAGAGTAATAAAGGACAACTATCGTCCAAAAAATCTGTTGAGGGAAGGCAGTGAGGCGGACTTGAAAGAGAGACAGAATAGCAGGAAACAGATTTCAAGAGGTACGTTGGAATCGCCTTTAAAGCACAGGAAGAGGGGCACAACTTCAACAATGACGCACTTGGCCAAAAAGGGCGTATGCATTTTCTCCTGAATATATTCAGGAGAAAACGCATACGCCCTTTTCGGCCAAGCAAGCAAGCGTGCAATGCAAATCTGCACTACAAAGAAGTATCACTTCCCACCGGTCAAAAGGGACATCCACAAAATGTGTAAAAAACAGAAAGGCAAGACAGGCCCTGGAGAAGAGGGAGCCTTGTTATGCTGATGGGCGGTATGTAAATTGCCAACTGCCTCACTGGAGGAGTGCATTGCATTCCCTAAAACAAGTAAACAACAGAGCTACAGAGCCAAGGGCACTTCCAGTCTAGGGAATATACCTTGGGAAAAATGAAAATCAATAAGACAGAGCCACCACCAAATTTAGGGCTGCACTGCTTACAAGAACCTCAACTTGGGTACACCTTAAATATCCCAGGAAATATAAAAATGGTTCAAAAAACTGTGGTATTTATGTACGATGGAATATCCCTCAGCCATGAAATCAATGTCATAAGACCAGGAGCAGCAAAGTGAGTGGATGCAGGTACGATGATTCTAAGTGAAATAAGTCACACAGAAAAAGAAACTTAACATAAGATATCACTTATGAAGATCCTGTAAACATGGCTACACATGAACTGAGTTAGGAAAGAGAACAGAGTCTCACATTTAGAAAACACTCCTATGCCTGCTTAAGGGGAAAGGAGAGGTGGGGTGATGCATAAAACCAGAGTTTGATATAAGCACAGGTACCATTTCTAAAACCAACTGTGGAATAGACAAGACCTACACCTTCCTCAGTGAAAGGGACTCAAAACCCCATATTTCCCGCAGAGGAATAGACCTGACTAGTAAGAATCTTAAAACCTATGTATTGATATGTCACTGTAAGGGAATCAAGTGTGTCTAGACTGGCATAAACATGGCAGCGAGAATCAGCTCAAACACACTATAAAAAGGAATTTCAAAAACAAAACCAAAAAACAGGGAAATTCTTTACATTTCCTTCAGGGTCTCTGATGAAACCTTGAATGACCCTATCTACAATGACAGCTGGATGTGGCATAAGGCTGGACACCTGGGAGTGAGAGGATTGGTGAGATTGGGTGAGCAAATGCAGACCCTTTAAAGCAAAAATGCATGGCCCCCATTCCATGGGTCCCAACTCTCCATGTTGAAGGGAATATTACTGCAGCTATAACATGTACGGGAAACCTAGAGAATGGACACACTGTGAATACAAAAGGTTTCTAAAACTCAACGAGTAGTCCCTCTCCTGGTGCTCCGGTTTGCCTTTCCAACTGCTTTACTATCAATCTCGCAACTTGGAGAGACAACCCCTTTAACCTCCTGGTTCGCACAGGTTGCCAATTTGGCAGAGGATGGAAGGGAAGAGGGAGAACCAATGAGAGAGTAGCTGTTAGGCATTTGGACGGGCACATGTCACTCTAATTTCCCGGCAGGAAGAAGAATTAACCAGAGTCTCAGCCACCCACCGGGAACCAGTATAGGTCCTGAACCAAAATTTTGGACTTGTGTACTGCTCACAAAAAACGAGTTGATAAATGGAGCTCAGGGGCACAGCAATTCACAAACTGGCAGAGTAATAAAGGACAACTATCGTCCAAATAATCTGTTGAGGGAAGGCAGCGAGGCGGACATGAAAGCGAGGCAGAATAGCAGTAAACAGATTTCAAGAGGTACGTTGGAATCGCCTTTAAAGCACAGGAAGAGGGGCACAACTTCGACAATGACGCACTTGGCCAAAAAGGGCGTATGCATTTTCTCCTGAATATATTCAGGAGAAAACGCATACGCCCTTTTTGGCCAAGAAAGCAAGCGGGCAATGCAAATCTGCACTACAAAGAAGTATCACTTCCCACCGGTCAAAAGGGACATCCACAAAATGTGTAAAAACCAGAAAGGCAAGACAGGCCCTGGAGAAGAGGGAGCCTTGGTATGCTGATGTGCGGGATGTAAATTGCCAACTGCCTAACTGGAGGAGTGCATTGCGTTCCCTAAAACAAGTAAACAACAGAGCTACAGAGCCAAGGGCACTTCCAGTCTATGGAATATACCTTGGGAAAAATGAAAATCAATAAGACAGAGCCACCCCCAAATTTAGGGCTGCACTGCTTACAAGAACCTCAACTTGGGTACACCTTAAATATCCCAGGAAATATAAAAATGGTTCAAAAAACTGTGGTATTTATGTACGGTGGAATATCCCTCAGCCATGAAA
This sequence comes from Mesoplodon bidens, assembly GCF_964165515.1. Classification (NCBI taxonomy): domain Eukaryota; kingdom Metazoa; phylum Chordata; class Mammalia; order Artiodactyla; family Ziphiidae; genus Mesoplodon; species Mesoplodon bidens. The sequence goes on along the minus strand of NW_027671488.1, from coordinate 3,672,720 downwards.
TCAATGTCATAAGACCAGGAGCAGCAAAGTGAGTGGATTCAGGTACGATGATTCAAAGTGAAATAAGTCACACAGAAAAAGAAACTTATCATAAGATATCACTTACGAAGATCCTGTAAACATGGCTACACATGAACTGAGTTAGGAAAGAGAACAGAGACTCACATTTAGAAAACACTCCTATGCCTGCTTAAGGGGAAAGGAGAGGTGGGGTGATGCATAAAACCAGAGTTTGATATAAGCACAGGTACCATTTCTAAAACCAACTGTGGAATAGACAAGACCTACACCTTCCTCAGTGAAAGGGACTCAAAACCCCATATTTCCCGCAGAGGAATAGACCTGACTAGTAAGAATCTTAAAACCTATGTATTGATATGTCACTGTAAGGGAATCAAGTGTGTCTAGACTGGCATAAACATGGCAGCGAGAATCAGCTCAAACACACTATAAAAAGGAATTTCAAAAACAAAACCAAAAAACAGGGAAATTCTTTACATTTCCTTCAGGGTCTCTGATGAAACCTTGAATGACCCTATCTACAATGACAGCTGGATGTGGCATAAGGCTGGACACCTGGGAGTGATAGGATTGGTGAGATTGGGTGAGCAAATGCAGACCCTTTAAAGCAAAAATGCATGGCCCCCATTCCATGGGTCCCAACTCTCCATGTTGAAGGGAATATTACTACAGCTATAACATGTACGGGAAACCTAGAGAATGGACACACTGTGAATACAAATGGTTTCTAAAACTCAACGAGTAGTCCCTCTCCTGGTGCTCCGGTTTGCCTTTCCAACTGCTTTACTATCAATCTCGCAACTTGGAGAGACAACCCCTTTAACCTCCTGGTTCGCACAGGTTGCCAATTTGGCAGAGGATGGAAGGGAAGAGGGAGAACCAATGAGAGAGTAGCTGTTAGGCATTTGGACGGGCACATGTCACTCTAATTTCCCGGCAGGAAGAAGAATTAACCACAGTCTCAGCCACCCACCGGGAAACAGTATAGGTCCTGAACCAAAATTTTGGACTTGCGTACAGCTCACAAAAAACGAGTTGATAAATGGAGCTCTGGGGCACAACAATTCACAAACTGGCAGAGTAATAAAGGACAACTATCGTCCAAATAATCTGTTGAGGGAAGGCAGCGAGGCGGACTTGAAAGCGAGGCAGAATAGCAGTAAACAGATTTCAAGAGGTACGTTGGAATCGCCTTTAAAGCACAGGAAGAGGGGCACAACTTCGACAATGACGCACTTGGCCAAAAAGGGCGTATGCATTTTCTCCTGAATATATTCAGGAGAAAACGCATACTACCTTTTTGGCCAAGCAAGCAAGCGGGCAATGCAAATCTGCACTACAAAGAAGTATCACTTCCCACCGGTCAAAAGGGACATCCACAAAATGTGTAAAAACCAGAAAGGCAAGACAGGCACAGGAGAAGAGGGAGCCTTGGTATGCTGATGTGCAGGATGTAAATCGCCAACTGCCTAACTGGAGGAGTGCATTGCGTTCCCTAAAACAAGTAAACAACAGAGCTACACAGCCAAGGGCACTTCCAGTCTATGGAATATACCTTGGGAAAAATGAAAATCAATAAGACAGAGCCACCCCCAAATTTAGGGCTGCACTGCTTACAAGAACCTCAACTTGGGTACACCTTAAATATCCCAGGAAATATAAAAATGGTTCAAAAAACTGTGGTATTTATGTACGGTGGAATATCCCTCAGCCATGAAATCAATGTCATAAGACCAGGAGCAGCAAAGTGAGTGGATTCAGGTACGATGATTCAAAGTGAAATAAGTCACACAGAAAAAGAAACTTATCATAAGATATCACTTATGAAGATCCTGTAAACATGGCTACACATGAACTGAGTTAGGAAAGAGAACAGAGTATCACATTTAGAAAACACTCTTATGACTGATTAAGGGGAAAGGAGAGGTGGGGTGATGCAAAAAACCAGAGTTTGATATAAGCACAGGTACCATTTCTAAAACCAACTGTGGAATAGACAAGACCTACACCTTCCTCAGTGAAAGGGACTCAAAACCCCATATTTCCCGCAGAGGAATAGATCTGACTAGTAAGAATCTTAAAACCTATGTATTGATATGTCTCTGTAATGGAATCAAGTGTGTCTAGACTGGCATAAACATGGCAGTGAGAATCAGCTCAAACCCACTATAAAAAGGAATTTCAAAAACAAAACCAAAAAACAGGGAAATTCTTTACATTTCCTTCAGGGTCTCTGATGAAACCTGGAATGACCGTATCTACAATGACAGCTGGATTGGGCATAAGGCTGGACACCTGGGACTGAGAGGATTGGTGAGATGGGGTGAGCAAATGCAGACCCTTTAAAGCAAAAATGCATGGCCCCGATTCCATGGGTCCCAACTCTCCATGTTGAAGGGAATATTACTACAGCTATAACATGTACGGGAAACCTAGAGAATGGACACACTGTGAATACAAAAGGTTTCTAAAACTCAACGAGTAGTCCCTCTCCTGGTGCTCCGGTTTGACTTTCCAACTGCTTTACTATCAATCTCCCAACTTGGAGAGACAACCCCTTTAACCACCTGGTTCGCACAGGTTGCCAATTTCCCAGAGGATTGAAGGGAAGAGGGAGAACCAATGAGAGAGTAGCTGTTAGGCATTTGGACGGGCACATGTCACTCTAATTTCCCGGCAGGAAGAAGAATTAACCAGAGTCTCAGCAACCCACCAGGATCCAGTATAGGTCCTGAACCAAAATTTTGGACTTGCCTACAGCTCACACAAAACGAGTTGAAAAATGGAGCTCAGGGGCACAGCAATTCACAAACTGGCAGAATAATAAAGGACAACTATCGTCCAAAAAATCTGTTGAGGGAAGGCAGCAAGGCGGACTTGAAAGAGAGACAGAATAGCAGGAAACAGATTTCAAGAGGTACGTTGGAATCGCCTTTAAAGCACAGGAAGAGGGGCACAACATCGACAATGACGCACTTGGCCAAAAAGGGCGTATGCGTTTTCTCCTGAATATATTCAGGAGAAAACGCATACGCCCTTTTTGGCCAAGCAAGCAAGCGGGCAATGCAAATCTGCACTAAAAAGTAGTATCACTTCCCACCGGTCAAAAGGGACATCCACAAAATGTGTAAAAAACAGAAAGGCAAGACAGGCCCTGGAGAAGAGGGAGCCTTGTTATGCTGATGGGCGGGATGTAAATTGCCAACTGCCTCACTGGAGGAGTGCATTGCATTCCCTAAAACAAGTAAACAACAGAGCTACAGAGCCAAGGGCACTTCCAGTCTAGGGAATATACCTTGGGAAAACTGAAAATCAATAACACAGATCCACCCCCAAATTTAGGGCTGCACTGCTTACAAGAACCTCAACTTGGATACACCTTAAATATCCCAGGAAATATAAAAATCATTCAAAAAATTGTGGTATTTATGTACGACGGAATATCCGTCAGCCATGAAATCAATATCATAAGACCAGGAGCAGCAAAGTGAGTGGATTGAGGTACGATGATTCTAAGTGAAATAACTCACACAGAAAAAGAAACTTATCATAAGATATCACTTATGAAGTTCCTGTAAACATGGCTACACATGAACTGAGTTAGGAAAGAGAACAGAGTCTCACATTTAGAAAACACTCTTATGCCTGCTTAAGGGGGAAGGAGAGGTGGGGTGATGCGTAAAACCAGAGTTTGACATAAGCACAGGTACCATTTCTATAGCCAACTTTGGAATAGACAAGACCTACACCTTCCTCAGTGAAAGGGACTCAAAACCCCATATTTCCCGCAGAGGAATAGATCTGACTAGTAAGAATCTTAAAACCTATGTATTGATATGTCTCTGTAAGGGAATCAAGTGTGTCTAGACAGGCATAAACATGGCAGCGAGAATCAGCTCAAACCCACTATAAAAAAGAATTTCAAAAACAAAACCAAAAAACAGGGAAATTCTTTACATTTCCTTCAGGGCCTCTATGAAACCTGGAATGACCCTATCTACAATGACAGCTGGATGTGGCATAAGGCTGGACACCTGGGACTGAGAGGATTGGTGAGATTGGGTGAGCAAATGCAGACCCTTTAAAGCAAAAATGCATGGCCCCCAATCCATGGGTCCCAACTCTCCATGTTGAAGGGAATATTACTACAGCTATAACATGTACGGGAAACCTAGAGAATGGACACACAGTGAATACAAAAGGTTTCTAAAACTGAACGAGTAGTCCCTCTCCTGGTGCTCCGCTTTGACTTTCCAACTGCTTTACTATCAATCTACCAACTTGGAGAGACAACCGCTTTAACATCCTGGTTCGCACAGGTTGCCAATTTCGCAGAGAATGGAAGGGAAGAGGGAGAACCAATGAGAGAGTAGCTGTTAGGCATTTGGACGGGCACATGTCACTCTAATTTCCCGGCAGGAAGAAGAATTAACCACAGTCTCAGCCACCCACCGGGAACCAGAATAGATCCTGAACCAAAATTTTGGACTTGCGTACAGCTCGCAAAAAACGAGTTGAAAAATGGAGCTCAGGGGCACAGCAATTCAGAAACTGGCAGAATAATAAAGGACAACTATCGTCCAAAAAATCTGTTGAGGGAAGGCAGCGAGGCGGACTTGAAAGAGAGACAGAATAGCAGGAAACAGATTTCAAGAGGTACGTTGGAATCGCCTTTAAAGCACAGGAAGAGGGGCACAACTTCGACAATGACACACTTGGCCAAAAAGGGCGTATGCGTTTTCTCCTGAATATATTCAGGAGAAAACGCATACGCCCTTTTTGGCCAAGCAAGCAAGCGGGCAATGCAAATCTGCACTACAAAGAAGTATCACTTCCCACCGGTAAAAAGGGACATCCACAAAATGTGTAAAAACCAGAAAGGCAAGACAGGCCCTGGAGAAGAGGGAGCCTTGTTATGCTGATGGGCAGGATGTAAATTGCCAACAGCCTCACTGGAGGAGTGCATTGCGTTCCCTAAAACTAGTAAACAACAGAGCTACAGAGCCATGGGCACTTCCAGTCTAGGGAATATACCTTGGGAAAACTGAAAATCAATAAGACAGAGCCACCCCCAAATTTAGGGCTACACTGCTTACAAGAACCTCAACTTGGTTACACCTTAAATATCCCAGGAAATATAAAAATGGTTCAAAAAACTGTGGTATTTATGTACGATGGAATATCCCTCAGCCATGAAATCAATGTCATAAGACCAGGAGCGGCAAAGTGAGTGGATTCAGGTACGATGATTCTAAGTGAAATAAGTCACACAGAAAAAGAAACTTATCCTAAGATATCCCTTATGAAGATCCTGTAAACATGGCTACACATGAACTGAGTTAAGAAAGAGAACAGAGTCTCACATTTAGAAAACACTCTTATGCCTGCTGAAGGGGGGAGGAGAGGTGGGGTGATGCATAAAACCAGAGTTTGATATAAGCACAGGTACCGTTTGTATAACCATCTGTGGAATAGGCAAGACTTACACCTTTCACAGTGAAAGGGACTCAAAACGCCATATTTCCCGCAGAGGAATAGATCTGACTAGAAACAATCATAAAACTTATGTATTGATATGTCTCCTTAAGGGAATCAAGTGTGTAGACTGGCATAAACATGGCACCGAGAAACAGTTCAAACACACTATAAAAAGGAATTTCAAATACAAAACCAAAAAACAGGGAACTACTTTACAATTCCTTCAGGGTCTCTGATGTAACCTGGAATGACCCTATCTACAATGACAGCTGGATGTGGCATAAGGCTGGACACTTGGGGCTGAGAGGATTCGTGAGATTGGGTGAGCAAATGCAGACCCTTTAAAGCAATAATGCATGGCCCCCATTCCATGGGTCCCAACTCTACAGGTTAAAGGGAATATTACTACAGCTATAACAGGTACTGGATACCTAGAGAATAGACACTCTGTGAATACAAAACGTTTCTAAAACTGAACGAATAGTCCCTCTCCTGGTGCTCGGGTTTGACTTTCCAACAGCTTTACTATCAGTCTCCCAACATGGAGAGACAGCCCCTTTAGACTCCTGGTTCGCACAGGTTGCCAAATTGGCAGAGGATGGAAGGGAAGAGGGAGAACCAATGAGAGAGTAGCTATTAGGCATTTGGACGGGCACATGTCACTCTAATTTCCCGGCAGGAAGAAGAATTAACCAAAGTCTCAGCCACCCACCGGGAACCAGTACACGTCCTGAATCAAAATTTTGGACTTGAGTATAGCTCACAAAAAACAAGTTGAAAAATGGAGCTCAGGTGCACAGCAATGCACAAACTGGCAGAGTAATAAATGACCACTATGGTCCGAAAATCGGTTGAGGGAAGGCAATGAGGCGGACTTGAAAGCGAGGCAGAATAGCAGGAAACAGATTTCAAGAGGTACATTGGTATCGCCTTTAAAGCACAGGAAGAGGGGCACAACTTAGACAATGACGCACTTGGCCAAAAAGGGCGTATGCGTTTTCTGCTGAATATATTCAGGAGAAAACGCATACGCCCTTTTTGGCCAAGCAAGCAAGCGGGCAATGCAAATCTGCACTACAAAGATGTATCACATCCCACCGGTCAAAAGGGACATCCACAAAATGTGTAAAAACCAGAAAGGCAAGACAGGCCCTGGAGAAGAGGGAGCATTGTTATGCTGATGGGCGGGATGTAAATTGCCAACTGCATCACTGGAGGAGTGCATTGCGTTCCCTAAAACAAGTAAACAACAGAGCTACAGAGCCAAGGGCTCTTCCAGTCTAGGGAATATACCTTCGGAAAACTGAAGATCAATAAGACAGAGCCACCCCCAAATTTAGGGCTGCACTGCTTACAAGAACCTCAACTTGGGTACACCTTAAATATCCCAGGAAATATAAATATGGTTCAAAAAATTGTGGTACTTATGTACGGTGGAATATCACTCAGCCATGAAATCAATGTCATAAGACCAGGAGCAGCAAAGTGAGTGGATTCAGGTACGATGATTCTAAGTGAAGTCACACAGAAAAAGAAACTTATCATAAGATATCACTTATGAAGATCCTGTAAACATGGCTACACATGAAATGAGTTAAAAAAGAGAACAGAGTCTCACATTTAGAAAACAATGTTATGCCTGCTTAAGGGGGGTTGAGAGGTGTGGTGATGCATAAAACCAGAGTTTGATATAAGCACAGGTACCGTTTGTAAAACCAACTGTGGAATAGACAAGACTTACACCTTTCTCAGTGAAAGGGACTCAAAACGCCATATTTCCCGCAGAGAAATAGATCTAACAAGTAACATCCTAAAACTTATGAATTGTTATGTCTCCGTAAGGGAATCAAGTGTGTAGACTGGCATAAACATGGCAGCGAGAATCAGCTCAAACCCACTATAAAAAGGAATATCAAATACAAAACCAAAAAACAGGGAAATTCTTTACAATTCCTTCAGGGTCTCTGATGAAACCTGCAATGACCCTATCTACAATGACAGCTGGATGTGGCATAAGGCTGGACACTTGGGACTGAGAGGATTGGTGAGATTCGGTAAGCAAATGCAGACCCTTTAAAGCAAAAATGCATGGCCCCCATTCTATGGGTCTCAACTCTCCATGTTGAAGGGAATATTACTACAGCTATAACATGTACGGGAATCCTAGAGAATGGACACATTGTGAATACAAGAGGTTTCTAAAACTCAACGAGTAGTCCCTCTCCTGGTGCTCCGCTTTGACTTTCCAACTGCTTTACTATCAATCTCCCAACTTTGAGAGACAATCCCTTTAACCTCCTGGTTCGCACAGGTTGCCAATTTGGCAGAGGATGGAAGGGAAGAGGGAGAACCAAGGAGAGAGTAGCTGTTAGGCATTTGGACGGGCACCTGTCACTCTAATGTCACGGCAGGAAGAAGAAATAACCACAGTCTCAGCCACCCACCGGGAACCAGTATAGGTCCTGAACCAAAATTTTGGACTTGCGTACCGCTCACAAAAAACGAGTTGAAAAATGGAGCTCAGGGGCACAGCAATTAACAAAGTGGCAGAGTAATAAAGGACAACTATCGTCCAAAAATCTGTTTAGTGAAGGCAACGAGGCAGACTTGAAAGCGAGGGAGAATAGCAGGAAACAGATTTCAAGAGGTACGTTGGAATCACCTTTAAATCACAGTAAGTGGGGCACATCTTTGTCAATGACGCACTTGGCCAAAAAGGGCGTATGCGTTTTCTCCTGAATATTTTCAGGAGAAAACGCATACGCCCTTTTTGGCCAAGCAAGCAAGCGGGGAATGCAAATCTGCACTACAAAGAAGTATCACTACCCACCGGTCAAAAGGGACATCCACAAATGTGTAAAAACCAGAAAGGCAAGACAGGCCCTGGAGAAGAGGGAGCCTTGTTATGCTGATGGGCGGGATGTAAATTGCCAACTGCCTCACTGGAGGAGTGCATTGCATTCCCTAAAACAAGTAAACAACAGAGCTACAGAGCCAAGGGCACTTCCAGTCTAGGGAATATACCTTGGGAAAACAGAAAATCAATAAGACAGAGCCACCCCCAAATTTAGGGCTGCACTGCTTACAAGAACCTCAACTTGGGTACACCTTAAATATCACAGGAAATAAAAAAATGGTTCAAAAAACTGTGGTATTTATGTACAATGGAATATCCCTCAGCCATGAAATCAATGTCATTAGACCAGGAGCAGCAAAGTGAGTGGATTCAGGTACGATGATTCTAAGAGAAATAAGTCACACAGAAAAAGAAACTTATCATAAGATATCACTTATGAAGATCCTGTAAACATGGCTACACATGAACTGAGTTAGGAAAGAGAACAGAGACTCACATTTAGGAAACACTCTTATGCCTGCTTAAGGGGAAAGTAGAGGTGGGGTGATGCATAAAACCAGAGTTTGATATAAGCACAGGTACGATTTCTATAACCACCTGTGGAATAGACAAGACCTACACCTTCCTCAGTGAAAGGGACTCAAAACCCCATATTTCCCGCAGAGGAATAGATCTGACTAGTAAGAATCTTAAAACCTATGTATTGATATGTCTCTGTAAGGGAATCAAGTGTGTGTAGACTGGCATAAACATTGCAGCGAGAATCAGCTCAAACCCACTATAAAAAAGAATTTCAAAAACAAAACCAAAAAACAGGGAAATTCTTTATATTTCCTTAAGGGTCTCTGATGAAACCTGGAATGACCCTATCTACAATGACAGCTGGATGTGGCATAAGGCTGGACACCTGGGACTGAGAGGATTGGTGAGATTGGGTGAGCAAATGCAGACCCTTTAAAGCAAAAATGCATGGCCCCCATACCATGTGTCCCAACTCTCCATGTTGAAGGGAATATTACTACAGCTATAACATGTACGGGAAACCTAGAGAATGGACAGACTGTGAATACAAAAGGTTTCTAAAACTCAACGAGTAGTCCCTCTCCTGGTGCTCCGCTTTGACTTTCCAACTGCTTTACTATCAATCTCCCAACTTGGAGAGACAACCCCTTTAACATCCTGGTTCGCACAGGTTGCCAATTTGGCAGAGGATGGAAGGGAAGAGGGAGAACCAATGAGAGAGTAGCTGTTAGGCATTTGGACGGGCACATGTCACTCTAATTTCCCGGCAGGAAGAAGAATTAACCAGAGTCTCAGCCACCCACCGGCAACCAGTATAAGTCCTGAACCAAAATTTTGGACTTGCGTACAGCTCACAAAAAACGAGTTGAAAAATGGAGCTCAGGGGCTTCCCTGGTGGCGCAGTGGTTGAGAGTCTGCCTGCCGATGCAGGGGACACGGGTTCGTGCCCCTATCCCGGAGGATCCCAAATGCCGCGGAGCGGCTGGGCCCGCGAGCCATGGCCGCGGAGCCTGTGGGTCCGGAGCCTGTGCTCCGCAACGGGAGAGGCCACAGCAGTGAGAGGCCCACGTACAGCAAAAAAAAAAAAAAAAAAAAAAAAAAAAAAAAAAAAAAGAAAAAAAAAAAAATGGAGCTCAGGAGCACAGCTATTCACAAACTGGCAGAGTAATAAAGGACAACTATCGTCCAAAAATCTGTTGAGGGAAGGCAACGAGGCGGACTTGAAAGCGAGGCAGAATAGCAGGAAACAGATTTCAAGAGGTACGTTGGAATCGCCTTTAAAGCACAGGAAGAGGGGCACAACTTCGACAATGACGCACTTTGCCAAAAAGGGCGTATGCGTTTTCTCCTGAATATATTCAGGAGAAAACGCATACGCCCTTTTTGGCCAAGCAAGCAAGCGGGCAATGCAAATCTGCACTACAAAGAAGTATCACTTCCCACCGGTCAAAAGGGACATCCACAAAATGTGTAAAAACCAGAAAGGCAAGACAGGCCCTGGAGAAGAGGGAGCCTTGTTATGCTGATGGGCGGGATGTAAATTGCCAACTGCCTCACTGGAGGAGTGCATTGCGTTCGCTAAAACAAGTAAACAACAGAGCTACAGAGCCAAGGGCACTTCCAGTCTAGGTAATATACCTTCGGAAAACAGAAAATCAATAAGACAGAGCCACCCCCAAATTTAGGGCTGCACTGCTTACAAGAACCTCAACTTGGGTACACCTTAAATATCCCAGGAAATAAAAAAAATGGTTCAAAAAACTGTGGTATTTGTGTACGATGGAATATCCGTCAGCCATGAAATCAATGTCATTAGACCAGGAGCAGCAAAGTGAGTGGATTCAGGTACGATGATTCTAAGTGAAATAAGTCACAGAGAAAAAGAAACTTATCATAAGATATCACTTATGAAGATCCTGTAAACATGGCTACACATGAACTGAGTTAGGAAAGAGAACAGAGTCTCACATTTAGAAAACACTCTTATGCCTGCTTAAGGGGAAAGTAGAGGTGGGGTGATGCATAAAACCAGAGTTTGATATAAGCACAGGTACCATTTCTATAACCAACTGTGGAATAGAAAAGACCTACACCTTCCTCAGTGAAAGGGACTCAAAACCCGATATTTCCCGCAGAGGAATAGATCTGACTAGTAAGAATCTTAAAACCTATGTATTGATATGTCTCTGTAAGGGAATCAAGTGTGTCTAGACTGGCATAAACATGACAGCGAGAATCAGCTCAAACCCACTATAAAAAGGAATTTCAAAAACAAAACCAAAAAACAGGGAAATTCTTTACATTTCCTTAAGGGTCTCTGATGAAACCTGGAATGACCCTATCTACAATGACAGCTGGATGTGGCATAAGGCTGGACACCTGGGACTGAGAGGATTGGTGAGATTGGGTGAGCAAATGCAGACCCTTTAAAGCAAAAATGCATGGCCCCCATTCCATGGTTCCCAACTCTCCATGTTGAAGGGAATATTACTACAGCTATAACATGTACGGGAAACCTAGAGAATGGACAGACTGTGAATACAAAAGTTTTCTAAAACTCAACGAGTAGTCCCTCTCCTGGTGCTCCGCTTTGACTTTCCAACTGCTTTACTATCAATCTCCCAACTTGGAGAGACAAACCCTTTAACATCCTGGTTCGCACAGGTTGCCAATTTGGCAGAGGATGGAAGGGAAGAGGGAGAACCAATGAGAGAGTAGCTGTTAGGCATTTGGACGGGCACATGTCACTCTAATTACCCGGCAGGAAGAAGAATTAACCAGAGTCTCAGCCACCCACCGGTAACCAGTATAAGTCCTGAACCAAAATTTTGGACTTGCGTACAGCTCACAAAACACGAGTTGAAAAATGGAGCTCAGGGGCACAGCAATTCACAAACTGGCAGAGTAATAAAGGACAACTATCGTCCAAAAATCTGTTCAGGGAAGGCAACGAGGCGGACTTGAAAGCGAGGCAGAATAGCAGGAAACAGATTTCAAGAGGTACGTTGGAATCGCCTTTAAAGCACAGGAAGAGGGGCACAACTTCGACAATGACGCACTTGGCCAAAAAGGGCCTATGCGTTTTCTCCTGAATATATTCAGGAGAAAACGCATACGCCCTTTTTGGCCAAGCAAGCAAGCGGGCAATGCAAATCTGCACTACAAAGAAGTATCACTTCCCACCGGTCAAAAGGGACATCCACAAAATGTGTAAAAACCAGAAAGGCAAGACAGGCCCTGGAGAAGAGGGAGCCTTGTTATGCTGATGGGCGGGATGTAAATTGCCAACTGCCTCACTGGAGGAGTGCATTGCGTTCGCTAAAACAAGTAAACAACAGAGCTACAGAGGCAAGGGCACTTCCAGTCTAGGGAATATACCTTGGGAAAAATGAAAATCAATAAGACAGAGACACCCCCAAATTTAGGGCTGCACTGCTTACAAGAACCTCAACTTGGGTACACCTTAAATATCCCAGGAAATAAAAAAAATATTTCAAAAAACTGGGGTATTTATGTACAATGGAATATCCCTCAGCCATGAAATCAATGTCATTAGACCAGGAGCAGCAAAGTGAGTGGATTCAGGTACGATGATTCTAAGTGAAATAAGTCACAGAGAAAAAGAATCTTATCATAAGATATCAATTATGAAGATCCTGTAAACATGGCTACACATGAACTGAGTTAGGAAAGAGAACAGAGTCTCACATTTAGAAAACACTCTTATGCCTGCTTAAGGGGAAAGGAGAGGTGGGGTGATGCATAAAACCAGAGTTTGATATAAGCACAGGTACCATTTCTAAAACCAACTGTGGAATAGACAAGACCTACACCTTCCTCAGTGAAAGGGACTCAAAACCCCATATTTCCCGCAGAGGAATAGATCTGACTAGTAAGAATCTTAAAACCTATGTACTGATATGTCTCTGTAAGGGAATCAAGTGTGTCTAGACTGGCATAAACATGGCAGCGAGAATCAGCTCAAACCCACTATAAAAAGGAATTTCAAAAACAAAACCAAAAAACAGGGAAGTTCTTTATATTTCCTTCAGGGTCTCTGATGAAACCTGGAATGACCCTATCTACAATGACAGCTGGATGTGGCATAAGGCTGGACACCTGGGACTGAGAGGATTGGTGAGATTGGGGGAGCAAATGCAGACCCTTTAAAGCAAAAATGAATGGCCCCCATTCCTTGGGTCCCAACTCTCCATGTTGAAGGGAATATTACTACAGCTATAACATGTACGGGAAACCTAGAGAATGGACAGACTGTGAATACAAAAGTTTTCTAAAACTCAACGAGTAGTCCCTCTCCTGGTGCTCCGCTTTGACTTTCCAACTGCTTTACTATCAATCTCCCAACTTGGAGAGACAAACCCTTTAACATCCTGGTTCGCACAGGTTGCCAATTTGGCAGAGGATGGAAGGGAAGAGGGAGAACCAATGAGAGAGTAGCTGTTAGGCATTTGGACGGGCACATGTCACTCTAATTTCCCGGCAGGAAGAAGAATTAACCAGAGTCTCAGCCACCCACCGGTAACCAGTATAAGTCCTGAACCAAAATTTTGGACTTGCGTACAGCTCACAAAACACGAGTTGAAAAATGGAGCTCAGGGGCACAGCAATTCACAAACTGGCAGAGTAATAAAGGACAACTATCGTCCAAAAATCTGTTCAGGGAAGGCAACGAGGCGGACTTGAAAGAGAGACAGAATAGCAGGAAACAGATTTCAAGAGGTACGTTGGAATCGCCTTTAAAGCACAGGAAGAGGGGCACAACTTCGACAATGACGCACTTGGCCAAAAAGGGCCTATGCGTTTTCTCCTGAATATATTCAGGAGAAAACGCATACGCCCTTTTTGGCCAAGCAAGCAAGCGGGCAATGCAAATCTGCACTACAAAGAAGTATCACTTCCCACCGGTCAAAAGGGACATCCACAAAATGTGTAAAAACCAGAAAGGCAAGACAGGCCCTGGAGAAGAGGGAGCCTTGTTATGCTGATGGGCGGGATGTAAATTGCCAACTGCCTCACTGGAGGAGTGCATTGCGTTCGCTAAAACAAGTAAACAACAGAGCTACAGAGGCAAGGGCACTTCCAGTCTAGGGAATATACCTTGGGAAAAATGAAAATCAATAAGACAGAGACACCCCCAAATTTAGGGCTGCACTGCTTACAAGAACCTCAACTTGGGTACACCTTAAATATCCCAGGAAATAAAAAAAATATTTCAAAAAACTGGGGTATTTATGTACAATGGAATATCCCTCAGCCATGAAATCAATGTCATTAGACCAGGAGCAGCAAAGTGAGTGGATTCAGGTACGATGATTCTAAGTGAAATAAGTCACAGAGAAAAAGAATCTTATCATAAGATATCAATTATGAAGATCCTGTAAACATGGCTACACATGAACTGAGTTAGGAAAGAGAACAGAGTCTCACATTTAGAAAACACTCTTATGCCTGCTTAAGGGGAAAGGAGAGGTGGGGTGATGCATAAAACCAGAGTTTGATATAAGCACAGGTACCATTTCTAAAACCAACTGTGGAATAGACAAGACCTACACCTTCCTCAGTGAAAGGGACTCAAAACCCCATATTTCCCGCAGAGGAATAGATCTGACTAGTAAGAATCTTAAAACCTATGTACTGATATGTCTCTGTAAGGGAATCAAGTGTGTCTAGACTGGCATAAACATGGCAGCGAGAATCAGCTCAAACCCACTATAAAAAGGAATTTCAAAAACAAAACCAAAAAACAGGGAAGTTCTTTATATTTCCTTCAGGGTCTCTGATGAAACCTGGAATGACCCTATCTACAATGACAGCTGGATGTGGCATAAGGCTGGACACCTGGGACTGAGAGGATTGGTGAGATTGGGGGAGCAAATGCAGACCCTTTAAAGCAAAAATGAATGGCCCCCATTCCTTGGGTCCCAACTCTCCATGTTGAAGGGAATATTACTACAGCTATAACATGTACGGGAAACCTAGAGAATGGACACACTGTGAATACAAATGTTTTCTAAAACTCAACGAGTAGTCCCCCTCCTGGTGCTCCGGTTTGACTTTCCAAATGCTTTACTATCAATCTCCCAACTTGGAGAGACAACCCCTTTAACCTCCTGGTTCGCACAGGTTGCCAATTTCGCAGAGGATGGAAGGGAAGAGGGAGAACCAATGAGAGAGTAGCTGTTAGGCATTTGGACGGGCACATGTCACTCTAATTTCCGGGCAGGAAGAAGAATTAACCACAGTCTCAGCCACCCACCGGGAACCAGTATAGGTCCTGAACCAAAATTTTGGACTTGCGTACTGCTCACAAAAAACGAGTTGAAAAATGGAGCTCAGGGGCACAGCAATTCACAAAATGGCAGAGTAATAAAGGACATCTATCGTCCAAAAATCTGTTGAGGGAAGGCAACGAGGCGGACTTGAAAGCGAGGCAGAATAGCAGGAAACAGATTTCAAGAGGTACGTTGGAATCGCCTTTAAAGCACAGGGATAGGGGCAGAACTTCGACAATGACGCACTTGGCCAAAAAGGGCGTATGCGTTTTCTCCTGAATATATTCAGGAGAAAACGCATACTACCTTTTTGGCCAAGCAAGCAAGCGGGCAATGCAAATCTGCACTACAAAGAAGTATCACTTCCCAGCGGTCAAAAGGGACATCCAGAAATGTGTAAAAACCAGAAAGGCAAAACAGGCCCTGGAGAAGAGGGAGCCTTGTTATGCTGATGGGCGGGATGTAAATTGCCAACTGCCTCACTGGAGGAGTGCATTGCGTTCCCTAAAACAAGTAAACAACAGAGCTACAGAGCCAAGGGCACTTCCAGTCTAGGGAATATACCTTGGGAAAACTGAAAATCAATAAGACAGAGCCACCACCAAATTTAGGGCTGCACTGCTTACAAGAACCTCAACTTGGGTAAACCTTAAATATCCCAGGAAATGTAAAAATGGTTCAAAAATCTGTGGTATTTACGTACGATGGAATATCCCTCAGCCATGAAATCAATGTCATAAGACCAGGAGCAGCAAAGTGAGTGGATGCAGGTACGATGATTCTAAGTGAAATAAGTCACACAGAAAAGGAAACTTATCATAAGATATCACTTATGAAGATCCTGTAAACATGGCTACACATGAACTGAGTTAGGAAAGAGAACAGAGTCTCACATTTAGAAAACACTCTTATGCCTGCTTAAGGGGAAAGGAGAGGTGGGGTGATGCATAAAACCAGAGTTTGATATAAGCACAGGTACAATTTCTATAACCAACTGTGGAATAGCCAAGACCTACACCTTCCTCAGTGAAAGGGACTCAAAATCCCATATTTCCCACAGAGGAATACAACTGACTAGTAAGAATCTTAAAACCTATGTATTGATATGTCTCTGTAAGGGAATCCAGTGTGTCTAGAATGGCATAAACATGGCAGCGAGAATCAGCTCAAACCCACTATAAAAAGGAATTTCAAAAACAAAACCAAAAAACACGGAAATTCTTTACATTTCCTTCAGGGTCTCTGATGAAACTTGGAATGACCCTATCTACAATGACAGCTGGATGTGGCATAAGGCTGGACACCTGGGACTGAGAGGATTGGTGAGATTGGGTGAGCAAATGCAGACCCTTTAAAGCAAAAATGCATGGCCCCCATTCCATGGGTCCCAACTCTCCATCTTGAAGGGAATATTACTACAGCTATAACATGTACCGGAAACCTAGAGAATGGACACACTGTGAATACAAAAGGTTTCTAAAACTCAACGAGTACTCCCTCTCCTGATGCTCCGCTTTGACTTTCCAACTGCTTTACTATCAATCTCCCAACTTGGAGAGACAACCCCTTTAACCTCCTGGATCGCACAGGTTGCCAATTTCGCAGAGGATGAAAGGGAAGAGGGAGAACCAATGAGAGAGTAGCTATTAGGCACTTGGACGGGCACATGTCACTCTAATTTCTTGGCAGGAAGAAGAATTAACCAGAGTCTAAGCCACACAACGGGAACCAGTATAGGTCCTGAACCAAAATTTGGACTTACGTACAGGTCACAAAAAACGAGTTGAAAAATGGAGCTCAGGGGCACAGCAATTCACAAACTGGCAGAGTTATAAAGGACAACTATCGTCCAAAAAATCTGTTGAGGGAAGGCAGCGAGAAGGACTTGAAAGAGAGACAGAATAGCAAGAAACAGATTTCAAGAGGTACGTTGGAATCGCCTTTAAAGCACAGGAAGAGGGGCACAACTTCGACAATGACGCACTTGGCCAAAAAGGGCGTATGCGTTTTCTCCTGAATATATTCAGGAGAAAAAGCATACGCCCTTTTTGGCCAAGCAAGCAAGCGGGCAATGCAAATCTGCACTACAAAGAAGTATCACTTCCCACCGGTCAAAAGGGACATCCACAAATGTGTAAAAACCAGAAAGGCAAGACAGACCTTGGAGAAGAGGGGGCCTTGTTATGCTGACTGGCGTGATGTATATTACCAACTGCCTCACTGGAGGAGTGCATTGCGTTCCCTAAAACAAGTAAACAACAGAGCTACAGAGCCAAGGGCACTTCATGTCTAGGGAATATACCTTGGGAAAACTGAAAATCAATAAGACAGAGCCACGCCCAAATTTAGGGCTGCACTGCTAACAAGAACCTCAACTTGGGTACACCTTAAATATCCCAGGAAATATAAAAATGGTTCAAAAAATTGTGGTATTTATGTACGATGGAATATCCCTCACCCATGAAATCAATGTCATTAGACCAGGAGCAGCAAAGTGAGTGGATTCAGGTACGATGATTCTAAGTGAAATAAGTCACACAGAAAAAGAAACTTATCATAAGATATCACTTATGAAAATCCTGTAAACATGGCTACACATGAACTGAGTTAGGAAAGAGTACAGTGTCTCACATTTAGAAAACACTCTTATGCCTGCTTAAGGGGAAAGGAGAGGTGGGGTGATGCATAAAACCAGAGTTTGATATAAGCACAGGTACCATTTCTAAAACCAACTGTGGAATAGAAAAGACCTACACCTTCCTCAGTGAAAGGGACTCAAAACCCCATATTTCCCGCAGAGGAATAGATCTGACTAGTAAGAATCTTAAAACCTATGTATTGATATGTCTCTGTAAGGGAATCCAGTGTGTCTAGACTGGCATAAACATGGCAGCGAGAATCAGCTCAAACCCACTATAAAAAGGAATTTCAAAAACAAAACCAAAAAACAGGGAAATTCTTTACATTTCCTTCAGGGTCTCTGATGAAACCTGGAATGACCCTATCTACAATGACAGCTGGATGTGGCATAAGGCTGGACACCTGGGACTGAGAGGATTGGTGAGATTGGGTGAGCAAATGCAGACCCTTTAAACAAAAATGCATGGCCCCCATTCCATGGGTCCCAACTCTCCATGTTGAAGGGAATATTACTACAGCTATAACATGTACGGGAAACCTAGAGAATGGACACACTGTGAATACAAAAGGTTTCTAAAACTCAACGAGTAGTCCCTCTCCTGGTGCTCCGCTTTGACTTTGCAACTGCTTTACTATCAATCTCCCAACTTGGAGAGACAACCCCTTTAACCTCCTGGTTCACACAGGTTGCCAATTTCGCAGAGGATGGAAGGGAAGAGTGAGAACCAATGAGAGAGTAGCTGTTACGCATTTGGACGGGCACATGTCACTCTAATTTCCCGGCAGGAAGAAGAATTAACCAGAGTCTCAGCCACCCACCGGGAACCAGTATAGGTCCTGAACCAAAATTTTGGACTTGTGTACAGCTCACAAAAAACGAGTTGATAAATGGAGCTCAGGGGCACAGCAATTCACAAACTGGCAGAGTAATAAAGGACAACTATCGTCCAAAAAATCTGTTGAGGGAAGGCAGCGAGGCAGACTTGAAAGAGAGACAGAATAGCAGGAAACAGATTTCAAGAGGTACGTTGGAATCGCCTTTAAAGCACAGGAAGAGGGTCACAACTTCGACAATGACGAACTTGGCCAAAAAGGGCGTATGCGTTTTATCCTGAATATATTCAAGAGAAAACGCATACGCCCTTTTTGGCCAAGCAAGCAAGCGGGCAATGCAAATCTGCACTACAAAGAAGTATCACTTCCCACCGGTCAAAAGGGACTTCCACAAAATGTGTAAAAACCAGAAAGGCAAGACAGGCCCTGGAGAAGAGGGAGCCTTGTTATGCTGATGGGCGGGATGTAAATTGCCAACTGCCTCACTGGAGGTGTGCATTGCGTTCCCTAAAACAATTAAACAACAGAGCTACAGAGCCAAGGGCACTTCCAGTCTAGGGAATATACCTTGGGATAACTGAAAATCAATAAGACAGAGCCACCCCCAAATTTAGGCATGCCCAGCTTACAAGAACCTCAACTTGGGTACACATTAAATATCCCAGGAAATATAAAAATGGTTCAAAAAACTGTGGTATTTATGTACGATGGAATATCCCTCAGCCACTAAATCAATGTCATAAGACAAGGAGAAGCAAAGTGAGTGGATTCAGGTACGATGATTCTAAGAGAAATAGGTCACACAGAAAAAGAAACTTATCATAAGTTATCACAGATGAAGATCCTGTAAACATGGATACACATGAACTGAGTTAGGAAAGAGAACAGAGTCTCACATTTAGAAAACACTCTTATGCCTGTTAAGGGGAAAGGAGAGTTGACGTGATGCATAAAACCAGCTTTTGATATAAGCACAGGTACCATTTCTATAACCAACTGTGGAATAGAGAAGACCTACACCTTCCTCAGTGAAAGGGACTCAAAACCCCATATTTCCCGCAGAGGAATAGATCTGACTAGTAAGTATCTTAAAACCTATGTATTTATATGTCTCTGTAAGGGAATCAAGTGTGTCTAGACTGGCATAAACATGGCAGCGAGAATCAGCTCAAACCCACTATAAAAAGGAATTTCAAAAACAAAACCAAAAAACAGGGAAATTCTTTACATTTCCTTCAGGGTCTCTGATGAAACCTGGAATGACCCAATCTACAATGACTGCTGGATGTGGCATAATGCTGGACACTTGGGACTGAGAGGATTGGTGAGATTGGGTGAGCAAATGCAGACCCTTTAAAGCAAAAATGCATGGCCCCCATTCCATGGGTCCCAACTCTCCATGTTGAAGGGAATATTACTACAGCTATAACATGTACGGGAAACCTAGAGAATGGACACACTGTGAATACAAAACGTTTCTAAAACTCAACGAGTAGTCCCTCTCCCGGTGCTCCGCTTTGACTTTCCAACTGCTTTACTATCAATGTCCCAACTTGGAGAGACAACCCCTTTAACCTCCTGGTTCGCACAGGTTGCCAATTTGGCAGAGGATGGAAGGGAAGAGGGAGAACCAATGAGAGAGTAGCTGTTAGGCATTTGGACGGGCACATGTCACTCTAATTTCCCGGCAGGAAGAAGAATTAACCAGAGTCTCAGCCACCCACGGGAACGAGTATAGTTCCTGAAACAAAATTTTGGCCTTGCGTACAGCTCACAAAAAACGAGTTGAAAAATGGAGCTCAGGGGCACAGCAATTCACAAACTGGCAGAGTTATAAAGGACAACTATCAACCAAAAATCTGTTGAGGGAAGGCAACGAGGCGGACTTGAAAGCTAGGCAGAATAGCAGGAAACAGATTTCAAGAGGTACGTTGGAATCGCCTTTAAAGCACAGGAAGAGGGGCACAACTTCGACCATGACGCACTTGGCCAAAAAGGGCGTATGCGTTTTCTCCTGAATATATTCAGGAGAAAACGCATACGACCTTTTTGGCCAAGGAAGCAAGCAGGCAATGCAAATCTGCACTACAAAGAAGTATCACTTCCCACCGGTCAAAAGGGACATCCACAAATGTGTAAAAATTAGAAAGACAAGACAGGCCCTGGAGAACAGGGAGCCTTGTTATGCTGATCGCCCGGATGTAAATTGCCAACTGCCTCACTGGAGGAGTGCATTGCGTTCCCTAAAACAAGTAAACAACAGAGCTGCAGAGCCAAGGGCACTTCCAGTCTAGGGAATATACATTGGGAAAACTGAAAATAAATAAGTCAGAACCACCCGAAAATTTAGGGCTGCACTGCTTACAAGAACCTCAACTTGTGTACACCTTAAATATCCCAGGAGATTTAAAAATGGTTCAAAAAACTGTGGTATTTATGTACGATGGAATATCCCTCAGCCATGAAATCAATGTCATAAGACCAGGAGCAGCAAAGTGAGTGGATTCAGGTACGATGATTCTAAGTGAAATAAGTCACACAGAAAAGGAACCTTATCATAAGATATCACTTATGAAGATCCTGTAAACATGGATACACATGAACTGAGTTAGGAAAGAGAACAGAGTCTCACATTTAGAAAACACTCTTATGCCTGCTTAAGGGGAAAGGAGCGGTGGGGAGATGCATAAAACCAGAGTTTGATATAAGCACAGGTACCATTTCTAAAACCAACTTTTGAATAGACAAGACCTATACCTTCCTCAGTGAAAGGGACTCAAAACCCCACATTTCCCACAGAGGAATAGAACTGACTAGTAAGAATCTTAAAACCTATGTATTGCTATGTCTCTGTAAGAGAATCAAGTGTGTCTAGACTGGCATAAACATGGCAGCGAGAATCAGCTCAAACCCACTATAAAAAGGAATTTCAAAATCAAAACCAAAAACAGGGAAATTCTTAACATTTCCTTCAGGGTCTCTGATGAAACCTGGAATGACTCTATCTACAATGACAGCTGGATGTGGCATAAGGCTGGACACATGGGACTGAGAGGACTGGTGAGATTGGGTGAGCAAATGCAGACCCTTTAAAGCAAAAATGCATGGCTCCCATTCCATGGGTCCCAACTCTCCATGTTGAAGGGTATATTACTACGGCTATAACATGTACGGGAAACCTACAGAATGGAAACACTGTGAATACAAACGTTTTCTAAAACTCAATGAGTAGTCCCTCTCCTGGTGCTCCGCTTTGACTTTCCAACTGCTTTACTATCAATCTCGCAACTTGGAGAGACAAACCCTTTATCCTCCTGGTTCGCACAGGTTGCCAATTTGGCAGAGGATGGAAGGCAAGAGGGAGAACTAATGAGAGAGTAGCTGTTAGGC
Source organism: Mesoplodon bidens (assembly GCF_964165515.1). Lineage (NCBI taxonomy): Eukaryota > Metazoa > Chordata > Mammalia > Artiodactyla > Ziphiidae > Mesoplodon > Mesoplodon bidens. The sequence goes on along the minus strand of NW_027671488.1, from coordinate 3,650,685 downwards.
ATTTGGACGGGCACATGTCACTCTAATTTCCCGGCAGGAAGAAGAATTAACCAGAGTCTCAGCCACCCACCGGGAACCAGTATAGGTCCTGAACCAAAATTTTGGACTTGCGTACAGCTCACAAAAAACGAGTTGAAAAATGGAGCTCAGGGGCACAGCAATTCACAAACTGGCAGAGTAATAAATGACAACTATCGTCCAAAAAACCTGTTGAGGGAAGGCAGCGAGGCAGACTTGAAAGAGAGACAGAATAGCAGGAAACACATTTCAAGAGGTACGTTGGAATCGCCTTTAAAGCACAGGAAGAGGGGCACAACTTCGACAGTGACGCACTTCAACAAAAAGGGCGTATGCGTTTTTTCCTGAATATATTCAGGAGAAAACACATACGCACTATTTGGCCAAGCAAGCAAGCGGGCAATGCAAATCTGCACTACAAAGAAGTATCACTTCCCACCGGTCAAAAGGGACATCCAAAAATGTGTAAAACCAGAAAGGCAAGACAGGCCCTGGAGAACAGGGAGCCTTGTTATGCTGATGGGCGTGATGTAAATTGCCAACTGCCTCACTGGAGGAGTGCATTGTGTTCCCTAAAAGAAGAAAGCAACAGAGCTACTGAGTCAAGTGCACTTCCAGTCTAGGGAATATACTTTGGGAAAACTGAAAATCAATAAGACAGAGCCACCCCCAAATTTAGGGCTGCACTGCTTACAAGAACCTCAACTTGGGTACACCTTAAATATCCCAGGAAATAAAAAAAATGGTTCAAAAAACTGTGGTATTTATGTATGATGGAATATCCCTCAGCCATGAAATCAATGTCATAAGACCAGGAGCAGCAAAGTGAGTGGATTCAGGTACGATGATTCTAAGTGAAATAAGTCACACAGAAAAAGAAACTTATCATAAGATATCACTTATGAAGATCCTGTAAACATGGCTACACATGAACTGAGTTAGGAAAGAGAACAGAGGCTCACATTTAGAAAACACTCTTATGCCTGCTTAAGGGGAAAGGAGAGGTGGGGTGATGCATAAAATCAGAGTTTGATATAAGAACAGGTACCATTTCTTTTTTTTTTTTTTTTTTTTAGTGGTACGTGGGCCTCTCACTGTTGTGGCCTCTCCAGTTGCAGAGCACAGGCTCCGGACACTCAGGCTCAGCAGCAATGGCTCACGGGCCCAGCCGCTCCGCGGCATGTGGGATCTTCCCCGACCAGGGCACGAACCCGTGTCCCCTGCATCAGCAGGCGGACTCTCAACCACTGCGCCACCAGGGAAGCCCAACAGGTACCATTTCTAAAACCAACTGTGGAATAGACAAGACCTACACCTTCCTCAGTGAAAGGGACTCAAAACCCCATATTTCCCGAGAGGAATAGATCTGACTAGTAAGAATCTTAAAACCTATGTATTGATATGTCTCTGTAAGTGAATCAAGTGTGTCTAGACTGGCATAAACATGACAGCGAGAATCAGCTCAAATCCACTATAAAAAGGAATTTCATAAACAAAACCAAAAAACAGGGAAATTCTTTACATTTCCTTCAGGGTCTCTGATGAAACCTGGAATGACCCTATCTACAATGATAGCTGGATGTGGCATAAGGCTGGACACTTGGGACTGAGAGGATTGGTGAGATTGGGTGAGCAAATGCAGACCCTTTAAAGCAAAAATGCATGGCCCCCATTCCATGGGTCCCAACTCTCCATGTTGAAGGGAATATTACTACAGCTATAAAATGTACGGGAAACTTAGAGAATGGACACACAGTGAATACAAAAGTTTTCTAAAACTCATCGAGTACTCCCTCTCCTGGTGTTCCGGTTTGACTTTCCAACTGCTTTACTATCAATCTCCCAACTTGGAGAGACAACCCCTTTAAACTCCTGTTTCGCACAGGTGGCCAATTTCGCAGAGGATGGAAGGGAAGAGAGAGAACCAATGAGAGAATAGCTGTTAGGCATTTGGACGGGCACATGTCACTCTAATTTCCCGGCAGGAAGAAGAATTAACCACAGTCTCAGCCACCCACCGGGAACCAGTATAGGTCCTGAACCAAGATTTTGGACTTGCGTACAGTTCACAAAAAACGAGTTGAAAAATGGAGCTCAGGGGCACAGCAATTCACAAACTGGCAGAGTAATAAAAGACAACTATCGTCCAAAAAATCTGTTGAGGGAAGGCAGCGAGGCGGACATGAAAGCGAGGCAGAATAGCAGGAAACAGATTTCAAGAGGTACGTTGGAATCGCCTTTAAAGCACAGGAAGAGGGGCACAACTTCGACAATGACGCACTTGGCCAAAAAGGGCGTATGCGTTTTCTCCTGAATATATTCAGGAGAAAACGCATACGCCCTTTTTGGCCAAGCAAGCAAGCGGGGAATGCAAATCTGCACTACAAAGAAGTATCACTACCCACCGGTCAAAAGGGACATCCACAAAATGTGTAAAAACCAGAAAGGCAACACAGGCCCTGGAGAAGAAGGAGCCTTGTTATGCTGATGGGCGGGACGTAAATTGCCAACTGCCTCACTGGAGGAGTGCATTGCGTTCCCTAAAACAAGTAAACAACAGAGCTACAGAGCGAAGTGCACTTCCAGTCTAGGGAATATACCTTGGGAAAACTGAAAATCAATAAGACAGAGACACCCCCAAATTTAGGGCTGCACTGCTTACAAGAACCTCAACTTGGGTACACATTAAATATCCCTGGAAATATAAAAATGGTTCAAAAAACTCTGGTATTTATGTACGATGGAATATCCCTCAGCCATGAAATCAATCTCATAAGACCAGGAGCAGCAAAGTGAGTGGATTCAGGTACGATGATTCTAAGTGAAACAAGTCACACAGAAAAAGAAACTTATCCTAAGATATCACTTATGAAGATCCTGTAAACATGGCTACACATGAACAGAGTTAGGAAAGAGAACAGAGTCTCACATCTAGAGAACACTCTTATGCCTGCTTAAGGGGAAAGGAGAAGTGGGGTGATGCATAAAACCAGAGTTTGATATAAGCACCGGTACCATTTCTAAAACCAACTGTGGAATAGACAAGACCTAAACCTTCCTCAGTGAAAGGGACTCAAAACCCCATATTTCCCACAGAGGAATAGATATGACTAGTATGAATCTTAAAACCTATGTATTGATATGTCTCTGTAAGGGAATCAAGTGTGTCTAGACTGGCATAAACATGGCAGCGAGAATGAGCTCAAACCCACTATAAAAAGGAATTTCAAAAACAAAACCAAAAAACAGGGAAATTCTTTACATTTCCTTCAGGGTCTCTGAGGAAACCTGGAATGACCCTATCTACAATGACAGCTGGATGTGGCATAAGGCTGGACACCTGTGACTGAGAGGATTGGTGAGATTGGGTGAGCAAATGCAGACCCTTTAAAGCAAAAATGCATGGCCCCCATTCCATGGGTCCCAACTCTCCATGTTAAAGGGAATATTACTACAGCTATAACATGTACGGGAAACCTAGAGAATGGACACACTGTGAATACAAAAGGTTTCTAAAACTCAACGAGTAGTCCCTCTCCTGGTGCTCCACTTTGACTTTCCAACTGCTTTACTATCAATCCCCCAACTTGGAGAGACAACCCCTTTAAACTCCTGGTTCGCACAGGATGCCAATTGGGCAGAGGATGGAAGGGAAAAGGGAGAACCAATGAGAGAGTAGCTGTTAGGCATTTGGACGGGCACATGCCACTCTAATTTCCCGGCAGGAAGAAGAATTAACCAGAGTCTCAGCCACCCACTGGGAACCAGTATAGGTCCTGAACACAAATTTTGGACTTGCGTACAGCTAACAAAAAACGAGTTGTAAAATGGAGCTCAGGGGCACAGCAATTCACAAACTGGCAGAGTAATAAAGGACAACTATCATCCAAAAATCTGTTGAGGGAAGGCAACGAAGCGGACTTGAAATAGAGACAGAATAGCAGGAAACAGATTTCAAGAGGTACGTTGGAATCGCATTTAAAGCACAGGAGGAGGGGCACAACTTCGACAATGACACACTTGGCCAAAAAGGGCGTATGTGTTTTCTCCTGAATATATTCAGGAGAAAACGCATACGCCCTTTTTGGCCAAGCAAGCAAACGGGCAATGCAAATCTGCACTACAAAGAAGTATCACTTCCCACCGGTCAAAAGGGACATCCACAAAATGTGTAAAACCCAGAAAGGCAAGACAGGCCCTGGAGAAGAGGGAGCCTTGTTATGCTGATGGGTGGGATGTAAATTGCCAACTGCCTCACTGGAGGAGTGCATTGCGTTCCCTAAAACAAGTAAACAACAGGGCTACAGAGGCAAGGGCACTTCCAATCTAGGGAATATACCTTGGGAATCCTGAAAATCAATAAGACAGAGCCACCCCCAAATTTAGGGCTGCACTGCTTACAAGAACTTCAACTTGGGTACCCCTTAAATATCCCAGGAAATATAAAAATGGTTCCAAAAACTGTGGTATTTATGTACGATGGAATATCCCTCAGCCATGAAATCAATGTCATAAGACCAGGAGCAGCAAAGTGAGTGGATTCAGGTACGATGATTCTAAGTGAAATAAGTCACACAGAAAAAGAAACTTATCATAAGATATCACTTATGAAGATCCTGTAAACATGGCTACACATGAACTGAGTTAGGAAAGAGAACAGAGTCTCATATTTAGAAAACACTCTTATGCCTGCTTAAGGGGAAAGGAGAGGTGGGGTGATGCATAAAACCAGAGTTTGATATAAGCACAGGTACCATTTCTATAACCAACTGTGGAATAGACAAGACCTACACCTTCCTCAGTGAAAGGGACTCAAAACCCCATATTTCCCGCAGAGGAATAGATCTGACTAGTAAGAATCTTAAAACCTATGTATTGATATGTCTCTGTAAGGGAATCAAGTGTGTCTAGACTGGCATAAACATGGCAGTGAGAATCAGCTCAAACCCACTATAAAAAGGAATTTCAAAAACAAAACCAAAAAACAGGGAAATTCTTTACATTTCCTTCAGGGTCTCTGATGAAACCTGGAATGACCCTATCTACAATGACAGCTGGATGTGGCATAAGGCTGGACACTTGGGACTGAGAGGATTGGTGAGATTGGGTGAGAAAATGCAGACCCTTTAAAGCAAAAATGCATGGCCCCCATTCCATGGGTCCCAACTCTCCATGTTGAAGGGAATATTACTACAGCTATAAAATGTACGGGAAACTTAGAGAATGGACACACTGTGAATACAAAAGTTTTCTAAAACTCATCGAGTACTCCCTCTCCTGGTGTTCCGGTTTGACTTTCCAACTGCTTTACTATCAATCTCACAACTTGGAGAGACAACCCCTTTAACCTCCTGTTTCGCACAGGTGGCCAATTTCGCAGAGGATGGAAGGGAAGAGAGAGAACCAATGAGAGAGTAGCTGTTAGGCATTTGGACGGGCACATGTCACTCTAATTTCCCAGCAGGAAGAAGAATTAACCAGAGTCTCAGCCACCCACCGGGAACCAGTATAGGTCCTGAACCAAGATTTTGGACTTGCGTACAGTTCACAAAAAACGAGTTGGAAAATGGAGCTCAGGGTCACAGCAATTCACAAACTGGCAGAGTAATAAAAGACAACTATCGTCCAAAAAATCTGTTGAGGGAAGGCAGCGAGGCGGACATGAAAGCGAGGCAGAATAGCAGGAAACAGATTTCAAGAGGTACGTTGGAATCGCCTTTAAAGCACAGGAAGAGGGGCACAACTTCGACAATGACGCACTTGGCGAAAAAGGGCGTATGCGTTTTCTCCTGAATATATTCAGGAGAAAACGCATACGCCCTTTTCGGCCAAGCAAGCAAGCGGGGAATGCAAATCTGCACTACAAAGAAGTATCACTACCCACCGGTCAAAAGGGACATCCACAAAATGTGTAAAAACCAGAAAGGCAAGACAGGCCCTGGAGAAGAGGGAGCCTTGTTATGCTGATGGGCGGGATGTAAATTGCCAACTGCCTCACTGGAGGAGTGCATTGCGTTCCCTAAAACAAGTAAACAACAGAGCTACAGAGCCAAGGGCACTTCCAGTCTAGGGAATATACCTTGGGAAAACTGAAAATCAATAAGACAGAGCCACCCCCAAATTTAGGGCTGCACTGCTTACAAGAACCTCAACATGGGTACACATTAAATATCCCAGGAAATATAAAAATGGTTCAAAAAACTGTGGTATTTATGTACGATGGAATATCCCTCAGCCATGAAATCAATGTCATAAGACCAGGAGCAGCAAAGTGAGTGGATTCAGGTACGATGATTCTATGTGAAACAAGTCACACAGAAAAAGAAACTTATCCTAAGATATCACTTATGAAGATCCTGTAAACATGGCTACTCATGAACAGAGTTAGGAAAGAGAACAGAGACTCACATCTAGAGAACACTCCTATGCCTGCTTAAGGGGAAAGGAGAAGTGGGGTGATGCATAAAACCAGAGTTTGATATAAGCACAGGTACCATTTCTAAAACCAACTGTGGAATAGACAAGACCTACACCTTCCTCAGTGAAAGGGACTCAAAACCCCATATTTCCCGCAGAGGAATAGATCTGACTAGTAAGAATCTTAAAACCTATGTATTGATATGTCTCTGTAAGGGAATCAAGTGTGTCTAGACTGGCATAAACATGGCAGCGAGAATCAGCTCAAACCCACTATAAAAAGGAATTTCAAAAACAAAACCAAAAAACAGGGAAATTCTTTACATTTCCTTCAGGGTCTCTGATGAAACCTGGAATGACCCTATCTACAATGACAGCTGGATGTGGCATAAGGCTGGACACCTGGGACTGAGTGGATTGGTGAGATTGGGTGAGCAAATGCAGACCCTTTAAAGCAAAAATGCATGGCCCCCATTCCATGGGTCCCAACTCTCCATGTTGAAGGGAATATTACTACAGCTATAACATGTACGGGAAACCTAGAGAATGGACACACTGTGAATACAAAACGTTTCTAAAACTCAACGAGTAGTCCCTCTCCTGGTGCTCCGCTTTGACTTTCCAACTGCTTTACTATCAATCTCCCAACTTGGAGAGACAAACCCTTTAACCTCCTGGTTCGCACAGGTTGCCAATTTCGCAGAGGATGGAAGGGAAGAGGGAGAACCAATGAGAGAGTAGCTGTTAGGCATTTGGACGGGCACATGTCACTCTAATTTCCCGGCAGGAAGAAGAATTAACCACAGTCTCAGCCACCCACCGGGAACCAGTATAGGTCCTGAACCAAAATTTTGGACTTGCGTACAGCTCACAAAAAACGAGTTGAAAAATGGAGCTCAGGGGCACAACAATTCACAAACTGGCAGAGTAATAAAGGACAACTATCGTCCAAAAAATCTGTTGAGGGAAGGCAGCGAGGCGGACTTGAAAGAGAGACAGAATAGCAGGAAACAGATTTCAAGAGGTACGTTGGAATCGCCTTTAAAGCACAGGAAGAGGGGCACAACTTCGACAATGATGCACTTGGCCAAAAAGGGCGTATGCGTTTTCTCCTGAATATATTCAGGAGAAAACGCATACGCCCTTTTTGGCCAAGCAAGCAAGCGGGCAATGCAAATCTGCACTACAAAGAAGTATCACTTCTCACCGGTCAAAAGGGACATCCACAAAATGTGTAAAAACCAGAAAGGCAAGACAGGCCCTGGAGAAGTGGGAGCCTTGTTATGCTGATGGGCGGGATGTAAATTGCCAACTGCCTCACTGGAGGAGTGCATTGCGTTCCCTAAAACAAGTAAACAACAGAGCTACAGAGCCAAGGGCACTTCCAGTCTAGGGAATATACCTTGGGAAAACTGAAAATCAATAAGACAGAGCCACACCCAAATTTAGGGCTGCACTGCTTACAAGAACCTCAACTTGGGTACACCTTAAATATCCCAGGAAATATAAAACTGGTTCAAAAAACTGTGGTATTTATGTACGATGGAATATCCCTCAGCCATGAAAACAATGTCATTAGACCAGGAGCAGCAAAGTGAGTGGATTCAGGTACGATGATTCTAAGTCAAATAAGTCACACAGAAAAAGAAACTTATCATAAGATATCACTTATGAAGATCCTGTAAACATGGCTACACATGAACTGAGTTAGGAAAGAGAACAGAGTCTCACATTTAGAACACACTCTTATGCCTGCTTAAGGGGAAAGGAGAGGTGGGGTGATGCATAAAACCACAGTTTGATATAAGCACAGGTACCATTTCTAAAACCAACTGTGGAATAGAGAAGACCTACACCTTCCTCAGTGAAAGGGACTCAAAACCCCATATTTCCCGCAGAGGAATAGATCTGACTAGTAAGAATCTTAAAACCTATGTATTGATATGTCTCTGTAAGGGAATCAAGTGTGTCTAGACTGGCATAAACATGGCAGCGAGAATCAGCTGAAACCCACTATAAAAAGGAATTTCAAAAACAAAACCAAAAAACAGGGAAATTCTGTACATTTCCTTCAGGGTCTCTGATGAAACCTGGAATGACCCTATCTACAATGACAGCTGGATGTGGCATAAGGCTGGACACCTGGGACTGAGAGGATTGGTGAGATTGGGTGAGCAAATGCAGACCCTTTAAGGCAAAAATGCATGGCCCCCATTCCATGGGTCCCAACTCTCCATGTTGAAGGGAATATTACTACAGCTATAACATGTACGGGAAACCTAGAGAATGGACACACTGTGAATACAAAAGGTTTCTAAAACTCAACGAGTAGTCCCTCTCCTGGTGCTCCGCTTTGACTTTCCAACTGCTTTACTATCAATCTCCCAACTTGGAGAGACAAACCCTTTAACCTCCTGGTTCGCACAGGTTGCCAATTTCGCAGAGGATGGAAGGGAAGAGGGAGAACCAATGAGAGAGTAGCTGTTAGGCATTTGGACGGGCACATGTCACTCTAATTTCCCCCAGGAAGAAGAATTAACCACAGTCTCAGCCACCCACCGGGAACCAGTATAGGTCCTGAACCAAAATTTTGGACTTGCGTACAGCTCACAAAAAACGAGTTGATAAATGGAGCTCTGGGGCACAACAATTCACAAACTGGCAGAGTAATAAAGGACAACTATCGTCCAAAAAATCTGTTGAGGGAAGGCAGCGAGGCGGACTTGAAAGAGAGACAGAATAGCAGGAAACAGATTTCAAGAGGTACGTTGGAATCGCATTTAAAGCACAGGAAGAGGGGCACAACTTCGACAATGACGCACTTGGCCAATAAGGGCGTATGCGTTTTCTCCTGAATATATTTAGGAGAAAACGCATACGCCCTTTTTGGCCAAGCAAGCAAGCGGGTAATGCAAATCTGCACTACAAAGAAGTATCACTTCCCACCGGTCAAAAGGGACATCCACAAAATGTGTAAAAACCAGAAAGGCAAGACAGGCCCTGGAGAAGAGGGAGCCTTCTTATGCTGATGGGTGGGATGTAAATTGCCAACTGCCTCATTGGAGGAGTGCATTGCGTTCCCTAAAACAAGTAAACAACAGAGCTACAGAGCCAAGGGCACTTCCAGTCTAGGGAATATACCTTGGGAAAACTGAAAATCAATAAGACAGAGCCACCCCCAAATTTATGGCTGCACTGCTTACAAGAACCTCAACTTGGGTACACATTAAATATCCCAGGAAATATAAAAATGGTTCAAAAAACTGTGGTATTTATGTATGATGGAATATCCCTCAGCCATGAAATCAATGTCATAAGAACAGGAGCAGCAAAGTGAGTGGATTCAGGTACGATGATTCTAAGTGAGATAAGTCACACAGAAAAAGAAACTTATCATAAGATATCACTTATGAAGATCCTGTAAACATGGCTACACATGAACTGAGTTAGGAAAGAGAACAGAGTCTCACATTTAGAACACACTCTTATGCCTGCTTAAGGGGAAAGGAGAGGTGGGGTGATGCATAAAACCAGAGTTTGATATAAGCACAGGTACCATTTCTAAAACCAACTGTGGAATAGACAAGACCTACACCTTCCTCAGTGAAAGGGACTCAAAACCCCATATTTCCCGCAGAGGAATAGATCTGACTAGTAAGAATCTTAAAACCTATGTATTGATATGTCTCTGTAAGGGAATCAAGTGTGTCTAGACTGGCATAAACATGGCAGCGAGAATCAGCTCAAACCCACTATAAAAAGGAATTTCAAAAACAAAACCAAAAAACAGGGAAATTCTTTACATTTCCTTCAGGGTCTCTGATGAAACCTGGAATGACCCTATCTACAATGACAGCTGGATGTGGCATAAGGCTGGACACCTGGGACTGAGAGGATTGGTGAGATTGGGTGAGCAAATGCAGACCCTTTAAAGCAAAAATGCATGGCCCCCATTCCATGGGTCCCAACTCTCCATGTTGAAGGGAATATTACTACAGCTATAACATGTACGGGAAACCTAGAGAATGGACACACTGTGAATACAAAAGGTTTCTAAAACTCAACGAGTAGTCCCTCTCCTGGTGCTCCGCTTTGACTTTCCAACTGCTTTACTATCAATCTCCCAACTTGGAGAGACAAACCCTTTAACCTCCTGGTTCGCACAGGTTGCCAATTTCGCAGAGGATGGAAGGGAAGAGGGAGAACCAATGAGAGAGTAGCTGTTAGGCATTTGGACGGGCACATGTCACTCTAATTTCCCGGCAGTAAGAAGAATTAACCACAGTCTCAGCCACCCACCGGGAACCAGTATAGGTCCTGAACCAAAATTTTGGACTTGCGTACAGCTCACAAAAAACGAGTTGATAAATGGAGCTCTGGGGCACAACAATTCACAAACTGGCAGAGTAATAAAGGACAACTATCGTCCAAAAAATCTGTTGAGGGAAGGCAGCGAGGCGGACTTGAAAGAGAGACAGAATAGCAGGAAACAGATTTCAAGAGGTACGTTGGAATCGCCTTTAAAGCACAGGAAGAGGGGCACAACTTCGACAATGACGCACTTGGCCAATAAGGGCGTATGCGTTTTCTCCTGAATATATTCAGGAGAAAACGCATACGCCCTTTTTGGCCAAGCAAGCAAGCGGGTAATACAAATCTGCACTACAAAGAAGTATCACTTCCCACCGGTCAAAAGGGACATCCACAAAATGTGTAAAAACCAGAAAGGCAAGACAGGCCCTGGAGAAGAGGGAGCCTTCTTATGCTGATGGGTGGGATGTAAATTGCCAACTGCCTCATTGGAGGAGTGCATTGCGTTCCCTAAAACAAGTAAACAACAGAGCTACAGAGCCAAGGGCACTTCCAGTCTAGGGAATATACCTTGGGAAAACTGAAAATCAATAAGACAGAGCCACCCCCAAATTTATGGCTGCACTGCTTACAAGAACCTCAACTTGGGTACACATTAAATATCCCAGGAAATATAAAAATGGTTCAAAAAACTGTGGTATTTATGTATGATGGAATATCCCTCAGCCATGAAATCAATGTCATAAGAACAGGAGCAGCAAAGTGAGTGGATTCAGGTACGATGATTCTAAGTGAGATAAGTCACACAGAAAAAGAAACTTATCATAAGATATCACTTATGAAGATCCTGTAAACATGGCTACACATGAACTGAGTTAGGAAAGAGAACAGAGTCTCACATTTAGAACACACTCTTATGCCTGCTTAAGGGGAAAGGAGAGGTGGGGTGATGCATAAAACCAGAGTTTGATATAAGCACAGGTACCATTTCTAAAACCAACTGTGGAATAGACAAGACCTACACCTTCCTCAGTGAAAGGGACTCAAAACCCCATATTTCCCGCAGAGGAATAGATCTGACTAGTAAGAATCTTAAAACCTATGTATTGATATGTCTCTGTAAGGGAATCAAGTGTGTCTAGACTGGCATAAACATGGCAGCGAGAATCAGCTCAAACCCACTATAAAAAGGAATTTCAAAAACAAAACCAAAAAACAGGGAAATTCTTTACATTTCCTTCAGGGTCTCTGATGAAACCTGGAATGACCCTATCTACAATGACAGCTGGATGTGGCATAAGGCTGGACACCTGGGACTGAGAGGATTGGTGAGATTGGGTGAGCAAATGCAGACCCTTTAAAGCAAAAATGCATGGCCCCCATTCCATGGGTCCCAACTCTCCATGTTGAAGGGAATATTACTACAGCTATAACATGTACGGGAAACCTAGAGAATGGACACACTGTGAATACAAAAGGTTTCTAAAACTCAACGAGTAGTCCCTCTCCTGGTGCTCCGCTTTGACTTTCCAACTGCTTTACTATCAATCTCCCAACTTGGAGAGACAAACCCTTTAACCTCCTGGTTCGCACAGGTTGCCAATTTCGCAGAGGATGGAAGGGAAGAGGGAGAACCAATGAGAGAGTAGCTGTTAGGCATTTTGACGGGCACATGTCACTCTAATTTCCCGGCAGGAAGAAGAATTAACCACAGTCTCAGCCACCCACCGGGAAACAGTATAGGTCCTGAACCAAAATTTTGGACTTGCGTACAGCTCACAAAAAACGAGTTGATAAATGGAGCTCTGGGGCACAACAATTCACAAACTGGCAGAGTAATAAAGGACAACTATCGTCCAAAAAATCTGTTGAGGGAAGGCAGCGAGGCGGACTTGAAAGAGAGACAGAATAGCAGGAAACAGATTTCAAGAGGTACGTTGGAATCGCCTTTAAAGCACAGGAAGAGGGGCACAACTTCGACAATGACGCACTTGGCCAAAAAGGGCGTATGCGTTTTCTCCTGAATATATTTAGGAGAAAACGCATACGCCCTTTTTGGCCAAGCAAGCAAGCGGGTAATGCAAATCTGCACTACAAAGAAGTATCACTTCCCACCGGTCAAAAGGGACATCCACAAAATGTGTAAAAACCAGAAAGGCAAGACAGGCCCTGGAGAAGAGGGAGCCTTCTTATGCTGATGGGTGGGATGTAAATTGCCAACTGCCTCACTGGAGGAGTGTACTGTGCTCCCTAAAACAAGTAAACAACAGAGCTACAGAGCCAAGGGCACTTCCATTCTAGGGAATATACCTTGGGAAAACTGAAAATCAATAAGACAGAGCCACCCCCAAATTTAGGGCTGCACTGCTTACAAGAACCTCAACTTGGGTACACCTTAAATATCCAAGGAAATATAAAAATGGTTCAAAAAATTGTGGTATTTATGTACGATGGAATATCCCTCAGCCATGAAATCAATGTCATAAGACCAGGAGCAGCAAAGTGAGTGGATTCAGGTACGATGATTCTAAGTGAAATAAGTCACACAGGAAAATAAACTTATCATAAGATATCACTTATGAAAATCCTGTAAACATGGCTACACATGAACTGAGTTAGGAAAGAGTACAGTGTCTCACATTTAGAAAACACTCTTATGCCTGCTTAAGGGGAAAGGAGAGGTGGGGTGATGCATAAAACCAGAGTTTGATATAAGCACAGGTACCATTTCTAAAACCAACTGTGGAATAGAAAAGACCTACACCTTCCTCAGTGAAAGGGACTCAAAACCCCATATTTCCCGCAGAGGAATAGATCTGACTAGTAAGAATCTTAAAACCTATGTATTGATATGTCTCTGTAAGGGAATCAAGTGTGTCTAGACTGGCATAAACATGGCAGCGAGAATCAGCTCAAACCCACTATAAAAAGGAATTTCAAAAACAAAACCAAAAAACAGGGAAATTCTTTACATTTCCTTCAGGGTCTCTGATGAAACCTGGAATGACCCTATCTACAATGACAGCTGGATGTGGCATAAGGCTGGACACCTGGGACTGAGAGGATTGGTGAGATTGGGTGAGCAAATGCAGACCCTTTAAAGCAAAAATGCATGGCCCCCATTCCATGGGTCCCAACTCTCCATGTTGAAGGGAATATTACTACAGCTATAACATGTACGGGAAACCTAGAGAATGGACACACTGTGAATACAAAAGGTTTCTAAAACTCAACGAGTAGTCCCTCTCCTGGTGCTCCGCTTTGACTTTCCAACTGCTTTACTATCAATCTCCCAACTTGGAGAGACAAACCCTTTAACCTCCTGGTTTGCACAGGTTGCCAATTTCGCAGAGGATGGAAGGGAAGAGGGAGAACCAATGAGAGAGTAGCTGTTAGGCATTTGGACGGGCACATGTCACTCTAATTTCCCGGCAGGAAGAAGAATTAACCACAGTCTCAGCCACCCACCGGGAACCAGTATAGGTCCTGAACCAAAATTTTGGACTTGCGTACAGCTCACAAAAAACGAGTTGATAAATGGAGCTCTGGGGCACAACAATTCACAAACTGGCAGAGTAATAAAGGACAACTATCGTCCAAAAAATCTGTTGAGGGAAGGCAGCGAGGCGGACTTGAAAGAGAGACAGAATAGCAGGAAACAGATTTCAAGAGGTACGTTGGAATCGCCTTTAAAGCACAGGAAGAGGGGCACAACTTCGACAATGACGCACTTGGCCAAAAAGGGCGTATGCGTTTTCTCCTGAATATATTTAGGAGAAAACGCATACGCCCTTTTTGGCCAAGCAAGCAAGCGGGTAATGCAAATCTGCACTACAAAGAAGTATCACTTCCCACCGGTCAAAAGGGACATCCACAAAATGTGTAAAAACCAGAAAGGCAAGACAGGCCCTGGAGAAGAGGGAGCCTTCTTATGCTGATGGGTGGGATGTAAATTGCCAACTGCCTCATTGGAGGAGTGCATTGCGTTCCCTAAAACAAGTAAACAACAGAGCTACAGAGCCAAGGGCACTTCCAGTCTAGGGAATATACCTTGGGAAAACTGAAAATCAATAAGACAGAGCCACCCCCAAATTTATGGCTGCACTGCTTACAAGAACCTCAACTTGGGTACACATTAAATATCCCAGGAAATATAAAAATGGTTCAAAAAACTGTGGTATTTATGTATGATGGAATATCCCTCAGCCATGAAATCAATGTGATAAGAACAGGAGCAGCAAAGTGAGTGGATTCAGGTACGATGATTCTAAGTGAGATAAGTCACACAGAAAAAGAAACTTATCATAAGATATCACTTATGAAGATCCTGTAAACATGGCTACACATGAACTGAGTTAGGAAAGAGAACAGAGTCTCACATTTAGAACACACTCTTATGCCTGCTTAAGGGGAAAGGAGAGGTGGGGTGATGCATAAAACCAGAGTTTGATATAAGCACAGGTACCATTTCTAAAACCAACTGTGGAATAGACAAGACCTACACCTTCCTCAGTGAAAGGGACTCAAAACCCCATATTTCCCGCAGAGGAATAGATCTGACTAGTAAGAATCTTAAAACCTATGTATTGATATGTCTCTGTAAGGGAATCAAGTGTGTCTAGACTGGCATAAACATGGCAGCGAGAATCAGCTCAAACCCACTATAAAAAGGAATTTCAAAAACAAAACCAAAAAACAGGGAAATTCTTTACATTTCCTTCAGGGTCTCTGATGAAACCTGGAATGACCCTATCTACAATGACAGCTGGATGTGGCATAAGGCTGGACACCTGGGACTGAGAGGATTGGTGAGATTGGGTGAGCAAATGCAGACCCTTTAAAGCAAAAATGCATGGCCCCCATTCCATGGGTCCCAACTCTCCATGTTGAAGGGAATATTACTACAGCTATAACATGTACGGGAAACCTAGAGAATGGACACACTGTGAATACAAAAGGTTTCTAAAACTCAACGAGTAGTCCCTCTCCTGGTGCTCCGCTTTGACTTTCCAACTGCTTTACTATCAATCTCCCAACTTGGAGAGACAAACCCTTTAACTTCCTGGTTCGCACATGTTGCCAATTTCGCAGAGGATGGAAGGGAAGAGGGAGAACCAATGAGAGAGTAGCTGTTAGGCATTTTGACGGGCACATGTCACTCTAATTTCCCGGCAGGAAGAAGAATTAACCACAGTCTCAGCCACCCACCGGGAACCAGTATAGGTCCTGAACCAAAATTTTGGACTTGCGTACAGCTCACAAAAAACGAGTTGATAAATGGAGCTCTGGGGCACAACAATTCACAAACTGGCAGAGTAATAAAGGACAACTATCGTCCAAAAAATCTGTTGAGGGAAGGCAGCGAGGCGGACTTGAAAGAGAGACAGAATAGCAGGAAACAGATTTCAAGAGGTACGTTGGAATCACCTTTAAAGCACAGGAAGAGGGGCACCACTTCGACAATGACGCACTTGGCCAAAAAGGGCGTATGCGTTTTCTCCTGAATATATTTAGGAGAAAACGCATACGCCCTTTTTGGCCAAGCAAGCAAGCGGGTAATGCAAATCTGCACTACAAAGAAGTATCACTTCCCACCGGTCAAAAGGGACATCCACAAAATGTGTAAAAACCAGAAAGGCAAGACAGGCCCTGGAGAAGAGGGAGCCTTCTTATGCTGATGGGTGGGATGTAAATTGCCAACTGCCTCACTGGAGGAGTGTACTGTGCTCCCTAAAACAAGTAAACAACAGAGCTACAGAGCCAAGGGCACTTCCATTCTAGGGAATATACCTTGGGAAAACTGAAAATCAATAAGACAGAGCCACCCCCAAATTTAGGGCTGCACTGCTTACAAGAACCTCAACTTGGGTACACCTTAAATATCCCAGGAAATATAAAAATGGTTCAAAAAATTGTGGTATTTATGTACGATGGAATATCCCTCAGCCATGAAATCAATGTCATAAGACCAGGAGCAGCAAAGTGAGTGGATTCAGGTACGATGATTCTAAGTGAAATAAGTCACACAGGAAAATAAACTTATCATAAGATATCACTTATGAAAATCCTGTAAACATGGCTACACATGAACTGAGTTAGGAAAGAGTACAGTGTCTCACATTTAGAAAACACTCTTATGCCTGCTTAAGGGGAAAGGAGAGGTGGGGTGATGCATAAAACCAGAGTTTGATATAAGCACAGGTACCATTTCTAAAACCAACTGTGGAATAGAAAAGACCTACACCTTCCTCAGTGAAAGGGACTCAAAACCCCATATTTCCCGCAGAGGAATAGATCTGACTAGTAAGAATCTTAAAACCTATGTATTGATATGTCTCTGTAAGGGAATCCAGTGTGTCTAGACTGGCATAAACATGGCAGCGAGAATCAGCTCAAACCCACTATAAAAAGGAATTTCAAAAACAAAACCAAAAAACAGGGAAATTCTTTACATTTCCTTCAGGGTCTCTGATGAAACCTGGAATGACCCTATCTACAATGACAGCTGGATGTGGCATAAGGCTGGACACCTGGGACTGAAAGGATTGGTGAGATTGGGTGAGCAAATGCAGACCCTTTAAAGCAAAAATGCATGGCCCCCATTCCATGGGTCCCAACTCTCCATGTTGAAGGGAATATTACTACAGCTATAACATGTACGGGAAACCTAGAGAATGGACACACTGTGAATACAAAAGGTTTCTAAAACTCAACGAGTAGTCCCTCTCCTGGTGCTCCGCTTTGACTTTCCAACTGCTTTACTATCAATCTCCCAACTTGGAGAGACAAACCCTTTAACCTCCTGGTTCGCACAGGTTGCCAATTTCGCAGAGGATGGAAGGGAAGAGGGAGAACCAATGAGAGAGTAGCTGTTAGGCATTTGGACGGGCACATGTCACTCTAATTTCCCGGCAGGAAGAAGAATTAACCACAGTCTCAGCCACCCACCGGGAACCAGTATAGGTCCTGAACCAAAATTTTGGACTTGCGTACAGCTCACAAAAAACGAGTTGATAAATGGAGCTCTGGGGCACAACAATTCACAAACTGGCAGAGTAATAAAGGACAACTATCGTCCAAAAAATCTGTTGAGGGAAGGCAGCGAGGCGGACTTGAAAGAGAGACAGAATAGCAGGAAACAGATTTCAAGAGGTACGTTGGAATCGCCTTTAAAGCACAGGAAGAAGGGCACAACTTCGACAATGACGCACTTGGCCAAAAAGGGCGTATGCGTTTTCTCCTGAATATATTTAGGAGAAAACGCATACGCCCTTTTTGGCCAAGCAAGCAAGCGGGTAATGCAAATCTGCACTACAAAGAAGTATCACTTCCCACCGGTCAAAAGGGACATCCACAAAATGTGTAAAAACCAGAAAGGCAAGACAGGCCCTGGAGAAGAGGGAGCCTTCTTATGCTGATGGGTGGGATGTAAATTGCCAACTGCCTCATTGGAGGAGTGCATTGCGTTCCCTAAAACAAGTAAACAACAGAGCTACAGAGCCAAGGGCACTTCCAGTCTAGGGAATATACCTTGGGAAAACTGAAAATCAATAAGACAGAGCCACCCCCAAATTTATGGCTGCACTGCTTACAAGAACCTCAACTTGGGTACACATTAAATATCCCAGGAAATATAAAAATGGTTCAAAAAACTGTGGTATTTATGTATGATGGAATATCCCTCAGCCATGAAATCAATGTCATAAGAACAGGAGCAGCAAAGTGAGTGGATTCAGGTACGATGATTCTAAGTGAGATAAGTCACACAGAAAAAGAAACTTATCATAAGATATCACTTATGAAGATCATGTAAACATGGCTACACATGAACTGAGTTAGGAAAGAGAACAGAGTCTCACATTTAGAACACACTCTTATGCCTGCTCAAGGGGAAAGGAGAGGTGGGGTGATGCATAAAACCAGAGTTTGATATAAGCACAGGTACCATTTCTAAAACCAACTGTGGAATAGACAATACCTACACCTTCCTCAGTGAAAGGGACTCAAAACCCCATATTTCCCGCAGAGGAATAGATCTGACTAGTAAGAATCTTAAAACCTATGTATTGATATGTCTCTGTAAGGGAATCAAGTGTGTCTAGACTGGCATAAACATGGCAGCGAGAATCAGCTCAAACCCACTATAAAAAGGAATTTCAAAAACAAAACCAAAAAACAGGGAAATTCTTTACATTTCCTTCAGGGTCTCTGATGAAACCTGGAATGACCCTATCTACAATGACAGCTGGATGTGGCATAAGGCTGGACACCTGGGACTGAGAGGATTGGTGAGATTGGGTGAGCAAATGCAGACCCTTTAAAGCAAAAATGCATGGCCCCCATTCCATGGGTCCCAACTCTCCATGTTGAAGGGAATATTACTACAGCTATAACATGTACGGGAAACCTAGAGAATGGACACACTG
The DNA here is from genome assembly GCF_964165515.1 of Mesoplodon bidens. Lineage (NCBI taxonomy): Eukaryota > Metazoa > Chordata > Mammalia > Artiodactyla > Ziphiidae > Mesoplodon > Mesoplodon bidens. The sequence continues at coordinate 3,631,513 of NW_027671488.1, read as the reverse complement.
TGAATACAAAAGGTTTCTAAAACTCAACGAGTAGTCCCTCTCCTGGTGCTCCGCTTTGACTTTCCAACTGCTTTACTATCAATCTCCCAACTTGGAGAGACAAACCCTTTAACCTCCTGGTTCGCACAGGTTGCCAATTTCGCAGAGGATGGAAGGGAAGAGGGAGAACCAATGAGAGAGTAGCTGTTAGGCATTTGGACGGGCACATGTCACTCTAATTTCCCGGCAGGAAGAAGAATTAACCACAGTCTCAGCCACCCACCGGGAACCAGTATAGGTCCTGAACCAAAATTTTGGACTTGCGTACAGCTCACAAAAAACGAGTTGATAAATGGAGCTCTGGGGCACAACAATTCACAAACTGGCAGAGTAATAAAGGACAACTATCGTCCAAAAAATCTGTTGAGGGAAGGCAGCGAGGCGGACTTGAAAGAGAGACAGAATAGCAGGAAACAGATTTCAAGAGGTACGTTGGAATCGCCTTTAAAGCACAGGAAGAGGGGCACAACTTCGACAATGACGCACTTGGCCAAAAAGGGCGTATGCGTTTTCTCCTGAATATATTTAGGAGAAAACGCATACGCCCTTTTTGGCCAAGCAAGCAAGCGGGTAATGCAAATCTGCACTACAAAGAAGTATCACTTCCCACCGGTCAAAAGGGACATCCACAAAATGTGTAAAAACCAGAAAGGCAAGACAGGCCCTGGAGAAGAGGGAGCCTTCTTATGCTGATGGGTGGGATGTAAATTGCCAACTGCCTCATTGGAGGAGTGCATTGCGTTCCCTAAAACAAGTAAACAACAGAGCTACAGAGCCAAGGGCACTTCCAGTCTAGGGAATATACCTTGGGAAAACTGAAAATCAATAAGACAGAGCCACCCCCAAATTTATGGCTGCACTGCTTACAAGAACCTCAACTTGGGTACACATTAAATATCCCAGGAAATATAAAAATGGTTCAAAAAACTGTGGTATTTATGTATGATGGAATATCCCTCAGCCATGAAATCAATGTCATAAGAACAGGAGCAGCAAAGTGAGTGGATTCAGGTACGATGATTCTAAGTGAGATAAGTCACACAGAAAAAGAAACTTATCATAAGATATCACTTATGAAGATCCTGTAAACATGGCTACACATGAACTGAGTTAGGAAAGAGAACAGAGTCTCACATTTAGAACACACTCTTATGCCTGCTTAAGGGGAAAGGAGAGGTGGGGTGATGCATAAAACCAGAGTTTGATATAAGCACAGGTACCATTTCTAAAACCAACTGTGGAATAGACAATACCTACACCTTCCTCAGTGAAAGGGACTCAAAACCCCATATTTCCCGCAGAGGAATAGATCTGACTAGTAAGAATCTTAAAACCTATGTATTGATATGTCTCTGTAAGGGAATCAAGTGTGTCTAGACTGGCATAAACATGGCAGCGAGAATCAGCTCAAACCCACTATAAAAAGGAATTTCAAAAACAAAACCAAAAAACAGGGAAATTCTTTACATTTCCTTCAGGGTCTCTGATGAAACCTGGAATGACCCTATCTACAATGACAGCTGGATGTGGCATAAGGCTGGACACCTGGGACTGAGAGGATTGGTGAGATTGGGTGAGCAAATGCAGACCCTTTAAAGCAAAAATGCATGGCCCCCATTCCATGGGTCCCAACTCTCCATGTTGAAGGGAATATTACTACAGCTATAACATGTACGGGAAACCTAGAGAATGGACACACTGTGAATACAAAAGGTTTCTAAAACTCAACGAGTAGTCCCTCTCCTGGTGCTCCGCTTTGACTTTCCAACTGCTTTACTATCAATCTCCCAACTTGGAGAGACAAACCCTTTAACCTCCTGGTTCGCACAGGTTGCCAATTTCGCAGAGGATGGAAGGGAAGAGGGAGAACCAATGAGAGAGTAGCTGTTAGGTATTTTGACGGGCACATGTCACTCTAATTTCCCGGCAGGAAGAAGAATTAACCACAGTCTCAGCCACCCACCGGGAAACAGTATAGGTCCTGAACCAAAATTTTGGACTTGCGTACAGCTCACAAAAAACGAGTTGATAAATGGAGCTCTGGGGCACAACAATTCACAAACTGGCAGAGTAATAAAGGACAACTATCGTCCAAAAAATCTGTTGAGGGAAGGCAGCGAGGCGGACTTGAAAGAGAGACAGAATAGCAGGAAACAGATTTCAAGAGGTACGTTGGAATCGCCTTTAAAGCACAGGAAGAGGGGCACAACTTCGACAATGACGCACTTGGCCAAAAAGGGCGTATGCGTTTTCTCCTGAATATATTTAGGAGAAAACGCATACGCCCTTTTTGGCCAAGCAAGCAAGCGGGTAATGCAAATCTGCACTACAAAGAAGTATCACTTCCCACCGGTCAAAAGGGACATCCACAAAATGTGTAAAAACCAGAAAGGCAAGACAGGCCCTGGAGAAGAGGGAGCCTTCTTATGCTGATGGGTGGGATGTAAATTGCCAACTGCCTCACTGGAGGAGTGTACTGTGCTCCCTAAAACAAGTAAACAACAGAGCTACAGAGCCAAGGGCACTTCCATTCTAGGGAATATACCTTGGGAAAACTGAAAATCAATAAGACAGAGCCACCCCCAAATTTAGGGCTGCACTGCTTACAAGAACCTCAACTTGGGTACACCTTAAATATCCAAGGAAATATAAAAATGGTTCAAAAAATTGTGGTATTTATGTACGATGGAATATCCCTCAGCCATGAAATCAATGTCATAAGACCAGGAGCAGCAAAGTGAGTGGATTCAGGTACGATGATTCTAAGTGAAATAAGTCACACAGGAAAATAAACTTATCATAAGATATCACTTATGAAAATCCTGTAAACATGGCTACACATGAACTGAGTTAGGAAAGAGTACAGTGTCTCACATTTAGAAAACACTCTTATGCCTGCTTAAGGGGAAAGGAGAGGTGGGGTGATGCATAAAACCAGAGTTTGATATAAGCACAGGTACCATTTCTAAAACCAACTGTGGAATAGAAAAGACCTACACCTTCCTCAGTGAAAGGGACTCAAAACCCCATATTTCCCGCAGAGGAATAGATCTGACTAGTAAGAATCTTAAAACCTATGTATTGATATGTCTCTGTAAGGGAATCAAGTGTGTCTAGACTGGCATAAACATGGCAGCGAGAATCAGCTCAAACCCACTATAAAAAGGAATTTCAAAAACAAAACCAAAAAACAGGGAAATTCTTTACATTTCCTTCAGGGTCTCTGATGAAACCTGGAATGACCCTATCTACAATGACAGCTGGATGTGGCATAAGGCTGGACACCTGGGACTGAGAGGATTGGTGAGATTGGGTGAGCAAATGCAGACCCTTTAAAGCAAAAATGCATGGCCCCCATTCCATGGGTCCCAACTCTCCATGTTGAAGGGAATATTACTACAGCTATAACATGTACGGGAAACCTAGAGAATGGACACACTGTGAATACAAAAGGTTTCTAAAACTCAACGAGTAGTCCCTCTCCTGGTGCTCCGCTTTGACTTTCCAACTGCTTTACTATCAATCTCCCAACTTGGAGAGACAAACCCTTTAACCTCCTGGTTCGCACAGGTTGCCAATTTCGCAGAGGATGGAAGGGAAGAGGGAGAACCAATGAGAGAGTAGCTGTTAGGCATTTGGACGGGCACATGTCACTCTAATTTCCCGGCAGGAAGAAGAATTAACCACAGTCTCAGCCACCCACCGGGAACCAGTATAGGTCCTGAACCAAAATTTTGGACTTGCGTACAGCTCACAAAAAACGAGTTGATAAATGGAGCTCTGGGGCACAACAATTCACAAACTGGCAGAGTAATAAAGGACAACTATCGTCCAAAAAATCTGTTGAGGGAAGGCAGCGAGGCGGACTTGAAAGAGAGACAGAATAGCAGGAAACAGATTTCAAGAGGTACGTTGGAATCGCCTTTAAAGCACAGGAAGAGGGGCACAACTTCGACAATGACGCACTTGGCCAATAAGGGCGTATGCGTTTTCTCCTGAATATATTTAGGAGAAAACGCATACGCCCTTTTTGGCCAAGCAAGCAAGCGGGTAATGCAAATCTGCACTACAAAGAAGTATCACTTCCCACCGGTCAAAAGGGACATCCACAAAATGTGTAAAAACCAGAAAGGCAAGACAGGCCCTGGAGAAGAGGGAGCCTTCTTATGCTGATGGGTGGGATGTAAATTGCCAACTGCCTCATTGGAGGAGTGCATTGCGTTCCCTAAAACAAGTAAACAACAGAGCTACAGAGCCAAGGGCACTTCCAGTCTAGGGAATATACCTTGGGAAAACTGAAAATCAATAAGACAGAGCCACCCCCAAATTTATGGCTGCACTGCTTACAAGAACCTCAACTTGGGTACACATTAAATATCCCAGGAAATATAAAAATGGTTCAAAAAACTGTGGTATTTATGTATGATGGAATATCCCTCAGCCATGAAATCAATGTCATAAGAACAGGAGCAGCAAAGTGAGTGGATTCAGGTACGATGATTCTAAGTGAGATAAGTCACACAGAAAAAGAAACTTATCATAAGATATCACTTATGAAGATCCTGTAAACATGGCTACACATGAACTGAGTTAGGAAAGAGAACAGAGTCTCACATTTAGAACACACTCTTATGCCTGCTTAAGGGGAAAGGAGAGGTGGGGTGATGCATAAAACCAGAGTTTGATATAAGCACAGGTACCATTTCTAAAACCAACTGTGGAATAGACAAGACCTACACCTTCCTCAGTGAAAGGGACTCAAAACCCCATATTTCCCGCAGAGGAATAGATCTGACTAGTAAGAATCTTAAAACCTATGTATTGATATGTCTCTGTAAGGGAATCAAGTGTGTCTAGACTGGCATAAACATGGCAGCGAGAATCAGCTCAAACCCACTATAAAAAGGAATTTCAAAAACAAAACCAAAAAACAGGGAAATTCTTTACATTTCCTTCAGGGTCTCTGATGAAACCTGGAATGACCCTATCTACAATGACAGCTGGATGTGGCATAAGGCTGGACACCTGGGACTGAGAGGATTGGTGAGATTGGGTGAGCAAATGCAGACCCTTTAAAGCAAAAATGCATGGCCCCCATTCCATGGGTCCCAACTCTCCATGTTGAAGGGAATATTACTACAGCTATAACATGTACGGGAAACCTAGAGAATGGACACACTGTGAATACAAAAGGTTTCTAAAACTCAACGAGTAGTCCCTCTCCTGGTGCTCCGCTTTGACTTTCCAACTGCTTTACTATCAATCTCCCAACTTGGAGAGACAAACCCTTTAACCTCCTGGTTCGCACAGGTTGCCAATTTCGCAGAGGATGGAAGGGAAGAGGGAGAACCAATGAGAGAGTAGCTGTTAGGCATTTTGACGGGCACATGTCACTCTAATTTCCCGGCAGGAAGAAGAATTAACCACAGTCTCAGCCACCCACCGGGAAACAGTATAGGTCCTGAACCAAAATTTTGGACTTGCGTACAGCTCACAAAAAACGAGTTGATAAATGGAGCTCTGGGGCACAACAATTCACAAACTGGCAGAGTAATAAAGGACAACTATCGTCCAAAAAATCTGTTGAGGGAAGGCAGCGAGGCGGACTTGAAAGAGAGACAGAATAGCAGGAAACAGATTTCAAGAGGTACGTTGGAATCGCCTTTAAAGCACAGGAAGAGGGGCACCACTTCGGCAATGACGCACTTGGCCAAAAAGGGCGTATGCGTTTTCTCCTGAATATATTTAGGAGAAAACGCATACGCCCTTTTTGGCCAAGCAAGCAAGCGGGTAATGCAAATCTGCACTACAAAGAAGTATCACTTCCCACCGGTCAAAAGGGACATCCACAAAATGTGTAAAAACCAGAAAGGCAAGACAGGCCCTGGAGAAGAGGGAGCCTTCTTATGCTGATGGGTGGGATGTAAATTGCCAACTGCCTCACTGGAGGAGTGTACTGTGCTCCCTAAAACAAGTAAACAACAGAGCTACAGAGCCAAGGGCACTTCCATTCTAGGGAATATACCTTGGGAAAACTGAAAATCAATAAGACAGAGCCACCCCCAAATTTAGGGCTGCACTGCTTACAAGAACCTCAACTTGGGTACACCTTAAATATCCCAGGAAATATAAAAATGGTTCAAAAAATTGTGGTATTTATGTACGATGGAATATCCCTCAGCCATGAAATCAATGTCATAAGACCAGGAGCAGCAAAGTGAGTGGATTCAGGTACGATGATTCTAAGTGAAATAAGTCACACAGGAAAATAAACTTATCATAAGATATCACTTATGAAAATCCTGTAAACATGGCTACACATGAACTGAGTTAGGAAAGAGTACAGTGTCTCACATTTAGAAAACACTCTTATGCCTGCTTAAGGGGAAAGGAGAGGTGGGGTGATGCATAAAACCAGAGTTTGATATAAGCACAGGTACCATTTCTAAAACCAACTGTGGAATAGAAAAGACCTACACCTTCCTCAGTGAAAGGGACTCAAAACCCCATATTTCCCGCAGAGGAATAGATCTGACTAGTAAGAATCTTAAAACCTATGTATTGATATGTCTCTGTAAGGGAATCCAGTGTGTCTAGACTGGCATAAACATGGCAGCGAGAATCAGCTCAAACCCACTATAAAAAGGAATTTCAAAAACAAAACCAAAAAACAGGGAAATTCTTTACATTTCCTTCAGGGTCTCTGATGAAACCTGGAATGACCCTATCTACAATGACAGCTGGATGTGGCATAAGGCTGGACACCTGGGACTGAGAGGATTGGTGAGATTGGGTGAGCAAATGCAGACCCTTTAAAGCAAAAATGCATGGCCCCCATTCCATGGGTCCCAACTCTCCATGTTGAAGGGAATATTACTACAGCTATAACATGTACGGGAAACCTAGAGAATGGACACACTGTGAATACAAAAGGTTTCTAAAACTCAACGAGTAGTCCCTCTCCTGGTGCTCCGCTTTGACTTTCCAACTGCTTTACTATCAATCTCCCAACTTGGAGAGACAAACCCTTTAACCTCCTGGTTCGCACAGGTTGCCAATTTCGCAGAGGATGGAAGGGAAGAGGGAGAACCAAGGAGAGAGTAGCTGTTAGGCATTTGGACGGGCACATGTCACTCTAATTTCCCGGCAGGAAGAAGAATTAACCACAGTCTCAGCCACCCACCGGGAACCAGTATAGGTCCTGAACCAAAATTTTGGACTTGCGTACAGCTCACAAAAAACGAGTTGATAAATGGAGCTCTGGGGCACAACAATTCACAAACTGGCAGAGTAATAAAGGACAACTATCGTCCAAAAAATCTGTTGAGGGAAGGCAGCGAGGCGGACTTGAAAGAGAGACAGAATAGCAGGAAACAGATTTCAAGAGGTACGTTGGAATCGCCTTTAAAGCACAGGAAGAGGGGCACAACTTCGACAATGACGCACTTGGCCAAAAAGGGCGTATGCGTTTTCTCCTGAATATATTTAGGAGAAAACGCATACGCCCTTTTTGGCCAAGCAAGCAAGCGGGTAATGCAAATCTGCACTACAAAGAAGTATCACTTCCCACCGGTCAAAAGGGACATCCACAAAATGTGTAAAAACCAGAAAGGCAAGACAGGCCCTGGAGAAGAGGGAGCCTTCTTATGCTGATGGGTGGGATGTAAATTGCCAACTGCCTCATTGGAGGAGTGCATTGCGTTCCCTAAAACAAGTAAACAACGGAGCTACAGAGCCAAGGGCACTTCCAGTCTAGGGAATATACCTTGGGAAAACTGAAAATCAATAAGACAGAGCCACCCCCAAATTTATGGCTGCACTGCTTACAAGAACCTCAACTTGGGTACACATTAAATATCCCAGGAAATATAAAAATGGTTCAAAAAACTGTGGTATTTATGTATGATGGAATATCCCTCAGCCATGAAATCAATGTCATAAGAACAGGAGCAGCAAAGTGAGTGGATTCAGGTACGATGATTCTAAGTGAGATAAGTCACACAGAAAAAGAAACTTATCATAAGATATCACTTATGAAGATCCTGTAAACATGGCTACACATGAACTGAGTTAGGAAAGAGAACAGAGTCTCACATTTAGAACACACTCTTATGCCTGCTTAAGGGGAAAGGAGAGGTGGGGTGATGCATAAAACCAGAGTTTGATATAAGCACAGGTACCATTTCTAAAACCAACTGTGGAATAGACAATACCTACACCTTCCTCAGTGAAAGGGACTCAAAACCCCATATTTCCCGCAGAGGAATAGATCTGACTAGTAAGAATCTTAAAACCTATGTATTGATATGTCTCTGTAAGGGAATCAAGTGTGTCTAGACTGGCATAAACATGGCAGCGAGAATCAGCTCAAACCCACTATAAAAAGGAATTTCAAAAACAAAACCAAAAAACAGGGAAATTCTTTACATTTCCTTCAGGGTCTCTGATGAAACCTGGAATGACCCTATCTACAATGACAGCTGGATGTGGCATAAGGCTGGACACCTGGGACTGAGAGGATTGGTGAGATTGGGTGAGCAAATGCAGACCCTTTAAAGCAAAAATGCATGGCCCCCATTCCATGGGTCCCAACTCTCCATGTTGAAGGGAATATTACTACAGCTATGACATGTACGGGAAACCTAGAGAATGGACACACTGTGAATACAAAAGGTTTCTAAAACTCAACGAGTAGTCCCTCTCCTGGTGCTCCGCTTTGACTTTCCAACTGCTTTACTATCAATCTCCCAACTTGGAGAGACAAACCCTTTAACCTCCTGGTTCGCACAGGTTGCCAATTTCGCAGAGGATGGAAGGGAAGAGGGAGAACCAATGAGAGAGTAGCTGTTAGGCATTTTGACGGGCACATGTCACTCTAATTTCCCGGCAGGAAGAAGAATTAACCAGAGTCTCAGCCACCCACCGGGAACCAGTATAGGTCCTGAACCAAAATTTTGGACTTGTGTACAGCTCACAAAAAACGAGTTGAAAAATGGAGCTCAGGGGCACAGCAATTCACAAACTGGCAGAGTAATAAAGGACAACTATCGTCCAAAAAATCTGTTGAGGGAAGGCAGCGAGGCAGACTTGAAAGAGAGACAGAATAGCAGGAAACAGATTTCAAGAGGTACGTTGGAATCGCCTTTAAAGCACAGGAAGAGGGTCACAACTTCGACAATGACGAACTTGGCCAAAAAGGGCGTATGCGTTTTATCCTGAATATATTCAAGAGAAAACGCATATGCCCTTTTTGGCCAAGCAAGCAAGCGGGCAATGCAAATCTGCACTACAAAGAAGTATCACTTCCCACCGGTCAAAAGGGACATCCACAAATGTGTAAAAACCAGAAAGGCAAGACAGGCCCTGGAGAAGAGGGAGCCTTCTTATGCTGATGGGTGGGATGTAAATTGCCAACTGCCTCACTGGAGGAGTGCATTGCGTTCCCTAAAACAAGTAAACAACAGAGCTACAGAGCCAAGGGCACTTCCAGTCTAGGGAATATACCTTGGGAAAACTGAAAATCAATAAGACAGAGCCACCCCCAAATTTATGGCTGCACTGCTTACAAGAACCTCAACTTGGGTACACCTTAAATATCCCAGTAAATACAAAAATGGTTCAAAAAACTGTGGTATTTATGTATGATGGAATATCCCTCAGCCATGAAATCAATGTCATAAGAACAGGAGCAGCAAAGTGAGTGGATTCAGGTACGATGATTCTAAGTGAGATAAGTCACACAGAAAAAGAAACTTATCATAAGATATCACTTATGAAGATCCTGTAAACATGGCTACACATGAACTGAGTTAGGAAAGAGAACAGAGTCTCACATTTAGAAAACACTCTTATGCCTGCTTAAGGGGAAAGGAGAGGTGGGGTGATGCATAAAACCAGAGTTTGATATAAGCACAGGTACCATTTCTAAAACCAACTGTGGAATAGACAAGACCTACACCTTCCTCAGTGAAAGGGACTCAAAACCCCATATTTCCCGCAGAGGAATAGATCTGACTAGTAAGAATCTTAAAACCTATGTACTGATATGTCTCTGTAAGGGAATCAAGTGTGTCTAGACTGGCATAAACATGGCAGCGAGAATCAGCTCAAACCCACTATAAAAAGGAATTTCAAAAACAAAACCAAAAAACAGGGAAGTTCTTTATATTTCCTTCAGGGTCTCTGATGAAACCTGGAATGACCCTATCTACAATGACAGCTGGATGTGGCATAAGGCTGGACACCTGGGACTGAGAGGATTGGTGAGATTGGGGGAGCAAATGCAGACCCTTTAAAGCAAAAATGAATGGCCCCCATTCCTTGGGTCCCAACTCTCCATGTTGAAGGGAATATTACTACAGCTATAAAATGTACGGGAAACCTAGAGAATGGACACACTGTGAATACAAATGTTTTCTAAAACTCAACGAGTAGTCCCTCTCCTGGTGCTCCGGTTTGACTTTCCAAATGCTTTACTATCAATCTCCCAACTTGGAGAGACAACCCCTTTAACCTCCTGGTTCGCACAGGTTGCCAATTTCGCAGAGGATGGAAGGGAAGAGGGAGAACCAATGAGAGAGTAGCTGTTAGGCATTTGGACGGGCACATGTCACTCTAATTTCCCGGCAGGAAGAAGAATTAACCACAGTCTCAGCCACCCACCGGGAACCAGTATAGGTCCTGAACCAAAATTTTGGACTTGCGTACAGCTCACAAAAAACGAGTTGAAAAATGGAGCTCAGGGGCACAGCAATTCACAAAATGGCAGAGTAATAAAGGACATCTATCGTCCAAAAATCTGTTGAGGGAAGGCAACGAGGCGGACTTGAAAGCGAGGCAGAATAGCAGGAAACAGATTTCAAGAGGTACGTTGGAATCGCCTTTAAAGCACAGGGATAGGGGCACAACTTCGACAATGACGCACTTGGCCAAAAAGGGCGTATGCGTTTTCTCCTGAATATATTCAGGAGAAAACGCATACTACCTTTTTGGCCAAGCAAGCAAGCGGGCAATGCAAATCTGCACTACAAAGAAGTATCACTTCCCAGCGGTCAAAAGGGACATCCAGAAATGTGTAAAAACCAGAAAGGCAAAACAGGCCCTGGAGAAGAGGGAGCCTTGTTATGCTGATGGGCGGGATGTAAATTGCCAACTGCCTCACTGGAGGAGTGCATTGCGTTCCCTAAAACAAGTAAACAACAGAGCTACAGAGCCAAGGGCACTTCCAGTCTAGGGAATATACATTGGGAAAACTGAAAATCAATAAGACAGAGCCACCACCAAATTTAGGGCTGCACTGCTTACAAGAACCTCAACTTGGGTAAACCTTAAATATCCCAGGAAATGTAAAAATGGTTCAAAAATCTGTGGTATTTACGTACGATGGAATATCCCTCAGCCATGAAATCAATGTCATAAGACCAGGAGCAGCAAAGTGAGTGGATGCAGGTACGATGATTCTAAGTGAAATAAGTCACACAGAGAAGGAAACTTATCATAAGATATCACTTATGAAGATCCTGTAAACATGGCTACACATGAACTGAGTTAGGAAAGAGAACAGAGTCTCACATTTAGAAAACACTCTTATGCCTGCTTAAGGGGAAAGGAGAGGTGGGGTGATGCATAAAACCAGAGTTTGATATAAGCACAGGTACCATTTCTATAACCAACTGTGGAATAGCCAAGACCTACACCTTCCTCAGTGAAAGGGACTCAAAACCCCATATTTCCCACAGAGGAATACAACTGACTAGTAAGAATCTTAAAACCTATGTATAGATATGTCTCTGTAAGGGAATCCAGTGTGTCTAGACTGGCATAAACATGGCAGCGAGAATCAGCTCAAACCCACTATAAAAAGGAATTTCAAAAACAAAACCAAAAAACACGGAAATTCTTTACATTTCCTTCAGGGTCTCTGATGAAACTTGGAATGACCCTATCTACAATGACAGCTGGATGTGGCATAAGGCTGGACACCTGGGACTGAGAGGATTGGTGAGATTGGGTGAGCAAATGCAGACCCTTTAAAGCAAAAATGCATGGCCCCCATTCCATGGGTCCCAACTCTCCATCTTGAAGGGAATATTACTACAGCTATAACATGTACCGGAAACCTAGAGAATGGACACACTGTGAATACAAAAGGTTTCTAAAACTCAACGAGTACTCCCTCTCCTGATGCTCCGCTTTGACTTTCCAACTGCTTTACTATCAATCTCCCAACTTGGAGAGACAACCCCTTTAACCTCCTGGTTCGCACAGGTTGCCAATTTCGCAGAGGATGAAAGGGAAGAGGGAGAACCAATGAGAGAGTAGCTATTAGGCACTTGGACGGGCACATGTCACTCTAATTTCTTGGCAGGAAGAAGAATTAACCAGAGTCTAAGCCACCCAACGGGAACCAGTATAGGTCCTGAACCAAAATTTGGACTTACGTACAGGTCACAAAAAACGAGTTGAAAAATGGAGCTCAGGGGCACAGCAATTCACAAACTGGCAGAGTTATAAAGGACAACTATCGTCCAAAAAATCTGTTGAGGGAAGGCAGCGAGGAGGACTTGAAAGAGAGACAGAATAGCAAGAAACAGATTTCAAGAGGTACGTTGGAATCGCCTTTAAAGCACAGGAAGAGGGGCACAATTTCGACAATGACGCACTTGGCCAAAAAGGGCGTATGCGTTTTCTCCTGAATATATTCAGGAGAAAAAGCATACGCCCTTTTTGGCCAAGCAAGCAAGCGGGCAATGCAAATCTGCACTACAAAGAAGTATCACTTCCCACCGGTCAAAAGGGACATCCACAAATGTGTAAAAACCAGAAAGGCAAGACAGACCCTGGAGAAGAGGGGGCCTTGTTATGCTGACTGGCGGGATGTATATTACCAACTGCCTCACTGGAGGAGTGCATTGCGTTCCCTAAAACAAGTAAACAACAGAGCTACAGAGCCAAGGGCACTTCATGTCTAGGGAATATACCTTGGGAAAACTGAAAATCAATAAGACAGAGCCACGCCCAAATTTAGGGCTGCACTGCTAACAAGAACCTCAACTTGGGTACACCTTAAATATCCCAGGAAATATAAAAATGGTTCAAAAAATTGTGGTATTTATGTACGATGGAATATCCCTCAGCCATGAAATCAATGTCATTAGACCAGGAGCAGCAAAGTGAGTGGATTCAGGTACGATGATTCTAAGTGAAATAAGTCACACAGAAAAAGAAACTTATCATAAGATATCACTTATGAAAATCCTGTAAACATGGCTACACATGAACTGAGTTAGGAAAGAGTACAGTGTCTCACATTTAGAAAACACTCTTATGCCTGCTTAAGGGGAAAGGAGAGGTGGGGTGATGCATAAAACCAGAGTTTGATATAAGCACAGGTACCATTTCTAAAACCAACTGTGGAATAGAAAAGACCTACACCTTCCTCAGTGAAAGGGACTCAAAACCCCATATTTCCCGCAGAGGAATAGATCTGACTAGTAAGAATCTTAAAACCTATGTATTGATATGTCTCTGTAAGGGAATCCAGTGTGTCTAGACTGGCATAAACATGGCAGCGAGAATCAGCTCAAACCCACTATAAAAAGGAATTTCAAAAACAAAACCAAAAAACAGGGAAATTCTTTGCATTTCCTTCAGGGTCTCTGATGAAACCTGGAATGACCCTATCTACAATGACAGCTGGATGTGGCATAAGGCTGGACACCTGGGACTGAGAGGATTGGTGAGATTGGGTGAGCAAATGCAGACCCTTTAAACAAAAATGCATGGCCCCCATTCCATGGGTCCCAAATCTCCATGTTGAAGGGAATATTACTACAGCTATAACATGTACGGGAAACCTAGAGAATGGACACACTGTGAATACAAAAGGTTTCTAAAACTCAACGAGTAGTCCCTCTCCTGGTGCTCCGCTTTGACTTTGCAACTGCTTTACTATCAATCTCCCAACTTGGAGAGACAACCCCTTTAACCTCCTGGTTCACACAGGTTGCCAATTTCGCAGAGGATGGAAGGGAAGAGGGAGAACCAATGAGAGAGTAGCCGTTACGCATTTGGACGGGCACATGTCACTCTAATTTCCCGGCAGGAAGAAGAATTAACCAGAGTCTCAGCCACCCACCGGGAACCAGTATAGGTCCTGAACCAAAATTTTGGACTTGTGTACAGCTCACAAAAAACGAGTTGATAAATGGAGCTCAGGGGCACAGAAATTCACAAACTGGCAGAGTAATAAAGGACAACTATGGTCCAAAAAATCTGTTGAGGGAAGGCAGCGAGGCAGACTTGAAAGAGAGACAGAATAGCAGGAAACAGATTTCAAGAGGTACGTTGGAATCGCCTTTAAAGCACAGGAAGAGGGTCACAAGTTCGACAATGACGAACTTGGCCAAAAAGGGCGTATGCGTTTTATCCTGAATATATTCAAGAGAAAACGCATACGCCCTTTTTGGCCAAGCAAGCAAGCGGGCAATGCAAATCTGCACTACAAAGAAGTATCACTTCCCACCGGTCAAAAGGGACATCCACAAAATGTGTAAAAACCAGAAAGGCAAGACAGGCCCTGGAGAAGAGGGAGCCTTGTTATGCTGATGGGCGGGATGTAAATTGCCAACTGCCTCACTGGAGGTGTGCATTGCGTTCCCTAAAACAATTAAACAACAGAGCTACAGAGCCAAGGGCACTTCCAGTCTAGGGAATATACCTTGGGATAACTGAAAATCAATAAGACAGAGCCACCCCCAAATTTAGGCATGCCCAGCTTACAAGAACCTCAACTTGGGTACACCTTAAATATCCCAGGAAATATAAAAATGGTTCAAAAAACTGTGGTATTTATGTACGATGGAATATCCCTCAGCCACTAAATCAATGTCATAAGACAAGGAGAAGCAAAGTGAGTGGATTCAGGTACGATGATTCTAAGAGAAATAGGTCACACAGAAAAAGAAACTTATCATAAGTTATCACAGATGAAGATCCTGTAAACATGGATACACATGAACTGAGTTAGGAAAGAGAACAGAGTCTCACATTTAGAAAACACTCTTATGCCTGTTAAGGGGAAAGGAGAGTTGACGTGATGCATAAAACCAGCTTTTGATATAAGCACAGGTACCATTTCTATAACCAACTGTGGAATAGAGAAGACCTACACCTTCCTCAGTGAAAGGGACTCAAAACCCCATATTTCCCGCAGAGGAATAGATCTGACTAGTAAGAATCTTAAAACCTATGTATTTATATGTCTCTGTAAGGGAATCAAGTGTGTCTAGACTGGCATAAACATGGCAGCGAGAATCAGCTCAAACCCACTATAAAAAGGAATTTCAAAAACAAAACCAAAAAACAGGGAAATTCTTTACATTTCCTTCAGGGTCTCTGATGAAACCTGGAATGACCCAATCTACAATGACTGCTGGATGTGGCATAATGCTGGACACTTGGGACTGAGAGGATTGGTGAGATTGGGTGAGCAAATGCAGACCCTTTAAAGCAAAAATGCATGGCCCCCATTCCATGGGTCCCAACTCTCCATGTTGAAGGGAATATTACTACAGCTATAACATGTACGGGAAACCTAGAGAATGGACACACTGTGAATACAAAACGTTTCTAAAACTCAACGAGTAGTCCCTCTCCCGGTGCTCCGCTTTGACTTTCCAACTGCTTTACTATCAATGTCCCAACTTGGAGAGACAACCCCTTTAACCTCCTGTTTCGCACAGGTTGCCAATTTGGCAGAGGATGGAAGGGAAGAGGGAGAACCAATGAGAGAGTAGCTGTTAGGCATTTGGACGGGCACATGTCACTCTAATTTCCCGGCAGGAAGAAGAATTAACCAGAGTCTCAGCCACCCACGGAATGAGTATAGGTCCTGAAACAAAATTTTGGCCTTGCGTACAGCTCACAAAAAACGAGTTGAAAAATGGAGCTCAGGGGCACAGCAATTCACAAACTGGCAGAGTTATAAAGGACAACTATCAACCAAAAATCTGTTGAGGGAAGGCAACGAGGCGGACTTGAAAGCTAGGCAGAATAGCAGGAAACAGATTTCAAGAGGTACGTTGGAATCGCCTTTAAAGCACAGGAAGAGGGGCACAACTTCGACCATGACGCACTTGGCCAAAAAGGGCGTATGCGTTTTCTCCTGAATATATTCAGGAGAAAACGCATACGACCTTTTTGGCCAAGGAAGCAAGCAGGCAATGCAAATCTGCACTACAAAGAAGTATCACTTCCCACCGGTCAAAAGGGACATCCACAAATGTGTAAAAATTAGAAAGACAAGACAGGCCCTGGAGAACAGGGAGCCTTGTTATGCTGATCGCCCGGATGTAAATTGCCAACTGCCTCACTGGAGGAGTGCATTGCGTTCCCTAAAACAAGTAAACAACAGAGCTGCAGAGCCAAGGGCACTTCCAGTCTAGGGAATATACATTGGGAAAACTGAAAATAAATAAGTCAGAACCACCCGAAAATTTAGGGCTGCACTGCTTACAAGAACCTCAACTTGTGTACACCTTAAATATCCCAGGAGATTTAAAAATGGTTCAAAAAACTGTGGTATTTATGTACGATGGAATATCCCTCAGCCATGAAATCAATGTCATAAGACCAGGAGCAGCAAAGTGAGTGGATTCAGGTACGATGATTCTAAGTGAAATAAGTCACACAGAAAAGGAACCTTATCATAAGATATCACTTATGAAGATCCTGTAAACATGGATACACATGAACTGAGTTAGGAAAGAGAACAGAGTCTCACATTTAGAAAACACTCTTATGCCTGCTTAAGGGGAAAGGAGCGGTGGGGAGATGCATAAAACCAGAGTTTGATATAAGCACAGGTACCATTTCTAAAACCAACTTTTGAATAGACAAGACCTATACCTTCCTCAGTGAAAGGGACTCAAAACCCCACATTTCCCACAGAGGAATAGAACTGACTAGTAAGAATCTTAAAACCTATGTATTGCTATGTCTCTGTAAGAGAATCAAGTGTGTCTAGACTGGCATAAACATGGCAGCGAGAATCAGCTCAAACCCACTATAAAAAGGAATTTCAAAATCAAAACCAAAAACAGGGAAATTCTTAACATTTCCTTCAGGGTCTCTGATGAAACCTGGAATGACTCTATCTACAATGACAGCTGGATGTGGCATAAGGCTGGACACATGGGACTGAGAGGACTGGTGAGATTGGGTGAGCAAATGCAGACCCTTTAAAGCAAAAATGCATGGCTCCCATTCCATGGGTCCCAACTCTCCATGTTGAAGGGTATATTACTACGGCTATAACATGTACGGGAAACCTACAGAATGGAAACACTGTGAATACAAACGTTTTCTAAAACTCAACGAGTAGTCCCTCTCCTGGTGCTCCGCTTTGACTTTCCAACTGCTTTACTATCAATCTCGCAACTTGGAGAGACAAACCCTTTATCCTCCTGGTTCGCACAGGTTGCCAATTTGGCAGAGGATGGAAGGCAAGAGGGAGAACTAATGAGAGAGTAGCTGTTAGGCATTTGGACGGGCACATGTCACTCTAATTTCCCGGCAGGAAGAAGAATTAACCAGAGTCTCAGCCACCCACCGGGAACCAGTATAGGTCCTGAACCAAAATTTTGGACTTGCGTACAGCTCACAAAAAACGAGTTGAAAAATGGAGCTCAGGGGCACAGCAATTCACAAACTGGCAGAGTAATAAATGACAACTATCGTCCAAAAAACCTGTTGAGGGAAGGCAGCGAGGCAGACTTGAAAGAGAGACAGAATAGCAGGCAACACATTTCAAGAGGTACGTTGGAATCGCCTTTAAAGCACAGGAAGAGGGGCACAACTTCGACAGTGACGCACTTCACCAAAAAGGGCGTATGCGTTTTTTCCTGAATATATTCAGGAGAAAACACATACGCACTATTTGGCCAAGAAAGCAAGCGGGCAATGCAAATCTGCATTACACAGAAGTATCACTTCCCACCGGTCAAAAGGGACATCCAAAAATGTGTAAAACCAGAAAGGCAAGACAGGCCCTGGAGAACAGGGAGCCTTGTTATGCTGATGGGCGTGATGTAAATTGCCAACTGCCTCACTGGAGGAGTGCATTGTGTTCCCTAAAAGAAGAAAGCAACAGAGCTACTGAGTCAAGTGCACTTCCAGTCTAGGGAATATACTTTGGGAAAACTGAAAATCAATAAGACAGAGCCACCCCCAAATTTAGGGCTGCACTGCTTACAAGAACCTCAACTTGGGTACACCTTAAATATCCCAGGAAATAAAAAAAATGGTTCAAAAAACTGTGGTATTTATGTATGATGGAATATCCCTCAGCCATGAAATCAATGTCATAAGACCAGGAGCAGCAAAGTGAGTGGATTCAGGTACGATGATTCTAAGTGAAATAAGTCACACAGAAAAAGAAACTTATCATTAGATATCACTTATGAAGATCCTGTAAACATGGCTACACATGAACTGAGTTAGGAAAGAGAACAGAGTCTCACATTTAGAAAACACTCTTATGCCTGCTTAAGGGGAAAGGAGAGGTGGGGTGATGCATAAAATCAGAGTTTGATATAAGAACAGGTACCATTTCTTTTTTTTTTTTTTTTTTTTAGTGGTACGTGGGCCTCTCACTGTTGTGGCCTCTCCAGTTGCAGAGCACAGGCTCCGGACACTCAGGCTCAGCAGCAATGGCTCACGGGCCCAGCCGCTCCGCGGCATGTGGGATCTTCCCCGACCAGGGCACTAACCCGTGTCCCCTGCATCAGCAGGCGGACTCTCAACCACTGCGCCACCAGGGAAGCCCAACAGGTACCATTTCTAAAACCAACTGTGGAATAGACAAGACCTACACCTTCCTCAGTGAAAGGGACTCAAAACCCCATATTTCCCGAGAGGAATAGATCTGACTAGTAAGAATCTTAAAACCTATGTATTGATATGTCTCTGTAAGTGAATCAAGTGTGTCTAGACTGGCATAAACATGACAGCGAGAATCAGCTCAAATCCACTATAAAAAGGAATTTCATAAACAAAACCAAAAAACAGGGAAATTCTTTACATTTCCTTCAGGGTCTCTGATGAAACATGGAATGACCCTATCTACAATGATAGCTGGATGTGGCATAAGGCTGGACACTTGGGACTGAGAGGATTGGTGAGATTGGGTGAGCAAATGCAGACCCTTTAAAGCAAAAATGCATGGCCCCCATTCCATGGGTCCCAACTCTCCATGTTGAAGGGAATATTACTACAGCTATAAAATGTACGGGAAACTTAGAGAATGGACACACAGTGAATACAAAAGTTTTCTAAAACTCATCGAGTACTCCCTCTCCTGGTGTTCCGGTTTGACTTTCCAACTGCTTTACTATCAATCTCCCAACTTGGAGAGACAACCCCTTTAACCTCCTGTTTCGCACAGGTGGCCAATTTCGCAGAGGATGGAAGGGAAGAGAGAGAACCAATGAGAGAGTAGCTGTTAGGCATTTGGACGGGCACATGTCACTCTAATTTCCCGGCAGGAAGAAGAATTAACCAGAGTCTCAGCCACCCACCGGGAACCAGTATAGGTCCTGAACCAAGATTTTGGACTTGCGTACAGTTCACAAAAAACGAGTTGAAAAATGGAGCTCAGGGGCACAGCAATTCACAAACTGGCAGAGTAATAAAAGACAACTATCGTCCAAAAAATCTGTTGAGGGAAGGCAGCGAGGCGGACATGAAAGCGAGGCAGAATAGCAGGAAACAGATTTCAAGAGGTACGTTGGAATCGCCTTTAAAGCACAGGAAGAGGGGCACAACTTCGACAATGACGCACTTGGCCAAAAAGGGCGTATGCGTTTTCTCCTGAATATATTCAGGAGAAAACGCATACGCCCTTTTTGGCCAAGCAAGCAAGCGGGGAATGCAAATCTGCACTACAAAGAAGTATCACTACCCACCGGTCAAAAGGGACATCCACAAAATGTGTAAAAACCAGAAAGGCAACACAGGCCCTGGAGAAGAAGGAGCCTTGTTATGCTGATGGGCGGGACGTAAATTGCCAACTGCCTCACTGGAGGAGTGCATTGCGTTCCCTAAAACAAGTAAACAACAGAGCTACAGAGCGAAGGTCACTTCCAGTCTAGGGAATATACCTTGGGAAAACTGAAAATCAATAAGACAGAGACACCCCCAAATTTAGGGCTGCACTGCTTACAAGAACCTCAACTTGGGTACACATTAAATATCCCTGGAAATATAAAAATGGTTCAAAAAACTCTGGTATTTATGTACGATGGAATATCCCTCAGCCATGAAATCAATGTCATAAGACCAGGAGCAGCAAAGTGAGTGGATTCAGGTACGATGATTCTAAGTGAAACAAGTCACACAGAAAAATAAACTTATCCTAAGATATCACTTATGAAGATCCTGTAAACATGGCTACACATGAACAGAGTTAGGAAAGAGAACAGAGTCTCAAATCTAGAGAACACTCTTATGCCTGCTTAAGGGGAAAGGAGAAGTGGGGTGATGCATAAAACCAGAGTTTGATATAAGCACCGGTACCATTTCTAAAACCAACTGTGGAATAGACAAGACCTAAACCTTCCTCAGTGAAAGGGACTCAAAACCCCATATTTCCCACAGAGGAATAGATATGACTAGTATGAATCTTAAAACCTATGTATTGATATGTCTCTGTAAGGGAATCAAGTGTGTCTAGACTGGCATAAACATGGCAGCGAGAATGAGCTCAAACCCAGTATAAAAAGGAATTTCAAAAACAAAACCAAAAAACAGGGAAATTCTTTACATTTCCTTCAGGGTCTCTGAGGAAACCTGGAATGACCCTATCTACAATGACAGCTGGATGTGGCATAAGGCTGGACACCTGGGACTGAGAGGATTGGTGAGATTGGGTGAGCAAATGCAGACACTTTAAAGCAAAAATGCATGGCCCCCATTCCATGGGTCCCAACTCTCCATGTTAAAGGGAATATTACTACAGCTATAACATGTACGGGAAACCTAGAGAATGGACACACTGTGAATACAAAAGGTTTCTAAAACTCAACGAGTAGTCCCTCTCCTGGTGCTCCACTTTGACTTTCCAACTGCTTTACTATCAATCCCCCAACTTGGAGAGACAACCCCTTTAACCTCCTGGTTCGCACAGGATGCCAATTGGGCAGAGGATGGAAGGGAAAAGGGAGAACCAATGAGAGAGTAGCTGTTAGGCATTTGGACGGGCACATGCCACTCTAATTTCCCGGCAGGAAGAAGAATTAACCAGAGTCTCAGCCACCCACTGGGAACCAGTATAGGTCCTGAACACAAATTTTGGACTTGCGTACAGCTAACAAAAAACGAGTTGTAAAATGGAGCTCAGGGGCACAGCAATTCACAAACTGGCAGAGTAATAAAGGACAACTATCATCCAAAAATCTGTTGAGGGAAGGCAACGAGGCGGACTTGAAATAGAGACAGAATAGCAGGAAACAGATTTCAAGAGGTACGTTGGAATCGCATTTAAAGCACAGGAGGAGGGGCACAACTTCGACAATGACACACTTGGCCAAAAAGGGCGTATGCGTTTTCTCCTGAATATATTCAGGAGAAAACGCATACGCCCTTTTTGGCCAAGCAAGCAAACGGGCAATGCAAATCTGCACTACAAAGAAGTATCACTTCCCACCGGTCAAAAGGGACATCCACAAAATGTGTAAAACCCAGAAAGGCAAGACAGGCCCTGGAGAAGAGGGAGCCTTGTTATGCTGATGGGTGGGATGTAAATTGCCAACTGCCTCACTGGAGGAGTGCATTGCGTTCCCTAAAACAAGTAAACAACAGAGCTACAGAGGCAAGGGCACTTCCAGTCTAGGGAATATACCTTGGGAAACCTGAAAATCAATAAGACAGAGCCACCCCCAAATTTAGGGCTGCACTGCTTACAAGAACCTCAACTTGGGTACCCCTTAAATATCCCAGGAAATATAAAAATGGTTCAAAAAACTGTGGTATTTATGTACGATGGAATATCCCTCAGCCATGAAATCAATGTCATAAGACCAGGAGCAGCAAAGTGAGTGGATTCAGGTACGATGATTCTAAGTGAAATAAGTCACACAGAAAAAGAAACTTATCATAAGATATCACTTATGAAGATCCTGTAAACATGGCTACACATGAACTGAGTTAGGAAAGAGAACAGAGTCTCATATTTAGAAAACACTCTTATGCCTGCTTAAGGGGAAAGGAGAGGTGGGGTGATGCATAAAACCAGAGTTTGATATAAGCACAGGTACCATTTCTATAACCAACTGTGGAATAGACAAGACCTACACCTTCCTGAGTGAAAGGGACTCAAAACCCCATATTTCCCGCAGAGGAATAGATCTGACTAGTAAGAATCTTAAAACCTATGTATTGATATGTCTCTGTAAGGGAATCAAGTGTGTCTAGACTGGCATAAACATGGCAGTGAGAATCAGCTCAAACCCACTATAAAAAGGAATTTCAAAAACAAAACCAAAAAACAGGGAAATTCTTTACATTTCCTTCAGGGTCTCTGATGAAACCTGGAATGACCCTATCTACAATGACAGCTGGATGTGGCATAAGGCTGGACACTTGGGACTGAGAGGATTGGTGAGATTGGGTGAGCAAATGCAGACCCTTTAAAGCAAAAATGCATGGCCCCCATTCCATGGGTCCCAACTCTCCATGTTGAAGGGAATATTACTACAGCTATAAAATGTACGGGAAACTTAGAGAATGGACACACTGTGAATACAAAAGTTTTCTAAAACTCATCGAGTACTCCCTCTCCTGGTGTTCCGGTTTGACTTTCCAACTGCTTTACTATCAATCTCCCAACTTGGAGAGACAACCCCTTTAACCTCCTGTTTCGCACAGGTGGCCAATTTCGCAGAGGATGGAAGGGAAGAGAGAGAACCAATGAGAGAGTAGCTGTTAGGCATTTGGACGGGCACATGTCACTCTAATTTCCCGGCAGGAAGAAGAATTAACCAGAGTCTCAGCCACCCACCGGGAACCAGTATAGGTCCTGAACCAAGATTTTGGACTTGCGTACAGTTCACAAAAAACGAGTTGAAAAATGGAGCTCAGGGTCACAGCAATTCACAAACTGGCAGAGTAATAAAAGACAACTATCGTCCAAAAAATCTGCTGAGGGAAGGCAGCGAGGCGGACATGAAAGCGAGGCAGAATAGCAGGAAACAGATTTCAAGAGGTACGTTGGAATCGCCTTTAAAGCACAGGAAGAGGGGCACAACTTCGACAATGACGCACTTGGCCAAAAAGGGCGTATGCGTTTTCTCCTGAATATATTCAGGAGAAAACGCATACGCCCTTTTTGGCCAAGCAAGCAAGCGGGCAATGCAAATCTGCACTAAAAAGTAGTATCACTTCCCACCGGTCAAAAGGGACATCCACAAAATGTGTAAAAAACAGAAAGGCAAGACAGGCCCTGGAGAAGAGGGAGCCTTGTTATGCTGATGGGCGGGATGTAAATTGCCAACTGCCTCACTGGAGGAGTGCATTGCATTCCCTAAAACAAGTAAACAACAGAGCTACAGAGCCAAGGGCACTTCCAGTCTAGGGAATATACCTTGGGAAAACTGAAAATCAATAAGACAGATCCACACCCAAATTTAGGGCTGCACTGCTTACAAGAACCTCAACTTGGATACACCTTAAATATCCCAGGAAATATAAAAATCATTCAAAAAATTGTGGTATTTATGTACGACGGAATATCCGTCAGCCATGAAATCAATATCATAAGACCAGGAGCAGCAAAGTGAGTGGATTGAGGTACGATGATTCTAAGTGAAATAACTCACACAGAAAAAGAAACTTATCATAAGATATCACTTATGAAGTTCCTGTAAACATGGCTACACATGAACTGAGTTAGGAAAGAGAACAGAGTCTCACATTTAGAAAACACTCTTATGCCTGCTTAAGGGGGAAGGAGAGGTGGGGTGATGCATAAAACCAGAGTTTGACATAAGCACAGGTACCATTTCTATAGCCAACTTTGGAATAGACAAGACCTACACCTTCCTCAGTGAAAGGGACTCAAAACCCCATATTTCCCGCAGAGGAATAGATCTGACTAGTAAGAATCTTAAAACCTATGTATTGATATGTCTCAGTAAGGGAATCAAGTGTGTCTAGACAGGCATAAACATGGCAGCGAGAATCAGCTCAAACCCACTATAAAAAAGAATTTCAAAAACAAAACCAAAAAACAGGGAAATTCTTTACATTTCCTTCAGGGCCTCTATGAAACCTGGAATGACCCTATCTACAATGACAGCTGGATGTGGCATAAGGCTGGACACCTGGGACTGAGAGGATTGGTGAGATTGGGTGAGCAAATGCAGACCCTTTAAAGCAAAAATGCATGGCCCCCAATCCATGGGTCCCAACTCTCCATGTTGAAGGGAATATTACTACAGCTATAACATGTACGGGAAACCTAGAGAATGGACACACAGTGAATACAAAAGGTTTCTAAAACTGAACGAGTAGTCCCTCTCCTGGTGCTCCGCTTTGACTTTCCAACTGCTTTACTATCAATCTACCAACTTGGAGAGACAACCGCTTTAACATCCTGGTTCGCACAGGTTGCCAATTTCGCAGAGAATGGAAGGGAAGAGGGAGAACCAATGAGAGAGTAGCTGTTAGGCATTTGGACGGGCACATGTCACTCTAATTTCCCGGCAGGAAGAAGAATTAACCACAGTCTCAGCCACCCACCGGGAACCAGAATAGATCCTGAACCAAAATTTTGGACTTGCGTACAGCTCGCAAAAAACGAGTTGAAAAATGGAGCTCAGGGGCACAGCAATTCAGAAACTGGCAGAATAATAAAGGACAACTATCGTCCAAAAAATCTGTTGAGGGAAGGCAGCGAGGCGGACTTGAAAGAGAGACAGAATAGCAGGAAACAGATTTCAAGAGGTACGTTGGAATCGCCTTTAAAGCACAGGAAGAGGGGCACAACTTCGACAATGACGCACTTGGCCAAAAAGGGCGTATGGGTTTTCTCCTGAATATATTCAGGAGAAAACGTATACGCCCTTTTTGGCCAAGCAAGCAAGCGGGCAATGCAAATCTGCACTACAAAGTAGAATCACTTCCCACCGGTAAAAAGGGACATCCACAAAATGTGTAAAAACCAGAAAGGCAAGACGGGCCCTGGAGAAGAGGGAGCCTTGTTATGCTGATGGGCAGGATGTAAATTGCCAACAGCCTCACTGGAGGAGTGCATTGCGTTCCCTAAAACTAGTAAACAACAGAGCTACAGAGGCAAGGGCACTTCCAGTCTAGGGAATATACCTTGGGAAAACTGAAAATCAATAAGACAGAGCCACCCCCAAATTTAGGGCTACACTGCTTACAAGAACCTCAACTTGGTTACACCTTAAATATCGCAGGAAATATAAAAATGGTTCAAAAAACTGTGGTATTTATGTACGATGGAATATCCCTCAGCCATGAAATCAATGTCATAAGACCAGGAGCGGCAAAGTGAGTGGATTCAGGTACGATGATTCTAAGTGAAATAAGTCACACAGAAAAAGAAACTTATCCTAAGATATCCCTTATGAAGATCCTGTAAACATGGCTACACATGAACTGAGTTAAGAAAGAGAACAGAGTCTCACATTTAGAAAACACTCTTATGCCTGCTGAAGGGGGGAGGAGAGGTGGGGTGATGCATAAAACCAGAGTTTGATATAAGCACAGGTACCGTTTGTATAACCAACTGTGGAATAGGCAAGACTTACACCTTTCTCAGTGAAAGGGACTCAAAACGCCATATTTCCCGCAGAGGAATAGATCTGACTAGAAACAATCATAAAACTTATGTATTGATATGTCTCCTTAAGGGAATCAAGTGTGTAGACTGGCATAAACATGGCACCGAGAAACAGCTCAAACACACTATAAAAAGGAATTTCAAATACAAAACCAAAAAACAGGGAACTACTTTACAATTCCTTCAGGGTCTCTGATGTAACCTGGAATGACCCTATCTACAATGACAGCTGGATGTGGCATAAGGCTGGACACTTGGGGCTGAGAGGATTCGTGAGATTGGGTGAGCAAATGCAGACCCTTTAAAGCAATAATGCATGGCCCCCATTCCATGGGTCCCAACTCTACAGGTTAAAGGGAATATTACTACAGCTATAACAGGTACTGGATACCTAGAGAATAGACACTCTGTGAATACAAAACGTTTCTAAAACTGAACGAATAGTCCCTCTCCTGGTGCTCGGGTTTGACTTTCCAACAGCTTTACTATCAGTCTCCCAACATGGAGAGACAGCCCCTTTAGACTCCTGGTTCGCACAGGTTGCCAAATTGGCAGAGGATGGAAGGGAAGAGGGAGAACCAATGAGAGAGTAGCTATTAGGCATTTGGACGGGCACATGTCACTCTAATTTCCCGGCAGGAAGAAGAATTACTCAAAGTCTCAGCCACCCACCGGGAACCAGTACACGTCCTGAATCAAAATTTTGGACTTGAGTATAGCTCACAAAAAACAAGTTGAAAAATGGAGCTCAGGTGCACAGCAATGCACAAACTGGCAGAGTAATAAATGACCACTATGGTCCGAAAATCGGTTGAGGGAAGGCAATGAGGCGGACTTGAAAGCGAGGCAGAATAGCAGGAAACAGATTTCAAGAGGTACATTGGTATCGCCTTTAAAGCACAGGAAGAGGGGCACAACTTAGACAATGACGCACTTGGCCAAAAAGGGCATATGCGTTTTCTCCTGAATATATTCAGGAGAAAACGCATACGCCCTTTTTGGCCAAGCAAGCAAGCGGGGAATGCAAATCTGCACTACAAAGAAGTATCACTACCCACCGGTCAAAAGGGACATCCACAAAATGTGTAAAAACCAGAAAGGCAAGACAGGCCCTGGAGAAGAGGGAGCCTTGTTATGCTGATGGGCGGGATGTAAATTGCCAACTGCCTCACTGGAGGAGTGCATTGCGTTCCCTAAAACAAGTAAACAACAGAGCTACAGAGCCAAGGGCACTACCAGTCTAGGGAATATACCTTGGGAAAACTGAAAATCAATAAGACAGAGCCACCCCCAAATTTAGGGCTCCACTGCTTACAGGAACCTCAACTTGGGTACCCCATAAATATCCCAGGAAATATAAAAATGGTTCCAAAAACTGTGGTATTTATGTACGATGGAATATCCCTCAGCCATGAAATCAATGTCATAAGACCAGGAGCAGCAAAGTGAGTGGATTCAGGTACGATGATTCTAAGTGAAATAAGTCACACAGAAAAAGAAACTTATCATAAGATATCACTTATGAAGATCCTGTAAACATGGCTACACATGAACTGAGTTAGGAAAGAGAACAGAGTCTCATATTTAGAAAACACTCTTATGCCTGCTTAAGGGGAAAGGAGAGGTGGGGTGATGCATAAAACCAGAGTTTGATATAAGCACAGGTACCATTTCTATAACCAACTGTGGAATAGACAAGACCTACACCTTCCTGAGTGAAAGGGACTCAAAACCCCATATTTCCCGCAGAGGAATAGATCTGACTAGTAAGAATCTTAAAACCTATGTATTGATATGTCTCTGTAAGGGAATCAAGTGTGTCTAGACTGGCATAAACATGGCAGTGAGAATCAGCTCAAACCCACTATAAAAAGGAATTTCAAAAACAAAACCAAAAAACAGGGAAATTCTTTACATTTCCTTCAGGGTCTCTGATGAAACCTGGAATGACCCTATCTACAATGACAGCTGGATGTGGCATAAGGCTGGACACTTGGGACTGAGAGGAGTGGTGAGATTGGGTGAGCAAATGCAGACCCTTTAAAGCAAAAATGCATGGCCCCCATTCCATGGGTCCCAACTCTCCATGTTGAAGGGAATATTACTACAGCTATAAAATGTACGGGAAACTTAGAGAATGGACACACTGTGAATACAAAAGTTTTCTAAAACTCATCGAGTACTCCCTCTCCTGGTGTTCCGGTTTGACTTTCCAACTGCTTTACTATCAATCTCCCAACTTGGAGAGACAACCCCTTTAACCTCCTGTTTCGCACAGGTGGCCAATTTCGCAGAGGATGGAAGGGAAGAGAGAGAACCAATGAGAGAGTAGCTGTTAGGCATTTGGACGGGCACATGTCACTCTAATTTCCCGGCAGGAAGAAGAATTAACCAGAGTCTCAGCCACCCACCGGGAACCAGTATAGGTCCTGAACCAAGATTTTGGACTTGCGTACAGTTCACAAAAAACGAGGTGAAAAATGGAGCTCAGGGGCACAGCAATTCACAAACTGGCAGAGTAATAAAAGACAACTATCGTCCAAAAAATCTGTTGAGGGAAGGCAGCGAGGCGGACATGAAAGCGAGGCAGAATAGCAGGAAACAGATTTCAAGAGGTACGTTGGAATCGCCTTTAAAGCACAGGAAGAGGGGCACAACTTCGACAATGACGCCCTTGGCCAAAAAGGGCGTATGCGTTTTCTCCTGAATATATTCAGGAGAAAACGCATACGCCCTTTTTGGCCAAGCAAGCAAGCGGGGAATGCAAATCTGCACTACAAAGAAGTATCACTACCCACCGGTCAAAAGGGACATCCACAAAATGTGTAAAAACCAGAAAGGCAAGACAGGCCCTGGAGAAGAGGGAGCCTTGTTATGCTGATGGGCG
Organism: Mesoplodon bidens; assembly: GCF_964165515.1. Taxonomy (NCBI): domain Eukaryota; kingdom Metazoa; phylum Chordata; class Mammalia; order Artiodactyla; family Ziphiidae; genus Mesoplodon; species Mesoplodon bidens. The sequence goes on along the minus strand of NW_027671488.1, from coordinate 3,602,726 downwards.
GGATGTAAATTGCCAACTGCCTCACTGGAGGAGTGCATTGCGTTCCCTAAAACAAGTAAACAACAGAGCTACAGAGCCAAGGGCACTTCCAGTCTAGGGAATATACCTTGGGAAAACTGAAAATCAATAAGACAGAGCCACCCCCAAATTTAGGGCTGCACTGCTTACAAGAACCTCAACTTGGGTACACATTAAATATCCCTGGAAATATAAAAATGGTTCAAAAAACTCTGGTATTTATGTACGATGGAATATCCCTCAGCCATGAAATCAATGTCATAAGACCAGGAGCAGCAAAGTGAGTGGATTCAGGTACGATGATTCTAAGTGAAATAAGTCACACAGAAAAAGAAACTTATCATAAGATATCACTTATGAAGATCCTGTAAACATGGCTACACATGAACTGAGTTAGGAAAGAGAACAGAGTCTCATATTTAGAAAACACTCTTATGCCTGCTTAAGGGGAAAGGAGAGGTGGGGTGATGCATAAAACCAGAGTTTGATATAAGCACAGGTACCATTTCTATAACCAACTGTGGAATAGACAAGACCTACACCTTCCTCAGTGAAAGGGACTCAAAACCCCATATTTCCCGCAGAGGAATAGATCTGACTAGTAAGAATTTAAAACCTATGTATTGATATGTCTCTGTAAGGGAATCAAGTGTGTCTGGACTGGCATAAACATGGCAGTGAGAATCAGCTCAAACCCACTATAAAAAGGAATTTCAAAAACAAAACCAAAAAACAGGGAAATTCTTTACATTTCCTTCAGGGTCTCTGATGAAACCTGGAATGACCCTATCTACAATGATAGCTGGATGTGGCATAAGGCTGGACACTTGGGACTGAGAGGATTGGTGAGATTGGGTGAGCAAATGCAGACCCTTTAAAGCAAAAATGCATGGCCCCCATTCCATGGGTCCCAACTCTCCATGTTGAAGGGAATATTACTACAGCTATAAAATGTACGGGAAACTTAGAGAATGGACACACTGTGAATACAAAAGTTTTCTAAAACTCATCGAGTACTCCCTCTCCTGGTGTTCCGGTTTGACTTTCCAACTGCTTTACTATCAATCTCCCAACTTGGAGAGACAACCCCTTTAACCTCCTGTTTCGCACAGGTGGCCAATTTCGCAGAGGATGGAAGGGAAGAGAGAGAACCAATGAGAGAGTAGCTGTTAGGCATTTGGACGGGCACATGTCACTCTAATTTCCCGGCAGGAAGAAGAATTAACCAGAGTCTTAGCCACCCACCGGGAACCAGTATAGGTCCTGAACCAAGATTTTGGACTTGCGTACAGTTCACAAAAAACGAGTTGAAAAATGGAGCTCAGGGGCACAGCAATTCACAAACTGGCAGAGTAATAAAAGACAACTATCGTCCAAAAAATCTGTTGAGGGAAGGCAGCGAGGCGGACATGAAAGCGAGGCAGAATAGCAGGAAACAGATTTCAAGAGGTACGTTGGAATCGCCTTTAAAGCACAGGAAGAGGGGCACAACTTCGACAATGACGCACTTGGCCAAAAAGGGCGTATGCGTTTTCTCCTGAATATATTCAGGAGAAAACGCATACGCCCTTTTTGGCCAAGCAAGCAAGCGGGGAATGCAAATCTGCACTACAAAGAAGTATCACTACCCACCGGTCAAAAGGGACATCCACAAAATGTGTAAAAACCAGAAAGGCAACACAGGCCCTGGAGAAGAAGGAGCCTTGTTATGCTGATGGGCGGGACGTAAATTGCCAACTGCCTCACTGGAGGAGTGCATTGCGTTCCCTAAAACAAGTAAACAACAGAGCTACAGAGGCAAGGGCACTTCCAGTCTAGGGAATATACCTTGGGAAAACTGAAAATCAATAAGACAGAGCCACCCCCAAATTTAGGGCTGCACTGCTTACAAGAACCTCAACTTGGGTACCCCATAAATATCCCAGGAAATATAAAAATGGTTCCAAAAACTGTGGTATTTATGTACGATGGAATATCCCTCAGCCATGAAATCAATGTCATAAGACCAGGAGCAGCAAAGTGAGTGGATTCAGGTACGATGATTCTAAGTGAAATAAGTCACACAGAAAAAGAAACTTATCATAAGATATCACTTATGAAGATCCTGTAAACATGGCTACACATGAACTGAGTTAGGAAAGAGAACAGAGTCTCATATTTAGAAAACACTCTTATGCCTGCTTAAGGGGAAAGGAGAGGTGGGGTGATGCATAAAACCAGAGTTTGATATAAGCACAGGTACCATTTCTATAACCAACTGTGGAATAGACAAGACCTACACCTTCCTGAGTGAAAGGGACTCAAAACCCCATATTTCCCGCAGAGGAATAGATCTGACTAGTAAGAATCTTAAAACCTATGTATTGATATGTCTCTGTAAGGGAATCAAGTGTGTCTAGACTGGCATAAACATGGCAGTGAGAATCAGCTCAAACCCACTATAAAAAGGAATTTCAAAAACAAAACCAAAAAACAGGGAAATTCTTTACATTTCCTTCAGGGTCTCTGATGAAACCTGGAATGACCCTATCTACAATGACAGCTGGATGTGGCATAAGGCTGGACACTTGGGACTGAGAGGAGTGGTGAGATTGGGTGAGCAAATGCAGACCCTTTAAAGCAAAAATGCATGGCCCCCATTCCATGGGTCCCAACTCTCCATGTTGAAGGGAATATTACTACAGCTATAAAATGTACGGGAAACTTAGAGAATGGACACACTGTGAATACAAAAGTTTTCTAAAACTCATCGAGTACTCCCTCTCCTGGTGTTCCGGTTTGACTTTCCAACTGCTTTACTATCAATCTCCCAACTTGGAGAGACAACCCCTTTAACCTCCTGTTTCGCACAGGTGGCCAATTTCGCAGAGGATGGAAGGGAAGAGAGAGAACCAATGAGAGAGTAGCTGTTAGGCATTTGGACGGGCACATGTCACTCTAATTTCCCGGCAGGAAGAAGAATTAACCAGAGTCTCAGCCACCCACCGGGAACCAGTATAGGTCCTGAACCAAGATTTTGGACTTGCGTACAGTTCACAAAAAACGAGTTGAAAAATGGAGCTCAGGGGCACAGCAATTCACAAACTGGCAGAGTAATAAAAGACAACTATCGTCCAAAAAATCTGTTGAGGGAAGGCAGCGAGGCGGACATGAAAGCGAGGCAGAATAGCAGGAAACAGATTTCAAGAGGTACGTTGGAATCGCCTTTAAAGCACAGGAAGAGGGGCACAACTTCGACAATGACGCCCTTGGCCAAAAAGGGCGTATGCGTTTTCTCCTGAATATATTCAGGAGAAAACGCATACGCCCTTTTTGGCCAAGCAAGCAAGCGGGGAATGCAAATCTGCACTACAAAGAAGTATCACTACCCACCGGTCAAAAGGGACATCCACAAAATGTGTAAAAACCAGAAAGGCAAGACAGGCCCTGGAGAAGAGGGAGCCTTGTTATGCTGATGGGCGGGATGTAAATTGCCAACTGCCTCACTGGAGGAGTGCATTGCGTTCCCTAAAACAAGTAAACAACAGAGCTACAGAGCCAAGGGCACTTCCAGTCTAGGGAATATACCTTGGGAAAACTGAAAATCAATAAGACAGAGCCACCCCCAAATTTAGGGCTGCACTGCTTACAAGAACCTCAACTTGGGTACACATTAAATATCCCTGGAAATATAAAAATGGTTCAAAAAACTCTGGTATTTATGTACGATGGAATATCCCTCAGCCATGAAATCAATGTCATAAGACCAGGAGCAGCAAAGTGAGTGGATTCAGGTACGATGATTCTAAGTGAAATAAGTCACACAGAAAAAGAAACTTATCATAAGATATCACTTATGAAGATCCTGTAAACATGGCTACACATGAACTGAGTTAGGAAAGAGAACAGAGTCTCATATTTAGAAAACACTCTTATGCCTGCTTAAGGGGAAAGGAGAGGTGGGGTGATGCATAAAACCAGAGTTTGATATAAGCACAGGTACCATTTCTATAACCAACTGTGGAATAGACAAGACCTACACCTTCCTCAGTGAAAGGGACTCAAAACCCCATATTTCCCGCAGAGGAATAGATCTGACTAGTAAGAATCTTAAAACCTATGTATTGATATGTCTCTGTAAGGGAATCAAGTGTGTCTGGACTGGCATAAACATGGCAGTGAGAATCAGCTCAAACCCACTATAAAAAGGAATTTCAAAAACAAAACCAAAAAACAGGGAAATTCTTTACATTTCCTTCAGGGTCTCTGATGAAACCTGGAATGACCCTATCTACAATGATAGCTGGATGTGGCATAAGGCTGGACACTTGGGACTGAGAGGATTGGTGAGATTGGGTGAGCAAATGCAGACCCTTTAAAGCAAAAATGCATGGCCCCCATTCCATGGGTCCCAACTCTCCATGTTGAAGGGAATATTACTACAGCTATAAAATGTACGGGAAACTTAGAGAATGGACACACTGTGAATACAAAAGTTTTCTAAAACTCATCGAGTACTCCCTCTCCTGGTGTTCCGGTTTGACTTTCCAACTGCTTTACTATCAATCTCCCAACTTGGAGAGACAACCCCTTTAACCTCCTGTTTCGCACAGGTGGCCAATTTCGCAGAGGATGGAAGGGAAGAGAGAGAACCAATGAGAGAGTAGCTGTTAGGCATTTGGACGGGCACATGTCACTCTAATTTCCCGGCAGGAAGAAGAATTAACCAGAGTCTTAGCCACCCACCGGGAACCAGTATAGGTCCTGAACCAAGATTTTGGACTTGCGTACAGTTCACAAAAAACGAGTTGAAAAATGGAGCTCAGGGGCACAGCAATTCACAAACTGGCAGAGTAATAAAAGACAACTATCGTCCAAAAAATCTGTTGAGGGAAGGCAGCGAGGCGGACATGAAAGCGAGGCAGAATAGCAGGAAACAGATTTCAAGAGGTACGTTGGAATCGCCTTTAAAGCACAGGAAGAGGGGCACAACTTCGACAATGACGCACTTGGCCAAAAAGGGCGTATGCGTTTTCTCCTGAATATATTCAGGAGAAAACGCATACGCCCTTTTTGGCCAAGCAAGCAAGCGGGCAATGCAAATCTGCACTACAAAGAAGTATCACTACCCACCGGTCAAAAGGGACATCCACAAAATGTGTAAAAACCAGAAAGGCAACACAGGCCCTGGAGAAGAAGGAGCCTTGTTATGCTGATGGGCGGGACGTAAATTGCCAACTGCCTCACTGGAGGAGTGCATTGCGTTCCCTAAAACAAGTAAACAACAGAGCTACAGAGGCAAGGGCACTTCCAGTCTAGGGAATATACCTTGGGAAAACTGAAAATCAATAAGACAGAGCCACCCCCAAATTTAGGGCTGCACTGCTTACAAGAACCTCAACTTGGGTACCCCATAAATATCCCAGGAAATATAAAAATGGTTCCAAAAACTGTGGTATTTATGTACGATGGAATATCCCTCAGCCATGAAATCAATGTCATAAGACCAGGAGCAGCAAAGTGAGTGGATTCAGGTACGATGATTCTAAGTGAAATAAGTCACACAGAAAAAGAAACTTATCATAAGATATCACTTATGAAGATCCTGTAAACATGGCTACACATGAACTGAGTTAGGAAAGAGAACAGAGTCTCATATTTAGAAAACACTCTTATGCCTGCTTAAGGGGAAAGGAGAGGTGGGGTGATGCATAAAACCAGAGTTTGATATAAGCACAGGTACCATTTCTATAACCAACTGTGGAATAGACAAGACCTACACCTTCCTGAGTGAAAGGGACTCAAAACCCCATATTTCCCGCAGAGGAATAGATCTGACTAGTAAGAATCTTAAAACCTATGTATTGATATGTCTCTGTAAGGGAATCAAGTGTGTCTAGACTGGCATAAACATGGCAGTGAGAATCAGCTCAAACCCACTATAAAAAGGAATTTCAAAAACAAAACCAAAAAACAGGGAAATTCTTTACATTTCCTTCAGGGTCTCTGATGAAACCTGGAATGACCCTATCTACAATGACAGCTGGATGTGGCATAAGGCTGGACACTTGGGACTGAGAGGAGTGGTGAGATTGGGTGAGCAAATGCAGACCCTTTAAAGCAAAAATGCATGGCCCCCATTCCATGGGTCCCAACTCTCCATGTTGAAGGGAATATTACTACAGCTATAAAATGTACGGGAAACTTAGAGAATGGACACACTGTGAATACAAAAGTTTTCTAAAACTCATCGAGTACTCCCTCTCCTGGTGTTCCGGTTTGACTTTCCAACTGCTTTACTATCAATCTCCCAACTTGGAGAGACAACCCCTTTAACCTCCTGTTTCGCACAGGTGGCCAATATCGCAGAGGATGGAAGGGAAGAGAGAGAACCAATGAGAGAGTAGCTGTTAGGCATTTGGACGGGCACATGTCACTCTAATTTCCCGGCAGGAAGAAGAATTAACCAGAGTCTCAGCCACCCACCGGGAACCAGTATAGGTCCTGAACCAAGATTTTGGACTTGCGTACAGTTCACAAAAAACGAGGTGAAAAATGGAGCTCAGGGGCACAGCAATTCACAAACTGGCAGAGTAATAAAAGACAACTATCGTCCAAAAAATCTGTTGAGGGAAGGCAGCGAGGCGGACATGAAAGCGAGGCAGAATAGCAGGAAACAGATTTCAAGAGGTACGTTGGAATCGCCTTTAAAGCACAGGAAGAGGGGCACAACTTCGACAATGACGCCCTTGGCCAAAAAGGGCGTATGCGTTTTCTCCTGAATATATTCAGGAGAAAACGCATACGCCCTTTTTGGCCAAGCAAGCAAGCGGGGAATGCAAATCTGCACTACAAAGAAGTATCACTACCCACCGGTCAAAAGGGACATCCACAAAATGTGTAAAAACCAGAAAGGCAAGACAGGCCCTGGAGAAGAGGGAGCCTTGTTATGCTGATGGGCGGGATGTAAATTGCCAACTGCCTCACTGGAGGAGTGCATTGCATTCCCTAAAACAAGTAAACAACAGAGCTACAGAGCCAAGGGCACTTCCAGTCTAGGGAATATACCTTGGGAAAACTGAAAATCAATAAGACAGAGCCACCCCCAAATTTAGGGCTGCACTGCTTACAAGAACCTCAACTTGGGTACACATTAAATATCCCTGGAAATATAAAAATGGTTCAAAAAACTCTGGTATTTATGTACGGTGGAATATCCCTCAGCCATGAAATCAATGTCATAAGACCAGGAGCAGCAAAGTGAGTGGATTCAGGTACGATGATTCTAAGTGAAATAAGTCACACAGAAAAAGAAACTTATCATAAGATATCACTTATGAAGATCCTGTAAACATGGCTACACATGAACTGAGTTAGGAAAGAGAACAGAGTCTCATATTTAGAAAACACTCTTATGCCTGCTTAAGGGGAAAGGAGAGGTGGGGTGATGCATAAAACCAGAGTTTGATATAAGCACAGGTACCATTTCTATAACAAACTGTGGAATAGACAAGACCTACACCTTCCTCAGTGAAAGGGACTCAAAACCCCATATTTCCCGCAGAGGAATAGATCTGACTAGTAAGAATCTTAAAACCTATGTATTGATATGTCTCTGTAAGGGAATCAAGTGTGTCTAGACTGGCATAAACATGGCAGTGAGAATCAGCTCAAACCCACTATAAAAAGGAATTTCAAAAACAAAACCAAAAAACAGGGAAATTCTTTACATTTCCTTCAGGGTCTCTGATGAAACCTGGAATGACCCTATCTACAATGATAGCTGGATGTGGCATAAGGCTGGACACTTGGGACTGAGAGGATTGGTGAGATTGGGTGAGCAAATGCAGACCCTTTAAAGCAAAAATGCATGGCCCCCATTCCATGGGTCCCAACTCTCCATGTTGAAGGGAATATTACTACAGCTATAAAATGTACGGGAAACTTAGAGAATGGACACACTGTGAATACAAAAGTTTTCTAAAACTCATCGAGTACTCCCTCTCCTGGTGTTCCGGTTTGACTTTCCAACTGCTTTACTATCAATCTCCCAACTTGGAGAGACAACCCCTTTAACCTCCTGTTTCGCACAGGTGGCCAATTTCGCAGAGGATGGAAGGGAAGAGAGAGAACCAATGAGAGAGTAGCTGTTAGGCATTTGGACGGGCACATGTCACTCTAATTTCCCGGCAGGAAGAAGAATTAACCAGAGTCTTAGCCACCCACCGGGAACCAGTATAGGTCCTGAACCAAGATTTTGGACTTGCGTACAGTTCACAAAAAACGAGTTGAAAAATGGAGCTCAGGGGCACAGCAATTCACAAACTGGCAGAGTAATAAAAGACAACTATCGTCCAAAAAATCTGTTGAGGGAAGGCAGCGAGGCGGACATGAAAGCGAGGCAGAATAGCAGGAAACAGATTTCAAGAGGTACGTTGGAATCGCCTTTAAAGCACAGGAAGAGGGGCACAACTTCGACAATGACGCACTTGGCCAAAAAGGGCGTATGCGTTTTCTCCTGAATATATTCAGGAGAAAACGCATACGCCCTTTTTGGCCAAGCAAGCAAGCGGGGAATGCAAATCTGCACTACAAAGAAGTATCACTACCCACCGGTCAAAAGGGACATCCACAAAATGTGTAAAAACCAGAAAGGCAACACAGGCCCTGGAGAAGAAGGAGCCTTGTTATGCTGATGGGCGGGACGTAAATTGCCAACTGCCTCACTGGAGGAGTGCATTGCGTTCCCTAAAACAAGTAAACAACAGAGCTACAGAGGCAAGGGCACTTCCAGTCTAGGGAATATACCTTGGGAAAACTGAAAATCAATAAGACAGAGCCACCCCCAAATTTAGGGCTGCACTGCTTACAAGAACCTCAACTTGGGTACCCCATAAATATCCCAGGAAATATAAAAATGGTTCCAAAAACTGTGGTATTTATGTACGATGGAATATCCCTCAGCCATGAAATCAATGTCATAAGACCAGGAGCAGCAAAGTGAGTGGATTCAGGTACGATGATTCTAAGTGAAATAAGTCACACAGAAAAAGAAACTTATCATAAGATATCACTTATGAAGATCCTGTAAACATGGCTACACATGAACTGAGTTAGGAAAGAGAACAGAGTCTCATATTTAGAAAACACTCTTATGCCTGCTTAAGGGGAAAGGAGAGGTGGGGTGATGCATAAAACCAGAGTTTGATATAAGCACAGGTACCATTTCTATAACCAACTGTGGAATAGACAAGACCTACACCTTCCTGAGTGAAAGGGACTCAAAACCCCATATTTCCCGCAGAGGAATAGATCTGACTAGTAAGAATCTTAAAACCTATGTATTGATATGTCTCTGTAAGGGAATCAAGTGTGTCTAGACTGGCATAAACATGGCAGTGAGAATCAGCTCAAACCCACTATAAAAAGGAATTTCAAAAACAAAACCAAAAAACAGGGAAATTCTTTACATTTCCTTCAGGGTCTCTGATGAAACCTGGAATGACCCTATCTACAATGACAGCTGGATGTGGCATAAGGCTGGACACTTGGGACTGAGAGGAGTGGTGAGATTGGGTGAGCAAATGCAGACCCTTTAAAGCAAAAATGCATGGCCCCCATTCCATGGGTCCCAACTCTCCATGTTGAAGGGAATATTACTACAGCTATAAAATGTACGGGAAACTTAGAGAATGGACACACTGTGAATACAAAAGTTTTCTAAAACTCATCGAGTACTCCCTCTCCTGGTGTTCCGGTTTGACTTTCCAACTGCTTTACTATCAATCTCCCAACTTGGAGAGACAACCCCTTTAACCTCCTGTTTCGCACAGGTGGCCAATTTCGCAGAGGATGGAAGGGAAGAGAGAGAACCAATGAGAGAGTAGCTGTTAGGCATTTGGACGGGCACATGTCACTCTAATTTCCCGGCAGGAAGAAGAATTAACCAGAGTCTCAGCCACCCACCGGGAACCAGTATAGGTCCTGAACCAAGATTTTGGACTTGCGTACAGTTCACAAAAAACGAGGTGAAAAATGGAGCTCAGGGGCACAGCAATTCACAAACTGGCAGAGTAATAAAAGACAACTATCGTCCAAAAAATCTGTTGAGGGAAGGCAGCGAGGCGGACATGAAAGCGAGGCAGAATAGCAGGAAACAGATTTCAAGAGGTACGTTGGAATCGCCTTTAAAGCACAGGAAGAGGGGCACAACTTCGACAATGACGCCCTTGGCCAAAAAGGGCGTATGCGTTTTCTCCTGAATATATTCAGGAGAAAACGCATACGCCCTTTTTGGCCAAGCAAGCAAGCGGGGAATGCAAATCTGCACTACAAAGAAGTATCACTACCCACCGGTCAAAAGGGACATCCACAAAATGTGTAAAAACCAGAAAGGCAAGACAGGCCCTGGAGAAGAGGGAGCCTTGTTATGCTGATGGGCGGGATGTAAATTGCCAACTGCCTCACTGGAGGAGTGCATTGCGTTCCCTAAAACAAGTAAACAACAGAGCTACAGAGCCAAGGGCACTTCCAGTCTAGGGAATATACCTTGGGAAAACTGAAAATCAATAAGACAGAGCCACCCCCAAATTTAGGGCTGCACTGCTTACAAGAACCTCAACTTGGGTACACATTAAATATCCCTGGAAATATAAAAATGGTTCAAAAAACTCTGGTATTTATGTACGATGGAATATCCCTCAGCCATGAAATCAATGTCATAAGACCAGGAGCAGCAAAGTGAGTGGATTCAGGTACGATGATTCTAAGTGAAATAAGTCACACAGAAAAAGAAACTTATCATAAGATATCACTTATGAAGATCCTGTAAACATGGCTACACATGAACTGAGTTAGGAAAGAGAACAGAGTCTCATATTTAGAAAACACTCTTATGCCTGCTTAAGGGGAAAGGAGAGGTGGGGTGATGCATAAAACCAGAGTTTGATATAAGCACAGGTACCATTTCTATAACCAACTGTGGAATAGACAAGACCTACACGTTCCTCAGTGAAAGGGACTCAAAACCCCATATTTCCCGCAGAGGAATAGATCTGACTAGTAAGAATTTAAAACCTATGTATTGATATGTCTCTGTAAGGGAATCAAGTGTGTCTGGACTGGCATAAACATGGCAGTGAGAATCAGCTCAAACCCACTATAAAAAGGAATTTCAAAAACAAAACCAAAAAACAGGGAAATTCTTTACATTTCCTTCAGGGTCTCTGATGAAACCTGGAATGACCCTATCTACAATGATAGCTGGATGTGGCATAAGGCTGGACACTTGGGACTGAGAGGATTGGTGAGATTGGGTGAGCAAATGCAGACCCTTTAAAGCAAAAATGCATGGCCCCCATTCCATGGGTCCCAACTCTCCATGTTGAAGGGAATATTACTACAGCTATAAAATGTACGGGAAACTTAGAGAATGGACACACTGTGAATACAAAAGTTTTCTAAAACTCATCGAGTACTCCCTCTCCTGGTGTTCCGGTTTGACTTTCCAACTGCTTTACTATCAATCTCCCAACTTGGAGAGACAACCCCTTTAACCTCCTGTTTCGCACAGGTGGCCAATTTCGCAGAGGATGGAAGGGAAGAGAGAGAACCAATGAGAGAGTAGCTGTTAGGCATTTGGACGGGCACATGTCACTCTAATTTCCCGGCAGGAAGAAGAATTAACCAGAGTCTTAGCCACCCACCGGGAACCAGTATAGGTCCTGAACCAAGATTTTGGACTTGCGTACAGTTCACAAAAAACGAGTTGAAAAATGGAGCTCAGGGGCACAGCAATTCACAAACTGGCAGAGTAATAAAAGACAACTATCGTCCAAAAAATCTGTTGAGGGAAGGCAGCGAGGCGGACATGAAAGCGAGGCAGAATAGCAGGAAACAGATTTCAAGAGGTACGTTGGAATCGCCTTTAAAGCACAGGAAGAGGGGCACAACTTCGACAATGACGCACTTGGCCAAAAAGGGCGTATGCGTTTTCTCCTGAATATATTCAGGAGAAAACGCATACGCCCTTTTTGGCCAAGCAAGCAAGCGGGCAATGCAAATCTGCACTACAAAGAAGTATCACTACCCACCGGTCAAAAGGGACATCCACAAAATGTGTAAAAACCAGAAAGGCAACACAGGCCCTGGAGAAGAAGGAGCCTTGTTATGCTGATGGGCGGGACGTAAATTGCCAACTGCCTCACTGGAGGAGTGCATTGCGTTCCCTAAAACAAGTAAACAACAGAGCTACAGAGGCAAGGGCACTTCCAGTCTAGGGAATATACCTTGGGAAAACTGAAAATCAATAAGACAGAGCCACCCCCAAATTTAGGGCTGCACTGCTTACAAGAACCTCAACTTGGGTACCCCATAAATATCCCAGGAAATATAAAAATGGTTCCAAAAACTGTGGTATTTATGTACGATGGAATATCCCTCAGCCATGAAATCAATGTCATAAGACCAGGAGCAGCAAAGTGAGTGGATTCAGGTACGATGATTCTAAGTGAAATAAGTCACACAGAAAAAGAAACTTATCATAAGATATCACTTATGAAGATCCTGTAAACATGGCTACACATGAACTGAGTTAGGAAAGAGAACAGAGTCTCATATTTAGAAAACACTCTTATGCCTGCTTAAGGGGAAAGGAGAGGTGGGGTGATGCATAAAACCAGAGTTTGATATAAGCACAGGTACCATTTCTATAACCAACTGTGGAATAGACAAGACCTACACCTTCCTGAGTGAAAGGGACTCAAAACCCCATATTTCCCGCAGAGGAATAGATCTGACTAGTAAGAATCTTAAAACCTATGTATTGATATGTCTCTGTAAGGGAATCAAGTGTGTCTAGACTGGCATAAACATGGCAGTGAGAATCAGCTCAAACCCACTATAAAAAGGAATTTCAAAAACAAAACCAAAAAACAGGGAAATTCTTTACATTTCTTTCAGGGTCTCTGATGAAACCTGGAATGACCCTATCTACAATGACAGCTGGATGTGGCATAAGGCTGGACACTTGGGACTGAGAGGAGTGGTGAGATTGGGTGAGCAAATGCAGACCCTTTAAAGCAAAAATGCATGGCCCCCATTCCATGGGTCCCAACTCTCCATGTTGAAGGGAATATTACTACAGCTATAAAATGTACGGGAAACTTAGAGAATGGACACACTGTGAATACAAAAGTTTTCTAAAACTCATCGAGTACTCCCTCTCCTGGTGTTCCGGTTTGACTTTCCAACTGCTTTACTATCAATCTCCCAACTTGGAGAGACAACCCCTTTAACCTCCTGTTTCGCACAGGTGGCCAATTTCGCAGAGGATGGAAGGGAAGAGAGAGAACCAATGAGAGAGTAGCTGTTAGGCATTTGGACGGGCACATGTCACTCTAATTTCCCGGCAGGAAGAAGAATTAACCAGAGTCTCAGCCACCCACCGGGAACCAGTATAGGTCCTGAACCAAGATTTTGGACTTGCGTACAGTTCACAAAAAACGAGGTGAAAAATGGAGCTCAGGGGCACAGCAATTCACAAACTGGCAGAGTAATAAAAGACAACTATCGTCCAAAAAATCTGTTGAGGGAAGGCAGCGAGGCGGACATGAAAGCGAGGCAGAATAGCAGGAAACAGATTTCAAGAGGTACGTTGGAATCGCCTTTAAAGCACAGGAAGAGGGGCACAACTTCGACAATGACGCCCTTGGCCAAAAAGGGCGTATGCGTTTTCTCCTGAATATATTCAGGAGAAAACGCATACGCCCTTTTTGGCCAAGCAAGCAAGCGGGGAATGCAAATCTGCACTACAAAGAAGTATCACTACCCACCGGTCAAAAGGGACATCCACAAAATGTGTAAAAACCAGAAAGGCAAGACAGGCCCTGGAGAAGAGGGAGCCTTGTTATGCTGATGGGCGGGATGTAAATTGCCAACTGCCTCACTGGAGGAGTGCATTGCGTTCCCTAAAACAAGTAAACAACAGAGCTACAGAGCCAAGGGCACTTCCAGTCTAGGGAATATACCTTGGGAAAACTGAAAATCAATAAGACAGATCCACCCCCAAATTTAGGGCTGCACTGCTTACAAGAACCTCAACTTGGGTACACATTAAATATCCCAGGAAATATAAAAATGGTTCCAAAAACTGTGGTATTTATGTACGATGGAATATCCCTCAGCCATGAAATCAATGTCATAAGACCAGGAGCAGCAAAGTGAGTGGATTCAGGTACGATGATTCTAAGTGAAATAAGTCACACAGAAAAAGAAACTTATCATAAGATATCACTTATGAAGATCCTGTAAACATGGCTACACATGAACTGAGTTAGGAAAGAGAACAGAGTCTCATATTTAGAAAACACTCTTATGCCTGCTTAAGGGGAAAGGAGAGGTGGGGTGATGCATAAAACCAGAGTTTGATATAAGCACAGGTACCATTTCTATAACCAACTGTGGAATAGACAAGACCTACACCTTCCTGAGTGAAAGGGACTCAAAACCCCATATTTCCCGCAGAGGAATAGATCTGACTAGTAAGAATCTTAAAACCTATGTATTGATATGTCTCTGTAAGGGAATCAAGTGTGTCTAGACTGGCATAAACATGGCAGTGAGAATCAGCTCAAACCCACTATAAAAAGGAATTTCAAAAACAAAACAAAAAACAGGGAAATTCTTTACATTTCCTTCAGGGTCTCTGATGAAACCTGGAATGACCCTATCTACAATGACAGCTGGATGTGGCATAAGGCTGGACACTTGGGACTGAGAGGAGTGGTGAGATTGGGTGAGCAAATGCAGACCCTTTAAAGCAAAAATGCATGGCCCCCATTCCATGGGTCCCAACTCTCCATGTTGAAGGGAATATTACTACAGCTATAAAATGTACGGGAAACTTAGAGAATGGACACTCTGTGAATACAAAAGTTTTCTAAAACTCATCGAGTACTCCCTCTCCTGGTGTTCCGGTTTGACTTTCCAACTGCTTTACTATCAATCTCCCAACTTGGAGAGACAACCCCTTTAACCTCCTGTTTCGCACAGGTGGCCAATTTCGCAGAGGATGGAAGGGAAGAGAGAGAACCAATGAGAGAGTAGCTGTTAGGCATTTGGACGGGCACATGTCACTCTAATTTCCCGGCAGGAAGAAGAATTAACCAGAGTCTCAGCCACCCACCGGGAACCAGTATAGGTCCTGAACCAAGATTTTGGACTTGCGTACAGTTCACAAAAAACGAGGTGAAAAATGGAGCTCAGGGGCACAGCAATTCACAAACTGGCAGAGTAATAAAAGACAACTATCGTCCAAAAAATCTGTTGAGGGAAGGCAGCGAGGCGGACATGAAAGCGAGGCAGAATAGCAGGAAACAGATTTCAAGAGGTACGTTGGAATCGCCTTTAAAGCACAGGAAGAGGGGCACAACTTCGACAATGACGCCCTTGGCCAAAAAGGGCGTATGCGTTTTCTCCTGAATATATTCAGGAGAAAACGCATACGCCCTTTTTGGCCAAGCAAGCAAGCGGGGAATGCAAATCTGCACTACAAAGAAGTATCACTACCCACCGGTCAAAAGGGACATCCACAAAATGTGTAAAAACCAGAAAGGCAAGACAGGCCCTGGAGAAGAGGGAGCCTTGTTATGCTGATGGGCGGGATGTAAATTGCCAACTGCCTCACTGGAGGAGTGCATTGCGTTCCCTAAAACAAGTAAACAACAGAGCTACAGAGCCAAGGGCACTTCCAGTCTAGGGAATATACCTTGGGAAAACTGAAAATCAATAAGACAGAGCCACCCCCAAATTTAGGGCTGCACTGCTTACAAGAACCTCAACTTGGGTACACATTAAATATCCCTGGAAATATAAAAATGGTTCAAAAAACTCTGGTATTTATGTACGATGGAATATCCCTCAGCCATGAAATCAATGTCATAAGACCAGGAGCAGCAAAGTGAGTGGATTCAGGTACGATGATTCTAAGTGAAATAAGTCACACAGAAAAAGAAACTTATCATAAGATATCACTTATGAAGATCCTGTAAACATGGCTACACATGAACTG
Organism: Mesoplodon bidens; assembly: GCF_964165515.1. Classification (NCBI taxonomy): domain Eukaryota; kingdom Metazoa; phylum Chordata; class Mammalia; order Artiodactyla; family Ziphiidae; genus Mesoplodon; species Mesoplodon bidens. The sequence continues at coordinate 3,586,660 of NW_027671488.1, read as the reverse complement.
AGTTAGGAAAGAGAACAGAGTCTCATATTTAGAAAACACTCTTATGCCTGCTTAAGGGGAAAGGAGAGGTGGGGTGATGCATAAAACCAGAGTTTGATATAAGCACAGGTACCATTTCTATAACCAACTGTGGAATAGACAAGACCTACACCTTCCTCAGTGAAAGGGACTCAAAACCCCATATTTCCCGCAGAGGAATAGATCTGACTAGTAAGAATCTTAAAACCTATGTATTGATATGTCTCTGTAAGGGAATCAAGTGTGTCTGGACTGGCATAAACATGGCAGTGAGAATCAGCTCAAACCCACTATAAAAAGGAATTTCAAAAACAAAACCAAAAAACAGGGAAATTCTTTACATTTCCTTCAGGGTCTCTGATGAAACCTGGAATGACCCTATCTACAATGACAGCTGGATGTGGCATAAGGCTGGACACTTGGGACTGAGAGGAGTGGTGAGATTGGGTGAGCAAATGCAGACCCTTTAAAGCAAAAATGCATGGCCCCCATTCCATGGGTCCCAACTCTCCATGTTGAAGGGAATATTACTACAGCTATAAAATGTACGGGAAACTTAGAGAATGGACACACTGTGAATACAAAAGTTTTCTAAAACTCATCGAGTACTCCCTCTCCTGGTGTTCCGGTTTGACTTTCCAACTGCTTTACTATCAATCTCCCAACTTGGAGAGACAACCCCTTTAACCTCCTGTTTCGCACAGGTGGCCAATTTCGCAGAGGATGGAAGGGAAGAGAGAGAACCAATGAGAGAGTAGCTGTTAGGCATTTGGACGGGCACATGTCACTCTAATTTCCCGGCAGGAAGAAGAATTAACCAGAGTCTCAGCCACCCACCGGGAACCAGTATAGGTCCTGAACCAAGATTTTGGACTTGCGTACAGTTCACAAAAAACGAGGTGAAAAATGGAGCTCAGGGGCACAGCAATTCACAAACTGGCAGAGTAATAAAAGACAACTATCGTCCAAAAAATCTGTTGAGGGAAGGCAGCGAGGCGGACATGAAAGCGAGGCAGAATAGCAGGAAACAGATTTCAAGAGGTACGTTGGAATCGCCTTTAAAGCACAGGAAGAGGGGCACAACTTCGACAATGACGCCCTTGGCCAAAAAGGGCGTATGCGTTTTCTCCTGAATATATTCAGGAGAAAACGCATACGCCCTTTTTGGCCAAGCAAGCAAGCGGGGAATGCAAATCTGCACTACAAAGAAGTATCACTACCCACCGGTCAAAAGGGACATCCACAAAATGTGTAAAAACCAGAAAGGCAAGACAGGCCCTGGAGAAGAGGGAGCCTTGTTATGCTGATGGGCGGGATGTAAATTGCCAACTGCCTCACTGGAGGAGTGCATTGCGTTCCCTAAAACAAGTAAACAACAGAGCTACAGAGCCAAGGGCACTTCCAGTCTAGGGAATATACCTTGGGAAAACTGAAAATCAATAAGACAGAGCCACCCCCAAATTTAGGGCTGCACTGCTTACAAGAACCTCAACTTGGGTACACATTAAATATCCCTGGAAATATAAAAATGGTTCAAAAAACTCTGGTATTTATGTACGATGGAATATCCCTCAGCCATGAAATCAATGTCATAAGACCAGGAGCAGCAAAGTGAGTGGATTCAGGTACGATGATTCTAAGTGAAATAAGTCACACAGAAAAAGAAACTTATCATAAGATATCACTTATGAAGATCCTGTAAACATGGCTACACATGAACTGAGTTAGGAAAGAGAACAGAGTCTCATATTTAGAAAACACTCTTATGCCTGCTTAAGGGGAAAGGAGAGGTGGGGTGATGCATAAAACCAGAGTTTGATATAAGCACAGGTACCATTTCTATAACCAACTGTGGAATAGACAAGACCTACACCTTCCTCAGTGAAAGGGACTCAAAACCCCATATTTCCCGCAGAGGAATAGATCTGACTAGTAAGAATCTTAAAACCTATGTATTGATATGTCTCTGTAAGGGAATCAAGTGTGTCTGGACTGGCATAAACATGGCAGTGAGAATCAGCTCAAACCCACTATAAAAAGGAATTTCAAAAACAAAACCAAAAAACAGGGAAATTCTTTACATTTCCTTCAGGGTCTCTGATGAAACCTGGAATGACCCTATCTACAATGACAGCTGGATGTGGCATAAGGCTGGACACTTGGGACTGAGAGGAGTGGTGAGATTGGGTGAGCAAATGCAGACCCTTTAAAGCAAAAATGCATGGCCCCCATTCCATGGGTCCCAACTCTCCATGTTGAAGGGAATATTACTACAGCTATAAAATGTACGGGAAACTTAGAGAATGGACACACTGTGAATACAAAAGTTTTCTAAAACTCATCGAGTACTCCCTCTCCTGGTGTTCCGGTTTGACTTTCCAACTGCTTTACTATCAATCTCCCAACTTGGAGAGACAACCCCTTTAACCTCCTGTTTCGCACAGGTGGCCAATATCGCAGAGGATGGAAGGGAAGAGAGAGAACCAATGAGAGAGTAGCTGTTAGGCATTTGGACGGGCACATGTCACTCTAATTTCCCGGCAGGAAGAAGAATTAACCAGAGTCTCAGCCACCCACCGGGAACCAGTATAGGTCCTGAACCAAGATTTTGGACTTGCGTACAGTTCACAAAAAACGAGGTGAAAAATGGAGCTCAGGGGCACAGCAATTCACAAACTGGCAGAGTAATAAAAGACAACTATCGTCCAAAAAATCTGTTGAGGGAAGGCAGCGAGGCGGACATGAAAGCGAGGCAGAATAGCAGGAAACAGATTTCAAGAGGTACGTTGGAATCGCCTTTAAAGCACAGGAAGAGGGGCACAACTTCGACAATGACGCCCTTGGCCAAAAAGGGCGTATGCGTTTTCTCCTGAATATATTCAGGAGAAAACGCATACGCCCTTTTTGGCCAAGCAAGCAAGCGGGGAATGCAAATCTGCACTACAAAGAAGTATCACTACCCACCGGTCAAAAGGGACATCCACAAAATGTGTAAAAACCAGAAAGGCAAGACAGGCCCTGGAGAAGAGGGAGCCTTGTTATGCTGATGGGCGGGATGTAAATTGCCAACTGCCTCACTGGAGGAGTGCATTGCATTCCCTAAAACAAGTAAACAACAGAGCTACAGAGCCAAGGGCACTTCCAGTCTAGGGAATATACCTTGGGAAAACTGAAAATCAATAAGACAGAGCCACCCCCAAATTTAGGGCTGCACTGCTTACAAGAACCTCAACTTGGGTACACATTAAATATCCCTGGAAATATAAAAATGGTTCAAAAAACTCTGGTATTTATGTACGGTGGAATATCCCTCAGCCATGAAATCAATGTCATAAGACCAGGAGCAGCAAAGTGAGTGGATTCAGGTACGATGATTCTAAGTGAAATAAGTCACACAGAAAAAGAAACTTATCATAAGATATCACTTATGAAGATCCTGTAAACATGGCTACACATGAACTGAGTTAGGAAAGAGAACAGAGTCTCATATTTAGAAAACACTCTTATGCCTGCTTAAGGGGAAAGGAGAGGTGGGGTGATGCATAAAACCAGAGTTTGATATAAGCACAGGTACCATTTCTATAACAAACTGTGGAATAGACAAGACCTACACCTTCCTCAGTGAAAGGGACTCAAAACCCCATATTTCCCGCAGAGGAATAGATCTGACTAGTAAGAATCTTAAAACCTATGTATTGATATGTCTCTGTAAGGGAATCAAGTGTGTCTAGACTGGCATAAACATGGCAGTGAGAATCAGCTCAAACCCACTATAAAAAGGAATTTCAAAAACAAAACCAAAAAACAGGGAAATTCTGTACATTTCCTTCAGGGTCTCTGATGAAACCTGGAATGACCCTATCTACAATGATAGCTGGATGTGGCATAAGGCTGGACACTTGGGACTGAGAGGATTGGTGAGATTGGGTGAGCAAATGCAGACCCTTTAAAGCAAAAATGCATGGCCCCCATTCCATGGGTCCCAACTCTCCATGTTGAAGGGAATATTACTACAGCTATAAAATGTACGGGAAACTTAGAGAATGGACACACTGTGAATACAAAAGTTTTCTAAAACTCATCGAGTACTCCCTCTCCTGGTGTTCCGGTTTGACTTTCCAACTGCTTTACTATCAATCTCCCAACTTGGAGAGACAACCCCTTTAACCTCCTGTTTCGCACAGGTGGCCAATTTCGCAGAGGATGGAAGGGAAGAGAGAGAACCAATGAGAGAGTAGCTGTTAGGCATTTGGACGGGCACATGTCACTCTAATTTCCCGGCAGGAAGAAGAATTAACCAGAGTCTTAGCCACCCACCGGGAACCAGTATAGGTCCTGAACCAAGATTTTGGACTTGCGTACAGTTCACAAAAAACGAGTTGAAAAATGGAGCTCAGGGGCACAGCAATTCACAAACTGGCAGAGTAATAAAAGACAACTATCGTCCAAAAAATCTGTTGAGGGAAGGCAGCGAGGCGGACATGAAAGCGAGGCAGAATAGCAGGAAACAGATTTCAAGAGGTACGTTGGAATCGCCTTTAAAGCACAGGAAGAGGGGCACAACTTCGACAATGACGCACTTGGCCAAAAAGGGCGTATGCGTTTTCTCCTGAATATATTCAGGAGAAAACGCATACGCCCTTTTTGGCCAAGCAAGCAAGCGGGGAATGCAAATCTGCACTACAAAGAAGTATCACTACCCACCGGTCAAAAGGGACATCCACAAAATGTGTAAAAACCAGAAAGGCAACACAGGCCCTGGAGAAGAAGGAGCCTTGTTATGCTGATGGGCGGGACGTAAATTGCCAACTGCCTCACTGGAGGAGTGCATTGCGTTCCCTAAAACAAGTAAACAACAGAGCTACAGAGGCAAGGGCACTTCCAGTCTAGGGAATATACCTTGGGAAAACTGAAAATCAATAAGACAGAGCCACCCCCAAATTTAGGGCTGCACTGCTTACAAGAACCTCAACTTGGGTACCCCATAAATATCCCAGGAAATATAAAAATGGTTCCAAAAACTGTGGTATTTATGTACGATGGAATATCCCTCAGCCATGAAATCAATGTCATAAGACCAGGAGCAGCAAAGTGAGTGGATTCAGGTACGATGATTCTAAGTGAAATAAGTCACACAGAAAAAGAAACTTATCATAAGATATCACTTATGAAGATCCTGTAAACATGGCTACACATGAACTGAGTTAGGAAAGAGAACAGAGTCTCATATTTAGAAAACACTCTTATGCCTGCTTAAGGGGAAAGGAGAGGTGGGGTGATGCATAAAACCAGAGTTTGATATAAGCACAGGTACCATTTCTATAACCAACTGTGGAATAGACAAGACCTACACCTTCCTGAGTGAAAGGGACTCAAAACCCCATATTTCCCGCAGAGGAATAGATCTGACTAGTAAGAATCTTAAAACCTATGTATTGATATGTCTCTGTAAGGGAATCAAGTGTGTCTAGACTGGCATAAACATGGCAGTGAGAATCAGCTCAAACCCACTATAAAAAGGAATTTCAAAAACAAAACCAAAAAACAGGGAAATTCTTTACATTTCCTTCAGGGTCTCTGATGAAACCTGGAATGACCCTATCTACAATGACAGCTGGATGTGGCATAAGGCTGGACACTTGGGACTGAGAGGAGTGGTGAGATTGGGTGAGCAAATGCAGACCCTTTAAAGCAAAAATGCATGGCCCCCATTCCATGGGTCCCAACTCTCCATGTTGAAGGGAATATTACTACAGCTATAAAATGTACGGGAAACTTAGAGAATGGACACACTGTGAATACAAAAGTTTTCTAAAACTCATCGAGTACTCCCTCTCCTGGTGTTCCGGTTTGACTTTCCAACTGCTTTACTATCAATCTCCCAACTTGGAGAGACAACCCCTTTAACCTCCTGTTTCGCACAGGTGGCCAATTTCGCAGAGGATGGAAGGGAAGAGAGAGAACCAATGAGAGAGTAGCTGTTAGGCATTTGGACGGGCACATGTCACTCTAATTTCCCGGCAGGAAGAAGAATTAACCAGAGTCTCAGCCACCCACCGGGAACCAGTATAGGTCCTGAACCAAGATTTTGGACTTGCGTACAGTTCACAAAAAACGAGGTGAAAAATGGAGCTCAGGGGCACAGCAATTCACAAACTGGCAGAGTAATAAAAGACAACTATCGTCCAAAAAATCTGTTGAGGGAAGGCAGCGAGGCGGACATGAAAGCGAGGCAGAATAGCAGGAAACAGATTTCAAGAGGTACGTTGGAATCGCCTTTAAAGCACAGGAAGAGGGGCACAACTTCGACAATGACGCCCTTGGCCAAAAAGGGCGTATGCGTTTTCTCCTGAATATATTCAGGAGAAAACGCATACGCCCTTTTTGGCCAAGCAAGCAAGCGGGGAATGCAAATCTGCACTACAAAGAAGTATCACTACCCACCGGTCAAAAGGGACATCCACAAAATGTGTAAAAACCAGAAAGGCAAGACAGGCCCTGGAGAAGAGGGAGCCTTGTTATGCTGATGGGCGGGATGTAAATTGCCAACTGCCTCACTGGAGGAGTGCATTGCGTTCCCTAAAACAAGTAAACAACAGAGCTACAGAGCCAAGGGCACTTCCAGTCTAGGGAATATACCTTGGGAAAACTGAAAATCAATAAGACAGAGCCACCCCCAAATTTAGGGCTGCACTGCTTACAAGAACCTCAACTTGGGTACACATTAAATATCCCTGGAAATATAAAAATGGTTCCAAAAACTCTGGTATTTATGTACGATGGAATATCCCTCAGCCATGAAATCAATGTCATAAGACCAGGAGCAGCAAAGTGAGTGGATTCAGGTACGATGATTCTAAGTGAAATAAGTCACACAGAAAAAGAAACTTATCATAAGATATCACTTATGAAGATCCTGTAAACATGGCTACACATGAACTGAGTTAGGAAAGAGAACAGAGTCTCATATTTAGAAAACACTCTTATGCCTGCTTAAGGGGAAAGGAGAGGTGGGGTGATGCATAAAACCAGAGTTTGATATAAGCACAGGTACCATTTCTATAACCAACTGTGGAATAGACAAGACCTACACCTTCCTCAGTGAAAGGGACTCAAAACCCCATATTTCCCGCAGAGGAATAGATCTGACTAGTAAGAATCTTAAAACCTATGTATTGATATGTCTCTGTAAGGGAATCAAGTGTGTCTGGACTGGCATAAACATGGCAGTGAGAATCAGCTCAAACCCACTATAAAAAGGAATTTCAAAAACAAAACCAAAAAACAGGGAAATTCTTTACATTTCCTTCAGGGTCTCTGATGAAACCTGGAATGACCCTATCTACAATGATAGCTGGATGTGGCATAAGGCTGGACACTTGGGACTGAGAGGATTGGTGAGATTGGGTGAGCAAATGCAGACCCTTTAAAGCAAAAATGCATGGCCCCCATTCCATGGGTCCCAACTCTCCATGTTGAAGGGAATATTACTACAGCTATAAAATGTACGGGAAACTTAGAGAATGGACACACTGTGAATACAAAAGTTTTCTAAAACTCATCGAGTACTCCCTCTCCTGGTGTTCCGGTTTGACTTTCCAACTGCTTTACTATCAATCTCCCAACTTGGAGAGACAACCCCTTTAACCTCCTGTTTCGCACAGGTGGCCAATTTCGCAGAGGATGGAAGGGAAGAGAGAGAACCAATGAGAGAGTAGCTGTTAGGCATTTGGACGGGCACATGTCACTCTAATTTCCCGGCAGGAAGAAGAATTAACCAGAGTCTTAGCCACCCACCGGGAACCAGTATAGGTCCTGAACCAAGATTTTGGACTTGCGTACAGTTCACAAAATACGAGTTGAAAAATGGAGCTCAGGGGCACAGCAATTCACAAACTGGCAGAGTAATAAAAGACAACTATCGTCCAAAAAATCTGTTGAGGGAAGGCAGCGAGGCGGACATGAAAGCGAGGCAGAATAGCAGGAAACAGATTTCAAGAGGTACGTTGGAATCGCCTTTAAAGCACAGGAAGAGGGGCACAACTTCGACAATGACGCACTTGGCCAAAAAGGGCGTATGCGTTTTCTCCTGAATATATTCAGGAGAAAACGCATACGCCCTTTTTGGCCAAGCAAGCAAGCGGGGAATGCAAATCTGCACTACAAAGAAGTATCACTACCCACCGGTCAAAAGGGACATCCACAAAATGTGTAAAAACCAGAAAGGCAACACAGGCACTGGAGAAGAAGGAGCCTTGTTATGCTGATGGGCGGGACGTAAATTGCCAACTGCCTCACTGGAGGAGTGCATTGCGTTCCCTAAAACAAGTAAACAACAGAGCTACAGAGGCAAGGGCACTTCCAGTCTAGGGAATATACCTTGGGAAAACTGAAAATCAATAAGACAGAGCCACCCCCAAATTTAGGGCTGCACTGCTTACAAGAACCTCAACTTGGGTACCCCATAAATATCGCAGGAAATATAAAAATGGTTCCAAAAACTGTGGTATTTATGTACGATGGAATATCCCTCAGCCATGAAATCAATGTCATAAGACCAGGAGCAGCAAAGTGAGTGGATTCAGGTACGATGATTCTAAGTGAAATAAGTCACACAGAAAAAGAAACTTATCATAAGATATCACTTATGAAGATCCTGTAAACATGGCTACACATGAACTGAGTTAGGAAAGAGAACAGAGTCTCATATTTAGAAAACACTCTTATGCCTGCTTAAGGGGAAAGGAGAGGTGGGGTGATGCATAAAACCAGAGTTTGATATAAGCACAGGTACCATTTCTATAACCAACTGTGGAATAGACAAGACCTACACCTTCCTGAGTGAAAGGGACTCAAAACCCCATATTTCCCGCAGAGGAATAGATCTGACTAGTAAGAATCTTAAAACCTATGTATTGATATGTCTCTGTAAGGGAATCAAGTGTGTCTAGACTGGCATAAACATGGCAGTGAGAATCAGCTCAAACCCACTATAAAAAGGAATTTCAAAAACAAAACCAAAAAACAGGGAAATTCTTTACATTTCCTTCAGGGTCTCTGATGAAACCTGGAATGACCCTATCTACAATGACAGCTGGATGTGGCATAAGGCTGGACACTTGGGACTGAGAGGAGTGGTGAGATTGGGTGAGCAAATGCAGACCCTTTAAAGCAAAAATGCATGGCCCCCATTCCATGGGTCCCAACTCTCCATGTTGAAGGGAATATTACTACAGCTATAAAATGTACGGGAAACTTAGAGAATGGACACACTGTGAATACAAAAGTTTTCTAAAACTCATCGAGTACTCCCTCTCCTGGTGTTCCGGTTTGACTTTCCAACTGCTTTACTATCAATCTCCCAACTTGGAGAGACAACCCCTTTAACCTCCTGTTTCGCACAGGTGGCCAATTTCGCAGAGGATGGAAGGGAAGAGAGAGAACCAATGAGAGAGTAGCTGTTAGGCATTTGGACGGGCACATGTCACTCTAATTTCCCGGCAGGAAGAAGAATTAACCAGAGTCTCAGCCACCCACCGGGAACCAGTATAGGTCCTGAACCAAGATTTTGGACTTGCGTACAGTTCACAAAAAACGAGGTGAAAAATGGAGCTCAGGGGCACAGCAATTCACAAACTGGCAGAGTAATAAAAGACAACTATCGTCCAAAAAATCTGTTGAGGGAAGGCAGCGAGGCGGACATGAAAGCGAGGCAGAATAGCAGGAAACAGATTTCAAGAGGTACGTTGGAATCGCCTTTAAAGCACAGGAAGAGGGGCACAACTTCGACAATGACGCCCTTGGCCAAAAAGGGCGTATGCGTTTTCTCCTGAATATATTCAGGAGAAAACGCATACGCCCTTTTTGGCCAAGCAAGCAAGCGGGGAATGCAAATCTGCACTACAAAGAAGTATCACTACCCACCGGTCAAAAGGGACATCCACAAAATGTGTAAAAACCAGAAAGGCAAGACAGGCCCTGGAGAAGAGGGAGCCTTGTTATGCTGATGGGCGGGATGTAAATTGCCAACTGCCTCACTGGAGGAGTGCATTGCGTTCCCTAAAACAAGTAAACAACAGAGCTACAGAGCCAAGGGCACTTCCAGTCTAGGGAATATACCTTGGGAAAACTGAAAATCAATAAGACAGAGCCACCCCCAAATTTAGGGCTGCACTGCTTACAAGAACCTCAACTTGGGTACACATTAAATATCCCTGGAAATATAAAAATGGTTCAAAAAACTCTGGTATTTATGTACGATGGAATATCCCTCAGCCATGAAATCAATGTCATAAGACCAGGAGCAGCAAAGTGAGTGGATTCAGGTACGATGATTCTAAGTGAAATAAGTCACACAGAAAAAGAAACTTATCATAAGATATCACTTATGAAGATCCTGTAAACATGGCTACACATGAACTGAGTTAGGAAAGAGAACAGAGTCTCATATTTAGAAAACACTCTTATGCCTGCTTAAGGGGAAAGGAGAGGTGGGGTGATGCATAAAACCAGAGTTTGATATAAGCACAGGTACCATTTCTATAACCAACTGTGGAATAGACAAGACCTACACCTTCCTGAGTGAAAGGGACTCAAAACCCCATATTTCCCGCAGAGGAATAGATCTGACTAGTAAGAATCTTAAAACCTATGTATTGATATGTCTCTGTAAGGGAATCAAGTGTGTCTGGACTGGCATAAACATGGCAGTGAGAATCAGCTCAAACCCACTATAAAAAGGAATTTCAAAAACAAAACCAAAAAACAGGGAAATTCTTTACATTTCCTTCAGGGTCTCTGATGAAACCTGGAATGACCCTATCTACAATGATAGCTGGATGTGGCATAAGGCTGGACACTTGGGACTGAGAGGATTGGTGAGATTGGGTGAGCAAATGCAGACCCTTTAAAGCAAAAATGCATGGCCCCCATTCCATGGGTCCCAACTCTCCATGTTGAAGGGAATATTACTACAGCTATAAAATGTACGGGAAACTTAGAGAATGGACACACTGTGAATACAAAAGTTTTCTAAAACTCATCGAGTACTCCCTCTCCTGGTGTTCCGGTTTGACTTTCCAACTGCTTTACTATCAATCTCCCAACTTGGAGAGACAACCCCTTTAACCTCCTGTTTCGCACAGGTGGCCAATTTCGCAGAGGATGGAAGGGAAGAGAGAGAACCAATGAGAGAGTAGCTGTTAGGCATTTGGACGGGCACATGTCACTCTAATTTCCCGGCAGGAAGAAGAATTAACCAGAGTCTCAGCCACCCACCGGGAACCAGTATAGGTCCTGAACCAAGATTTTGGACTTGCGTACAGTTCACAAAAAACGAGGTGAAAAATGGAGCTCAGGGGCACAGCAATTCACAAACTGGCAGAGTAATAAAAGACAACTATCGTCCAAAAAATCTGTTGAGGGAAGGCAGCGAGGCGGACATGAAAGCGAGGCAGAATAGCAGGAAACAGATTTCAAGAGGTACGTTGGAATCGCCTTTAAAGCACAGGAAGAGGGGCACAACTTCGACAATGACGCCCTTGGCCAAAAAGGGCGTATGCGTTTTCTCCTGAATATATTCAGGAGAAAACGCATACGCCCTTTTTGGCCAAGCAAGCAAGCGGGGAATGCAAATCTGCACTACAAAGAAGTATCACTACCCACCGGTCAAAAGGGACATCCACAAAATGTGTAAAAACCAGAAAGGCAAGACAGGCCCTGGAGAAGAGGGAGCCTTGTTATGCTGATGGGCGGGATGTAAATTGCCAACTGCCTCACTGGAGGAGTGCATTGCGTTCCCTAAAACAAGTAAACAACAGAGCTACAGAGCCAAGGGCACTTCCAGTCTAGGGAATATACCTTGGGAAAACTGAAAATCAATAAGACAGAGCCACCCCCAAATTTAGGGCTGCACTGCTTACAAGAACCTCAACTTGGGTACACATTAAATATCCCTGGAAATATAAAAATGGTTCAAAAAACTCTGGTATTTATGTACGATGGAATATCCCTCAGCCATGAAATCAATGTCATAAGACCAGGAGCAGCAAAGTGAGTGGATTCAGGTACGATGATTCTAAGTGAAATAAGTCACACAGAAAAAGAAACTTATCATAAGATATCACTTATGAAGATCCTGTAAACATGGCTACACATGAACTGAGTTAGGAAAGAGAACAGAGTCTCATATTTAGAAAACACTCTTATGCCTGCTTAAGGGGAAAGGAGAGGTGGGGTGATGCATAAAACCAGAGTTTGATATAAGCACAGGTACCATTTCTATAACCAACTGTGGAATAGACAAGACCTACACCTTCCTCAGTGAAAGGGACTCAAAACCCCATATTTCCCGCAGAGGAATAGATCTGACTAGTAAGAATCTTAAAACCTATGTATTGATATGTCTCTGTAAGGGAATCAAGTGTGTCTGGACTGGCATAAACATGGCAGTGAGAATCAGCTCAAACCCACTATAAAAAGGAATTTCAAAAACAAAACCAAAAAACAGGGAAATTCTTTACATTTCCTTCAGGGTCTCTGATGAAACCTGGAATGACCCTATCTACAATGATAGCTGGATGTGGCATAAGGCTGGACACTTGGGACTGAGAGGATTGGTGAGATTGGGTGAGCAAATGCAGACCCTTTAAAGCAAAAATGCATGGCCCCCATTCCATGGGTCCCAACTCTCCATGTTGAAGGGAATATTACTACAGCTATAAAATGTACGGGAAACTTAGAGAATGGACACACTGTGAATACAAAAGTTTTCTAAAACTCATCGAGTACTCCCTCTCCTGGTGTTCCGGTTTGACTTTCCAACTGCTTTACTATCAATCTCCCAACTTGGAGAGACAACCCCTTTAACCTCCTGTTTCGCACAGGTGGCCAATTTCGCAGAGGATGGAAGGGAAGAGAGAGAACCAATGAGAGAGTAGCTGTTAGGCATTTGGACGGGCACATGTCACTCTAATTTCCCGGCAGGAAGAAGAATTAACCAGAGTCTTAGCCACCCACCGGGAACCAGTATAGGTCCTGAACCAAGATTTTGGACTTGCGTACAGTTCACAAAATACGAGTTGAAAAATGGAGCTCAGGGGCACAGCAATTCACAAACTGGCAGAGTAATAAAAGACAACTATCGTCCAAAAAATCTGTTGAGGGAAGGCAGCGAGGCGGACATGAATGCGAGGCAGAATAGCAGGAAACAGATTTCAAGAGGTACGTTGGAATCGCCTTTAAAGCACAGGAAGAGGGGCACAACTTCGACAATGACGCACTTGGCCAAAAAGGGCGTATGCGTTTTCTCCTGAATATATTCAGGAGAAAACGCATACGCCCTTTTTGGCCAAGCAAGCAAGCGGGGAATGCAAATCTGCACTACAAAGAAGTATCACTACCCACCGGTCAAAAGGGACATCCACAAAATGTGTAAAAACCAGAAAGGCAACACAGGCCCTGGAGAAGAAGGAGCCTTGATATGCTGATGGGCGGGACGTAAATTGCCAACTGCCTCACTGGAGGAGTGCATTGCGTTCCCTAAAACAAGTAAACAACAGAGCTACAGAGGCAAGGGCACTTCCAGTCTAGGGAATATACCTTGGGAAAACTGAAAATCAATAAGACAGAGCCACCCCCAAATTTAGGGCTGCACTGCTTACAAGAACCTCAACTTGGGTACCCCATAAATATCCCAGGAAATATAAAAATGGTTCCAAAAACTGTGGTATTTATGTACGATGGAATATCCCTCAGCCATGAAATCAATGTCATAAGACCAGGAGCAGCAAAGTGAGTGGATTCAGGTACGATGATTCTAAGTGAAATAAGTCACACAGAAAAAGAAACTTATCATAAGATATCACTTATGAAGATCCTGTAAACATGGCTACACATGAACTGAGTTAGGAAAGAGAACAGAGTCTCATATTTAGAAAACACTCTTATGCCTGCTTAAGGGGAAAGGAGAGGTGGGGTGATGCATAAAACCAGAGTTTGATATAAGCACAGGTACCATTTCTATAACCAACTGTGGAATAGACAAGACCTACACCTTCCTGAGTGAAAGGGACTCAAAACCCCATATTTCCCGCAGAGGAATAGATCTGACTAGTAAGAATCTTAAAACCTATGTATTGATATGTCTCTGTAAGGGAATCAAGTGTGTCTAGACTGGCATAAACATGGCAGTGAGAATCAGCTCAAACCCACTATAAAAAGGAATTTCAAAAACAAAACCAAAAAACAGGGAAATTCTTTACATTTCCTTCAGGGTCTCTGATGAAACCTGGAATGACCCTATCTACAATGACAGCTGGATGTGGCATAAGGCTGGACACTTGGGACTGAGAGGAGTGGTGAGATTGGGTGAGCAAATGCAGACCCTTTAAAGCAAAAATGCATGGCCCCCATTCCATGGGTCCCAACTCTCCATGTTGAAGGGAATATTACTACAGCTATAAAATGTACGGGAAACTTAGAGAATGGACACACTGTGAATACAAAAGTTTTCTAAAACTCATCGAGTACTCCCTCTCCTGGTGTTCCGGTTTGACTTTCCAACTGCTTTACTATCAATCTCCCAACTTGGAGAGACAACCCCTTTAACCTCCTGTTTCGCACAGGTGGCCAATTTCGCAGAGGATGGAAGGGAAGAGAGAGAACCAATGAGAGAGTAGCTGTTAGGCATTTGGACGGGCACATGTCACTCTAATTTCCCGGCAGGAAGAAGAATTAACCAGAGTCTCAGCCACCCACCGGGAACCAGTATAGGTCCTGAACCAAGATTTTGGACTTGCGTACAGTTCACAAAAAACGAGGTGAAAAATGGAGCTCAGGGGCACAGCAATTCACAAACTGGCAGAGTAATAAAAGACAACTATCGTCCAAAAAATCTGTTGAGGGAAGGCAGCGAGGCGGACATGAAAGCGAGGCAGAATAGCAGGAAACAGATTTCAAGAGGTACGTTGGAATCGCCTTTAAAGCACAGGAAGAGGGGCACAACTTCGACAATGACGCCCTTGGCCAAAAAGGGCGTATGCGTTTTCTCCTGAATATATTCAGGAGAAAACGCATACGCCCTTTTTGGCCAAGCAAGCAAGCGGGGAATGCAAATCTGCACTACAAAGAAGTATCACTACCCACCGGTCAAAAGGGACATCCACAAAATGTGTAAAAACCAGAAAGGCAAGACAGGCCCTGGAGAAGAGGGAGCCTTGTTATGCTGATGGGCGGGATGTAAATTGCCAACTGCCTCACTGGAGGAGTGCATTGCGTTCCCTAAAACAAGTAAACAACAGAGCTACAGAGCCAAGGGCACTTCCAGTCTAGGGAATATACCTTGGGAAAACTGAAAATCAATAAGACAGAGCCACCCCCAAATTTAGGGCTGCACTGCTTACAAGAACCTCAACTTGGGTACACATTAAATATCCCTGGAAATATAAAAATGGTTCCAAAAACTCTGGTATTTATGTACGATGGAATATCCCTCAGCCATGAAATCAATGTCATAAGACCAGGAGCAGCAAAGTGAGTGGATTCAGGTACGATGATTCTAAGTGAAATAAGTCACACAGAAAAAGAAACTTATCATAAGATATCACTTATGAAGATCCTGTAAACATGGCTACACATGAACTGAGTTAGGAAAGAGAACAGAGTCTCATATTTAGAAAACACTCTTATGCCTGCTTAAGGGGAAAGGAGAGGTGGGGTGATGCATAAAACCAGAGTTTGATATAAGCACAGGTACCATTTCTATAACCAACTGTGGAATAGACAAGACCTACACCTTCCTCAGTGAAAGGGACTCAAAACCCCATATTTCCCGCAGAGGAATAGATCTGACTAGTAAGAATCTTAAAACCTATGTATTGATATGTCTCTGTAAGGGAATCAAGTGTGTCTGGACTGGCATAAACATGGCAGTGAGAATCAGCTCAAACCCACTATAAAAAGGAATTTCAAAAACAAAACCAAAAAACAGGGAAATTCTTTACATTTCCTTCAGGGTCTCTGATGAAACCTGGAATGACCCTATCTACAATGACAGCTGGATGTGGCATAAGGCTGGACACTTGGGACTGAGAGGAGTGGTGAGATTGGGTGAGCAAATGCAGACCCTTTAAAGCAAAAATGCATGGCCCCCATTCCATGGGTCCCAACTCTCCATGTTGAAGGGAATATTACTACAGCTATAAAATGTACGGGAAACTTAGAGAATGGACACACTGTGAATACAAAAGTTTTCTAAAACTCATCGAGTACTCCCTCTCCTGGTGTTCCGGTTTGACTTTCCAACTGCTTTACTATCAATCTCCCAACTTGGAGAGACAACCCCTTTAACCTCCTGTTTCGCACAGGTGGCCAATATCGCAGAGGATGGAAGGGAAGAGAGAGAACCAATGAGAGAGTAGCTGTTAGGCATTTGGACGGGCACATGTCACTCTAATTTCCCGGCAGGAAGAAGAATTAACCAGAGTCTTAGCCACCCACCGGGAACCAGTATAGGTCCTGAACCAAGATTTTGGACTTGCGTACAGTTCACAAAAAACGAGTTGAAAAATGGAGCTCAGGGGCACAGCAATTCACAAACTGGCAGAGTAATAAAAGACAACTATCGTCCAAAAAATCTGTTGAGGGAAGGCAGCGAGGCGGACATGAAAGCGAGGCAGAATAGCAGGAAACAGATTTCAAGAGGTACGTTGGAATCGCCTTTAAAGCACAGGAAGAGGGGCACAACTTCGACAATGACGCACTTGGCCAAAAAGGGCGTATGCGTTTTCTCCTGAATATATTCAGGAGAAAACGCATACGCCCTTTTTGGCCAAGCAAGCAAGCGGGGAATGCAAATCTGCACTACAAAGAAGTATCACTACCCACCGGTCAAAAGGGACATCCACAAAATGTGTAAAAACCAGAAAGGCAACACAGGCCCTGGAGAAGAAGGAGCCTTGTTATGCTGATGGGCGGGACGTAAATTGCCAACTGCCTCACTGGAGGAGTGCATTGCGTTCCCTAAAACAAGTAAACAACAGAGCTACAGAGGCAAGGGCACTTCCAGTCTAGGGAATATACCTTGGGAAAACTGAAAATCAATAAGACAGAGCCACCCCCAAATTTAGGGCTGCACTGCTTACAAGAACCTCAACTTGGGTACCCCATAAATATCGCAGGAAATATAAAAATGGTTCCAAAAACTGTGGTATTTATGTACGATGGAATATCCCTCAGCCATGAAATCAATGTCATAAGACCAGGAGCAGCAAAGTGAGTGGATTCAGGTACGATGATTCTAAGTGAAATAAGTCACACAGAAAAAGAAACTTATCATAAGATATCACTTATGAAGATCCTGTAAACATGGCTACACATGAACTGAGTTAGGAAAGAGAACAGAGTCTCATATTTAGAAAACACTCTTATGCCTGCTTAAGGGGAAAGGAGAGGTGGGGTGATGCATAAAACCAGAGTTTGATATAAGCACAGGTACCATTTCTATAACCAACTGTGGAATAGACAAGACCTACACCTTCCTGAGTGAAAGGGACTCAAAACCCCATATTTCCCGCAGAGGAATAGATCTGACTAGTAAGAATCTTAAAACCTATGTATTGATATGTCTCTGTAAGGGAATCAAGTGTGTCTAGACTGGCATAAACATGGCAGTGAGAATCAGCTCAAACCCACTATAAAAAGGAATTTCAAAAACAAAACCAAAAAACAGGGAAATTCTTTACATTTCCTTCAGGGTCTCTGATGAAACCTGGAATGACCCTATCTACAATGACAGCTGGATGTGGCATAAGGCTGGACACTTGGGACTGAGAGGAGTGGTGAGATTGGGTGAGCAAATGCAGACCCTTTAAAGCAAAAATGCATGGCCCCCATTCCATGGGTCCCAACTCTCCATGTTGAAGGGAATATTACTACAGCTATAAAATGTACGGGAAACTTAGAGAATGGACACACTGTGAATACAAAAGTTTTCTAAAACTCATCGAGTACTCCCTCTCCTGGTGTTCCGGTTTGACTTTCCAACTGCTTTACTATCAATCTCCCAACTTGGAGAGACAACCCCTTTAACCTCCTGTTTCGCACAGGTGGCCAATTTCGCAGAGGATGGAAGGGAAGAGAGAGAACCAATGAGAGAGTAGCTGTTAGGCATTTGGACGGGCACATGTCACTCTAATTTCCCGGCAGGAAGAAGAATTAACCAGAGTCTCAGCCACCCACCGGGAACCAGTATAGGTCCTGAACCAAGATTTTGGACTTGCGTACAGTTCACAAAAAACGAGGTGAAAAATGGAGCTCAGGGGCACAGCAATTCACAAACTGGCAGAGTAATAAAAGACAACTATCGTCCAAAAAATCTGTTGAGGGAAGGCAGCGAGGCGGACATGAAAGCGAGGCAGAATAGCAGGAAACAGATTTCAAGAGGTACGTTGGAATCGCCTTTAAAGCACAGGAAGAGGGGCACAACTTCGACAATGACGCCCTTGGCCAAAAAGGGCGTATGCGTTTTCTCCTGAATATATTCAGGAGAAAACGCATACGCCCTTTTTGGCCAAGCAAGCAAGCGGGGAATGCAAATCTGCACTACAAAGAAGTATCACTACCCACCGGTCAAAAGGGACATCCACAAAATGTGTAAAAACCAGAAAGGCAAGACAGGCCCTGGAGAAGAGGGAGCCTTGTTATGCTGATGGGCGGGATGTAAATTGCCAACTGCCTCACTGGAGGAGTGCATTGCGTTCCCTAAAACAAGTAAACAACAGAGCTACAGAGCCAAGGGCACTTCCAGTCTAGGGAATATACCTTGGGAAAACTGAAAATCAATAAGACAGAGCCACCCCCAAATTTAGGGCTGCACTGCTTACAAGAACCTCAACTTGGGTACACATTAAATATCCCTGGAAATATAAAAATGGTTCCAAAAACTCTGGTATTTATGTACGATGGAATATCCCTCAGCCATGAAATCAATGTCATAAGACCAGGAGCAGCAAAGTGAGTGGATTCAGGTACGATGATTCTAAGTGAAATAAGTCACACAGAAAAAGAAACTTATCATAAGATATCACTTATGAAGATCCTGTAAACATGGCTACACCTGAACTGAGTTAGGAAAGAGAACAGAGTCTCATATTTAGAAAACACTCTTATGCCTGCTTAAGGGGAAAGGAGAGGTGGGGTGATGCATAAAACCAGAGTTTGATATAAGCACAGGTACCATTTCTATAACCAACTGTGGAATAGACAAGACCTACACCTTCCTCAGTGAAAGGGACTCAAAACCCCATATTTCCCGCAGAGGAATAGATCTGACTAGTAAGAATCTTAAAACCTATGTATTGATATGTCTCTGTAAGGGAATCAAGTGTGTCTGGACTGGCATAAACATGGCAGTGAGAATCAGCTCAAACCCACTATAAAAAGGAATTTCAAAAACAAAACCAAAAAACAGGGAAATTCTTTACATTTCCTTCAGGGTCTCTGATGAAACCTGGAATGACCCTATCTACAATGATAGCTGGATGTGGCATAAGGCTGGACACTTGGGACTGAGAGGATTGGTGAGATTGGGTGAGCAAATGCAGACCCTTTAAAGCAAAAATGCATGGCCCCCATTCCATGGGTCCCAACTCTCCATGTTGAAGGGAATATTACTACAGCTATAAAATGTACGGGAAACTTAGAGAATGGACACACTGTGAATACAAAAGTTTTCTAAAACTCATCGAGTACTCCCTCTCCTGGTGTTCCGGTTTGACTTTCCAACTGCTTTACTATCAATCTCCCAACTTGGAGAGACAACCCCTTTAACCTCCTGTTTCGCACAGGTGGCCAATTTCGCAGAGGATGGAAGGGAAGAGAGAGAACCAATGAGAGAGTAGCTGTTAGGCATTTGGACGGGCACATGTCACTCTAATTTCCCGGCAGGAAGAAGAATTAACCAGAGTCTTAGCCACCCACCGGGAACCAGTATAGGTCCTGAACCAAGATTTTGGACTTGCGTACAGTTCACAAAAAACGAGTTGAAAAATGGAGCTCAGGGGCACAGCAATTCACAAACTGGCAGAGTAATAAAAGACAACTATCGTCCAAAAAATCTGTTGAGGGAAGGCAGCGAGGCGGACATGAAAGCGAGGCAGAATAGCAGGAAACAGATTTCAAGAGGTACGTTGGAATCGCCTTTAAAGCACAGGAAGAGGGGCACAACTTCGACAATGACGCACTTGGCCAAAAAGGGCGTATGCGTTTTCTCCTGAATATATTCAGGAGAAAACGCATACGCCCTTTTTGGCCAAGCAAGCAAGCGGGGAATGCAAATCTGCACTACAAAGAAGTATCACTACCCACCGGTCAAAAGGGACATCCACAAAATGTGTAAAAACCAGAAAGGCAACACAGGCCCTGGAGAAGAAGGAGCCTTGTTATGCTGATGGGCGGGATGTAAATTGCCAACTGCCTCACTGGAGGAGTGCATTGCGTTCCCTAAAACAAGTAAACAACAGAGCTACAGAGGCAAGGGCACTTCCAGTCTAGGGAATATACCTTGGGAAAACTGAAAATCAATAAGACAGAGCCACCCCCAAATTTAGGGCTGCACTGCTTACAAGAACCTCAACTTGGGTACCCCATAAATATCGCAGGAAATATAAAAATGGTTCCAAAAACTCTGGTATTTATGTACGATGGAATATCCCTCAGCCATGAAATCAATGTCATAAGACCAGGAGCAGCAAAGTGAGTGGATTCAGGTACGATGATTCTAAGTGAAATAAGTCACACAGAAAAAGAAACTTATCATAAGATATCACTTATGAAGATCCTGTAAACATGGCTACACATGAACTGAGTTAGGAAAGAGAACAGAGTCTCATATTTAGAAAACACTCTTATGCCTGCTTAAGGGGAAAGGAGAGGTGGGGTGATGCATAAAACCAGAGTTTGATATAAGCACAGGTACCATTTCTATAACCAACTGTGGAATAGACAAGACCTACACCTTCCTGAGTGAAAGGGACTCAAAACCCCATATTTCCCGCAGAGGAATAGATCTGACTAGTAAGAATCTTAAAACCTATGTATTGATATGTCTCTGTAAGGGAATCAAGTGTGTCTAGACTGGCATAAACATGGCAGTGAGAATCAGCTCAAACCCACTATAAAAAGGAATTTCAAAAACAAAACCAAAAAACAGGGAAATTCTTTACATTTCCTTCAGGGTCTCTGATGAAACCTGGAATGACCCTATCTACAATGACAGCTGGATGTGGCATAAGGCTGGACACTTGGGACTGAGAGGAGTGGTGAGATTGGGTGAGCAAATGCAGACCCTTTAAAGCAAAAATGCATGGCCCCCATTCCATGGGTCCCAACTCTCCATGTTGAAGGGAATATTACTACAGCTATAAAATGTACGGGAAACTTAGAGAATGGACACACTGTGAATACAAAAGTTTTCTAAAACTCATCGAGTACTCCCTCTCCTGGTGTTCCGGTTTGACTTTCCAACTGCTTTACTATCAATCTCCCAACTTGGAGAGACAACCCCTTTAACCTCCTGTTTCGCACAGGTGGCCAATTTCGCAGAGGATGGAAGGGAAGAGAGAGAACCAATGAGAGAGTAGCTGTTAGGCATTTGGACGGGCACATGTCACTCTAATTTCCCGGCAGGAAGAAGAATTAACCAGAGTCTCAGCCACCCACCGGGAACCAGTATAGGTCCTGAACCAAGATTTTGGACTTGCGTACAGTTCACAAAAAACGAGGTGAAAAATGGAGCTCAGGGGCACAGCAATTCACAAACTGGCAGAGTAATAAAAGACAACTATCGTCCAAAAAATCTGTTGAGGGAAGGCAGCGAGGCGGACATGAAAGCGAGGCAGAATAGCAGGAAACAGATTTCAAGAGGTACGTTGGAATCACCTTTAAAGCACAGGAAGAGGGGCACAACTTCGACAATGACGCCCTTGGCCAAAAAGGGCGTATGCGTTTTCTCCTGAATATATTCAGGAGAAAACGCATACGCCCTTTTTGGCCAAGCAAGCAAGCGGGGAATGCAAATCTGCACTACAAAGAAGTATCACTACCCACCGGTCAAAAGGGACATCCACAAAATGTGTAAAAACCAGAAAGGCAAGACAGGCCCTGGAGAAGAGGGAGCCTTGTTATGCTGATGGGCGGGATGTAAATTGCCAACTGCCTCACTGGAGGAGTGCATTGCGTTCCCTAAAACAAGTAAACAACAGAGCTACAGAGCCAAGGGCACTTCCAGTCTAGGGAATATACCTTGGGAAAACTGAAAATCAATAAGACAGAGCCACCCCCAAATTTAGGGCTGCACTGCTTACAAGAACCTCAACTTGGGTACACATTAAATATCCCTGGAAATATAAAAATGGTTCAAAAAACTCTGGTATTTATGTACGATGGAATATCCCTCAGCCATGAAATCAATGTCATAAGACCAGGAGCAGCAAAGTGAGTGGATTCAGGTACGATGATTCTAAGTGAAATAAGTCACACAGAAAAAGAAACTTATCATAAGATATCACTTATGAAGATCCTGTAAACATGGCTACACATGAACTGAGTTAGGAAAGAGAACAGAGTCTCATATTTAGAAAACACTCTTATGCCTGCTTAAGGGGAAAGGAGAGGTGGGGTGATGCATAAAACCAGAGTTTGATATAAGCACAGGTACCATTTCTATAACCAACTGTGGAATAGACAAGACCTACACCTTCCTCAGTGAAAGGGACTCAAAACCCCATATTTCCCACAGAGGAATAGATCTGACTAGTAAGAATCTTAAAACCTATGTATTGATATGTCTCTGTAAGGGAATCAAGTGTGTCTGGACTGGCATAAACATGGCAGTGAGAATCAGCTCAAACCCACTATAAAAAGGAATTTCAAAAACAAAACCAAAAAACAGGGAAATTCTTTACATTTCCTTCAGGGTCTCTGATGAAACCTGGAATGACCCTATCTACAATGATAGCTGGATGTGGCATAAGGCTGGACACTTGGGACTGAGAGGATTGGTGAGATTGGGTGAGCAAATGCAGACCCTTTAAAGCAAAAATGCATGGCCCCCATTCCATGGGTCCCAACTCTCCATGTTGAAGGGAATATTACTACAGCTATAAAATGTACGGGAAACTTAGAGAATGGACACACTGTGAATACAAAAGTTTTCTAAAACTCATCGAGTACTCCCTCTCCTGGTGTTCCGGTTTGACTTTCCAACTGCTTTACTATCAATCTCCCAACTTGGAGAGACAACCCCTTTAACCTCCAGTTTCGCACAGGTGGCCAATTTCGCAGAGGATGGAAGGGAAGAGAGAGAACCAATGAGAGAGTAGCTGTTAGGCATTTGGACGGGCACATGTCACTCTAATTTCCCGGCAGGAAGAAGAATTAACCAGAGTCTTAGCCACCCACCGGGAACCAGTATAGGTCCTGAACCAAGATTTTGGACTTGCGTACAGTTCACAAAAAACGAGTTGAAAAATGGAGCTCAGGGGCACAGCAATTCACAAACTGGCAGAGTAATAAAAGACAACTATCGTCCAAAAAATCTGTTGAGGGAAGGCAGCGAGGCGGACATGAAAGCGAGGCAGAATAGCAGGAAACAGATTTCAAGAGGTACGTTGGAATCGCCTTTAAAGCACAGGAAGAGGTGCACAACTTCGACAATGACGCACTTGGCCAAAAAGGGCGTATGCGTTTTCTCCTGAATATATTCAGGAGAAAACGCATACACCGTTTTTGGCCAAGCAAGCAAGCGGGGAATGCAAATCTGCACTACAAAGAAGTATCACTACCCACCGGTCAAAAGGGACATCCACAAAATGTGTAAAAACCAGAAAGGCAACACAGGCCCTGGAGAAGAAGGAGCCTTGTTATGCTGATGGGTGGGACGTAAATTGCCAACTGCCTCACTGGAGGAGTGCATTGCGTTCCCTAAAACAAGTAAACAACAGAGCTACAGAGGCAAGGGCACTTCCAGTCTAGGGAATATACCTTGGGAAAACTGAAAATCAATAAGACAAAGACACCCCCAAATTTAGGGCTGCACTGCTTACAAGAACCTCAACTTGGGTACACATTAAATATCCCTGGAAATATAAAAATGGTTCAAAAAACTCTGGTATTTATGTACGATGGAATATCCCTCAGCCATGAAATCAATGTCATAAGACCAGGAGCAGCAAAGTGAGTGGATTCATGTACGATGATTCTAAGTGAAACAAGTCACACAGAAAAAGAAACTTATCCTAAGATATCACTTATGAAGATCCTGTAAACATGGCTACACATGAAGAGAGTTAGGAAAGAGAACAGAGTCTCACATCTAGAGAACACTCTTATGCCTGCTTAAGGGGAAAGGAGAAGTGGGGTGATGCATAAAACCAGAGTTTGATATAAGCACAGGTACCATTTCTAAAACCAACTGTGGAATAGACAAGACCTACACCTTCCTCAGTGAAAGGGACTCAAAACCCCCTATTTCCCACAGAGGAATAGATATGACTACTATGAATCTTAAAACCTATGTATTGATATGTCTCTGTAAGGGAATCAAGTGTGTCTAGACTGGCATAAACATGGCAGCGAGAATGAGCTCAAACCCACTATAAAAAGGAATTTCAAAAACAAAACCAAAAAACAGGGAAATTCTTTACATTTCCTTCAGGGTCTCTGAGGAAACCTGGAATGACCCTATCTACAATGACAGCTGGATGTGGCATAAGGCTGGACACCTGGGACTGAGAGGATTGGTGAGATTGGGTGAGCAAATGCAGACCCTTTAAAGCAAAAATGCATGGCCCCCATTCCATGGGTCCCAACTCTCCATGTTAAAGGGAATATTACTACAGCTATAACATGTACGGGAAACCTAGAGAATGGACACACTGTGAATACAAAAGGTTTCTAAAACTCAACGAGTAGTCCCTCTCCTGGTGCTCCACTTTGACTTTCCAACTGCTTTACTATCAATCCCCCAACTTGGAGAGACAACCCCTTTAACCTCCTGGTTCGCACAGGATGCCAATTGGGCAGAGGATGGAAGGGAAAAGGGAGAACCAATGAGAGAGTAGCTGTTAGGCATTTGGACGGGCACATGCCACTCTAATTTCCCGGCAGGAAGAAGAATTAACCAGAGTCTCAGCCACCCACTGGGAACCAGTATAGGTCCTGAACACAAATTTTGGACTTGCGTACAGCTAACAAAAAACGAGTTGTAAAATGGAGCTCAGGGGCACAGCAATTCACAAACTGGCAGAGTAATAAAGGACAACTATCATCCAAAAATCTGTTGAGGGAAGGCAACGAGGCGGACTTGAAATAGAGACAGAACAGCAGGAAACAGATTTCAAGAGGTACGTTGGAATCGCATTTAAAGCACAGGAGGAGGGGCACAACTTCGACAATGACACACTTGGCCAAAAAGGGCGTATGCGTTTTCTCCTGAATATATTCAGGAGAAAACGCATACGCCATTTTTGGCCAAGCAAGCAAACGGGCAATGCAAATCTGCACTACAAAGAAGTATCACTTCCCACCGGTCAAAAGGGACATCCACAAAATGTGTAAAACCCAGAAAGGCAAGACAGGCCCTGGAGAAGTGGGAGCCTTGTTATGCTGATGGGTGGGATGTAAATTGCCAACTGCCTCACTGGAGGAGTGCCTTGTATTCCCTAAAACAAGTAAACAACAGAGCTACAGAGGCAAGGGCACTTCCAGTCTAGGGAATATACCTTGGGAAACCTGAAAATCAATAAGACAGAGCCACCCCCAAATTTAGGGCTGCACTGCTTACAAGAACCTCAACTTGGGTACCCCTTAAATATCCCAGGAAATATAAAAATGGTTCCAAAAACTGTGGTATTTATGTACGATGGAATATCCCTCAGCCATGAAATCAATGTCATAAGACCAGGAGCAGCAAAGTGAGTGGATTCAGGTACGATGATTCTAAGTGAAATAAGTCACACAGAAAAAGAAACTTATCATAAGATATCACTTATGAAGATCCTGTAAACATGGCTACACATGAACTGAGTTAGGAAAGAGAACAGAGTCTCATATTTAGAAAACACTCTTATGCCTGCTTAAGGGGAAAGGAGAGGTGGGGTGATGCATAAAACCAGAGTTTGATATAAGCACAGGTACCATTTCTAAAACCAACTGTGGAATAGACAAGACCTACACCTTCCTCAGTGAAAGGGACTCAAAACCCCATATTTCCCGCAGAGGAATAGATCTGACTAGTAAGAATCTTAAAACCTATGTATTGATATGTCTCTGTAAGGGAATCAAGTGTGTCTGGACTGGCATAAACATGGCAGTGAGAATCAGCTCAAACCCACTATAAAAAGGAATTTCAAAAACAAAACCAAAAAACAGGGAAATTCTTTACATTTCCTTCAGGGTCTCTGATGAAACCTGGAATGACCCTATCTACAATGATAGCTGGATGTGGCATAAGGCTGGACACTTGGGACTGAGAGGATTGGTGAGATTGGGTGAGCAAATGCAGACCCTTTAAAGCAAAAATGCATGGCCCCCATTCCATGGGTCCCAACTCTCCATGTTGAAGGGAATATTACTACAGCTATAAAATGTACGGGAAACTTAGAGAATGGACACACAGTGAATACAAAAGTTTTCTAAAACTCATCGAGTACTCCCTCTCCTGGTGTTCCTGTTTGACTTTCCAACTGCTTTACTATCAATCTCCCAACTTGGAGAGACAACCCCTTTAACCTCCTGTTTCGCACAGGTGGCCAATTTCGCAGAGGATGGAAGGGAAGAGAGAGAACCAATGAGAGAGTAGCTGTTAGGCATTTGGACGGGCACATGTCACTCTAATTTCCCGGCAGGAAGAAGAATTAACCAGAGTCTCAGCCACCCACCGGGAACCAGTATAGGTCCTGAACCAAGATTTTGGACTTGCGTACAGTTCACAAAAAACGAGTTGAAAAATGGAGCTCAGGGGCACAGCAATTCACAAACTGGCAGAGTAATAAAAGACAACTATCGTCCAAAAAATCTGTTGAGGGAAGGCAGCGAGGCGGACATGAAAGCGAGGCAGAATAGCAGGAAACAGATTTCAAGAGGTACGTTGGAATCGCTTTTAAAGCACAGGAAGAGGGGCACAACTTCGACAATGACGCACTTGGCCAAAAAGGGCGTATGCGTTTTCTCCTGAATATATTCAGGAGAAAACGCATACGCCCTTTTTGGCCAAGCAAGCAAGCGGGGAATGCAAATCTGCACTACAAAGAAGTATCACTACCCACCGGTCAAAAGGGACATCCACAAAATGTGTAAAAACCAGAAAGGCAACACAGGCCCTGGAGAAGAAGGAGCCTTGTTATGCTGATGGGCGGGACGTAAATTGCCAACTGCCTCACTGGAGGAGTGCATTGCGTTCCCTAAAACAAGTAAACAACAGAGCTACAGAGCGAAGGGCACTTCCAGTCTAGGGAATATACCTTGGGAAAACTGAAAATCAATAAGACAGAGACACCCCCAAATTTAGGGCTGCCCTGCTTACAAGAACCTCAACTTGGGTACACATTAAATATCCCTGGAAATATAAAAATGGTTCAAAAAACTCTGGTATTTATGTACGATGGAATATCCCTCAGCCATGAAATCAATGTCATAAGACCAGGAGCAGCAAAGTGAGTGGATTCAGGTACGATGATTCTAAGTGAAACAAGTCACACAGAAAAAGATACTTATCCTAAGATATCACTTATGAAGATCCTGTAAACATGGCTACACATGAACAGAGTTAGGAAAGAGAACAGAGTCTCACATCTAGAGAACACTCTTATGCCTGCTTAAGGGGAAAGGAGAAGTGGGGTGATGCATAAAACCAGAGTTTGATATAAGCACCGGTACCATTTCTAAAATCAACTGTGGAATAGACAAGACCTACACCTTCCTCAGTGAAAGGGACTCAAAACCCCATATTTCCCACAGAGGAATAGATATGACTAGTATGAATCTTAAAACCTATGTATTGATATGTCTCTGTAAGGGAATCAAGTGTGTCTAGACTGGCATAAACATGGCAGCGAGAATCAGCTCAAACCCACTATAAAAAGGAATTTCAAAAACAAAACCAAAAAACAGGGAAATTCTTTACATTTCCTTCAGGGTCTCTGAGGAAACCTGGAATGACCCTATCTACAATGACAGCTGGATGTGGCATAAGGCTGGACACCTGGGACTGAGAGGATTGGTGAGATTGGGTGAGCAAATGCAGACCCTTTAAAGCAAAAATGCATGGCCCCCATTCCATGGGTCCCAACTCTCCATGTTAAAGGGAATATTACTACAGCTATAACATGTACGGGAAACCTAGAGAATGGACACACTGTGAATACAAAAGGTTTCTAAAACTCAACGAGTAGTCCCTCTCCTGGTGCTCCACTTTGACTTTCCAACTGCTTTACTATCAATCCCCCAACTTGGAGAGACAACCCCTTTAAACTCCTGGTTCGCACAGGATGCCAATTGGGCAGAGGATGGAAGGGAAGAGAGAGAACCAATGAGAGAGTAGCTGTTAGGCATTTGGACGGGCACATGTCACTCTAATTTCCCAGCAGGAAGAAGAATTAACCAGAGTCTCAGCGACCCACCGGGAACCAGTATAGGTCCTGAACCAAGATTTTGGACTTGCGTACAGTTCACAAAAAACGAGTTGAAAAATGGAGCTCAGGGTCACAGCAATTCACAAACTGGCAGAGTAATAAAAGACAACTATCGTCCAAAAAATCTGTTGAGGGAAGGCAGCGAGGCGGACATGAAAGCGAGGCAGAATAGCAGGAAACAGATTTCAAGAGGTACGTTGGAATCGCCTTTAAAGCACAGGAAGAGGGGCACAACTTCGACAATGACGCACTTGGCGAAAAAGGGCGTATGCGTTTTCTCCTGAATATATTCAGGAGAAAACGCATACGCCCTTTTCGGCCAAGCAAGCAAGCGGGGAATGCAAATCTGCACTACAAAGAAGTATCACTACCCACTGGTCAAAAGGGACATCCACAAAATGTGTAAAAACCAGAAAGGCAAGACAGGCCCTGGAGAAGAGGGAGCCTTGTTATGCTGATGGGCGGGATGTAAATTGCCTACTGCCTCACTGGAGGAGTGCATTGCGTTCCCTAAAACAAGTAAACAACAGAGCTACAGAGCCAAGGGCACTTCCAGTCTAGGGAATATACCTTGGGAAAACTGAAAATCAATAAGACAGAGCCACCCCCAAATTTAGGGCTGCACTGCTTACAAGAACCTCAACATGGGTACACATTAAATATCCCTGGAAATATAAAAATGGTTCAAAAAACTCTGGTATTTATGTACGATGGAATATCCCTCAGCCATGAAATCAATGTCATAAGACCAGGAGCAGCAAAGTGAGTGGATTCAGGTACGATGATTCTATGTGAAACAAGTCACACAGAAAAAGAAACTTATCCTAAGATATCACTTATGAAGATCCTGTAAACATGGCTACACATGAACAGAGTTAGGAAAGAGAACAGAGTCTCACATCTAGAGAACACTCCTATGCCTGCTTAAGGGGAAAGGAGAAGTGGGGTGATGCATAAAACCAGAGTTTGATATAAGCACAGGTACCATTTCTAAAACCAACTGTGGAATAGACAAGACCTACACCTTCCTCAGTGAAAGGGACTCAATACCCCATATTTCCCGCAGAGGAATAGATCTGACTAGTAAGAATCTTAAAACCTATGTATTGATATGTCTCTGTAACGGAATCAAGTGTCTCTAGACTGGCATAAACATGGCAGCGAGAATCAGCTCAAACCCACTATAAAAAGGATTTCAAAAACAAAACCAAAAAACAGGGAAATTCTTTACATTTCCTTCAGGGTCTCTGATGAAACCTGGAATGACCCTATCTACAATGACAGCTGGATGTGGCATAAGGCTGGACACCTGGGACTGAGAGGATTGGTGAGATTGGGTGAGCAAATGCAGACCCTTTAAAGCAAAAATGCATGGCCCCCATTCCATGGGTCCCAACTCTCCATGTTGAAGGGAATATTACTACAGCTATAACATGTACGGGAAACCTAGAGAATGGACACACTGTGAATACAAAAGGTTTCTAAAACTCAACGAGTAGTCCCTCTCCTGGTGCTCCGCTTTGACTTTCCAACTGCTTTACTATCAATCTCCCAACTTGGAGAGACAAACGCTTTAACCTCCTGGTTCGCACAGGTTGCCAATTTGGCAGAGGATGGAAGGGAAGAGGGAGAACCAATGAGAGAGTAGCTGTTAGGCATTTGGACGGGCACATGTCACTCTAACTTCCCGGCAGGAAGAAGAATTAACCAGAGTCTCAGCCACCCACCGGGAACCAGTATAGGTCCTGAACCAAAATTTTGGACTTGCGTACAGCTCACAAAAAACGAGTTGAAAAATGGAGCTCAGGGGCACAACAATTCACAAACTGGCAGAGTAATAAAGGACAACTATCGTCCAAAAAATCTGTTGAGGGAAGGCAGCGAGGCGGACTTGAAAGAGAGACAGAATAGCAGGAAACAGATTTCAAGAGGTACGTTGGAATCGCCTTTAAAGCACAGGAAGAGGGGCACAACTTCGACAATGACGCACTTGGCCAAAAAGGGCGTATGCGTTTTCTCCTGAATATATTCAGGAGAAAACGCATACGCCCTTTTTGGCCAAGCAAGCAAGCGGGCAATGCAAATCTGCACTACAAAGAAGTATCACTTCTCACCGGTCAAAAGGGACATCCACAAAATGTGTAAAACCCAGAAAGGCAAGACAGGCCCTGGAGAAGAGGGAGCCTTCTTATGCTGATGGGTGGGATGTAAATTGCCAACTGCCTCATTGGAGGAGTGCATTGCGTTCCCTAAAACAAGTAAACAACAGAGCTACAGAGCCAAGGGCACTTCCAGTCTAGGGAATATACCTTGGGAAAACTGAAAATCAATAAGACAGAGCCACCCCCAAATTTAGGGCTGCACTGCTTACAAGAACCTCAACTTGGGTACACCTTAAATATCCCAGGAAATATAAAACTGGTTCAAAAAACTGTGGTATTTATGTACGATGGAATATCCCTCAGCCATGAAATCAATGTCATTAGACCAGGAGCAGCAAAGTGAGTGGATTCAGGTACGATGATTCTAAGTCAAATAAGTCACACAGAAAAAGAAACTTATCATAAGATATCACTTATGAAGATCCTGTAAACATGGCTACACATGAACTGAGTTAGGAAAGAGAACAGAGTCTCACATTTAGAACACACTCTTATGCCTGCTTAAGGGGAAAGGAGAGGTGGGGTGATGCATAAAACCACAGTTTGATATAAGCACAGGTAC
Source organism: Mesoplodon bidens (assembly GCF_964165515.1). Lineage (NCBI taxonomy): Eukaryota > Metazoa > Chordata > Mammalia > Artiodactyla > Ziphiidae > Mesoplodon > Mesoplodon bidens. Next base: position 3,555,230 of record NW_027671488.1, on the reverse strand, counting down.
CATTTCTAAAACCAACTGTGGAATAGAGAAGACCTACACCTTCCTCAGTGAAAGGGACTCAAAACCCCATATTTCCCGCAGAGGAATAGATCTGACTAGTAAGAATCTTAAAACCTATGTATTGATATGTCTCTGTAAGGGAATCAAGTGTGTCTAGACTGGCATAAACATGGCAGCGAGAATCAGCTGAAACCCACTATAAAAAGGAATTTCAAAAACAAAACCAAAAAACAGGGAAATTCTTTACATTTCCTTCAGGGTCTCTGATGAAACCTGGAATGACCCTATCTACAATGACAGCTGGATGTGGCATAAGGCTGGACACCTGGGACTGAGAGGATTGGTGAGATTGGGTGAGCAAATGCAGACCCTTTAAAGCAAAAATGCATGGCCCCCATTCCATGGGTCCCAACTCTCCATGTTGAAGGGAATATTACTACAGCTATAACATGTACGGGAAACCTAGAGAATGGACACACTGTGAATACAAAAGGTTTCTAAAACTCAACGAGTAGTCCCTCTCCTGGTGCTCCGCTTTGACTTTCCAACTGCTTTACTATCAATCTCCCAACTTGGAGAGACAAACGCTTTAACCTCCTGGTTCGCACAGGTTGCCAATTTGGCAGAGGATGGAAGGGAAGAGGGAGAACCAATGAGAGAGTAGCTGTTAGGCATTTGGACGGGCACATGTCACTCTAACTTCCCGGCAGGAAGAAGAATTAACCAGAGTCTCAGCCACCCACCGGGAACCAGTATAGGTCCTGAACCAAAATTTTGGACTTGCGTACAGCTCACAAAAAACGAGTTGAAAAATGGAGCTCAGGGGCACAACAATTCACAAACTGGCAGAGTAATAAAGGACAACTATCGTCCAAAAAATCTGTTGAGGGAAGGCAGCGAGGCGGACTTGAAAGAGAGACAGAATAGCAGGAAACAGATTTCAAGAGGTACGTTGGAATCGCCTTTAAAGCACAGGAAGAGGGGCACAACTTCGACAATGACGCACTTGGCCAAAAAGGGCGTATGCGTTTTCTCCTGAATATATTCAGGAGAAAACGCATACGCCCTTTTTGGCCAAGCAAGCAAGCGGGCAATGCAAATCTGCACTACAAAGAAGTATCACTTCTCACCGGTCAAAAGGGACATCCACAAAATGTGTAAAACCCAGAAAGGCAAGACAGGCCCTGGAGAAAAGGGAGCCTTCTTATGCTGATGGGCGGGATGTAAATTGCCAACTGCCTCATTGGAGGAGTGCATTGCGTTCCCTAAAACAAGTAAACAACAGAGTTACAGAGCCAAGGGCACTTCCAGTCTAGGGAATATACCTTGGGAAAACTGAAAATCAATAAGACAGAGCCACCCCCAAATTTAGGGCTGCACTGCTTACAAGAACCTCAACTTGGGTACACCTTAAATATCCCAGGAAATATAAAACTGGTTCAAAAAACTGTGGTATTTATGTACGATGGAATATCCCTCAGCCATGAAATCAATGTCATTAGACCAGGAGCAGCAAAGTGAGTGGATTCAGGTACGATGATTCTAAGTCAAATAAGTCACACAGAAAAAGAAACTTATCATAAGATATCACTTATGAAGATCCTGTAAACATGGCTACACATGAACTGAGTTAGGAAAGAGAACAGAGTCTCACATTTAGAACACACTCTTATGCCTGCTTAAGGGGAAAGGAGAGGTGGGGTGATGCATAAAACCACAGTTTGATATAAGCACAGGTACCATTTCTAAAACCAACTGTGGAATAGAGAAGACCTACACCTTCCTCAGTGAAAGGGACTCAAAACCCCATATTTCCCGCAGAGGAATAGATCTGACTAGTAAGAATCTTAAAACCTATGTATTGATATGTCTCTGTAAGGGAATCAAGTGTGTCTAGACTGGCATAAACATGGCAGCGAGAATCAGCTGAAACCCACTATAAAAAGGAATTTCAAAAACAAAACCAAAAAACAGGGAAATTCTGTACATTTCCTTCAGGGTCTCTGATGAAACCTGGAATGACCCTATCTACAATGACAGCTGGATGTGGCATAAGGCTGGACACCTGGGACTGAGAGGATTGGTGAGATTGGGTGAGCAAATGCAGACCCTTTAAAGCAAAAATGCATGGCCCCCATTCCATGGGTCCCAACTCTCCATGTTGAAGGGAATATTACTACAGCTATAACATGTACGGGAAACCTAGAGAATGGACACACTGTGAATACAAAAGGTTTCTAAAACTCAACGAGTAGTCCCTCTCCTGGTGCTCCGCTTTGACTTTCCAACTGCTTTACTATCAATCTCCCAACTTGGAGAGACAAACCCTTTAACCTCCTGGTTCGCACAGGTTGCCAATTTCGCAGAGGATGGAAGGGAAGAGGGAGAACCAATGAGAGAGTAGCTGTTAGGCATTTGGACGGGCACATGTCACTCTAATTTCCCGGCAGGAAGAAGAATTAACCACAGTCTCAGCCACCCACCGGGAACCAGTATAGGTCCTGAACCAAAATTTTGGACTTGCGTACAGCTCACAAAAAACGAGTTGATAAATGGAGCTCTGGGGCACAACATTTCACAAACTGGCAGAGTAATAAAGGACAACTATCGTCCAAAAAATCTGTTGAGGGAAGGCAGCGAGGCGGACTTGAAAGAGAGACAGAATAGCAGGAAACAGATTTCAAGAGGTACGTTGGAATCTCCTTTAAAGCACAGGAAGAGGGGCACAACTTCGACAATGACGCACTTGGCCAAAAAGGGCGTATGCGTTTTCTCCTGAATATATTTAGGAGAAAACGCATACGCCCTTTTTGGCCAAGCAAGCAAGCGGGTAATGCAAATCTGCACTACAAAGAAGTATCACTTCCCACCGGTCAAAAGGGACATCCACAAAATGTGTAAAAACCAGAAAGGCAAGACAGGCCCTGGAGAAGAGGGAGCCTTCTTATGCTGATGGGTGGGATGTAAATTGCCAACTGCCTCATTGGAGGAGTGCATTGCGTTCCCTAAAACAAGTAAACAACAGAGCTACAGAGCCAAGGGCACTTCCAGTCTAGGGAATATACCTTGGGAAAACTGAAAATCAATAAGACAGAGCCACCCCCAAATTTATGGCTGCACTGCTTACAAGAACCTCAACTTGGGTACACATTAAATATCCCAGGAAATATAAAAATGGTTCAAAAAACTGTGGTATTTATGTATGATGGAATATCCCTCAGCCATGAAATCAATGTCATAAGAAAAGGAGCAGCAAAGTGAGTGGATTCAGGTACGATGATTCTAAGTGAGATAAGTCACACAGAAAAAGAAACTTATCATAAGATATCACTTATGAAGATCCTGTAAACATGGCTACACATGAACTGAGTTAGGAAAGAGAACAGAGTCTCATATTTAGAAAACACTCTTATGCCTGCTTAAGGGGAAAGGAGAGGTGGGGTGATGCATAAAACCAGAGTTTGATATAAGCACAGGTACCATTTATAAAACCAACTGTGGAATAGACAAGACCTACACCTTCCTCAGTGAAAGGGACTCAAAACCCCATATTTCCCGCAGAGGAATAGATCTGACTAGTAAGAATCTTAAAACCTATGTATTGATATGTCTCTGTAAGGGAATCAAGTGTGTCTAGACTGGCATAAACATGGCAGCGAGAATCAGCTCAAACCCACTATAAAAAGGAATTTCAAAAACAAAACCAAAAAACAGGGAAATTCTTTACATTTCCTTCAGGGTCTCTGATGAAACCTGGAATGACCCTATCTACAATGACAGCTGGATGTGGCATAAGGCTGGACACCTGGGACTGAGTGGATTGGTGAGATTGGGTGAGCAAATGCAGACCCTTTAAAGCAAAAATGCATGGCCCCCATTCCATGGGTCCCAACTCTCCATGTTGAAGGGAATATTACTACAGCTATAACATGTACGGGAAACCTAGAGAATGGACACACTGTGAATACAAAAGGTTTCTAAAACTCAACGAGTAGTCCCTCTCCTGGTGCTCCGCTTTGACTTTCCAACTGCTTTACTATCAATCTCCCAACTTGGAGAGACAAACCCTTTAACCTCCTGGTTCGCACAGGTTGCCAATTTCGCAGAGGATGGAAGGGAAGAGGGAGAACCAATGAGAGAGTAGCTGTTAGGCATTTGGACGGGCACATGTCACTCTAATTTCCCGGCAGGAAGAAGAATTAACCACAGTCTCAGCCACCCACCGGGAACCAGTATAGGTCCTGAACCAAAATTTTGGACTTGCGTACAGCTCACAAAAAACGAGTTGAAAAATGTAGCTCTGGGGCACAACAATTCACAAACTGGCAGAGTAATAAAGGACAACTATCGTCCAAAAAATCTGTTGAGGGAAGGCAGCGAGGCGGACTTGAAAGAGAGACAGAATAGCAGGAAACAGATTTCAAGTGGTATGTTGGAATCGCCTTTAAAGCACAGGAAGAGGGGCACAACTTCGACAATGACGCACTTGGCCAAAAAGGGCGTATGCGTTTTCTCCTGAATATATTCAGGAGAAAACGCATACGCCCTTTTTGGCCAAGCAAGGAAGCGGGCAATGCAAATCTGCACTACAAAGAAGTATCACTTCCCACCGGTCAAAAGGGACATCCACAAATGTGTAAAAACCAGAAAGGCAAGACAGGCCCTGGAGAAGAGGGAGCCTTCTTATGCTGATGGGTGGGATGTAAATTGCCAACTGCCTCAGTGGAGGAGTGCATTGCGTTCCCTAAAACAAGTAAACAACAGAGCTACAGAGCCAAGGGCACTTCCAGTCTAGGGAATATACCTTGGGAAAACTGAAAATCAATAAGACAGAGCCACCCCCAAATTTATGGCTGCACTTTTTACAAGAACCTCAACTTGGGTACACCTTAAATATCCCAGGAAATATAAAAATGGTTCAAAAAACTGTGGTATTTATGTATGATGGAATATCCCTCAGCCATGAAATCAATGTCATAAGACCAGGAGCAGCAAAGTGAGTGGATTCAGGTACGATGATTCTAAGTGAGATAAGTCACACAGAAAAAGAAACTTATCATAAGATATCACTTATGAAGATCCTGTAAACATGGCTACACATGAACTGAGTTAGGAAAGAGAACAGAGTCTCACATTTAGAAAACACTCTTATGCCTGCTTAAGGGGAAAGGAGAGGTGGGGTGATGCATAAAACCAGAGTTTGATATAAGCACAGGTACCATTTCTAAAACCAACTGTGGAATAGACAAGACCTACACCTTCCTCAGTGAAAGGGACTCAAAACCCCATATTTCCCGCAGAGGAATAGATCTGACTAGTAAGAATCTTAAAACCTATGTACTGATATGTCTCTGTAAGGGAATCAAGTGTGTCTAGACTGGCATAAACATGGCAGCGAGAATCAGCTCAAACCCACTATAAAAAGGAATTTCAAAAACAAAACCAAAAAACAGGGAAGTTCTTTATATTTCCTTCAGGGTCTCTGATGAAACCTGGAATGACCCTATCTACAATGACAGCTGGATGTGGCATAAGGCTGGACACCTGGGACTGAGAGGATTGGTGAGATTGGGGGAGCAAATGCAGACCCTTTAAAGCAAAAATGAATGGCCCCCATTCCTTGGGTCCCAACTCTCCATGTTGAAGGGAATATTACTACAGCTATAACATGTACGGGAAACGTAGAGAATGGACACACTGTGAATACAAATGTTTTCTAAAACTCAACGAGTAGTCCCTCTCCTGGTGCTCCGGTTTGACTTTCCAAATGCTTTACTATCAATCTCCCAACTTGGAGAGACAACCCCTTTAACCTCCTGGTTCGCACAGGTTGCCAATTTCTCAGAGGATGGAAGGGAAGAGGGAGAACCAATGAGAGAGTAGCTGTTAGGCATTTGGACGGGCACATGTCACTCTAATTTCCTGGCAGGAAGAAGAATTAACCACAGTCTCAGCCACCCACCGGGAACCAGTATAGGTCCTGAACCAAAATTTTGGACTTGCGTACAGCTCACAAAAAACGAGTTGAAAAATGGAGCTCAGGGGCACAGCAATTCACAAAATGGCAGAGTAATAAAGGACATCTATCGTCCAAAAATCTGTTGAGGGAAGGCAACGAGGCGGACTTGAAAGCGAGGCAGAATAGCAGGAAACAGATTTCAAGAGGTACGTTGGAATCGCCTTTAAAGCACAGGGATAGGGGCACAACTTCGACAATGACGCACTTGGCCAAAAAGGGCGTATGCGTTTTCTCCTGAATATATTCAGGAGAAAACGCATACTACCTTTTTGGCCAAGCAAGCAAGCGGGCAATGCAAATCTGCACTACAAAGAAGTATCACTTCCCAGCGGTCAAAAGGGACATCCAGAAATGTGTAAAAACCAGAAAGGCAAAACAGGCCCTGGAGAAGAGGGAGCCTTGTTATGCTGATGGGCGGGATGTAAATTGCCAACTGCCTCACTGGAGGAGTGCATTGCGTTCCCTAAAACAAGTAAACAACAGAGCTACAGAGCCAAGGGCACTTCCAGTCTAGGGAATATACCTTGGGAAAACTGAAAATCAATAAGACAGAGCCACCACCAAATTTAGGGCTGCACTGCTTACAAGAACCTCAACTTGGGTAAACCTTAAATATCCCAGGAAATGTAAAAATGGTTCAAAAATCTGTGGTATTTACGTACGATGGAATATCCCTCAGCCATGAAATCAATGTCATAAGACCAGGAGCAGCAAAGTGAGTGGATGCAGGTACGATGATTCTAAGTGAAATAAGTCACACAGAAAAGGAAACTTATCATAAGATATCACTTATGAAGATCCTGTAAACATGGCTACACATGAACTGAGTTAGGAAAGAGAACAGAGTCTCACATTTAGAAAACACTCTTATGCCTGCTTAAGGGGAAAGGAGAGGTGGGGTGATGCATAAAACCAGAGTTTGATATAAGCACAGGTACCATTTCTATAACCAACTGTGGAATAGCCAAGACCTACACCTTCCTCAGTGAAAGGGACTCAAAACCCCATATTTCCCACAGAGGAATACAACTGACTAGTAAGAATCTTAAAACCTATGTATTGATATGTCTCTGTAAGGGAATCAAGTGTGTCTAGAATGGCATAAACATGGCAGCGAGAATCAGCTCAAACCCACTATAAAAAGGAATTTCAAAAACAAAACCAAAAAACACGGAAATTCTTTACATTTCCTTCAGGGTCTCTGATGAAACTTGGAATGACCCTATCTACAATGACAGCTGGATGTGGCATAAGGCTGGACACCTGGGACTGAGAGGATTGGTGAGATTGGGTGAGCAAATGCAGACCCTTTAAAGCAAAATGCATGGCCCCCATTCCATGGGTCCCAACTCTCTATCTTGAAGGGAATATTACTACAGCTATAACATGTACCAGAAACCTAGAGAATGGACACACTGTGAATACAAAAGGTTTCTAAAACTCAACGAGTACTCCCTCTCCTGATGCTCCGCTTTGACTTTCCAACTGCTTTACTATCAATCTCCCAACTTGGAGAGACAACCCCTTTAACCTCCTGGTTCGCACAGGTTGCCAATTTCGCAGAGGATGAAAGGGAAGAGGGAGAACCAATGAGAGAGTAGCTATTAGGCACTTGGACGGGCACATGTCACTCTAATTTCTTGGCAGGAAGAAGAATTAACCAGAGTCTAAGCCACACAACGGGAACCAGTATAGGTCTTGAACCAAAATTTGGACTTACGTACAGGTCACAAAAAACGAGTTGAAAAATGGAGCTCAGGGGCACAGCAATTCACAAACTGGCAGAGTTATAAAGGACAACTATCGTCCAAAAAATCTGTTGAGGGAAGGCAGCGAGAAGGACTTGAAAGAGAGACAGAATAGCAAGAAACAGATTTCAAGAGGTACGTTGGAATCGCCTTTAAAGCACAGGAAGAGGGTCACAACTTCGACAATGACGAACTTGGCCAAAAAGGGCGTATGCGTTTTATCCTGAATATATTCAAGAGAAAACGCATACGCCCTTTTTGGCCAAGCAAGCAAGCGGGCAATGCAAATCTGCACTACAAAGAAGTATCACTTCCCACCGGTCAAAAGGGACATCCACAAAATGTGTAAAAACCAGAAAGGCAAGACAGGCCCTGGAGAAGAGGGAGCCTTGTTATGCTGATGGGCGGGATGTAAATTGCCAACTGCCTCACTGGAGGTGTGCATTGCGTTCCCTAAAATAATTAAACAACAGAGCTACAGAGCCAAGCACTTCCAGTCTAGGGAATATACCTTGGGATAACTGAAAATCAATAAGACAGAGCCACCCCCAAATTTAGGCATGCCCAGCTTACAAGAACCTCAACTTGGGTACACCTTAAATATCCCAGGAAATATAAAAATGGTTCAAAAAACTGTGGTATTTATGTACGATGGAATATCCCTCAGCCACTAAATCAATGTCATAAGACAAGGAGAAGCAAAGTGAGTGGATTCAGGTACGATGATTCTAAGAGAAATAGGTCACACAGAAAAAGAAACTTATCATAAGTTATCACAGATGAAGATCCTGTAAACATGGATACACATGAACTGAGTTAGGAAAGAGAACAGAGTCTCACATTTAGAAAACACTCTTATGCCTGTTAAGGGGAAAGGAGAGTTGACGTGATGCATAAAACCAGCTTTTGATATAAGCACAGGTACCATTTCTATAACCAACTGTGGAATAGAGAAGACCTACACCTTCCTCAGTGAAAGGGACTCAAAACCCCATATTTCCCGCAGAGGAATAGATCTGACTAGTAAGAATCTTAAAACCTATGTATTTATATGTCTCTGTAAGGGAATCAAGTGTGTCTAGACTGGCATAAACATGGCAGCGAGAATCAGCTCAAACCCACTATAAAAAGGAATTTCAAAAACAAAACCAAAAAACAGGGAAATTCTTTACATTTCCTTCAGGGTCTCTGATGAAACCTGGAATGACCCAATCTACAATGACTGCTGGATGTGGCATAATGCTGGACACTTGGGACTGAGAGGATTGGTGAGATTGGGTGAGCAAATGCAGACCCTTTAAAGCAAAAATGCATGGCCGCCATTCCATGGGTCCCAACTCTCCATGTTGAAGGGAATATTACTACAGCTATAACATGTACGGGAAACCTAGAGAATGGACACACTGTGAATACAAAAGGTTTCTAAAACTCAACGAGTAGTCCCTCTCCTGGTGCTCCGCTTTGACTTTCCAACTGCTTTACTATCAATGTCCCAACTTGGAGAGACAACCCCTTTAACCTCCTGGTTCGCACAGGTTGCCAATTTGGCAGAGGATGGAAGGGAAGAGGGAGAACCAATGAGAGAGTAGCTGTTAGGCATTTGGACGGGCACATGTCACTCTAATTTCCCGGCAGGAAGAAGAATTAACCAGAGTCTCAGCCACCCACGGGAACGAGTATAGGTCCTGAAACAAAATTTTGGCCTTGCGTACAGCTCACAAAAAACGAGTTGAAAAATGGAGCTCAGGGGCACAGCAATTCACAAACTGGCAGAGTTATAAAGGACAACTATCAACCAAAAATCTGTTGAGGGAAGGCAACGAGGCGGACTTGAAAGCTAGGCAGAATAGCAGGAAACAGATTTCAAGAGGTACGTTGGAATCGCCTTTAAAGCACAGGAAGAGGGGCACAACTTCGACCATGACGCACTTGGCCAAAAAGGGCGTATGCGTTTTCTCCTGAATATATTCAGGAGAAAACGCATACGACCTTTTTGGCCAAGGAAGCAAGCAGGCAATGCAAATCTGCACTACAAAGAAGTATCACTTCCCACCGGTCAAAAGGGACATCCACAAATGTGTAAAAATTAGAAAGACAAGACAGGCCCTGGAGAACAGGGAGCCTTGTTATGCTGATCGCCCGGATGTAAATTGCCAACTGCCTCACTGGAGGAGTGCATTGCGTTCCCTAAAACAAGTAAACAACAGAGCTGCAGAGCCAAGGGCACTTCCAGTCTAGGGAATATACATTGGGAAAACTGAAAATAAATAAGTCAGAACCACCCGAAAATTTAGGGCTGCACTGCTTACAAGAACCTCAACTTGTGTACACCTTAAATATCCCAGGAGGGGCCTCCCTGGTGGCGCAGTGGTTGAGAGTCCGCCTGCCGATGCAGGGGATACGGGTTCGTGCCCCGGTCTGGGAGGATCCCATATGCCGCGGAGCGGCTGGGCCCGTGAGCCGTGGCCGCTGGGCCTGCGCGTTCGGAGCCTGTGCTCCGCAACGGGAGAGGCCACAACAGTGAGAGGCCCGCATACCACAAAAAAAAAAAGAAAAAAAAAAAAAAAAAAATATCCCAGGAGATTTAAAAATGGTTCAAAAAACTGTGGTATTTATGTACGATGGAATATCCCTCAGCCATGAAATCACTGTCATAAGACCAGGAGCAGCAAAGTGAGTGGATTCAGGTACGATGATTCTAAGTGAAATAAGTCACACAGAAAAGGAACCTTATCATAAGATATCACTTATGAAGATCCTGTAAACATGGCTACACATGAACTGAGTTAGGAAAGAGAACAGAGTCTCACATTTAGAAAACACTCTTATGCCTGCTTAAGGGGAAAGGAGCGGTGGGGAGATGCATAAAACCAGAGTTTGATATAAGCACAGGTACCATTTCTAAAACCAACTTTTGAATAGACAAGACCTATACCTTCCTCAGTGAAAGGGACTCAAAACCCCACATTTCCCACAGAGGAATAGAACTGACTAGTAAGAATCTTAAAACCTATGTATTGCTATGTCTCTGTAAGAGAATCAAGTGTGTCTAGACTGGCATAAACATGGCAGCGAGAATCAGCTCAAACCCACTATAAAAAGGAATTTCAAAATCAAAACCAAAAACAGGGAAATTCTTAACATTTCCTTCAGGGTCTCTGATGAAACCTGGAATGACTCTATCTACAATGACAGCTGGATGTGGCATAAGGCTGGACACATGGGACTGAGAGGACTGGTGAGATTGGGTGAGCAAATGCAGACCCTTTAAAGCAAAAATGCATGGCTCCCATTCCATGGGTCCCAACTCTCCATGTTGAAGGGTATATTACTACGGCTATAACATGTACGGGAAACCTACAGAATGGAAACACTGTGAATACAAACGTTTTCTAAAACTCAACGAGTAGTCCCTCTCCTGGTGCTCCGCTTTGACTTTCCAACTGCTTTACTATCAATCTCGCAACTTGGAGAGACAAACCCTTTATCCTCCTGGTTCGCACAGGTTGCCAATTTGGCAGAGGATGGAAGGCAAGAGGGAGAACTAATGAGAGAGTAGCTGTTAGGCATTTGGACGGGCACATGTCACTCTAATTTCCCGGCAGGAAGAAGAATTAACCACAGTCTCAGCCACCCACCGGGAACCAGTATAGGTCCTGAACCAAAATTTTGGACTTGCGTACAGCTCACAAAAAACGAGTTGATAAATGGAGCTCTGGGGCACAACATTTCACAAACTGGCAGAGTAATAAAGGACAACTATCGTCCAAAAAATCTGTTGAGGGAAGGCAGCGAGGCGGACTTGAAAGAGAGACAGAATAGCAGGAAACAGATTTCAAGAGGTACGTTGGAATCTCCTTTAAAGCACAGGAAGAGGGGCACAACTTCGACAATGACGCACTTGGCCAAAAAGGGCGTATGCGTTTTCTCCTGAATATATTTAGGAGAAAACGCATACGCCCTTTTTGGCCAAGCAAGCAAGCGGGTAATGCAAATCTGCACTACAAAGAAGTATCACTTCCCACCGGTCAAAAGGGACATCCACAAAATGTGTAAAAACCAGAAAGGCAAGACAGGCCCTGGAGAAGAGGGAGCCTTCTTATGCTGATGGGTGGGATGTAAATTGCCAACTGCCTCATTGGAGGAGTGCATTGCGTTCCCTAAAACAAGTAAACAACAGAGCTACAGAGCCAAGGGCACTTCCAGTCTAGGGAATATACCTTGGGAAAACTGAAAATCAATAAGACAGAGCCACCCCCAAATTTATGGCTGCACTGCTTACAAGAACCTCAACTTGGGTACACATTAAATATCCCAGGAAATATAAAAATGGTTCAAAAAACTGTGGTATTTATGTATGATGGAATATCCCTCAGCCATGAAATCAATGTCATAAGAAAAGGAGCAGCAAAGTGAGTGGATTCAGGTACGATGATTCTAAGTGAGATAAGTCACACAGAAAAAGAAACTTATCATAAGATATCACTTATGAAGATCCTGTAAACATGGCTACACATGAACTGAGTTAGGAAAGAGAACAGAGTCTCATATTTAGAAAACACTCTTATGCCTGCTTAAGGGGAAAGGAGAGGTGGGGTGATGCATAAAACCAGAGTTTGATATAAGCACAGGTACCATTTATAAAACCAACTGTGGAATAGACAAGACCTACACCTTCCTCAGTGAAAGGGACTCAAAACCCCATATTTCCCGCAGAGGAATAGATCTGACTAGTAAGAATCTTAAAACCTATGTATTGATATGTCTCTGTAAGGGAATCAAGTGTGTCTAGACTGGCATAAACATGGCAGCGAGAATCAGCTCAAACCCACTATAAAAAGGAATTTCAAAAACAAAACCAAAAAACAGGGAAATTCTTTACATTTCCTTCAGGGTCTCTGATGAAACCTGGAATGACCCTATCTACAATGACAGCTGGATGTGGCATAAGGCTGGACACCTGGGACTGAGTGGATTGGTGAGATTGGGTGAGCAAATGCAGACCCTTTAAAGCAAAAATGCATGGCCCCCATTCCATGGGTCCCAACTCTCCATGTTGAAGGGAATATTACTACAGCTATAACATGTACGGGAAACCTAGAGAATGGACACACTGTGAATACAAAAGGTTTCTAAAACTCAACGAGTAGTCCCTCTCCTGGTGCTCCGCTTTGACTTTCCAACTGCTTTACTATCAATCTCCCAACTTGGAGAGACAAACCCTTTAACCTCCTGGTTCGCACAGGTTGCCAATTTCGCAGAGGATGGAAGGGAAGAGGGAGAACCAATGAGAGAGTAGCTGTTAGGCATTTGGACGGGCACATGTCACTCTAATTTCCCGGCAGGAAGAAGAATTAACCACAGTCTCAGCCACCCACCGGGAACCAGTATAGGTCCTGAACCAAAATTTTGGACTTGCGTACAGCTCACAAAAAACGAGTTGAAAAATGTAGCTCTGGGGCACAACAATTCACAAACTGGCAGAGTAATAAAGGACAACTATCGTCCAAAAAATCTGTTGAGGGAAGGCAGCGAGGCGGACTTGAAAGAGAGACAGAATAGCAGGAAACAGATTTCAAGTGGTATGTTGGAATCGCCTTTAAAGCACAGGAAGAGGGGCACAACTTCGACAATGACGCACTTGGCCAAAAAGGGCGTATGCGTTTTCTCCTGAATATATTCAGGAGAAAACGCATACGCCCTTTTTGGCCAAGCAAGGAAGCGGGCAATGCAAATCTGCACTACAAAGAAGTATCACTTCCCACCGGTCAAAAGGGACATCCACAAATGTGTAAAAACCAGAAAGGCAAGACAGGCCCTGGAGAAGAGGGAGCCTTCTTATGCTGATGGGTGGGATGTAAATTGCCAACTGCCTCAGTGGAGGAGTGCATTGCGTTCCCTAAAACAAGTAAACAACAGAGCTACAGAGCCAAGGGCACTTCCAGTCTAGGGAATATACCTTGGGAAAACTGAAAATCAATAAGACAGAGCCACCCCCAAATTTATGGCTGCACTTTTTACAAGAACCTCAACTTGGGTACACCTTAAATATCCCAGGAAATATAAAAATGGTTCAAAAAACTGTGGTATTTATGTATGATGGAATATCCCTCAGCCATGAAATCAATGTCATAAGACCAGGAGCAGCAAAGTGAGTGGATTCAGGTACGATGATTCTAAGTGAGATAAGTCACACAGAAAAAGAAACTTATCATAAGATATCACTTATGAAGATCCTGTAAACATGGCTACACATGAACTGAGTTAGGAAAGAGAACAGAGTCTCACATTTAGAAAACACTCTTATGCCTGCTTAAGGGGAAAGGAGAGGTGGGGTGATGCATAAAACCAGAGTTTGATATAAGCACAGGTACCATTTCTAAAACCAACTGTGGAATAGACAAGACCTACACCTTCCTCAGTGAAAGGGACTCAAAACCCCATATTTCCCGCAGAGGAATAGATCTGACTAGTAAGAATCTTAAAACCTATGTACTGATATGTCTCTGTAAGGGAATCAAGTGTGTCTAGACTGGCATAAACATGGCAGCGAGAATCAGCTCAAACCCACTATAAAAAGGAATTTCAAAAACAAAACCAAAAAACAGGGAAGTTCTTTATATTTCCTTCAGGGTCTCTGATGAAACCTGGAATGACCCTATCTACAATGACAGCTGGATGTGGCATAAGGCTGGACACCTGGGACTGAGAGGATTGGTGAGATTGGGGGAGCAAATGCAGACCCTTTAAAGCAAAAATGAATGGCCCCCATTCCTTGGGTCCCAACTCTCCATGTTGAAGGGAATATTACTACAGCTATAACATGTACGGGAAACGTAGAGAATGGACACACTGTGAATACAAATGTTTTCTAAAACTCAACGAGTAGTCCCTCTCCTGGTGCTCCGGTTTGACTTTCCAAATGCTTTACTATCAATCTCCCAACTTGGAGAGACAACCCCTTTAACCTCCTGGTTCGCACAGGTTGCCAATTTCTCAGAGGATGGAAGGGAAGAGGGAGAACCAATGAGAGAGTAGCTGTTAGGCATTTGGACGGGCACATGTCACTCTAATTTCCTGGCAGGAAGAAGAATTAACCACAGTCTCAGCCACCCACCGGGAACCAGTATAGGTCCTGAACCAAAATTTTGGACTTGCGTACAGCTCACAAAAAACGAGTTGAAAAATGGAGCTCAGGGGCACAGCAATTCACAAAATGGCAGAGTAATAAAGGACATCTATCGTCCAAAAATCTGTTGAGGGAAGGCAACGAGGCGGACTTGAAAGCGAGGCAGAATAGCAGGAAACAGATTTCAAGAGGTACGTTGGAATCGCCTTTAAAGCACAGGGATAGGGGCACAACTTCGACAATGACGCACTTGGCCAAAAAGGGCGTATGCGTTTTCTCCTGAATATATTCAGGAGAAAACGCATACTACCTTTTTGGCCAAGCAAGCAAGCGGGCAATGCAAATCTGCACTACAAAGAAGTATCACTTCCCAGCGGTCAAAAGGGACATCCAGAAATGTGTAAAAACCAGAAAGGCAAAACAGGCCCTGGAGAAGAGGGAGCCTTGTTATGCTGATGGGCGGGATGTAAATTGCCAACTGCCTCATTGGAGGAGTGCATTGCGTTCCCTAAAACAAGTAAACAACAGAGCTACAGAGCCAAGGGCACTTCCAGTCTAGGGAATATACCTTGGGAAAACTGAAAATCAATAAGACAGAGCCACCACCAAATTTAGGGCTGCACTGCTTACAAGAACCTCAACTTGGGTAAACCTTAAATATCCCAGGAAATGTAAAAATGGTTCAAAAATCTGTGGTATTTACGTACGATGGAATATCCCTCAGCCATGAAATCAATGTCATAAGACCAGGAGCAGCAAAGTGAGTGGATGCAGGTACGATGATTCTAAGTGAAATAAGTCACACAGAAAAGGAAACTTATCATAAGATATCACTTATGAAGATCCTGTAAACATGGCTACACATGAACTGAGTTAGGAAAGAGAACAGAGTCTCACATTTAGAAAACACTCTTATGCCTGCTTAAGGGGAAAGGAGAGGTGGGGTGATGCATAAAACCAGAGTTTGATATAAGCACAGGTACCATTTCTATAACCAACTGTGGAATAGCCAAGACCTACACCTTCCTCAGTGAAAGGGACTCAAAACCCCATATTTCCCACAGAGGAATACAACTGACTAGTAAGAATCTTAAAACCTATGTATTGATATGTCTCTGTAAGGGAATCAAGTGTGTCTAGAATGGCATAAACATGGCAGCGAGAATCAGCTCAAACCCACTATAAAAAGGAATTTCAAAAACAAAACCAAAAAACACGGAAATTCTTTACATTTCCTTCAGGGTCTCTGATGAAACTTGGAATGACCCTATCTACAATGACAGCTGGATGTGGCATAAGGCTGGACACCTGGGACTGAGAGGATTGGTGAGATTGGGTGAGCAAATGCAGACCCTTTAAAGCAAAAATGCATGGCCCCCATTCCATGGGTCCCAACTCTCTATCTTGAAGGGAATATTACTACAGCTATAACATGTACCAGAAACCTAGAGAATGGACACACTGTGAATACAAAAGGTTTCTAAAACTCAACGAGTACTCCCTCTCCTGATGCTCCGCTTTGACTTTCCAACTGCTTTACTATCAATCTCCCAACTTGGAGAGACAACCCCTTTAACCTCCTGGTTCGCACAGGTTGCCAATTTCGCAGAGGATGAAAGGGAAGAGGGAGAACCAATGAGAGAGTAGCTATTAGGCACTTGGACGGGCACATGTCACTCTAATTTCTTGGCAGGAAGAAGAATTAACCAGAGTCTAAGCCACACAACGGGAACCAGTATAGGTCTTGAACCAAAATTTGGACTTACGTACAGGTCACAAAAAACGAGTTGAAAAATGGAGCTCAGGGGCACAGCAATTCACAAACTGGCAGAGTTATAAAGGACAACTATCGTCCAAAAAATCTGTTGAGGGAAGGCAGCGAGAAGGACTTGAAAGAGAGACAGAATAGCAAGAAACAGATTTCAAGAGGTACGTTGGAATCGCCTTTAAAGCACAGGAAGAGGGTCACAACTTCGACAATGACGAACTTGGCCAAAAAGGGCGTATGCGTTTTATCCTGAATATATTCAAGAGAAAACGCATACGCCCTTTTTGGCCAAGCAAGCAAGCGGGCAATGCAAATCTGCACTACAAAGAAGTATCACTTCCCACCGGTCAAAAGGGACATCCACAAAATGTGTAAAAACCAGAAAGGCAAGACAGGCCCTGGAGAAGAGGGAGCCTTGTTATGCTGATGGGCGGGATGTAAATTGCCAACTGCCTCACTGGAGGTGTGCATTGCGTTCCCTAAAATAATTAAACAACAGAGCTACAGAGCCAAGCACTTCCAGTCTAGGGAATATACCTTGGGATAACTGAAAATCAATAAGACAGAGCCACCCCCAAATTTAGGCATGCCCAGCTTACAAGAACCTCAACTTGGGTACACCTTAAATATCCCAGGAAATATAAAAATGGTTCAAAAAACTGTGGTATTTATGTACGATGGAATATCCCTCAGCCACTAAATCAATGTCATAAGACAAGGAGAAGCAAAGTGAGTGGATTCAGGTACGATGATTCTAAGAGAAATAGGTCACACAGAAAAAGAAACTTATCATAAGTTATCACAGATGAAGATCCTGTAAACATGGATACACATGAACTGAGTTAGGAAAGAGAACAGAGTCTCACATTTAGAAAACACTCTTATGCCTGTTAAGGGGAAAGGAGAGTTGACGTGATGCATAAAACCAGCTTTTGATATAAGCACAGGTACCATTTCTATAACCAACTGTGGAATAGAGAAGACCTACACCTTCCTCAGTGAAAGGGACTCAAAACCCCATATTTCCCGCAGAGGAATAGATCTGACTAGTAAGAATCTTAAAACCTATGTATTTATATGTCTCTGTAAGGGAATCAAGTGTGTCTAGACTGGCATAAACATGGCAGCGAGAATCAGCTCAAACCCACTATAAAAAGGAATTTCAAAAACAAAACCAAAAAACAGGGAAATTCTTTACATTTCCTTCAGGGTCTCTGATGAAACCTGGAATGACCCAATCTACAATGACTGCTGGATGTGGCATAATGCTGGACACTTGGGACTGAGAGGATTGGTGAGATTGGGTGAGCAAATGCAGACCCTTTAAAGCAAAAATGCATGGCCGCCATTCCATGGGTCCCAACTCTCCATGTTGAAGGGAATATTACTACAGCTATAACATGTACGGGAAACCTAGAGAATGGACACACTGTGAATACAAAAGGTTTCTAAAACTCAACGAGTAGTCCCTCTCCTGGTGCTCCGCTTTGACTTTCCAACTGCTTTACTATCAATGTCCCAACTTGGAGAGACAACCCCTTTAACCTCCTGGTTCGCACAGGTTGCCAATTTGGCAGAGGATGGAAGGGAAGAGGGAGAACCAATGAGAGAGTAGCTGTTAGGCATTTGGACGGGCACATGTCACTCTAATTTCCCGGCAGGAAGAAGAATTAACCAGAGTCTCAGCCACCCACGGGAACGAGTATAGGTCCTGAAACAAAATTTTGGCCTTGCGTACAGCTCACAAAAAACGAGTTGAAAAATGGAGCTCAGGGGCACAGCAATTCACAAACTGGCAGAGTTATAAAGGACAACTATCAACCAAAAATCTGTTGAGGGAAGGCAACGAGGCGGACTTGAAAGCTAGGCAGAATAGCAGGAAACAGATTTCAAGAGGTACGTTGGAATCGCCTTTAAAGCACAGGAAGAGGGGCACAACTTCGACCATGACGCACTTGGCCAAAAAGGGCGTATGCGTTTTCTCCTGAATATATTCAGGAGAAAACGCATACGACCTTTTTGGCCAAGGAAGCAAGCAGGCAATGCAAATCTGCACTACAAAGAAGTATCACTTCCCACCGGTCAAAAGGGACATCCACAAATGTGTAAAAATTAGAAAGACAAGACAGGCCCTGGAGAACAGGGAGCCTTGTTATGCTGATCGCCCGGATGTAAATTGCCAACTGCCTCACTGGAGGAGTGCATTGCGTTCCCTAAAACAAGTAAACAACAGAGCTGCAGAGCCAAGGGCACTTCCAGTCTAGGGAATATACATTGGGAAAACTGAAAATAAATAAGTCAGAACCACCCGAAAATTTAGGGCTGCACTGCTTACAAGAACCTCAACTTGTGTACACCTTAAATATCCCAGGAGGGGCCTCCCTGGTGGCGCAGTGGTTGAGAGTCCGCCTGCCGATGCAGGGGATACGGGTTCGTGCCCCGGTCTGGGAGGATCCCATATGCCGCGGAGCGGCTGGGCCCGTGAGCCGTGGCCGCTGGGCCTGCGCGTTCGGAGCCTGTGCTCCGCAACGGGAGAGGCCACAACAGTGAGAGGCCCGCATACCACAAAAAAAAAAAGAAAAAAAAAAAAAAAAAAAATATCCCAGGAGATTTAAAAATGGTTCAAAAAACTGTGGTATTTATGTACGATGGAATATCCCTCAGCCATGAAATCACTGTCATAAGACCAGGAGCAGCAAAGTGAGTGGATTCAGGTACGATGATTCTAAGTGAAATAAGTCACACAGAAAAGGAACCTTATCATAAGATATCACTTATGAAGATCCTGTAAACATGGCTACACATGAACTGAGTTAGGAAAGAGAACAGAGTCTCACATTTAGAAAACACTCTTATGCCTGCTTAAGGGGAAAGGAGCGGTGGGGAGATGCATAAAACCAGAGTTTGATATAAGCACAGGTACCATTTCTAAAACCAACTTTTGAATAGACAAGACCTATACCTTCCTCAGTGAAAGGGACTCAAAACCCCACATTTCCCACAGAGGAATAGAACTGACTAGTAAGAATCTTAAAACCTATGTATTGCTATGTCTCTGTAAGAGAATCAAGTGTGTCTAGACTGGCATAAACATGGCAGCGAGAATCAGCTCAAACCCACTATAAAAAGGAATTTCAAAATCAAAACCAAAAACAGGGAAATTCTTAACATTTCCTTCAGGGTCTCTGATGAAACCTGGAATGACTCTATCTACAATGACAGCTGGATGTGGCATAAGGCTGGACACATGGGACTGAGAGGACTGGTGAGATTGGGTGAGCAAATGCAGACCCTTTAAAGCAAAAATGCATGGCTCCCATTCCATGGGTCCCAACTCTCCATGTTGAAGGGTATATTACTACGGCTATAACATGTACGGGAAACCTACAGAATGGAAACACTGTGAATACAAACGTTTTCTAAAACTCAACGAGTAGTCCCTCTCCTGGTGCTCCGCTTTGACTTTCCAACTGCTTTACTATCAATCTCGCAACTTGGAGAGACAAACCCTTTATCCTCCTGGTTCGCACAGGTTGCCAATTTGGCAGAGGATGGAAGGCAAGAGGGAGAACTAATGAGAGAGTAGCTGTTAGGCATTTGGACGGGCACATGTCACTCTAATTTCCCGGCAGGAAGAAGAATTAACCAGAGTCTCAGCCACCCACCGGGAACCAGTATAGGTCCTGAACCAAAATTTTGGACTTGCGTACAGCTCACAAAAAACGAGTTGAAAAATGGAGCTCAGGGGCACAGCAATTCACAAACTGGCAGAGTAATAAATGACAACTATCGTCCAAAAAACCTGTTGAGGGAAGGCAGCGAGGCAGACTTGAAAGAGAGACAGAATAGCAGGAAACACATTTCAAGAGGTACGTTGGAATCGCCTTTAAAGCACAGGAAGAGGGGCACAACTTCGACAGTGACGCACTTCACCAAAAAGGGCGTATGCGTTTTTTCCTGAATATATTCAGGAGAAAACACATACGCACTATTTGGCCAAGCAAGCAAGCGGGCAATGCAAATCTGCACTACAAAGAAGTATCACTTCCCACCGGTCAAAAGGGACATCCAAAAATGTGTAAAACCAGAAAGGCAAGACAGGCCCTGGAGAACAGGGAGCCTTGTTATGCTGATGGGCGTGATGTAAATTGCCAACTGCCTCACTGGAGGAGTGCATTGTGTTCCCTAAAAGAAGAAAGCAACAGAGCTACTGAGTCAAGTGCACATCCAGTCTAGGGAATATACTTTGGGAAAACTGAAAATCAATAAGACAGAGCCACCCCCAAATTTAGGGCTGCACTGCTTACAAGAACCTCAACTTGGGTACACCTTAAATATCCCAGGAAATAAAAAAAATGGTTCAAAAAACTGTGGTATTTATGTATGATGGAATATCCCTCAGCCATGAAATCAATGTCATAAGAGAAGGAGCAGCAAAGTGAGTGGATTCAGGTACGATGATTCTAAGTGAAATAAGTCACACAGAAAAAGAAACTTATCATAAGATATCACTTATGAAGATCCTGTAAACATGGCTACACATGAACTGAGTTAGGAAAGAGAACAGAGTCTCACATTTAGAAAACACTCTTATGCCTGCTTAAGGGGAAAGGAGAGGTGGGGTGATGCATAAAATCAGAGTTTGATATAAGAACAGGTACCATTTCTTTTTTTTTTTTTTTTTTTAGTGGTACGTGGGCCTCTCACTGTTGTGGCCTCTCCAGTTGCAGAGCACAGGCTCCGGACACTCAGGCTCAGCAGCAATGGCTCACGGGCCCAGCCGCTCCGCGGCATGTGGGATCTTCCCCGACCAGGGCACGAACCCGTGTCCCCTGCATCAGCAGGCGGACTCTCAACCACTGCGCCACCAGGGAAGCCCAACAGGTACCATTTCTAAAACCAACTGTGGAATAGACAAGACCTAAACCTTCCTCAGTGAAAGGGACTCAAAACCCCATATTTCCCACAGAGGAATAGATATGACTAGTATGAATCTTAAAACCTATGTATTGATATGTCTCTGTAAGGGAATCAAGTGTGTCTAGACTGGCATAAACATGGCAGCGAGAATGAGCTCAAACCCACTATAAAAAGGAATTTCAAAAACAAAACCAAAAAACAGGGAAATTCTTTACATTTCCTTCAGGGTCTCTGAGGAAACCTGGAATGACCCTATCTACAATGACAGCTGGATGTGGCATAAGGCTGGACACCTGGGACTGAGAGGATTGGTGAGATTGGGTGAGCAAATGCAGACCCTTTAAAGCAAAAATGCATGGCCCCCATTCCATGGGTCCCAACTCTCCATGTTAAAGGGAATATTACTACAGCTATAACATGTACGGGAAACCTAGAGAATGGACACACTGTGAATACAAAAGGTTTCTAAAACTCAACGAGTAGTCCCTCTCCTGGTGCTCCACTTTGACTTTCCAACTGCTTTACTATCAATCCCCCAACTTGGAGAGACAACCCCTTTAAACTCCTGGTTCGCACAGGATGCCAATTGGGCAGAGGATGGAAGGGAAAAGGGAGAACCAATGAGAGAGTAGCTGTTAGGCATTTGGACGGGCACATGCCACTCTAATTTCCCGGCAGGAAGAAGAATTAACCAGAGTCTCAGCCACCCACTGGGAACCAGTATAGGTCCTGAACACAAATTTTGGACTTGCGTACAGCTAACAAAAAACGAGTTGTAAAATGGAGCTCAGGGGCACAGCAATTCACAAACTGGCAGAGTAATAAAGGACAACTATCATCCAAAAATCTGTTGAGGGAAGGCAACGAGGCGGACTTGAAATAGAGACAGAATAGCAGGAAACAGATTTCAAGAGGTACGTTGGAATCGCATTTAAAGCACAGGAGGAGGGGCACAACTTCGACAATGACAAACTTGGCCAAAAAGGGCGTATGCGTTTTCTCCTGAATATATTCAGGAGAAAACGCATACGCCCTTTTTGGCCAAGCAAGCAAACGGGCAATGCAAATCTGCACTACAAAGAAGTATCACTTCCCACTGGTCAAAAGGGACATCCACAAAATGTGTAAAACCCAGAAAGGCAAGACAGGCCCTGGAGAAGAGGGAGCCTTGTTATGCTGATGGGTGGGATGTAAATTGCCAACTGCCTCACTGGAGGAGTGCATTGCGTTCCCTAAAACAAGTAAACAACAGAGCTACAGAGGCAAGGGCACTTCCAGTCTAGGGAATATACCTTGGGAAACCTGAAAATCAATAAGACAGAGCCACCCCCAAATTTAGGGCTGCACTGCTTACAAGAACCTCAACTTGGGTACCCCTTAAATATCCCAGGAAATATAAAAATGGTTCCAAAAACTGTGGTATTTATGTACGATGGAATATCCCTCAGCCATGAAATCAATGTCATAAGACCAGGAGCAGCAAAGTGAGTGGATTCAGGTACGATGATTCTAAGTGAAATAAGTCACACAGAAAAAGAAACTTATCATAAGATATCACTTATGAAGATCCTGTAAACATGGCTACACATGAACTGAGTTAGGAAAGAGAACAGAGTCTCATATTTAGAAAACACTCTTATGCCTGCTTAAGGGGAAAGGAGAGGTGGGGTGATGCATAAAACCAGAGTTTGATATAAGCACAGGTACCATTTCTATAACCAACTGTGGAATAGACAAGACCTACACCTTCCTCAGTGAAAGGGACTCAAAACCCCATATTTCCCGCAGAGGAATAGATCTGACTAGTAAGAATCTTAAAACCTATGTATTGATATGTCTCTGCAAGGGAATCAAGTGTGTCTAGACTGGCATAAACATGGCAGTGAGAATCAGCTCAAACCCACTATAAAAAGGAATTTCAAAAACAAAACCAAAAAACAGGGAAATTCTTTACATTTCCTTCAGGGTCTCTGATGAAACCTGGAATGACCCTATCTACAATGACAGCTGGATGTGGCATAAGGCTGGACACTTGGGACTGAGAGGATTGGTGAGATTGGGTGAGAAAATGCAGACCCTTTAAAGCAAAAATGCATGGCCCCCATTCCATGGGTCCCAACTCTCCATGTTGAAGGGAATATTACTACAGCTATAAAATGTACGGGAAACTTAGAGAATGGACACACTGTGAATACAAAAGTTTTCTAAAACTCATCGAGTACTCCCTCTCCTGGTGTTCCGGTTTGACTTTCCAACTGCTTTACTATCAATCTCCCAACTTGGAGAGACAACCCCTTTAACCTCCTGTTTCGCACAGGTGGCCAATTTCGCAGAGGATGGAAGGGAAGAGAGAGAACCAATGAGAGAGTAGCTGTTAGGCATTTGGACGGGCACATGTCACTCTAATTTCCCAGCAGGAAGAAGAATTAACCAGAGTCTCAGCCACCCACCGGGAACCAGTATAGGTCCTGAACCAAGATTTTGGACTTGCGTACAGTTCACAAAAAACGAGTTGAAAAATGGAGCTCAGGGTCACAGCAATTCACAAACTGGCAGAGTAATAAAAGACAACTATCGTCCAAAAAATCTGTTGAGGGAAGGCAGCGAGGCGGACATGAAAGCGAGGCAGAATAGCAGGAAACAGATTTCAAGAGGTACGTTGGAATCGCCTTTAAAGCACAGGAAGAGGGGCACAACTTCGACAATGACGCACTTGGCGAAAAAGGGCGTATGCGTTTACTCCTGAATATATTCAGGAGAAAACGCATACGCCCTTTTCGGCCAAGCAAGCAAGCGGGGAATGCAAATCTGCACTACAAAGAAGTATCACTACCCACCGGTCAAAAGGGACATCCACAAAATGTGTAAAAATCAGAAAGGCAAGACAGGCCCTGGAGAAGAGGGAGCCTTGTTATGCTGATGGGCGGGATGTAAATTGCCAACTGCCTCACTGGAGGAGTGCATTGCGTTCCCTAAAACAAGTAAACAACAGAGCTACAGAGCCAAGGGCACTTCCAGTCTAGGGAATATACCTTGGGAAAACTGAAAATCAATAAGACAGAGCCACCCCCAAATTTAGGGCTGCACTGCTTACAAGAACCTCAACATGGGTACACATTAAATATCCCTGGAAATATAAAAATGGTTCAAAAAACTCTGGTATTTATGTACGATGGAATATCCCTCAGCCATGAAATCAATGTCATAAGACCAGGAGCAGCAAAGTGAGTGGATTCAGGTACGATGATTCTATGTGAAACAAGTCACACAGAAAAAGAAACTTATCCTAAGATATCACTTATGAAGATCCTGTAAACATGGCTACACATGAACAGAGTTAGGAAAGAGAACAGAGTCTCACATCTAGAGAACACTCCTATGCCTGCTTAAGGGGAAAGGAGAAGTGGGGTGATGCATAAAACCAGAGTTTGATATAAGCACAGGTACCATTTCTAAAACCAACTGTGGAATAGACAAGACCTACACCTTCCTCAGTGAAAGGGACTCAAAACCCCGTATTTCCCACAGAGGAATAGATCTGACTAGTAAGAATCTTAAAACCTATGTATTGATATGTCTCTGTAAGGGAATCAAGTGTGTCTAGACTGGCATAAACATGGCAGCGAGAATCTGCTCAAACCCACTATAAAAAGGAATTTCAAAAACAAAACCAAAAAACAGGGAAATTCTTTACATTTCCTTCAGGGTCTCTGATGAAACCTGGAATGACCCTATCTACAATGACAGCTGGATGTGGCATAAGGCTGGACACCTGGGACTGAGAGGATTGGTGAGATTGGGTGAGCAAATGCAGACCCTTTAAAGCAAAAATGCATGGCCCCCATTCCATGGGTCCCAACTCTCCATGTTGAAGGGAATATTACTACAGCTATAACATGTACGGGAAACCTAGAGAATGGACACACTGTGAATACAAAAGGTTTCTAAAACTCAACGAGTAGTCCCTCTCCTGGTGCTCCGCTTTGACTTTCCAACTGCTTTACTATCAATCTCCCAACTTGGAGAGACAACCCCTTTAACCTCCTGTTTCGCACAGGTGGCCAATTTCGCAGAGGATGGAAGGGAAGAGAGAGAACCAATGAGAGAGTAGCTGTTAGGCATTTGGACGGGCACATGTCACTCTAATTTCCCGGCAGGAAGAAGAATTAACCAGAGTCTCAGCCACCCACCGGGAACCAGTATAGGTCCTGAACCAAGATTTTGGACTTGCGTACAGTTCACAAAAAACGAGTTGAAAAATGGAGCTCAGGGGCACAGCAATTCACAAACTGGCAGAGTAATAAAAGACAACTATCGTCCAAAAAATCTGTTGAGGGAAGGCAGCGAGGCGGACATGAAAGCGAGGCAGAATAGCAGGAAACAGATTTCAAGAGGTACGTTGGAATCGCCTTTAAAGCACAGGAAGAGGGGCACAACTTCGACAATGACGCACTTGGCCAAAAAGGGCGTATGCGTTTTCTCCTGAATATATTCAGGAGAAAACGCATACGCCCTTTTTGGCCAAGCAAGCAAGCGGGGAATGCAAATCTGCACTACAAAGAAGTATCACTACCCACCGGTCAAAAGGGACATCCACAAAATGTGTAAAAACCAGAAAGGCAACACAGGCCCTGGAGAAGAAGGAGCCTTGTTATGCTGATGGGCGGGACGTAAATTGCCAACTGCCTCACTGGAGGAGTGCATTGCGTTCCCTAAAACAAGTAAACAACAGAGCTACAGAGCGAAGGGCACTTCCAGTCTAGGGAATATACCTTGGGAAAACTGAAAATCAATAAGACAGAGACACCCCCAAATTTAGGGCTGCACTGCTTACAAGAACCTCAACTTGGGTACACATTAAATATCCCTGGAAATATAAAAATGGTTCAAAAAACTCTGGTATTTATGTACGATGGAATATCCCTCAGCCATGAAATCAATGTCATAAGACCAGGAGCAGCAAAGTGAGTGGATTCAGGTACGATGATTCTAAGTGAAACAAGTCACACAGAAAAAGAAACTTATCCTAAGATATCACTTATGAAGATCCTGTAAACATGGCTACACATGAACAGAGTTAGGAAAGAGAACAGAGTCTCACATCTAGAGAACACTCTTATGCCTGCTTAAGGGGAAAGGAGAAGTTGGGTGATGCATAAAACCAGAGTTTGATATAAGCACCGGTACCATTTCTAAAACCAACTGTGGAATAGACAAGACCTAAACCTTCCTCAGTGAAAGGGACTCAAAACCCCATATTTCCCACAGAGGAATAGATATGACTAGTATGAATCTTAAAACCTATGTATTGATATGTCTCTGTAAGGGAATCAAGTGTGTCTAGACTGGCATAAACATGGCAGCGAGAATGAGCTCAAACCCACTATAAAAAGGAATTTCAAAAACAAAACCAAAAAACAGGGAAATTCTTTACATTTCCTTCAGGGTCTCTGAGGAAACCTGGAATGACCCTATCTACAATGACAGCTGGATGTGGCATAAGGCTGGACACCTGGGACTGAGAGGATTGGTGAGATTGGGTGAGCAAATGCAGACCCTTTAAAGCAAAAATGCATGGCCCCCATTCCATGGGTCCCAACTCTCCATGTTAAAGGGAATATTACTACAGCTATAACATGTACGGGAAACCTAGAGAATGGACACACTGTGAATACAAAAGGTTTCTAAAACTCAACGAGTAGTCCCTCTCCTGGTGCTCCACTTTGACTTTCCAACTGCTTTACTATCAATCCCCCAACTTGGAGAGACAACCCCTTTAAACTCCTGGTTCGCACAGGATGCCAATTGGGCAGAGGATGGAAGGGAAAAGGGAGAACCAATGAGAGAGTAGCTGTTAGGCATTTGGACGGGCACATGCCACTCTAATTTCCCGGCAGGAAGAAGAATTAACCAGAGTCTCAGCCACCCACTGGGAACCAGTATAGGTCCTGAACACAAATTTTGGACTTGCGTACAGCTAACAAAAAACGAGTTGTAAAATGGAGCTCAGGGGCACAGCAATTCACAAACTGGCAGAGTAATAAAGGACAACTATCATCCAAAAATCTGTTGAGGGAAGGCAACGAGGCGGACTTGAAATAGAGACAGAATACCAGGAAACAGATTTCAAGAGGTACGTTGGAATCGCATTTAAAGCACAGGAAGAGGGGCACAACTTCGACAATGACAAACTTGGCCAAAAAGGGCGTATGCGTTTTCTCCTGAATATATTCAGGAGAAAACGCATACGCCCTTTTTGGCCAAGCAAGCAAACGGGCAATGCAAATCTGCACTACAAAGAAGTATCACTTCCCACCGGTCAAAAGGGACATCCACAAAATGTGTAAAACCCAGAAAGGCAAGACAGGCCCTGGAGAAGAGGGAGCCTTGTTATGCTGATGGGTGGGATGTAAATTGCCAACTGCCTCACTGGAGGAGTGCATTGTGTTCCCTAAAACAAGTAAACAACAGAGCTACAGAGGCAAGGGCACTTCCAGTCTAGGGAATATACCTTGGGAAACCTGAAAATCAATAAGACAGAGCCACCCCCAAATTTAGGGCTGCACTGCTTACAAGAACCTCAACTTGGGTACCCCTTAAATATCCCAGGAAATATAAAAATGGTTCCAAAAACTGTGGTATTTATGTACGATGGAATATCCCTCAGCCATGAAATCAATGTCATAAGACCAGGAGCAGCAAAGTGAGTGGATTCAGGTACGATGATTCTAAGTGAAATAAGTCACACAGAAAAAGAAACTTATCATAAGATATCACTTATGAAGATCCTGTAAACATGGCTACACATGAACTGAGTTAGGAAAGAGAACAGAGTCTCATATTTAGAAAACACTCTTATGCCTGCTTAAGGGGAAAGGAGAGGTGGGGTGATGCATAAAACCAGAGTTTGATATAAGCACAGGTACCATTTCTATAACCAACTGTGGAATAGACAAGACCTACACCTTCCTCAGTGAAAGGGACTCAAAACCCCATATTTCCCGCAGAGGAATAGATCTGACTAGTAAGAATCTTAAAACCTATGTATTGATATGTCTCTGCAAGGGAATCAAGTGTGTCTAGACTGGCATAAACATGGCAGTGAGAATCAGCTCAAACCCACTATAAAAAGGAATTTCAAAAACAAAACCAAAAAACAGGGAAATTCTTTACATTTCCTTCAGGGTCTCTGATGAAACCTGGAATGACCCTATCTACAATGACAGCTGGATGTGGCATAAGGCTGGACACTTGGGACTGAGAGGATTGGTGAGATTGGGTGAGAAAATGCAGACCCTTTAAAGCAAAAATGCATGGCCCCCATTCCATGGGTCCCAACTCTCCATGTTGAAGGGAATATTACTACAGCTATAAAATGTACGGGAAACTTAGAGAATGGACACACTGTGAATACAAAAGTTTTCTAAAACTCATCGAGTACTCCCTCTCCTGGTGTTCCGGTTTGACTTTCCAACTGCTTTACTATCAATCTCCCAACTTGGAGAGACAACCCCTTTAACCTCCTGTTTCGCACAGGTGGCCAATTTCGCAGAGGATGGAAGGGAAGAGAGAGAACCAATGAGAGAGTAGCTGTTAGGCATTTGGACGGGCACATGTCACTCTAATTTCCCAGCAGGAAGAAGAATTAACCAGAGTCTCAGCCACCCACCGGGAACCAGTATAGGTCCTGAACCAAGATTTTGGACTTGCGTACAGTTCACAAAAAACGAGTTGAAAAATGGAGCTCAGGGTCACAGCAATTCACAAACTGGCAGAGTAATAAAAGACAACTATCGTCCAAAAAATCTGTTGAGGGAAGGCAGCGAGGCGGACATGAAAGCGAGGCAGAATAGCAGGAAACAGATTTCAAGAGGTACGTTGGAATCGCCTTTAAAGCACAGGAAGAGGGGCACAACTTCGACAATGACGCACTTGGCGAAAAAGGGCGTATGCGTTTACTCCTGAATATATTCAGGAGAAAACGCATACGCCCTTTTCGGCCAAGCAAGCAAGCGGGGAATGCAAATCTGCACTACAAAGAAGTATCACTACCCACCGGTCAAAAGGGACATCCACAAAATGTGTAAAAATCAGAAAGGCAAGACAGGCCCTGGAGAAGAGGGAGCCTTGTTATGCTGATGGGCGGGATGTAAATTGCCAACTGCCTCACTGGAGGAGTGCATTGCGTTCCCTAAAACAAGTAAACAACAGAGCTACAGAGCGAAGGGCACTTCCAGTCTAGGGAATATACCTTGGGAAAACTGAAAATCAATAAGACAGAGCCACCCCCAAATTTAGGGCTGCACTGCTTACAAGAACCTCAACATGGGTACACATTAAATATCCCTGGAAATATAAAAATGGTTCAAAAAACTCTGGTATTTATGTACGATGGAATATCCCTCAGCCATGAAATCAATGTCATAAGACCAGGAGCAGCAAAGTGAGTGGATTCAGGTACGATGATTCTATGTGAAACAAGTCACACAGAAAAAGAAACTTATCCTAAGATATCACTTATGAAGATCCTGTAAACATGGCTACACATGAACAGAGTTAGGAAAGAGAACAGAGTCTCACATCTAGAGAACACTCCTATGCCTGCTTAAGGGGAAAGGAGAAGTGGGGTGATGCATAAAACCAGAGTTTGATATAAGCACAGGTACCATTTCTAAAACCAACTGTGGAATAGACAAGACCTACACCTTCCTCAGTGAAAGGGACTCAAAACCCCGTATTTCCCACAGAGGAATAGATCTGACTAGTAAGAATCTTAAAACCTATGTATTGATATGTCTCTGTAAGGGAATCAAGTGTGTCTAGACTGGCATAAACATGGCAGCGAGAATCTGCTCAAACCCACTATAAAAAGGAATTTCAAAAACAAAACCAAAAAACAGGGAAATTCTTTACATTTCC
Source organism: Mesoplodon bidens (assembly GCF_964165515.1). NCBI lineage: Eukaryota > Metazoa > Chordata > Mammalia > Artiodactyla > Ziphiidae > Mesoplodon > Mesoplodon bidens. Next base: position 3,524,727 of record NW_027671488.1, on the reverse strand, counting down.
TTCAGGGTCTCTGATGAAACCTGGAATGACCCTATCTACAATGACAGCTGGATGTGGCATAAGGCTGGACACCTGGGACTGAGAGGATTGGTGAGATTGGGTGAGCAAATGCAGACCCTTTAAAGCAAAAATGCATGGCCCCCATTCCATGGGTCCCAACTCTCCATGTTGAAGGGAATATTACTACAGCTATAACATGTACGGGAAACCTAGAGAATGGACACACTGTGAATACAAAAGGTTTCTAAAACTCAACGAGTAGTCCCTCTCCTGGTGCTCCGCTTTGACTTTCCAACTGCTTTACTATCAATCTCCCAACTTGGAGAGACAAACCCTTTAACCTCCTGGTTCGCACAGGTTGCCAATTTCGCAGAGGATGGAAGGGAAGAGGGAGAACCAATGAGAGAGTAGCTGTTAGGCATTTGGACGGGCACATGTCACTCTAATTTCCCGGCAGGAAGAAGAATTAACCAGAGTCTCAGCCACCCACCGGGAACCAGTAGAGGTCCTGAACCAAAATTTTGGACTTGCGTACAGCTCACAAAAAACGAGTTGAAAAATGGAGCTCAGGGGCACAACAATTCACAAACTGGCAGAGTAATAAAGGACAACTATCGTCCAAAAAATCTGTTGAGGGAAGGCAGCGAGGCGGACTTGAAAGAGAGACAGAATAGCAGGAAACAGATTTCAAGAGGTACGTTGGAATCGCCTTTAAAGCACAGGAAGAGGGGCACAACTTCGACAATGACGCACTTGGCCAAAAAGGGCGTATGCGTTTTCTCCTGAATATATTCAGGAGAAAACGCATACGCCCTTTTTGGCCAAGCAAGCAAGCGGGCAATGCAAATCTGCACTACAAAGAAGTATCACTTCTCACCGGTCAAAAGGGACATCCACAAAATGTGTAAAAACCAGAAAGGCAAGACAGGCCCTGGAGAAGTGGGAGCCTTGTTATGCTGATGGGCGGGATGTAAATTGCCAACTGCCTCACTGGAGGAGTGCATTGCGTTCCCTAAAACAAGTAAACAACAGAGCTACAGAGCCAAGGGCACTTCCAGTCTAGGGAATATACCTTGGGAAAACTGAAAATCAATAAGACAGAGCCACCCCCAAATTTAGGGCTGCACTGCTTACAAGAACCTCAACTTGGGTACACCTTAAATATCCCAGGAAATATAAAACTGGTTCAAAAAACTGTGGTATTTATGTACGATGGAATATCCCTCAGCCATGAAATCAATGTCATTAGACCAGGAGCAGCAAAGTGAGTGTATTCAGGTACGATGATTCTAAGTCAAATAAGTCACACAGAAAAAGAAACTTATCATAAGATATCACTTATGAAGATCCTGTAAACATGGCTACACATGAACTGAGTTAGGAAAGAGAACAGAGTCTCACATTTAGAACACACTCTTATGCCTGCTTAAGGGGAAAGGAGAGGTGGGGTGATGCATAAAACCACAGTTTGATATAAGCACAGGTACCATTTCTAAAACCAACTGTGGAATAGAGAAGACCTACACCTTCCTCAGTGAAAGGGACTCAAAACCCCATATTTCCCGCAGAGGAATAGATCTGACTAGTAAGAATCTTAAAACCTATGTATTGATATGTCTCTGTAAGGGAATCAAGTGTGTCTAGACTGGCATAAACATGGCAGCGAGAATCAGCTGAAACCCACTATAAAAAGGAATTTCAAAAACAAAACCAAAAAACAGGGAAATTCTGTACATTTCCTTCAGGGTCTCTGATGAAACCTGGAATGACCCTATCTACAATGACAGCTGGATGTGGCATAAGGCTGGAAACCTGGGACTGAGAGGATTGGTGAGATTGGGTGAGCAAATGCAGACCCTTTAAAGCAAAAATGCATGGCCCCCATTCCATGGGTCCCAACTCTCCATGTTGAAGGGAATATTACTACAGCTATAACATGTACGGGAAACCTAGAGAATGGACACACTGTGAATACAAAAGGTTTCTAAAACTCAACGAGTAGTCCCTCTCCTGGTGCTCCGCTTTGACTTTCCAACTGCTTTACTATCAATCTCCCAACTTGGAGAGACAAACCCTTTAACCTCCTGGTTCGCACAGGTTGCCAATTTCGCAGAGGATGGAAGGGAAGAGGGAGAACCAATGAGAGAGTAGCTGTTAGGCATTTGGACGGGCACATGTCACTCTAATTTCCCGGCAGGAAGAAGAATTAACCACAGTCTCAGCCACCCACCGGGAACCAGTATAGGTCCTGAACCAAAATTTTGGACTTGCGTACAGCTCACAAAAAACGAGTTGATAAATGGAGCTCTGGGGCACAACAATTCACAAACTGGCAGAGTAATAAAGGACAACTATCGTCCAAAAAATCTGTTGAGGGAAGGCAGCGAGGCGGACTTGAAAGAGAGACAGAATAGCAGGAAACAGATTTCAAGAGGTACGTTGGAATCTCCTTTAAAGCACAGGAAGAGGGGCACAACTTCGACAATGACGCACTTGGACAAAAAGGGCGTATGCGTTTTCTCCTGAATATATTTAGGAGAAAACGCATACGCCCTTTTTGGCCAAGCAAGCAAGCGGGTAATGCAAATCTGCACTACAAAGAAGTATCACTTCCCACCGGTCAAAAGGGACATCCACAAAATGTGTAAAAACCAGAAAGGCAAGACAGGCCCTGGAGAAGAGGGAGCCTTCTTATGCTGATGGGTGGGATGTAAATTGCCAACTGCCTCATTGGAGGAGTGCATTGCGTTCCCTAAAACAAGTAAACAACAGAGCTACAGAGCCAAGGGCACTTCCAGTCTAGGGAGTATACCTTGGGAAAACTGAAAATCAATAAGACAGAGCCACCCCCAAATTTATGGCTGCACTGCTTACAAGAACCTCAACTTGGGTACACATTAAATATCCCAGGAAATATAAAAATGGTTCAAAAAACTGTGGTATTTATGTATGATGGAATATCCCTCAGCCATGAAATCAATGTCATAAGAACAGGAGCAGCAAAGTGAGTGGATTCAGGTACGATGATTCTAAGTGAGATAAGTCACACAGAAAAAGAAACTTATCATAAGATATCACTTATGAAGATCCTGTAAACATGGCTACACATGAACTCAGTTAGGAAAGAGAACAGAGTCTCATATTTAGAAAACACTCTTATGCCTGCTTAAGGGGAAAGGAGAGGTGGGGTGATGCATAAAACCAGAGTTTGATATAAGCACAGGTACCATTTCTAAAACCAACTGTGGAATAGACAAGACCTACACCTTCCTCAGTGAAAGGGACTCAAAACCCCATATTTCCCGCAGAGGAATAGATCTGACTAGTAAGAATCTTAAAACCTATGTATTGATATGTCTCTGTAAGGGAATCAAGTGTGTCTAGACTGGCATAAACATGGCAGCGAGAATCAGCTCAAACCCACTATAAAAAGGAATTTCAAAAACAAAACCAAAAAACAGGGAAATTCTTTACATTTCCTTCAGGGTCTCTGATGAAACCTGGAATGACCCTATCTACAATGACAGCTGGATGTGGCATAAGGCTGGACACCTGGGACTGAGTGGATTGGTGAGATTGGGTGAGCAAATGCAGACCCTTTAAAGCAAAAATGCATGGCCCCCATTCCATGGGTCCCAACTCTCCATGTTGAAGGGAATATTACTACAGCTATAACATGTACGGGAAACCTAGAGAATGGACACACTGTGAATACAAAAGGTTTCTAAAACTCAACGAGTAGTCCCTCTCCTGGTGCTCCGCTTTGACTTTCCAACTGCTTTACTATCAATCTCCCAACTTGGAGAGACAAACCCTTTAACCTCCTGGTGCGCACAGGTTGCCAATTTCGCAGAGGATGGAAGGGAAGAGGGAGAACCAATGAGAGAGTAGCTGTTAGGCATTTGGACGGGCACATGTCACTCTAATTTCCCGGCAGGAAGAAGAATTAACCACAGTCTCAGCCACCCACCGGGAACCAGTATAGGTCCTGAACCAAAATTTTGGACTTGCGTACAGCTCACAAAAAACGAGTTGAAAAATGGAGCTCAGGGGCACAACAATTCACAAACTGGCAGAGTAATAAAGGACAACTATCGTCCAAAAAATCTGTTGAGGGAAGGCAGCGAGGCGGACTTGAAAGAGAGACAGAATAGCAGGAAACAGATTTCAAGAGGTACGTTGGAATCGCCTTTAAAGCACAGGAAGAGGGGCACAACTTCGACAATGACGCACTTGGCCAAAAAGGGCGTATGCGTTTTCTCCTGAATATATTCAGGAGAAAACGCATACGCCCTTTTTGGCCAAGCAAGCAAGCGGGCAATGCAAATCTGCACTACAAAGAAGTATCACTTCTCACCGGTCAAAAGGGACATCCACAAAATGTGTAAAAACCAGAAAGGCAAGACAGGCCCTGGAGAAGTGGGAGCCTTCTTATGCTGATGGGCGGGATGTAAATTGCCAACTGCCTCACTGGAGGAGTGCATTGCGTTCCCTAAAACAAGTAAACAACAGAGCTACAGAGCCAAGGGCACTTCCAGTCTAGGGAATATACCTTGGGAAAACTGAAAATCAATAAGACAGAGCCACCCCCAAATTTAGGGCTGCACTGCTTACAAGAACCTCAACTTGGGTACACCTTAAATATCCCAGGAAATATAAAACTGGTTCAAAAAACTGTGGTATTTATGTACGATGGAATATCCCTCAGCCATGAAATCAATGTCATTAGACCAGGAGCAGCAAAGTGAGTGGATTCAGGTACGATGATTCTAAGTCCAATAAGTCACACAGAAAAAGAAACTTATCATAAGATATCACTTATGAAGATCCTGTAAACATGGCTACACATGAACTGAGTTAGGAAAGAGAACAGAGTCTCACATTTAGAACACACTCTTATGCCTGCTTAAGGGGAAAGGAGAGGTGGGGTGATGCATAAAACCACAGTTTGATATAAGCACAGGTACCATTTCTAAAACCAACTGTGGAATAGAGAAGACCTACACCTTCCTCAGTGAAAGGGACTCAAAACCCCATATTTCCCGCAGAGGAATAGATCTGACTAGTAAGAATCTTAAAACCTATGTATTGATATGTCTCTGTAAGGGAATCAAGTGTGTCTAGACTGGCATAAACATGGCAGCGAGAATCAGCTCAAACCCACTATAAAAACGAATTTCAAAAACAAAACCAAAAAACAGGGAAATTCTGTACATTTCCTTCAGGGTCTCTGATGAAACCTGGAATGACCCTATCTACAATGACAGCTGGATGTGGCATAAGGCTGGACACCTGGGACTGAGAGGATTGGTGAGATTGGGTGAGCAAATGCAGACCCTTTAAAGCAAAAATGCATGGCCCCCATTCCATGGGTCCCAACTCTCCATGTTGAAGGGAATATTACTACAGCTATAACATGTACGGGAAACCTAGAGAATGGACACACTGTGAATACAAAAGGTTTCTAAAACTCAACGAGTAGTCCCTCTCCTGGTGCTCCGCTTTGACTTTCCAACTGCTTTACTATCAATCTCCCAACTTGGAGAGACAAACCCTTTAACCTCCTGGTTCGCACAGGTTGCCAATTTCGCAGAGGATGGAAGGGAAGAGGGAGAACCAATGAGAGAGTAGCTGTTAGGCATTTGGACGGGCACATGTCACTCTAATTTCCCGGCAGGAAGAAGAATTAACCACAGTCTCAGCCACCCACCGGGAACCAGTATAGGTCCTGAACCAAAATTTTGGACTTGCGTACAGCTCACAAAAAACGAGTTGATAAATGGAGATCTGGGGCACAACAATTCACAAACTGGCAGAGTAATAAAGGACAACTATCGTCCAAAAAATCTGTTGAGGGAAGGCAGCGAGGCGGACTTGAAAGAGAGACAGAATAGCAGGAAACAGATTTCAAGAGGTACGTTGGAATCTCCTTTAAAGCACAGGAAGAGGGGCACAACTTCGACAATGACGCACTTGGCCAAAAAGGGCGTATGCGTTTTCTCCTGAATACATTTAGGAGAAAACGCATACGCCCTTTTTGGCCAAGCAAGCAAGCGGGTAATGCAAATCTGCACTACAAAGAAGTATCACTTCCCACCGGTCAAAAGGGACATCCACAAAATGTGTAAAAACCAGAAAGGCAAGACAGGCCCTGGAGAAGAGGGAGCCTTCTTATGCTGATGGGTGGGATGTAAATTGCCAACTGCCTCATTGGAGGAGTGCATTGCGTTCCCTAAAACAAGTAAACAACAGAGCTACAGAGCCAAGGGCACTTCCAGTCTAGGGAATATACCTTGGGAAAACTGAAAATCAATAAGACAGAGCCACCCCCAAATTTATGGCTGCACTGCTTACAAGAACCTCAACTTGGGTACACATTAAATATCCCAGGAAATATAAAAATGGTTCAAAAAACTGTGGTATTTATGTATGATGGAATATCCCTCAGCCATGAAATCAATGTCATAAGAACAGGAGCAGCAAAGTGAGTGGATTCAGGTACGATGATTCTAAGTGAGATAAGTCACACAGAAAAAGAAACTTATCATAAGATATCACTTATGAAGATCCTGTAAACATGGCTACACATGAACTGAGTTAGGAAAGAGAACAGAGTCTCATATTTAGAAAACACTCTTATGCCTGCTTAAGGGGAAAGGAGAGGTGGGGTGATGCATAAAACCAGAGTTTGATATAAGCACAGGTACCATTTCTAAAACCAACTGTGGAATAGACAAGACCTACACCTTCCTCAGTGAAAGGGACTCAAAACCCCATATTTCCCGCAGAGGAATAGATCTGACTAGTAAGAATCTTAAAACCTATGTATTGATATGTCTCTGTAAGGGAATCAAATGTGTCTAGACTGGCATAAACATGGCAGCGAGAATCAGCTCAAACCCACTATAAAAAGGAATTTCAAAAACAAAACCAAAAAACAGGGAAATTCTTTACATTTCCTTCAGGGTCTCTGATGAAACCTGGAATGACCCTATCTACAATGACAGCTGGATGTGGCATAAGGCTGGACACCTGGGACTGAGAGGATTGGTGAGATTGGGTGAGCAAATGCAGACCCTTTAAAGCAAAAATGCATGGCCCCCATTCCATGGGTCCCAACTCTCCATGTTGAAGGGAATATTACTACAGCTATAACATGTACGGGAAACCTAGAGAATGGACACACTGTGAATACAAAAGGTTTCTAAAACTCAACGAGTAGTCCCACTCCTGGTGCTCCGCTTTGACTTTCCAACTGCTTTACTATAAATCTCCCAACTTGGAGAGACAAACCCTTTAACCTCCTGGTTCGCACAGGTTGCCAATTTCGCAGAGGATGGAAGGGAAGAGGGAGAACCAATGAGAGAGTAGCTGTTAGGCATTTGGACGGGCACATGTCACTCTAATTTCCCGGCAGGAAGAAGAATTAACCACAGTCTCAGCAACCCACCGGGAAACAGTATAGGTCCTGAACCAAAATTTTGGACTTGCGTACAGCTCACAAAAAACGAGTTGATAAATGGAGCTCTGGGGCACAACAATTCACAAACTGGCAGAGTAATAAAGGACAACTATCGTCCAAAAAATCTGTTGAGGGAAGGCAGCGAGGCGGACTTGAAAGAGAGACAGAATAGCAGGAAACAGATTTCAAGAGGTACGTTGGAATCGCCTTTAAAGCACAGGAAGAGGGGCACAACTTCGACAATGACGCACTTGGCCAAAAAGGGCGTATGCGTTTTCTCCTGAATATATTTAGGAGAAAACGCATACGCCCTTTTTGGCCAAGCAAGCAAGCGGGTAATGCAAATCTGCACTACAAAGAAGTATCACTTCCCACCGGTCAAAAGGGACATCCACAAAATGTGTAAAAACCAGAAAGGCAAGACAGGCCCTGGAGAAGAGGGAGCCTTCTTATGCTGATGGGTGGGATGTAAATTGCCAACTGCCTCACTGGAGGAGTGTACTGTGCTCCCTAAAACAAGTAAACAACAGAGCTACAGAGCCAAGGGCACTTCCATTCTAGGGAATATACCTTGGGAAAACTGAAAATCAATAAGACAGAGCCACCCCCAAACTTAGGGCTGCACTGCTTACAAGAACCTCAACTTGGGTACACCTTAAATATCCCAGGAAATATAAAAATGGTTCAAAAAATTGTGGTATTTATGTACGATGGAATATCCCTCAGCCATGAAATCAATGTCATAAGACCAGGAGCAGCAAAGTGAGTGGATTCAGGTACGATGATTCTAAGTGAAATAAGTCACACAGGAAAATAAACTTATCATAAGATATCACTTATGAAGATCCTGTAAACATGGCTACACATGAACTGAGTTAGGAAAGAGTACAGTGTCTCACATTTAGAAAACACTCTTATGCCTGCTTAAGGGGAAAGGAGAGGTGGGGTGATGCATAAAACCAGAGTTTGATATAAGCACAGGTACCATTTCTAAAACCAACTGTGGAATAGAAAAGACCTACACCTTCCTCAGTGAAAGGGACTCAAAACCCCATATTTCCCGCAGAGGAATAGATCTGACTAGTAAGAATCTTAAAACCTATGTATTGATATGTCTCTGTAAGGGAATCCAGTGTGTCTAGACTGGCATAAACATGGCAGCGAGAATCAGCTCAAACCCACTATAAAAAGGAATTTCAAAAACAAAACCAAAAAACAGGGAAATTCTTTACATTTCCTTCAGGGTCTCTGATGAAACCTGGAATGACCCTATCTACAATGACAGCTGGATGTGGCATAAGGCTGGACACCTGGGACTGAGAGGATTGGTGAGATTGGGTGAGCAAATGCAGACCCTTTAAAGCAAAAATGCATGGCCCCCATTCCATGGGTCCCAACTCTCCATGTTGAAGGGAATATTACTACAGCTATAACATGTACGGGAAACCTAGAGAATGGACACACTGTGAATACAAAAGGTTTCTAAAACTCAACGAGTAGTCCCTCTCCTGGTGCTCCGCTTTGACTTTCCAACTGCTTTACTATCAATCTCCCAACTTGGAGAGACAAACCCTTTAACCTCCTGGTTCGCACAGGTTGCCAATTTCGCAGAGGATGGAAGGGAAGAGGGAGAACCAATGAGAGAGTAGCTGTTAGGCATTTGGACGGGCACATGTCACTCTAATTTCCCGGCAGGAAGAATAATTAACCACAGTCTCAGCCACCCACCGGGAACCAGTATAGGTCCTGAACCAAAATTTTGGACTTGCGTACAGCTCACAAAAAACGAGTTGGTAAATGGAGCTCTGGGGCACAACAATTCACAAACTGGCAGAGTAATAAAGGACAACTATCGTCCAAAAAATCTGTTGAGGGAAGGCAGCGAGGCGGACTTGAAAGAGAGACAGAATAGCAGGAAACAGATTTCAAGAGGTACGTTGGAATCGCCTTTAAAGCACAGGAAGAGGGGCACAACTTCGACAATGACGCACTTGGCCAAAAAGGGCGTATGCGTTTTCTCCTGAATATATTTAGGAGAAAACGCATACGCCCTTTTTGGCCAAGCAAGCAAGCGGGTAATGCAAATCTGCACTACAAAGAAGTATCACTTCCCACCGGTCAAAAGGGACATCCACAAAATGTGTAAAAACCAGAAAGGCAAGACAGGCCCTGGAGAAGAGGGAGCCTTCTTATGCTGATGGGTGGGATGTAAATTGCCAACTGCCTCATTGGAGGAGTGCATTGCGTTCCCTAAAACAAGTAAACAACAGAGCTACAGAGCCAAGGGCACTTCCAGTCTAGGGAATATACCTTGGGAAAACTGAAAATCAATAAGACAGAGCCACCCCCAAATTTATGGCTGCACTGCTTACAAGAACCTCAACTTGGGTACACATTAAATATCCCAGGAAATATAAAAATGGTTCAAAAAACTGTGGTATTTATGTATGATGGAATATCCCTCAGCCATGAAATCAATGTCATAAGAACAGGAGCAGCAAAGTGAGTGGATTCAGGTACGATGATTCTAAGTGAGATAAGTCACACAGAAAAAGAAACTTATCATAAGATATCACTTATGAAGATCCTGTAAACATGGCTACACATGAACTGAGTTAGGAAAGAGAACAGAGTCTCACATTTAGAACACACTCTTATGCCTGCTTAAGGGGAAAGGAGAGGTGGGGTGATGCATAAAACCAGAGTTTGATATAAGCACAGGTACCATTTCTAAAACCAACTGTGGAATAGACAAGACCTACACCTTCCTCAGTGAAAGGGACTCAAAACCCCATATTTCCCGCAGAGGAATAGATCTGACTAGTAAGAATCTTAAAACCTATGTATTGATATGTCTCTGTAAGGGAATCAAGTGTGTCTAGACTGGCATAAACCTGGCAGCGAGAATCAGCTCAAACCCACTATAAAAAGGAATTTCAAAAACAAAACCAAAAAACAGGGAAATTCTGTACATTTCCTTCAGGGTCTCTGATGAAACCTGGAATGACCCTATCTACAATGACAGCTGGATGTGGCATAAGGCTGGACACCTGGGACTGAGAGGATTGGTGAGATTGGGTGAGCAAATGCAGACCCTTTAAAGCAAAAATGCATGGCCCCCATTCCATGGGTCCCAACTCTCCATGTTGAAGGGAATATTACTACAGCTATAACATGTACGGGAAACCTAGAGAATGGACACACTGTGAATACAAAAGGTTTCTAAAACTCAACGAGTAGTCCCTCTCCTGGTGCTCCGCTTTGACTTTCCAACTGCTTTACTATCAATCTCCCAACTTGGAGAGACAAACCCTTTAACCTCCTGGTTCGCACAGGTTGCCAATTTCGCAGAGGATGGAAGGGAAGAGGGAGAACCAATGAGAGAGTAGCTGTTAGGCATTTTGACGGGCACATGTCACTCTAATTTCCCGGCAGGAAGAAGAATTAACCACAGTCTCAGCCACCCACCGGGAACCAGTATAGGTCCTGAACCAAAATTTTGGACTTGCGTACAGCTCACAAAAAACGAGTTGATAAATGGAGCTCTGGGGCACAACAATTCACAAACTGGCAGAGTAATAAAGGACAACTATCGTCCAAAAAATCTGTTGAGGGAAGGCAGCGAGGCGGACTTGAAAGAGAGACAGAATAGCAGGAAACAGATTTCAAGAGGTACGTTGGAATCGCCTTTAAAGCACAGGAAGAGGGGCACAACTTCGACAATGACGCACTTGGCCAAAAAGGGCGTATGCGTTTTCTCCTGAATATATTTAGGAGAAAACGCATACGCCCTTTTTGGCCAAGCAAGCAAGCGGGTAATGCAAATCTGCACTACAAAGAAGTATCACTTCCCACCGGTCAAAAGGGACATCCACAAAATGTGTAAAAACCAGAAAGGCAAGACAGGCCCTGGAGAAGAGGGAGCCTTCTTATGCTGATGGGTGGGATGTAAATTGCCAACTGCCTCACTGGAGGAGTGTACTGTGCTCCCTAAAACAAGTAAACAACAGAGCTACAGAGCCAAGGGCACTTCCTGTCTAGGGAATATACCTTGGGAAAACTGAAAATCAATAAGACACAGCCACGCCCAAATTTTGGGCTGCCCTGCTTACAAGAACCTCAACTTGGGTACACCTTAAATATCCCAGGAAATATAAAAATGGTTCAAAAATTGTGGTATTTATGTACGATGGAATATCCCTCAGCCATGAAATCAATGTCATAAGACCAGGAGCAGCAAAGTGAGTGGATTCAGGTACGATGATTCTAAGTGAAATAAGTCACACAGGAAAATAAACTTATCATAAGATATCACTTATGAAAATCCTGTAAACATGGCTACACATGAACTGAGTTAGGAAAGAGTACAGTGTCTCACATTTAGAAAACACTCTTATGCCTGCTTAAGGGGAAAGGAGAGGTGGGGTGATGCATAAAACCAGAGTTTGATATAAGCACAGGTACCATTTCTAAAACCAACTGTGGAATAGAAAAGACCTACACCTTCCTCAGTGAAAGGGACTCAAAACCCCATATTTCCCGCAGAGGAATAGATCTGACTAGTAAGAATCTTAAAACCTATGTATTGATATGTCTCTGCAAGGGAATCCAGTGTGTCTAGACTGGCATAAACATGGCAGCGAGAATCAGCTCAAACCCACTATAAAAAGGAATTTCAAAAACAAAACCAAAAAACAGGGAAATTCTTTACATTTCCTTCAGGGTCTCTGATGAAACCTGGAATGACCCTATCTACAATGACAGCTGGATGTGGCATAAGGCTGGACACCTGGGACTGAGAGGATTGGTGAGATTGGGTGAGCAAATGCAGACCCTTTAAAGCAAAAATGCATGGCCCCCATTCCATGGGTCCCAACTCTCCATGTTGAAGGGAATATTACTACAGCTATAACATGTACGGGAAACCTAGAGAATGGACACACTGTGAATACAAAAGGTTTCTAAAACTCAACGAGTAGTCCCTCTCCTGGTGCTCCGCTTTGACTTTCCAACTGCTTTACTACTAATCTCCCAACTTGGAGAGACAACCCCTTTAACCTCCTGGTTCGCACAGGTTGCCAATTTCGCAGAGGATGGAAGGGAAGAGGGAGATCCAATGAGAGAGTAGCTGTTACGCATTTGGACGGGCACATGTCACTCTAATTTCCCGGCAGGAAGAAGAATTAACCAGAGTCTCAGCCACCCACCGGGAACCAGTATAGGTCCTGAACCAAAATTTTGGACTTGTGTACAGCTCACAAAAAACGAGTTGAAAAATGGAGCTCAGGGGCACAGCAATTCACAAACTGGCAGAGTAATAAAGGACAACTATCGTCCAAAAAATCTGTTGAGGGAAGGCAGCGAGGCAGACTTGAAAGAGAGACAGAATAGCAGGAAACAGATTTCAAGAGGTACGTTGGAATCGCCTTTAAAGCACAGGAAGAGGGTCACAACTTCGACAATGACGAACTTGGCCAAAAAGGGCGTATGCGTTTTATCCTGAATATATTCAAGAGAAAACGCATATGCCCTTTTTGGCCAAGCAAGCAAGCGGGCAATGCAAATCTGCACTACAAAGAAGTATCACTTCCCACCGGTCAAAAGGGACATCCACAAATGTGTAAAAACCAGAAAGGCAAGACAGGCCCTGGAGAAGAGGGAGCCTTCTTATGCTGATGGGTGGGATGTAAATTGCCAACTGCCTCACTGGAGGAGTGCATTGCGTTCCCTAAAACAAGTAAACAACAGAGCTACAGAGCCAAGGGCACTTCCAGTCTAGGGAATATACCTTGGGAAAACTGAAAATCAATAAGACAGAGCCACCCCCAAATTTATGGCTGCACTGCTTACAAGAACCTCAACTTGGGTACAACTTAAATATCCCAGGAAATATAAAAATGGTTCAAAAAACTGTGGTATTTATGTATGATGGAATATCCCTCAGCCATGAAATCAATGTCATAAGACCAGGAGCAGCAAAGTGAGTGGATTCAGGTACGATGATTCTAAGTGAGATAAGTCACACAGAAAAAGAAACTTATCATAAGATATCACTTATGAAGATCCTGTAAACATGGCTACACATGAACTGAGTTAGGAAAGAGAACAGAGTCTCACATTTAGAAAACACTCTTATGCCTGCTTAAGGGGAAAGGAGAGGTGGGGTGATGCATAAAACCAGAGTTTGATATAAGCACAGGTACCATTTCTAAAACCAACTGTGGAATAGACAAGACCTACACCTTCCTCAGTGAAAGGGACTCAAAACCCCATATTTCCCGCAGAGGAATAGATCTGACTAGTAAGAATCTTAAAACCTATGTACTGATATGTCTCTGTAAGGGAATCAAGTGTGTCTAGACTGGCATAAACATGGCAGCGAGAATCAGCTCAAACCCACTATAAAAAGGAATTTCAAAAACAAAACCAAAAAACAGGGAAGTTCATTATATTTCCTTCAGGGTCTCTGATGAAACCTGGAATGACCCTATCTACAATGACAGCTGGATGTGGCATAAGGCTGGACACCTGGGACTGAGAGGATTGGTGAGATTGGGGGAGCAAATGCAGACCCTTTAAAGCAAAAATGAATGGCCCCCATTCCTTGGGTCCCAACTCTCCATGTTGAAGGGAATATTACTACAGCTATAACATGTACGGGAAACCTAGAGAATGGACACACTGTGAATACAAATATTTTCTAAAACTCAACGAGTAGTCCCTCTCCTGGTGCTCCGGTTTGACTTTCCAAATGCTTTACTATCAATCTCCCAACTTGGAGAGACAACCCCTTTAACCTCCTGGTTCGCACAGGTTGCCAATTTCGCAGAGGATGGAAGGGAAGAGGGAGAACCAATGAGAGAGTAGCTGTTAGGCATTTGGACGGGCACATGTCACTCTAATTTCCCGGCAGGAAGAAGAATTAACCACAGTCTCAGCCACCCACCGGGAACCAGTATAGGTCCTGAACCAAAATTTTGGACTTGCGTACAGCTCACAAAAAACGAGTTGAAAAATGGAGCTCAGGGGCACAGCAATTCACAAAATGGCAGAGTAATAAAGGACATCTATCGTCCAAAAATCTGTTGAGGGAAGGCAACGAGGCGGACTTGAAAGCGAGGCAGAATAGCAGGAAACAGATTTCAAGAGGTACGTTGGAATCGCCTTTAAAGCACAGGGATAGGGGCACAACTTCGACAATGACGCACTTGGCCAAAAAGGGCGTATGCGTTTTCTCCTGAATATATTCAGGAGAAAACGCATACTACCTTTTTGGCCAAGCAAGCAAGCGGGCAATGCAAATCTGCACTACAAAGAAGTATCACTTCCCAGCGGTCAAAAGGGACATCCAGAAATGTGTAAAAACCAGAAAAGCAAAACAGGCCCTGGAGAAGAGGGAGCCTTGTTATGCTGATGGGCGGGATGTAAATTGCCAACTGCCTCACTGGAGGAGTGCATTGCGTTCCCTAAAACAAGTAAACAACAGAGCTACAGAGCCAAGGGCACTTCCAGTCTAGGGAATATACCTTGGGAAAACTGAAAATCAATAAGACAGAGGTACCACCAAATTTAGGGCTGCACTGCTTACAAGAACCTCAACTTGGGTAAACCTTAAATATCCCAGGAAATGTAAAAATGGTTCAAAAATCTGTGGTATTTACGTACGATGGAATATCCCTCAGCCATGAAATCAATGTCATAAGACCAGGAGCAGCAAAGTCAGTGGATGCAGGTACGATGATTCTAAGTGAAATAAGTCACACAGAAAAGGAAACTTATCATAAGATATCACTTATGAAGATCCTGTAAACATGGCTACACATGAACTGAGTTAGGAAAGAGAACAGAGTCTCACATTTAGAAAACACTCTTATGCCTGCTTAAGGGGAAAGGAGAGGTGGGGTGATGCATAAAACCAGAGTTTGATATAAGCACAGGTACCATTTCTATAACCAACTGTGGAATAGCCAAGACCTACACCTTCCTCAGTGAAAGGGACTCAAAACCCCATATTTCCCACAGAGGAATACAACTGACTAGTAAGAATCTTAAAACCTATGTATTGATATGTCTCTGTAAGGGAATCAAGTGTGTCTAGACTGGCATAAACATGGCAGCGAGAATCAGCTCAAACCCACTATAAAAAGGAATTTCAAAAACAAAACCAAAAAACACAGAACTTCTTTACATTTCCTTCAGGGTCTCTGATGAAACTTGGAATGACCCTATCTACAATGACAGCTGGATGTGGCATAAGGCTGGACACCTGGGACTGAGAGGATTGATGAGATTGGGTGAGCAAATGCAGACCCTTTAAAGCAAAAATGCATGGCCCCCATTCCATGGGTCCCAACTCTCCATCTTGAAGGGAATATTACTACAGCTATAACATGTACCGGAAACCTAGAGAATGGACACACTGTGAATACAAAAGGTTTCTAAAACTCAACGAGTACTCCCTCTCCTGATGCTCCGCTTTGACTTTCCAACTGCTTTACTATCAATCTCCCAACTTGGAGAGACAACCCCTTTAACCTCCTGGTTCGCACAGGTTGCCAATTTCGCAGAGGATGAAAGGGAAGAGGGAGAACCAATGAGAGAGTAGCTATTAGGCACTTGGACGGGCACATGTCACTCTAATTTCTTGGCAGGAAGAAGAATTAACCAGAGTCTAAGCCACCCAACGGGAACCAGTATAGGTCCTGAACCAAAATTTGGACTTACGTACAGGTCACAAAAAACGAATTGAAAAATGGAGCTCAGGGGCACAGCAATTCACAAACTGGCAGAGTTATAAAGGACAACTATCGTCCAAAAAATCTGTTGAGGGAAGGCAGCGAGGAGGACTTGAAAGAGAGACAGAATAGCAAGAAACAGATTTCAAGAGGTACGTTGGAATCGCCTTTAAAGCACAGGAAGAGGGGCACAACTTCGACAATGACGCACTTGGCCAAAAAGGGCGTATGCGTTTTCTCCTGAATATATTCAGGAGAAAAAGCATACGCCCTTTTTGGCCAAGCAAGCAAGCGGGCAATGCAAATCTGCACTACAAAGAAGTATCACTTCCCACCGGTCAAAAGGGACATCCACAAATGTGTAAAAACCAGAAAGGCAAGACAGACCCTGGAGAAGAGGGGGCCTTGTTATGCTGACTGGCGGGATGTATATTACCAACTGCCTCACTGGAGGAGTGCATTGCGTTCCCTAAAACAAGTAAACAACAGAGCTACAGAGCCAAGGGTACTTCATGTCTAGGGAATATACCTTGGGAAAACTGAAAATCAATAAGACAGAGCCACGCCCAAATTTAGGGCTGCACTGCTAACAAGAACCTCAACTTGGGTACACCTTAAATATCCCAGGAAATATAAAAATGGTTCAAAAAATTGTGGTATTTATGTACGATGGAATATCCCTCAGCCATGAAATCAATGTCATTAGACCAGGAGCAGCAAAGTGAGTGGATTCAGGTACGATGATTCTAAGTGAAATAAGTCACACAGAAAAAGAAACTTATCATAAGATATCACTTATGAAAATCCTGTAAACATGGCTACACATGAACTGAGTTAGGAAAGAGTACAGTGTCTCACATTTAGAACACACTCTTATGCCTGCTTAAGGGGAAAGGAGAGGTGGGGTGATGCATAAAACCAGAGTTTGATATAAGCACAGGTACCATTTCTAAAAACAACTGTGGAATAGAAAAGACCTACACCTTCCTCAGTGAAAGGGACTCAA
Organism: Mesoplodon bidens; assembly: GCF_964165515.1. NCBI lineage: Eukaryota > Metazoa > Chordata > Mammalia > Artiodactyla > Ziphiidae > Mesoplodon > Mesoplodon bidens. The sequence goes on along the minus strand of NW_027671488.1, from coordinate 3,507,524 downwards.
AACCCCATATTTCCCGCAGAGGAATAGATCTGACTAGTAAGAATCTTAAAACCTATGTATTGATATGTCTCTGTAAGGGAATCCAGTGTGTCTAGACTGGCATAAACATGGCAGCGAGAATCAGCTCAAACCCACTATAAAAAGGAATTTCAAAAACAAAACCAAAAAACAGGGAAATTCTTTACATTTCCTTCAGGGTCTCTGATGAAACCTGGAATGACCCTATCTACAATGACAGCTGGATGTGGCATAAGGCTGGACACCTGGGACTGAGAGGATTGGTGAGATTGGGTGAGCAAATGCAGACCCTTTAAACAAAAATGCATGGCCCCCATTCCATGGGTCCCAACTCTCCATGTTGAAGGGAATATTACTACAGCTATAACATGTACGGGAAACCTAGAGAATGGACACACTGTGAATACAAAAGGTTTCTAAAACTCAACGAGTAGTCCCTCTCCTGGTGCTCCGCTTTGACTTTGCAACTGCTTTACTATCAATCTCCCAACTTGGAGAGACAACCCCTTTAACCTCCTGGTTCACACAGGTTGCCAATTTCGCAGAGGATGGAAGGGAAGAGGGAGAACCAATGAGAGAGTAGCCGTTACGCATTTGGACGGGCACATGTCACTCTAATTTCCCGGCAGGAAGAAGAATTAACCAGAGTCTCAGCCACACACCGGGAACCAGTATAGGTCCTGAACCAAAATTTTGGACTTGTGTACAGCTCACAAAAAACGAGTTGATAAATGCAGCTCAGGGGCACAGCAATTCACAAACTGGCAGAGTAATAAAGGACAACTATGGTCCAAAAAATCTGTTGAGGGAAGGCAGCGAGGCAGACTTGAAAGAGAGACAGAATAGCAGGAAACAGATTTCAAGAGGTACGTTGGAATCGCCTTTAAAGCACAGGAAGAGGGTCACAACTTCGACAATGACGAACTTGGCCAAAAAGGGCGTATGCGTTTTATCCTGAATATATTCAAGAGAAAACGCATACGCCCTTTTTGGCCAAGCAAGCAAGCGGGCAATGCAAATCTGCACTACAAAGAAGTATCACTTCCCACCGGTCAAAAGGGACATCCACAAAATGTGTAAAAACCAGAAAGGCAAGACAGGCCCTGGAGAAGAGGGAGCCTTGTTATGCTGATGGGCGGGATGTAAATTGCCAACTGCCTCACTGGAGGTGTGCATTGCGTTCCCTAAAACAATTAAACAACAGAGCTACAGAGCCAAGGGCACTTCCAGTCTAGGGAATATACCTTGGGATAACTGAAAATCTATAAGACAGAGCCACCCCCAAATTTATGCATGCCCAGCTTACAAGAACCTCAACTTGGGTACACCTTAAATATCCCAGGAAATATAAAAATGGTTCAAAAAACTGTGGTATTTATGTACGATGGAATATCCCTCACCCACTAAATCAATGTCATAAGACAAGGAGAAGCAAAGTGAGTGGATTCAGGTACGATGATTCTAAGAGAAATAGGTCACACAGAAAAAGAAACTTATCATAAGTTATCACAGATGAAGATCCTGTAAACATGGATACACATGAACTGAGTTAGGAAAGAGAACAGAGTCTCACATTTAGAAAACACTCTTATGCCTGTTAAGGGGAAAGGAGGGTTGACGTGATGCATAAAACCAGCTTTTGATATAAGCACAGGTACCATTTCTATAACCAACTGTGGAATAGAGAAGACCTACACCTTCCTCAGTGAAAGGGACTCAAAACCCCATATTTCCCGCAGAGGAATAGATCTGACTAGTAAGAATCTTAAAACCTATGTATTTATATGTCTCTGTAAGGGAATCAAGTGTGTCTAGACTGGCATAAACATGGCAGCGAGAATCAGCTCAAACCCACTATAAAAAGGAATTTCAAAAACAAAACCAAAAAACAGGGAAATTCTTTACATTTCCTTCAGGGTCTCTGATGAAACCTGGAATGACCCAATCTACAATGACTGCTGGATGTGGCATAATGCTGGACACTTGGGACTGAGAGGATTGGTGAGATTGGGTGAGCAAATGCAGACCCTTTAAAGCAAAAATGCATGGCCCCCATTCCATGGGTCCCAACTCTCCATGTTGAAGGGAATATTACTACAGCTATAACATGTACGGGAAACCTAGAGAATGGACACACTGTGAATACAAAACGTTTCTAAAACTCAACGAGTAGTCCCTCTCCCGGTGCTCCGCTTTGACTTTCCAACTGCTTTACTATCAATGTCCCAACTTGGAGAGACAACCCCTTTAACCTCCTGGTTCGCACAGGTTGCCAATTTGGCAGAGGATGGAAAGGAAGAGGGAGAACCAATGAGAGAGTAGCTGTTAGGCATTTGGACGGGCACATGTCACTCTAATTTCCCGGCAGGAAGAAGAATTAACCAGAGTCTCAGCCACCCACGGGAACGAGTATAGGTCCTGAAACAAAATTTTGGCCTTGCGTACAGCTCACAAAAAACGAGTTGAAAAATGGAGCTCAGGGGCACAGCAATTCACAAACTGGCAGAGTTATAAAGGACAACTATCAACCAAAAATCTGTTGAGGGAAGGCAACGAGGCGGACTTGAAAGCTAGGCAGAATAGCAGGAAACAGATTTCAAGAGGTACGTTGGAATCGCCTTTAAAGCACAGGAAGAGGGGCACAACTTCGACCATGACGCACTTGGCCAAAAAGGGCGTATGCGTTTTCTCCTGAATATATTCAGGAGAAAACGCATACGACCTTTTTGGCCAAGGAAGCAAGCAGGCAATGCAAATCTGCACTACAAAGAAGTATCACTTCCCACCGGTCAAAAGGGACATCCACAAATGTGTAAAAATTAGAAAGACAAGACAGGCCCTGGAGAACAGGGAGCCTTGTTATGCTGATCGCCCGGATGTAAATTGCCAACTGCCTCACTGGAGGAGTGCATTGCGTTCCCTAAAACAAGTAAACAACAGAGCTGCAGAGCCAAGGGCACTTCCAGTCTAGGGAATATACATTGGGAAAACTGAAAATAAATAAGTCAGAACCACCCGAAAATTTAGGGCTGCACTGCTTACAAGAACCTCAACTTGTGTACACCTTAAATATCCCAGGAAATTTAAAAATGGTTCAAAAAACTGTGGTATTTATGTACGATGGAATATCCCTCAGCCATGAAATCAATGTCATAAGACCAGGAGCAGCAAAGTGAGTGGATTCAGGTACGATGATTCTAAGTGAAATAAGTCACACAGAAAAGGAACCTTATCATAAGATATCACTTATGAAGATCCTGTAAACATGGATACACATGAACTGAGTTAGGAAAGAGAAGAGAGTCTCACATTTAGAAAACACTCTTATGCCTGCTTAAGGGGAAAGGAGCGGTGGGGAGATGCATAAAACCAGAGTTTGATATAAGCACAGGTACCATTTCTAAAACCAACTTTTGAATAGACAAGACCTATACCTTCCTCAGTGAAAGGGACTCAAAACCCCACATTTCCCATAGAGGAATAGAACTGACTAGTAAGAATCTTAAAACCTATGTATTGCTATGTATCTGTAAGAGAATCAAGTGTGTCTAGACTGGCATAAACATGGCAGCGAGAATCAGCTCAAACCCACTATAAAAAGGAATTTCAAAATCAAAACCAAAAACAGGGAAATTCTTAACATTTCCTTCAGGGTCTCTGATGAAACCTGGAATGACTCTATCTACAATGACAGCTGGATGTGGCATAAGGCTGGACACATGGGACTGAGAGGACTGGTGAGATTGGGTGAGCAAATGCAGACCCTTTAAAGCAAAAATGCATGGCTCCCATTCCATGGGTCCCAACTCTCCATGTTGAAGGGTATATTACTACGGCTATAACATGTACGGGAAACCTACAGAATGGAAACACTGTGAATACAAACGTTTTCTAAAACTCAACGAGTAGTCCCTCTCCTGATTCTCCGCTTTGACTTTCCAACTGCTTTACTATCAATCTCGCAACTTGGAGAGACAACCCCTTTATCCTCCTGGTTCGCACAGGTTGCCAATTTGGCAGAGGATGGAAGGGAAGAGGGAGAACTAATGAGAGAGTAGCTGTTAGGCATTTGGACGGGCACATGTCACTCTAATTTCCCGGCAGGAAGAAGAATTAACCAGAGTCTCAGCCACCCACCGGGAACCAGTATAGGTCCTGAACCAAAATTTTGGACTTGCGTACAGCTCACAAAAAACGAGTTGAAAAATGGAGCTCAGGGGCACAGCAATTCACAAACTGGCAGAGTAATAAATGACAACTATCGTCCAAAAAACCTGTTGAGGGAAGGCAGCGAGGCAGACTTGAAAGAGAGACAGAATAGCAGGAAACACATTTCAAGAGGTACGTTGGAATCGCCTTTAAAGCACAGGAAGAGGGGCACAACTTCGACAGTGACGCACTTCACCAAAAAGGGTGTATGCGTTTTTTCCTGAATATATTCAGGAGAAAACACATACGCACTATTTGGCCAAGCAAGCAAGCGGGCAATGCAAATCTGCACTACAAAGAAGTATCACTTCCCACCGGTCAAAAGAGACATCCAAAAATGTGTAAAACCAGAAAGGCAAGACAGGCCCTGGAGAACAGGGAGCCTTGTTATGCTGATGGGCGTGATGTAAATTGCCAACTGCCTCACTGGAGGAGTGCATTGTGTTCCCTAAAAGAAGAAAGCAACAGAGCTACTGAGTCAAGTGCACTTCCAGTCTAGGGAATATACTTTGGGAAAACTGAAAATCAATAAGACAGAGCCACCCCCAAATTTAGGGCTGCACTGCTTACAAGAACCTCAACTTGGGTACACCTTAAATATCCCAGGAAATAAAAAAAAATGGTTCAAAAAACTGTGGTATTTATGTATGATGGAATATCCCTCAGCCATGAAATCAATGTCATAAGACCAGGAGCAGCAAAGTGAGTGGATTCAGGTACGATGATTCTAAGTGAAATAAGTCACACAGAAAAAGAAACTTATCATAAGATATCACTTATGAAGATCCTGTAAACATGGCTACACATGAACTGAGTTAGGAAAGAGAACAGAGTCTCACATTTAGAAAACACTCTTATGCCTGCTTAAGGGGAAAGGAGAGGTGGGGTGATGCATAAAATCAGAGTTTGATATAAGAACAGGTACCATTTTTTTTTTTTTTTTTTTTTTTACTGGTACGTGGGCCTCTCACTGTTGTGGCCTCTCCAGTTGCAGAGCACAGGCTCCGGACACTCAGGCTCAGCAGCAATGGCTCACGGGCCCAGCCGCTCCGCGGCATGTGGGATCTTCCCCGACCAGGGCACGAACCCGTGTCCCCTGCATCAGCAGGCGGACTCTCAACCACTGCGCCACCAGGGAAGCCCAACAGGTACCATTTCTAAAACCAACTGTGGAATAGACAAGACCTACACCTTCCTCAGTGAAAGGGACTCAAAACCCCATATTTCCGAGAGGAATAGATCTGACTAGTAAGAATCTTAAAACCTATGTATTGATATGTCTCTGTAAGTGAATCAAGTGTGTCTAGACTGGCATAAACATGACAGCGAGAATCAGCTCAAATCCACTATAAAAAGGAATTTCATAAACAAAACCAAAAAACAGGGAAATTCTTTACATTTCCTTCAGGGTCTCTGATGAAACCTGGAATGACCCTATCTACAATAACAGCTGGATGTGGTATAAGGCTGGACACTTGGGACTGAGAAGATTGGTGAGATTGGGTGAGCAAATGCAGACCCTTTAAAGCAAAAATGCATGGCCCCCATTCCATGGGTCCCAACTCTCCAGGTTGAAGGGAATATTACAATAGCTATAACATGTATGGGAAACCTAGAGAATGGACACACTGTGAATAGAAAAGGTTTCTAAAACTCAACGAGTAGTCCCTCTCCTGGTGCTCCGGTTTGACTTTCCAACTGCTTTATTATCAATCTTCCAAATTGGAGAGACAGACCCTTTAAGCTCCTGGTTCGCACAGCTTGCCAATTTTGCAGAGGATGGAAGGGAAGAGGGAGAACCAATGAGAGAGTAGCTGTTAGGCATTTGGACGGGCACATGTCACTCTAATTTCCCGGCAGGAAGAAGTATTAACCAAAATATCAGCCACCCACCGGGAACCAGTATAGGTACTGAACCAAAATTTTGGACTTGTGTGCAGCTCACAAAAAACGAGTTGAAAAATTAAGCTCAGGGGCACATCAATTCACAAACTGGCAGAGTAATAAAGGACAACTATCGTCCAAAAATCTGTTGAGGGAAGGCAACGAGGCGGACTTGAAAGCGAGGCAGAATAGCAGGAAACAGATTTCAAGAGGTTCGTTGGAATCGCCTTTAAAGCACAGGAAGAGGGGCACAACTTCGACAATGAAGCACTTGGCCAAAAGGGCGTATGCGTTTTCTCCTGAATATATTCAGGAAAAACGCATACCCCCTTTTTGGCCAAGCAAGCAAGCGGGCAATGCAAATCTGCACTACAGAGAAGTATCACTTCCCACCGGTCAAAAGGGACATCCACAAATGTGTAAAAACCAGAAAGGCAAGACAGGCCCTGGAGAACAGGGAGCCTTGTTATCCTGATGGGTGGGATGTAAATTGCCAACTGCCTCACTGGAGGAGTGCATTGCGTTCCCTAAAACAAGAAAACAACAGAGCTACAGAGCCAAGGGCACTTCCAGTCTAGGGAATATACCTTGGGAAAACTGAAAATCAATAAGCCAGAGCCACCCCCAAATTTAGGGCAGCACTGCTTATAAGAACCTCAACTTGTGTACACCTTAAATATCCCAGGAAATATAAAAATGGTTCAAAAAATTGTAGTACTTATGTACGATGGAATATCCCTCAGCCATGAAATCAATGTCATAAGAACAGGAGCAGCAAAGTGAGTGGATTCAGGTACGATGATTCTAAGTGAAATAAGTCAGACAGAAAAAGAATCTTATCATAAGATATCACTTATGAAGATCATGTAAACATGACTGCACATGAACTGAGTTAGGAAAGAGAACAGAGTCTCACATTTAGAAAACACTCTTATGCCTGCTTAAGGGGAAAGGAGAGGTGGGGTGATGCATAAAACCAGAGTTTGACATAAGCACAGGTACCATTTCTAAAACCAACTTTGGAATAGACAAGACCTACACCTTCCTCAGTGAAAGGGACTCAAAACCCCATATTTCACGCAGAGGAATAGATCTGACTAGTAAGAATCTTAAAATCTATGTATTGATATGTCTCTGTAAGGGAATCAAGTGTGTCTAGATTGGCATAAACATGGCAGCGAGAATCATCTCAAACCCACTATAAAAAGGAATTTCAAATACAAAACCAAAAAACAGGGAAATTCTTTCCATTTCCTTCAGGCTCTCTAATGAAACCTGGAATGACCCTATCTACAATGACAGATGGATGTGTCATAAGGCTGGACCCTTGGGATTCAGAGGATTGGTGAGATTGGGTGAGCAAATGCAGACCCTTTATAGCGAAAATGCATGGCCCCCATTCCATGGGTCCCAACTCTCCATGTTGAAGGGAATATTACTACAGCTATAACATGTATGGGAAACCTAGAGAATGGACACACTAAGAATACAAAATATTTCTAAAACTTAACGAGTAGTCCCTCTCCTGGTGATCCGGTTTGACTTTCCAACTGCTTTACTCTCAATCTCCCAACTTGGAGAGACCACCCCTTTAACCTCCTGGTTCGCACCGGTTGCCAATTTGGCAGAGGATGGAAGCGAAGAGGGAGAACCAATGAGAGAGTAGCTGTTAGGAATTTGGAACGGCACATGTCACTCTAATTTCCCGGCAGGAAGAAGAATTAACCAGAGACTCAGCCACCCACCGGGAAGCAGTATAGGTCCTGAACCAAAATTTTGGACTTGCGTACAGCTCACAAAAAACGAGTTGAAAAATGGAGCTCAGGGGCACAGCAATTCACAAACTGGCAGAGTAATAAAGGACAACTATAGTCCAAAAATCTGTTGAGGGAAGGCACCGAGGCGGAATTGAAAGCGAGGCAGAATAGGAGGAAACAGATTATAAGAGGTACGCTGGAATCGCCTTTAAAGCACAGGAAGAGGGGTACAACATCGACAATGACGCACTTGGTCAAAAAGGGCGTATGCGTTTTCTCCTGAATATATTCAGGAGAAAACGCATACGCCCTTTTTGGCCAAGGAAGCAAGCGGGCAATGCAAATCTGCACTACAAAGAAGTATCACTTCCCACCGGTCAAAAGGGACATCCAATAATGTGTAAAACCAGAAAGGCAAGACAGGCCCTGGAGAACAGGGAGCCTTGTTATGCTGATGGGCGGGATGTAAATTGCCAACTGCCTCACTGGAGGAGGGCATTGCGTTCCCTAAAACAAGAAAACAACAGAGCTACAGAGCCAAGGGCACTTCCACTCTAGGGAATATACCTTGGGAAAACTGAAAATCAATAAGACAGAGCCACCCCCAAATTTAGGGCTGCACTGCTTATAAGAACCTCAACTTGTGTACACCTTAAATATCCCAGGAAATATAAAAATGGATCAAAAAATTGTAGTACTTATGTACGATGGAATATCCCTCAGCCATGAAATCAATGTCATAAGACCAGGAGCAGCAAAGTGAGTGGATTCAGGTACGATGATTCTAAGTGAAATAAGTCAGACAGAAAAAGAATCGTATCATAAGATATCACTTATGAAGATCCTGTAACATGGCTGCACATGAACTGAGTTAGGAAAGAGAACAGAGTCTCGCATTTAGAAAACACTCTTATGCCTGCTTAAGGGGGAAGGAGAGGTGGGGTGATGCATAAAACCAGAGTTTGACATAAGCACAGGTACCATTTCTAAAACCAACTTTGGAATAGACAAGACCTACACCTTCCTCAGTGAAAGGGACTCAAAATCCCATATTTCACGCAGAGCAATAGATCTGACTAGTAGGAATCTTAAAAGCTATGTATTGATATGTCTCTGTAAGGGAATCAAGTGTGTCTAGATTGGCATAAACATGGCAGCGAGAATCAGCTCAAACCCACTATAAAGGGGAATTTCAAATACAAAACCAAGAAACAGGGAAATTCTTTCCATGTCCTTCAGGCTCTCTAATGAAACCTGGAATGACCCTATCTACAATGACAGATGGATGTGTCATAAGGCTGGACACTTGGGACTGAGAGGATTGGTGAGATTGGGTGAGCAAATGCAGACCCTTTAAAGCAAAAATGCATGGCCCCCATTCCATGGGTCCAAACTCTCCAGGTTGAAGGGAATATTACTACAGCTATAACATGTATGTGAAACCTAGAGAATGGACACACTGTGAATAGAAAAGGTTTCTAAAACTCACCGAATAGTCCCTCTTCTGGTGCTCCGGTTTGACTTTCTAACTGCCTTACTATCAATCTCCCAAATTGGAGAGACAGCCCATTTAAGCTCCTGGTTCGCACAGTTTGCCAAATTGGAGAGGATTGAAGGGAAGAAGGAGAACCAAAGAGAGAGTAGCTGTTAGGCATTTGGACGGGCACATGTCACTCTAATTTCCCGGCAGGAAGAAGAATTAACCAAAGTCTCAGCCACCCACCGGGAACCAGTATAGGTCGTTAACCAAAATTTTGTACTTGCGTACAGCACACAAAAAACGAGTTGAAAAATTGAGCTCAGGGTCACAGCAATTCACAAACTGGCAGAGTAATAAAGGACAACTATCATCCAAAAATCTGTTGAGGGAAGGCAACGATGTGGACTTGAAAGTGAGGCAGAATAGCAGGAAACAGATTTCAAGAGGTACGTTGGAATCGCCTTTAAATCACAGGAAGAGGGGCACAACTTCGACAATGACGCACTTGGCCAAAAGGGCGTATGCATTTTCTCCTGAATATATTCAGGAGAAAACGCATACGCCCTTTTAGGCAAAGCAAGGAAGCGGGCAATGCAAATCTGCACTACAAAGAAGTATCACTTCCCACCGGTCAAAAGGGACATCCACAAATGTGTAAACACCAGAAAGGCAAGACAGGCCCTGGAGAACAGGGAGCCTTGTTATGCTGATCGGCGGGATGTAAATTGCCAACTGCCTCACTGAAGGAGTGCATTGCGTTCCCTAAAACAACTAAACAACAGAGCTACGGAGCCAAGGGCACTTCCAGTCTAGGGAATATACCTTGGGAAAACTGAAAATCAATAAGACAGAGCCACCCCCAAATTTAGGGCTGCACTGCTTATAAGAATCTCAACTTGTGTACACATTAAATATCCCAGGAAATATAAAAATGGTTCAAAAAATTGTAGTACTTATGTACGATGGAATATCCCTCAGCCATGAAATCAATGTCATAAGACCAGGAGCAGCAAAGTGAGTGGATTCAGGTACGAAGATTCTAAGTGAAATAAGTCACACAGAAAAAGAAACTTATCAAAAGATATCACTTATGAAGATCCTGTAAACAAGACTACACATGAATTGAGTTAGGAAAGAGAACAGAGTCTCACATTTAGAAAACACTCTTATGCCTGCTTAAGGGGGAAGGAGAGGTGGGGTGATGCATAAAACCAGAGTTTGACATAAGCACAGGTACCATTTCTAAAACCAACTTTGGAATAGACAAGACCTACCCCTTCCTCAGTGAAAGGGACTCAAAACCCCATATTTCCCACAGAGGAATAGATCTGACTAGTAAGAATCTTAAAACATACGTATTGATATGTCACCGTAAGGGAATCAAGTGTGTCTAGAGTGGCATAAACATGGCAGCGAGAATCAGCTCAAACCCACTATAAAAAGGAATTTCAAAAACAAAACCAAAAAACAGTGAAATTCTTTACAATTCCTTCAGGGTCTCTGATGAAACCTGGAATGACCCTATCTACAATGACAGCTGGATATCTATAAGGCTGGACACTTGGGACTGAGAGGATTGGTGAGATTGGGTGAGCACATGCAGACCCTTTAAAGCAAAAATGCATGGCCCCCATTCCATGTGTCCCAACTCCCCAGGTAGAAGGAAATATTACTACAGGTATAACATGTATGGGAAACCTAGAGAATGGACACACTGTGAATAGAAAAGGTTTCTAAAACTAAACGAATAGTCCCTCTCCTGGTGCTCCGGTTTGACTTTCCAACTGCTTTACTATCAATCTCCCAAATTGGAGAGACAGCCCCTTTAACCTCCTGGTTCGCACTGGTTGCCAATTTTGCAGAGGATGGAAGGGAAGAGGGAGAACCATAGAGAGAGTAGCTGTTAGGCATTTGGACGGGCACATGTCACTGTAATTTCCCGGCAGGAAGAAGAATTAACCAAAGTCTCAGCCACCCACCGGAAAACAGTATAGGTCCTGAACCAAAATTTTGGACTTGCGTACAGCTCACAAAAAACGAGTTGAAAAATTGAGCTCAGGGGCACAGCAATTCACCAACTGGCAGAGTAATAAAGGACAACTATCGTCCAGAAATCTGTTGAGGGAAGGCAACGATGTGGACTTGAAAGTGAGGCAGAATAGAAGGAAACAGATTTCAAGAGGTACGTTGGAATCGCCTTTAAAGCACAGGAAGAGGGGCACAACTTCGACAATGACGCACTAGGCCAAAAGGGCGTATGCATTTTTTCCTGAATATATTCAGGAGAAAACGCATACGCCCTTTTTGGCCAAGCAAGCAAGCGGGCAATGCAAATCTGCACTACAAAGAAGTATCACTTCCCACCGTTCAAAACGGACATCCACAAATGTGTAAAAACCAGAAAGGCAAGACAGGCCCTGGAGAACAGGGAGCCTTGTTATGCTGATGGGCGGGATGTAAATTGCCAACTGCCTCACTGGATGAGTGCATTGCGTTCCCTAAAACAGGTAAACAACAGAGCTACAGAGCCAAGGGCACTTCCTGTCTTGGGAATATACCTTGGGAAAACTGAAAATCAATAAGACAGAGCTACCCTCAAATTTAGGGCTGCACTGCTTATAAGAACCTCAACTTGTGTACACCTTAAATATCCCAGGAAATATAAAAATGGTTCAAAAAATTGTAGTACTTATGTACGATGGAATATCCCTCAGCCATGAAATCAATGTCATAAGACCAGGAGCAGCAAAGCGAGTGGATTCAGGTACGAAGATTCTAAGTGAAATAAGTCACACCGAAAAAGATACTTATCATAAGATATCACTTTTGAAGATCCTGTAAACATGGCTGCACATTAACTGAGTTAGGAAAGAGAACAGAGTCTCACATTTAGAAAACACTCTTATGCCTGCTTAAGGGGGAAGGAGAGGTGGGGTGATGCATAAAACCTGAGTTTGACATAAGCACAGGTACCATTTCTAAAACCAACTTTGGAATAGACAAGACCTACACCTTCCTCAGTGAAAGGGCCTCAAAACCCCATATTTCCCACAGAGCAATAGATCTGACTAGTAAGAATCTTAAAACCTATGTATTGATATGTCACCGTAAGGGAATTACGTGTGTCTAGACTGGCATAAACATGGCAGCGAGAATCAGCTCAAACCAACTATAAAAAGGAATTTCAAAAACAAAACCAAAAAACAGGGAAATTCTTTACAATTCCTTCAGGGTCTCTGATGAAACCTGGAATAACCCTATCTACAATGACAGCTGGATGGGGTATAAGGCTGGACACTTGGGACTGAGAGGATTCGTGAGATTGGGTGAGCAAATGCAGACCCTTTAAAGCAAAAATGCATGGCCCCCATTCCATGGGTCCCAACTCTCCATGTTAAAGGGAATATTACTACAGATATAACATGTATGGGAAACCTAGAGAATGGACACACTGTGAATACAAAAGATTTCTAAAACTCAACGAATAGTCCCTGTCCTGGTGCTCCGGTTTGACTTTCCAACTGCTTTACTATCAATCTCCCAACTTGGAGAGACAGCACCTTTAAGCTCCTGGTTCGCACAGGTTGCCAATTTGGCAGAGGATGGAATGGAAGAGGGACAACCAATGGGAGAGTAGCTGTTAGGCATTTGGACGGGCACCTGTCACTCTAATTTCCCGGCAGGAAGAAGAATTAACCAAACTCTCAGCCACCCACCGGGAACCAGTATAGGTCCTGAACCAAAATTTTGGACTTGCGTACAGCTCACAAAAGACGAGTTGAAAAATGGAGCTCACCGGCACAGCAATTCACAAACTGGCAGAGTAATAAAGGACAACTATCGTCCAAAAATCTGTTGAGGGAAGGCAACGAGGCGGACTTGAAAGCGAGGCAGAATAGCAGGAAACAGATTTCAAGAGGTACGTTGGAAGAACCTTTAAAGCACAGGAAGAGGGGCACAACTTCGACAATGACGCACTGGGCCAATAAGGGCGTATGCGTTTTCTCCTGAATATATTCCTGAATATATTCAGGCGGAAACGCATACGCCCTTTTTGGCCAAGCAAGCAAGCAGGCAATGCAAATCTGCACTACAAAGAAATATCACTTCCCACCGGTCAAAAGGGACATCCAAAAATATGTAAAAACCAGAAAGGCAAGACAGGCCCTGGAGAAAAGGAAGCCTTCTTATGCTGATGGGCGGGATGTAAACTGACAACTGCCTCACTGGAGGAGTGTATTGTGTTCCCTAAAACAAGTAAACAACAGAGCTACAGAGCCAAGGGCAGTTCCAGTCTAGAGAATATACCTTGGAAAATCTGAAAATCAAAAAGACAGAGCCACCCCCAAATTTAGGGCTGCACTGCTTACAAGAACCTCAACTTGGGTACACCTTAAATATCCCAGGAAATATAAATATGGTTCAAAAAATTGTGGTACTTATGTACGATGGAATATCTCTCAGCCATGAAATCAATGTCATAAGGACAGGAGCAGCAAAGTGAGTGGATTCAGGTATGATGATTCTAAGTGATGTCACACAGCAAAAGAAAGTTATCATAAGATATCACTTATGAAGATCCTGTATACATGGCTACACATGAAATGAGTTAAGAAAGAGTACAGAGTCTCACATTTAGAAAACACTGTTATGCCTGCTTATGGGGGGAGGAGAGGTGTGGTGATGCATAAAACCAGAGTTTGATATAAGCACAGGTACAATTTCTATAACCAACTGTGGAATAGACAAGACCTACACCTTCCTCAGAGAAAGGGACTCAATACCACATATTTCCCGCAGAGGAATATATCTGACTAGAAACAATCCTAAAATCTATGTATTACTATGTCTCCGTAAGGGAATTAAGTGTGTAGACTGGCATAAACATGGCAGCGAGAATCATCTCAAACCCACTATAAAAAGGAATTTCAAAAACAAAACCAAAAAACAGGGAAATTCTTTACAATTCCTTCAGTGTCTCTGATGAAACCTGGAATGACCCTATCTACAATGACAGCTGGATGTGGCATAAGGCTGGACACCTGGGACTGAGAGGAATGGTGAGATTGGGTGAGCAAATGCAGACCCTTTAAAGCAGAAATGCATGGCCCCCATTCCATGAGTCCCAACTCTCCATGTTGAAGGGAATATTACTACAGCTATAACATGTACGGGAAACCTAGAGAATGGACACACAGTGAATACAAAAGGTTTCTAAATCTCAAAGAGTAGTCCCTCTCCTGCTGCTCCGGTTTGACTTTCCAACTCCTTTACTATCAATCTCCCAACTTTGAGAGACAACACCTTTAACCTCCTGGTTCGCACAGGTTGCCAATTTGGCAGAGGATGGAAGGGAAGAGGGAGAACCAATGAGAGAGTAGCTGTTAGGCATTTGGACGGGCACATGTCACTCTAATTTCCCGGCAGGAAGAAGAATTAACCAAAATCTCAGAAACCCACCGGGAACCAGTATAGATCCTGAACCAAAATTTTGGACTTGCGTACAGCTCACAAAAGACGAGTTGAAAAATGGAGCTCACCGGCACAGCAATTCACAAACTGGCAGAGTAATAAAGGACAACTATCGTCCAAAAATCTTTTGAGGGAAGGCAACGAGGCGGACTTGAAAGCGAGGCAGAATAGCAGGAAACAGATTTCAAGAGGTACGTTGGAAGAGCCTTTAAAGCACAGGAAGAGGGGCACAACTTCGACAATGACGCACTGGGACAATAAGGGCGTATGCGTTTTCTCCTGAATATATTCCTGAATATATTCAGGAGGAAACGCATACGCCCTTTTTGGCCAAGCAAGCAAGCGGGCAATGCAAATCTGCACTACAAAGAAATATCACTTCCCACCGGTCAAAAGGGACATCCAAAAATATGTAAAAACCAGAATGGCAAGACAGGCCCTGGAGAAAAGGAAGCCTTCTTATGCTGATGGGCGGGATGTAAATTGCCAACTGCCTCACTGGAGGAGTGTATTGTGTTCCCTAAAACAAGTAAACAACAGAGCTACAGAGCCAAGGGCACTTCCAGTCTAGGGAATATACCTTGGAAAAACTGAAAATCAAAAAGACAGAGTCACCCCCAAATTTAGGGCTGCACTGCTTACAAGAACCTCAAATTGGGTACACCTTAAATATCCCAGGAAATATAAAAATGGTTCAAACAATTGTGGTAGTTATGTACGATGGAATATCCCTCAGCCATGAAATCAATGTCATAAGAACAGGAGCAGCAAAGTGAGTGGATTCAGGTACGATGATTCTAAGTGAAGTCACACAGGAAAAGAAACTTATCATAAGATATCACTTATGAAGATCCTGTCAACATGGCTACACATGAAATGAGTTAAGAAAGAGAACAGAGTCTCACATTTAGAAAACACTGTTATGCCAGCTTAAGGGGGGAGGAGATGTGGGGTGATGCATAAAACCAGAGTTTGATATTAGTACAGGTACCGTTTGTAAAACCAACTGTGGAATAGACAAGACCTACACCTTCCTCAGTGAAAGGGACCCCATATTTCCCGCAGAGGAATAGATCAGACTAGTAAAAATCCTAAAACATGTATTGATATGTCTTCGTAAGGGGACCAAGTGTGTAGCCTGGCATAAACATGGCAGCGAGAATCAGCTCAAACCCACTATAAAAAGGAATTTCAAAAACAAAACCAAAAAACAGGGAAATTCTTTACAATTCCTTCAGGGTCTCTGATGAAACCTCGAATGATCCTATCTACAATGACAGCTGGATGTGGCATAAGGCTGGACACTTGGGACTGACAGGATTGGTGAGATTGGGTGAGCAAATGCAGACCCTTTAAAGCAAAAATGCATGGCCCCCATTCCATGGGTCCCAACTCTCCATGTTGAAGGGAATATTACTATAGCTATAACATGTACGGGAAACCTAGAGAATGGACACAGTGTTAATTCAAAAGGTTTCTAAAACTCAACGCGTAGTCCCCCTCCTGGTGCTCTGGTTTGACTTTCCAACTGCTTTACTATCAATCTCCCAACTTGGAGAGACAACCCCTTTAACCTCCTGGTTCGCACAGGTTGCCAATTTGCAAGAGGATAAAGGGAAGAGGGAGAACCAATGAGAGAGTAGCTGTGAGGCATTTGGACGGGCACATGTCACTCTAATTTCCCAGCAGGAAGAAGAATTAACCAGAGTCTCAGCCACCCACCGGGAACCAGTATAGGTCCTGAACCAATATTTTGGACTTGCGTACAGCTCACAAAAAACGAGTGGAAAAATGGAGCTCAGGGGCATAGCAATTCACAAACTGGCAGAGTAATATAGGACAACTATCGTCCAAAAATCTGTTCAGGGAAGGCAACGAGGCGGACTTGAAAGCGAGGCATAATTGCAGGAAACAGATTTCAAGAGGTACGTTGGATTTGCCTTTAAAGCACAGGAAGAGGGGCACAACTTCGACAATGACACACTTGGCCAAAAAGGGCGAATGCGTTTTCTCCTGAATATATTCAGGAGAAAACACATACGCCCTTTTTGGCCAAGCAAGCAAGCGGGCAATGCAAATCTGCACTACAAAGAAGTATCACTTCCCACAGGTCAAAAGGGACATCCACAAAATGTGTAAAAACCAGAAAGGCAAGACAGGCCTTGGAGAACAGGGAGCCTTGTTATGCTGATGGGCGGGATGTAAATTGCCAACTGCCTCACTGGAGGAGTGTATTGTGTTCCCTAAAACAAGTAAACAACAGAGCTACAGAGCCAAGGGCACTTCCAGTCTAGGGAATATACCTTGGGAAAACTGAAAATCAATAAGAGAGAGCCAACCCCATATTTAGGGCTGCACTGCTTACAAGAACCTCAACTTGGTTACACCTTAAATATCCCAGGAAATATAAAAATGGTTCAAACAATTGTGGTACTTATGTACGATGGAATATCCCTCAGCAATGAAATCAATGTCATAAGACCAGGAGAAGCAAAGTGAGTGGCTTCAGGTATGATGATTCTAAGTGAAGTCACACAGAAAAAGAATCTTATCATAAGATATCACTTATGAAGATCCCGTAAACATGGCTACACATGAACTGAGTTAAGAAAGAGAACAGAGTCTCACATTTAGAAAACACTGTTATGCCTGCTTAAGGGGGGAGGAGAGGTGGGGTGATGCATAAAACCAGAGTTTGATATAAGCACAGGTACCGTTTGTATAACCAACTGTGGAATAGACAAGACTTACACCTTCCTCAGTGAAAGGGACTCAAAACGCCATATTTCCCGCAGAGGAATACATCTGACTATTAACAATCCTAAAACTTATGTATTGATATGTCTATGTAAGGGAATCAAGTGTGTAGACTGGCATAAACATGGCAGCGAGAATGAGCTCAAACCCACTATAAAAAGGAATTTCAAAAACAAAACCAAAAAACAGGGAAATTCTTTACAATTCCTTCAGGGTCTCTGATGAAACCTGGAATGACCCTATCTACAATGACAGCTGGATTTGGTATAAGGCAGGACACTTGGGACTGAGAGGATTGGTGAGATTGGGTGAGCAAATGCACACCATTTAAAGCAAAAATGCACGGCCTCCATTCCATGGGTCCCAACTCTCCATGTTGAAGGGAATATTACTACAGCTATAACATGTACGGGAAACCCAGAGAATGGACACAATGTGAATACAAAAGGTTTCTAAAACTCAACGAGTAGTCCCTCTCCTGGTGCTCCGGTTTGACTTTCCAACTGCTTTACTATCAATCTCCCAAATTGGAGAGACCCCCCTTTTAAACTTCTGGTTCGCATAGGTTGCCAATTTGGCAGAGGATGGAAGGGAAGAGGGAGAACCAATGAGACAGTAGCTGTTAGGCTTTTGGACGGGCACATGTCACTCTAATTTCCCGGTAGGAAGAAGAATTAACCAGAGTCTCAGCCACCCACCGGGAACCAGTATAGGTTCTGAACCAAAATTTTGGACTTGCGTACAGCTCACAAAAAAGGAGTTGAATAATTGAGCTCAGGAGCACTGCAATTCACAAACTGGCAGAGTAATAAAGGACAACTCTCGTCCAAAAATCTGTTAAGGGTAGGCAACGAGGCGGACTTGAAAGCGAGGCAGAATAGTAGGAAACAAATTTCAAGATGTACGTTGGATTCGCCTTTAAAGCACAGGAAGAGGGGCACAACTTCGACAATGACGCACTAGGCCAAAAGGGCGTATGCATTTTTTCCTGAATATATTCAGGAGAAAACGCATACGCCCTTTTTGGCCAAGCAAGCAAGCGGGCAATGCAAATCTGCACTACAAAGAAGTATCACTTCCCACCGTTCAAAAGGGACATCCACAAATGTGTAAAAACCAGAAAGGCAAGACAGGCCCTGGAGAACAGGGAGCCTTGTTATGCTGATGGGCGGGATGTAAATTGCCAACTGCCTCACTGGATGAGTGCATTGCGTTCCCTAAAACAGGTAAACAACAGAGCTACAGAGCCAAGGGCACTTCCTGTCTTGGGAATATACCTTGGGAAAACTGAAAATCAATAAGACAGAGCTACCCTCAAATTTAGGGCTGCACTGCTTATAAGAACCTCAACTTGTGTACACCTTAAATATCCCAGGAAATATAAAAATGGTTCAAAAAATTGTAGTACTTATGTACGATGGAATATCCCTCAGCCATGAAATCAATGTCATAAGACCAGGAGCAGCAAAGCGAGTGGATTCAGGTACGAAGATTCTAAGTGAAATAAGTCACACCGAAAAAGATACTTATCATAAGATATCACTTTTGAAGATCCTGTAAACATGGCTGCACATTAACTGAGTTAGGAAAGAGAACAGAGTCTCACATTTAGAAAACACTCTTATGCCTGCTTAAGGGGGAAGGAGAGGTGGGGTGATGCATAAAACCTGAGTTTGACATAAGCACAGGTACCATTTCTAAAACCAACTTTGGAATAGACAAGACCTACACCTTCCTCAGTGAAAGGGCCTCAAAACCCCATATTTCCCACAGAGCAATAGATCTGACTAGTAAGAATCTTAAAACCTATGTATTGATATGTCACCGTAAGGGAATTACGTGTGTCTAGACTGGCATAAACATGGCAGCGAGAATCAGCTCAAACCAACTATAAAAAGGAATTTCAAAAACAAAACCAAAAAACAGGGAAATTCTTTACAATTCCTTCAGGGTCTCTGATGAAACCTGGAATAACCCTATCTACAATGACAGCTGGATGGGGTATAAGGCTGGACACTTGGGACTGAGAGGATTGGTGAGATTGGGTGAGCAAATGCAGACCCTTTAAAGCAAAAATGCATGGCCCCCATTCCATGGGTCCCAACTCTCCATGTTAAAGGGAATATTACTACAGATATAACATGTATGGGAAACCTAGAGAATGGACACACTGTGAATACAAAAGATTTCTAAAACTCAACGAATAGTCCCTGTCCTGGTGCTCCGGTTTGACTTTCCAACTGCTTTACTATCAATCTCCCAACTTGGAGAGACAGCACCTTTAAGCTCCTGGTTCGCACAGGTTGCCAATTTGGCAGAGGATGGAATGGAAGAGGGACAACCAATGGGAGAGTAGCTGTTAGGCATTTGGACGGGCACCTGTCACTCTAATTTCCCGGCAGGAAGAAGAATTAACCAAACTCTCAGCCACCCACCGGGAACCAGTATAGGTCCTGAACCAAAATTTTGGACTTGCGTACAGCTCACAAAAGACGAGTTGAAAAATGGAGCTCACCGGCACAGCAATTCACAAACTGGCAGAGTAATAAAGGACAACTATCGTCCAAAAATCTGTTGAGGGAAGGCAACGAGGCGGACTTGAAAGCGAGGCAGAATAGCAGGAAACAGATTTCAAGAGGTACGTTGGAAGAACCTTTAAAGCACAGGAAGAGGGGCACAACTTCGACAATGACGCACTGGGCCAATAAGGGCGTATGCGTTTTCTCCTGAATATATTCCTGAATATATTCAGGCGGAAACGCATACGCCCTTTTTGGCCAAGCAAGCAAGCAGGCAATGCAAATCTGCACTACAAAGAAATATCACTTCCCACCGGTCAAAAGGGACATCCAAAAATATGTAAAAACCAGAAAGGCAAGACAGGCCCTGGAGAAAAGGAAGCCTTCTTATGCTGATGGGCGGGATGTAAACTGCCAACTGCCTCACTGGAGGAGTGTATTGTGTTCCCTAAAACAAGTAAACAACAGAGCTACAGAGCCAAGGGCAGTTCCAGTCTAGAGAATATACCTTGGAAAATCTGAAAATCAAAAAGACAGAGCCACCCCCAAATTTGGGCTGCACTGCTTACAAGAACCTCAACTTGGGTACACCTTAAATATCCCAGGAAATATAAATATGGTTCAAAAAATTGTGGTACTTATGTACGATGGAATATCTCTCAGCCATGAAATCAATGTCATAAGGACAGGAGCAGCAAAGTGAGTGGATTCAGGTATGATGATTCTAAGTGATGTCACACAGCAAAAGAAAGTTATCATAAGATATCACTTATGAAGATCCTGTATACATGGCTACACATGAAATGAGTTAAGAAAGAGTACAGAGTCTCACATTTAGAAAACACTGTTATGCCTGCTTATGGGGGGAGGAGAGGTGTGGTGATGCATAAAACCAGAGTTTGATATAAGCACAGGTACAATTTCTATAACCAACTGTGGAATAGACAAGACCTACACCTTCCTCAGAGAAAGGGACTCAATACCACATATTTCCCGCAGAGGAATATATCTGACTAGAAACAATCCTAAAATCTATGTATTACTATGTCTCCGTAAGGGAATTAAGTGTGTAGACTGGCATAAACATGGCAGCGAGAATCATCTCAAACCCACTATAAAAAGGAATTTCAAAAACAAAACCAAAAAACAGGGAAATTCTTTACAATTCCTTCAGTGTCTCTGATGAAACCTGGAATGACCCTATCTACAATGACAGCTGGATGTGGCATAAGGCTGGACACCTGGGACTGAGAGGAATGGTGAGATTGGGTGAGCAAATGCAGACCCTTTAAAGCAGAAATGCATGGCCCCCATTCCATGAGTCCCAACTCTCCATGTTGAAGGGAATATTACTACAGCTATAACATGTACGGGAAACCTAGAGAATGGACACACAGTGAATACAAAAGGTTTCTAAATCTCAAAGAGTAGTCCCTCTCCTGCTGCTCCGGTTTGACTTTCCAACTCCTTTACTATCAATCTCCCAACTTTGAGAGACAACACCTTTAACCTCCTGGTTCGCACAGGTTGCCAATTTGGCAGAGGATGGAAGGGAAGAGGGAGAACCAATGAGAGAGTAGCTGTTAGGCATTTGGACGGGCACATGTCACTCTAATTTCCCGGCAGGAAGAAGAATTAACCAAAATCTCAGAAACCCACCGGGAACCAGTATAGATCCTGAACCAAAATTTTGGACTTGCGTACAGCTCACAAAAGACGAGTTGAAAAATGGAGCTCACCGGCACAGCAATTCACAAACTGGCAGAGTAATAAAGGACAACTATCGTCCAAAAATCTTTTGAGGGAAGGCAACGAGGCGGACTTGAAAGCGAGGCAGAATAGCAGGAAACAGATTTCAAGAGGTACGTTGGAAGAGCCTTTAAAGCACAGGAAGAGGGGCACAACTTCGACAATGACGCACTGGGACAATAAGGGCGTATGCGTTTTCTCCTGAATATATTCCTGAATATATTCAGGAGGAAACGCATACGCCCTTTTTGGCCAAGCAAGCAAGCGGGCAATGCAAATCTGCACTCCAAAGAAATATCACTTCCCACCGGTCAAAAGGGACATCCAAAAATATGTAAAAACCAGAATGGCAAGACAGGCCCTGGAGAAAAGGAAGCCTTCTTATGCTGATGGGCGGGATGTAAATTGCCAACTGCCTCACTGGAGGAGTGTATTGTGTTCCCTAAAACAAGTAAACAACAGAGCTACAGAGCCAAGGGCACTTCCAGTCTAGGGAATATACCTTGGAAAAACTGAAAATCAAAAAGACAGAGCCACCCCCAAATTTAGGGCTGCACTGCTTACAAGAACCTCAAATTGGGTACACCTTAAATATCCCAGGAAATATAAAAATGGTTCAAACAATTGTGGTAGTTATGTACGATGGAATATCCCTCAGCCATGAAATCAATGTCATAAGAAAAGGAGCAGCAAAGTGAGTGGATTCAGGTACGATGATTCTAAGTGAAGTCACACAGGAAAAGAAACTTATCATAAGATATCACTTATGAAGATCCTGTCAACATGGCTACACATGAAATGAGTTAAGAAAGAGAACAGAGTCTCACATTTAGAAAACACTGTTATGCCAGCTTAAGGGGGGAGGAGATGTGGGGTGATGCATAAAACCAGAGTTTGATATTAGTACAGGTACCGTTTGTAAAACCAACTGTGGAATAGACAAGACCTACACCTTCCTCAGTGAAAGGGACTCAAAACCCCATATTTCCCGCAGAGGAATAGATCAGACTAGTAAAAATCCTAAATCATGTATTGATATGTCTTCGTAAGGGGACCAAGTGTGTAGCCTGGCATAAACATGGCAGCGAGAATCAGCTCAAACCCACTATAAAAAGGAATTTCAAAAACAAAACCAAAAAACAGGGAAATTCTTTACAATTCCTTCAGGGTCTCTGATGAAACCTCGAATGACCCTATCTACAATGACAGCTGGATGTGGCATAAGGCTGTACACTTGGGACTGACAGGATTGGTGAGATTGGGTGAGCAAATGCAGACCCTTTAAAGCAAAAATGCATGGCCCCCATTCCATGGGTCCCAACTCTCAATGTTGAAGGGAATATTACTATAGCTATAACATGTACGGGAAACCTAGAGAATGGACACAGTGTTAATTCAAAAGGTTTCTAAAACTCAATGCGTAGTCCCCCTCCTGGTGCTCTGGTTTGACTTTCCAACTGCTTTACTATCAATCTCCCAACTTGGAGAGACAACCCCTTTAACCTCCTGGTTCGCACAGGTTGCCAATTTGCAAGAGGATAAAGGGAAGAGGGAGAACCAATGAGAGAGTAGCTGTGAGGCTTTTGGACGGGCACATGTCACTCTAATTTCCCGGTAGGAAGAAGAATTAACCAGAGTCTCAGCCACCCACCGGGAACCAGTATAGGTTCTGAACCAAAATTTTGGACTTGCGTACAGCTCACAAAAAAGGAGTTGAATAATTGAGCTCAGGAGCACTGCAATTCACAAACTGGCAGAGTAATAAAGGACAACTCTCGTCCAAAAATCTGTTCAGGGTAGGCAACGAGGCGGACTTGAAAGCGAGGCAGAATAGAAGGAAACAGATTTCAAGATGTACGTTGGATTCGCCTTTAAAGCACAGGAAGAGGGGCACAACTTCGACAATGACGCACTTGCCCAAAAAGTTTGTATGCTTATTCTCCTGAATATATTCCGGAGAAAACGCATACGCCCATTTTGGCCAAGCAAGCAAGTGGGCAATGCAATTCTGCACTACAAAGAATTATCACTTCCCACCGGTCAAAAGGGACATCCACAAATGTGTAAAATCCAGAAAGGCAAGACAGGCCCTGGAGAACAGGGAGCCTTGTTATGCTGATGGGCGGGATGTAAATTGCCAACTGCCTCACTGGAGGAGTGCATTGCGTTCCCTAAAACAAGTAAACAACAGAGCTACAGAGCCAAGGGCACTTCCAGTCTAGGGAATATACCTTGGGAAAACTGAAAATCAATAAGAGAGAGCCAACCCCAAATTTAGGGCTGCACTGCTTACAAGAACCTTAACTTGGGTACACCTTAAATATCCCAGTCAATATAAATATGGTTCAAAAAACAGTGGTATTTATGTACGATGGAATATCCCTCAGCTATGAAATCAATGTCATAAGACCAGGAGCAGCAAAACGAGTGGATTCAGGTACGATGATTCTAAGTGAAATAAGTCACACAGAAAAAGAAACTAATCATTAGATATCACTTATGAAGATCCTGTAAACATGGCTACACATGAACTGAGTTAGGAAAGAGAACAGAGTCTCTCATTTAGAAAACACTCTTATGCCTGCTTAAGGGGGAAGGAGAGGTGGGGTGATGCATAAAACCAGAGTTTGATACAAGCACAGTTACCGTTTCTAAAACCAACTTTGGAATAGACAAGACCTACACCTTCCTCAGTGAAAGGGACTCAAAACGCCATATTTCCCGCAGAGGAATAGATCTGACTAGTAAGAATCTTAAAACCTATGTATTGATATGTCTCCGTAAGGGAATCAGGTGTGTCTAGACTGGCATAAACATGGCAGCGAGAATCAGCTCAAACCCACTATAAAAAGAAATTTCAAAAACAAAACCAAAAAACAGGGAAATTCTTTACAATTCATTCAGGGTCTCTGATGAAACCTGGAATGACCCTATCTACAATGACAGCTGGATGTGTCATAAGGCTGGACACTTGGGACTGATAGGATTGGTGAGATTGGGTGAGCAAATGCAGACCCTTTAAAGCAAAAATGCATGGCCCCCATTCCATGGGTCCCAACTCTTCAGGTTGAAGGGAATATTTCTACAGCTATAACATGTATGGGAAACCTAGAGAATGGACACACTGTGAATACAAAAGGTTTCTAAAACTCAACGAATAGTCCCTCTCCTGGTGCTCCGGTTTGACTTTCCAACTGCTTTACTATCAATCTCCCAAAATGGAGAGACAGCCCCTTTAAGCTCCTGGTTCGCACAGGTTGCCAATTTTGCAAAGGATGGAAGGGAATATTGAGAACCATTGAGAGAGTAGCTGTTAGGGATTTGGACGGGAACATGTCACTCTAATTTCCCGGAAGGAAGAAGAATTAACAAAAGTCTCAGCCACCCACCAGGAACCATTATAGGTCCTGAACCGAAATTTTGGACTTGCGTACAGCTCACAAAAAATGAGTTGAAAAATGGAGCTCAGGGGCACAGCATTTCACTAACTGGCAGAGTAATAAAGGACAACTATCTTCTAAAAATTTGTTGAGGGAAGGCAATGAGGCGGACTTGAAAGTGAGGCAGAATAGCAGGAAACAGATTTCAAGAGGTACGTTGGAATTGCCTTTAAAGCACAGAAAGAGGGGTACAACTTCGACAATGATGCACTTGGCCAAAAGGGCGTATGTGTTTTCCCCTGAATATATTCAGGAGAAAACATATAGGCCCTTTTTGGCCAAGCAAGCAAGCGGGCAATGCAAATCTGCACTACAAAGTAGTATCACTTCCCACCGGTCAAAAGGGACATCCACAAATGTGTAAAAACCAGAAAGGCAAGAGAGGCCCTGGAGAACAGGGAGCCTTGTTATGCTGATGGGCGGGATGTAAATTGCCAACTGCCTCACTGGCGGAGTGCATTGCGTTCCCTAAAACAAGGAAACAACAGAGCTACAGAGCCAAGGGCACTTCCAGTCTAGGGAATATACCTTGAGAAAACGGAAAATCAATAAGACAGAGCCACCCCCAAATTTAGGGCTGCACTGCTTACAAGAACCTCAACTTGGGTACACCTTAAATATCCCAGGAAATATAAAAATGGTTCAAAAAACTGTGGTAAATTTGTACGATGGAATATCCCTCAGCCATGAAATCAATGTCATAAGACCAGGAGCAGCAAAGTGAGTGGATTCAGGTACGATGATTCTAAGTTAAATAAGTCACACAGAAAAAGAAACTTATCATAAGACATGACTTATGAAGATCCTGTAAACATGGCTACACATGAACTGAATTAGGAAAGAGAAGAGAGTCTCACATTTAGAAAACACTCTTATGCCTGCTTAAGGGGGAAGGAGAGGTGGGGTGATGCATAAAACCAGAGTTTCATATAAGCACAGGTACCATTCCTAAAACCAACTTTGGAATAGACAAGACCTACACCTTCCTCAGTGAAAGGGACTCAAAACCCCATATTTCCCGCAGAGGAATAGATCTGACTTGTAAGAAACTTAACACTTATGTATTGATATGTCTCCATAAGGGAATCAAGTGTGTCTAGACTGGCATAAACATGGCAGCGTGAATCAGCTCAAACCCACTATAAAAAGGAATTTCAAAAACAAAACCAAAAAACAGGGAAATTCTTTCCAATTCCTTCAGGGTCTCTGATGAAACTTGGAATGACCCTATCTACAAAGACAGCTGGATGTGGCATAAGGCTGGAAACTTGGGACTGAGAGGATTGGTGAGATTGGGTGAGCAAATGCAGACCCTTTAAAGCAAAAATGCATGGCCCCCATTCCCTGGGTCCCAACTCTCCAGGTTGAAGGGAATATTACTACAGCTATAACATGTATGGGAAACCTAGAGAATGGACACACTGTGAATACAAAAGGTTTCTAAAACTCAATGAGTACTCCCACTCCTGGTTCTCTAGTTTAACTTTCCAACTGCTTTACTATCAATCTCCCAACTTGGAGAGACAGTCCCTTTAACCTCCTGGTTCGCACAGGTTGCCAATTTGGCAGAGGATGGAAGGGAAGAGGGAGAACCAATGAGAGAGTAGCTGTTAGGCATTTGGACGGGCACATGTCACTCTAATTTCCTGGCAGGAAGAAGAATTAACCAAGGTCTCAGCCATCCACCGGGAACTAGTATATGTCCTGAACCAAAATTTTGGACTTGCCTAGAGCTCACAAAGAACGAGTTGAAAAATGGAGCTCAGGTGCACAGCTATTCACAAACTGGCAGGGTAATAAAGGACAACTATGGTCCAAAAATCTGTTGAGGGAAGGCAACGAGGCAGACTTGAATGTGAGGCAGAATAGCAGGGAACAGATTTCAAGAGGTACGTTGGAATCGCCTTTAAAACACAGGAAGACGGGCACAACTTCGACAATGTCACACTTGGCCAAAAAGGGCGTATGCGTTTTCTCCTGAATATATTCAAGAGAAAACGCATACGCCATTTTTGGCCAAGTGAGCAAGCGGGCAAATCAAATCTGCACAACAAAGAAGTATCACTTCCCACCGGTCAAAAGGGACATCCACATAATGTGTAAAAACCATAAAGGCAAGACAGGCCGTGGAGAACAGGGAGCTTTGTTATGCTGATGGGCGGGATGTAAATTGGCAACTGGCTCACTGGAGGAGTGCATTGTGTTCCCTATAATAAGTAAACAACAGAGCTACAGAGCCAAGGGCACTTCCAGTCTAGGGAATATACCCTGGGAAAACTGAAAATCAATAAGACAGAGCCTCCCCCAAATTTTGGGCTGCACTGCTTACAAGAACCTCAACTTGGGTACACCTTAAATATCCCAGGAAATATAAAAATGGTTCAAAAACCTGTGGTATATATGTACGATGGAATATCCCTCAGCCATGAAATCAATGTCATAAGACCAGGAGCAGCAAAGTGAGTGGATTCAGGTCCGATGATTCTAAGTGAAATAACTCACACAGAAAAAGAAACTTATCATAAGATATCACTTATGAAGATCCTATAAACATGGCTACACATGAACTGAGTTAGGAAAGAGAACAGAGTCTCACATTTAGAAAACACTCTTAGGCCTGTTTAAGGGGGAAGGATAGGTGGGGTGATGCATAAAACCAGAGTTTGATATAAGCACAGGTACCGTTTCTAAAACCAACTGTGGAATAGACAAGACCTACACCTTCCTCAGTGAAAGGGACTCAAAACCCCATATTTCCCGCAGAGTAAAAAATCTCACTAGTAAGAATCTTAAAACCTATGTATAGATATGTCTCCGTAAGGGAATGAAGTGTGTCTAGACTGGCATAAACATGGCAGCGAGAATCAGCTCAAACCCACTATAGAAAGGAATTTCAAAAACAAAACCAAAAAACTGGGAAATTCATTACAATTCCTTCATTGTATCTGATGAAACCTGGAATGACCGTATCTACAATGACAGCTGGATGTGGCATAAGGCTGGACACCTGGGGCTGAAAGGATTGGTGAGATGGGGTGAGCAAATGCAGACCCTTTAAAGCAAAATGCATGGCCCCCATTCCATGGGTCCCAACTCTCCAGGTTGAAGGGAATATTACTACAGTTATAACATGTACGGGAATCCTAGAGAATGGACACTCTGTAAATATAAAAGGTTTCTAAAACTCAACGAATAGTCCCTCTCCTGGTGCTCCGGTTTGACTTTCCAACTGCTTTACTATCAATCTCCCAAATTGGAGAGACATCCCCTTTTAGCTCCTCATTCGCACATGTTGCCAATTTGGCAGAGGTTGGAAGGGAAGAGGGAGAACCAATGAGAGAGTAGCTGTTAGGCATTTGGACGGGCACATGTCACTCTAATATCCCGGGAGGAAGAAGAATTAACCAATGTCTCAGCCACCCACCGGGAACCAGTATAGGTCCTGAACCAAAATTTTGGACTTGCGTTCAGCTCACAAAAAACGAGTTGAAAAACGGAGCTCAGGGGCACAGCAATTCACACACTGGCAGAGTAATAAAGGACAACTATTGTCCGAAAATCTGATGAGCGAAGGCAACGAGGCGGACTTGAAAGCGAGGCAGAATAGCAGGAAACAGATTTCAAGAGGTACGTTGGAATCGCCTTTAAAGCACCGGAAAGGGGGGCACAATTTCGACAATGACACACTTGGCCATAAAGGGCGTATGCGTTTTCTCCTGAATATATTCAGGAGAAAACGCATACGCCCTTTTTGGCCAAGAAAGCAAGTGGGCAATGCAAATCTGCACTACAAAGAAGTATCACTTCCCACCGGTCAAAAGGGACATTCACAAATGTGTAAAAACCAGAAAGGCAAGACAGTCCCTAGAGAACATGGAGCCTTGTTATGCTGATGAGCGGGATGTAAATTGCCAACTGCGTCACTGGAGGAGTGCTTTGCGTTCCCTAAAACAAGTAAACAACAGAGCTACAGAGCCAAGGGCACTTCCAGTCTAGGGAATATACCTTGGGAAAACTGAAAATCAATAAGACAGAGCCACCCCCAAATTTAGGGCTGCACTGCTTACAAGAACCTCAACTTGGGTACACCTTAAATATCCCAGGAAATAAAAAAAATGGTTCAAAAAACTGTGGTATTTATGTACGATGGAATATCCCTCAGCCATGAAATCAATGTCATAAAAACAGGAACAGCAAAGTGAGTGGATTCAGGTCCGATGATTCTAAGTGAAATAAGTCACACAGAAAAAGAAACTTATCATAAGATATCACTTATGAAGATCCTGTAAACATGGCTACACATGAACTGAGTTAGGAAAGAGAACAGAGTCTCACATTTAGAAAACACTCTTATGCCTGCTTAAGGGTGAAGGAGAGGTGGGGTGATGCATAAAACCAGAGTTTGACATAAGCTCAGTTACCATTTCTAAAACCAACTGTGGAATAGACAATACCTACACCTTCCTCAGTGAAAGGGACTCAAAACACCATATTTCCCGCAGAGGAATAGATCTGACTAGTAAGAAACTTGAATCCTCTGTATTGATATGTCTCTGTAAGGGAATCAAGTGTGTCTAGACTGGCATAAACATGGCAGCGAGAATCAGCTCAAACCCACTATAAAAAGGAATTTCAAAAACAAAACCAAAAAACAGGGAAATTCTTTACAATTCCTTCAGTGTCTCTGATGAAACCTGGAATGACCCTATCTACAATGACAGCTGGATGCGGTATAAGGCCGGACACTTGGGACTTAGAGGATTGGTGAGATTGGGTGAGCAAATGCAGACCCTTTAAAGCAAAAATGCATGGCCCCCATTCAATGGGTCCCAACTCTCCATGTTGAAGTGAATATTTCTACAGCTATAACATGTACGGGAAACCTAGAGAATGGACACACTGTGAATACAAACGGTTTCTAAAACTCAACGAGTAGTCCCTCTCCTGGTGCTCCGGTTTGACTTTCCAACTGCTTTACTATCAATCTCCCAACTTGGAGAGACAACACCTTTAACCTCCTGGTTCGCACAGGTTGGCAATTTGGCAGTGGATGGAAGGGAAGAGGGAGAACCAATGAGAGAGTAGCTGTTAGGCATTTGGACGGGCACAGGTCACTCTAATTTCCCGGCAGGAAGAAGAATTAACCACAGTCTCAGCCACCAACCGGGAACCAGTATAGGTCCTGAACCAAAATTTTGGACTTGCGTACAGCTCACAATAAACGAGTTTTAAAATTGAGCTCAGGGACACAGCAATTCACAAACTGGCAGAGTAATAAAGGACAAATATCGTCCAAAAATCTGTTGAGGGAAGGCAACGAGGCGGACATGAAAGCGAGGCAGAATAGCAGGAAACAGATTTCAAGAGGTACGTTGGAATCGCCTTTAAAGCACAGGAAGAGGGGTACAACTTCGACAATGACACACTTGGCCAAAAGGGCGGTATGTGTTTTCTCCTGAATATATTCAGGAGAAAACGCATACCCCATTTTTGGCCAAGCAAGCAAGCGGGCAATGCAAATCTGCACTACAAGGAAGTATCACTTCCCACCGGTCAAAAGGGACATCCACAAATATGTAAAAACCAGAAAGGCAAGACAGGCCCTGGAGAACAGGGAGCCTTGTTAGGCTGATGGGCGGGATGTAAATTGCCAACTGCGTCACTGGAGGAGTGCATTGCGTTCCCTAAAGCAAGTAAACAATAGAGCTACAGAGCCAAGGGCACTTCCAGTCTACGGAATATACCTTGGGAAAACTGAAAATCAATAAGACAGAGCCACACCCAACTTTAGGGGTGCACTGCTTACAAGAACCTCAATTTGTGTACACCTTAAATATCCAAGGAAATATAAAAATGGTTCAAATAATTGTAGTACTTATGTACGATGGAATATCCCTCAGCCATGAAATCAATGTCATAAGACCAGGAGCAGCAAAGTGAGTGGATTCAGGTACGATGATTCTAAGTGAAATAAGTCACACAGAAAAAGTAAATTATCATAAGATATCACTTATGAAGATCCTGTAAACATGGCTGCACATGAACTGAGTTAGGAAAGAGGCCAGAGTCTCACATTGAGAAAACACTCTTATGCCTGCTTAAGGGGGAAGGAGCGGTGGGGTGATGCATAAAACCAGAGTTTCACATAAGCACAGGTACCATTTCTAAAACCAACTTTGGAATAGACAAGACCTACACCGTCCTCAGTGAAAGGGACTCAAAACCCCATATTTCCCGCAGAGGAATAGATCTGACTAGTAAGAACCTTAATACCTATGTACTGATATGTCTCTTTAATGGAATCAAGTCTGTCTACACTGGCATAAACATGGCAGCGAGAATCAGCTCAAACCCACTATAAAAAGGAATTTCAAATACAAAACCAAAAAACAGGAAAATTCTTTACAATTCCTTCAGGGTCTCTGATGAATCCTGGAATGACCCTATCTACAATGACAGCTAGATGTGGTATAAGGCTGGACACTTGGGACTGAGAGGATTGGTGAGATTGGGTGAGCAAATGCAGGCCATTTAAAGCAAAAATGCATAGCCCCCATTCCATGGGTCCCAACTCTCCAGGTTGAAGGGAATATAACTTCAGCTATAACATGTACGGGAAACCTAGAGAATGGACACACTGTGAATACAAAAGGTTTCTAAAACTCAACGAATAGTCCCTCTCCTCGTGCTCTGGTTTGACTTTCCAACTGATTTACTATCAATCTCCCAATTTGGAGAGACAGCCACTTTAAGCTCCTGGTTCACACACGTGGCCAATTTGGCAGAGGATTGAACGAAGTGGGAGAACCAGTGAGAGAGTAGCTGTTTGGCATTTGGACGGGCACATGTCACTCTAATTTCCCGGCCGGAAGAATTATTAACCAAAGTCTCAGCCACCCACCGGGAACCAGTATAGGTCCTGAACCAAAATTTTGGACTTGCGTACAGCTCACAAAAAACGAGTTGAAAAATGGAGCTCAGGGGCACAGCAATTCACAAACTGGCAGAGTAATAAAGGACAACTATCGTCCAAAAATCTGTTGAGGGTAGGAAACGAGGCGGACTTGAAAGCGAGGCAGAATAGCAGGAAACAGATTTCAAGAGGTACGTTGGAATCGCCTTTAAAGCACAGGAAGAGAGGCACTATTTCGACAAAGACGCGCTTGGCCAAAAAGGGCGTATGCGTTTTCTCCTGAATATATTCAGGAGAAAACGCATACGCCCTTTTTGGCCAAGCAAGCAAGCGGGCAATGCAAATCTGCCCTACAAAGAAGTACCACTTGCCACTGGTGAAAAGGGACATCCAAAAAATGTGTAAAAATCAGAAAGGTAAGACAGGCCGTCTAGTACAGGGAGCCTTGTTATGCTGATGGGCGGGATGTAATTTGCCAACTGCCTCAATTGAGGAGTGCATTGTGTTACCTAAAATAAGTAAACAACAGAGCTACAGAGCCAAGGGCACTTCCAGTCTAGCGAATATATCTTGGGAAAACTGAAAATCGAAAAGACAGAGCCACCCCCAAATTTAGGGCTGCACTGCCTACAAGAACCTCAAATTGCGTACACCTTAAATATCCCAGGAAATATAAAAATGGTTCAAAAAACTGTGGTACTTACGTACGATGGCATATCCCTCAGCCATGAAATCAATGTCATAAGACCAGGAGCAGCAAAGTGAGTGGATTCAGGATCGATGATTGTATGTGAAATAAGTCACACAGAAAAAAGAATCTTATCATAAGATACCACTTTGAAGATCCTGTAAACATGGCTACACATGAACTGAGTTAGGAAAGAGAACAGAGTCTCACATATAGAAAACACTATTATGCTTGCTTAAGGGGAACGGAGAGTTGGGGTGATGCATAAAACCAGAGTTTGACATAAGCACAGGTACCATTTCTAAAACCAACTTTGGAATAGACAAGACCTACACCTTCCTCAGTGAAAGGGACTCAAAACCCCATATTTCCCGCTGAGGAATAGATCTGACTAGTAAGAATCTTAAAACCTATGTATTGATATGTCTCTGTAAGGGAATCAAGTGTGTCTACACTGGAATAAACATGGCAGCGAGAATCAGCTCAAACCTACTATAAAAAGGAATTTCAAAAACAAAACCAAAAAACAGGGAAATTCTTTACAATTCCTTCAGGGTCTCTGATGAAACATGGAATGACCCTATCTACAATGACAGCTGGATGTGGTATAAGGCTGGACACTTGGGACTGAGAGGATTGGTGAGATTGGGTGAGCAAATGCAGACCCTTTAAAGCAAAAATGCATGGCCCCCATTCCATGGGTCCCAAATCTCCATGTTGAAGGGAATATTACTACAGCTATAACATGTACGGGAAACCTAGGGAATGGACACACTGTGAATACAAAAGGATTCTAAAACTCAACGAGTAGTCCCTCTCCTGGTGCTCCCATTTGACTTTCCAACTGCTTTACTATCAGTCTCCCAAATTGGAGAGACAGCCCCTTTAAGCTCCTGGTTCGCAAAGGTTGCCAATTTTGCAGAGGATGGAAGGGAAGAGGGAGAACCAATGAGAGAGTAGCTGTTAGGCATTTGGACGGGCACATGTCACTCTGATTTCCCGGCAGGAAGAAGAATTAACCAGAGTCTCAGCCACCCACCGGGAACCAGTAATGGTCCTGAACCAAAATTTTGGACTTGCGTACAGCTCACAAAAAACGAGTTGAAAAATGGAGCTCAGGGGCACAGCAATTCACAAACTGGCAGAGTAATAAAGGACAACTATCGTCCAAAAATCTGTTGAGGAAAGGCAACGAGGCGGACGTGAAAGCGAGGCAGAATAGCAGGAAACAGATGTCAAGAGGTACGTTGGAATCGCCTTTAAAGCACAGGAAGGGGGGCACAACTTCGACAATGGTGCACTTGGCCAAAAAGGGCGTATGCGTTTTCTCCTGAATATATTCAGGAGAAAACGCATACGCCCTTTTTGGCCAAGCAAGCAAGCGGGCAATGCAAATCTGCACTACAAAGAAGTATCACTTCCCACCGGTCAAAAGAGACATCCACAAATGTATAAAAACAAGAAAGGCAAGACAGGCCCTGGAGAACAGGGAGCCTTGTTATGCTGATGGGCGGGATATAAATTGCCAACTGCCTCACTGGCGGAGTGCATTGTGTTCCCTAAAACAAGGAAACAACAGAGCTACAGAGCCAAGGGCACCTCCAGTCTAGGAAATATACCTTGGGCAAACTGAAAATCAATAAGACAGAGCCTCCCCCAAATTTAGGGCTGCACTGCTTACAAGAACCTCAACTTGGGTACACCTTAAATATCCCAGGAAATATAAAAATGGTTCAAAAAACTGTGGTATTTATGTACGATGGAATATCCCTCAGCAATGAAATCAATGTCATAAGACCAGGAGCAGCAAAGTGAGAGGATTCAGGTACGTTGATTCTAAGTGAAATAAGTCACACAGAAAAAGAAACTTATCATAAGATATCACTTATGAAGATCCTGTAAACATGGCTACACATGAACTGAGTTAGGAAAGAGAACAGAGTCTCACATTTAGAAAACACTCTTATGCCTGCTTAAGGGGAAAGGAGAGGTGGAGTGATGCATAAAACCAGAGTTTGATATAAGTACAGGTACCATTTCTAAAACCAACTGGGGAATAGACAAGACCTACACCTTCCTCAGTGAAAGGGACTCAAAACCCCATATTTCCCGCAGAGGAATAGATCTGACTAGTAAGAATCTTAAAACCTCTGTATTGATATGTCTCTGTCAGGGAATCAAGTGTGTCTAGACTGGCATAAACATGACAGCGAGAATCAGCTCAAACCCACTATAAAAGCGAATTTCAAAAACAAAACCAAAAAACAGGGAAATTCTTTACATTTCCTTCAGGGTCTCTGATGAATCCTGGAATGACCCTATCTACAATGACAGCTGGATGTGGTATAAGGCTGGACACTTGGGACCTAGAGGATTGGTGAGATTGGGTGAGCAAATGCAGACCCTTTAAAGCAAAAATGCATGGCCCCCATTCCATGGGTCCCAACTCTTCAGGTTGAAGGGAATATTTCTACAGTTATAACATGTATGGGAAACCTAGAGAATGGACACACTGTGAATACAAAAGGTTTCTAAAACTCAACGAATAGTCCCTCTCCTGGTGCTCCGGTTTGACTTTCCAACTGCTTTACTATCAATCTCCCAAAATGGAGAGACAGACCCTTTAAGGTCCTGGTTCGCACAGGTTGCCAATTTTGCAAAGGATGGAAGGGAATATTGAGAACCATTGAGAGAGTAGCTGTTAGGGATTTGGACGGGAACATGTCACTCTAATTTCCCGGAAGGAAGAAGAATTAACAAAAGTCTCAGCCACCCACCAGGAACCATTATAGGTCCTGAACCGAAATTTTGGACTTGCGTACAGCTCACAAAAAATGAGTTGAAAAATGGAGCTCAGGGGCACAGCATTTCACAAACTGGCAGAGTAATAAAGGACAACTATCTTCTAAAAATTTGTTGAGGGAAGGCAATGAGGCTTACTTGAAAGTGAGGCAGAATAGCAGGAAACAGATTTCAAGAGGTACGTTGGAATTGCCTTTAAAGCACAGAAAGAGGGGTACAACTTCGACAATGATGCACTTGGCCAAAAGGGCGTATGTGTTTTCCCCTGAATATATTCAGGAGAAAACATATAGGCCCTTTTTGGCCAAGCAAGCAAGCGGGCAATGCAAATCTGCACTACAAAGTAGTATCACTTCCCACCGGTCAAAAGGGACATCCACAAATGTGTAAAAACCAGAAAGGCAAGACAGGCCCTGGAGAACAGGGAGCCTTGTTATGCTGATGGGCGGGATGTAAATTGCCAACTGCCTCACTGGCGGAGTGCATTGCGTTCCCTAAAACAAGGAAACAACAGAGCTACAGAGCCAAGGGCACTTCCAGTCTAGGGAATATACCTTGAGAAAACGGAAAATCAATAAGACAGAGCCACCCCCAAATTTAGGGCTGCACTGCTTACAAGAACCTCAACTTGGGTACACCTTAAATATCCCAGGAAATATAAAAATGGTTCAAAAAACTGTGGTAAATTTGTACGATGGAATATCCCTCAGCCATGAAATCAATGTCATAAGACCAGGAGCAGCAAAGTGAGTGGATTCAGGTACGATGATTCTAAGTTAAATAAGTCACACAGAAAAAGAAACTTATCATAAGATATGACTTATGAAGATCCTGTAAACATGGCTACACATGAACTGAATTAGGAAAGAGAAGAGAGTCTCACATTTAGAAAACACTCTTATGCCTGCTTAAGGGGGAAGGAGAGGTGGGGTGATGCATAAAACCAGAGTTTCATATAAGCACAGGTACCATTCCTAAAACCAACTTTGGAATAGACAAGACCTACACCTTCCTCACTGAAAGGGACTCAAAACACCATATTTCCCGCAGAGGAATAGATCTGACTTGTAAGAAACTTAACACTTATGTATTGATTTGTCTCCATAAGGGAATCAAGTGTGTCTAGACTGGCATAAACATGGCAGCGTGAATCAGCTCAAACCCACTATAAAAAGGAATTTCAAAAACAAAACCAAAAAAACAGGGAAATTCTTTACAATTCCTTCAGGTTCTCTGATGAAACCTGGAATGACCCTATCTACAATGACAGCTGTATGTGGTATAAGGCTGGACACTTGGTACTGAGAGGATTGGTGAGATTTGGTGAGCTAATGCAGGCCCTTTAAAGCAAAAATTCATGGCCCCCATTACATGGGTCCCAACTCTCCAGGTTGAAGGGAATATAACTACAGCTATAACATGTATGGGAAACCTAGAGAATGGACACACTGTGAATACAAAAGGTTTCTTAAACTCAACGAATAGTCCCTCTCCTGGTGCTCTGATTTGACTTTCCAACTGCTTTACTATCAATCTCCCAAATTGGAGAGACAGCCACTTTAAGCTCCTGGTTCACACACGTTGCCAATTTGGCAGAGGATTGAACGAAGTGGGAGAACCAGTGAGAGAGTAGCTGTTAGACATTTGGACGGGCACATGTCACTCTAATTTCCCGGCAGGAAGAAGTATTAACCAAAGTCTCAGCCACCCACCGGAACCAGTACAGGTCCTGAACCAAAATTTTGGACTTGCGTACAGCTCACAAAAAACGGGTTGAAAAATGGAGCTCAGGGGCACAGCAATTCACAAACTGGCAGAGTAATAAAGGACAACTATCGTCCAAAAATCTGTTGAGGGTAGGCAACGAAGCGGACTTGAAACCGAGGCAGAATAGCAGGAAACAGATTTCAAGAGGTACGTTGGAATCGCCTTTAAAGCACAGGAAGAGGGGCACTACCTCGACAATGACGCGCTTGGCCAACAAGGGCGTATGCGTTTTCTCCGGAATATATTCAGGAGAAAACGCATACGCCCTTTTTGGCCAAGCAAGCAAGCGGGCAATGCAAATCTGCCCTACAAAGAAGTATCACTTCCCACTGGTCAAAAGGGACATCCAAAAAATGTGTAAAAACCAGAAAGGTAAGACAGGCCGTGGAGAACAGGGAGCCTTGTTATGCTGATGGGCGGGATGTAAATTGCCAACTGCCTCACTTGAGGAGTGCATTGTGTTACCTAAAAGAAGTAAACAACAGAGGTACAGAGCCAAGGGCACTTCCAGTCTAGCGAATATACCTTGGGAAAACTGAAAATCAAAAAGACAAAGCCACCCCCTAATTTAGAGCTGCACTGCCTACAAGAACCTCAACTTGGGTACACATTAAATATCCCAGGAAATATAAAAATGGTTCAAAAAACTGTGGTACTTACGTACGATGGCATATCCCCCAGCCATGAAATCAATGTCATAAGACGAGGAGCAGCAAAGTGAGTGGATTCAGGTTCGATGATTGTATGTGAAATAAGTCACACAGAAAAAAGAAACTTATCATAAGATACCACTTTGAAGATCCTGTAAACATGGCTACACATGAACTGAGTTAGGAAAGAGAACAGAGTCTCACATTTAGAAAACACTATTATGCTTCCTTAAGGGGAACGGAGAGGTGGGGAGATGCATAAAACCAGAGTTTGACATAAGCCCAGGTACCATTTATAAAACCAACTTTGGAATAGACAAGACCTACACCTTCCTCAGTGAAAGGGACTCAAAACCCCATATTTCCCGCAGAGGAATAGATCTGACTAGTAAGAATCTTAAAACCTATGTATTGATATGTCTCTGTAAGGGAATCAAGTGTGTATACACTGGCATAAACCTGGCAGCGAGAATCAGCTCAAACCCACTATAAAAAGGAATTTCAAAAACAAAACCAAAAAACAGGGAAATTCTTTACAATTCCTTCAGTGTCTCTGATGAAACATGGAATGACCCTATCTACAATGACAGCTGGATGTGGTATAAGGCTGGACACTTGCGACTGAGAGGATTGGTGAGATTGGGTGAGCAAATGCAGACCCTTTAAAGCAAAAATGCATGGCCCCCATTCCATGGGTCCCAACTCTCCATGTTGAAGGGAACATTACTACAGCTATAACATATACGGGAAATCTAGGGAATGG
Source organism: Mesoplodon bidens (assembly GCF_964165515.1). Classification (NCBI taxonomy): domain Eukaryota; kingdom Metazoa; phylum Chordata; class Mammalia; order Artiodactyla; family Ziphiidae; genus Mesoplodon; species Mesoplodon bidens. Next base: position 3,468,656 of record NW_027671488.1, on the reverse strand, counting down.
ACACAGTGTGAATACACAAGGATTCTAAAACTCAACGAATAGTCCCTCTCCTGGTGCTCCCATTTGACTTTCCAACTGCTTTACTATCAGTCTCCCAAATTGGAGAGACAGCCCCTTTAAGCTCCTGGTTCGCACAGGTTGCCAATTTTGCAGAGGATGGAAGGGAAGAGGGAGAACCAATGAGAGAGTAGCTGTTAGGCATTTGGACGGGCACATGTCACTCTGATTTCCCGGCAGGAAGAAGAATTAACCAGAGTCTCAGCCACCCACTGGGAACCAGTAAAGGTACTGAACCAAAATTTTGGACTTGCGTACAGCTCACAAAAAACGAGTTGAAAAATGGAGTTCAGGGGCACAGCAATTCACAAACTGGCAGAGTAATAAAGGACAACTATTGTCCAAAAATCTGTTGAGAGAAGGCAACGAGGAGGAGTTGAAAGCGAGGCAGAATAGCAGGAAACAGATGTCAAGAGGTACGTTGGAATCGCCTTTAAAGCACAGGAAGAGGGGCACAACTTCGACAATGGCGCACTTGGCCAAAAAGGGCGTATGCGTTTTCTCCTGAATATATTCAGGAGAAAACGCATACGCCCTTTTTGGCCAAGCAAGCAAGCGGGCAATGCAAATCTGCACTACAAAGAAGTATCACTTCCCACCGGTCAAAAGGGACATCCACAAATGTGTAAAAACCAGAAAGGCAAGACAGGCCCTGGAGAACAGGGAGCCTTGTTATGCTGATGGGCGGGATGTAAATTGCCAACTGCCTCACTGGCGGAGTGCATTGCGTTCCCTAAAACAAGGAAACAACAGAGCTACAGAGCCAAGTGCACTTCCAGTCTAGGAAATATACCTTGGGAAAACTGAAATTCAATAAGACAGAGCCACCCCCAAATTTAGGGCTGCACTGCTTACAAGAACCTCAAATTGGGTACACCTTAAATATCCCAGGAAATATAAAAATGGTTCAAAAAACTGTGGTATTTATGTACGATGGAATATCCCTCAGCCATGAAATCAATGTCATAAGACCAGGAGCAGCAAAGTGAGTGGATTCAGGTACGATGATTCTAAGTGAAATAAGTCACACAGAAAAAGAAACTTATCATAAGATATCCCTTATGAAGATCCTGTAAACATGGCTACACATGAACTGAGTTAGGAAAGAGAAGAGTGTCTCACATTTAGAAAACACTCTTATGCCTGCTTAAGGGGAAAGGAGAGGTGGGGTAATGCACAAAACCAGAGTTTGATATAAGTACAGGTACCATTTCTAAAACCAACTGGGGAATAGACAAGACCTACACCTTCCTCAGTGAAAGGGACTCAAAACCCCATACTTCCCGCAGAGGAATAGATCTGACTAGTAAGGATCTTAAAACCTCTGTATTGATATGTCTCTGTCAGGGAATCAAGTGTGTCTAGCCTGGCATAAACATGACAGCGAGAATGAGCACAAACCCACTGTAAAAGGGAATTTCAAAAACAAAACCAAAAAACAGGGAAATTCTTTACATTTCCTTCAGGGTCTCTGATGAATCCTGGAATGACCCTATCTACAATGACAGCTGGATGTGGTATAAGGCTGCACACTTGGGAATGAGAGGATTGGTGAGATTGGGTGAGCAAATGCAGACCATTTAAAGCAAAAATGCATGGCCCCCATTCCATGTGTCCCAACTCTCCAGCTTGAAGGGTATATTACTAGAGCTATAACATGTATGGGAAACCTAGTGAATGGAAACACGTTGAATACAAAAGGTTTCTAAAACTCAACGTGTAGTCCCTCTCCTGGTGCTCCGGTTTGACTTTCCAACTGCTTTACTATCAATCTCCCAACTTTGAGAGACAACACCTTTAACCTCCTGGTTCGAACAGGTTGCCAATTTTGCAGAGGATGGAAGGGAAGAGGGAGAACCAATGACAGACTAGCTGTTACGCATTTGGACGGGCACATGTCACTCTAATTTCCCGGCAGGAAGAAGAATTAACCAGAGTCTCAGCCACCAACCTGGAACCAGTAAAGGTCCTGAACCAAAATTTTGGACTTGCGTACAGCTCACAAAAAATGAGTTGAAAAATGGAGCTCAGGGGCACAGCAATTCACAAACTGGCAGAGTAATAAAGGACAACTATCGTCCAAAAATCTGTTGAGGGAAGGCAACGAGGCGGACTTGAAAGCGAGGCAGAATACCAGGAAACAGATTTCAAGAGGTACGTTGGAATCGCCTTTAAAGCACAGGAAGAGGGGCACAACTTCGACAATGACGCACTTGGCCAAAACGGGCGTATGCGTTTTCACCTGAATATATTCAGGAGAAAACGCATACGCCCTTTTTGGCCAAGCAAGCAAGCGGGCAATGCAAATCTGCACTACAAAGAAGTATCACTTCCCACCGGTCAAAAGGGACATCCACAAATGTGTAAAAACCAGAAAGGCAAGACAGGCCCTGTAGAACAGGGAGCCTTGTTATGCTGATGTGCGGGATGTAAATTGCCAACTGCCTCACTGGAGGAGTGCATTGTGTTCTCTAAAACAATTAAACAACAGAGCTACAGAGCCAAGTGCACTTCCAGTCTAGGGAATATACCTTAGGAAAACTGAAAATCAATAAGACAGAGCCACCCCCAAATTTAGGGCTGCACTGCTTACAAGAACCTCAACTTGGGTACACCTTAAATATCCCAGGAAATACAAAAATGGTTCAAAAACTGTGGTATTTATGTACGATGGAATATCCCTCAGCCATGAAATCAATGTCATAAGACCAGGAGCAGCAAAGTGAGTGGATTCAGTTCCGATGATTCTAAGTGAAATAAGTCACACAGAAAAAGAAACTTATCATAAGATATCACTTATGAAGATCCTGTAAACACGGCTACACATGAACTGAGTTAGGAAAGAGAACAGAGTCTCACATTTAGAAAACACTCTTATGCCTGCTTAAGGGGGAAGGAGAGGTGGGGTGATGCATAAAACCAGAGTTTGACATAAGCTCAGTTACCATTTCTAAAACCAAATGTGCAATAGACAAGACCTTCACCTTCCTCAGTGAAAGGGACTCAAAACCCCATATTTCCCGCAGAGGAATAGATCTGACTAGTAAGAATCTTAAAACCTATGTATTGATATGTCTCTGTAAGGGAATCAAGTGTGTCTAGACTGGCATAAACATGGCAGCGAGAATCATCTCAAACCCACTATAAAAAGGAATTTCAAAAACAAAACCAAAAAACAGGGAAATTCTTTACCATCCCTTCAGGGTCTCTGATGAAATCTGGAATGACACTATCTACAATGAGAGCTGGATGCGGCATAAGGCTGGACACCTGGGACTGAGAGGATTGGTGAGATTGGGTGAGCAAATGCAGACCCTTTAAAGCAAAAATGCATGGCCCCCATTCCATGGGTCCCAACTCTCCATGTTGAAGGGAATATTTCTACAGATATAACATGTACGGGAAACCTAGAGAATGGACACACTGTGAATACAAACGGTTTCTAAAACTCAACGAGTAGTCCCTCTCCTGGTGCTCCGGTTTGACTTTCCAACTTCTTTACTATCAATCTCCCAACTTTGAGAGACAACACCTTTAACCTCCTGGTTCGCACATGTTGGCCATTTGGCAGATGATGGAAGGGAAGAGGGAGAACCAATGAGAGAGTAGCTGTTAGGCATTTGGACGGGCACATGTCACTCTAATTTCCTGGTGGGAAGAAGAATTAACCAATGTCTCAAACACCCACCGGGAACCAGTGTAGTTCCTGATCTAAAATTTTGGACTTGCGTACAGCTCACAATATACGAGTTGAAGAATGGAGCTCAGGGGCACAGCAATTCACAAACTGGCAGAGTAATAAAGGACAACTATCGTCCAAAAATCCGTTGAGGGAAGGCAACGAGGCGGACTTGAAAGCGAGGCAGAATAGCAGGAAACAGTTTTCAAGAGGTACGTTGGAATCGCCTTTAAAGCACAGGAAGAGGGGCACAACATCGAAAATGACGCACTTGGCCAAACAGGGCGTATGCGGTTTCTCCTGAATATAATCAGGAGAAAACGCATACGCCCTTTTTGGCCAAGCAAGCAAGCGGGCAATGCAAATCTGCACTACAAAGAAGTATAACTTCCCAACGGTCAAAAGAGACATCCACAAAATATGTAAAAACCTGAAAGGCAAGACAGGCCCTGGAGAACACGGAACCTTTTTATGTTGATGGGCGGGATGTAAATTGCCAACTGCCTCTCTGCAGGAGTGCACTGCATTCCCTAAAACATGTAAACAAAAGAGCTACAGAGCCAAGGGCACTTCCAGTCTAGGGAATATACCTTGGGAAAACTGAAATTCAATAAGACAGAGCCACCCCCAAATTTAGGGCTGCACTGCTTACAAGAACCTCAACTTGTGTACACCTTAAATATCCCAGGAAATATAAAAATGGTTCAAAAAACTGTGGTACTTATGTACGATGGAATATCCCTCAGCCATGAAATCAATGTCATAAGACCAGGAGCACCAAAGTGAGTGGATTCAGGTCCGAAGATTCTAAGTGAAATAAGTCACTCAGAAAAACAAACTTATCATAAGATATCGCTTATGAAGATCCTGTAAACATGGCTACACATGAACTGAGTTAGGAAAGAGTACAGAGACTCACATTTAGAAAACACTGTTATGCCTCCTTAAGGGGGAAGGAGAGGCCGGGTGATGCATAAAACCAAAGTTTGACATAAGCACAGGTACCATTTCTAAAACCAACTTTGGAATAGACAAGACCTACACGTTCCTCAGTGAAAGGGACTCAAAACCCCATATTTCCCACAGAGGAATATATCTGACTAGTAAGAAACTTAAAACCTATGTATTGATATGTCTCTGTAAGGGAATCAAGTGTGTCTAGACTGGCATAAACATGGCAGTGAGAATCAGCTCAAACCCACTATAAAAAGGAATTTCAAAAACAAAACCAAAAAAACAGGGAAATTCTTTACAATTCCTTCAGGGTCTCTGATGAAACCTGGAATGACCCTATCTACAATGACAGCTGGATGTGGTATAAGGCTGGACACTTGGGAATGAGAGGATTGGTGAGATTGGGTGAGCAAATGCAGAGCCTTTAAAGCAAAAATGCATGGCCCCTATTCCATGTGTCCCAACTCTCCAGGTTGAAGGGAATATTACTACAGCTATAACAAGTATGGGAAACCTAGAGAATGGACACATTGTGAATACAAAAGGTTTCTAAAACACAATGAATAGTCCCTCTCCTGGTGCTCCGGTTTGACTTTCCAACTGCTTTACTATCAATCTCCCAAATTGGAGAGACAGCCCCTTTAAGCTCCTGGTTCGCACAGGTTGCCAATTTTGCAGAGGATGGAAGGGAAGACGGAGAACCAATGAGAGAGTAGCTGTTAGGCATTTGGACGGGCACATGTCACTCTAATTTCCCGGCAGGAAGAAGAATTAACCAAAGTCTCCGCCACCCACCGGGAACCAGTATAGGTCCTTAACCAAAATTTTGGACTTGCGTACAGCTCACAAAAAACGAGTTGAAAAACGGTGCTCAGGGGCACAGCAATTCACAAACTGGCAGAGTAATAAAGGACAACTATCGTCCGAAAATCTGTTGAGGGAAGGCAACGAGGCGGACTTGAAAGCGAGGCAGAATAGCAGGAAACAGATTTCAAGAGGTACGTTGGAATCGCCTTTAAAGCACAGGAAGAGGGGCACAACTTCGACAATGACGCACTTAGCCAAAATGGGCATATGCGTTTTCTCCTGAATATATTCAGGAGAAAACGCATATGCCCATTTTGGCCAAGCAAGCAAGCGGGCAATGCAAATCTGCACTACAAAGAAGTATCACTTCCCACCAGACAAAAGGGACATTCACAAATGTGTAAAAACCAGAAAGGCAAGACAGGCCCTGGAGAACATGGAGCCTTGTTATGCTGATGGGCGGGATGTAAATTGCCAACAGCCTCACTGGAGGAGTGCACTGCGTTCCCTAAAACAAGTAAACAACAGAGCTACAGAGCCAAGGGCACTTCCAGTCTAGGGAATATACCTTGGGAAAACTGAAAATCAATAAGACAGAGCCACCCCCAAATTTAGGGCTGCACTGCTTAGAAGAACCTCAACTTGGATACACTTTAATATCCCAGGAAATATAAAAATGGTTCAAAAAACTGTGGTATTTATGTACGATGGAATATCCCTCAGCCATGAAATCAATGTCATAAGACCAGGAGCAGCAAAGTGAGTGGATTCAGGTACGATGATTCTAAGTGAAATAAGTCACACAGAAAAAGAAACTTATCATAAGATATCACTTATGAAGATCCTGTAAACATGGCTACACATGGACTGAGTTAGGAAAGCAAACAGAGTCTCACATTTAGAAAACACTCTTATGCCTGCTTAAGGGGGAAGGAGAGGTGGGGTGATGCATAAAACCAGAGTGTGACATAAGCACAGGTACCATTTCTAAAACCAACTGTGGAATAGACAAGACCTTCACCTTCCTCAGTGAAAGGGACTCAAAACCCCATATTTCCCGCAGAGGAATAGATCTGACTAGTAAGAAACTTAAAACCTCTGTATTGATATGTCTCTGTAAGGGAATCAAGTGTGTCTAGACTGGCATAAACATGGAAGCGAGAATCAGCTCAAACCCACTATAAAAAGGAATTTCAAAAACAAAACCAAAAAACAGGGAAATTCTTTACAATTCTTTCAGGTTCTCTGATGAAACCTGGAATGACCCTATCTACAATGACAGCTGGATGTGGTATAAGGCTGCACACTTGGGAATGAGAGGATTGGTGAGATTGGGTGAGCAAATGCAGACCCTTTAAAGCAAAAATGCATGGCCCCCATTCCATGTGTCCCAACTCTCCAGCTTGAAGGGTATATTACTAGAGCTATAACATGTATGGGAAACCTAGTGAATGGAAACACGTTGAATACAAAAGGTTTCTAAAACTCAACGAGTAGTCCCTCTCCTGGTGCTCCGGTTTGACTTTCCAACTGCTTTACTATCAATCTCCCAACTTTGATAGACAACACCTTTAACCTCCTGGTTCGAACAGGTTGCCAATTTTGCAGAGGATGGAAGGGAAGAGGGAGAACCAATGACAGACTAGCTGTTACGCATTTGGACGGGCACATGTCACTCTAATTTCCCGGCAGGAAGAAGAATTAACCAGAGTCTCAGCCACCAACCTGGAACCAGTAAAGGTCCTGAACCAAAATTTTGGACTTGCGTACAGCTCACAAAAAATGAGTTGAAAAATGGAGCTCAGGGGCACAGCAATTCACAAACTGGCAGAGTAATAAAGGACAACTATCGTCCAAAACTCTGTTGAGGGAAGGCAACGAGGCGGACTTGAAAGCGAGGCAGAATACCAGGAAACAGATTTCAAGAGGTACGTTGGAATCGCCTTTAAAGCACAGGAAGAGGGGCACAACTTCGACAATGACGCACTTGGCCAAAACGGGCGTATGCGTTTTCTCCTGAATATATTCAGGAGAAAACGCATACGCCCTTTTTGGCCAAGCAAGCAAGCGGGCAATGCAAATCTGCACTACAAAGAAGTATCACTTCCCACCGGTCAAAAGGGACATCCACAAATGTGTAAAAACCAGAAAGGCAAGACAGGCCCTGTAGAAGAGGGAGCCTTGTTATGCTGATGTGCGGGATGTAAATTGCCAACAGCCTCACTGGATGAGTGCATTGTGTTCTCTAAAACAATTAAACAACAGAGCTACAGAGCCAAGTGCACTTCCAGTCTAGGGAATATACCTTAGGAAAACTGAAAATCAATAAGACAGAGCCACCCCCAAATTTAGGGCTGCACTGCTTACAAGAACCTCAACTTGGGTACACCTTAAATATCCCAGGAAATACAAAAATGGTTCAAAAACTGTGGTATTTATGTACGATGGAATATCCCTCAGCCATGAAATGAATGTCATAAGACCAGGAGAAGCAAAGTGATTGGATTCAGGTACGATGATTCTAAGTGAAATAAGTCACACAGAAAAAGAAACTTATCATAAGATATCACTTATGAAGATCCTGTAAACACGGCTACACATGAACTGAGTTAGGAAAGAGAACAGAGTCTCACATTTAGAAAACACTCTTATGCCTGCTTAAGGGGCAAGGAGAGGTGGGGTGATGCATAAAACAAGAGTTGGATATAAGTACAGGTACCATTTCTAAAACCAACTGTGGAATAGACAAGACCTACACCTTCCTCAATGAAAGGGACTCAAAACCCCATATTTCCAGCAGAGGAATAGATCTGACTAGTAAGAATCTTAAAACCTATGTATTGATATGTCTCTGTAAGGGAATCAAGTGTGTCTAGACTGGCATAAACATGACAGCCAGAATCAGCTCAAACCCACTATAAGAAGGAATTTCAAAAACAAAACCAAAAAACAGGGAAATTCTTTACATTTCCTTCAGGGTCTCTGATGAAACCTGGAATGACCCTATCTACAATGACAGCTGTATGTGTTATAAGGCTGGACACTTGGGACTGTGGGGATTGGTGAGATTGGGTGAGCAAATGCAGACTCTTTTAAGCAAAAATGCATGGCCCCCATTCCATGGGTCCCAACTCTCCAGGTTGAAGGGAATACTTCTACAGCTATATCATGTATGGGGAACATAGAGAATGGACACACTGTGAATACAAAAGGTTTCTAAAACTCAACGAATAGTCCCTCTCCTGGTGCTCCGGTTTGACTTTCCAACTGCTTTACTATCAATCTCCCAAATTGGAGAGACAGACCATTTAAGCTCCTGGTTCGCACAGGTTGCCAATTTTGCAGAGGATGGAAGGGAAGAGGGAGAACAAATGAGAGAGTAGCTGTTAGGCATTTGGACGGGAACATGTCACTCTAATTTCCCAGCAGGAAGAAGTATTAACCAAAGTCTAAGCCACCCACCGGAAACCAGTATAGGTCCTTAACCAAAATTTTCGACTTGCGTACACCTCACAAAAAACGAGTTGAAAAACGGAGCTCAGGGGCACAGCAATTCTCAAACTGGCAGACTAATAAAGGACAACTATCGTCCGAAAATCTGTTGAGGGAAGGCAACGAGGCGGACTTGAAAGCGAGGCAGAATAGCAGGAAACAGATTTCAAGAGGTACGTTGGAATCGCCTTTAAAGCACAGGAAGAGGGGAACAATTTCGACAATGACGCACTTGGCCAAAATGGGCATATGTGTTTTCTCCTGAATATAATCAGGAGAAAACGCATACGCCCTTTTTGGCCAAGCAAGCAAGTGGGCAATGCAAATCTGCACTACAAAGAAGTATCACTTCCCACCGGTCAAAAGGGACATTCACAAATGTGTAAAAACCAGAAAGGCAAGACAGGCCCTGGAGAACATGGAGCCTTGTTATGCTGATGGGCGTGATGTAAATTGCCAACAGCCTCACTGGAGGAGTGCACTGCGTTCCCTAAAACAAGTAAACAACAGTGCTACAGAGCCAAGGGTACTTCCAGTCTAGGGAATATACCTTGGGAAAACTGAAAATCAATAAGACAGAGCCACCCCCAAATTTAGGGCTGCACTGCTTACAAGAACCTCAACTTGGGTACACCTTAAATATCCCAGGAAATATAAAAATGGTTCAAAAAACTGTGGTATTTATGTACGATGGAATATCCCTCAGCCATGAAATCAATGTCATAAGACCAGGAGCAGCAAAGTGAGTGGATTCAGTTCCGATGATTCTAAGTGAAATAAGTCACACAGAAAAAGAAACTTATCATAAGATATCACTTATGAAGATCCTGTAAACACGGCTACACATGAACTGAGTTAGGAAAGAGAACAGAGTCTCACATTTAGAAAACACTCTTATGCCTGCTTAAGGGGGAAGGAGAGGTGGGGTGATGCATAAAACCAGAGTTTGACATAAGCTCAGTTACCATTTCTAAAACCAAATGTGGAATAGACAAGACCTTCACCTTCCTCAGTGAAAGGGACTCAAAACCCAATATTTCCCGCAGAGGAATAGATCTGACTAGTAAGAAACTTAAAACCTATGTACTGATATGTCTCTGTAAGGGAATCAAGTGTGTCTAGACTGGCATAAACATGGCAGTGAGAATCAGCTCAAACCCACTATAAAAAGGAATTTCAAAAACAAAACCAAAAAAACAGGGAAATTCTTTACAATTCCTTCAGGGTCTCTGATGAAACCTGGAATGACCCTATCTACAATGACAGCTGGATGTGGTATAAGGCTGGACACTTGGGAATGAGAGGATTGGTGAGATTGGGTGAGCAAATGCAGAGCCTTTAAAGCAAAAATGCATGGCCCCTATTCCATGTGTCCCAACTCTCCAGGTTGAAGGGAATATTACTACAGCTATAACAAGTATGGGAAACCTAGAGAATGGACACATTGTGAATACAAAAGGTTTCTAAAGCTCAATGAATAGTCCCTCTCCTGGTGCTCCGGTTTGACTTTCCAACTGCTTTACTATCAATCTCCCAAATTGGAGAGACAGCCCCTTTAAGCTCCTGGTTCGCACAGGTTGCCAATTTTGCAGAGGATGGAAGGGAAGACGGAGAACCAATGAGAGAGTAGCTGTTAGGCATTTGGACGGGCACATGTCACTCTAATTTCCCGGCAGGAAGAAGAATTAACCAAAGTCTCCGCCACCCACCGGGAACCAGTATAGGTCCTTAACCAAAATTTTGGACTTGCGTACAGCTCACAAAAAACGAGTTGAAAAACGGTGCTCAGGGGCTCAGCAATTCACAAACTGGCAGAGTAATAAAGGACAACTATCGTCCGAAAATCTGTTGAGGGAAGGCAACGAGTCGGACTTGAAAGCGAGGCAGAATAGCAGGAAACAGATTTCAAGAGGTACGTTGGAATCGCCTTTAAAGCACAGGAAGAGGGGCACAACTTCGACAATGACACACTTAGCCAAAATGGGCATATGCGTTTTCTCCTGAATATATTCAGGAGAAAACGCATATGCCCATTTTGGCCAAGCAAGCAAGCGGGCAATGCAAATCTGCACTACAAAGAAGTATCACATCCCACCGGACAAAAGGGACATTCACAAATGTGTAAAAACCAGAAAGGCAAGACAGGCCCTGGAGAACATGGAGCCTTGTTATGCTGATGGGCGGGATGTAAATTGCCAACAGCCTCACTGGAGGAGTGCACTGCGTTCCCTAAAACAAGTAAACAACAGAGCTACAGAGCCAAGGGCACTTCCAGTCTAGGGAATATACCTTGGGAAAACTGAAAATCAATAAGACAGAGCCACCCCCAAATTTAGGGCTGCACTGCTTAGAAGAACCTGAACTTGGGTACACCTTAAATATCCCAGGAAATATAAAAATGGTTCAAAAAACTGTGGTATTTATGTACGATGGAATATCCCTCAGCCATGAAATCAATGTCATAAGACCAGGAGCAGCAAAGTGAGTGGATTCAGGTCCGATGATTCTAAGTGAAATAAGTCACACAGAAAAAGAAACTTATCATAAGATATCACTTATGAAGATCCTGTAAACATGGCTACACATGGACTGAGTTAGGAAAGCGAACAGAGTCTCACATTTAGAAAACACTCTTATGCCTGCTTAAGGGGGAAGGAGAGGTGGGGTGATGCATAAAACCAGAGTGTGACATAAGCACAGGTACCATTTCTAAAACCAACTGTGGAATAGACAAGACCTTCACCTTCCTCAGTGAAAGGGACTCAAAACCCCATATTTCCCGCAGAGGAATAGATCTGACTAGTAAGAAACTTAAAACCTCTGTATTGATATGTCTCTGTAAGGGAATCAAGTGTGTCTAGACTGGCATAAACATGGCAGCGAGAATCAGCTCAAACCCACTATAAAAAGGAATTTCAAAAACAAAACCAAAAAACAGGGAAATTCTTTACAATTCCTTCAGGTTCTCTGATGAAACCTGGAATGACCCTATCTACAATGACAGCTGGATGTGGTATAAGGCTGCACACTTGGGAATGAGAGGATTGGTGAGATTGGGTGAGCAAATGCAGACCCTTTAAAGCAAAAATGCATGGCCCCCATTCCATGTGTCCCAACTCTCCAGCTTGAAGGGTATATTACTAGAGCTATAACATGTATGGGAAACCTAGTGAATGGAAACACGTTGAATACAAAAGGTTTCTAAAACTCAACGAGTAGTCCCTCTCCTGGTGCTCCGGTTTGACTTTCCAACTGCTTTACTATCAATCTCCCAACTTTGAGAGACAACACCTTTAACCTCCTGGTTCGAACAGGTTCCCCATTTTTGCAGAGGCTGGAAGGGAAGAGGGAGAACCAATGAGAGAGTAGCTGTTAGGCATTTGGACGGGCACATGTCACTCTGATTTCCCGGCAGGAAGAAGAATTAACCAGAGCCTCAGCCACCCACTGGCAACCAGTAAAGGTCCTGAACCAAAATTTTGGACTTGCGTACAGCCCACAAAAAACGAGTTGAAAAATGGAGCTCAGGGGCACAGCAATTCACAAACTGGCAGAATAATAAAGGATAACTATCGTCTAAAAATCTGTTGAGGGAAGGCAAGAAGCGGACTTGAAAGGGAGGCAGAATAGAAGGAAACAGATTTCAAGAGGTACGTTGGAATCGCCTTTAAAGCACAGGAAGAGGGGCACAACTTCGACAATGACGCACTTGACCAAAAAGTGCATTAGCCTTTTCTCCTGAATATATTCAGGAGAAAACGCATACGCCCTTTTTGGCCAAGCAAGCAAGCGGGCAATGCAAATCTGCACTACAAAGTAGTATCACTTCCCACCGGTCAAAAGGGACATCCACAAATGTGTAAAAACCAGAAAGGCAAGACAGGCCCTGGAGAACAGGGTGCCTTGTTATGCTGATGGGCGGGATGTAAATTGCCAACAGCCTCACTGGAGGAGTGCACTGCGTTCGCTAAAACAAGTAAACAACAGTGCTACAGAGCCAAGGGTACTTCCAGTCTAGGGAATATACCTTGGGAAAACTGAAAATCAATAAGACAGAGCCACCCCCAAATTTAGGGCTGCACTGCTTAGAAGAACCTCAACTTGGGTACACCTTAAATATCCCAGGAAATATAAAAATGGTTCAAAAAACTGTGGTATTTATGTACGATGGAATATCCCTCAGCCATGAAATCAATGTCATAAGACCAGGAGCAGCAAAGTGAGTGGATTCAGGTACGATGATTCTAAGTGAAATAAGTCACACAGAAAAAGAAACTTATCATAAGATATCACATATGAAGATCCTGTAAACATGGCTGCACATGAACTGAGTTAGGAAAGAGAACAGAGTCTCACATTTAGAAAACACTCTTATGCCTGCTTAAGGGGTAAGGAGAGGTAGGGTGATGCATAAAACCAGAGTTTGACATAAACACAGGTACCATTTCTAAAACCAACTTTGGAATAGACAAGACCTACACCTTCCTCAGTGAAAGGGACTCAAAACCCCATATTTCCCGCAGAGGAATAGATCTGACTAGTAAGAATCTTAAAACCTATGTATTGATATGTCTCTGTAAGGGAATCAAGTGTGTCTAGATTTGCATAAACATGACAACGATAATCAGCTCAAACCCACTATAAAAAGGAATTTCAAAAACAAAACCAAAAAACAGGGAAATTCTTTACATTTCTTTCAGGGTCTCTGATGAAACCTGGAATGACCCTATCTACAATGACAGCTGGATGTGGTATAAGGCTGGACACTTGGGACTGAGAAGAATGGTGAGATTGGGTGAGCAAATGCAGACCCTTTAAAGCAAAAATGCATGGCCCCCATTCCATGGGTCCCAACTCTCCAGGTTGAATGGAATATTACTACACCTATAACATGTATGGGAAAACTAGAGAATGGACACACTGTTAATACAAAAGGTTTATAAACTCAACGAATAGTCCCTCTCCTGGTGCTCCGGTTTGACTTTCCAACTGCTTTACTATCAATCTCCCAAAATGGAGGGACAGCCCCTTTAAGCTCCTGGTTCACACAGGTTGCCAATTTTGCAGAGGATGGAAGGGAAGAGGGAGAACCAAAGAGACAATAGCTGTTAGGCATTTGGAAGGGCACATGTCACTCTAATTTCCAGACAGGAAGAAGAATTAACCAAAGTCTCAGCCACCCACCAGGAACCAGTATAGGTCGTGAAACAAAATTTTGGACTTGCATACAGCTCACAAAAAACGAGTTGAAAAATTGAACTCAGGGGCACAGCAATTCACAAACTGGCAGAGTAATAAAGGACAACTATCATCCAAAAATCTGTTGAGGGAAGGCAACGATGTGAACTTGAAAGTGAGGCAGAGTAGCAGGAAACAGATTTCAAGATGTACGTTGGAATCGCCTTTAAAGCACAGGAAGAGGGGCACAACTTCCACAATGACGCACTTGGCCAAAAGGCCGTATGCATTTTCTCCTGAATATATTCAGGAGAAAACGCATACGCCCTTTTTGGCCAAGCAAGCAAGCGGGTAATGCAAATCGGCACTACAAAGAAGTATCACTTCCCACCGGTCAAAAGGGACATCCACAAATGTGTAAAAACCAGAAAGGCAAGAGAGGCCCTTGAGAACAGGGAGCCTTGTTATGCTGATGGGCGGGATGTAAATTGCCAACTGCCTCACGGGAGGAGTGCATTGCGTTCCCTAAAACAAGTAAACAAGAGAGCTACAGAGCCAAGGGCACTTCCAGTCTAGGGAATATACCTTGGGAAAACTGAAAATCAATAAGACAGAGCAACCCCCAAATTTAGGGCTGCACTGCTTATAAGAACCTCAACTTGTGTACACCTTAAATATCCCAGGAAATAAAAAATGGTTCAAAAAATTGTAGTACTTATGTACGATGGAATATCCCTCAGCCATGAAATCAATGTCATAAGACCAGGAGCAGCAAAGTGAGCGGATTCAGGTACGATGATACTAAGTGAAATAAGTCACACAGAAAAAGAAACTTATCATAAGATATCACTTATGAAGATCCTGTAAACATGGCTGCACATGAACTGAGTTAGGAAAGAGAACAGAGTCTCACATTTAGAAAACACTCTTATGCCTGCTTAAGGGGGAAGGAGAGGTGGGGTGATGCATAAAACCACAGTTTGACATAAGCACATGTACCATTTCTAAAACCAACATTTGAATAGACAAGACCTACACCTTCCTCAGTGAAAGGGACTCAAAACCCAATATTTCCCGCAGAGGAATAGATCTAACTCGTAAGAAACTTAAAACCTCTGTATTGATATGTCCCTGTAAGGGAATCAAGTGTGTCTAGACTGGCATAAACATGGCAGCGAGAATCAGCTCAAACCCACTATAACAAGGAATTTCAAAAACAAAACCAAAAAACAGGGAAATTCTTTACAATTCCTTCAGGTTCTCTGATGAAACCTGGAATGACCCTATCTACAATGACAGCTGGATGTGATATAAGGCTGGACACTTGGGACTGAGTGGATTGGTGAGATTGGGTGAGCAAATGCAGACCCTTTAAAGCAAAAATGGATGGCCCCTATTCCATAGGTCCCAACTCTCCAGGTTGAAGGGAATATTACTACAGCTATAACATGTATGGTAAACCTAGAGAATGGACACACTGTGAATACAAAAGGTTTCTAAAACTCAACGAATAGTCCCTCTCCTGGTGCTCCGGTTTGACTTTCCAACTGCTTTACTCTCAATCTCCCAAATTGGAGAGACAGACCCTTTAACCTCCTGGTTCGCACAGGTTGCCAATTTGGCAGAGGATGGAAGGGAAGAGGGAGAACCAATGAGAGAGTAGCTGTTAGGCCTTTGTACGGGCACATGTCACTCTAATTTCCCGGCAGGAAGAAGAATTAACCAGAGTCTCAGCCACCCACCGGGAACCAGTAAAGGTCCTGAACCAAAATTTTGGACTTGCGTACATCTCACAAAAAACGAGTTGAAAAATGGAGCTCAGGGGCACAGCAATTCACAAACTGGCAGAGTAATAAAGGACAACTATCGTCCAAAAATCGGTTGAGGGAAGGCAACGAGGCGGACTTGTATGCGATGCAGAATAGCAGGAAAAAGATTTCAAGAGGTACGTAGGAATCGCCTTTAAAGCACAGGAAGAGGGGCACAACTTCGACAATGACACACTTGGCCAAAAAGGGCATATGCATTTTCTCCTGAATATATTCAGGAGAAAACGCATACGCCCTTTTTGGCCAAGCAAGCAAGCGGGCAATGCAAATCTGCACTACAAAGAAGTATCACTTCCCACCGGTCAAAAGGGACATCCACAAAATATGTAAAACCAGAAAGGCAAGACAGGCCCTGGAGAACAGGGAGCCTTGTTATGCTGATGGGCGGGATGTAAATTGCCAACTGCCTCACTGGAGGAGTGAATTGCGTTCCCTAAAACAAGTAAACAACAGAGCTACAGAGCCAAGGGCACTTCCAGTCTAGGGAATATACCTTGGGAAAACTGAAAATTAATAAGACAGAGCCACCCCCAAATATAGGGCTGCACTGCTTACAAGAACCTCAACTTGGGTACACCTTAAATATCCCAGGAAATATAAAAATGGTTCAAAAAACTGTGGTATTTATGTACAATGGAATATCCCACAGCCATGAAATCAATGTCATAAGTCCAGGAGCAGCAAAGTGAGTGGATTCAGGTACGATGTTTCTAAGTGAAAGAAGTCACACAGATAAAGAAACTTATCATAAGATATCACTTATGAAGATCCTGTAAACTTGGCTACACATGAACTGAGTTAGGAAAGAGAATAGAGTCTCACATTTAGAAAACACTCTTTTGCCTGCTTAAGGAGAAAGGAGAGGTGGGGTGATGCATAAAACCAGAGTTTGATATAAGTACAGGTACCATTTCTAAAACCAACTGTGGAATAGATAAGACCTACCCCTTCCTCAGAGAAAGGGACTCAAAACCCCATATTTCCCGCAGAGGAATAGATCTGACTAGTAAGAATCTTAAAACCTATGTATTGATATGTCTCTGTAAGGGAATCAAGTGTGTCTAGACTGAAATAAACATGGCAGTGAGAATCAGCTCAAACCGACTATAAAAGGGAATTTCAAAAACAAAACCAAAAAACAGGGAAATTCTTTACATTTCCTTCAGGGTCTCTGATGAAACCTGGAATGACCCTATCTACAATGAGAGCTGGATGTGGCATAAGTCTAGACACTTGGGACTGAGAGGATTGGTGAGATTGTGTGAGCAAATGCAGACACTTTAAAGCAAAAATGCATGGCCCCCACTCCATGGGTCCCAACTCTCCATGTTGAAGGGAATATTACTACAGCTATAACATGTACGGGAAACATAGAGAATGGACACACTGTGAATACAAAGGGTTTCTAAAACTCAACGAGTAGTCCCTCTCCTGGTGCTCCGGTTTGACTTTCCAACTGCTTTACTATCAATCTCCCAACTTGGAGAGACAACCCCTTTAACCTCCTGGTTCGCACAGGTTGCCAATTTGGCAGAGGATGGAAGGGAAGAGGGAAAACAAATGAGAGAGTAGCTGTTAGGCATTTGGAAGGGCACATGTCACTCTAATTTCCCAGAAGGAAGAAGATTTAACCAGAGTCTCAGCCACCCACCGGGAACCAGTATAGGTCCTGAACCAAAATTTTGGACTTGCGTACAGCTCACAAAAACGAGTTGAAATATGGAGCTCAGGGGCACAGCAATTCACAAACTGGCAGAGTAATAAAGGAAAGCTATCGTCCAAAAATCTGTTGACGGAAGGCAATGAGGCGGACTTGAAAGCGAGGCAGAATAGCAGGAAACAGATTTCAAGAGGTACGTTGGAATCGCCTTTAAAGCACAGGAAGAGGGGCACAACTTCGTCAATGACGCACTTGGCCAAAAAGGGCGTATGCGTTTTCTCCGGAATATATTCAGGAGAAAACGCATACGCCCTTTTTGGCCAAGCAAGCAAGCGGGCAATGCAAATCTGCACTACAAAGAAGTATCACTTCCCACCGGTCAAAAGGGACATCAACAAAATGTGTAAAACCAGAAAGGCAAGACAGGCTCTGGAGAACAGGGAGCCTTGTTATGCTGATGGGCGGGATGTAAATTGCCAACTGCCTCACTGGAGGAGTGAATTGCGTTCCCTAAAACAAGTAAACAACAGAGCTACAGAGCCAAGGGCACTTCCAGTCTAGAGAATATACCTTGGGAAAACTGAAAATCAATAAGACAGAGCCACCCCCAAATTTAGGGCTGCACTGCTTACAAGAACCTCAACTTGGGAACACCTTAAATATCCCAATAAATATAAAAATGGATCAAAAAACTGTGGTATTTATGTACGGTGGAATATCCCTCAGCCATGAAATCAATGTCATAAGACCAGGAGCAGCAAAGTGAGTGGATTCAGGTACGATGATTCTAAGTGAAATAAGTCACACAGAAAAAGAAACTTATCATAACATATCACTTATGAAGATCCTGTAAACATGGCTACACATGAACTGAGTTAGGAAAGAGAACAGAGTCTCACATTTAGAAAACACTCTTATGCCTGCTTTAGGGGAAAGGAGAGGTGGGGTGATGCATAAAACCAGAGTTTGATATAAGCACAGGTACCATTTCTAAAACCAACTGTGGAATAGACAAGACCTACACCTTCCTCAGTGAAAGGGACTCAAAACCCCATATTTCCCACAGAGGAATAGATCTGACTAGTAAGAATCTTAAAACCTATGTATTGATAATTCTCTGTAAGGGAATCAAGTGTATCTAGACTGGCATAAACATGGCAGCGAGAATCAGCACAACCCCACTATAAAAAGGAATTTCAAAAACAAAACCAAAAAACAGTGAAATTCTTTACATTTCCTTCAGGGTCTCTGATGAAACCTGGAATGACCCTATCTACAATGACAGCTGGATGTGGCATAAGGCTGGACACTTGGGACTGAGAGGTTTGGTGAGATTGGGTGAGCAAATGCAGACCCTTTATAGCAAAAATGCATGGCCCCCATTCCATGGGTCCCAACTCTCCATGTTGTAGGGAATATTACTACAGGTATAACATGTACGGGAAACCTAGAGAATGGACACACTGTGAATACAAAAGGTCTCTATAACTCAACGAGTAGTCCCTCTCCTGGTGCTCCGGTTTGACTTTCCAACTGCTTTACTATCAATCTCTCAACTTGGAGACACAACCCCTTTAACCTCCTAGTTCGCACATGTTGCCAATTTCGCAGAGGATGGAAGGGAAGAGGGAGAACCAATGAGCGAGTAGCTGTTAGGCATTTGGACGGGCACATGTCACTCTAATTTCCCGACAGGAAGAAGAATTTACCAGAGCGTCAGCCACCCACCATGAACCAGTATAGGTCCTGAACCAAAATTTTGGACTTGCGTACAGCTGACAAAAAACGAGTTGAAAAATGGAGCTCAGGTGCACAGCTATTCACAAACTGGCAGGGTAATAAAGGACAACTATGGTCCAAAAATCTGTTGAGTGAAGGCAACGAGGCAGACTTGAAAGCGAGGCAGAATAGCAGGAAACAGATTTCACGAGGTACGTTGGAATCGCCTTTAATGACAGGAAGAGGGGCACAACTTCGACAATGATGCACTTGGCCAAAAAGGGCGTATGCGTTTTCTCCTGAATATATTCAGGAGAAAACGCATACGCCCTTTTTGGCCAAGCAAGCAAGCGGGCAATGCAAATCTGCACTACAAAGAAGTATCACTTCCCACCGGTCATAAGGGACATCCACAAAATGTGTAAAAACCAGAAAGGCAAGTCAGGCCCTGGAGAACAGGGAGCCTTGTTATGCTGATGGGCGGGATGTAAATTGCCAACTGCCTCACTGGAGGAATGCATTGCGTTCCCTAAAACAAGTAAACAACAGAGCTACAGAGCGAAGGGCACTTCCAGTCTAGGGAATACACCTTGGGAAAACTGAATATCAATAAGACAGAGCCACCCCCAAATTTAGGGCTGCACTGCTTACAAGAACCTCAACGTGGGTACACCTTAAATATCCCAGGAAATATAAAAATGGTTCCAAAAATTGTGGTACTTCTGTTCGATGGAATATCCCACAGCCATGAAATCAATGTCATAAGACCAGGAGCGGCAAAGTGAGTGGATTCAGGTACGATGATTCTAAGTGAAATAAGTCACACAGAAAAAGAAACTTATCATAAGATATCACTTATGAAGATCCTGTAAACATGGCTACACATGAAGTGAGTTAGGAAAGAGAACAGAGTCTCACATTAAAAAACACGCTTATGCCTGCTTAAGGGGGAAGGAGAGGTGGGGTGATGCATAAAACCAGAGTTTGACATAAGCAAAGGTACCATTTCTAAAACCAACTTTGGAATAGACAACACCTACACCTTCCTCAGAGAAAGGGACTCAAAACCCCATATTTTCCGCAGAGGAATAGATCAGACTAGTAAGAAACTTAAAACCTATGTATTGATATGTCTACGTAAGGGAATCAAGTGTGTCTAGACTGGCATAAACATGGCAGCGAGAATCAGCGCAAACCCAGTATAAAAAGGAATTTCAAAAACAAAACCAAAAAACAGGGAAATTGTTTACAATTCCTTCAGGGTCTCTGATAAAACCTGGAATGACCCTATCTACAATGACACCTGGATGTGGCATAAGTCTAGACACTTGGGACTGAGAGGGTTGGTGAGATTGGGTGAGCAAATGCAGACAATTTAAAGCAAAAATGCATGGCCCCCACTCCACGGGTCCCAACTCTCCATGTTGAAGGGAATATTACTACAGCTATAACATGTACAGGAAACCTAGAGAATGGACACACTGTGAATACAAAAGGTTTCTAAAATTCAACGAGTAGTCCCTCTCCTGGTGCTCCGGTTTGACTTTCCAACTGCTTTACTATCAATCTCCCAACTTGGAGAGACAACCCCTTTAACACCCTGGTTCGCACAGGTTGCCAATTTGGCAGAGGATGGAAGGGAAGAGGGAGATCCAATGAGAGAGTAGCTGTTAGGCATTTGGACGGGCACATGTCACTCTAATTTCAAGGAAGGAAGAAGATTTAACCAGAGTCTCAGCCTCCCACCGGGAACCAGTATAGGTCCTGAACCAAAATTTTGGACTTGCGTACAGCTCACAAAAAACGAGTTGAAAAATGGAGCTCAGGGGCACAGCAATTCACAAACTGGCAGAGTAATAAAAAGCAACTATCGTCCAAAAACCTTTTGACAGAAGGCAACGAGGCGGACTTGAAAGCGAGGCAGAATAGCAGGAAACAGATTTCAAGAGGTATGTTGGAATCGCCTTTAAAGCACAGGAACAGGGGCACTACTTCGACAATGACGCACTTGGCCAAAAACGGCGTATGCGTTTTATCCTGAATATATTCAGGAGAAAACGCATACGCCCTTTTTGGCCAAGCAAGCAAGCGGGCAATGCAAATCTGCACTACAAAGAAGTATCACTTCCCACCGGTCAAAAGGGACAACCACAAAATGTGTAAAAACGAGAAAGGTAAGACAGGCCCTGGAGAACAGGGAGCCTTGTTATGCTGATGGGTGGGATGTAAATTGCCAACTGCCTCACTGGAGGAGTGCATTGCATTCCCTAAAACAACTAAACAACAGAGCTACAGACTCAAGGGCATATCCAGTCTAGGGAATATACCTTGGGAAAAATGAAAACCAATAAGACAGAGCCACCCCCAAATTTAGGGCTGCACTGCTTACAAGAACCTCAACTTGGGTACACCTTAAATATCCCAGGAAATATAAAAAATGGTTACAAAAACTGTGGTATTTATGTACGATGGAATATCCCTCAGCCATGAAATCAATGTCATAAGACCAGGAGCAGCAAAGTGAGTGGATTCAGGTACGATGATTCTAAGTGAAATAAGTCACACAGAAAAAGAAACATATCATAAGATATCACTTATGAAGATCCTGTAAACATGGCTACACATGAAATGAGTTAGGAAATAGAACAGTGTCTCACATTTAGAAAACACTCTTATGCCTGCTTAAGGAGAAAGGAGAGGTGGGGTGATGCATAAAACCAGAGTTTGATATAAGCACAGGTACCGTTTGTAAAACCAACTGTGGAATAGACAAGACTTACACCTTCCTCTGTGAAAGGGACACAAAACGACATATTTCCCGCAGAGGAATAGATCTGACTAGTAACAATCCTAAAACTTATGTAGTGATATGTCTCCGTAAGGGAATCAAGTGTGTAGACTGGCTTAAACATGACAGCGAGAATCAGCTCAAACCCAGTATAAAAAGGAATTTCAAAAACAAAACCAAAAAACAGGGAAATTCTTTACATTTCCTTCAGGGTCTCTGATGAAACCTGGAATGACCCTATCTACAATGACAGCTGGATGTGGCATAAGGCTGGACACTTGGGACTGAGAGGATTGGTGAGATTGGGTGAGCAAATGCAGACACTTTAAAGCAAAAATGCATGGCCCCCACTCCACGGGTCCCAACTCTCCATGTTGAAGGGAATATTACTACAGCTATAACATGTACGGGAAACCTAGAGAATGGACACATTGTGAATACAAAAGGTTTCTAAAGCTCAACGAGTAGTCCCTCTCCTCGTGCTCCGGTTTGAATTTCCAACTGCTTTACTGTCAATCTCCCAACTTGGAGAGACAACCCCTTTAACACCCTGGTTCGCACAGGTTGCCAATTTGGCAGAGGATGGAATGGAACAGGGAGATCCAATGAGAGAGTAGCTGTTAGGAATTTGGACGGGCACATGTCACTCTAATTTCCCGGAAGGAAGAAGATTTAACCAGTGTCTCAGCCTCCCACCGGGAACCAGTATAGGTCCTGAACCAAAATTTTGGACTTGCGTACAGCTCACAAAAAACGAGTTGAAAAATGGAGCTCAGGGGCACAGCAATTCACAAACTGGCAGAGTAATAAAGGACAACTATCGTCCAAAAATCTGTTGACAGAATGCAACGAGGCGGACTTGAAAGCGAGGCAGAATAGCAGGAAACAGATTTCAAGAGGTACGTTGGAATCGCCTTTAAAGCACAGGAAGAGGGGCACTACTTCAACAATGACGCACTTGGCCAAAAAGGGCGTATGCGTTTTCTCCGGAATATATTCAGGAGAAAACGCATACACCCTTTTTGGCCAAGCAAGCAAGCGGGCAATGCAAATCTGCACTACAAAGAAGTATCACTTCCCACCGGTCAAAAGGGACATCCACAAATGTGTAAAAACTAGAAAGGCAAGACAGGCCCTGGAGAACAGGTAGCCTTTTTATGCTGATGGGCGGGATGTAAATTGCCAACTGCCTCACTGGAGGAGTGCATTGCGTTCCCTAAAACAAGTAAACAACAGAGCTACAGAGCCAAGGGCACTTCCAGTCTAGGGAATATTCCTTGGGAAACCTGAAAATCAATGACAGAGACACCCCCAAATTTAGGGCTGCACTGCTTACAAGAACCTCAACTTGGGTACACCTTAAATATCCCAGGAAATATAAATATGGTTCAAAAATTTGTGATACTTATGTAAGATGGAATATCCCTCAGCCATGAAATCAATGTCATAAGACCAGGAGAAGCAAAGTGAGTGTATTCAGGTACAATGATTCTAAGTGAAGTCACACAGAAAAAGAAACTTATCATAAGATATCACTTATGAAGATCCTGTAAACATGGCTACAAATGAACTGAGTTAGGAAAGAGAATAGAGTCTCACAGTTAGAAAACACTCTTATGCCTGCTTAAGGGGGAAGGAGAAGTGGGGTGATGCATAAAACCAGAGATTGATATAAGCACAGGTACCATTTATAAAACCAACTTTGGAATAGACAAGACCTACACCTTCCTCAGTGAAAGGGACTCAAAATCCCATATTTCCCGCAGAGGAATAGATCTGACTAGTAAGAATCTTAAAACCTATGTATTGATATGTCTCCGTAAGGGAATCAAGTGTTCCTAGACTGGCATAAACATGGCAGCAAGAATCAGCTCAAACCCACTATAAAAAGGAATTTCAAAAACAAAACCCGAAAACAGGGCAATTCTTTACATTTCCTACAGGGTCTCTGATGAAACCTGGAATGACCCTATCTACAATGGCAGCTGGATGTGGTATAATGCTGGACACTTGGGACTGAGAGGATTGGTGAGATTGGGTGAGCAAATGCAGACCCTTTAAAGCAAAAATGCATGGCCCCCATTCCATGGGTCCCAACTCACCATGTTGAAGGGAATATTACTACAGATATAACATGTATGAGAAACCTAGTGAATGGAAACACTGTGAATACAATAGGTTTCTAAAACTCAACGAATAGTCCCTCTCCTTGTGCTCCGGTTTGACTTTCCAACTGCTTTACTATCAATCTCCCAACTTGGAGAGACAACCCCTTTAACACCCTGGTTCACACAGGTTGCCAATTTGGCAGAGGATGGAAGGGAAGAGGGAGAACCAATGAGAGAGTAGATGTTAGGCATTTGGACGGGCACATGTCACTCTAATTTCCCGGCGGGAAGAAGAATTAACCAGGGTCTCAGCCACCCACCGGGAACCAGTATAGGTCCTGAACCAAAATTTTGGACTTGCGTACAGCTCACAAATACGAGTTGAAAAATGGAGCTCAGGGACACAGAAATTCACAAACTGGCAGAGTAATAAAGGACAACTATCGTCCAAAAATCTGTTGAGGGAAGGCATCGAGGCGGACTTGAATGCGAGGCATAATAGCAGGAAATAGATTTCAAGAGGTACGTTGGAATCGCCTTTAAAGCACAGGAAGTGGGGCACAACTTCGACAATGACGCACGTGGTCAAAAAGGGCGTACGCCTTTTCTCCTATATATATTCCTGAATATGTTCAGGAGAAAACGCATACGCCCTTTTTGGCCAAGCAAGCAAGCGGGCAATGCAAATCTGCACTACAAAGAAGTATCACTTCCCACCGGTCAAAAGGGACATCCACAAAATGTGTAAAAACCAGAAAGGCAAGACAGGCCCTGGAGAACAGGGAGCCTTGTTATGCTGATGGGTGGGATGTAAATTGCCAACTGCCTCACTGGATTAGTGCATTGCGTTCCCTAAAACAATAAACAACAGAGCTACAGAGACAAGCGCACTTCCAGTCTAGGGAATATACCTTGGGAAAACTGAAAATCAATAAGACAGAGCCACCACCAAATTTAGGGCGGCACTGCTTACAAGAACCTCAACTTGGGTACACCTTAAGTATCCCAGGAAATATAAAATTGGTTCAAAAAACTGTGGTATTTATGTACGGTGGAATATCCCTCAGCCATGAAATCAATGTCATAAGAACAGGAGCAGCAAAGTGAGTGGATTCAGGTACGGTGATTCTAAGTGAAATAAGTCACACAGAAAAAGAAACTTATCATAAGATATCACTTATGAAGATCCTGTAAACATGGCTACACATGAACTGAGTTAAGAAAGAGAACAGAGTCTCACATTTAGAAAACACTGTTATGCCTGCTTAAGGGGGGAGGAGAGGTGGGGTGATGCATAACACCAGAGTTTAATATAAGCACAGGTACAAATTCTATAACCAACTGTGGAATAGACAAGACCTACACCTTCCTCAGTGAAAGGGACTCAAAACCACATATTTCCCGCAGAGGAATAGATCTGACTAGAAACAATCCTAAAACCTGTGTATTGCTATGTCTCCGTAAGGGAATTAAGTGTGTAGACTGGCATAAACATGTCAGCGAGAATCAGCTCAAACCCACTATAAAAAGGAATTTCAATAACAAAACAAAAAAACAGGGAAATTCTTTACAATTCCTTCAGGGTCTCTGATGAAACCTGGAATGGCCCTATCTACAATGACAGCTGGATGTGACATAAGGCTGGACACTTGGGACTGAGAGGATTGGTGAGATTGGGTGAGCAAATGCAGACCATTTAAAGCAAAATGCATGGCCCCCATATCATGGGTCCCAACTCTCCATGTTGAAGGGAATATTACTACAGCTATAACATGCACGGGAAACCTAGAGAATGGACACACTGTGAATACAAAAGCTTTCTAAAACTCAACGAGTAGTCCCTCTCCTGGTGCTCCGGTTTGACTTTCCTACTGCTTTACTATCAATCTCCCAACTTTGAGAGACAACACCTTTAACCTCCTGGTTCGCACAGGTTGCCAATTTGGCAGAGGATGGAAGGGAAGAGGGAGAACCAATGAGAGAGTAGCTGTTAGGCATTTGGACGGGCACATGTCACTCTAATTTCCTGGCAGCAAGAAGAATTAACCAAAGTCTCAGAAACCCACCGGGAACCAGTATAGATCCTGAACCAAAATTTTGGACTTGCGTACAGCTCACAAAAAACGAGTTGAAAAATTGAGCTCACCAGCACAGCAATTCACAAACTGGCAGAGTAATAAAGGACAACTATCGTCCAAAAATCTGTTGAGGGAAGGCAACGAGGCAGACTTGAAAGCGAGGCAGAATAGCAGGAAACAGATTTCAAGAGGTACGTTGGAATCGCCTTTAAAGCATAGGAAGAGGGGCACAACTCGACAATGACGCACTTGGCAAAAAGGGCATTAGCGTTTTCTCCTGAATATATTCAGAGAAAACGCATACGCCCTTTTTGGGCATGCAAGCAAGCGGGCAATGCAAATCTGCACTACAAAGAAGTATCACTTCCCACCGGTCAAAAGGGACATCCACAAAATGTGTAAAAACCAGAAAGGCAAGAAAGGCCGTGGAGAAGAGGGAGCTTTGTTATGCTGATGGGCGGGATGTAAATTGCCAACTGCCTCACTGGAGGAGTGCATTGCATTCCCTAAAAGAAGTAAACAACAGAGCTACAGAGCCAAGGGCACTTCCATTCTAGGGAATATACCTTGGGAAACCTGAAAATCAATAAGACAGAGCCACCCCAAAATTTATGGCTGCACTGCTTAGAAGAACCTCAATTTGGGTACACCATAAATATCCCAGGAAATATAAAAATGGTTCAAAAAATTGTGGTACTTATGTACGATGGAATATCCCTCAGCCAGGAAATCAATGTCAAAAGACCAGGAGCAGCAAAGTGAGTGGATTCAGGTACGATGATTCTAAGTGAAATAAGTCACACAGAAAAACAAATTTATCATAAGATATCACTTATGAAGATCCCGTAAACATGGCTACACATGAACTGAGTTAGGAAAGGGTACAGAGTCTCACATTTAGAAAACACTCTTATGCCTCCTTAAGGGGGTAGGAGAGGCGGGGTGATGCCTAAAACCAAAGTTTGACATAAGCACAGGTACCATTTCTAAAACCAACTTTGGAATAGGCAAGACCTACACCTTCCACAGTGAAAGGGACTCAAAACCCCATATTTCCCGCCGAGGAATAGATCTGACTAGTAAGAAACTTAAAACCTATGTATTGATATGTCTCTGTAAGGGAATCAAGTGTGTCTAGACTGGCATAAACATGGCAGCGAGAATCAGCTCAAACCCACTATAAAAAGGAATTTCAAAAACAAAACCAAAAAACAGGGAAATTCTTTACAATTCCTTCAGGGTCTCTGATGAAACCTGGAATGACCCTATCTACAATGACAGCTGGAGGTGGTATAAGGCTGGACACTTGGGAATGAGAGGATTGGTGAGATTGGGTGAGCAAATGCAGACCCTTTAAAGCAAAAATGCATGGCCCCCATTCCATGGGTCCCAACTCTCCAGGTTGGAGGGAATATTACTAGAGATTTAACATGTACGGTAAACCTAGAGAATGGACACACTGTGAATACAACAGGTTTCTAAAACTCAACGAATAGTCCCTCTCCTGTTGCTCCGGTTTGACTTTCCAACTGCTTTACTATCAATCTCCCAAATTGGAGAGACAGCCCCTTTAACCTCCTGGTTCGCACAGGTTGCCACATTTGCACAGGATGGAAGGGAATAGGGAGAACCAATTAGAGAGTAGCTGTTAGGCATTTGGAAGGGCACATGTCACTCTAATTTCCCGGCAGGAAGAAGAATTTACCAAAGTCTCAGCCACCCACCGGGAACCAGTATACGTCCTGAACCAAAATTTTGGACTTGCGTACAGCTCACAAAAAAAGAGTTGAAAAATGGAGCTCAGGGGCACAGCAATTCACAAACTAGGAGAGTAATAAAGGACAACTATCGTCCAAAAATCTGTTGAGGGACGGCAATGAGGCGGACATGAAAGCGAGGCAGAATAGCAGGAAACAGATTTCAAGAGGTACGTTGGAATAGCCTTTAAAGCACAGGAAGAGGGGTACAACATCGACAATGAAGCACTTGGCCAAAAAGCGCGTATGTGTTTTCTCCTGAATATATTCAGGAGAAAACGCATACGCCCTTTTTTGCCAAGCAAGCAAGCGGGCAATGCCAATCTGCAATACAAAGAAGTATCACTTCCCACCGGTCAAAAGGGACATCCAAAAATGTGTAAAACCAGAAAGGCAAGAGAGGCCCTGGAGAACAGGGAGCCTTTTTATGCAGATGGGCGGGATGTAAATTGCCAACTGCCTCACTGGAGGAGTGCATTGTGTTTCCTAAAACAAGTAAACAACAGAGCTACAGAGCCAAGGGCACTTCCAGTCTAGGGAATATACCTTGGGAAAACTGAAAATCAATAAGACAGAGCCACCCCCAAATTTAGGGCTGCACTGCTTACAAGAACCTCAACTTGGGTACACCTTAAATATCCCAGGAAATATAAAAATGGTTCAGAAAACGGTGGTATTTATGTACGATGGAATATCCCTCAGCCATGAAATCAATGTCATAAGACCAGGAGCAGCAAATTGAGTGGATTGAGGTACGATGATTCTAAGTGAAATAAGTCACACAGAAAAAGAAACTTATCATAAGATATCACTTATGAAGATCCTGTAAACATGGCTACACATGAACAGAGTTAGGAAAGAGAACAGAGTCTCACATTAAGAAAACACTCTTATTCCTCCTTAAGGGGGAAGGAGAGGTGGGGTGATGCCTAAAACCAGAGTTTGACATAAGCCCATGTACCATTTCTAAAACCAACTGTGGAATAGACAAGACCTACACCTTCCTCAATTAAAGGGACTCAAAACACCATATTTCCCACAGAGGAATAGATCTGACTAGTAACAATCCTAAAACTTATGTATTGATATGTCTCCGTAAGGGAATCAAGTGTGTAGGCTGGCATAAACATGGCAGCGAGAATCAGCTCAAACCCACTATAAAAAGGAATTTCACAAACAAAAGCAAAAAACAGGGAAATTCTTTACATTTCCTTCAGGGTCTCTGATGAAACCTGGAATGACCCAATCTACAATGACAGCTGGATGTGGCATAAGGCTGCACACTTGGGAATGAGAGGATTGGTGAGATTGGGTGAGCAAATGCAGACCATTTAAAGCAAAAATGCATGGCCCCCATTCCATGGGTCCCAACTGTCCATGTTGAAGGGAATATTACTACAGCTATAATATGTACGGGAAACCTAGAGAATGGACACACTGTGAATAAAAAAGTTTTCTAAAACTCAACGAGTAGTCCCTCTCCTGGTGCTGTGATTTTTCTTTCCAACTGCTTTACTATCAATCTCCCAACTTGGAGAGACAAACCCTTTAACCTCCTGGTTCGCACAGGTTGCCACATTTGCACAGGATGGAAGGGAATAGGGAGAACCAATTAGAGAGTAGCTGTTAGGCATTTGGAAGGGCACATGTCACTCTAATTTCCCGGCAGGAAGAAGAATTTACCAAAGTCTCAGCCACCCACCGGGAACCAGTATACGTCCTGAACCAAAATTTTGGACTTGCGTACAGCTCACAAAAAAAGAGTTGAAAAATGGAGCTCAGGGGCACAGCAATTCACAAACTAGGAGAGTAATAAAGGACAACTATCGTCCAAAAATCTGTTGAGGGACGGCAATGAGGCGGACATGAAAGCGAGGCA
Source organism: Mesoplodon bidens (assembly GCF_964165515.1). Taxonomy (NCBI): domain Eukaryota; kingdom Metazoa; phylum Chordata; class Mammalia; order Artiodactyla; family Ziphiidae; genus Mesoplodon; species Mesoplodon bidens. Next base: position 3,438,671 of record NW_027671488.1, on the reverse strand, counting down.
GAATAGCAGGAAACAGATTTCAAGAGGTACGTTGGAATAGCCTTTAAAGCACAGGAAGAGGGGTACAACATCGACAATGAAGCACTTGGCCAAAAAGCGCGTATGTGTTTTCTCCTGAATATATTCAGGAGAAAACGCATACGCCCTTTTTTGCCAAGCAAGCAAGCGGGCAATGCCAATCTGCAATACAAAGAAGTATCACTTCCCACCGGTCAAAAGGGACATCCAAAAATGTGTAAAACCAGAAAGGCAAGAGAGGCCCTGGAGAACAGGGAGCCTTTTTATGCAGATGGGCGGGATGTAAATTGCCAACTGCCTCACTGGAGGAGTGCATTGTGTTTCCTAAAACAAGTAAACAACAGAGCTACAGAGCCAAGGGCACTTCCAGTCTAGGGAATATACCTTGGGAAAACTGAAAATCAATAAGACAGAGCCACCCCCAAATTTAGGGCTGCACTGCTTACAAGAACCTCAACTTGGTACACCTTAAATATCCCAGGAAATATAAAAATGGTTCAGAAAACGGTGGTATTTATGTACGATGGAATATCCCTCAGCCATGAAATCAATGTCATAAGACCAGGAGCAGCAAATTGAGTGGATTGAGGTACGATGATTCTAAGTGAAATAAGTCACACAGAAAAAGAAACTTATCATAAGATATCACTTATGAAGATCCTGTAAACATGGCTACACATGAACAGAGTTAGGAAAGAGAACAGAGTCTCACATTAAGAAAACACTCTTATTCCTCCTTAAGGGGGAAGGAGAGGTGGGGTGATGCCTAAAACCAGAGTTTGACATAAGCCCATGTACCATTTCTAAAACCAACTGTGGAATAGACAAGACCTACACCTTCCTCAATTAAAGGGACTCAAAACACCATATTTCCCACAGAGGAATAGATCTGACTAGTAACAATCCTAAAACTTATGTATTGATATGTCTCCGTAAGGGAATCAAGTGTGTAGGCTGGCATAAACATGGCAGCGAGAATCAGCTCAAACCCACTATAAAAAGGAATTTCACAAACAAAAGCAAAAAACAGGGAAATTCTTTACATTTCCTTCAGGGTCTCTGATGAAACCTGGAATGACCCAATCTACAATGACAGCTGGATGTGGCATAAGGCTGCACACTTGGGACTGAGAGGATTGGTGAGATTGGGTGAGCAAATGCAGACCATTTAAAGCAAAAATGCATGGCCCCCATTCCATGGGTCCCAACTGTCCATGTTGAAGGGAATATTACTACAGCTATAATATGTACGGGAAACCTAGAGAATGGACACACTGTGAATAAAAAAGTTTTCTAAAACTCAACGAGTAGTCCCTCTCCTGGTGCTGTGATTTTTCTTTCCAACTGCTTTACTATCAATCTCCCAACTTGGAGAGACAAACCCTTTAACCTCCTGGTTCGCACAGGTTGCCAATTTGCAAGAGGATGGAAGGGAAGAGGGAGAACCAATGAGAGAGTAGCTGTTAGGCATTTGGACGGGCACATGTCACTCTAATTTCCCGGCAGGAAGAAGAATTAACCAAAGTCTCAGCCACCCACCGGGAACCAGTATAGGTCCAGAACCAAAATTTTGGACTTGCGTACAGCTCACAAATACGAGTTGAAAAATGGAGCTCAGGGGCACAGCTATTCACAAACTTGCAGAGTAATAAATGACCACTATGGTCCGAAAATCGGTTGAGGGAAGGCAATGCGGCGGACTTGAATGCGAGGCAGAATAGCAGGAAACAGATTTCAAGAGGTACGTTGGAATCGCCTTTAAAGCATAGGAAGAGGGGCACAACTTCGACAATGACGCACTTGGCTAAAAAGGGCGTATGCGTTTTCTCCTGAATATATTCAGGAGAAAATGCATACGCCCTTTTTGGCCAAGCAAGAAAGCGGGCAATGCAAATCTGCACGATAAAGAAGTATCACTTTCTACAAGTCAGAAGGGACATCCAAAAAATGTGTTAAAACCAGAAAGGCAAGAAAGGCCCTGGAGAACAGGGAGCCATTTTATGCTGTTGCGTGGGATGTAAATTGCCAACTGCCTCACTGGAGGAGTGCATTGCGTTCCCTAAAACATGTAAACAACAGAGCTACAGAGCCAAGGGCACTTCCAGTCTTGGGAATATACCTTGGGAAACCTGAAAATCAATAAGACACTGCCACCCCAAATTTAGGGCTGCACTGCTTATAAGAACCTCAACTTGGGTACACCTTAAATATCCCAGGAAATATAAAAATGGTTCAAAATATTGTGGTAGTTATGTACGATGGAATATGCCTCAGCCATGAAATCAATGCCATAAGACCAGGAGCAGCAAAGTGAGTGGACTCAGGTACGATGATTCTAAGTGAAGTCACACAGAAAAAGAAACTTATCATAAGATATCACTTATGAAGTTACTGTAAACATGGCTACACATGAACTGAGTTAAGAAAGAGAACAGAGTCTCACATTTAGAAAACACTCTTATGCCTGCTTAAGGAGAAAGGAGAGGTGGGGTGATGCATAAAACCCGAGTTTGATATAAGTACAGGTACCATTTCTAAAACCATCTGTGGAATAGACAAGACCTACAACTTCCTCAGTGAAAGGGAATCAAAACCCCATATTTCCCGCAGAGGAATAGATCTGACTAGTAAGAATCTTAAAACCTATGTATTGATATGTCTCTGTAAGGGAATCAAGTGTGTCTAGACTGGCATAAACATGGCATCGAGAATCAGCTCAAACCCACTATAAAAGGGAATTTCAAAAACAAAACCAAAAAACAGGGAAATTCTATACAATTCCTTCAGGGTCTCTGATGAAACCTGGAATGACCCTATCTACAATGAGAGCTGGATGTGGCATAAGGCTGGACACTTGGGACTGAGAGGATTGGTGAGATTGCGTGAGCAAATTCAGACCCTTTAAAGCAAAAATGCATGGACCCCATTCCATGGGTCCCAACTCTCCATGTTGAAGGGAATATTGCTACAGCTATAACATGTACGGGAAACCTAGAGAATGCACACACTGAATACAAAAGGTTTATAAAACTCAAAGAGTAGTCCCTCTCCTGGTGCTCTGGTTTGACTTTCCTACTGCTTTACTATCAATCTCCCAACTTGGAGAGACAGCCCCTTTAAACTCCTGGTTCGCACAGGTTGCCAATTTGGCAGAGGATGTAAGGGAAGAGGGAGAACCAATGAGAGAGTAGTTGTTAGGCATTTGGACGGGCACATGTCACTCTAATTTCCCGGCAGGAAGAAGAATTAACCGAAGTCTCAGCCACCCACCGGGAACCAGTATAGGTCCTGAACCAAAATTTTGGACTTGCGTACAGCTCACAAAAAAGGAGTTGAAAAATGGAGCTCAGGGGCACAGCAATTCACAAACTGGCAGTGTAATAAAGGACAACTATCGTCCAAAAATCTGTTGAGGGAAGGCAACGAGGCAGACTTGAAAGTGAGGCAGAATAGCAGGAAACAGATTTCAAGAGGTACGTTGGAATCGCCTTTAAAGCATAGGAAGTGGGGCACACCTTCGACAATGAGGCACTTGGCCCAAAAGTGTGTATGCGTATTCTCCTGAATACGCATACGCCCTTTTTGGCCAAGCAAGCAAGCGGGCAATGCAAATCTGCACTACAAAGAAGTATCACTTCCCACCATTCAAAAGGGACATCCACAAAATGTGTAAAAACCAGAAAGGCAATACAGGCCCTGGAGAACAGGGAGCCTTGTTATGCTGATGGGCGGGATGTAAATTGCCAACTCCCTCACTGGAGGGGTGAATTGCGTTCCCTAAAAGAAGTAAACAATAGAGCTACAGAGCCAAGGGCACTTCCAGTCTAGGGAATATACCTTGGGAAAACTGAAAATCAGTAAGACAGAGCCACCCCCATATTTAGGGCTGCACTGCTTACAAGAACCTCAACTTGGGTACAACTTAAATATCCCAGAAAATATAAAAATGGTTCAAAAAATTGTGGTACTTACATACGATGGAATATCCCTCAGCCATGAAATCAATGTCATAAAACCTGGAGAAGCAAAGTGAGTGGATTCAGGTACGATGATTCTAAGTGAAATAAGTCAAACAGAAAAAGAAACTTATCATAAGATATCACTTATGAAGATCCTGTAAACATGGCTACACATGAAATGAGTTAGGAAAGAGAACAGAGTCTCACATTTAGAAAACAGTCTTATGCCTGTTTAAGGGGGAAGGAGAGGTGGCGTGATGCATAAAACCAGAGTTTGATATAAGCACAGGTACCGTTTCTAAAACCAACTGTGGAATAGGCAGGACCTACACCTTCTTCAGTGAAAGGGACTCAAAACATCATATTTCCCGCAGAGGAATAGATCTGACTAGTAAGAATCTTAAAACCTATGTATTGATATTTCTCTGTAAGGGAATCAAGTGTGTCTAGACTGGCATAAACATGGCAGCGAGAATCATCTCAAACCCACTATAAAAGGGAATTTCAAAAACAAAAACAAAAAACAGGGAAATTCTTTACATTTCCTTCAGGGTCTCTGATGAAACCTGGAATTACACTATATACAATGACAGCTGGATGTGGCATAAGGCTGGACACTTGGGACTGAGAGGATTGGTGAGATTGGGTGAGCAAATGCAGACCCTTTAAAGCAAAAATGCATGGCCCCCATTCCATGCGTCCCAACTCTCCATGTTGAAGGTAATATTACTACAGCTATAACATGTACGGGAAACCTAGAGAATGGACACTCTGTGAAAACAAAAGGTTTCTAAACTCAACGAATAGTCCCTCTCCTGGTGCTCCGCTTTGACTTTCCAACTGCTTTACTATCAATCTCCCAAATTGTGAGACAACCCGTTTAACCTCATGGTTCACACAGGTTGCCAATTTGGCAGAGAATGGAAGGGAAGAGGGAGAACCAATGAGAGAGTAGCTGTTAGGCATTTGGACGGGCACATGTCACTCTAATTTCCCGGAAGGAAGAAGAATTAACCAGAGTCTCAGCCACCCACCGGTGACCAGTATAGGTCCTGAACCAAAATTTTGGACTTGCGTACAGCTCACAAAAAACGAGTTGAAAAATGGAGCTCAGGGGCACAGCAATTCACAAACTGGCAGAGTAATAAAGGACAACTATCGTCCAAAAATCTGTTGAGGGAAGGCAACGAGGCAGACTTGAAAGCGAGGCGGAATAGCAGGAAACAGATTTCAAGAGGTACGTTGGAATCGCCTTTTAAGCACAGGAAGAGGGGCAGAACTTCGACAATGATGCACTTGTCCAAAAAGGGCGTATGCGTTTTCTCCTGAATATATTCATGAGAAAACGCATACGCCCTTTTTGGCCAAGCATGCAAGCGGGCAATAGCAATCTGCACTACAAAGAAGTATCACTTCCCACCGGTCAAAAGGGACATCCACAAAATGTGTAAAAACCAGAAAGGCAAGACCGGCCGTGGAGAACAGGGAGCCTTGTTATGCTGACGGGCGGGATGTAAATTGCCAACTGCCTCACTGGAGGAGTGCATTGCGTTCCCTAAAACAAGTAAACAACAGAGCTACAGAGCCAAGGGCACTTCCAGTCTAGGGAATATACCTTGGGAAAACTGAAAATCAATAAGACAGAGCCACCCTCAAATTTAGGGCTGCACTGCTTACAAGAACCTGAACTTGGGTACATCTTAAATATCCCAGGAAATATAAAAATGATTACAAAAAATGTGGTATTTATGTACGATGGAATATCCCTCAGTCATGAAATCAATGTCATAAGACCAGGAGCAGCAAAGTGAGTGGATTCAGGTACGATGATTCTAAGTGAAATAAGTCACACAGAAAAAGAAACTTATCATAAGATATCTCTTATGAAGATCCTGTAAACATGGCTACACATGAACTGAGTTAGGAAAGAGAACAGCGTCTCACATTTAGAAAACACTCTTATGCCTGCTTAAGGGGAAATGAGAGGTGGGGTGATGCATAAAACCAGAGTTTGATATAAGCACAGGTACCATTTCTATAACCAACTGTGGAATAGACAAGACGTACACCTTCCTCAGTGAAAGGGACTCAAAACCCCATATTTCCCACAGAGGAATAGATCTGACTAGTAAGAATCTTAAAACCTATGTATTGATATGTCTCTGTAAGGGAATCAAGTGTGTCTAGACTGGCATAAACATGGTAGCGAGAATCAGCTCAAACCCACTATAAAAAGGAATTTCAAAAACAAAACCAAAAAACAGGGAAATTCTTTACATTTCCTTCAGGATCTCTGATGAAACCTGGAATGACCCTATCTACAATGACAGCTGGATGTGGCATAAGGCTGGACACTTAGGACTGAGAGTTTTGGTGAGATTGGGTGAGCAAATGCAGATCATTTAAAGCAAAAATGCATGGCCCCCATTCCATGGGTCCCAACTCTCCATGTTGAAGGGAATATTACTACAGCTATAACATGTACGGGAAACCTAGAGAATGGACACACTGTGAATACAAAAGGTTTCTAAAACTCAACGAGTAGTCCCTCTCCTGGTGCTCAGGTTTGACTTTCCAACTGCTTTACTATCAATCTTCCAACTTGTGAGACAACCCGTTTAACCTCCTAGTTCGCACAGGTTGCCAATTTGGCAGAGGATGGAAGGGAAGAGGGAGAACCATTGAGACAGTAGCTGTTAGGCATTTGGACGGGCACATGTCACTCTAATTTCCCGGCAGGAAGAAAAATTAACCAGAGTCTCAGCCACCCACCGGGAACCAGTATAGGTCCTGAACCAAAATTTTGGACTTGCGTACAGCTCACAAAAAACGAGTTGAAAAATGGAGCTCAGGGGCACAGCAATTCACAAACTGGCAGAATAATAAAGGACAACTATCGTCCAAAAATCTGTTGAGGGAAGGCAACGAGGCGGACTTGAAAGCGAGGCAGAATAGCAGGAAACAGGTTTCAAGATGTACGTTGGAATCGCCTTTAAAGCACAGGAAGAGGGGCACAACTTCGACAATGATGCACTGGGCCAAAAAGGTCGTATGCGTTTTCTCCTGAATATATTCAGGAGAAAACGCATACGCCCTTTTTGGGCAAGCAAGCAAGCGGGCAATGGAAATCTGCACTACAAAGAAGTATCACTTCCCACAGGTCAAAAGGGACATCTACAAATGTGTAAAAACCAGAAAGGCAGGACTTCCGGGTAAGATGGCGGAAGAGTAAGACGCGGAGATCACCTTCCTCCCCACGGATACACCAGAAATACAGCTACACGTGGAACAACTCATAAAGAACACCTACTGAATGCTGGCAGAAGACCCCAGACCTCCCAAAAGGCAAGAAACTCCCCACATACCTGGGTAGGGCAAAGCGGAGAGATTCCCGCACAGAGGATCGGTGCCGAGCGGCACTCACCCGCCCGAGAGCCTTATCTGCTCGCCCTCCAGGGCGGGCAGCGCTGGAAGCTGAGGTTCGGGCTTCGGTCAGAGCGCAGGGAAAGGACTGGGGCTGGCGGCGAGAACTCAGCCTGAAGGGGTCTAATGTGCAACAGCTAGCCGGCAGGGAATCCGGGAAAACTCTGGAGCTGCCGAAGAGGCAAGAGACTTTTCCTTCCCTCTTGGTTTCCTGGTGCGCGAGGAGAGCGGATTAAGAGCGCTGCTTAAAGTGGCTCCACGGACGGGCGCGAGTCACGACTGAAAGCGCGGAGCCCTGTGACGGGCGTGGGACGCTTGGGCTGCTGCTGCCGCTGCCAAGAAGCCTGTGTGCGAGCGCAGGTCACTGTCCACACCGCCCTTCCGGGAGCCTGTGCAGCCCGCCAATGCTGGGGTCCCGGGATCCAGGGGCGGCTTCCCTGGGAGAACGCACGGCGCGCCTCGGGCTGGTGCAACGTCACGCCGACCTCTGCCGCTGCAGGCTCGCCCAGCACTCCGTGCCCCTCCCTCCTGCCCGGCCTGAGTGAGCCAGAGTCCCCGAAGAGGCTGCTCCTTTAACCCTGTCCTGTCTGAGCGAAGAACAGATGTCCTCCGGCGACCTACACGCAGAGGTGGGGCCAAATCCAAAGCTGAGACCCAGGAGCTGTGAGAACAAAGAAGAGAAAGGGAAACCTCTCCCAGCAGCCTCAGGAGCAGCGGATTAAAGCTCCACAATCAACTTGATGTACCCTGCATCTGTGGAATACATGAATGGACAACAAATCATCCCAAATTGAGGAGCCAGGAGTCAGTGCTGTGCCTCTGAGGTGGGAGAGCCAACTTCAGGACACTGGTCCACAAGAGACCTCCCAGCTCCACATAATATCAAACGGCGAAAATCTTCCAGAGATCTCCGTCTCAACACCAGCACCCAGCTTCACTCAACGACCGGCAAGCTACAGTGCTGGACACCCTATGCCAAACAACTAGCAAGACAGGAACACAATGCCACCCATTAGCAGAGAGGTGGCCTAAAATCATAAAGTCCTCAGAAACCCCAAAACACACCACCAGACGTGGACCTGCCCACCAGAAAGACAAGATCCAGCCTCATCCACCAGAACACAGGCACTAGTCCCCTCCACCAGGAAGCCTACACAACCCACTAAACCAACCTTAGCCACTGGGGACACACACCAAAAACAACGGGAACTACGAACCTGCAGCCTGCAAAAAGGAGACCCCAAACACAGTAACATATGCAAAATGAGAAGACAGAAAAACACACAGGAGGAGAAGGAGCAAGATAAAAACCCACCAGACCTAACAAATGAAGAGGTAATAGGCAGTCTACCTGAAAAAGAATTCAGAATAATGATGGTAAAGATGATCCAAGATTCTGTTTCCCAGATCCAAAATCTTGGAAATAGAATAGACAAAATGCAAGAAACAGTTAACAAGGACCTAGAAGAACTAAAGATGAATCAAGCATCGATTAAAAACACAATACATGAAATAAAAAATACTCTAGATGGGATCAATAGCAGAATAACTGAGGCAGAAGAACGGATAAGTGAGGTGGAAGATAAAATAGTGGAAATAACTGCTGCAGAGCAAAATAAAGAAAAAAGAATGAAAAGAACAGAGGACAGTCTCAGAGACCTCTGGGACAAAATTAAACGCACCAACATTCGAATTATAGGGGTTCCAGAAGAAGAAGAGAAAAAGAAAGGGACTGAGAAAATATTTGAAGGGATTATAATTGAAAACTTCCCTAATATGGGAAAGGAAGTAGTTAATCAAGTCCAGGAAGCACAGAGAGTCCCATACAGAATAAATCCAAGGAGAAATACGCCAAGACACATATTAATCAAACTGTCAAAAATTAAACACAAAGAAATCATATTAAAAGCAGCAAGGCAAAAACAACAAATAACACACAAGGGAATCCCCATCAGGATAACAGCTGATCTCTCAGCAGAAACTCTACAAGCCAGAAGGGAGTGGCAGGACATAATTAAAGTGATGAAGGAGAAAAACCTGCAACCAAGATTACTCTACCCAGCAAGGATCTCATTCAGATTTGATGGAGAAATTAAAACGTTTACAGACAAGCAAAAGCTGAGAGAGTTCAGCACCACCAAACCAGCTTTACAACAAATGCTAAAGGAACTTCTCTAGGCAAGAAACACAACAGAAGGAAAAGACCTACAATAACGAACACAAAACAATTAAGAAAATGGGAATAGGAACATACATATCGATAATTACCTTAAATGTAAATGGACTAAATGCTCCCACCAAAAGACACAGATTGGCTGAATGGATACAAAAACAAGACCCATATATATGCTGTCTACAAGAGACCCACTTCAGACCTAGAGACACATACAGACTGAAAGTAAGTGGATGGAAAAAGATATTCCATGCAAATGGAAACCAAAAGAAAGCTGGAGTAGCAATTCTCATATCAGACAAAATAGACTTTAAAATAAAGACTACTAGAAGAGACAAAGAAGGACACTACATAATGATCAAGGGATCGATCCAAGAAGAAGATATAACAATTGTAAATATTTATGCACCCAACATAGGAGCACCTCAATACATAAGGCAAATACTAACAGCCATAAAAGGAGAAATCGACAGTAACACAATCATAGTAGGGGACTTTAACACCCCACTTTCACCAATGGACAGATCTTCCAAAATGAAAATAAATAAGGAAACACAAGCTTTAAATGATACATTAAACAAGATGGACTTAATTGATATTTATAGGACATTCCATCCAAAAACAACAGAATACACATTTTTCTCAAGTGCTCATGGAACATTCTCCAGGATAGATCATATCTTGGGTCACAAATCAAGCCTTGGTAAATTTAAGAAAATTGAAATTGTATCAAGTGTCTTTTCTGACCACAATGCTATGAGACTAGATATCAATTACAGGAAAAGATGTGTAAAAAATACAAACACATGGAGGCTAAACAATACACTACTTAATAACGAAGTGATCACTGAAGAAATCAAAGAGGAAATTAAAAAATACCTAGAAACAAATGACAATGGAGACACGACGACCCAAAACCTATGGGATGCAGCAAAAGCAGTTCTAAGAGGGAACTTTATAGCAATACAATCCCACCTTAAGAAACAGGAAACATCTCGAATAAACAACCTAACCTTGCACCTAAAGCAATTAGAGAAAGAAGGACAAAAACACCCCAAAGTTAGCAGAAGGAAAGAAATCATAAAAATCAGATCAGAAATAAATGAAAAAGAAATGAAGGAAACGATAGCAAAGATCAATAAAACTAAAAGCTGGTTCTTTGAGAAGATAAACAAAATTGATGAACCATTAGCCAGACTCATCAAGAAAAGAAGGGAGAAGACTCAAATCAATAGAATTAGAAATGAAAAAGGAGAAGTAACAACTGACACTGCAGAAATACAAAAGATCATGAGAGATTACTACAAGCAACTCTATGCCCATAAAATGGACAACCTGGAAGAGATGGACAAATTCTTACAAATGCACAACCTGCCAAGACTGACACAGGAAGAAATAGAAAATATGAATAGACCAATCACAAGCACTGAAATTGAAACTGTGATTAAAAATCTTCCATCAAACAAAAGCCCAGGACCAGATGGCTTCACAGGCGAATTCTATCAAACATTTAGAGAAGAGCTAACACCCATCCTTCTCAAACTCTTCCAAACAATATCAGAGGAAGGAACACTCCCAAACTCATTCTACGAGGCCACCATCACCTTGATACCAAAACCAGGCAAGGATGTCACAAAGAAAGAAAACTACAGGCCAATATCACTGATGAACATAGATGCAAAAATCCTCAACAAAATACTAGCAAACAGAATCCAACAGCACATTAAAAGGATCATACACCATGATCAAGTGGGGTTTATTCCAGGAATGCAAGGATTCTTCAATATACGCAAATCAATCAATGTGATACACCATATTAACAAGTTGAAGGAGAAAAACCATATGATCATCTCCATAGATGCAGAGAAAGCTTTCGACAAAATTCAACACCCATTTATGATAAAAACCCTGCAGAAAGTAGGCATAGAGGGAACTTTCCTCAACATCATAAAGGCCATATATGACAAACCCACAGCCAACATTGTCCTCAATGGTGAAAAACTGAAACCATTTCCACTAAGATCAGGAACAAGACAAGGCTGCCCACTCTCACCACTCTTATTCAACATAGTTTTGGAAGTTTTAGCCACGGCAATCAGAGAAGAAAAGGAAATAAAAGGAATCCAAATTGGAAAAGAAGAAGTAAAGCTGTCACTGTTTGCAGATGACATGATACTATACATAGAGAATCCTAAAGATGCTACCGAAAAACTACTAGAACTAATCAATGAATTTGGTAAAGTAGCAGGATACAAAATTAATGTACAGAAATCTCTGGCATTCCTGTACACTAATGATGAAAAATCTGAAAATGAAATCAAGAAAACACTCCCATTTACCATTGCAACAAAAAGAATAAAATATCTAGGAATAAACCTACCTAAGGAGACAAAAGACCTGTATGCAGAAAATTATAAGACACTGATGAAAGAAATTAAAGATGATACAAATAGATGGAGAGATATACCATGCCCCTGGATTGGAAGAATCAATATTGTGAAAATGACTCTACTACCCAAAGCAATCTACAGATTCAATGCAATCCCTATCAAACTACCACTGGCATTTTCACAGAACTAGAACAAAAAATTTCAAAATTTGTTTGGAAAAACAAAAGACCCCGAATAGCCAAAGCAATCTTGAGAACGAAAAACGGAGCTGGAGGAATCAGGCTCCCTGACTTCAGACTATACTACAAAGCTACAGTAATCAAGACAGTATGGTACTGGCACAAAAACAGAAAGATAGTTCAATGGAACAGGATAGAAAGCCCAGAGATAAACCCGTGGACATATGTTCACCTTATCTTTGATAAAGGAGGCAGGAATGTACAGTGGAGAAAAGACAGTCTCTTCAATAAGTGGTGCTGGGAAAACTGGATAGGGACATGTAAAAATATGAGATTAGATCACTCCCTAACACCATACACAAAAATAAGCTCAAAATGGATTAAAGACCTAAATGTAAGGCCAGAAACTATCAAACTCTTAGAGGAAAACATAGGCAGAACACTCTATGACATAAATCACAGCAAGATTCTTTTTGACCCACCTCCTAGAGAAATGGAAATAAAGACAAAAATAAACACATGGGACCTAATGAAACTTAAAAGCTTTTGCACAGCAAAGGAAAACATAATCAAGACGAAAAGACAACCCTCAGAATGGGAGAACATATTTGCAAATTAAGCAACTGACAAAGGATTAATCTCCAAAATTTATAAGCAGCTCAGGCAGCTCAATAACAAAAAAAGAAACAACCCAATCCAAAAATGGGCAGAAGACCTAAATAGACATTTCTCCACAGAAGATATACAGACTGCCAACAAACACATGAAAGGATGCTCAACATCTTTACTCATCAGAGAAATGCAAATCAAAACTACAATGAGATATCATCTCACACCAGTCAGAATGGCCATCATCAAGAAATCTAGAAACAATAAATGCTGGAGAGGGTGTGAAAAAAAGGGAACACTCTTGCACTGCTGGTGGGAATGTGAATTGGTACAGCCACTATGGAGAACGGTATGGAGGTTCCTTAAAAAACTAAAAATAGAACTACCATATGACCCAGCAATCCCACTACTAGGCATATACCCTGAGAAAACCATAATTCCAAAAGAGACATGTACCAAAATGTTAATTGCAGCTCTATTCACAATAGCCCGCAGCTGGAAACAACCTAAGTGTCCATCATCGGATGAATGGATAAAGAAGACGTGGCACAAATATACAATGGAATATTACTCAGCCATAAAAAGAAACGAAACTAAGCTATTTGTAATGAGGTGGATAGACCTAGAGGCTGTCATACAGAGTGAAGTAAGTCAGAAAGAGAAAGACAAATACCGTATGCTAACACATATATACGGAATTTAGAAAAAAAAGTCATGAAGGACCTAGGGGCAAAACAGGAATAAAGACACAGACCTACTTGAGAATGGACTTGAGGCTATGGGGAGGGGGAAGGGTAAGCTGTGACAAAGCGAAAGAGAGGCATGGACATATATACACTACCAAACGTAAGGTAGATAGATAGTGGGAAGCAGCCACAGAGCACAGGGAGATCAGCTCGGTGCTTTGTGACCGCCTGGAGGGGTGGGATGGGGAAGGTGGGAGGGAGGGAGATGCATGAGGGAAGGGATGTGGGAACAGATGAATATGTATGACAGATTCACTTTGTTATAAAGCAGAAACTAAGTAAAAAATTAAAAAAAAAAAAAAACAGAAAGGCAAGACAGGTCCTGGAGAACAGGGAGCCTTGTTATGCTGATGGGCTGGATGCAAATTGCAAACGGCCTCACTGGAAGACTGCATTGTGTTCCCTAAAACAAGTAAACAACAGAGCTACAGAGCCAAGGGCACTTCCAGTCTAGGGAATATACCTTGGGAAAACTGAAAATCAATAACACAGGGCAACCCCCAAATTTAGGGCTGCACTGCTTACAAGAACCTCAACTTGGGTACACCTTAAATATCCCAGGAAATATAAAAATGGTTCGAAAAATTGAGGTACTTACGTATGATGGAATATCCCTCAGCCATGAAATCAATGTCATAAGACCAGGAGCAGCAAAGTGAGTGGATTCAGGTACGATGATTCTAAGTGAAATAAGTCAAACAGAAAAAGAAACTTTTCATAAGATATCACTTATGAAGATCCTGTAAACATGGCTACACATGAACTGAGTTAGGAAAGAGAACAGAGTCTCACATTTAGAAAACACTCTTATGCCTGCTTAAGGGGGAAGGAGAGGTGGGGTGATGCATAAAACCAGAGTTTGACATAAGCACAGGTACCATTTCTAAAACCAACTTTGGAATAGACAAGACCTACACCTTCCTCAGTGAAAGGGACTCAAAACCCCATATTTCCCTCAGAGGAATAGAACTGACTAGTAAGAATCTTAAAACCTATGTATTGATATGTCTCTGTAAGGGAATCAAGTGTGTCTAGACTGGCATAAACATGGTAGCGAGAATCAGCTCAAACCCACTATAAAAAGGAATTTCAAAAACAAAACCAAAAAACAGGGAAATTCTTTACATTTCCTTCAGGGTCTCTGATGAAACCTGTAATGACCCTATCTACAATGACAGCTGGATGTGGCATAAGGCTGGACATTTGGGACTGAGAGTTTTGGTGAGATTGGGTGAGCAAATGCAGACCCTTTAAAGCAAAAATGCATGGCCCCCATTCCATGGGTCCCAACTCTCCATGTTGAAGGGAATATTACTACAGTTATAACATGTACGGGAAACCTAGAGAATGGACACACTGTGAATACAAAGGTTTCTAAAACTCAACGAGGAGTCCCTCTCCTGGTGCTCTGGTTTGACTTTCCAACTGCTTTACTATCAATCTCCCAACTTGGAGAGACAACCCCTTTAACCTCCTGGTTCGCACAGGTTGCCAATTCGGCAGAGGATGGAAGGGATGAGGGAGAACCAAAGAGAGAGTAGCTGTTAGGCATTTAGACGGGCACATGTCACTCTAATTTCCCGGCAGGAAGAAAAATTAAGCAATGTCTCAGCAACCCACCGGGAACCAGTATAGGTCCTGAACCAAAATTTTGGACTTGCGTACAGCTCACAAAAAACGAGTTGAAAAATGGAGCTCAGGAGCACAGCAATTCACAAACTGGCAGAGTAATAAAGGACAACTATCGTTCAAAAATCTGTTGACGGAAGGCAACGAGGCGGACTTGAAAGCGAGGCAGAATAGCAGGAAACAGATTTCAAGAGGTACTTTGGAATCGCCTTTAAAGCACAGGAAGAGGGGCACAACATCGACAATGACGCACTTGGCCAAAAAGGGCGTATGCGTTTTCTCCTGAATATATTCAGGAAAAAACGCATACGCCCTTTTTGGCCAAGCAAGCAAGCGGGCAATGCAAATCTGCACTACAAAGAAGTATCACTTCCCACTGGTCAAAAGGGATATCCACAAAATGTGTAAAAACCAGAAAGGCAAGACAGGCCCTAGAGAACAGGGAGCCTTGTTATGCTGATTGGCGGGATGTAAATTGCCAACTGCCTCACTGGAGGAGTGCATTGTGTTCCCTAAAACAAGTAAACAACAGAGCTACAGAGACAAGGGCACTTCAAGTCTAGGGAATATACCTTGGGAAAACTGAATCTCAATAAGATAGAGCCACCCCCAAATTTAGGGCTGCAATGTTTACAAGAACCTCAACTTGGGTACACCTTAAATATCCCAGGAAATATAAAAATGGTTCAAAAACTGTGTTATTTATGTAAGATGGAATATCCCTCAGCCATGAAATCAATGTCATAAGACCAGGAGCAGCAAAGTGAGTGGATTCAGGTACGATGATTCTAAGTGAAATAAGTCACACAGAAAAAGAAACTTATCATAAGATATCACTTAGGAAGATCCTGTTAACATGGCTACACATGAACTGAGTTAGGAAAGAAAACAGAGTCTCACATTTAGAAAACACTCTTATGCCTGCTTAAGGGGAAAGGAGAGCTGGGGTGATGCATAAAACCAGAGTATGATATAAGCACAGGTACCATTTCTAAAACCAACTGTGGAATAGAGAAGACCTACACCTTTCTCAGTGAAAGGGAATCAAAACCCCATATTTCCCGCAGAGGAATAGATCTGACTAGTAAGAATCTTAAAACCTATGTATTCATACGTCCCTGTAAGGGAATCTTGTGTGTCTAGACTGGCATAAACATGGCAGCGAGAATCAGCTCAAACCCACTATAAAAAGGAATTTCAAAAACAAAACCAAAAAACAGGGAAATTCTTTACATTTCCTTCAGGGTCTCTGATGAAACCTGGAATGACCCTATCTACAATGACAGCTGGATGTGACATAAGCCTGGACACTTGGGACTGAGAGGATTGGTGAGATTGGGTGAGCAGATGCAGACCGTTTAATGCAAAAATGCGTGGCCCCCATTCCATGGTTCCCAACTCTCCATGTTGAAGGGAATATTACTGCAGCTATAAAATGTACTGGAAACCTAGAGAATGGACACACTGTGAATAAAAAAGGTTTCTAAAACTCAAGGAGTAGACCCTCTCCTGTTGCTCCGGTTTCACTTTCCAACTGCTTTACTATCAATCTCCCAATTTGTGAGACAATCCGTTTAACCTCCTGGTTCGTACAGGTTGCCAATTTGGCAGAGGATGGAAGGGAAGAGGGAGAACCATTGAGAGAGTAGCTGTTAGTCATTTGGACGGGCACATGTCACTCTAATTTCGTGGCAGGAAGAAGAATGAACCAGAGACTCAGCCACCCAACGGGAACCAGTATAGGTCCTGAACCAAAATTTTGGACTTGCGTATAGCTCAAAAAAACAAGTTGAAAAATGGAGCTCATGGGCACAGCAACTCCCAAACTGGCAGAGTACTAAAGGACAACTATCGTCCAAAAATCTGTTGAGGGAAGGCAACGAGGCGGACTTGAAAGCGAAGCAGAATAGCAGGAAACAGATTTCAAGAGGTACGTTGGAATTGCCTTTAAAGTACAGGAAGAGGGGCACAACTACGACAATGACGCACTTGGCCAAAAAGGGCGTATGAGTTTTCTCCTGAATATATTCAGGATAAAACGCATACGCCCTTTTTGGCCAAGCAAGCAAGCGGGCAATGCAAATCTGCACTACAAAGAATTATCACTTCCCACCGGTCAAAAGGGATATCCACAAATTATGTAAAAACCAGAAAGGCAAGACAGGCCCTGGAGAACAGGGAGGCTTGTTATGCTGTTGGGCGGGATGTAAATTGCATACTGCCTCATTGGAGGAGTGCATTGCATTCTCTAAAACAAGTAAACAACAGAGCTACAGAGCCAAGGGCACTTCCAGTCTAGGGAATATACCTTGGGAAAACTGAAAATCAATAAGACAGAGCCACCCCCATATTTAGGGCTGCACTGCTTACAAGAACCTCAACTTGGGTACACCTTAAATATCCCAGGAAATATAAAAATGGTTCAAAATACTGTGGTATTTATGTACGATGGAATATCCCTCAGCCATGAAATCAATGTCATAAGACCAGGAGCAGCAAAGTGAGTGGATTCAGGTACGATGATTCTAAGTGAAATAAGTCACACAGAGAAAGAAACTTATCATAAGATATCACTGATGAAGTTCCTGTAAACATGGCTACACGTGAACTGAGTTAGGAAAAAGAACAGAGTCTCACATTTAGAAAACACTCTTATGCCTGCTTAAGGGGGAAGGAGAGCTGGGGTGATGCATAAAACCAGAGTTTGACATAAGCACAGGTACCATTTCAATAACCAACTTTGGAATAGACAAGACCTACACCTTCCTCAGTGAAAGGGACTCAAAACCCCATATTTCCCGCAGAGGAATAGATCTGACTAGTAAGAAACTTAAAACCTATGTATTGATATGTCTCTGTAAGGGAATCAAGTGTGTCTAGACTGGCCTAAACATGACAGCGAGAATCAGCTCAAACCCACTATAAAAAGGAATTTCAAAAACAAAACCAAAAAACAGGGAAATTCTTTACATTTCCTTAAGTGTCTCTGGTGAAACCTGGAATGACCCTATCTACAATGACAGCTGGATGTGGTATAAGGCTGGACACTTCGGACTGAGAGGATTGGTGAGATTGGGTGAGCAAATGCAGACCCTTAAAAGCAAAAATGCATGGCCCCCATTCCATGGGTCCCAACTGTCCATGTTGAAGGGAATATTACTACAGCTATAACATGTACGAGAAACCTAAGGAATGGACACATTGTGAATACAAAAGTTTCTAAAACTCAACGAATTGTCCCTCTCCATGTGCTCCGGTTAGACTTTTCAACTGATTTACTATCAATCTCCCAAATCGGAGAGACAGCCCCTTTAACCTCCTGGTTAACAAAGGTTGCCAATTTTGCAGAGGATGGAAGGGAAGAGGGAGAACCAATGAGAGAGTAGCTGTTAGGCATGTGGACAGGCACATGTCACTCTAATTTCCCGGCAGGAAGAAGAATTAACCAAAGTCTCAGCCACCCACTGGGTACCAGTATACTTCCTGAACCAAAATTTTGGACTTGCGTACAGCTCACAAAAAACGAGTTGAAAAATGGTGTTCAGGGGCACAGCAATTCACAAACTGGCAGAGTAATAAAGGACAACTATCGTCCAAAAATCTGTTGAGGGATGGCAACGAGGCGGACTTGAAAGCGAGGCAGAATAGCAGGAAACAGATTTCAAGAGGTACGTTGGAATCGCATTTAAATCACAGGAAGAGGGGCACAACTTCGAGAATGACACACTTGGCCAAAAAGGGCGTATGCGTTTTCACCTGAATATATTCAGGAGAAAACGCATACCCCCTTTTTGGCCAAGCAAGCAAGCGGGCAATGCAAATCTGCACTACAAAGAAGTATCACTTCCCACCGGTCAAAAGGGACATCCACAAATGTGTAAAAACCAGAAAGGCAAGACAGGCCCTGGAGAACAGGGAGCCTTGTTATGCTGATGGGCGGGAAGTAAATTGCCAACTGCCTCACTGGAGGAGTGCACTGCGTTCCCTAAAACAAGGAATCAACAGAGCTACAGAGCCAAGGGCACTTCCAGTCTAGGGAATATACCTTGGGAAAACTGAAAATCAATAAGACAGAGCCACCCCCAAATTTAGGGCTGCACTGCTTATAAGAACCTCAACATGTGTACACCTTAAATATCCCAGGAAATATAAAAATGCTTCAAAAATTTGTAGTACTTAGGTACTTTTGAATATCCCTCAGCCATGAAATCAATGTCATAAGACCAGGAGGAGCAAAGTGAGTGGATTCAGGTACGATGATTGTAAGTGAAATAAGTCACACAGATAAAGAAACTTATCATAAGATATCACTTATGAAGATCCTGTAAACATGGCTACACATGTACTGAGTTAGGAAAGAGAACAGAGTCTCACATTTAGAAAACACTCTTATGCCTGTTTAAGGGGGAAGGAGAGGTGGGGTGATGCATAAATCCAGAGTTTGATATAAGCACAGGTACCTTTTCTAAAACCAACTGTGGAATAGACAAGACATACACCTTCCTCAGTGAAAGGGACTCAAAACCCCATATTTCCCGCAGAGGAATAGATCTGACTAGTAAGAATCTTAAAACATATATATTGATATGTCTCCATTAGGGAATCAAGAGTGTCTAGACTGGCATAAACATGGCAGCGAGAATCAGCTCAAACCCACTATAAAAAGGAATTTCATAAACAAAACCAATAAACAGGGAATTTCTTTACAATTCCTTCAGGGTCTCTGATGAAACCTGGAATGACCCTATCTACAATGACAGCTAGATGTGGCATAAGGCTGGACACTTGGTACTAAGAGGATTGGTGAGATTGGGTGAGCAAATGCAGACCCTTTAAAGCAAAAATGCATGGCCCCCATTCCATGGGTCCCAACTCTCCATGTTGAAGGGAATTTTACTACAGCTATAACATGTACGGGAAACCTAGAGAATGGACACACTGTGAATACAAAAGGTTTCTAAAACTAAACGAGTAGTCCCTCTCCTGGTGATCCGGTTTGACTTTCCAAATGCTTTACAATCAATCTCCCAACTTGGAGAGACAACCCCTTTAACCTCCTGGTTCGCACAGGTTGCCAATTTGGCAGAGGATGGAAGGGAAGAGGGAGAACCAATGAGAGAGTAGCTTTTAGGCATTTGGACGGGCACATGTCACTCTAATTTCCCGGCAGGAAGAAGAATTAAGCAATGTCTCAGCCACCCACCGGGAACCAGTATAGGTCCTGAACCAAAATTTTGGACTTGCGTACAGCTCACAAAAAACGAGTTGAAAAATGGAGCTCAGGGGCACAGCAATTCACAAACTGGCAGAGTAATAAAGGACAACTATCGTCCAAAAATCTGTTGAGGGAAGGCAACGAGGCGGACTTGAAAGCGAGGCAGAATAGCAGGAAACAGATTTCAAGAGGTACGTTGGAATCGCGTTTAAATCACAGGAAGAGGGGCACAACTTCGAGAATGACACACTTGGCCAAAAAGGGCGTATGCGTTTTCACCTGAATATATTCAGGAGAAAACGCATACCCCCTTTTTGGCGAAGCAAGCAAGCGGGCAATGCAAATCTGCACTACAAAGAAGTATCACTTCCCACCGGTCAAAAGGGACATCCACAAATGTGTAAAAACCAGAAAGGCAAGACAGGCCCTGGAGAACAGGGAGCCTTGTTATGCTGATGGGCGGGATGTAAATTGCCAACTGCCTCACTGGAGGAGTGCATTGCGTTCCCTAAAACAAGGAAACAACAGAGCTACAGAGCCAAGGGCACTTCCAGTCTAGGAAATATACCTTGGGAAAACTGAAAATCAATAAGACAGAGCCACCCCCAAATTTAGGGCTGCACTGCTTATAAGAACCTCAACTTGTGTACACCTTAAATATCCCAGGAAATATAAAAATGCTTCAAAAATTTGTAGTACTTAGGTACTTTTGAATATCCCTCAGCCATGAAATCAATGTCATAAGACCAGGAGCAGCAAAGTGAGTGGATTCAGGTACGATGATTCTAAGTGAAATAAGTCACACAGAGAAAGAAACTTATCATTACATATCACTTATGAAGTTCCTGTAAACATGGCTACACATGAACTGAGTTAGGAAAAAGAACAGAGTCTCACATTTAGAAAACACTCTTATGCCTGCTTAAGGGGGAAGGAGAGCTGGGGTGATGCATAAAACCAGAGTTTGACATAAGGACAGGAACCATTTCAATAACCAACTTTGGAATAGACAAGACCTACACCTTCCTCAGTGAAAGGGACTCAAAACCCCATATTTCCCGCAGAGGAATAGATCTGACTAGTGAGAAACTTAAAACCTATGTATTGATATGTCTCTGTAACGGAATCAAGTGTGTCTAGACTGGCATAAACATGGCAGCGAGAATCAGCTCAAACCCACTATAAAAAGGAATTTCAAAAACAAAACCAAAAAACAGGGAAATTCTTTACATTTCCTTAAGTGTCTGTGGTGAAACTTGGAAAGACCCTATCTACAATGACAGCTGGATGTGGTATAAGGCTGGACACTTCGGACTGAGAGGATTGGTGAGATTGGGTGAGCAAATGCAGACACTTAAAAGCAAAAATGCATGGACCCCATTCCATGGGTCCCAACTGTCCATGATGAAGGGAATATTACTACAGCTATAACATGTACGGGAAACCTAGAGAATGGACACACTGTGAATACAAAAGGTTTCTAAAACTCAACGAATAGTCCCTCTCCTGGTGCTCCGATTTGTCTTTCCAACTGCTTTACTATCAATCTCCCAACTTGGAAAGACAGCCCCTTTAAGCTCCTGGTTCACACAGGTTGCCAATTTGGCAGAGGATGGAAGGGAAGATGGAGAACCAATGAGAGCTAGCAGTTAGGCATTTGGACGGGCACATGTCACTCTAATTTCCCGGCAGGAAGAAGAATTAACCAAAGTCTCAGCCACCCACCGGGAACCAGTATAGGTCCTGAACCAAAATTTTGGACTTGCGTACAGCTCACAAAAAACGAGTTGAAAAATGGAGCTCAGGGGCACAGCAATTCACAAACTGGCAGAGTAATAAAGGACAACTATCGTCCAAAAATCTGTTGAGGGAAGGCAACGAGGCGGACTTGGAAGCGAGGCAGAATAGCAGGAAACAGATTACAAGAGGTACGTTGGAATCGCCTTTAAAGCACAGGAAGAGGGGTACAACATCGAGAGTGACGCACTTGGCCAAAAAGGGCGTATGCGTTTTCTCCTGAATATATTCAGGAGAAAACGCATACGCCCTTTTTGGCCAAGCAAGCAAGCGGCAATGCAAATCTGCACTACAATGAAATACCACTTCCCACCGGTCAAAAGGGACATCCACAAATAAGTAAAAACCAGAAAGGCAAGACAGGCCCTGGAGAACAGGGAGCCTTGTTATGCTGATGGGCAGGATGTAAATTGCCAACTGCCTCACTGGAGGAGTGCATTGTGTTCCCTAAAACAAGTCAACAACAGAGCTACTGAGCCAAGTGCACTTCCAGTCTAGGGAATATACCTTGGGAAAACTGAAAATCAATAAGACAGTGCCACCCCCATATTTAGGGCTGCACTGCTTACAAGAACCTCAACTTGGGTACACCTTAAATATCCCAGGAAATATAAAAATGGTTCAAAATACTGTGGTATTTATGTACGATGGAATATCCCTCAGCCATGAAATCAATGTCATAAGACCAGGAGCAGCAAAGTGAGTGGATTCAGGTACGATGATTCTAAGTGAAATAAGTCACACAGAGAAAGAAACTTATCATAAGATATCACTGATGAAGTTCCTGTAAACATGGCTACACATGAACTGAGTTAGGAAAAAGAACAGAGTCTCACATTTAGAAAACACTCTTATGCCTGCTTAAGGGGGAAGGCAACGAGGCGGACTTGAAAGCGAGGCAGAATAGCAGGAAACAGATTTCAAGAGGTACGTTGGAATCGCCTTTAAATCACAGGAAGAGGGGCACAACTTCGAGAATGACATTCACTTCGAGAATGACCCCCTTTTTTGCCAAGCAAGCAGCGGGCAATGCAAATCTGCACTACAAATAAGTATCACTTCCCACCGGTCAAAAGGGTCATCCACAAATGTGTAAAAACCAGAAAGGCAAGACAGGCCCTGGAGAACAGGGAGCCTTGTTATGCTGATGGGCGGGATGTAAATTGCCAACTGCCTCACTGGACGAGTGCATTGCGTTCCCTAAAACAAGGAAACAACAGAGCTACAGAGCCAAGGGCACTTCCAGTCTAGGAAATATACCTTGGGAAAACTGAAAATCAATAAGACAGAGCCACCCCCAAATTTAGGGCTGCACTGCTTATAAGAACCTCAACTTGTGTACACCTTAAATATCCCAGGAAATATAAAAATGGTTCAAAAAATTGTAGTACATATGTACGATGGAATATCCCTCAGACATGAAATCAATGTCATAAGACCAGGAGCAGCAAAGTGAGTGGATTCAGGTACGATGATTTTAAGTGAAATAAGTCACACAGAAAAAGAAACTTATCATAAGATATCACTTATGAAGATCCTGTAAACATGGCTGCACATGAACTGAGTTAGGAAAGAGAACAGAGTCTCACATTTAGAAAACACTCTTATGCGTCCTTAAGGGTGAAGGAGAGGCTTGGTGATGCATAAAACCAAAGTTTGACATAAGCACAGGTACCATTTTTAAAACCAACTTTGGAATAGGCAAGACCCACAACTTTCTCAGTGAAAGGGACTCAAAACCCCATATTCCCTCAGAGGAATAGATCTGACTAGTAAGAATCTTAAAACCTATGTATTGATATGTCTCTGTAAGGGAATCAAGTGTGTCTAGACTGGCATAAACATGGCAGCGAGAATCAGCTCAAACCCACTATAAAAAGGAATTTCAAAAACAAAACCAAAAAACAGGGATATTCTTTTCAATTCCTTCAGGGTCTCTGATGAAACCAGGAATGACCCTATCGACAATGACAGCTGGATGTGGTATATGGCTGGACACTTGGGACTGAGAGGATTGGTGAGATTGGGTGAGCAAATGCAGACCCTTTAAAGCAAAAATGCATGGCACCCATTCCATGGGTCCCAACTCTCCAGGTTGAAGGGAATATTTCTACAGCTATAACATGTATGGGAAACCTAGAGAATGGACACACTGTGAATACAAAAGGTTTTTAAAACTCAAACGAATAGTCCCTCTCCTGGTGCTCCGGTTTGACTTTCCAACTGCTTTACTATCAATCTCCCAAATTGGAGAGACAGACCCTTTAAGCTCCTGGTTCACACAGGTTGCCAATTTTGCAGAGGATGGAAGGGAAGAGGGAGAACCAATGAGAGAGTAGCTGTTAGGCATTTGGACAGGAACATGTCACTCTAATTTCCCGGCAGGAAGAAGTATTAACCAAAGTCTCAGCCACCCACCGGGAACCAGTATATGTCCTGAAACAAAATTTTGGACTTTCGTACAGCTCACAAAAAACGAGTTGAAAAATGGAGCTCAGGGACACAGCAATTCACAAACTGGCAGAGTAATAAAGGACAACTATCGTCCAAAAATCTGTTGAGGGAAGGCAACGAGGCGGACTTGAAAGCGAGGCAGAATAGCAGGAAACAGATTTCAAGAGGTACGTTGGAATCACCTTTAAAGCACAAGAAGAGGGGAACAACTTCGACAATGACGCACTTGGCCAAAAGGGCGTATGTGTTTTCTCCTGAATACATTCAGGAGAAAACGCATACACCCTTTTTGGCCAAGCAAGCAAGCGGGCAATGCAAATCTGCACTACAAAGAAGTATCACTTCCCACCGGTCAAAAGGGACATCCACAAATGTGTAAAAACCAGAAAGGCAAGACAGGCCCTGGAGAACAGGGAGCCTTGTTATGCTGATGGGCGGGATGTAAATTGCCAACTGCCTCACTGGAGGAGTGCACTGCGTTCCCTAAAACAAGGAATCAACAGAGCTACAGAGCCAAGGGCACTTCCAGTCTAGGGAATATACTTTGGGAAAACTGAAAATCAATAAGACAGAGCCACCCCCAAATTTAGGGCTGCACTGCTTATAAGAACCTCAACTTGTGTACACCTTAAATATCCCAGGAAATATAAAAATGCTTCAAAAATTTGTAGTACTTAGGTACTTTTGAATATCCCTCAGCCATGAAATCAATGTCATAAGACAAGGAGGAGCAAAGTGAGTGGATTCAAGTACGATGATTGTAAGTGAAATAAGTCACACAGATAAAGAAACTTATCATAAGATATCACTTATGAAGATCCTGTAAACATGGCTACACATGAACTGAGTTAGGAAAGAGAACAGAGTCTCACATTTAGAAAACACTCTTATGCCTGTTTAAGGGGGAAGGAGAGGTGGGGTGATGCATAAAACCAGAGTTTGATATAAGCACAGGTACCGTTTCTAAAACCAACTGTGGAATAGACAAGAACTACACCTTCCTCAGTGAAAGGGACTCAAAACCCCATATTTCCCGCAGAGGAATAGATCTGACTAGTAAGAATCTTAAAACCTATGTATTGATATGTCTCCATTAGGGAATCAAGAGTGTCTAGACTGGCATAAACATGGCAGCGAGAATCAGCTCAAACCCACTATAAAAACGAATTTCATAAACAAATCCAATAAACAGGGAATTTCTTTACAATTCCTTCAGGGTCTCTGATGAAACCTGGAATGACCCTATCTACAATGACAGCTAGATGTGGCATAAGGCTGGACACTTGGGACTAAGAGGATTGGTGAGATTGGGTGAGCAAATGCAGACCCTTTAAAGCAAAAATGCATGGCCCCCATTCCATGGGTCCCAACTCTCCATGTTGAAGGGAATATTACTACAGCTATAACATGTACGGGAAACCTAGAGAATGGACACACTGTGAATACAAAAGGTTTCTAAAACTAAACGAGTAGTCCCTCTCCTGGTGATCCGGTTTGACTTTCCAAATGCTTTACTATCAATCTCCCAACTTGGAGAGACAACCCCTTTAACCTCCTGGTTCGCACAGGTTGCCAATTTGGCAGAGGATGGAAGGGAAGAGGGAGAACCAATGAGAGAGTAGCTTTTAGGCATTTGGACGGGCACATGTCACTCTAATTTCCCGGCAGGAAGAAGAATTAAGCAATGTCTCAGCCACCCACCGGGAACCAGTATAGGTCCTGAACCAAAATTTTGGACTTGCGTACAGCTCACAAAAAACGAGTTGAAAAATGGAGCTCAGGGGCACAGCAATTCACAAACTGGCAGAGTAATAAAGGACAACTATCGTCCAAAAATCTGTTGAGGGAAGGCAACGAGGCGGACTTGAAAGCGAGGCAGAATAGCAGGAAACAGATTACAAGAGGTACGTTGGAATCACCTTTAAAGCACAGGAAGAGGGGTACAACATCGACAGTGACGCACTTTCCCAAAAAGGGCGTATGCGTTTTCTCCTGAATATATTCAGGAGAAAACGCATACGCCCTTTTTGGCCAAGCAAGCAAGCGGGCAATGCAAATCTGCACTACAAAGAAATACCACTTCCCACCGGTCAAAAGGGACATCCACAAATATGTAAAAACCAGAAAGGCAAGACAGGCCCTGGAGAACAGGGAGCATTGTTATGCTGATGGGCAGGATGTAAATTGCCAACTGCCTCACTGGAGGAGTGCATTGTGTTCCCTAAAACAAGTCAACAACAGAGCTACTGAGCCAAGTGCACTTCCAGTCTAGGGAATATACCTTGGGAAAACTGAAAATCAATAAGACAGAGCCACCCCCATATTTAGGGCTGCACTGCTTACAAGAACCTCAACTTGGGTACACCTTAAATATCCCAGGAAATATAAAAATGGTTCAAAATACTGTGGTATTTATGTACGATGGAATATCCCTCAGCCATGAAATCAATGTCATAAGACCAGGAGCAGCAAAGTGAGTGGATTCAGGTACGATGATTCTAAGTGAAATAAGTCACACAGAGAAAGAAACTTATCATAAGATATCACTTATGAAGTTCCTGTAAACATGGCTACACATGAACTGAGTTAGGAAAAGAACAGAGTCTCACATTTAGAAAACACTCTTATGCCTGCTTAAGGGGGAAGGAGAGCTGGGGTGATGCATAAAACCAGAGTTTGATATAAGCACAGGTACCGTTTCAATAACCAACTTTGGAATAGACAAGACCTACACCTTCCTCAGTGAAAGGGACTCAAAACCCCATATTTCCCGCAGAGGAATAGATCTGACTAGTAAGAAACTTAAAACCTATGTATTGATATGTCTCTGTAAGGGAATCAAGTGTGTCTAGACTGGCATAAACATGACAGCGAGAATCAGCTCAAACCCACTATAAAAAGGAATTTCAAAAACAAAACCAAAAAACAGGGAAATTCTTTACATTTCCTTAAGTGTCTCTGGTGAAACCTGGAATGACCCTATCTACAATGACAGCTGGACGTGGTATAAGGCTGGACACTTCGGACTGAGAAGATTGGTGAGATTGGGTGAGCAAATGCAGACCCTTAAAAGCAAAAATGCATGGCCCCCATTCCATGGGTCCCAACTGTCCATGTTGAAGGGAATATTACTACAGCTATAACATGTACGAGAAACCTAAGGAATGGACACATTGTGAATACAAAAGTTTCTAAAACTCAACGAATAGTCCCTCTCCATGTGCTCCGGTTAGACTTTTCAACTGATTTACTATCAATCTCCCAAATTGGAGAGACAGCCCTTTTAACCTCCTGGTTCACAAAGGTTGCCAATTTTGCAGAGGATGGAAGGGAAGAGGGAGAACCAATGAGAGAGTAGCTGTTAGGCATTTGGACGGGAACATGTCTCTCTAATTTCCCGGCAGGAAGAAGTATTAACCAAAGTCTCAGCCACCCACCGGGAACCAGTATAGGTCCTGAACCAAAATTTTGGACATGCGTACAGCTCACGAAAAACGAGTTGAAA
The DNA here is from genome assembly GCF_964165515.1 of Mesoplodon bidens. Classification (NCBI taxonomy): domain Eukaryota; kingdom Metazoa; phylum Chordata; class Mammalia; order Artiodactyla; family Ziphiidae; genus Mesoplodon; species Mesoplodon bidens. The sequence goes on along the minus strand of NW_027671488.1, from coordinate 3,410,574 downwards.
AATGGATCTCAGAGACACAGCAATTCACAAACTGGCAGAGTAATAAAGGACAACTATCGTCCAAAAATCTGTTGAGGGAAGGCAACGAGGCGGACTTGAAAGCAAAGCAGAATAGAAGGAAACAGATTTCAAGAGGTACGTTGGAATCACCTTTAAAGCACAAGAAGAGTGGTACAACTTCGACAATGACGCACTTGGCCAAAAGGTCGTATGTGTTTTCTCCTGAATACATTCAGGAGAAAACGCATACCCCCTTTTTGGCCAAGCAAGCAAGCGGGCAATGCAAATCTGCACTACAAAGAAGTATCACTTCCCACCTGTCAAAAGGGACATCCACAAATGTGTAAAAACCAGAAAGGCAAGACAGGCCCTGGAGAACAGGGAGCCTTGTTATGCTGATGGGCGGGATGTAAATTGCCAACTGCCTCACTGGAGGAGTGCACTGTGTTCCCTAAAACAAGGAATCAACAGAGCTACAGAGCCAAGGGCACTTCCAGTCTAGGGAATATACCTTGGGAAAACTGAAAATCAATAAGATAGAGCCACCCCCAAATTTAGGGCTGCACTGCTTATAAGAACCTCAACTTGTGTACACCTTAAATATCCCAGGAAATATAAAAATGCTTCAAAAATTTGTAGTACTTAGGTACTTTTGAATATCCCTCAGCCATGAAATCAATGTCATAAGACAAGGAGGAGCAAAGTGAGTGGATTCAAGTACGATGATTGTAAGTGAAATAAGTCACACAGATAAAGAAACTTATCATAAGATATCACTTATGAAGATCCTGTATACATGGCTACACATGAACTGAGTTAGGAAAGAGAACAGAGTCTCACATTTAGAAAACACTCTTATGCCTGTTTAAGGGGGAAGGAGAGGTGGGGTGATGCATAAAACCAGAGTTTGATATAAGCACAGGTACCGTTTCTAAAACCAACTGTGGAATAGACAAGAACTACACCTTCGTCAGTGAAAGGGACTCAAAACCCCATATTTCCCGCAGAGGAATAGATCTGACTAGTAAGAATCTTAAAACCTATGTATTGATATGTCTCCATTAGGGAATCAAGAGTGTCTAGACTGGCATAAACATGGCAGCGAGAATCAGCTCAAACCCACTATAAAAAGGAATTTCATAAACAAATCCAATAAACAGGGAATTTCTTTACAATTCCTTCAGGGTCTCTGATGAAACCTGGAATGACCCTATCTACAATGACAGCTAGATGTGGCATAAGGCTGGACACTTGGGACTAAGAGGATTGGTGAGATTGGGTGAGCAAATGCAGACCCTTTAAAGCAAAAATGCATGGCCCCCATTCCATGGGTCCCAACTCTCCATGTTGAAGGGAATATTACTACAGCTATAACATGTACGGGAAACCTAGAGAATGGACACACTGTGAATACAAAAGGTTTCTAAAACTAAACGAGTAGTCCCTCTCCTGGTGATCCGGTTTGACTTTCCAAATGCTTTACTATCAATCTCCCAACTTGGAGAGACAACCCCTTTAACCTCCTGGTTCGCACAGGTTGCCAATTTGGCAGAGGATGGAAGGGAAGAGGGAGAACCAATGAGAGAGTAGCTTTTAGGCATTTGGACGGGCACATGTCACTCTAATTTCCCGGCAGGAAGAAGAATTAAGCAATGTCTCAGCCACCCACCGGGAACCAGTATAGGTCCTGAACCAAAATTTTGGACTTGCGTACAGCTCACAAAAAACGAGTTGAAAAATGGAGCTCAGGGGCACAGCAATTCACAAACTGGCAGAGTAATAAAGGACAACTATCGTCCAAAAATCTGTTGAGGGAAGGCAACGAGGCGGACTTGAAAGCGAGGCAGAATAGCAGGAAACAGATTACAAGAGGTACGTTGGAATCACATTTAAAGCACAGGAAGAGGGGTACAACATCGACAGTGACGCACTTTCCCAAAAAGGGCGTATGCGTTTTCTCCTGAATATATTCAGGAGAAAACGCATACGCCCTTTTTGGCCAAGCAAGCAAGCGGGCAATGCAAATCTGCACTACAAAGAAATACCACTTCCCACCGGTCAAAAGGGACATCCACAAATATGTAAAAACCAGAAAGGCAAGACAGGCCCTGGAGAACAGGGAGCCTTGTTATGCTGATGGGCAGGATGTAAATTGCCAACTGCCTCACTGGAGGAGTGCATTGTGTTCCCTAAAACAAGTCAACAACAGAGCTACTGAGCCAAGTGCACTTCCAGTCTAGGGAATATACCTTGGGAAAACTGAAAATCAATAAGACAGAGCCACCCCCATATTTAGGGCTGCACTGCTTACAAGAACCTCAACTTGGGTACACCTTAAATATCCCAGGAAATATAAAAATGGTTCAAAATCCTGTGGTATTTATGTACGATGGAATATCCCTCAGCCATGAAATCAATGTCATAAGACCAGGAGCAGCAAAGTGAGTGGATTCAGGTACGATGATTCTAAGTGAAATAAGTCACACAGAGAAAGAAACTTATCATAAGATATCACTTATGAAGTTCCTGTAAACATGGCTACACATGAACTGAGTTAGGAAAAAGAACAGAGTCTCACATTTAGAAAACACTCTTATGCCTGCTTAAGGGGGAAGGAGAGCTGGGGTGATGCATAAAACCAGAGTTTGACATAAGCACAGGTACCATTTCAATAACCAACTTTGGAATAGACAAGACCTACACCTTCCTCAGTGAAAGGGACTCAAAACCCCATATTTCCCGCAGAGGAATAGATCTGACTAGTAAGAAACTTAAAACCTATGTATTGATATGTCTCTGTAAGGGAATCAAGTGTGTCTAGACTGGCATAAACATGACAGCGAGAATCAGCGCAAACCCACTATAAAAAGGAATTTCAAAAACAAAACCAAAAAACAGGGAAATTCTTTACATTTCCTTAAGTGTCTCTGGTGAAACCTGGAATGACCCTATCTACAATGACAGCTGGATGTGGTATAAGGCTGGACACTTCGGACTGAGAAGATTGGTGAGATTGGGTGAGCAAATGCAGACCCTTAAAAGCAAAAATGCATGGCCCCCATTCCATGGGTCCCAACTGTCCATGTTGAAGGGAATATTACTACAGCTATAACATGTACGAGAAACCTAAGGAATGGACACATTGTGAATACAAAAGTTTCTAAAACTCAACGAATAGTCCCTCTCCATGTGCTCCGGTTAGACTTTTCAACTGATTTACTATCAATCTCCCAAATTGGAGAGACAGCCCCTTTAACTTCCTTGTTAACAAAGGTTGCCAATTTTGCAGAGGATGGAAGGGAAGAGGGAGAACCAATGAGAGAGTAGCTGTTAGGCATTTGGACGGGAACATGTCTCTCTAATTTCCCGGCAGGAAGAAGTATTAACCAAAGTCTCAGCCACCCACTGGGAACCAGTATAGGTACTGAACCAAAATTTTGGACATGCGTACAGCTCACGAAAAACGAGTTGAAAAATGGATCTCAGAGACACAGCAATTCACAAACTGGCAGAGTAATAAAGGACAACTATCGTCCAAAAATCTGTTGAGGGAAGGCAACGAGGCGGACTTGAAAGCAAAGCAGAATAGCAGGAAACAGATTTCAAGAGGTACGTTGGAATCACCTTTAAAGCACAAGAAGAGTGGTACAACTTCGACAATGACGCACTTGGCCAAAAGGTCGTATGTGTTTTCTCCTGAATACATTCAGGAGAAAACGCATACCCCCTTTTTGGCCAAGCAAGCAAGCGGGCAATGCAAATCTGCACTACAAAGAAGTATCACTTCCCTCCGGTCAAAAGGGACATCCACAAATGTGTAAAAACCAGAAAGGCAAGACAGGCCCTGGAGAACAGGGAGCCTTGTTATGCTGATGGGCGGGATGTAAATTGCCAACTGCCTCACTGGAGGAGTGCACTGTGTTCCCTAAAACAAGGAATCAACAGAGCTACAGAGCCAAGGGCACTTCCAGTCTAGGGAATATACCTTGGGAAAACTGAAAATCAATAAGATAGAGCCACCCCCAAATTTAGGGCTGCACTGCTTATAAGAACCTCAACTTGTGTACACCTTAAATATCCCAGGAAATATAAAAATGCTTCAAAAATTTGTAGTACTTAGGTGCTTTTGAATATCCCTCAGCCATGAAATCAATGTCATAAGACAAGGAGGAGCAAAGTGAGTGGATTCAAGTACGATGATTGTAAGTGAAATAAGTCACACAGATAAAGAAACTTATCATAAGATATCACTTATGAAGATCCTGTAAACATGGCTACACATGAACTGAGTTAGGAAAGAGAACAGAATCTCACATTTAGAAAACACTCTTATGCCTGTTTAAGGGGGAAGGAGAGGTGGGGTGATGCATAAAACCAGAGTTTGATATAAGCACAGGTACCTTTTCTAAAACCAACTGTGGAATAGACAAGAACTACACCTTCGTCAGTGAAAGGGACTCAAAACACCATATTTCCCGCAGAGGAATAGATCTGACTAGTAAGAATCTTAAAACCTATGTATTGATATGTCTCCATTAGGGAATCAAGAGTGTCTAGACTGGCATAAACATGGCAGCGAGAATCAGCTCAAACCCACTATAAAAAGGAATTTCATAAACAAAACCAATAAACAGGGACTTTCTTTACAATTCCTTCAGGGTCTCTGATGAAACCTGGAATGACCCTATCTACAATGACAGCTAGATGTGGCATAAGGCTGGACACTTGGGACTAAGAGGATTGGTGAGATTGGGTGAGCAAATGCAGACCCTTTAAAGCAAAAATGCATGGCCCCCATTCCATGGGTCCCAACTCTCCATGTTGAAGGGAATATTACTACAGCTATAACATGTACGGGAAACCTAGAGAATGGACACACTGTGAATACAAAAGGTTTCTAAAGCTATACGAGTAGTCCCTCTCCTGGTGATCCAGTTTGACTTTCCAAATGCTTTACTATCAATCTCCCAACTTGGAGAGACAACCCCTTTAACCTCCTGGTTCGCACAGGTTGCCAATTTGGCAGAGGATGGAAGGGAAGAAGGAGAACCAATGAGAGAGTAGCTGTTAGGCATTTGGACGGGCACATGTCACTCTAATTTCGTGGCAGGAAGAAGAAAGAACCAGAGACTCAGCCACCCAACGGGAACCAGTATAGGTCCTGAACCAAAATTTTGGACTTGCGTATAGCTCACAAAAAACAAGTTGAAAAATGGAGCTCATGGGCACAGCAAATCCCAAACTGGCAGAGTAATAAAGGACAACTATCGTCCAAAAATCTGTTGAGGGAAGGCAACGAGGCGGACTTGAAAGCGAAGCAGAATAGCAGGAAATAGATTTCAAGAGGTACGTTGGAATTGCCTTTAAAGCACAGGAAGAGGGGCACAACTACGACAATGACGCACTTGGCCAAAAAGGGCGTATGAGTTTTCTCCTGAATATATTCAGGATAAAACGCATATGCCCTTTTTGGCCAAGCAAGCAAGCGGGCAATGCAAATCTGCACTACAAAGAATTATCACTTCCCACCGGTCAAAAGGGATATCCACAAATTATGTAAAAACCAGAAAGGCAAGACAGGCCCAGGAGAACAGGGAGCCTTGTTATGCTGATGGGCGGGATGTAAATTGCATACTGCCTCATTGGAGGAATGCATTGCATTCTCTAAAACAAGTAAACAACAGAGCTACAGAGCCAAGGACACTTTCAGTCTAGGGAATATACCCTTTGAAAACTGAAAATCAATAAGACAGAGCCACCCCCAAATTTAGGGCTGCACTGCTTACAAGAACCTCAACTTGGGTACACCTTAAATATCCCAGGAAATATAAAAATGGTTCAAAAATCTGTGGTATTTGTATGATGGAATATCACTCAGCCATGAAATCAATGTCATAACACCAGGAGCAGCAAAGTGAGTTGATTCAGGTACGATGATTCTAAGTGAAATAAGTCACACAGAAAAAGAAACAAATCATAAGAAATCACTTATGAAGATCCTTTAAACATGGCTACACATGAACTGAGATAAGAAAGAGAACAGAGTCTCACATTTATAAAACACTGTTATGCCTGCTTAAGGGGGAAGGAGAGGTGGGGTGATGCATAAAACCAGAGTTTGATATAAGCACAGGTACCTTTTCTAAAACCACCTTGGAATAGAAAAGACCTACACCTTCCTCAGTGAAAGGGACTCAAAACCCCATATTTCCCGCAGAGGAATAGATCTGACTAGTAAGAATCTTAAAACCTATGTATTGATATGTCTCCATTAGGGAATCAAGAGTGTCTAGACTGGCATAAACATGGCAGCGAGAATCAGCTCAAACCAACTATAAAAAGGAATTTCATAAACAAAACCAATAAACAGGGAATTTCTTTACAATTCCCTCAGGGTCTCTGATGAAACGTGGAATGACCCTATCTACAATGACAGCTAGATGTGGCATAAGGCTGGACACTTGGGACTAAGAGGATTGGTGAGATTGGGTGAGCAAATGCAGACCCTTTAAAGCAAAAATGCATGGCCCCCATCCATGGGTCCCAACTGTCCATGTTGAAGGGAATATTACTACAGCTATAACATGTACGAGAAACCTAAGGAATGGACACATTGTGAATACAAAAGTTTCTAAAACTCAACGAATAGTCCCTCTCCATGTGCTCCGGTTAGACTTTTCAACTGATTTACTATCAATCTCCCAAATTGGAGAGACAGCCCCTTTAACCTCCTGGTTCACAAAGGTTGCCAATTTTGCAGAGGATGGAAGGGAAGAGGGAGAACCAATGAGAGAGTAGCTGTTAGGCATTTGGACGGGAACATGTCTCTCTAATTTCCCGGCAGGAAGAAGTATTAACCAAAGTCTCAGCCACCCACCGGGAACCAGTATAGGTCCTGAACCAAAATTTTGGACATGCGTACAGCTCACGAAAAACGAGTTGAAAAATGGATCTCAGAGACACAGCAATTCACAAACTGGCAGAGTAATAAAGGACAACTATCGTCCAAAAATCTGTTGAGGGAAGGCAACGAGGCGGACTTGAAAGCAAAGCAGAATAGCAGGAAACAGATTTCAAGAGGTACGTTGGAATCACCTTTAAAGCACAAGAAGAGTGGTACAACTTCGACAATGACGCACTTGGCCAAAAGGTCGTATGTGTTTTCTCCTGAATACATTCAGGAGAAAACGCATACCCCCTTTTTGGCCAAGCAAGCAAGCGGGCAATGCAAATCTGCACTACAAAGAAGTATCACTTCCCACCTGTCAAAAGGGACATCCACAAATGTGTAAAAATCAGAAAGGCAAGACAGGCCCTGGAGAACAGGGAGCCTTGTTATGCTGATGGGCGGGATGTAAATTGCCAACTGCCTCACTGGAGGAGTGCACTGTGTTCCCTAAAACAAGGAATCAACAGAGCTACAGAGCCAAGGGCACTTCCAGTCTAGGGAATATACCTTGGGGAAACTGAAAATCAATAAGATAGAGCCACCCCCAAATTTAGGGCTGCACTGCTTATAAGAACCTCAACTTGTGTACACCTTAAATATCCCAGGAAATATAAAAATGCTTCAAAAATTTGTAGTACTTAGGTACTTTTGAATATCCCTCAGCCATGAAATCAATGTCATAAGACAAGGAGGAGCAAAGTGAGTGGATTCAAGTACGATGATTGTAAGTGAAATAAGTCACACAGATAAAGAAACTTATCATAAGATATCACTTATGAAGATCCTGTAAACATGGCTACACATGAACTGAGTTAGGAAAGAGAACAGAGTCTCACATTTAGAAAACACTCTTATGCCTGTTTAAGGGGGAAGGAGAGGTGGGGTGATGCATAAAACCAGAGTTTGATATAAGCACAGGTACCGTTTCTAAAACCAACTGTGGAATAGACAAGAACTACACCTTCCTCAGTGAAAGGGACTCAAAACCCCATATTTCCCGCAGAGGAATAGATCTGACTAGTAAGAATCTTAAAACCTATGTATTGATATGTCTCCATTAGGGAATCAAGAGTGTCTAGACTGGCATAAACATGGCAGCGAGAATCAGCTCAAACCCACTATAAAAAGGAATTTCATAAACAAATCCAATAAACAGGGAATTTCTTTACAATTCCTTCAGGGTCTCTGATGAAACCTGGAATGACCCTATCTACAATGACAGCTAGATGTGGCATAAGGCTGGACACTTGGGACTAAGAGGATTGGTGAGATTGGGTGAGCAAATGCAGACCCTTTAAAGCAAAAATGCATGGCCCCCATTCCATGGGTCCCAACTCTCCATGTTGAAGGGAATATTACTACAGCTATAACATGTACGGGAAACCTAGAGAATGGACACACTGTGAATACAAAAGGTTTCTAAAACTAAACGAGTAGTCCCTCTCCTGGTGATCCGGTTTGACTTTCCAAATGCTTTACTATCAATCTCCCAACTTGGAGAGACAACCCCTTTAACCTCCTGGTTCGCACAGGTTGCCAATTTGGCAGAGGATGGAAGGGAAGAGGGAGAACCAATGAGAGAGTAGCTTTTAGGCATTTGGACGGGCACATGTCACTCTAATTTCCCGGCAGGAAGAAGAATTAAGCAATGTCTCAGCCACCCACCGGGAACCAGTATAGGTCCTGAACCAAAATTTTGGACTTGCGTACAGCTCACAAAAAACGAGTTGAAAAATGGAGCTCAGGGGCACAGCAATTCACAAACTGGCAGAGTAATAAAGGACAACTATCGTCCAAAAATCTGTTGAGGGAAGGCAACGAGGCGGACTTGAAAGCGAGGCAGAATAGCAGGAAACAGATTACAAGAGGTACGTTGGAATCACATTTAAAGCACAGGAAGAGGGGAACAACATCGACAGTGACGCACTTTCCCAAAAAGGGCGTATGCGTTTTCTCCTGAATATATTCAGGAGAAAACGCATACGCCCTTTTTGGCCAAGCAAGCAAGCGGGCAATGCAAATCTGCACTACAAAGAAATACCACTTCCCACCGGTCAAAAGGGACATCCACAAATATGTAAAAACCAGAAAGGCAAGACAGGCCCTGGAGAACAGGGAGCCTTGTTATGCTGATGGGCAGGATGTAAATTGCCAACTGCCTCACTGGAGGAGTGCATTGTGTTCCCTAAAACAAGTCAACAACAGAGCTACTGAGCCAAGTGCACTTCCAGTCTAGGGAATATACCTTGGGAAAACTGAAAATCAATAAGACAGAGCCACCCCCATATTTAGGGCTGCACTGCTTACAAGAACCTCAACTTGGGTACACCTTAAATATCCCAGGAAATATAAAAATGGTTCAAAATACTGTGGTATTTATGTACGATGGAATATCCCTCAGCCATGAAATCAATGTCATAAGACCAGGAGCAGCAAAGTGAGTGGATTCAGGTACGATGATTCTAAGTGAATAAGTCACACAGAGAAAGAAACTTATCATAAGATATCACTTATGAAGTTCCTGTAAACATGGCTACACATGAACTGAGTTAGGAAAAAGAACAGAGTCTCACATTTAGAAAACACTCTTATGCCTGCTTAAGGGGGAAGGAGAGCTGGGGTGATGCATAAAACCAGAGTTTGACATAAGCACAGGTACCATTTCAATAACCAACTTTGGAATAGACAAGACCTACACCTTCCTCAGTGAAAGGGACTCAAAACCCCATATTTCCCGCAGAGGAATAGATCTGACTAGTAAGAAACTTAAAACCTATGTATTGATATGTCTCTGTAAGGGAATCAAGTGTGTCTAGACTGGCATAAACATGACTGCGAGAATCAGCTCAAACCCACTATAAAAAGGAATTTCAAAAACAAAACCAAAAAACAGGGAAATTCTTTACATTTCCTTAAGTGTCTCTGGTGAAACCTGGAATGACCCTATCTACAATGACAGCTGGATGTGGTATAAGGCTGGACACTTCGGACTGAGAAGATTGGTGAGATTGGGTGAGCAAATGCAGACCCTTAAAAGCAAAAATGCATGGCCCCCATTCCATGGGTCCCAACTGTCCATGTTGAAGGGAATATTACTACAGCTATAACATGTACGAGAAACCTAAGGAATGGACACATTGTGAATACAAAAGTTTCTAAAACTCAACGAATAGTCCCTCTCCATGTGCTCCGGTTAGACTTTTCAACTGATTTACTATCAATCTCCCAAATTGGAGAGACAGCCCCTTTAACTTCCTGGTTAACAAAGGTTGCCAATTTTGCAGAGGATGGAAGGGAAGAGGGAGAACCAATGAGAGAGTAGCTGTTAGGCATTTGGACGGGAACATGTCTCTCTAATTTCCCGGCAGGAAGAAGTATTAACCAAAGTCTCAGCCACCCACTGGGAACCAGTATAGGTACTGAACCAAAATTTTGGACATGCGTACAGCTCACGAAAAACGAGTTGAAAAATGGATCTCAGAGACACAGCAATTCACAAACTGGCAGAGTAATAAAGGACAACTATCGTCCAAAAATCTGTTGAGGGAAGGCAACGAGGCGGACTTGAAAGCAAAGCAGAATAGCAGGAAACAGATTTCAAGAGGTACGTTGGAATCACCTTTAAAGCACAAGAAGAGTGGTACAACTTCGACAATGACGCACTTGGCCAAAAGGTCGTATGTGTTTTCTCCTGAATACATTCAGGAGAAAACGCATACCCCCTTTTTGGCCAAGCAAGCAAGCGGGCAATGCAAATCTGCACTACAAAGAAGTATCACTTCCCACCGGTCAAAAGGGACATCCACAAATGTGTAAAAACCAGAAAGGCAAGACAGGCCCTGGAGAACAGGGAGCCTTGTTATGCTGATGGGCGGGATGTAAATTGCCAACTGCCTCACTGGAGGAGTGCACTGTGTTCCCTAAAACAAGGAATCAACAGAGCTACAGAGCCAAGGGCACTTCCAGTCTAGGGAATATACCTTGGGAAAACTGAAAATCAATAAGATAGAGCCACCCCCAAATTTAGGGCTGCACTGCTTATAAGAACCTCAACTTGTATACACCTTAAATATCCCAGGAAATATAAAAATGCTTCAAAAATTTGTAGTACTTAGGTGCTTTTGAATATCCCTCAGCCATGAAATCAATGTCATAAGACAAGGAGGAGCAAAGTGAGTGGATTCAAGTACGATGATTGTAAGTGAAATAAGTCACACAGATAAAGAAACTTATCATAAGATATCACTTATGAAGATCCTGTAAACATGGCTACACATGAACTGAGTTAGGAAAGAGAACAGAATCTCACATTTAGAAAACACTCTTATGCCTGTTTAAGGGGGAAGGAGAGGTGGGGTGATGCATAAAACCAGAGTTTGATATAAGCACAGGTACCTTTTCTAAAACCAACTGTGGAATAGACAAGAACTACACCTTCGTCAGTGAAAGGGACTCAAAACACCATATTTCCCGCAGAGGAATAGATCTGACTAGTAAGAATCTTAAAACCTATGTATTGATATGTCTCCATTAGGGAATCAAGAGTGTCTAGACTGGCATAAACATGGCAGCGAGAATCAGCTCAAACCCACTATAAAAAGGAATTTCATAAACAAAACCAATAAACAGGGAATTTCTTTACAATTCCTTCAGGGTCTCTGATGAAACCTGGAATGACCCTATCTACAATGACAGCTAGATGTGGCATAAGGCTGGACACTTGGGACTAAGAGGATTGGTGAGATTGGGTGAGCAAATGCAGACCCTTTAAAGCAAAAATGCATGGCCCCCATTCCATGGGTCCCAACTCTCCATGTTGAAGGGAATATTACTACAGCTATAACATGTACGGGAAACCTAGAGAATGGACACACTGTGAATACAAAAGGTTTCTAAAGCTAAACGAGTAGTCCCTCTCCTGGTGATCCAGTTTGACTTTCCAAATGCTTTACTATCAATCTCCCTACTTGGAGAGACAAACCCTTTAACCTCCTGGTTCGCACAGGTTGCCAATTCGGCAGAGGATGGAAGGGAAGAAGGAGAACCAATGAGAGAGTAGCTGTTAGGCATTTGGACGGGCACATGTCACTCTAATTTCGTGGCAGGAAGAAGAAAGAACCAGAGACTCAGCCACCCAACGGGAACCAGTATAGGTCCTGAACCAAAATTTTGGACTTGCGTATAGCTCACAAAAAACAAGTTGAAAAATGGAGCTCATGGGCACAGCAACTCCCAAACTGGCAGAGTAATAAAGGACAACTATCGTCCAAAAATCTGTTGAGGGAAGGCAACGAGGCGGACTTGAAAGCGAAGCAGAATAGCAGGAAATAGATTTCAAGAGGTACGTTGGAATTGCCTTTAAAGCACAGGAAGAGGGGCACAACTACGACAATGACGCACTTGGCCAAAAAGGGCGTATGAGTTTTCTCCTGAATATATTCAGGATAAAACGCATATGCCCTTTTTGGCCAAGCAAGCAAGCGGGCAATGCAAATCTGCACTACAAAGAATTATCACTTCCCACCGGTCAAAAGGGATATCCACAAATTATGTAAAAACCAGAAAGGCAAGACAGGCCCGGGAGAACAGGGAGCCTTGTTATGCTGATGGGCGGGATGTAAATTGCATACTGCCTCATTGGAGGAGTGCATTGCATTCTCTAAAACAAGTAAACAACAGAGCTACAGAGCCAAGGACACTTTCAGTCTAGGGAATATACCTTTTGAAAACTGAAAATCAATAAGACAGAGCCACCCCCAAATTTAGGGCTGCACTGCTTACAAGAACCTCAACTTGGGTACACCTTAAATATCCCAGGAAATATAAAAATGGTTCAAAAATCTGTGGTATTTATGTATGATGGAATATCCCTCAGCCATGAAATCAATGTCATAACACCAGGAGCAGCAAAGTGAGTTGATTCAGGTATGATGATTCTAAGTGAAATAAGTCACACAGAAAAAGAAACAAATCATAAGAAATCACTTATGAAGATCCTGTAAACATGGCTACACATGAACTGAGATAAGAAAGAGAACAGAGTCTCACATTTATAAAACACTGTTATGCCTGCTTAAGGGGGAAGGAGAGGTGGGGTGATGCATAAAACCAGAGTTTGATATAAGCACAGGTACCTTTTCTAAAACCCCCTTGGAATAGAAAAGACCTACACCTTCCTCAGTGAAAGGGACTCAAAACCCCATATTTCCCGCAGAGGAATAGATCTGACTAGTAAGAATCTTAAAACCTATGTATTGATATGTCTCCATTAGGGAATCAAGAGTGTCTAGACTGGCATAAACATGGCAGCGAGAATCAGCTCAAACCCACTATAAAAAGGAATTTCATAAACAAAACCAATAAACAGGGAATTTCTTTACAATTCCTTCAGGGTCTCTGATGAAACGTGGAATGACCCTATCTACAATGACAGCTAGATGTGGCATAAGGCTGGACACTTGGGACTAAGAGGATTGGTGAGATTGGGTGAGCAAATGCAGACCCTTTAAAGCAAAAATGCATGGCCCCCATTCCATGGATCCCAACTCTCCATGTTGAAGGGAATATTACTACAGCTATAACATGTACGAGAAACCTAAGGAATGGACACATTGTGAATACAAAAGTTTCTAAAACTCAACGAATAGTCCCTCTCCATGTGCTCCGGTTAGACTTTTCAACTGATTTACTATCAATCTCCCAAATTGGAGAGACAGCCCCTTTAACCTCCTGGTTCACAAAGGTTGCCAATTTTGCAGAGGATGGAAGGGAAGAGGGAGAACCAATGAGAGAGTAGCTGTTAGGCATTTGGACAGGCACATGTCACTCTAATTTCCCGGCAGGAAGAAGAATTAACCAAAGTCTCAGCCACCCACTGGGTACCAGTATAGTTTCTGAACCAAAATTTTGGACTTGCGTACAGCTCACAAAAAACGAGTTGAAAAATGGTGTTCAGGGGCACAGCAATTCACAAACTGGCAGAGTAATAAAGGACAACTATCGTCCAAAAATCTGTTGAGGGATGGCAACGAGGCGGACTTGAAAGCGAGGCAGAATAGCAGGAAACAGATTTCAAGAGGTACGTTGGAATCGCCTTTAAATCACAGGAAGAGGGGCACAACTTCGAGAATGACACACTTGGCCAAAAAGGGCGTATGCGTTTTCTCCTGAATATATTCAGGAGAAAACGCATACCCCCATTTTGGCCAAGCAAGCAAGCGGGCAATGCAAATCTGCACTACAAAGAAGTATCACTTCCCACCGGTCAAAAGGGACATCCACAAATGTGTAAAAACCAGAAAGGCAAGACAGGCCCTGGAGAACAGGGAGCCTTGTTATGCTGATTTGCGGGATGTAAATTTCCAACTGCCTCACAGGAGGAGTGCACTGTGTTCCCTAAAACAAGTAAACAACAGAGCTACAGCGCCAAGGGCACTTCCAGTCTAGGGAATATTCCTTCGGAAAACTGAAAATCAATAAGACAGAGCCACCCCAACTTAGGGCTGCACTGCTTACAAGAACCTCAACTTGGGTACACCTTAAATATCCCAGGAAATATAAAAATGGTTCAAAAAATTGTGGTAGTTTTGTACGATGGAATATCCCTCAGCCATGAAATCAATGTCATAAGAACAGGAGCAGCAAAGTGAGTGGATTCAGGTACGATGATTCTAAGTGAAATAAGTCTCACAGAAAAAAGAAACTTATCATAAGATATCACTTATGGAGATCCTGTAAACATGGCTAGACATGAACTGATTTAAGAAAGAGAACAGAGTCTCACTTTTAGAAAACACTGTTATGCCTGCTTAATGGGTAAGGAGAAGTGGGGTGATGCATAATACCAGAGTTTGATATAAGCACGGGTATCGTTTCTAAAACCAACTTTGGAATAGACAAGACCTACACCTTCCGCAGTGAAAGGGACTCAAAACCCCATATTTCCTGCAGAGGAATAGATCTGACTAGTAAAAATCTTAAAACCTATGTATTGATATGTCTTCCTAAGGGAATCAAGTGTGTCTAGACAGGCATAAACATGGCAGCGAGAATCAGCTCAAACCCACTATAAAAAGGAATTTCAAAAACAAAACAAAAAAGAGGGAAGTTCTTTACAATTCCTTCAGGGTCTCTGATGAAACCTGGAATGACGCTATCTACAATGACAGCTGGATGTGGCATAAGGCTGGAGACTTGGGACTGAGAGGATTGGTGAGATTGGATGAGCAAATGCTGACCATTTAAAGCAAAAATGCATGGCCCCCATTCCATGGGTCCCAAATCTCCATGTTGAAGGGAATATTACTATATCTATAACATGTACGGGAAACCTACAGAATGGACACACTGTGAATACAAAAGGTTTCTAAAACTCAACGAGTAGTCCCTCTCCTGGTGCTCCGCTTTGACTTTCCAACTGCTTTACTATCAATCTCCCAACTTGGAGAGACAACCCCTTTAACCTCCTGGTTCGCACAGGTTTCCAATTTGGCAGAGGATTGAAGGGAAGAGGGAGAACCAATGAGAGAGTAGCTGTTAGGCATTTGGACGGGCACATGTCACTCTAATTTCCCGGCAGGAAGAAGAATTAACCAGAGTCTCAGCCACCCACCGGGAACCAGTATAGGTCCTGAACCAAAATTTTGGACTTGCGTACAGCTCACAAAAAACGAGTTGATAAATGGAGCTCAGGGGCACAGCAATTCACAAACTGGCAGAGTAATAAAGGACAACTATCATCCAAAAATCTGTTGAGGGAAGGCAACGAGGCGGACTTGAAAGCGAGGCAGAATAGCAGGAAACAGATTTCAAGAGGTACGTTGGAATCGCCTTTAAAGCACAGGAAGAGGGGCACAACTTCGACAATGACGCACTTGGTGAAAAAGGGCGTAAGCGTTTTCTCCTGAATATATTCAGGAGAAAACGCATATGCCCTTTTTGGCCAAGCAAGCAAGCGGGCAATACAAATCTGCACTACAAAGAAGTATCACTTCCCACCGGTCAAAAGTGATATCCACACAATGTGTAAAAAATAGAAAGGCAAGACAGGCCCTGGAGAACAGGGAGCCATATTATGCTGATGGGCGGGATGTAAATTGCCAACTGCCTCCCTGGAGGAGTGCATTGCGGTCCCTAAAACAAGTAAACAACAGAGCTACTGAGCCAAGGGCACTTCCAGTCTAGGGAATATACCTTGGGAAAACTGAAAATCAATAAGACAGAGCCACCCCCAAATTTAGGGCTGCACTGCTTACAAGAACCTCAACTTGGGTACACCTTAAATATCCCAGGAAATATAAAAATGGTTCAAAAAACTGTGGTATTTATGTACGATGGAATATCCCTCAGCCATGAAATCAATGTCATAAGACCACGAGCAGCAAAGTGAGTGGATTCAGGTACGATGATTCTAAGTGAAATAAGTCACCCAGAAAAAGAAACTTATCATAAGATATCACTTATGAAGATCCTGTAAACATGGCTACACATGAACTGAGTTAGGAAAGAGAACAGAGTCTCACATTTAGAAAACACTCTTATGCCTGCTTAAGGGGAAAGGAGAGGTGGGGTGATGCATAAAACCAGAGTTTGATATAAGCACAGGTACCATTTCTAAAACCAACTGTGGAATAGACAAGACCTACACCTTCCTCAGTGAAAGGGACTCAAAACCCCATATTTCCCGCAGAGGAATAGATCTGACTAGTAAGAATCTTAAAACCTATGTATTGATATGTCTCTGTAAGGGAATCAAGTGTGTCTAGACTGGAATAAACATGGCAGCGAGCATCAGTTGAAACGCACTATAAAAGCGAATTTCAAAAACAAATCCAAAAAACAGGGAAATTCTTTACATTTCCTTCACGGTCTCTGAAGAAACCTCGAATGACCATATGTATAATTACAGCTGGATGTGGCATAAGGCTGGACACTTGGGACTGAGAGGATTGGTGAGATTGGGTGAGCAAATGCAGACCCTTTAAAGCAAAAATGCATGGCCCCCATTCCATGGGTCCCAAATCTCCATGTTGAAGGGAATATTACTATATCTATAACATGTACGGGAAACCTACAGAATGGACACACTGTGAATACAAAAGGTTTCTAAAACTCAACGAGTAGTCCCTCTCCTGGTGCTCCGCTTTGACTTTCCAACTGCTTTACTAACAATCTCCCAACTTGGAGAGACAACCCCTTTAACCTCCTGGTTCGCACAGGTTGCCAATTTGGCAGAGGATGGAAGGGAAGAGGGAGAACCAATGAGAGAGTAGCTGTTAGGCATTTGGACGGGCACATGTCACTCTAATTTCCCGGCAGGAAGAAGAATTAACCAGAGTCTCAGCCAACCACCGGGAACCAGTATAGGTCCTGAACCAAAATTTTGGACTTGCGTACAGCTCACAAAAAACGAGTTGAAAAATGGAGCTCAGGGGCACAGCAATTCACAAAGTGGCACAGTAATAAAGGACAACTATCATCCAAAAATCTGTTGAGGGAAGGCAACTAGGTGGACTTGAAAGCGAGGCAGAATAGCAGGAAACAGATTTCAAGAGGTATGTTGGAATCGCCTTTAAAGCACAGGAAGAGGGGCACAACTTCGACAATGACGCACTTGGCCAAAAAGGGCATATGCGTTTTCTCCTGAATATATTCAGGAGAAAACGCATACGTCCTTTTCGGCCAAGCAAGCAAGCGGGCAATGCAAATCTGCACTACAAAGATGTATCACTTCCCACCGGTCAAAAGGGACATCCACAAAATGTGTAAATATCAGAAAGGCCATACAGGCCCTGGAGAACAGGGAGCCCTGTTATGCTGATGGGCGGGATGTAAATTGCCAACTGCCTCACTGGAAAAGTGCATTGAGTTCCCTAAAACAAGTAAACAATAGAGCTACAGAGCCAAGGGCTCTTCCAGTCTAGGGAATATACCTAGGGAAAACTGAAAATCAATAAGACAGAGCCACCCCCAAATTTAGGGCTGCACTGTTTACAAGAAACTCAACTTGGGTAAACCTTAAATATCCCAGGAAATATAAAAATGGTTCAAAAAACTGTGGTATTTATGTACGATGGGATATCCCTCAGCCATGAAATCAATGTCATAAGACCAGGAGCAGCAAAGTGAGTGGATTCAGGTACGATGATTCTAAGTGAAATAAGTCACACAGAAAAAGAAACTTATCATAAGATATCACTTATGAAGATCCTGTAAACATGGCTACACATGAACTGAGTTAGGAAAGAGAACAGAGTCTCACATATAGAAAACACTCTTATGCCTGCTTAAGGGGAAGGAGAGGTGGGGTGCTCATAAAACCAGAGTTTGATATAAGCACAGATACCATTTCTAAAACCAACTGTGGAATAGACAAGACCTACACCTTCCTCAGTGAAAGAGACTCAAAACCCCATATTTCCCACAGAGGAATAGATCTGACTAGTAAAAATCTTAAAACCTATGTAATGATATGTCTCCGTAAGGGAATCAAGTGTGTCTAGACTGGCATAAACATGGCAGCGAGAATCAGCTCAAACCCACTATAAAAAGGAATTTCAAAAACAAAATAAAAAACAGGGAAATTCTTTACAATTCCTTCAGGGTCTCTAATGAAACCTGGAATGACCGTATCTACAATGACAGCTGGATGTGTCATAAGGCTGGGCACTTGGGAAAGAGAGGATTGGTTAGATTGGGTGAGCAAATGCAGACCCTTTAAAGCAAAAATGCATGGCCCCCATTCCATGGGTCCCAACTCTCCAGGTTGAAGGGAATATTACTACAGCTATAACATGTACGGGAAACCTAGAGAATGGACACACTCTGAATACAAAAGGTTTCTAAAATTCAACGAATAGTCCCTCTCCTGGTGCTCCAGTTTGACTTTCCAACTGCTTTACTATCAATCTCCCAACTTGGAGCCACAGCCCCTTTAAGCTCCTGGTTCGCACAGGTTGCCAATTTGGCAGAGGATGGAAGAGAAGAGGGAGAACCAATGAGAGACTAGCTGTTAGGCATTTGGACGGGCACATGTCACTCTAATTTCTCGGCAGGAAGAAGAATTAACCAGAGTCTCAGCCACCCACCGGGAACCAGTATAGGTCCTGAACCAAAATTTTGGACTTGCGTACAGCTCACAAAAAACGAGTTGATAAATGGAGCTCAGGGGCACAGCAATTCACAAACTGGCAGAGTAATAATGGACAACTATCATCCAAAAATCTGTTGAGGGAAGGCAACGAGGCGGACTTGAAAGCGAGGCAGAATAGCAGGAAACAGATTTCAAGAGGTACGTTGGAATCACCTTTAAAGCACAGGAAGAGGGGCACAACTTCGACAATGACGCACTTGGCGAAAAAGGGCGTAAGCGTTTTCTCCTGAATATATTCAGGAGAAAACGCATATGCCCTTTTTGGCCAAGCAAGCAAGCGGGCAATACAAATCTGCACTACAAAGAAGTATCACTTCCCACCGGTCAAAAGTGATATCCACACAATGTGTAAAAAATAGAAAGGCAAGACAGGCCCTGGAGAACAGGGAGCCATATTATGCTGATGGGCGGGATGTAAATTGCCAACTGCCTCCCTGGAGGAGTGCATTGCGTTCCCTAAAACAAGTAAACAACAGAGCTACTGAGCCAAGGGCACTTCCAGTCTAGGGAATATACCTTGGGAAAACTGAAAATCAATAAGACAGAGCCACCCCCAAATTTAGGGCTGCACTGCTTACAAGAACCTCAACTTGGGTACACCATAAATATCCCAGGAAATATAAAAATGGTTCAAAAAACTGTGGTATTTATGTACGATGGAATATCCCTCAGCCATGAAATCAATGTCATAAGACCAGGAGCAGCAAAGTGAGTGGATTCAGGTACGATGATTCTAAGTGAAATAAGTCACCCAGAAAAAGAAACTTATCATAAGATATCACTTATGAAGATCCTGTAAACATGGCTACACATGAACTGAGTTAAGAAAGAGAACAGAGTCTCACATTTAGAAAACACTGTTATGCCTGCTTAAGGGGGAAGGAGCGGTGGGGTGATGCATAAAACCAGAGTTTGATATAAGCACGGATACCGTTTTTAAACCAACTTTGGAATAGACAAGACCTACACCTTCCTCAGTGAAAGGGACTCAAAACCCCATATTTCCCGCAGAGGAATAGATCTGACTAGTAAGAATCTTAAAACCCATGTATTGATATGTCGCCGTAAGGGAAACAAGTGTGTCTAGATTGGCATAAACATGGCAGCGAGAATCAGCTCAAACCAACTATAAAAAGGAATTTCAAAAACAAAACCAAAAAACCGGGAAATTCTTTACAATTCCTTCAGGGTCTCTGATGAAACCTGGAATGACCATATCTACAATGACAGCTGGATGTGGCATAAGGCTGGACACTTGGGACTGAGAGGATTGGTGAGATTGGGTGAGCAAACGCAGACCCTTTAAAGCAATAATACATGGCCCCCATTCCATGGGTCCCAACTCTCCAGGTTGTACGGAAAATTACTACAGCTATAACATGTACGGGAATCCTAGAGTACGGACACACTGTGTATACAAAAGGTTTCTAAAACTCAACGAATAGTCCCTCTCCTGGTGCTCCGGTTTGATTTTCCAACTACTTTACTATCAATCTCCCAAATTGGAGAGACAGACACTTTAAGCTCCTGGTTCGCACAGGTTGCCAATTTGGCAAAGGATGGAAGGGAAGAGGGAGAACCAATGAGAGCTAGCTGTTAGGCATTTGGACGGGCACATGTCACTCTAATTTCCTGGCAGGAAGAAGAATTACCCACAGTCTCAGCCACCCACCGGGAAACAGTATAGTTCCTGAACCAAAATTTTGGACTTGCGTTCAGCTCACAAAAAACGAGTTGAAAAATGGAGCTCAGGGGCACAGCAATTCACAAACTGTCAGAGTAATAAAGGACAACTATCGTCCAAAAATCTGTTGAGGGAAGGCAACGAGGGGGACTTGAAAGCGAGGCAGAATAGCAGGAAACAGATTTCAAAAGTTACATTGGAATCGCCTTTAAAGCACAGGAAGAGGGGCACAACTTCGACAATGACGCACTTGGCCAAAAAGGTATTATGCGTTTTCTCCTGAATATATTCAGGAGAAAACGCATAAGCCCTTTTTGGCCAAGCAAGCAAGCGGGCAATGCAAATCTGCACTAGAAAGAAGTATCACTTCCCACCGGTGAAAAGGGACATCCACAAAATGTGCAAAAACCAGAAAGGCAAGACAGGCCCTGGAGAACAGGGAGCCTTGATATGCTGATGGGCGGGATGTAAATTGCCAACTGCCTAACAGGAGGAGTGCATTGTGTTCCATAAAACAAGTAAACAACAGAGCTACAGAGCCAAGGGCACTTCCAGTCTAGGGAATATACCTTGGGAAAACTGGAAATCAATAAGACAGAGCCACCCCCAAATTTAGGGCTGCACTGCTTACAAGAACCTCAACTTGGGTACACCTTAAATATCCCAGGAAATATAAAAATGGTTCAAAAAATTGTGGTACTTTTGTACGATGGAATATCCCTCAGCCATGAAATCAATGTCATAAGACCAGGAGCAGCAAAGTGAGTGGATTCATGTACGATGATTCTAAGTGAATTAAGTCACACAGAAAAAAGAAACTTATCATAAGATACCACTTATGAAGATCCTGTAAACATGGCTACACATGAACTGAGTTAAGAAATAGAACAGAGTCTCACATTTAGAAAACACTGTTATTGCTGCTTAAGGGGGAAGGAGAGGTGGCGTGATGCATAAAACCAGAGTTTGATATAAGCACGGATACCGTTTTTAAACCAACTTTGGAATAGACAACACCTACACCTTCCTCAGAGAAAGGGACTCAAAACCCCTTATTTCCCACAGAGGAGTAGATCTGACTAGTAAGAATCGTAAAACCCATGTATTGATATGTCTACGTAAGGGAATCAAGTGTGTCTAGACTGGCATAAACATGGCAGCGAGAATCAGCTCAAACCCACTATAAAAAGGAATTTCAAAAACAAAACCAAAAAACAGGGAAATTCTTTACAATTCCTTCAGGGTCTCTGATGAAACCTGGAATGACCCTATCTACAATGACAGCTGGATGTGGCATAAGGTTGGACACTTGAGACTGAGAGGATTGGTGAGATTGGGTGAGCAAATGCAGACCCTTTAAAGTAAAAATGCATGGCCCCCATTCCATGGGTCCCAACTCTCCATGTTCAAGGGAATATTACTACAGCTATAACATGTACGGGAAACCTACAGAATGGACACACTGTGAATACAAAAGGTTTCTAAAACTCAACTCTCCTGGTGCTGTGGTTTGACTTACCAACTGCTTTACTATCAATCTCCCAACTTGGAGAGTCAAACCCTTTAACCTCCTGGTTCGCACACGTTGCCAATTTGCAAGAGGATGGAAGGGAAGAGGGAGAACCAATGAGAGAGTGGCTGTTAGGCATTTGGACGGGCACATGTCACTCTAATTTCGCGGCAGGAACAAGAATTAACCAGAGTCTCAGCCACCCACCGGGAACCAGTATAGGTCCTGAACCAAAATTTTGGACCTGCGTACAGCTCACAAAAAACGACTTGAAAAATGGAGCTCAAGGTCATAGCAATTCACAAACTGGCAGAGTAATAAAGGACAACTATTGTCCAAAAATCTGTTCATGGAAGGCAACGAGGCGGACATGAAAGCGAGGCAGAATAGCTGGAAACAGATTTCAAGAGGTACGTTGGAATCGCCTTTAAAGCATAGGAAGAGGTGCACAACTTCGACAATGACGCACTTGGCCAAAAAGGGCGTATGCGTTTTCTCCTGAATATATTCAGCAGAAAACCCATACGCCCTTTTTGGCCAAGCAAGCAAGAGGGCAATGCAAATCTGCACTACAAAGAAGTATCACTTCCCACCGGTCAATAGGGACATCCACAAAATGTGTAAAAACCAGAAAGGCAATACAGGCCCTGGAGAACAGGGAGCCTTTTTATGCTGATGGGCGGGATGTAAATTGCCAACTGCCTTACTGGAGGGGTGAATTGCGTTCCCTAAAAGAAGTAAACAACAGAGCTACAGAGCCAAGGGCACTTCCAGTCTAGGGAATATACCTTGGGAAAACTGAAAATCAATAAGACAGAGCCACCCCCATATTTAGGGATGCACTGCTTACAAGAACCTCAACTTGGGTACAACTTAAATATCCCAGGAAATATAAAAATGGTTCAAAAAATTGTGGTACTTACATACGATGGAATATCCCTCAGCCATGAAATCAATGTCATAAGACCAGGAGCAGCAAAGTGATTGGATTCAGGTACGATGATTGTAAGTGAAATAAGTCAAACAGAAAAAGAAACTTATCATAAGATATCACTTATGAAGATCCTGTAAACATGGCTACACATGAATTGAGTTAGGATAGAGAACAGAGTCTCACATTTAGAAAACACTCTCATGCCTGTTTAAGGGGGAAGGAGAGGTGGGGTGATGCATAAAACCCGAGTTTGATATAAGCACAGGTACCGTTTCTAAAAGCAACTTTGGAATAGACAACACCTACACCTTCCTCAGTGAAAGGGACTCAAAACACCATATTTCCCGCAGAGGAATAGATCTGACTAGAAAGAATCTTAAAACATATGTATTGATATTTCTCTGTAAGGGAATCAAGTGTGTCTAGACTGGCATAAACATGGCAGCGAGAATCAGCTCAAACCCACTATAAAAGGGAATTTCAAAAACAAAACCAAAAAACAGGGAAATTATTTACATTTCCTTCAGGGTCTCTGATGAAACCTGGAATGACCCTATCTACAATGACAGCTGGATGTGGCATAAGGCTGGACACTTTGGACTGAGAGGATTGGTGAGATTGGGTGAGCAAATGCAGACCCTTTAAAGCAAAATGCATGGCCCCCATTCCATGGGTCCCAACTCTCCACGTTGAAGGTAATATTACTACAGCTATAACATGTACGGGAAACCTAGAGAATGGACACTCTGTGAAAAAAAAAGGTTTCTAAATCTCAACGAATAGTCCCTCTCCTGGTGCTCCGCTTTGACTTTCCAACTGCTTTACTATCAATCTCCCAACTTGTGAGACAACCCGTTTAACCTCATGGTTCGCACAGGTTGCCAATTTGGCAGAGGACGGAAGGGAAGAGGGAGAACCAATGAGAGAGTAGCTGTTAGGCATTTGGACGGGCACATGTCACTCTAATTTCCCGGCAGGAAGAAGTATTAACCAGAGTCTCAGCCACCCACCGGGGAACAGTATAGCTCCTGAACCAAAATTCTGGACTTGCGTACAGCTCACAAAAAACGAGTTGAATAATGGAGCTCAGGGGCACAGCAATTCACAAACTGGCAGAGTAATAAAGGACAACTATCGTCCAAAAATCTGTTGAGGGAAGGCAACAAGGCAGACTTGAAAGCGAGGCAGAATAGCACGAAACAGATTTCAAGAGGTATGTTTTAATCGCCTTTAAAGCACAGGAAGAGGGGCACAACTTCGACAATGATGCACTTGTCCAAAAAGGGCGTATGCGTTTTCTCCTGAATATATTCATGAGAAAACGCATACGCCCATTTTGGCCAAGCAAGCAAGCGGGCAATGCAAATCTGCACTACAAAGAAGTATCACTTCCCACCGGTCAAAAGGGACATCCACAAAATGTGTAAAAACCAGAAAGGCAAGACAGGCCCTGGAGAACAGGGAGCCTTGTTATGCTGATGGGTGGGATGTAAATTGCCAACTGCCTCACTGGAGGAGTGCATTGCGTTCCCTAAAACAATAAACAACAGAGCTACAGACACAAAGGAACTTCCAGTCTAGGGAATATACCTTGGGAAAACTGAAAATCAATAAGACAGAGCCACCCCCAAATTTAGGGTGCACTGCTTACAAGAACCTGAACTTGGGTACACCTTAAATATCCCAGGAAATATAAAAATGATTCCAAAATCTGTGGTATTTATGTACGATGGAATATCCCTCAGTCATGAAATCAATGTCATAAGACCAGGAGCATCAAAGTGAGTGGATTCAGGTACGATGATTCTAAGTGAAATAAGTCACCCAGAAAAAGAAACTTATCATAAGATATCACTTATGAAGATCCTGTAAACATGGCTACACATGAACTGAGTTAGGAAAGAGAACAGCGTCTCACATTTAGAAAACACTCTTATGCCTGCTTAAGGGGAAAGGAGAGGTGGGGTGATGCATAAAACCAGAGTTTGATATAAGCACAGGTACCATTTCTATAACCAGCTGTGGAATAGACAAGACCTACACCTTCCTCAGTGAAAGGGACTCAAAACCCCATATTTCCCACAGAGGAATAGATCTGACTAGTAAGAATCTTAAAACCTATGTATTGATATGTCTCTGTAAGGGAATCAAGTGTGTGTAGACTGGCATAAACATGGTAGCGAGATTCAGCTCAAACCCACTATAAAAAGGAATTTCAAAAACAAAAACAAAAAACAGGGAAATTCTTTACATTTCCTTCAGGGTCTCTGATGAAACGTGGAATGACCCTATCTGCAATGACAGCTGGATGTGGTATAAGGCTGGACACCTGGGACTGAGAGGATTGGTGAGATTGGGTGAGCAAATGCAGACCTTTTAAAGCAAAAATGCATGGCCGCCATTCCATGGGTCCCAACTCTCCATGTTGAAGGGAATATTACTACAGCTATAAAATGTATGGGAAACCTAGAGAATGGACACACTGTGAATACAAAAGTTTTCTAAAACTCAACGAGTAGTCCCTCTCCTGGTGCTCAGGTTTGACTTTCCAACTGCTTTACTATCAATCTTCCAACTTGTGAGACAACCCGTTTAACCTCCTAGTTCGCACAGGTTGCCAATTTGGCAGAGGTTGGAAGGGAAGAGGGAGAACCAATGAGACAGTAGCTGTTAGGCATTTGGACGGGCACATGTCACTCTAATTTCCCGGCAGGAAGAAGAATTAACCAGAGTCTCAGCCACCCCCCGGGAACCAGTATAGTTCCTGAACCAAAATTTTGGACTTGCGTACAGCTCACAAAAAACGAGTTGAAAAATGGAGCTCAGGGGCACAGCAATTCACAAACTGGCAGAATAATAAAGGACAACTATCGTCCAAAAATCTGTTGAGGGAAGGCAACGAGGCGGACTTGAAAGCGAGGCACAATAGCAGGAAACAGATTTCAAGAGGTATGTTGGAATCGCCTTTAAAGCACAGGAAGAGGGGCACAACTTCGACAATGACGCACTTGGCCAAAAAGGGCGTATGCGTTTTCTCCTGAATATATTCAGCAGAAAACGCATACGTCCTTTTTGGCCAAGCAAGCAAGCGGGCAATGCAAATCTGCACTACAAAGATGTATCACTTCCCACCGGTCAAAAGGGACATCCACAAAATGTGTAAAAATCAGAAAGGCAAGACAGGCCCTGGAGAACAGGGAGCCCTGTTATGCTGATGGGCGGGATGTAAATTGCCAACTGCCTCACTGGAAGAGTGCATTGAGTTCCCTAAAACAAGTAAACGATAGAGCTACAGAGCCAAGGGCACTTCCAGTCTAGGGAATATACCTTGGGAAAACTGAAAATCAATAAGACAGAGCCACCCCCAAATTTAGGGCTGCACTGTTTACAAGAAACTCAACTTGGGTAAACCTTAAATATCCCAGGAAATATAAAAATGGTTCAAAAAACTGTGGTATTTATGTACGATGGCATATCCCTCAGCCATGAAATCAATGTCATAAGACCAGGAGCAGCAAAGTGAGTGGATTCAGGTACGATGATTCTAAGTGAAATAAGTCACACAGAAAAAGAAACTTATCATAAGATATCACTTATGAAGATCCTGTAAACATGGCTACACATGAACTGAGTTAGGAAAGAGAACAGAGTCTCACATTTAGAAAACACTCTTATGCCTGCTTAAGGGGAAAGGAGAGGTGGGGTGATCATAAAACCAGAGTTTGATATAAGCACAGATACCATTTCTAAAACCAACTGTGGAATAGACAAGACCTACACCTTCCTCAGTGAAAGAGACTCAAAACCCCATATTTCCCACAGAGGAATAGATCTGACTAGTAACAATCCTAAAACTTATGTATTGATATGTCTCCGTAAGGGAATCAAGTGTGTAGGCTGGCATAAACATGGCAGCGAGAATCGTCTCAAACCCACTATAAAAAGGAATTTCAAAATCAAAACAAAAAACAGGGAAATTCTTTACAATTCCTTCAGGGTCTCTGATGAAACCTGGAATGACCCTATCTACAATGACAGCTGGATGTGGCATAAGGCTGGACACTTGGGACTGAGAGGATTGGTGAGATTGGGTGATCAAATGCAGACCTTTTAAAGCAAAAATGCATGGCCCCCATTCCATGGGTCCCAACTCTACAGGTTGAAGGGAATATTAATACAGGAATAATATGTACGGGAAACGTAGAGAATGGACACACTGCGAATACAAAATGTTTCTAAAACTCAACGAATAGTCCCTCCCTGGTGCTCCGGTTTGACTTTCCAACTGCTTTACTATGAATCTTCCAACTTGGAGAGACAGCCCCTTTAAGCTCCTGGTTCACACACGTTACCAATTTGGCAGAGGAAGGAAGGGAAGAAGGAGAACCAATGAGAGAGGAGCTGTTAGGCATTTGGACAGGCACATGTCACTCTAATTTCCCGGCAGGAAGAATAATCAACCAAAGTCTCAGCCACCCACCGGGAACCAGTATAGGTCCTGAACCAAAATTTTGGACTTGCGTTCAGCTCACAAAAAACGAGTTGAAAAATGGAGCTCAGGGGCACAGCAATTCACAAACTGGCAGAGTAATAAAGGACAACTATCGTCCAAAAATCTGTTGAGGGAAGGCAACGAGGCGGACTTGAAAGCGAGGCACAATAGCAGGAAACAGATTTCAAGAGGTACGTTGGAATTCCTTTAAAGCACAGGAAGAGGGGCACAACTTCGACAATGATGCACTTGGCCAAAAAGGGCGTATGCATTTTCTCCTCAATATATTCAGGAGAAAACGCATACGCCCTTTTTGGCCAAGCAAGCAATCAGGCAATGCAAATCTGCACTACAATGAAGTATCACTTCCCACCGGTCAAAAGGGACATCCACAAAATGTGTAAAAACCAGAAAGGCAAGACAGGCCCTGGAGAACAGGGAGCCTTGTTATGCTGATGGGTGGGATGTAAATTGCCAACTGCCTCACTGGTGGAGTGCATTGTGTTCCCTAAAACAAGTAAACAACAGAGCTACAGAGCCAATGGCACTTCCCGTCTAGGGAATATACCTTTGGAAAACTGAAAATCAATAAGACAGAGCCACCCCCAAATTTAGGGCTGCATTGCTTACAAGAACCTCAACTTTGGTACACTTTAAATATCCCAGGAAATATAAAAATGGTTCAAAAAATTGTGGTACCTCTGTACGATGAAATATCCCTCAGCCATGAAATAAATGTCATAAGACCAGGAGCAGCAAAGTGAGTGGATTCAGCAACGATGAATCTAAGTGAAATAAGTCACACAGAAAAAGAAACTTATCATAAGATATCACTTATGATGATCCTCTAAACATGGCTACACATAAACTGAGTTAGGAAAGAGAACAGAGTCTCACATTTAGAAAACACTCTTATGCCTGCTTATGGTGGAAGGAGATGTGGGGTGATGCATAAAACCAGAGTTTGATATAAGCACAGGTACCGTTTCTAAAACCAACTTTGGAATAGACAAGACCTACACCTTCCTCAGTTAAAGGGACTCAAAACCCCATATTTCCCGCAGAGGAATAGATCTGACTAGTAAAAATCTTAAAACCTATGTATTGATATGTCTCCGTAAGGGAATCAAGTGTGTCTAGACTGGCATAAACATGGCAGCGAGAATCAGCTCAAACCCACTATAAAAAGGAATTTCAAAAACAAAACAAAAAACAGGGAAATTCTTTACAATTCCTTCAGGGTCTCTGATGAAACCTGGAATGACCCTATCTACAATGACAGCTGGATGTGGCATAAGGCTGGACACTTGGGACTGAGAGGATTGGTGAGATTGGATGAGCAAATGCAGACCCTTTAAAGCAAAAATGCATGGCCCCCATTCCATGGGTCCCAACTCTCCATGTTGAAGGGAATATTACTATATCTATAACATGTACGGGAAACCTACAGAATGGACACACTGTGAATACAAAAGGTTTCTAAAACTCAACGAGTAGTCCCTCTCCTGGTGCTCCGCTTTGACTTTCCAACTGCTTTACTATCAATCTCCCAAATTGGAGAGACAACACCTTTAACCTCCTGGTTCGCACAGGTTTCCAATTTGGCAGAGGATGGAAGGGAAGAGGGAGAACCAATGAGAGAGTAGCTGTTAGGCATTTGGACGGGCACATGTCACTCTAATTTCCCGGCAGGAAGAAGAATTAACCAGAGTCTCAGCCACCCACCGGGAACCAGTATAGGTCCTGAACCAAAATTTTGGACTTGCGTACAGCTCACAAAAAACGAGTTGAAAAATGGAGCTCAGGGGCACAGCAATTCACAAAATGGCAGAGTAATAAAGGACAACTATCGTCCAAAAATCTGTTGACGGAAGGCAACGAGGCGGACTTGAAAGCGAGGCACAATAGCAGGAAACAGATTTCAAGAGGTACGTTGGAATCGCCTTTAAAGCACAGGAAGAGGAGCACAACTTCGACAATGACGCACTTGGCCAAAAGGGGCGTATGCGTTTTCTCCTGAATATATTCAGGAGAAAACGCATACGCCCTTTTTGGCCAAGCAAGCAAGCGGGCAATGCAAATCTGCACTACAATGAAGTATCACTTTCCACCGGTCAAAAGGGACATCCACAAAATGTGTAAAAAATAGAAAGGCAAGACAGGCCCTGGAGAACAGGGAGCCATATTATGCTGATGGGCGGGATGTAAATTGCCAACTGCCTCCCTGGAGGAGTGCATTGCGTTCCCTAAAACAAGTAAACAACAGAGCTACAGAGCCAAGGGCACTTCCAGTCTAGGGAATATACCTTGGGAAAACTGAAAATCAATAAGACAGAGCCACCCCAACTTAGGGCTGCACTGCTTACAAGAACCTCAACTTGGGTACACCTTAAGTATCCCAGGAAATATAAAAATGGTTCAAAAAATTGTGGTACTTTTGTACGATGGTATATCCCAAAGCCATGAAATCAATGTCATAAGACCAGGAGCAGCAAAGTGAGTGGATTCAGGTACGATGATTCTAAGTGAAATAAGTCACACAGAAAAAAGAAACTTATCATAAGATATCACTTATGAAGATCCTGTAAACATGGCTACACATGAACTGATTTAAGAAAGAGAACAGACTCTCACATTTAGAAAACTCTGTTATGCCTGCTTAAGGGGGAAGGAGAGGTGGGGTGATGCATAAATCCAGAGTTTGATATAAGCACGGGTAACGTTTCTAAAACCAACTTTGGAATAGACAAGACCTACACCTTCCGCAGTGAAAGGGACTCAAACACCATGTTTCCTGCAGAGGAATAGATCTGACTAGTAAAAATCTTAAAACCTATGTGTTGATATGTCTCCATAAGGGAATCAAGTGTGTCTAGACTGGCATAAACATGTCAGCGAGAATCATCTCAAACCCACTATAAAAAGCAATTTCAAAAACAAAACAAAAAACAGGGAAATTCTTTACAATTCCTTCAGGGTCTCTGATGAAACCTGGAATGACCCTATCTACAATGACAGCTGGATATGGCATAAGGCTGGACACTTGGGACTGAGAGGATTGGTGAGATTGGGTGAGCAAATGCAGACCTTTTAAAGCAAAAATGCATGGCCCCCATTCCATGGGTCCCAACTCTCCATGTTGAAGGGAATATTACTACAGCTATAACATGTACGGGAAACCTAGAGAATGGACACACTGCGAATACAAAATGTTTTTAAAACTCAACGAATATTCCCTGCCCTGGTGCTCCGGTTTGACTTTCCAACTGCTTTACTATCAATCTTCCAACTTGGAGAGACAGCCCCTTTAAGCTCCTGGTTCACACACGTTGCCAAATTGGCAGAGGAAGGAAGGGAATAGGGAGAACCAATGAGAGAGTAAGTGTTAGGCATTTGGACAGGCACATGTCACTCTAATTTCCCGGCAGGAAGAATAATCAACCAAAGTCTCAGCCACCCACCGGGAACCAGTATAGTTCCTGAACCAAAATTTTGGACTTGCGTTCATCACACAAAAAACGAGTTGAAAAATGCAGCTCAGGAGCACAGCAATTCACAAACTGGCAGAGTAATAAAGGACAACTATCGTCCAAAAATCTGTTGAGGGAAGGCAACGAGGCGGACTTGAAAGCGAGGCAGAATAGCAGGAAACAGATTTAAAGAGGTACGTTGGAATCGCCTTTAAAGCACAGGAAGAGGGTCACAACTTCGACAATGACGCACTTGTCCAAAAAGGGCGTATGGGATTTCTCCTGAATATATTCAGGTGAAAACGCATACACCCTTTTTGGCCAAGCAAGCAAGCGGGCAATGCAAATCTACACTACAATGAAGTATCGCTTCCCACCGGTCAAAAGGGACATCCCCAAAATGTGTAAAAACTAGAATGGCAAGACAGGCCCTGGAGAACAGGGAGCCTTGTTATGCTGATGGGCGGGATGTAAATTGCCAACTGCCTCACTGGTGGAGTGCATTGTGTTCCCTAAAACAAGTAAACAACAGAGCTACAGAGCCAAGGGCACTTCCCGTCTAGGGAATATACCTTTGGAAAACTGAAAATCAATAAGACAGAGCCACCCCCAAATTTAGGGCTGCATTGCTTACAAGAACCTCAACTTTGGTACACCTTAAATATCCCAGGAAATATAAAAATGGTTCAAAAAATTGTGGTACCTATGTACGATGAAATATCGCTCAGCCATGAAATCAATGTCATAAGACCAGGAGCAGCAAAGTGAGTGGATTCAGCAATGATGAATCTAAGTGAAATATGTCACACAGAAAAAGAAACTTATCATAAGATATCACTTATGATGATCCTCTAAACTTGGCTACACATAAACTGAGTTAGGAAAGAGAACAGAGTCTCACATTTAGAAAACACTCTTATGCCTGCTTATGGTGGAAGTAGATGCGGGCTGATGCATAAAACCAGAGTTTGATATAAGCACAGGTACCGTTTCTAAAACCAACTTTGGAATAGACAAGACCTACACCTTCCTCAGTGAAAGGGACACAAAACCCCATATTTCCCGCAGAGGAATAGATCTGACTAGTAAAAATCTTAAAACCTATGTATTGATATGTCTCCGTAAGGGAATTAAGTGTGTCTAGACTGGCATAAACATGGCAGCGAGAATCATCTCAAACCCACTATAAAAAGGAATTTCAATAACAAAACAAAAAACAGGGAAATTCTTTACAATTCCTTCAGGGTCTCTGATGAAACCTGGAATGACCCTATCTACAATGACAGCTGGATATGGCATAAGGCTGGACACTTGGGACTGAGAGGATTGGTGAGATTGTGTGAGCAAATGCAGACCCTTTAAAGCAAAAATGCATGGTCCCCATTCCATGGGTCCCAACTCTCCAGGTTGAAGGGAATATTACTACAGCTATAACATGTACGGGAAACCTAGAGAATGGACACACTGAGAATACAAAAGGTTTCTAAAACTCAACGAGTAGTCCCTCTCCTAGTGCTCTGGTTTGACTTTCCAACTGCTTTACTATCAATCTTCCCACTTGGAGAGACAGCCCCTTTAACCTCCTGGTTCGCACAGGTTGCCAATTTGGCAGAGGATGGAAGGGAAGAGGGAGAACCAATGAGAGACTAGTTGTTAGGCATTTGGACGGGCACATGTCACTCTTATTACCCGGCAGGAAGAAGAATTAACCAAAGTCTCAGCCATCCACCGGGAACCAGTAGAGTTCCTGAAACAAAATTTTGGACTTGCGTTCAGCTCACAAAAACCAAGTTGAAAAATGGGGCTCAGGGGCACAGCAATTCACAAACTTGCAGAGTAATAAAGGACAACTATCGTCCAAAAATCTGTTGAGGGAAGCCAGCGAGGCAGACTTGAAAGAGATACAGAATAGCAGGAAACAGATTTCAAGAGGTACGTTGGAATCGCCTTTAAAGCACAGGAAGAGGGGCACAACTTCGACAATGACGCACTTGGCCAAAAAGGGTGTATGCATTTTCTCCTGAATATATTCAGGAGAAAACGCATACGCCCTTTTTCGCCAAGCAAGCAAGCGGGCAATGCAAATCTGCACTACAAAGAAGTATCACTTCCCTCCGGTCAAAAGGGACATCCACAAAATGTGTAAAAACCAGAAAGGCAAGACAGGCCCTGGAAAAGAGGGAGCCTGGTTAGCTGATGGGCGGGATGTAAATTGCCAACTGCCTCACTGGAGGAGTGCATTGCGTTCCCTAAAACAAGTAAACAACAGAGCTACAGAGCCAAGGGCACTTCCAGTCTAGGGAATATACCTTGGGAAAACTGAAAATCAATAAGACAGAGCCACTCCCAAATATAGGGTTGCACTGCTTACAAGAACCTCAACTTGGGTACACCTTAAATATCCCAGGAAATATAAAAATGGTTCAAAAAACTGTGGTATTTATGTACGATGGAATATCCCTCAGCCATGAAATCAATGTCATAAGACCACGAGCAGCAAAGTGAGTGGATTCAGGTACGATGATTCTAAGTGAAATAAGTCACACAGAAAAAGAAACTTACCATAAGATATCACTTATGAAGATCCTGTATACATGGCTACACATGAACTGAGTTAGGAAAGAGAACAGAGTCTCACATTTAGAAAACACACTTATTCCTGCTTAAGGGGAAAGGAGAGGTGAGGTGATGCATAAAACCAGAGTTTGATATAAGCACAGGTACCATTTCTAAAACCAACTGTGGAATAGACAAGACCTACACCTTCCTCAGTGAAAGGGACTCAAAACCCCATATTTCCCGCAGAGGAATAGATCTGACGAGTAAGAATCTTAAAACCTATGTATTGATATGTCTCTGTAAGGGAATCAAGTGTGTCTAGACTGGCATAAACATGACAGTGGAAATCAGCTCAAAGCCACTATAAAAAGGAATTTCAAAAACAAAACAAAAAAACAGGGAAATTCTTTACAATTCCTTCAGGTTCTCCAATGAAACCAGGAATGACCCTGTCTACAATGACAGCTGGATGTGGCATAAGGCTGAACACTTGGGACTGAGAGGATTGGTGAGATTGGGTGAGCAAATGCAGACCCTTTAAAGCAAAAATGCATGGCCCCCATTCCATGGGTCCCAAATCTGCAGGTTTGAGGGAATATTACTACAGCTATAACATGTAAGGGAAACCTAGAGAATGGACACAAAGTGAATACGAAAGGTTTCTAAAACTCAACGAATAGTACCTCTCATGATGCTCCGGTTTGACTTTCCAACTGCTTTACTATCAGTCTCCCAACTTGGAGAGAAAGCCCCTTTAACCTACTGGTTCGCACAGGTTGCCAATTTGGCAGAGGATGGAAGGGAAGAGGGAGAACCAATGAGAGAGTAGCTGTTAGGCATTTGGACGGACACATGTCATTCTAAATTCCCGGCTGGAAGAAGAATTAACCAAAGTCTCAGCGACCCACCGGGAACCAGTATAGGTCCTGAACCAAAATTTTGGACTTGCCTTCAGCTAACAAAAAACGAGTTAAAAATGGAGCTCAGGGACACAGCAATTCACAAACTGGCAGAGTAATAAAGGACAACTATCGTCCAAAACTCTGTTGAGGGAAGGCAACGAGGCCGAATTGTAAGTGAGGCAGAAGTGTAGGAAACACATTTCAAGAGGTACGTAAGAATCGAGTGTAATGCACAGGAAGTGGGGCTCAACTTCGACAATGATGCACTTGGCCAAATAGGGCATATGCATTTTCTCCTGAATATATTCAAGAGATAACACATACACCCTTTTTCGCCAGGCAAGCAAGCGGGCAATGCAAATCTGCAGTACAAAGAAGTATCTCTTCCCACCGTTCATAAGGGACATCCACAAAATATGTAAACACCAGGAAGGCAAGACAGTCCCTGGAAAACAGGGCGCCTTGTTCTGCTGATGGGCTGGATGTAAACTGCCAACTGCCTCACTGGAGGAGTGCATTGTGTTCCATAAAACAAGTAAACAACCGAGCTACAGAGGCAAGGGCACTTCCAGTCTAGGGAATATACCTTGGAAAAACTGAAAATCAATAAGACAGAGCCACCCCCAAATTAAGGGCTGCACTGCTTACCAGAACCTCAACTTGGGTACACCTTAAATATCCCAGGAAATATAAAAATGGTTTAAAAAATTATGGTACTTACGTATGATGGAATATTCCTCAGCCCTGAAATCAATGTCATAAGACCAGTAGCAGCAAAGTGAGTGGATTCAGGTACGATGATTCTAAGTGAAATAAGTCACACAGAAAAAGAAACTTATCATAAGATATCACTTATGAAGTTCTTGTAAACATGGCTACACAAGAACTGAGTTAGGAAAGAGAACAGATTTTCACATTTAGAAAACATTCTTATGCCTGCTTAAGGGGGAAGGAGAGGTGGCGTGATGCATAAAAGCAGAGTTTGATATAAGCACAGGTACCGTTCCAAAAAACATCTTTGGAATAGACAACTACACCTTCCTCAGTGAAAGGGAATGAAACCCCCATATTTCCCGCAGAGTAATAGATCTGACTAGTAAGAATCTTAAAGCCTATGTATTGATATGTCTCCATTAGGGAATCAAGTGTGTCTAGACCTGCATAAACATGGCAGCGAGAATCAGGTCAAACCCATTATAAAAAGGATTTATAAAGAAGAAAACAGGGAAATTCTTTACATATCCTTCAGGGTCTCTGACGAAACCTGGAATGACCCTATCTACAATGACAGCTGGATGTGGCATAAGGCTGGACACGTGGGACTGAGAGGATTGGTGAGATTGGGTAAGCTAATGCAGACCCTATAAAGCAATAATGCACGACACCCATTCCATGGGTCCCAACTCTCCAGGTTGAAGGGAATATTACTACAGCTATAACATGTACAGGAAACCTAGAGAATGGACACACTGTGAATACAAAAGGTTTCTAAATCTCAACGAATTGTCCCTTTCCTGGTGCTCCGGTTTGACTTTCAAATTGCTTTACTATCAATCTCCCCACTTGGAGAGACAGCCCCTTTAACCTCCTGGTTCGCATAGGTTGCCAAATTGGCAGAGGATGGAAGGGAAGAGGGAGAACAAATGAGATAGTAGCTGTTAGAGATTTGGACGGGCACATGTCACTCTAATTTCCCAGCAGGAAGAATAATTAACCAAAATCTCAGCCACCCACCTGGAAGCAGTATTGGTCCTGAACCAAAATTTTGGACTTGTGTTCATCTCACAAAAAACGGGTTGAAACTGGAGCTCAGGGGCACAGCAATTCACAAAATGGCAGAGTAAAAAAGGACAACTCTCGTCCAAAAATCTGTTGAGGGAAGGCAAAGAGGCCGACTTGAAATGGAGGCAGAATAGCAGGAAACAGATTTCAAGAGGTACGTAGGAATCGCCTGTAATGCACAGGAAAAGGGGCACAATTTCGAAAATGATGCACTTGGCCAAAAAGGGCGTATGCGTTTTCTCCTGAATATATTCAGGAGAAAATGCATATGCTTTTTTTGGCCCAGCAAGCAAGCGGGCAATGCAAATCTGCACTACAAAGAAGTATCTCTTCCCACCGTTCAAAAGAGACATCCACAAAATGTGTAAAAACCAGAAAGGCAAGACAGGCCCTGGAGAACAGGGAGCCTTGTGATGTTAATGGGCGGGATGTAAATTGCCAACTGCCTCACTGGAGGAGTGCATTGTGTTCCCTCAAAGAAGTAAACAACAGAGCGACAGAGCCAAGGGCACTTCCAGTGTAGGGAATATACTGTGGGAAAACTGAAAATCAATAAGACAGTGCCACCACCAAATTTAGGGCTGCACTGCTTACAAGAACCTCAACTTGGGTACACTTTAAATATCCAAGGAAATATAAAATGGTTCAAAAAATTGTAATACATACGTACGATGGAATATCCCTCAGCCATGAAATCAATGTCATAAGACAAGGAGAAGCAAAGTGAGTGGATTCAGGTACGGTGATTCTAAGTGAAATAAGTCACACAGAAAAAGAAACATATAATTAGATATCACTTATGAAGATCCTGTAAACATGGCTACACATGAACTGAGTTACGAAAGAGAACAGAGTCTCACATTTAGAAAACACTCTTATGCCTGCTTAAGGGGGAAGGAGAGGTGGGGTGATGCATAAAACCAGAGTTTGACTTAAGCACAGGTACCATTTCTAAAACCAACTTTGGAATAGACAAGACCAACACCTTCCTCAGTGAAAGGGACTCAATACCCCATATTTCCCGCAGAGGATTAGATCTGACTAGTAAAAATCTTAAAACCTATGTAATGATATGTTTCCGCAAGGGAATCAAGTGTGTCTAGACTGGCATATACATGGCAGCGAGAATCAGCTCAAACCCACTATAAAAAGGAATTTCAAAAACAAAACAAAAAAACAGGGAAATCATTACAATTCCTTCAGGGTCTCTGACGAATCCTGGAATGACCCTATCTACAATGACAGATAGATGTGGCATAAGGCTGGACACTTGGGACTGAAAGGCTTGTTCAGATTGGGTGAGCAAATGCAGACTCTTTAAAACAATAAAGCATGGCCCCCAGTCCATGGGTTCCAACTCCCCAGGTCGAAGGGAATTTTACTACAACTATAACATGTACGGGAAACCTAGAGAAAGGACACACTCTGAATACGAAAGGTTTCTACAACTCAAAGTATAGTCCCTATCCTGGTGCTCCGATTTGATTTTCCAACTGCTTTACTATCAATCTCCCAACTTGGAGCGACAGTCCCTTTAACCTCCTGGTTTGCAAAGGTTGCCAATATGGCAGAGGATGGAAGAGAAGAGGGAGAACCAATGAGATAGTAGCTGTTAGGGATTTGGACGGGCACATGTCACCCTAACTTCACGGCAGGAAGAAGAATTAACCAAAGTCTCAGCCGCCCAGTGGGAACCAGGATAGGTCTTGAACCAAGATTTTGGAGTTGCGTTCAGGTCACAAAACATGAGTTGATAAATGGAGCTCAGGGGCACAGCAATTCACAAACTGGCAGATTAATAAAGGAAAACTATCGTCCAAAACTCTGTTTAGGGAAGGCAACCAGGCCGACTTCAAAGCGAGGCAGAATAGCAGGAAACAGATTTCAAGAGGTACATAGGAATCGCCTATAATGCACAGGAAGAGGGGCACAACTTCGACAATGATGAACTTGGCCAAAAAGTTCGTATGCGTTTTCTTCTGAATATATTCAGGAGAAAACGCCTACGCACTTTTAGTCCAAGCAAGCAAGTGGGCAATGCAAATCTTCACTACAATAAGTATCTCTTCCCACCGGTCAAAAGGGACATCCACAAAATGTGTAAAAACCAGAAAGGCAACACAGGCCCTGGAGAACAGGGAGCCTTGTTCTGCTGATGGGCGGGATGAAAATTGTCAACTGCCTCACTGGAGGTGTGCATTGTGTTCCCTAAAACAAGTAACCAACTGAGCTACAGAGCCAAGGGCACTTCCAGTCTAGGGAATATACCTTGGGAAAACTGAAAATCAATAAGACAGAGCCACCCCCAAATTTAGGGCTGCACTGTTTACAAGAAACTCAACTTGGGTAAACCTTAAATATCCCAGGAAATATAAAAATGGTTCAAAAAACTGTGGTATTTATGTACGATGGCATATCCCTCAGCCATGAAATCAATGTCATAAGACCAGGAGCAGCAAAGTGAGTGGATTCAGGTACGATGATTCTAAGTGAAATAAGTCACACAGAAAAAGAAACTTATCATAAGATATCACTTATGAAGATCCTGTAAACATGGCTACACATGAACTGAGTTAGGAAAGAGAACAGAGTCTCACATTTAGAAAACACTCTTATGCCTGCTTAAGGGGAAAGGAGAGGTGGGGTGATCATAAAACCAGAGTTTGATATAAGCACAGATACCATTTCTAAAACCAACTGTGGAATAGACAAGACCTACACCTTCCTCAGTGAAAGAGACTCAAAACCCCATATTTCCCACAGAGGAATATATCTGACTAGTAACAATCCTAAAACTTATGTATTGATATGTCTCCGTAAGGGAATCAAGTGTGTAGGCTGGCATAAACATGGCAGCGAGAATCGTCTCAAACCCACTATAAAAAGGAATTTCAAAATCAAAACAAAAAACAGGGAAATTCTTTACAATTCCTTCAGGGTCTCTGATGAAACCTGGAATGACCCTATCTACAATGACAGCTGGATGTGGCATAAGGCTGGACACTTGGGACTGAGAGGATTGGTGAGATTGGGTGATCAAATGCAGACCTTTTAAAGCAAAAATGCATGGCCCCCATTCCATGGGTCCCAACTCTACAGGTTGAAGGGAATATTAATACAGGAATAATATGTACGGGAAACGTAGAGAATGGACACACTGCGAATACAAAATGTTTCTAAAACTCAACGAATAGTCCCTCCCTGGTGCTCCGGTTTGACTTTCCAACTGCTTTACTATGAATCTTCCAACTTGGAGAGACAGCCCCTTTAAGCTACTGGTTCACACACGTTACCAATTTGGCAGAGGAAGGAAGGGAAGAAGGAGAACCAATGAGAGAGGAGCTGTTAGGCATTTGGACAGGCACATGTCACTCTAATTTCCCGGCAGGAAGAATAATCAACCAAAGTCTCAGCCACCCACCGGGAACCAGTATAGGTCCTGAACCAAAATTTTGGACTTGCGTTCAGCTCACAAAAAACGAGTTGAAAA
Organism: Mesoplodon bidens; assembly: GCF_964165515.1. Classification (NCBI taxonomy): domain Eukaryota; kingdom Metazoa; phylum Chordata; class Mammalia; order Artiodactyla; family Ziphiidae; genus Mesoplodon; species Mesoplodon bidens. The sequence goes on along the minus strand of NW_027671488.1, from coordinate 3,370,651 downwards.
ATGGAGCTCAGGGGCACAGCAATTCACAAACTGGCAGAGTAATAAAGGACAACTATCGTCCAAAAATCTGTTGAGGGAAGGCAACGAGGCGGACTTGAAAGCGAGGCACAATAGCAGGAAACAGATTTCAAGAGGTACGTTGGAATTCCTTTAAAGCACAGGAAGAGGGGCACAACTTCGACAATGATGCACTTGGCCAAAAAGGGCGTATGCATTTTCTCCTCAATATATTCAGGAGAAAACGCATACGCCCTTTTTGGCCAAGCAAGCAATCAGGCAATGCAAATCTGCACTACAATGAAGTATCACTTCCCACCGGTCAAAAGGGACATCCACAAAATGTGTAAAAACCAGAAAGGCAAGACAGGCCCTGGAGAACAGGGAGCCTTGTTATGCTGATGGGTGGGATGTAAATTGCCAACTGCCTCACTGGTGGAGTGCATTGTGTTCCCTAAAACAAGTAAACAACAGAGCTACAGAGCCAATGGCACTTCCCGTCTAGGGAATATACCTTTGGAAAACTGAAAATCAATAAGACAGAGCCACCCCCAAATTTAGGGCTGCATTGCTTACAAGAACCTCAACTTTGGTACACTTTAAATATCCCAGGAAATATAAAAATGGTTCAAAAAATTGTGGTACCTCTGTACGATGAAATATCCCTCAGCCATGAAATAAATGTCATAAGACCAGGAGCAGCAAAGTGAGTGGATTCAGCAACGATGAATCTAAGTGAAATAAGTCACACAGAAAAAGAAACTTATCATAAGATATCACTTATGATGATCCTCTAAACATGGCTACACATAAACTGAGTTAGGAAAGAGAACAGAGTCTCACATTTAGAAAACACTCTTATGCCTGCTTATGGTGGAAGGAGATGTGGGGTGATGCATAAAACCAGAGTTTGATATAAGCACAGGTACCGTTTCTAAAACCAACTTTGGAATAGACAAGACCTACACCTTCCTCAGTTAAAGGGACTCAAAACCCCATATTTCCCGCAGAGGAATAGATCTGACTAGTAAAAATCTTAAAACCTATGTATTGATATGTCTCCGTAAGGGAATCAAGTGTGTCTAGACTGGCATAAACATGGCAGCGAGAATCAGCTCAAACCCACTATAAAAAGGAATTTCAAAAACAAAACAAAAAACAGGGAAATTCTTTACAATTCCTTCAGGGTCTCTGATGAAACCTGGAATGACCCTATCTACAATGACAGCTGGATGTGGCATAAGGCTGGACACTTGGGACTGAGAGGATTGGTGAGATTGGATGAGCAAATGCAGACCCTTTAAAGCAAAAATGCATGGCCCCCATTCCATGGGTCCCAACTCTCCATGTTGAAGGGAATATTACTATATCTATAACATGTACGGGAAACCTACAGAATGGACACACTGTGAATACAAAAGGTTTCTAAAACTCAACGAGTAGTCCCTCTCCTGGTGCTCCGGTTTGACTTTCCAACTGCTTTACTATCAATCTCCCAAATTGGAGAGACAACACCTTTAACCTCCTGGTTCGCACAGGTTTCCAATTTGGCAGAGGATGGAAGGGAAGAGGGAGAACCAATGAGAGAGTAGCTGTTAGGCATTTGGACGGGCACATGTCACTCTAATTTCCCGGCAGGAAGAAGAATTAACCAGAGTCTCAGCCACCCACCGGGAACCAGTATAGGTCCTGAACCAAAATTTTGGACTTGCGTACAGCTCACAAAAAACGAGTTGAAAAATGGAGCTCAGGGGCACAGCAATTCACAAAATGGCAGAGTAATAAAGGACAACTATCGTCCAAAAATCTGTTGACGGAAGGCAACGAGGCGGACTTGAAAGCGAGGCACAATAGCAGGAAACAGATTTCAAGAGGTACGTTGGAATCGCCTTTAAAGCACAGGAAGAGGAGCACAACTTCGACAATGACGCACTTGGCCAAAAGGGGCGTATGCGTTTTCTCCTGAATATATTCAGGAGAAAACGCATACGCCCTTTTTGGCCAAGCAAGCAAGCGGGCAATGCAAATCTGCACTACAATGAAGTATCACTTTCCACCGGTCAAAAGGGACATCCACAAAATGTGTAAAAAATAGAAAGGCAAGACAGGCCCTGGAGAACAGGGAGCCATATTATGCTGATGGGCGGGATGTAAATTGCCAACTGCCTCCCTGGAGGAGTGCATTGCGTTCCCTAAAACAAGTAAACAACAGAGCTACAGAGCCAAGGGCACTTCCAGTCTAGGGAATATACCTTGGGAAAACTGAAAATCAATAAGACAGAGCCACCCCAACTTAGGGCTGCACTGCTTACAAGAACCTCAACTTGGGTACACCTTAAGTATCCCAGGAAATATAAAAATGGTTCAAAAAATTGTGGTACTTTTGTACGATGGAATATCCCAAAGCCATGAAATCAATGTCATAAGACCAGGAGAAGCAAAGTGAGTGGATTCAGGTACGATGATTCTAAGTGAAATAAGTCACACAGAAAAAAGAAACTTATCATAAGATATCACTTATGAAGATCCTGTAAACATGGCTACACATGAACTGATTTAAGAAAGAGAACAGACTCTCACATTTAGAAAACTCTGTTATGCCTGCTTAAGGGGGAAGGAGAGGTGGGGTGATGCATAAATCCAGAGTTTGATATAAGCACGGGTAACGTTTCTAAAACCAACTTTGGAATAGACAAGACCTACACCTTCCGCAGTGAAAGGGACTCAAACACCATGTTTCCTGCAGAGGAATAGATCTGACTAGTAAAAATCTTAAAACCTATGTGTTGATATGTCTCCATAAGGGAATCAAGTGTGTCTAGACTGGCATAAACATGGCAGCGAGAATCATCTCAAACCCACTATAAAAAGCAATTTCAAAAACAAAACAAAAAACAGGGAAATTCTTTACAATTCCTTCAGGGTCTCTGATGAAACCTGGAATGACCCTATCTACAATGACAGCTGGATATGGCATAAGGCTGGACACTTGGGACTGAGAGGATTGGTGAGATTGGGTGAGCAAATGCAGACCTTTTAAAGCAAAAATGCATGGCCCCCATTCCATGGGTCCCAACTCTCCATGTTGAAGGGAATATTACTACAGCTATAACATGTACGGGAAACCTAGAGAATGGACACACTGCGAATACAAAATGTTTTTAAAACTCAACGAATATTCCCTGCCCTGGTGCTCCGGTTTGACTTTCCAACTGCTTTACTATCAATCTTCCAACTTGGAGAGACAGCCCCTTTAAGCTCCTGGTTCACACACGTTGCCAAATTGGCAGAGGAAGGAAGGGAATAGGGAGAACCAATGAGAGAGTAAGTGTTAGGCATTTGGACAGGCACATGTCACTCTAATTTCCCGGCAGGAAGAATAATCAACCAAAGTCTCAGCCACCCACCGGGAACCAGTATAGTTCCTGAACCAAAATTTTGGACTTGCGTTCATCACACAAAAAACGAGTTGAAAAATGCAGCTCAGGAGCACAGCAATTCACAAACTGGCAGAGTAATAAAGGACAACTATCGTCCAAAAATCTGTTGAGGGAAGGCAACGAGGCGGACTTGAAAGCGAGGCAGAATAGCAGGAAACAGATTTAAAGAGGTACGTTGGAATCGCCTTTAAAGCACAGGAAGAGGGTCACAACTTCGACAATGACGCACTTGTCCAAAAAGGGCGTATGGGATTTCTCCTGAATATATTCAGGTGAAAACGCATACACCCTTTTTGGCCAAGCAAGCAAGCGGGCAATGCAAATCTACACTACAATGAAGTATCGCTTCCCACCGGTCAAAAGGGACATCCCCAAAATGTGTAAAAACTAGAATGGCAAGACAGGCCCTGGAGAACAGGGAGCCTTGTTATGCTGATGGGCGGGATGTAAATTGCCAACTGCCTCACTGGTGGAGTGCATTGTGTTCCCTAAAACAAGTAAACAACAGAGCTACAGAGCCAAGGGCACTTCCCGTCTAGGGAATATACCTTTGGAAAACTGAAAATCAATAAGACAGAGCCACCCCCAAATTTAGGGCTGCATTGCTTACAAGAACCTCAACTTTGGTACACCTTAAATATCCCAGGAAATATAAAAATGGTTCAAAAAATTGTGGTACCTATGTACGATGAAATATCGCTCAGCCATGAAATCAATGTCATAAGACCAGGAGCAGCAAAGTGAGTGGATTCAGCAATGATGAATCTAAGTGAAATATGTCACACAGAAAAAGAAACTTATCATAAGATATCACTTATGATGATCCTCTAAACTTGGCTACACATAAACTGAGTTAGGAAAGAGAACAGAGTCTCACATTTAGAAAACACTCTTATGCCTGCTTATGGTGGAAGTAGATGCGGGCTGATGCATAAAACCAGAGTTTGATATAAGCACAGGTACCGTTTCTAAAACCAACTTTGGAATAGACAAGACCTACACCTTCCTCAGTGAAAGGGACACAAAACCCCATATTTCCCGCAGAGGAATAGATCTGACTAGTAAAAATCTTAAAACCTATGTATTGATATGTCTCCGTAAGGGAATTAAGTGTGTCTAGACTGGCATAAACATGGCAGCGAGAATCATCTCAAACCCACTATAAAAAGGAATTTCAATAACAAAACAAAAAACAGGGAAATTCTTTACAATTCCTTCAGGGTCTCTGATGAAACCTGGAATGACCCTATCTACAATGACAGCTGGATATGGCATAAGGCTGGACACTTAGGACTGAGAGGATTGGTGAGATTGTGTGAGCAAATGCAGACCCTTTAAAGCAAAAATGCATGGTCCCCATTCCATGGGTCCCAACTCTCCAGGTTGAAGGGAATATTACTACAGCTATAACATGTACGGGAAACCTAGAGAATGGACACACTGAGAATACAAAAGGTTTCTAAAACTCAACGAGTAGTCCCTCTCCTAGTGCTCTGGTTTGACTTTCCAACTGCTTTACTATCAATCTTCCCACTTGGAGAGACAGCCCCTTTAAGCTCCTGGTTCGCACAGGTTGCCAATTTGGCAGAGGATGGAAGGGAAGAGGGAGAACCAATGAGAGACTAGTTGTTAGGCATTTGGACGGGCACATGTCACTCTTATTACCCGGCAGGAAGAAGAATTAACCAAAGTCTCAGCCATCCACCGGGAACCAGTAGAGTTCCTGAAACAAAATTTTGGACTTGCGTTCAGCTCACAAAAACCAAGTTGAAAAATGGGGCTCAGGGGCACAGCAATTCACAAACTTGCAGAGTAATAAAGGACAACTATCGTCCAAAAATCTGTTGAGGGAAGCCAGCGAGGCAGACTTGAAAGAGATACAGAATAGCAGGAAACAGATTTCAAGAGGTACGTTGGAATCGCATTTAAAGCACAGGAAGAGGGGCACAACTTCGACAATGACGCACTTGGCCAAAAAGGGTGTATGCATTTTCTCCTGAATATATTCAGGAGAAAACGCATACGCCCTTTTTGGCCAAGCAAGCAAGCGGGCAATGCAAATCTGCACTACAAAGAAGTATCACTTCCCTCCGGTCAAAAGGGACATCCACAAAATGTGTAAAAACCAGAAAGGCAAGACAGGCCCTGGAAAAGAGGGAGCCTGGTTAGCTGATGGGCGGGATGTAAATTGCCAACTGCCTCACTGGAGGAGTGCATTGCGTTCCCTAAAACAAGTAAACAACAGAGCTACAGAGGCAAGGGCACTTCCAGTCTAGGGAATATACCTTGGGAAAACTGAAAATCAATAAGACAGAGCCACTCCCAAATATAGGGTTGCACTGCTTACAAGAACCTCAACTTGGGTACACCTTAAATATCCCAGGAAATATAAAAATGGTTCAAAAAACTGTGGTATTTATGTACGATGGAATATCCCTCAGCCATGAAATCAATGTCATAAGACCACGAGCAGCAAAGTGAGTGGATTCAGGTACGATGATTCTAAGTGAAATAAGTCACACAGAAAAAGAAACTTACCATAAGATATCACTTATGAAGATCCTGTATACATGGCTACACATGAACTGAGTTAGGAAAGAGAACAGAGTCTCACATTTAGAAAACACACTTATTCCTGCTTAAGGGGAAAGGAGAGGTGAGGTGATGCATAAAACCAGAGTTTGATATAAGCACAGGTACCATTTCTAAAACCAACTGTGGAATAGACAAGACCTACACCTTCCTCAGTGAAAGGGACTCAAAACCCCATATTTCCCGCAGAGGAATAGATCTGACGAGTAAGAATCTTAAAACCTATGTATTGATATGTCTCTGTAAGGGAATCAAGTGTGTCTAGACTGGCATAAACATGACAGTGGAAATCAGCTCAAAGCCACTATAAAAAGGAATTTCAAAAACAAAACAAAAAAACAGGGAAATTCTTTACAATTCCTTCAGGTTCTCCAATGAAACCAGGAATGACCCTGTCTACAATGACAGCTGGATGTGGCATAAGGCTGAACACTTGGGACTGAGAGGATTGGTGAGATTGGGTGAGCAAATGCAGACCCTTTAAAGCAAAAATGCATGGCCCCCATTCCATGGGTCCCAAATCTGCAGGTTTGAGGGAATATTACTACAGCTATAACATGTAAGGGAAACCTAGAGAATGGACACAAAGTGAATACGAAAGGTTTCTAAAACTCAACGAATAGTACCTCTCATGATGCTCCGGTTTGACTTTCCAACTGCTTTACTATCAGTCTCCCAACTTGGAGAGAAAGCCCCTTTAACCTACTGGTTCGCACAGGTTGCCAATTTGGCAGAGGATGGAAGGGAAGAGGGAGAACCAATGAGAGAGTAGCTGTTAGGCATTTGGACGGACACATGTCATTCTAAATTCCCGGCTGGAAGAAGAATTAACCAAAGTCTCAGCGACCCACCGGGAACCAGTATAGGTCCTGAACCAAAATTTTGGACTTGCCTTCAGCTAACAAAAAACGAGTTAAAAATGGAGCTCAGGGACACAGCAATTCACAAACTGGCAGAGTAATAAAGGACAACTATCGTCCAAAACTCTGTTGAGGGAAGGCAACGAGGCCGAATTGTAAGTGAGGCAGAAGAGTAGGAAACACATTTCAAGAGGTACGTAAGAATCGAGTGTAATGCACAGGAAGTGGGGCTCAACTTCGACAATGATGCACTTGGCCAAATAGGGCATATGCATTTTCTCCTGAATATATTCAAGAGATAACACATACACCCTTTTTCGCCAGGCAAGCAAGCGGGCAATGCAAATCTGCAGTACAAAGAAGTATCTCTTCCCACCGTTCATAAGGGACATCCACAAAATATGTAAACACCAGGAAGGCAAGACAGTCCCTGGAAAACAGGGCGCCTTGTTCTGCTGATGGGCTGGATGTAAACTGCCAACTGCCTCACTGGAGGAGTGCATTGTGTTCCATAAAACAAGTAAACAACCGAGCTACAGAGGCAAGGGCACTTCCAGTCTAGGGAATATACCTTGGAAAAACTGAAAATCAATAAGACAGAGCCACCCCCAAATTAAGGGCTGCACTGCTTACCAGAACCTCAACTTGGGTACACCTTAAATATCCCAGGAAATATAAAAATGGTTTAAAAAATTATGGTACTTACGTATGATGGAATATTCCTCAGCCCTGAAATCAATGTCATAAGACCAGTAGCAGCAAAGTGAGTGGATTCAGGTACGATGATTCTAAGTGAAATAAGTCACACAGAAAAAGAAACTTATCATAAGATATCACTTATGAAGTTCTTGTAAACATGGCTACACAAGAACTGAGTTAGGAAAGAGAACAGATTTTCACATTTAGAAAACATTCTTATGCCTGCTTAAGGGGGAAGGAGAGGTGGCGTGATGCATAAAAGCAGAGTTTGATATAAGCACAGGTACCGTTCCAAAAAACATCTTTGGAATAGACAACTACACCTTCCTCAGTGAAAGGGAATGAAACCCCCATATTTCCCGCAGAGTAATAGATCTGACTAGTAAGAATCTTAAAGCCTATGTATTGATATGTCTCCATTAGGGAATCAAGTGTATCTAGACCTGCATAAACATGGCAGCGAGAATCAGGTCAAACCCATTATAAAAAGGATTTATAAAGAAGAAAACAGGGAAATTCTTTACATATCCTTCAGGGTCTCTGACGAAACCTGGAATGACCCTATCTACAATGACAGCTGGATGTGGCATAAGGCTGGACACGTGGGACTGAGAGGATTGGTGAGATTGGGTAAGCTAATGCAGACCCTATAAAGCAATAATGCACGACACCCATTCCATGGGTCCCAACTCTCCAGGTTGAAGGGAATATTACTACAGCTATAACATGTACAGGAAACCTAGAGAATGGACACACTGTGAATACAAAAGGTTTCTAAATCTCCACGAATTGTCCCTTTCCTGGTGCTCCGGTTTGACTTTCAAATTGCTTTACTATCAATCTCCCCACTTGGAGAGACAGCCCCTTTAACCTCCTGGTTCGCATAGGTTGCCAAATTGGCAGAGGATGGAAGGGAAGAGGGAGAACAAATGAGATAGTAGCTGTTAGAGATTTGGACGGGCACATGTCACTCTAATTTCCCAGCAGGAAGAATAATTAACCAAAATCTCAGCCACCCACCTGGAAGCAGTATTGGTCCTGAACCAAAATTTTGGACTTGTGTTCATCTCACAAAAAACGGGTTGAAACTGGAGCTCAGGGGCACAGCAATTCACAAAATGGCAGAGTAAAAAAGGACAACTCTCGTCCAAAAATCTGTTGAGGGAAGGCAAAGAGGCCGACTTGAAATGGAGGCAGAATAGCAGGAAACAGATTTCAAGAGGTACGTAGGAATCGCCTGTAATGCACAGGAAAAGGGGCACAATTTCGAAAATGATGCACTTGGCCAAAAAGGGCGTATGCGTTTTCTCCTGAATATATTCAGGAGAAAATGCATATGCTTTTTTTGGCCCAGCAAGCAAGCGGGCAATGCAAATCTGCACTACAAAGAAGTATCTCTTCCCACCGTTCAAAAGAGACATCCACAAAATGTGTAAAAACCAGAAAGGCAAGACAGGCCCTGGAGAACAGGGAGCCTTGTGATGTTAATGGGCGGGATGTAAATTGCCAACTGCCTCACTGGAGGAGTGCATTGTGTTCCCTCAAAGAAGTAAACAACAGAGCGACAGAGCCAAGGGCACTTCCAGTGTAGGGAATATACTGTGGGAAAACTGAAAATCAATAAGACAGTGCCACCACCAAATTTAGGGCTGCACTGCTTACAAGAACCTCAACTTGGGTACACTTTAAATATCCAAGGAAATATAAAATGGTTCAAAAAATTGTAATACATACGTACGATGGAATATCCCTCAGCCATGAAATCAATGTCATAAGACAAGGAGAAGCAAAGTGAGTGGATTCAGGTACGGTGATTCTAAGTGAAATAAGTCACACAGAAAAAGAAACATATAATTAGATATCACTTATGAAGATCCTGTAAACATGGCTACACATGAACTGAGTTACGAAAGAGAACAGAGTCTCACATTTAGAAAACACTCTTATGCCTGCTTAAGGGGAAGGAGAGGTGGGGTGATGCATAAAACCAGAGTTTGACTTAAGCACAGGTACCATTTCTAAAACCAACTTTGGAATAGACAAGACCAACACCTTCCTCAGTGAAAGGGACTCAATACCCCATATTTCCCGCAGAGGATTAGATCTGACTAGTAAAAATCTTAAAACCTATGTAATGATATGTTTCCGCAAGGGAATCAAGTGTGTCTAGACTGGCATATACATGGCAGCGAGAATCAGCTCAAACCCACTATAAAAAGGAATTTCAAAAACAAAACAAAAAAACAGGGAAATCATTACAATTCCTTCAGGGTCTCTGACGAATCCTGGAATGACCCTATCTACAATGACAGATAGATGTGGCATAAGGCTGGACACTTGGGACTGAAAGGCTTGTTCAGATTGGGTGAGCAAATGCAGACTCTTTAAAACAATAAAGCATGGCCCCCAGTCCATGGGTTCCAACTCCCCAGGTCGAAGGGAATTTTACTACAACTATAACATGTACGGGAAACCTAGAGAAAGGACACACTCTGAATACGAAAGGTTTCTACAACTCAAAGTATAGTCCCTATCCTGGTGCTCCGATTTGATTTTCCAACTGCTTTACTATCAATCTCCCAACTTGGAGCGACAGTCCCTTTAACCTCCTGGTTTGCAAAGGTTGCCAATATGGCAGAGGATGGAAGAGAAGAGGGAGAACCAATGAGATAGTAGCTGTTAGGGATTTGGACGGGCACATGTCACCCTAACTTCACGGCAGGAAGAAGAATTAACCAAAGTCTCAGCCGCCCAGTGGGAACCAGGATAGGTCTTGAACCAAGATTTTGGAGTTGCGTTCAGGTCACAAAACATGAGTTGATAAATGGAGCTCAGGGGCACAGCAATTCACAAACTGGCAGATTAATAAAGGAAAACTATCGTCCAAAACTCTGTTTAGGGAAGGCAACCAGGCCGACTTCAAAGCGAGGCAGAATAGCAGGAAACAGATTTCAAGAGGTACATAGGAATCGCCTATAATGCACAGGAAGAGGGGCACAACTTCGACAATGATGAACTTGGCCAAAAAGTTCGTATGCGTTTTCTTCTGAATATATTCAGGAGAAAACGCCTACGCACTTTTAGTCCAAGCAAGCAAGTGGGCAATGCAAATCTTCACTACAATAAGTATCTCTTCCCACCGGTCAAAAGGGACATCCACAAAATGTGTAAAAACCAGAAAGGCAACACAGGCCCTGGAGAACAGGGAGCCTTGTTCTGCTGATGGGCGGGATGAAAATTGTCAACTGCCTCACTGGAGGTGTGCATTGTGTTCCCTAAAACAAGTAACCAACTGAGCTACAGAGCCAAGGGCACTTCCAGTCTAGGGAATATACCTTGGGAAAACTGAAAATCAATAAGACAGAGCCACCCCCATATTTAGGGCTGCAATGCTTACAAGAACCTCAACTTGGGTTCACCTTAAGCATCCCAGGAAATATAAAAATGGTTCAAAAAATTGTGGTACTTATGTACGATGGAATATCCCTCAGCCATGAAATCAATGTCATAAGACCAGGAGCAGCAAAGTGAGTGGATTCAGGTACGATGATTCTAAGTGAAATAAGTCACACAGAAAAAGAAACTTATCATAAGTTATCACTTATGAAGATCCTGTAAACATGGCTACCCATGAACTGAGTTAGGAAAGAGAACAGAGTCTCACATTTAGAAAACACTCTTATGCCTGCTTAAGGGGGAAGGAGAGGTGGGGGGATGCATAAAACCAGAGTTTGATATAAGCACAGGTACCGTTTCTAAAACCAACTTTGCAATAGACAAGACCTACACCTTCCTCACTGAAAGGAACTCTAAACCCCATATTTCCCGCAGAGGAATAGTTCTGACTAGTAAGAATCTTAAAACCTATGTATTGATATGTCTACGTAAGGGAATCAAGGGTGTCTAGACTGGCATAAACATGGCAGCGAGAATCAGCTCAAACCCACTATAAAAAGGAATTTCAAAAACAAAACAAAAAACAAGGAAATTCTTTACAATTCCTTCAGGGTCTCTGATGAAACCTGGAATGACCCTATCTACAATGACAGCTGGATGTGGCATAAAGCTGGACACTTTGGACTGAGAAGATTGGTGAGATTGGGTGAGCAAATGCAGACCCTTTAAAGCAATAATGCATGGACCCATTCCATGGGTCCGAACTCTCCAGGTTGAAGGGAATATTACTACAGCTATAACATGTACGGGAAACCTAGAGAATGGACACACTGTGAATACAAAAGGTTTCTAAAACTCAACGAATAGTCCCTCTCCTGGTGCTCCGGTTTGACTTTCCAACTGCTTTACTATCAATCACCCAACTTGGAGAGACAGACCCTTTAAGCTCCTGGTTTGCACAGGTTGCCAATTGGGCAGAGGATGGAAGGGAAGAGGGAGAACCAATGAGAGAGTAGCTGTTAGGCATTTGGACGGGCACATGTCACTCTAATTTCCTGGCAGGAAGAAGAATTAACCAAAGTCTCAGCCACCCACCGGGAACCAGTATAGGTCCTGAACCAAAATTTTGGACTTGCGTACAGCTCACAAAAAACGAGTTGAAAAATGGAGCTCAGGGGCACATCAATTCACAAAGTGGCAGCGTAATAAAGGACAACTATCGTCCAAAAATCTGTTGAGGGAAGGCAACGAGGCGGACTTGAAAGCGAGGCAGAATAGCAGGAAACAGATTTCAAGAGGTACGTTGGAGTCACATTTAAAGCACAGGAAGAGGGGCAAAACTTCGACAATGACGCACTTGGCCAAAAAGGACGTATGCGTTTTCTCCTGAATATATTCAGGAGAAAACGCATACACCCTTTTTGGCCAAGCAAACAAGCGGCCAATGCAAATCTGCACTACAAAGAAGTATCACTTCCCACCGGTCAAAAGGGACATCCACAAAATGTGTAAAAACCAGAAAGGCAAGACAGGCCCTGGAGAACAGGGAGCCTTGTTATGCTGATGGGCGGGATGTAAATTGTCCACTGACTCACTGGAGGATTGCATTGTGTTCCCTAAAACAAGTAAACCATAGAGCTACACAGCCAAGTGCACTTCCAGTCTAGGGAATATACCTTGGGAAAACTGAAAATCAATAAGACAGAGCCACCCCCAAATTTAGGGCTGCACTGCTTATAAGAACCTCATCTTGGGTACACCTTAAATATCCCAGGAAATATAAAAATGGTTCAAAAACTTGTTGTACTTATGTACGATGGAATATCCCTCAGCCATGAAATCAATGTCATAAGACCAGGAGCAGCAAAGTGAATGGATTCAGGTTCGATGATTCTAAGTGAAATAAGTCACACAGAAAAAGAAACTTATCATAAGATATCAGTTATGAAGATCTTGTAAACATGGCTACACATGAACTGAGTTAGGAAAGAGAACAGAGTCTCACATTTAGAAAACACTCTTATGCCTGCTTAAGGGGGAAGGAGAGGTGGGGTGATGCATAAAACCAGAGTTTGATATAAGCACAGGTACCGTTTCTCAAACCAACTTTGGAATAGACAAGACCTACACCTTCCTCAGTGAAAGGGACTCAAAACCCCATATTTCCCGCAGAGGAATAGATCTGACTAGTAAGAATCTTAAAACCTATGTATTGATATGTCTACGTAAGGGAATCAAGTGTGTCTAGACTGGCTTAAACATGGCAGCGAGAATCAGCTCAAACCCACTATGAAAAGGAATTTCAGAAACAAAACCAAAAAACAGGGAAATTCTTTTTTTTTAATTAGTTTCTGCTTTATAACAAAGTGAATCAATCATACATATACATCTGTTCCCACATCCCTTCCCTCATGCATCTCGCTCCCTCCCACCCTCCCCATCCCACCCCTCCAGGTGGTCACAAAGCACCGAGCTGATCTCCCTGTGCTCTGCGGCTGCTTCCCACTATCTATCTACCTTACGTTTGGTGGTGTATATATGTCCATGCCTCTCTCTCGCTTTGTCACAGCTTACCCTTCCCCCTCCCCATATCCTCAAGTCCATTCTCAAGTAGGTTTGTGTCTTTATTCCCGTTTTGCCCCTAGGTCCTTCATGACTTTCTTTTTTTTTTTAAATTCCGTATATATGTGTTAGCATACGGTATTTGTCTTTCTCTTTCTGACTTACTTCACTCTGTATGACAGACTCTAGGTCTTTCCACCTCATTACAAATAGCTCAGTTTCGTTTCTTTTTATGGCTGAGTAATATTCCATTGTATATATGTACCACATCTTCTTTATCCATTCATCCGATGATGGACACTTAGGTTGTTTCCAGTTCCGGGCTATTGTGAATAGAGCTGCAATGAACATTTTGGTACATGTCTCTTTTGGAATTATGGTTTTCTCAGGGTATATGCCTAGTAGTGGGATTGCTGGGTCATATGGTAGTTCTATTTTTAGTTTTTTAAGGAACCTCCATACTGTTCTCCACAGTGGCTGTACCAATTCACACTCCCACCAGCAGTGCAAGAGTGTTCCCTTTTTTCCACACCCTCTCCAGCATTTATTGTTTCTAGATTTCTTGATGATGGCCATTCTGACTGGTGTGAGATGATATCTCATTGTAGTTTTGATTTGCATTTCTCTAATGATTAATGATGTTGAGCATTCTTTCATGTGTTTGTTGGCAGTCTGTATATCTTCTTTGGAGAAATGCCTATTTAAGTCTTCTGCCCATTTTTGGATTGGGTTGTTTGCTTTTTTTTCTGAGGGTTGTCTTTTGGTCTTGTTTATGGTTTCCTTTGCTGTGCAAAAGCTTTGAAGTTTCATTAGGTCCCATTTGTTTATCTTTGTTTTTATTTCCATTTCTCTAGGAGGTGGGTCCAAAAGGATCTTGCTGTGATTTATGTCATAGAGTGTTCTACCTATGTTTTCCTCTAAGAGTTTGATAGTTTCTGGCCTTACATTTAAGTCTTTAATCCATTTTGAGCTTATTTTTGTGTATGGTGTTAGGGAATGATCTAATCTCAAACTTTTACATGTCCCTGTCCAGTTTTCCCAGCACCACTTATTGAAGAGGCTGTCCTTTCTCCACTGTACATTCCTGCCTCCTTTATCAAAGATAAGTTGGCCATATGTGCGTGGGTTTATCTCTGGGCTTTCTATCCTGATCCACTGATCTATCTTTCTGTTTTTATGCCAGTACCACACTGTCTTGATTACTGTAGCTTTGTAGTATAGTCTGAAGTCAGGGAGCCTGATTCCTCCAGCTCCGTTTTTCGTTCTCAAGATTGCTTTGGCTATTCGGGGTCTTTTGTTTTTCCAAACAAATTTTGAAATTTTTTGTTCTAGTTCTGTGAAAAATGCCAGTGGTAGTTTGATAGGGATTGCATTGAATCTGTAGATTGCTTTGGGTAGTAGAGTCATTTTCACAATATTGATTCTTCCAATCCAGGAGCATGGTATATCTCTCCATCTATTTGTATCATCTTTAATTTCTTTCATCAGTGTCTTATAGTTTTCTGCATACAGGTCTTTTGTCTCCTTAGGTAGGTTTATTCCTAGATATTTTATTCTTTTTGTTGCAATGGTAAATGGGAGTGTTTTCTTGATTTCATTTTCAGATTTTTCATCATTAGTGTACAGGAATGCCAGAGATTTCTGTACATTAAATTTGTATCCTGCTACTTTACCAAATTCATTGATTAGTTCTAGTAGTTTTTCGGTAGCATCTTTAGGATTCTCTATGTATAGTATCATGTCATCTGCAAACAGTGACAGCTTTACTTCTTCTTTTCCAATTTGGATTCCTTTTATTTCCTTTTCTTCTCTGATTGCCGTGGCTAAAACTTCCAAAACTATGTTGAATAAGAGTGGTGAGAGTGGGCAGCCTTGTCTTGTTCCTGATCTTAGTGGAAATGGTTTCAGTTTTTCACCATTGAGGACAATGTTGGCTGTGGGTTTGTCATATATGGCCTTTATGATGTTGAGGAAAGTTCCCTCTATGCCTACTTTCTGCAGGGTTTTTATCATAAATGGGTGTTGAATTTTGTCGAAAGCTTTCTCTGCATCTATGGAGATGATCATATGGTTTTTCTCCTTCAACTTGTTAATATGGTGTATCACATTGATTGATTTGCGTATATTGAAGAATCCTTGCATTCCTGGAATAAACCCCACTTGATCATGGTGTATGATCCTTTTAATGTGCTGTTGGATTCTGTTTGCTAGTATTTTGTTGAGGATTTTTGCATCTATGTTCATCAGTGATATTGGCCTGTAGTTTTCTTTCTTTGTGACATCCTTGCCTGGTTTTGGTATCAAGGTGATGGTGGCCTCGTAGAATGAGTTTGGGAGTGTTCCTTCCTCTGATATTGTTTGGAAGAGTTTGAGAAGGATGGGTGTTAGCTCTTCTCTAAATGTTTGATAGAATTCGCCTGTGAAGCCATCTGGTCCTGGGCTTTTGTTTGATGGAAGATTTTTAATCACAGTTTCAATTTCAGTGCTTGTGATTGGTCTATTCATATTTTCTATTTCTTCCTGAGTCAGTCTTGGCAGGTTGTGCATTTCTAAGAATTTGTCCATCTCTTCCAGGTTGTCCATTTTTTGGGCATAGAGTTGCTTGTAGTAATCTCTCATGATCTTTTGTATTTCTGCAGTGTCAGTTGTTTCTTCTCCTTTTTCATTTCTAATTCTTTTGATTTGAGTCTTCTCCCTTCTTTTCTTGATGAGTCTGGCTAATGGTTTATCAATTTTGTTTATCTTCTCAAAGAACCAGCTTTTAGTTTTATTGATCTTTGCTATCGTTTCCTTCATTTCTTTTTCATTTATTTCTGATCTGATTTTTATGATTTCTTTCCTTCTGCTAACTTTGGGGTGTTTTTGTTCTTCTTTCTCTAATTGCTTTAGGTGCAAGTTTAGGTTGTTTATTCGAGATGTTTCCTGTTTCTTAAGGTGGGATTGTATTGCTATAAACTTCCCTCTTAGAACTGCTTTTGCTGCTTCCCATAGGTTGTGGGTCGTCGTGTCTCCATTGTCATTTGTTTCTAGGTATTTTTTACTTTCCTCTTTGATTTCTTCAGTGATCACTTCGTTATTAAGTAGTGTATTGTTTAGCCTCCATGTGTTTGTACTTTTTACAGCTCTTTTCCTGTAATTGATACCTAGTCTCATAGCATTGTGGTCAGAAAAGACACTTGATACAATTTCAATTTTCTTAAATTTACCAAGGCTTGATTTGTGGCCCAAGATATGATCTATCCTGGAGAATGTTCCATGAGCACTTGAGAAAAATGTGTATTCTGTTGTTTTTGGATGGAATGTCCTATAAATATCAATTAAGTCCATCTTGTTTAATGTATCATTTAAAGCTTGTGTTTCCTTATTTATTTTCATTTTGGAAGATCTGTCCATTGGTGAAAGTGGGGTGTTAAAGTCCCCTACGATTATTGTGTTACTGTCGATTTCTCCTTTTATGGCTGTTAGTATTTGCCTTATGTATTGAGGTGCTCCTATGTTTGGTGCATAAATATTTACAATTGTTATATCTTCTTCTTGGATCGATCCCTTGATCATTATGTAGTGTCCTTCTTTGTCTCTTCTAGTAGTCTTTATTTTAAAGTCTATTTTGTCTGATATGAGAATTGCTACTCCAGCTTTCTTTTGGTTTCCATTTGCATGGAATATCTTTTTCCATCTCCTTACTTTCAGTCTGTATGTGTCTCTAGGTCTGAAGTGGGTCTCTTGTAGACAGCATATATATGGGTCTTGTTTTTGTATCCATTCAGCCAATCTGTGTCTTTTGGTGGGAGCATTTAGTCCATTTACATTTAAGGTAATTATCGATATGTATGTTCCTATTCCCATTTTCTTAATTGTTTTGGGTTCGTTATTGTAGGTCTTTTCCGTCTGTTGTGTTTCTTGCCTAGAGAAGTTCCTTTAGCATTTGTTGTAAAGCTGGTTTGGTGGTGCTGAACTCTCTCAGCTTTTGCTTGTCTGTAAACGTTTTAATTTCTCCATCAAATCTGAATGAGATCCTTGCTGGGTAGAGTAATCTTGGTTGCAGGTTTTTCTCCTTCATCACTTTAATTATGTCCTGCCACTCCCTTCTGGCTTGTAGAGTTTCTGCTGAGAGATCAGCTGTTATCCTGATGGGGATTCCCTTGTGTGTTATTTGTTGTTTTTGCCTTGCTGCTTTTAATATGATTTCTTTGTGTTTAATTTTTGACAGTTTGATTAATATGTGTCTTGGCGTATTTCTCCTTGGATTTATTCTGTATGGGACTCTCTGTGCTTCCTGGACTTGATTAACTATTTCCTTTCCCATATTAGGGAAGTTTTCAACTATAATCTCTTCAAATATTTTCTCAGTCCCTTTCTTTTTCTCTTCTTCTTCTGGAACCCCTATAATTCGAATGTTGGTGCGTTTAATGTTGTCCCAGAGGTCTCTGAGACTGTCCTCTGTTCTTTTCATTCTTTTTTCTTTATTTTGCTCTGCAGCAGTTATTTCCACTATTTTATCTTCCACCTCACTTATCCGTTCTTCTGCCT
Source organism: Mesoplodon bidens (assembly GCF_964165515.1). Lineage (NCBI taxonomy): Eukaryota > Metazoa > Chordata > Mammalia > Artiodactyla > Ziphiidae > Mesoplodon > Mesoplodon bidens. The sequence goes on along the minus strand of NW_027671488.1, from coordinate 3,352,575 downwards.
CAGTTATTCTGCTATTGATCCCATCTAGAGTATTTTTTATTTCATGTATTGTGTTTTTAATCGATGCTTGATTCATCTTTAGTTCTTCTAGGTCCTTGTTAACTGTTTCTTGCATTTTGTCTATTCTATTTCCAAGATTTTGGATCAGGGAAATAGAATCTTGGATCATCTTTACCATCATTATTCTGAATTCTTTTTCAGGTAGACTGCTTATTACGTCTTCATTTGTTAGGTCTGGTGGGTTTTTATCTTGTTCCTTCTCCTGCTGTGTGTTTTTCTGTCTTCTCATTTTGCTTATGTTACTGTCTTTGGGGTCTCCTTTTTGCAGGCTGCAGGTTCTTAGTTCCCGTTGTTTTTGGTGTCTGTCCCCAGTGGCTAAGGTTGGTTTAGTGGGTTGTGTAGGCTTCCTGGTGGAAGGTACTAGTGCCTGTGTTCTGGTGAATGAGGCTGGATCTTGTCTTTCTGGTGGGCAGGTCCACGTCTGGTGGTGTGTTTTGGGGTGTCTGAGGACTTTTTATGATTTTAGGCCACCTCTCTGCTAATGGGTGGCGTTGTGTTTCTGTCTTGCTAGTTGTTTGGCATAGGGTGTCCAGCACTGTAGCTTGCTGGTCATTGAGTGAAGCTGGGTGCTGGTGTTGAGATGGAGATCTCTGGAAGATTTTTGCCGTTTGATATTATGTGGAGCTGGGAGGTCTCTTGTGGACCAGTGTCCTGAAGTTGGCTCTCCCACCTCAGAGGCACAGCACTGACTCCTGGCTCCTCAATTTGGGATGATTTGTTGTCTATTCATGTATTCCACAGATGCAGGGTACATCAAGATGATTGTGGAGCTTTAATCCACTCCTTCTGAGGCTGCTGGGAGAGGTTTCCCTTTCTCTTCTTTGTTCTCACAGCTCCTGGGTCTCAGCTTTGGATTTGGTCCCGCCTCTGCGTGTAGGTCGCCGGAGGGCGTCTGTTCTTCGCTCAGACAGGACAGGGTTAAAGGAGCAGCCTCTTCGGGGACTCTGGCTCACTCAGGCCGGGCGGGAGGGAGGGGCACGGAGTGCGGGGCGAGCCTGCAGTGGCAGAGTTCGGCGTGACGTTGCACCAGCCCGAGGCGCGCTGTGCGTTCTCCCAGGGAAGCCGCCCCTGGATCCCGGGACCCCGGCAGTGGCGGGCTGCACAGGCTCCCGGAAGGGCGGTGTGGACAGTGACCTGCGCTCGCACACAGGCTTCTTGGCGGCGGCAGCAGCAGCCCCAGTGTCCCACGCCCGTCACTGGGCTCCGCGCTTTCAGTCGTGACTCGCGCCCGTCTGTGGAGGCCATTTAAGCACCGCTCTTAATCCCCTCTCCTCGCGCACCAGGAAACCAAGAGGGAAGAAAAAGTCTCTTGCCTCTTCGGCAGCTCCAGAGTTTTCCCGGACTCCCTGCCGGCTAGCTGTGGCACATTAGCCCCCTTCAGGCTGAGTTCTCGCCGCCAGCCCAAGTCCTTTCCCTGCGCTCTGACCGAAGCCCGAGCCTCAGCTTCCAGCGCCGCCCGCCCTGGCGGGCGAGCAGACAAGCCTCTCGGGCGGGTGAGTGTCGCTCGTCACCGATCCTCTGTGCGGGAATCTCTCCGCTTTGCCCTTCCCAGGTATGTGGGAAGTTTCTTGCCTTTTGGGAGGTCTGGGGTCTTCTGCCAGCATTCAGTAGGTGTTCTGTAGGAGTTGTTCCACGTGTAGCTGTATTTCTGGTGTATCCGTGGGGAGGAAGGTGATCTCCGCGTCTTACTCTTCCGCCATCTTACCCGGAAGTCCCAGGGAAATTCTTTACAATTCCTTCAGGGTCTCTGATGAAACCTGGAATGACCCTATCTACAATGACAGCTGGATGTGGCATAAGGCTGGACACTTGGGAATGAGAGGATTGGTGAGATTTGGTGAGCAAATGCAGACCCTTTAAAGCAAAAATGCATGGCCCCCATTCCATGGGTCCCAACTCTCCAGGTTGAAGGGAATATTCCTACATCTATAACATGTACGGGAAACCTAGAGAATGGACACACTGTGAATACAAAAGGTTTCTAAAACTCAAAGAATAGTCCCTCTCCTGGTGCTCTGGTTTGACTTTCCAACTGCTTTACTATCAATCTCCCAAGTTTGAGAGAAAGCCCCTTTATTCTCCTGGTTCGCACAGGTTGCCAATTTGGCAGAGGATGGAAGGGAAGGGGGACAACCAATGAGAGAGTAGCTGTTAGCCATTTAGACGGGCACATGTCACTCTTATTTCCCGGCAGGAAGAAGACTTAAACAAAGTCTCAGCCACCCACTGGGAAACAGAATAGGTCCTGAACCAAAATTTTGGACTTGCGTACAGCTCACAAAAAAAAGAGTTGAAAAATGTAGCTCAGGGGCACAGCAATTCACAAATTGGCAGAGTAATAAAGGACAACTATCGTCCAAAAATCTGTTGAGGGAAGGCAACGTGGCGGACTTGAACGTGAGGCAGGATAGCAGGAAACAGATTTCAAGAGGTATGTTGGAATCGCCTTTAAAGCAGAGGAAGAGGGTCACAACTTCGACAATGACGCACTTGGCCAAACAGGGCGTATACAGTTTCTCCTGAATATATTCAGGAGAAAACGCATACGTACTTTTCGGCCAAGCAAGCAAGCGGGCAATGCAAATCTGCACTACAAAGAAGTATCACTTCCCACCGGTCAAAAGGGACATCCAAAAATGTGTAAAAACCAGAAAGGCAAGAGAGGCCCTGAAGAACAGGAAGCCTTGTTATGCTGATGGGCGGGATGTAAATAGCCAACTGCCTCACTGGAGGAGTGCATTGTGTTCCGTAAAACAAGTAAACAACAGAGCTACAGAGCCAAGGGCACTTCCCATCTAGGGAATATACCTTGGGAAAACTGGAAATCAATAAGACAGAGCCACCCCCAAATTTAGGGCTACACTGCTTATAAGAACCTCAACTTGGGTACACCTTAAATATCCCAGGAAATATAAAAATGGGTCAAAAAATTGTGGTACTTATGTACGATGGAATATCCCTCAGCCATGAAATCAATGTCATAAGACCAGGAGCAGCAAAGTGAGTGGAATCAGGTACGATGATTCTAAGTGAAATAAGTCACACAGAAAAATGAAACTTAACATAAGATATCACTTATGAAGATCCTGTAAATATGGCTACACATGAACTGAGTTAAGAAAGAGAACAGAGTCTCACATTTAGAAAACACTGTTATGCCTGTTTAAGGGGGAGGGAGAGGAGGGGTGATGCATAAAACCAGAGTTTGATATAAGCACGGGTACCGTATCTAAAACCAACTGTGGAATAGAAAAGACCTACACCTTCCGCAGTAAAAGGGACTCAAAACCCCATATTACCCGCAGAGGAATACATCTGTCTAGTAAGAATCTTAAAACCTATGTATTGATATGTCTCCATAAGGGAATCAAGTGTGTCTAGACTGGCATAAACATGGCAGCGAGTGTCAGCTCAAACCCACTATAAAAAGGAATTTCAAAAACAAAACGAAAAAACAGGGAAATTCTATACAATTCCTTCAGGGTCTCTGATGAAACCTGGAATGACCCTATCTACAATGACCGCTGGATGTGGCATAAGGCGGGACACTTGGGACTGAGAGGATTGGTGAGATTCGGTGAGCAAATGCAGACCCTTTAAAGCAAAAATGCATGGCCCCCATTCCATGGGTCCCAAGTCTCCATGTTGAAGGGAATATTACTACAGCTATAACATGGACGGGAAACCTAGAGAATGGAAACACTGTGAATACAAAAGGTTTCTAAAACTCAACGAGTAGTCCCTCTCCTGGCGCTCCGGTTTGACTTTCCAACTGCTTTACTATCAATCTCCCAACTTTGAGAGACAACACGTTTAACATCCTGGTTCGCACAGGTTGCCAATTTGGCAGAGGATGGAAGGGAAGAGGGAGAACTAATGAGAGAGTAGCTGTTAGGCATTTGGACGGGCACATGTCACTCTAATTTCCCGGCAGGAAGAAGAATTAACCAAAGTAACAGAAACCCACCGGGAACCAGTAAAGTTCCTGAACCAAAATTTTGGACTTGCGTTCAGCTCACAAAAAAAGAATTGAAAAATGGAGCTCAGGGGCACAGCAATTCACCAACTGGCAGAGTAATAAAGGACAACTATCGTCCAAAAATCTGTTGAGGGAAGGCAACGAGGCGGACTTGAAAGCGAGGCAGAATAGCAGGAAACAGATTGCAAGAGGTACGTTGGAATCGCCTTTAAAGCATAGGAAGAGGGGCACAACTTCGACAATGACGCACTTGGCCAAAAAGGGCATTAGCGTTTTCTCCTGAATATATTCAGGAGAAAACGCATACGCCCTTTTTGGCCAAGCAAGGAAGCGGGCAATGCAAATCTGCACTACAAAGAAGTATCACTTCCCACCGGTCAAAAGGGACATCCACAAATATGTAAAAACCAGAAAGGCAAGACAGGCCCTGGAGAACAGGGAGCCTTGTTAGGCTGATGGGCGGGATGTAAATTGCCAACTGCGTCACTGGAGGAGTGCATTGCGTTCCCTAAAGCAAGTAAACAATAGAGCTACAGAGCCAAGGGCACTTCCAGTCTACGGAATATACCTTGGGAAAACTGAAAATCAATAAGACAGAGCCACCCCCAAATTTAGGGGCGCACTGCTTACGAGAACCTCAATTTGTATACACCTTAAATATCCCAGGAAATATAAAAATGGATCAAAAAACTGTGGTATTTATGTACGATGGAATATCCCTCAGCCATGAAATCAATGTCATAAGACCAGGAGCAGCAAAGTGAGTGGATTCAGGTTCGATTATTCTAAGTGAAATAAGTCACACAGAAAAAGAAACATATCATAAGATATCACTTATGAAGATCCTGTAAACATGGCTACACATGTACTGAGTTAGGAAAGAGAACAGAGTCTCACATTTAGAAAACACTCTTATGCCTGCTTAAGGGGAAAGGAGAGGTGGGGTGATGCATAAAACCAGAGTTTGATATAAGCACAGGTACCATTTCTAAAACCAACTGTGGAATAGACAAGACTTACACCTTCCTCAGTGAAAGGGACTCAAAACCCCATATTTCCCGCAGAGGAATAGATCTGACTAGTAAGAATCTTAAAACCTATGTATTGATATGTCTCTGTAAGGGAATCAAGTGTGTCTAGACTGGCATAAACATGGCAGCGAGAATCAGCTCAAACCCACTATAAAAAGGAATTTCAAAAACAAAACCAAAAAACAGGGAAATTCTTTACATTTCCTTCAGGGTCTCTGAAGAAACTTGGAATGACCCTATCTACAATGACAGCTGGATGTGGCATAAGGCTGGACACTTGGGACTGAGAGGATTGGTGAGAATGGGTGAGCAAATGCAGACACTTTAAAGCAAAAATGTAGGGCCCCCATTCCATGGGTCCCAACTCTCCATTTTGAAGGGAATATTACTACAGCTATAACATGTACGGGAAACCTAGAGAATGGACACACTGTGAATACAAAAGTTTTCTAAAACTTAACGAGTAGTCCCTCACCTGGTGCTCCGCTTTGACTTTCCAACAGCTTTACTAGCAATCTCCCAACTTGGAGAGACATCCCCTTTAACCTCCTGGTTCGCACAGGTTGCCAATTTGGCAGAGGATGGAAGGGAAGAGGGAGAACCAATGAGAGAGTAACTGATAGGCATTTGGACGGGAACATGTCACTCTTATTTCCCGGCAGGAAGAATAATTGACCAGAGTCTCAGCCACCCACCGGGAACCAGTATAGTTCCTGAACTAAAGATTTGGACTTGCGTACAGCTCACAAAAAACGAGTTGAAAAATGGAGCTCAGGGGCACAGCTATTCACAAACTGGCAGAGTAATAAAGGACAACTATCGTCCAAAAATCTGTTGAGGGAAGGCAGCGAGGCGGACTTGAAAGCGAGACAGAATAGCAGGAAACAGATTTCAAGAGGTACGTTGGAATCGCTTTTAAAGCACAGGAAGAGGGGCACAACTTCGACAATGACGCACTTGGCCAAAAAGGGCATATGCGTTTTCTCCTGAATATATTCAGGAAAAAACGCATACGCCCTTTTTGGCCAAGCAAGCAAGCGGGCAATGCAAATCTGCACTACAAAGAAGTATCACTTCCCACCGGTCAAAAGGGTCATCCACAAAATGTGTAAAATACAGAGAGGCAAGACAGGCCCTGGAGAACAGGGAGCCTTGTTATGCTAATGGGTGGGATGTAAATTGCCCACTGCCTCACTGGTGGAGTGCATTGCGTTCCCTAAAACAAGTAAACAACAGAGCTACAGAGCCAAGGGCACTTCCAGTCTAGGGAATATACCTTGGGAAAACTGAAAATCAATAAGACAGAGCCACCCCCAAATTTAGGGCTGCACTGCTTACAAGAACCTCAACTTGGGTACACCTTAAATATCCAAGGAAATATAAAAATTTTTCAAAAAACAGTGGTATTTATGTACGATGGAATATCCCTCAGCCATGAAATCAATGTCATAAGACCAGGAGCAGCAAAGTGAGTGGATTCAGGTACGATGATTCTAAGTGAAGTCACACAGAAAAAGAAACTTACCATAAGATATCACTTATGAAGATCCTGTAAACATGGCTTCACATGAACAGAGTTAGGAAAGAGAACAGAGTCTCACATTTAGAAAACACTCTTATGCCTGCTTAAGGGGAAAGGAGAGGTGGGGTGATGCATAAAACCAGAGTTTGATATAAGCACAGGTACCATTTCTAAAACCAACTGTGGAATAGACAAGACCTACACCTTCCTCAGTGAAAGGGACTCAAAACCCAATATTTCCCGCAGAGGAATAGATCTGACTAGTAAGAATCTTAAAACCTATGTATTGATATGTCTCCGTAAGGGAATCAGGTGTGTCTAGACTGGCATAAACATGGCAGCGAGAATCATCTCAAACACACTATAAAATGGAATTTCAAAAACAAAACCAAAAAACAGGGAAATTCTTTACAATTCCTTCATTGTCTGTGATGACACCTGGAATGACCCTATCTACAATGACAGCTGGATGTGGCATAAGGCTGGACACTTGGGACTGAGAGGATTGGTGAGATTGGGTGAGCAAATGCAGACCCTTTAAAGCAAAAATGCATGGCCCCCATTCCATGGGTCCCAATTCTCCATGTTGAAGGGAATATTACTACAGCTATAACATGTACGGGAAACCTAGAGAATGGAAACACTGTGAATGCAAAAGGTTTCTAAAACTCAACGAGTAGTCCCTCTCCTGGTGCTCCGGTTTGACTTTCCCACTGCTTTACTATCAATCTCCCAACTTTGAGAGACAACACCTTTAACCTCCTGGTTCGCACAGGTTGCCAATTTCGCAGAGGATGGAAGGGAAGAGGGAGAACCAATGAGAGAGTAGCTGTTAGGCATTTGGACGGGCACATGTCAGTCTAATTTCCCGGCAGGAAGAAGAATTAACCAAATTCTCAGCCACACACCGGGAACCAGTATAGGTCCTGAACCAAAATTTTGGACTTGCGTACAGCTCCCAAAAACCGAGTTGAAAACTTGAGCTGAGGGGCACAGCAATTCACAACCTGGCAGAGTAATAAAGGACAACTATCATCCTAAAATCTGTTGAGGGAAGGGAACGAGGCGACTTGAAAGCGACGGAGAATAGCAGGAAACAGATTTCAAGAGGTACGTTGGAATCGCCATTAAAGCACAGGAAGAGGGGCACAACTTCGACAATGACGCACTGGGCCATAAAGGGCGTATACATTTTCTCCTGAATATATTCAAGAGAAAATGCATATGCCCTTTTTGGCCAAGCAAGCAAGCGGGCAATGCAAATCTGCACTACAAAGAAGTATCACTTCCCTCCGGTCAAAAGGGACATCCACAAAATGTGGAAAAACCAGAAAGACAAGACAGGCCCTGGAGAACAGGGAGCCTTGTTATGCTGATTGGCGGGATGTAAATGGCCAACTGCCTCACTGGAGGAGTGCATTGGATTCCCTAAATCAAGTAAACAACAGAGCTACAGAGCCAAGGGAACTTCCAGTCTAGGGAAAATACCTTGAGAAAACTGAAAATCAATAAGACAGAGCCACCCCCAAATATAGGGCTGCACTGCTTACAAGAACCTCAGATTGGGTACAGCTTAAAAATCCCAGGAAATATAAAAATGGTTCAAAAATTTGTGGTATTTACGTACGATGAAACATCCCTCACCCATGAAATCAATGTCATAAGACCAGGAGCAGCAAAGTGAGTGGATTCAGGTACGATGATTCTAAGTGAAATAAGTCACACAGAAAAAGAAACTTATCATAAGATATCACTTATGAAGATCCTGTAAACATGGCTACACATTAACTGAGTTAGGAAAGAGAACAGAGTCTCACATTTAGAAAACACTCTTATGCCTGTTTATGGGGGAAGGAGAGGTGGGGTGATGCATAAAAGCAGAGTTTGTTATAAGCATAGATACCGTTTCTAAAACCAACTGTGGAATAGACAAGACCTACACCTTCCTCAGTGAAAGGGACTCAAAACCCCATATTTCCCACAGAGTAATAGATCTCACTAGTAAGAATCTTAAAACCTTTGTATAGATATGTCTCCATAAGGGAATCAAGTGTGTCTAGCCTGGCATAAACATGGCATAGAGAATCAGATCAAAACCACTATAAAAATGAATTTCAAAAACAAAACCAATAAACAGGGAATTTCTTTACAATTCATTCAGGGTCTCTGATGAAACCTGGAATGACCCTATCTACAATGACAGCTGGATGTGGCATAAGGCTGGACACCTGGGACTGAGAGGATTGGTGAGATTGGGTGAGCAAATGCAGACCCTTTAAAGCAAAAATGCATGGCCCCCATTCCATGGGTCCCAACTCTCCATGTTGAAGGGAATATTACTACAGCTATAACATGTACGGGAAACCTAGAGAATGGACACACTGTGAATAAAAAAGGTTTCTGAAACTCAACGAATAGTCCCTCTCCTGGTGCTCCGGTTTGACTTTCCAACTGCTTTACTATCAATCTCCCAACATGGAGAGACAGCCCCATAAGATCCTAGTACGCACATGTTGCCAATTTGGGAGAGGATGGAAGGGAAGAGGGAGAACCAATGAGAGAGTAGCTGTTAGGAATTTGGACGGGCACATGTCACTCTAATTTCCCGGCAAGAAGAAGAATTAAACAAAGTCTCAGCCACGCACCGGGAACCAGTATAGGTCGTGAACCAAAATTTTGGACATGCATACATCTCACAAAAAACGAGTTGAAAAATGGAGCTCAGGGGCACAGCAATTCACCAAATGGCAGAGTAATAAAGGACAACTATCGTCCAAAAATCTGTTGAGGGAAGGGAACGAGGTGGACTTGAAAGCGAGGCAGAATAGCAGGAAACAGATTTCAAGAGGTACGTTGGAATCGCCTTTAAAGCACCAGAAAGGGGGGCACATTTTCGACAATGAAGCACTGGGCCAAAAAGGGCGTATACATTTTCTCCTGAATATATTCAGGAGAAAACGCATACGCCCATTTTGGCCAAGCAAGCAAACGGGCAATGAAAATGTGCACTACAAAGAAGTATCACTTCCCTCCGGTCAAAAGGGGCATCCACAAAATGTGTAAAAACCAGAAAGGCAAGACAGGCCCTGGAGAAAAGGGAGCCTTGTTATGCTGATGGGCGGGATGTAAATAGCCAACTGCCTCCCTGGAGGAGTGCATTGTGTTCCGTAAAACAAGTAAACAACAGAGCTACAGAACCAACGGCACTTCCAGTCTAGGGAATATACCTTGGGAAAACTGAAAATCAATAAGACACAGCCACCCCCAAATTTAGGGCTGCACTGCTTACAAGAACCTCAACTTGGGTACACCTTAAATATCCCAGGAAATATAAAAATGGTTCAAAAAACTGTGGTATTTATGTACGATGGAATATCCCTCAGCCATGAAATCAATGTCATAAGACCAGGAGAAGCAAAGTCAGTGGATTCAGGTACGATGATTCTAAGTGAAATAAGTCACACAGAAAAAGAAACTTATCATAAGATATCACTTATGACGAGCCTGTAAACATGGCTACACATTAACTGAGTTAGGAAAGAGAACAGAGTCTCACATTTAGAAAACACTCTTATGCCTGCTTAAGGGGAAAGGAGAGGTGGGGTGATGCATAAAACCAGAGTTTGATATAAGCACAGGTACCATTTCTAAAACCAACTGTGGAATAGACAAGACCTACACCTTCCTCAGTGAAAGGGACTCAAAACCCAATATTTCCCGCAGAGGAATAGATCTGACTAGTAAGAATCTTAAAACCTATGTATTGATATGTCTCCGTAAGGGAATCAGGTGTTTCTAGACTGGCATAAACATGGCAGCGAGAATCAGCTCAAACCCACTATAAAATGGAATTTCAAAAACAAAACCAAAAAACAGGGAAATTCTTTACAATTCCTTCAGGGTCTGTGATGACACCTGGAATGACCCTATCTACAATGACAGCTGGATGTGGCATAAGGCTGGACACTTGGGACTGAGAGGATTGGTGAGATTGGGTGAGCAAATGCAGACCCTTTAAAGCAAAAATGCATGGCCCCCATTCCATGGGTCCCAATTCTCCATGTTGAAGGGAATATTACTACAGCTATAACATGTACGGGAAACCTAGAGAATGGAAACACTGTGAATGCAAAAGGTTTCTAAAACTCAACGAGTAGTCCCTCTCCTGGTGCTCCGGTTTGACTTTCCCACTGCTTTACTATCAATCTCCCAACATTGAGAGACAACACCTTTGACCTCCTGGTTCGCACAGGTTGCCAATTTGGCAGAGGATGGAAGGGAAGAGGGAGAACCAATGAGAGAGTAGCTGTTAGGCATTTGGACGGGCACATGTCAGTCTAATTTCCCGGCAGGAAGAAGAATTAACCAAATTCTCAGCCACACACCGGGAACCAATATAGGTCCTGAACCAAAATTTTGGACTTGCGTACAGCTCACAAAACCCGAGTTGAAAACTTGAGCTGAGGGGCACAGCAATTCAAAACCTGGCAGAGTAATAAAGGACAACTATCATCCTAAAATCTGTTGAGGGAAGGGATCGAGGCGACTTGAAAGCGAGGCAGAATAGCAGGAAACAGATTTCAAGAGGTACGTTGGAATCGCCATTAAAGCACAGGAAGAGGGGCACAACTTCGAAAATGACGCACTGGGCCATAAAGGGCGTATACATTTTCTCCTGAATATATTCAGGAGAAAATTCATATGCCCTTTTTGGCCAAGCAAGCAAGCGGGCAATGCAAATCTGCACTACAAAGAAGTATCACTTCCCTCCGGTCAAAAGGGACATCCACAAAATGTGGAAAAACCAGAAAGACAAGACAGGCCCTGGAGAACAGGGAGCCTTGTTATGCTGATTGGCGGGATGTAAATGGCCAACTGCCTCACTGGAGGAGTGCATTGGATTCCCTAAAACAAGTAAACAACAGAGCTACAGAGCCAAGGGAACTTCCAGTCTAGGGAATATACCTTGAGAAAACTGAAAATCAATAAGACAGAGCCACCCCCAAATTTAGGGCTGCACTGCTTACAAGAACCTCAGATTGGGTACAGCTTAAATATCCCAGGAAATATAAAAATGGTTCAAAAAATTGTAGTACTTACGTACGAAGGAATATCCCTCAGCCATGAAATCAATGTCATAAGACCAGGAGTATCAAAGTGAGTGGATTCAGGTACGATCATTCTCAGTGAAGTAAGTCACACAGAAAAAGAAACTTATCATAAGATATCACTTATGAAGATCCTGTAAACATGGCTACACATGAACTGAGTTAGGAAAGAGAACAGAGTCTCACATTAAGAATACAATCTTATGCCTGCTTAAGGGGGAAGGAGAGGTGGGGTGATGCATAAAACCAGAGTTTGATATAAGCACAGGTACCGTTTCTAAAACCAAATGTAGAATAGACAAGACCTACACCTTCCTCAGTGAAAGGGACTCCAAACCCCATATTTCCCGCAGAGTAATAGATCTCACTACTAAGAATGTTAATACCTATGTATAGATATGTCACCGTAAGGTAATCAAGTGTGTCTAGACTGGCATAAACTTTGCAGCGAGAATCAGCTCAAACACACTATAAAAAGGAATTTCAAAAACAAAACCAAAAAACAGGGAAATTCATTACAATTCCTTCACGGTATCTGATGAAACCTGGAATGACCATATCTACAATGACAGCTGGATGTGGCATAAGGCTGGACACCTGGGGCTGAGAGGATTGGTGAGATTGGGTGAGCAAATGCAGACCCTTTAAAGCAAAAAAGCATGGCCCCATTCCATGGGTCCCAACTCTCCATGTTGAAGGGAATATTACTACAGCTATAACATGTACGGGAAACCTAGAGAATGGACACACTGTGAATACAAAAGGTTTCTAAAATTCAACGAATAGTCCCTCTCCTGGTGCTCCGGTTTGACTTTCCAACTGCTTTACTATCAATCTCCAAACTTGGAGACACAGCCCGTTTAAGCTCCTGGTTCGCACAGGTTGCCAATTTGGCAGAGGATGGAAGGGAAGAGGGAGAACCAATGAGAGACTAGCAGTTAGGCATTTGGACGGGCACATGTCACTCTAATTTCCTGGCAGAAAGAAGAATTAACCAAAGTCTCAGCCACCCAACGGGAACCATTATAGGTCCTGAACAAAAATTTTGGACTTGCGTTCAGCTCACAAATAAAGAGTTGAAAAATGGAGCTCAGGGGCTCAGCAATTCACAAACTGGCAGAGTAATAAAGGACAACTATCGTCGAAAAATCTGTTGAGGGAAGGCAACGAGGCGGACTTGAAAGCGAGGCAGAATAGCAGGAAACAGATTTCAAGAGGTACGTTGGAATCGCCTTTAAAGCACAGGAAGAGGGGCACAACTTCGACAATGATGCACTTGGCCAAAAAGGGCATATGAGTTTTCTCCTGAATATATTCAGGAGAAAACGCATACGCCCTTTTTGGCCAAGCAAGCAAGCGGGCAATGCAAATCTGCACTACAAAGAAGTATCACTTCCCTCCGGTCAAAAGGGACATCCACAAAATGTGAAACCCAGAAAGGCAAGACAGGCCTTGGAGAACAGGGAGCATTGTTATGCTGATGGGCGGGATGTAAATTGCCAACTGCCTCACTGGAGGAGTGTAATGTTTTCCTTAAACAAGTAAACAACAGAGCTACAGAGCCAATGGCACTTCCAGTCTAGTGAATATACCTTGGGAAAACTGAAAATCAATAAGACAGAGCCACCCCCAAATTTAGGGCTGCACTGCTTACAAGAACCTCAACTTGGGTACACCTTAAATATCCCAGGAAATATAAAAATGGTTCAAAAATGTGTGGTACTTACGTACTATGGAATATCCCTCAGCCATGAAATCAATGTCATAAGACCAGGAGCAGCAAAGTGAGTGGATTCAGGTACGATGATTCTAAGTGAAATAATTCACTCAGAAAAAGAAACTTATCATAAGATATCACTTATGAAGATCCTGTAAACATGGCTACACATGAACTGAGTTAGGAAAGAGAACAGAGTCTCACATTTAGAAAACACTCTTATGCCTGCTTAAGGGGAAGGGAGAGGAGGGGTGATGCATAAAACCAGAGTTTGATATAAGTACAGGTACCATTTCTAAAACCAATTGTGGAATAGACAAGACCTACACATTCCACAGTGAAAGGGACTCAAAACCCCATATTTCCTGCAGATGAATAGATCTGACTAGTAAGAATCTTAAAACCTATATATTGATATGTCTCCGTAAGGGAATCAAGTGTGTCTAGACTGGCATAAACATGGCAGCGAGAATCAGCTCAAACCCACTATAAAAAGGAATTTCAAAAACAAAACCAAAAAACAGGGAAATTCTTTACAATTCCTTCAGGGTCTCGGATGAAACCTGGAATGACCCTATCTACAATGACAGCTGGATGTGGCATAAGGCTGGACACTTGGGACTGAGAGGATTGGTGAGATTGGGTGAGCAAATGCAGACCATTTAAAGCAAAAATGCATGGCCCCCATTCCATGGGTCCCAACTCTCCAGGTTAAAGGGCATATTTCTACAGCTATAACATGTACGGGAAACCTAGAGAATAGACACTCTGTGAATAAAAAACGTTTCTAAAACTCAACGAATAGTCCCTCTCCTGGTGCTCGGGTTTGACTTTCCAACTGCTTTACTATCAATCTCCCAACTTGGAGAGACAGCCCCTTTAACCTCCTGGTTCGCACACGTTGCCAATTTGGCAGAGGATTGAAGGGAAGAGGGAGAACCAATGAGAGATTAGCTGTAAGGCATTTGGAAGGGCACATGTCACTCTAATTTCCCAGCAGGAAGAAGAATTAACCAAAGTCTGAGCCACCCACCGGGAACCAGTATAGGTCCTAAACCAAAATTTTGGATTTGCGTAGAGCTCACCAAAAACGAGTTGAAAACTTGAGCTGAGGGGTACAGCAATTCACAACCTGGCAGAGTAATAAAGGACAACTATCATCCTACAATCTGTTGAGGGAAGGCAACGAGGCGGATTGAAAGCAAGGCAGAATAGCAGGAAAGAGATTTCAAGAGGTACGTTGGAATTGCCTTTAAAGCACAGGAAGAGGGGCACAACTTCGAAAATGACGCACTTGGCCAAAAAGGGCGTATGCGTTTTCTCCTGAATATATTCAGGAGAAAACGCATACGCCCTTTTTGGCCAAGCAAGCAAGGGGGCAATGCAAATCTGCACTACAAAGAAGTATCACTTCCCACCGGTTAAAAGAGTCAGCAACAAAATGTGTAAAAACCAGAAAGGCAAGACAGGCCCTGGAGAACAGGGAGCCTTGTTATTCTGAAAGGCGGGATGTAAATTTCCAACTGCCTCACTGGAAGAGTGCATTGTGTTCCCTAAAACAAGTAAACAACAGAGCTACAGAGCCAAGGGCACTTCCAGTCTAGGGAATATACCTTGGGAAAACTGAAATTCAATAAGACAGAGCCACCCCCAAATTTAGGGCTGCACTGCTTACAAGAACCTCAACTTGGGTACACCTTAAATATCCCAGGAAATACAAAAATGGTTCAAAAAATTGTGGTACTTATGTACGATGGAATAACCCTCAGCCAGGTAATCAATGTCATAAGACCAGGAGCATCAAAGTGAGTGGATTCAGGTACGATGATTCTAAGTGAAATAAGTCACACAGAAAAAGAAATTTATCATAAAATATCACTTATGAAGATCCTGTAAACATGGCTACACATGAACTGAGTTAGGAAAGAGAACAGAGTCTCACATTTAGAAAACACACTTATGCCTGCTTAAGGGGAAAGGAGAGGTGGGGTGATTCATAAAACCAGAGTTTGATATAAGTACAGGTACCGTTTCTAAAATCAACTGTGGAATAGAGAAGACCTACACCTTTCTCAGTGAAAGAGACTCAAAACCCCACATTTCCCGCAGAGGAATAGATCTGACTAGTAAGAATCTTAAAACCTATGTATTGATACGTCTCTGTAAGGGAATCATGTGTGTCTAGACTGGCATAAACATGGCATCGAGAATCAGATCAAACCCACTATAAAAAGGAATTTCAAAAACAATACCAAATAACAGGGAAATTCTTTACATTTCCTACAGGGTCTCTGATGAGACCTGGAATGACCCTATCTACAATGACAGCTGGATGTGACATAAGGCTGGACACTTGGGACTGAGAGGATTGGTGAGATTGGGTGAGCAAATGCAGACCATTTAATGCAAAAATGCGTGGCCCCCATTCCATGGTTCCCAACTCTCCATGTTGACGGAAATATTACTACAGCTATAACATGTACTGGAAACCTAGAGAATGGACACACTGTGAATACTAAAGGTTTCTAAAACTCAACGAGTAGTCCCTCTCCTGGTCCTCCGGTTTGACTTTCCAACTGCTTTACTATCAATCTCCCACCTTGGAGAGACAGCCCCTATAAACTCCTGGTTCGCACAGGTTGCCAGTTTGCAGAGGATGGAAGGGAAGAGGGAGAACCAATGAGAGAGTAGCTGTTAGGCATTTGGACGGGCACATGTCACTCTAATTTCCCGGCAGGAAGAAGAATTAACCAGAGTCTCAGCCACCCACCGGGATCCAGTATAGGTCCTGAACCAAAATTTTGGACTTGCGTACAGCTCACAAAAAACGAGTTGAAAAATGGAGCTCAGGGGCACAGCAATTCACAAACTGGCAGAGTAATAAAGGACAACTATCGTCCAAAAATCTGTTGAGGGAAGGCAACGAGGCGGACTTGAAAGCGAGGCAGAATAGCAGGAATCAGATTTCAAGAGGTACGTTGGAATCGCCTTTAAAGCATAGGAAGAGGGGCACAACTTCGACAATGACGCACTTTGCCAAAAAGGGCGTATGCGTTTTCTCCTGAATATATTCAGGAGAAAACGCATACGCCCTTTTTGGCCAAGCAAGCAAGCAGGCAATGCAAATCTGCACTACAAAGAAGTATCATTTTCCACCGGTCAAAAGGGTCAGCCACCAAATGTATAAAAACCAGAAAGGCAAGAAAGGCCCTGGAGAACAGGGAGCCTTGTTATGCTGATGGGCGGAATGTAAATTGACAACTGCCTCACTGGAGGTGTGCATTGCATTCCCTAAACAAGAAAACAACAGAGCTACAGAGCCAAGGGCACTACCTGTCTAGGGAATATACCTTGGGAAAACTGAAAATCAATAAGACAGAGCCACCCCCAAATTTAGGGCTGCACGGCTTACAAGAACCTCAACTTGGGTACACCTTAAATATCCCAGGAAATATAAAAATGGTTCAAAAAATTGTGGTAGTTATGTACGATGGAATATCCCTCAGCCATGAAATCAATGTCATAAGACCAGGAGCAGCAAAGTGAGTGGACTCAGGTACGATGATTCTAAGTGAAGTCACACAGAAAAAGAAACTTATCATAAGATATCACTTATGAAGTTCCTGTAAACATGGCTACACATGAACTGAGTTAAGAAAGAGAACAGAGTCTCACATTTAGAAAACACTCTTATGCCTGCTTAAGGAGAAAGGAGAGGTGGGGTGATGCATAAAACCCGAGTTTGATATAAGTACAGGTACCATTTCTAAATCCAACTGTGGAATAGAAAAGACCTACACCTTTCTCAGTGAAAGGGACTCAAAACCCCATATTTCCCGCAGAGGAATAGATCTGACTAGTAAGAATCTTAAAACCTATGTACTGATATGTCTCTGTAAGGGAATCAAGTGTGTCTAGACTGGCATAAACATGGCAGCGAGAATCAGCTCAAACGCACTATAAAAAGGAATTTCAAAAACAAACCAAAAAACAGGGAAATTCTTTACAATTTCTTCAGGGTCTCTGATGAAACCTGGAATGACCCTATCTACAATGACAGCTGGATGTGGCATAAGGCTGGACACTTGGGACTTAGAGGATTGGTGAGATTGGGTGAGCAAATGCAGACCATTGAAAGCAAAAATCCATGGCCCCCATTCCATGGGTCCCAACTCTCCATGTTGAAGAGAATATTACTTCAGCTATAACATGTACGGGAAACCTAGAGAATGGACACAGTGTGAATACCAAAGGGTTCTAAAACTCAACGAGGTCGGAGCGCAGGGAGAGGACTGGGGCTGGCGGCAGGAAGAGAGCCTGAAGGGGTTAGTGCACCACGGCTAGCCCGGAGGGAGTCCGGGGAAAGGGTCTGGAGCTGCTGAAGAGGCTAGAGACTTTTTTCCCTTTTGTTTCCTGGTGCGCGAGGAGAGGGCATTAAGAGGGCTGCTTGGGGAAGCGCCGGAGACAGGCACGAGCCACGGGTAAGGCACGGACATCGGAGACAGGCGTGGGCCGCCGCCGCCGCCGCCCGCCGCCGCCGCCGCTGCCGCCGCCGCCGCGGGGCCTGTGTGCGAGCGCGGGTCACTGTCCGCCCCGCCTTCTGGGGGGCCTTTGCACCCCGCCACTGCCGGGGTCCCCGAGACCCGGGGACGGCTTTCCCGGGAAAGCGCACGGAGCGCCACGGACTGCTGCAACGTCACGCCGGCCTCTGCCGCCGCAGGCCCGCCCCACACAGCGCGCCCCTCCCTCCCCTCTGCCTGAGTGAGCCAGAGCCCCCGAATCAGCGGCTCCTTTAAACCCATCCTGTCTGAGCGAAGAACGGACGCCCTCCGGTGACCTATGCCCAGAGGCGGGGCCAGATGCAAGGCTGAGACCCGGGAGCTGTGAGAGCAGAGGCAGGGAAATCTCTCTGTGCAGCCTCGGAGGCAGCAGATTAAAGCTCCACGGTCCATTTGATGTGCCCTGCGTCTGTGGAGTGCATGAATGGACAGCGAATCATCCCAAATTGAGGAAGTGGACTTTGAGGACAAGATTTAAGACTTTCCCCCCTTTTCCTCTTTTTACAACGAATTATTCCAAATTAAGGAGGTGGACTTAGAGAGCAAGATTTCAGACTTCTCGCACTTTTCCTCTTTTTACAACGAATTATCCCAAATTGAGGAGGTGGACTTGGAGAGCAAGATTTTTGATTTTTCCCCCTGCTCTCTTTTTGTGAATGTGTATGTGTAATCTTCTGTGTAAGATTCTCTCTGTATAGCTTTGCTTCCACCATATGTCCCAGGGTTCTATCGGTCCGTTTTTTTTTTTTTTTTCAATAATTACTTTCTAATTTTAATAACGCTACTATATTTCATACTTTATTCTATTTTACTTTACCTGCTCTTTTTTTCCTACTCTCCCTACCTCCCTCCCTCCCTCCGCTCCTCCTTTCCTTCTTTCTTTTTCTTTCCTCCCTCCCACCCTTCTTCTTTCCACTTTCTTTTTCTTTCCTTCCTCCCTCCCTCCGGTCTTTCTTCCTTTCCTTCCTCCCTCCCTCCCTCCTTTCTTTCCATCCTTCCTCCCTCCCTCCCTCCTTTCTTTCTTCCTTCCTTCCTTCCTTCCTTCCTTTCTTCCCTTCTTCCTTTCTTTCCCTCTCTCTTTCTTTCTTCTACTAATTCTTTCTTTCTACTTTTTCTCCCTGTTATTCTGAGCCGGGTGGATGAAAGGCTCTTGGTGCTGCAGCCAGGAGCCAGTGCTGTGCCTCTGAAGTGGGAGAGCCAACTTCAGGACACGGGTCCACAAGAGACCTCCCAGCTCCACATAATATCAAGCAGCGAAAATGTCCCAGAGATCTCCATCCCAACACCAGCACCCAGCTTCAGTCAACGACCAGCAAGCTACAGTGCGGGTCACCCTATGCCAAGCAACTAGCAAGGCAGGAACACAACCCCACCCATTAGCAGAGAGGCTACCTAAAAACATAATAAGGCCATAGGTACCCCAAAACACACCACCAGACGTGGACCTGTCCACCAGAAAGACAAGATCGAGCCTCAACCACCAGAGCACAGGATTTAGTCCCCCCCCACCAGGAAGCCTACACAACCTACTGAAAAAACCTTAGCCACTGGGGTCAGACACCAAAAACAACGGGAACTACGAATCTGCAGCCGGCAAAAAGGAGACGCCAAACACAGTAACATAAGCAAAATGAGAAGGCAGAAAAACACACAGCAGGTGAAGGAGCAAGATAAACACCTACCAGACCTAACAAATGAAGAGGTAATAGGCAGTCTACCTGAAAAATAATTCAGAATAATGATAGTAAAGCTGATCCAAGATTCTATTTCCAAGATCCATAATCTTGGAAATAGAATAGACAAAATGCAAGAAACAGTTAACAAGGACCTAGAAGAACTAAAGATGAATCAAGCATCGATTAAAAACACAATAAATGAAATGAAAAATACTCTAGATGGGATCAATAGCAGAATAACTGAGGCAGAAGAACGGATAAGTGAGGTGGAAGATAAAATAGTGGAAATAACTGATGCAGAGCAAAATAAAGATAAAAGAATGAAAAGAACAGAGGAGAGTCTCAGAGACCACTGGGACAACATTAAACGCACCAACATTCGAATTATAGGGGTTCCAGAAGAAGAAGAGAAAAAGAAAGGGACTGAGAAAATATTTGAAGAGATTATAGTTGAAAACTTCCCCAATATGGGAAAGGAAATAGTTAATCAAGTCCAGGAGGCACCGAGAGTCCCATACAGAATAAATCCAAGGAGAAATACACCAAGACACATATTAATCAAACTGTCAAAAATTAAACACAAAGAAATCATATTAAAAGCAGCAAGGCAAAAACAACAAATAACACACAAGGGAATCCCCATCAGGTTAACAGCTGATCTCTCAGCAGAAACCCTACAAGCCAGAAGGGAGTGGCAGGACATAATTAAAGTGATGAAGGAGAGAAACCTGCAACCTAGATTACTCTACCCAGCAAGGATCTCATTCAGATTTGATGGAGAAATTAAAACCTTTACAGACAAGCAAAAGCTGAGAGAGTTCAGCACCACCAAACCAGCTTTACAACAAATGCTAAAGGAACTTCTCTAGGCAAGAAACACAACAGAAGGAATATACCTACAATAACGAACCCAAAGCAATTAAGGAAATGGGAATAGGAACATACATATCAATAATTACCTTAAATGTAAATGGACTAAATTCTCCCACCAAAAGACACAGAGTGGCTGAATGGATACAAAAACAAGACCCATATATATGCTGTCTACAAGAGACACACTTCAGACCTAGAGACACATACAGATTGAAAGTAAAGGGATGGAAAAAGATATTCCATGCAAATGGAAATCAAAAGAAAGCTGGAGTAGCAATTCTTATATCAGACAAAATAGACTTTAAAATAAGGACTATTAGAAGAGACAAGGAAGGACACTACATAACGATAAAGGGATCGATCCAAGAAGAAGATATAACAATTGTAAATATTTATGCACCCAACATAGGAGCACCTCAATACATAAGGCAAATACTAACAGCCATAAAAGGGGAAATCGACAGTAACACAATCATAGTAGGGGACTTTAACACCCCACTTTCACCAATGGACAGATCATCCAAAATGAAAATAAATAAGGAAACACAAGCTTTAAATGATACATTAAACGAGATGGACTTAGTTGATATTTATAGGACATTCCATCCAAAAACAACAGAATACACATTTTTCTCAAGTGCTCATGGAACATTCTCCAGGATAGATCATATCTTGGGTCACAAATCAAGCCTCGGTAATTTTAAGAAAATTGAAATTGTATCAAGTATCTTCTCCGACCACAATGCTATGAGACTAGACATCAATTACAGGAAAAGATGTGTAAAAAATACAAACACATGGAGGCTAAACAATACACTACTCAATAACGAAGTGATCACTGAAGAAATCAAAGAGGAAATTAAAAAATACCTAGAAACAAATGACAATGGAGACACGACGACCCAAAACTTATGGGACGCAGCAAAAGCAGTACTAAGGGGGAAGTTTATAGCAATACAATCCCACCTTAAGAAACAGGAAGCTTTTCGAGTAAACAACCTGACCCTGCACCTAAAGCAATTAGAGAAAGAAGAACAAAAATACCCCAAAGCTAGCAGAAGGAAAGAAATCATAAAGATCAGATCAGAGATAAATGAAAAAGAAATGAAGGAAACGATAGCAAAGATCAACCAAACTAAAAGCTGGTTCTTTGAGAAGATAAACAAAATTGACAAACCATTAGCCAGACTCATCAAGAAAAAAAGGGAGAAGACTCAAATCAATAGAATTAGAAATGAAAAAGGAGAAGTAACAACTGACACTGCAGAAATACAAAAGATTATGAGAGATTACTATAAGCAACTCTATTCCAATAAAATGGACAACCTGGAAGAAATGGACAAATTCTTAGAAATGCACAACCTGCCAAGACTGACTCAGGAAGAAATAGAAAATATGAATAGACCAATCACAAGCACTGAAATTGAAACTGTGATTAAAAATCTTCGATCAAACAAAAGCCCAGGACCAGATGGCTTCACAGGTGAATTCTATCAAACATTTAGAGAAGAGCTAACACCTATCCTTCTCAAACTCTTCCAAAATATATCAGAGGGAGGAACACTCCCAAACTCATTCTACGAGGCCGACATCACCTTGATACCAAAACCAGGCAAGGATGTCACAAAGAAAGAAAACTACAGGCCAATATCACTGATGAACATGGATGCAAAAATCCTCAACAAAATACTAGCAAACAGAATCCAACAGCACATTAAAAGGATCATACACCATGATCAAGTGGGGTTTATCCCAGGAATGCAAGGATTCTTCAATATTTGCAAATCAATCAATGTAATACACCATATTAACAAGTTGAAGGAGAAAAACCATATGATCATCTCCATAGATGCAGAGAAAGCTTTCGACAAAATTCAGCACCCATTTATGATAAAAACCCTGCAGAAAGTAGGTATAGAGGGATCTTTCCTCAACATAATAAAGGCCATATATGACAAACCCACAGCCAACATTGTCCTCAATGGTGAAAAACTGAAACCATTTCCACTAAGATCAGGAACAAGACAAGGCTGCCCACTCTCACCACTATTATTCAACATAGTTTTGGAAGTTTTAGCCACAGCAATCAGAGAAGAAAAGGAAATAAAAGGAATCCAAATTGGAAAAGAAGAAGTAAAGCTGTCACTGTTTGCAGATGACATGATACTATACATAGAGAATCCTAAAGATGCTACCGAAAAACTACTAGAGCTAATCAATGAATTTGGTAAAGTAGCAGGATATAAAATTAATGTACAGAAATCTCTGGCATTCCTGTACACTAATGATGAAAAATCTGAAAATGAAATCAAGAAAACACTCCCATTTACCATCGCAACAAAAAGAATAAAATATCTAGGAATAAACCTACCTAAGGAGACAAAAGACCTGTATGCAGAAAACTATAAGACACTGATGAAAGAAATTAAAGATGATACAAATAGATGGAGAGATATACCATGCTCCTGGATTGGAAGAATCAATATTGTGAAAATGACTCTACTACCCAAAGCAATCTACAGATTCAATGCAATCCCTATCAAACTACCAATGGCATTTTTCACAAAACTAGAACAAAAAATTTCAAAATTTGTTTGGAAAAACAAAAGGCCCCGAATAGCTAAAGCAATCTTGAGAACGAAAAACGGAGCTGGAGGAATCAGGCTCCCTGACTTCAGACTATACTACAAAGCTACAGTAATCAAGACAGTCTGGTACTGGCATAAAAACAGAAAGATAGATCAGTGGATCAGGATAGAAAGCCCAGAGATAAACCCACGCACATATGGCCAACTTATCTTTGATAAAGGAGGCAGGAATGTACAGTGGAGAAAGGACAGCCTCTTCAATAAGTGGTGCTGGGAAAACTGGACAGGGACATGTAAAAGTTTGAGATTAGATCATTCCCTAGCACCATACACAAAAATAAGCTCAAAATGGATTAAAGACTTAAATGTAAGGCCAGAAACTATCAAACTCTTAGAGGAAAACATAGGTAGAACACTCTATGACATAAATCACAGCAAGATCCTTTTGGACCCACCTCCTAGAGAAATGGAAATAAAAACAAAGATAAACAAATGGGACCTAATGAAACTTCAAAGCTTTTGCACAGCAAAGGAAACCATAAAGAAGACCAAAAGACAACCCTCAGAATGGGAGAAAATATTTGCAAATGAAGCAACTGACAAAGGATTAATCTCCAAAATTTATAAACAGCTCATGCAGCTCAATAGCAAAAAAACAGAAAACCCAATCCAAAAATGGGCAGAAGACTTAAATAGGCATTTCTCCAAAGAAGATATACAGACTGCCAACAAACACATGAAAGAATGCTCCACATCATTAATCATTAGAGAAATGCAAATCAAAACTACAATGAGATATCATCTCACACCAGTCAGAATGGCCATCATCAAGAAATCTAGAAACAATAAATGCTGGAGAGGGTGTGGAGAAAAGGGAACACTCTTGCACTGCTGGTGGGAATGTGAATTGGTACAGCCACTATGGAGAACGGTATGGAGGTTCCTTAAAAAACTACAAATAGAACTACCATATGACCCAGCAATCCCACTACTGGGCATATACCCTGAGAAAACCATAATTCAAAAAGAGACATGTACCAAAATGTTCATTGCAGCTCTATTCACAATAGCCCGGAGCTGGAAACAACCTAAGTGTCAATCATCGGATGAATGGATAAAGAAGATGTGGCACATATATACAATGGAATATTACTCAGCCATAAAAAGAAACGAAACTGAGCTATTTGTAATGAGGTGGATAGACCTAGAGTCTGTCATACAGAGTGAAGTTAGTCAGAAAGAGAAAGACAAATACCGTATGCTAACACATATATACGGAATTAAAAAAAAAAAAAGTCATGAAGGACCTAGGGGCAAAACGGGAATAAAGACACAGACCTACTTGAGAATGGACTTGTGGATATGGGGAGGGGGAAGGGTAAGCTGTGACAAAGCGAAAGAGAGGCATGGACATATATAAACTACCAAACGTAAGGTAGATAGATAGTGGGAAGCAGCCGCAGAGCACAGGGAGATCAGCTCGGTGCTTTGTGACCGCCTGGAGGGGTGGGATGGGGAGGGTGGGAGGGAGGGAGATGCATGAGGGAAGGGATGTGGGAACAGATGTATATGTATGACTGATTCACTTTGTTATAAAGCAGAAACTAATTGAAAAAATAAATAAATAAACATAAAAAAAAAAAAAAAAACTCAACGAGTAGTCCCTCTCCAGGTGCTCCGGTTTGACTTTCCAATTGCTTTACTATCAATCTCACAACTTTGAGAGACAAACCCTTTAACCTCCTGGTTCGCACAGGTTGCCAATTTGGCAGAGGATGGAAGGGAAGAGGGAGAACCAATGAGAGAGTAGCTGTTAGGCATTTGGACGGGCACATGTCACTCTAATTTCCCAGCAGGAAGAAGAATTAACCAAAGTCTCAGCCACACACCGGGAACAAGTATACGTCCTGAACCAAAATTTTGGACTTGCGTACAGCTCACAAAAAACGAGTTGAAAACTTGAGCTGAGGGACACAGCAATTCACAACCTTGCAGAGTAGTAAAGGACAACTATCGTCCTAAAATCTGTTGAGGGAAGGCAATGAGGCGGACTTGAAAGCGAGGCAGAATAGCAGAAAACAGATTTCAAGAGGTACGTTGGAATCGCCTTTAAAGCGCAGGAAGAGGGGCACAACTTCGACAATGAGGCACATGGCCAAAAAGGACGTATGAGTTTTCTCCTGAATATATTCAGGAGAAAACGCATACGCCCTTTTTGGACAAGCAAGCAAGCGGGCAATGCAAATCTGCACTACAAAGAAGTATCACTTCCCTCCGGTCAAAAGGGACATTCACAAAATGTGTAAAAACCAGAAAGGCAAGACAGGCCCTGGAGAACAGGGAGCCTTGTTATGCTGAAGGGTGGGATGTAAATGGCCAACTGCCTCACTGGAGGAGTGCATTGCGTTCCCTAAAACAAGTAAACAACAGAGCTACAGAGCCAAGGGCACTTCCAGTCTAGGGAATATACCTTGGGAAAACTGAAAATCAATAAGACAGAGCCACCCCCAAATTTAGGGCTGCACTACTTACAAGAACCTCAACTTGGGTACACCTTAAATATCCCAGGAAATATAAAAATGGTTCACAAAATTGTGGTACTTACGTACGATGGAATATCCCTCAGCCATGAAATCAATGTCATAAGACCAGGAGCAGCAAAGTGAGTGGATTCAGGTACGATGATTCTAAGTGAAATAAGTCACACAGAAAAAGAAACTTATCATAAGATATCACTTATGAAGATCCTGTAAACATGGCTACACATGAACTGAGTTAGGAAAGAGAACAGAGTCTCACATTTAGAAAACACTCTTATGCCTGTTTAAGGGGGAAGGAGAGTTGGGGTGATGCATAAAAGCAGAGTTTGTTATAAGCATAGATACCGTTTCTAAAACCAACTGTGGAAAAGACAAGACCTACACCTTCCTCAGTGAAAGGGACTCAAAACCCCATATTCCCCACAGAGTAATAGATCTCACTACTAAGAATGTTAAAACCTATGTATTGATATGTCTCCATAAGGGAATCAAGTGTGTCTAGACTGGCAAAAACATGGCAGCGAGAATCAGATCAAACCCACTATAAAAAGGAATTTCAAAAACAAAACCAAAAAACAGGGAATTTCTTTGCAATTCCTTCAGGGTCTCTGATGAAACCTGGAATGACACTATCTACAATGACAGCTGGATGTGGCATAAGGCTGGACACTTGGGACTGAGAGGATTGGTGAGATTGGGTGAGCAAATGCAGACCCTTTAAAGCAAAAATGCATGGCCCCATTTCCATGGGTCCCAACTCTCAATGTTGAAGGGAATATTACTACAGCTATAACATGTACGGGAAACCTAGAGAATGGACACAGTGTTAATACAAATGGTTTCTGAAACTCGACGAATAGTCCCTCTCCTGGTGCTCCAGTTTGACTTTCCAACTGCTTTACTATCAATCTCCCAAGTTGGAGAGACAGCCCCATAAGCTCCTAGTTCGCACAGGTAGCCAATTTGGGAGAGGATGGAAGGGAAGAGGGAGAAACAATGAGAGAGTATCTGTTAGGCATTTGGACGGGCACATGTCACTCTAATTTCCCGGCAAGAAGAAGAATTAATCAAAGACTCAGCCACCCACAGGGGACTAGTGTAGGTCCTGAACCAAAATTTTGGACATGCATACATCTCACAAAAAACGAGTTGAAAAATGGAGCTCAGGGGCCCAGCAATTCACAAACTGGCAGAGTAATAAAGGACAACTATCGTCCAAAAATCTGTTGAGGGAAGGGAACGAGGTGGACTTGAAAGCGAGGCACAATAGCAGGAAACAGATTTCAAGAGGTACGTTGGAATCGCCTTTAAAGCACCGGAAAGGGGGCACAATTTCGACAATGATGCACTGGGCCAAAAAGGGCGTATACATTTTCTCCTGAATATATTCAGGAGAAAACGCTTATGCCCTTTTTGGCAAAGCAAGCCAGCGGGCAATGCAAATCTGCACTACAAAGAAGTATCACTACCCTCCGGTCAAAAGGGGGATCCACAAATGTGTAAAAACCAGAAAGGCAAGACAGGCCCTGGAGAACAGGGAGCCTTGTTATGCTGATGGTCGGGATGTAAATAGCCAACTGCCTCACTGGAGGAGTGCATTGTGTTCCCTAAAACAAGTAAACAACAGAGCTACAGAGCCAAGGGCACTTCCAGTCTAGGGAATATAACTTGGGAAAACTGAAAATCAATAAGACAGAGCCACCCCCAAATTTAGGGCTGCACTGCTTACAAGAACCTCAACTTGTGTACATCTAAAATATCCCAGGAAATATAAAAATGGTTCAAAAAACTGTGGTAATTATGTACGATGGAATATCCCTCAGCCATGAAATCAATGTCATAAGCCCAGGAGCAGCAAAGTGAGTGGATTCAGGTACGATGATTCTAAGTGAAATAAGTCACACAGAAAAGAATCATATCATAAGATATCACTTAGGAAGATCTTGTAAACATGGCTACACATGAACTGAGTTAGGAAAGAGAACAGAGTCACACATTTAGAAAACACTCTTATGCCTGCTTAAGGGGAAAGGAGAGGTGGGGTGATGCATAAAACCACAGTTTGATATAAGTACAGGTACCGTTTCTAACACCAACTTTGGAATAGAAAAGAACTACACCTTCCTCAGTGAAAGGGACTCAAAACCCCATATTTCCCGCAGAGGAATAAATCTGTCTAGTAAGAATCTTAAAACCTATGTATTGATATGTCTCTGTAAGGGAATCAAGTGTGTCTAGACTGGCATAAACATGGCAGCGAGAATCAGTTCAAACCCTCTATAAAAAGGAATTTCGAAAACAAAACCAAAAAACAGGGAAATCCTTTACATTTCCTTCAGGGTCTCTGATGAAACCTGGAATGACCCTAACTACAATGACAGATGGATGTGGTATAAGGCTGGACACTTGGGACTGAGAGGCTTGGTGAGATTGGGTGAGCAAATGCAGACCCTTTAAAGCAAAAATGCATGGCCCCCATTCCATGGGTCGCGACTCTCCATGTTGAAGGGAATATTACTACAGCTATAACATGTACGGGAAACCTAGAGAATGGACACACAGTGAATACAAAATGTTACTAAAACTCAACAAATAGTCCCTCTCCTGGGGCTCCGGTTTGACTTTCCAACTGCTTAACTATCAATCTCCCAACTTGGAGAGACAACACTTTTAACCTCCTGGTTCGCACAGGTTGCCAATTTTTCAGAGGAAGGAAGGGAAGTGGGAGAACCAATGAGAGAGTAGCTGTTAGGCATTTGGACGGTCACATATCACTCTAATTTCGCGGCAGGAAGAAGAATTAACCAGAGACTCATCCACCCACTGGGAACCAGTATAGGTCCTGAACCAAAATTTTGGACTTGCGTACAGCTCACAAAAAACAAGTTGAAAAATTGAGCTCATGGGCACAGCAATTCACAAACTGGCAGAGTAATAAAGGACAACTATCGTCCAAAAATCTGTTGAGGGAAGGCAACGAGGCGGACTTGAAAGCGAGGCAGAATAGCAGGAAACAGATTTCAAGAGGTACGTTGGAATCGCCTTTAAAGCACAGGAAGAGGGGCACAACTACGACAATGACGCACTTGGCCAAAAAGGGCGTATGCGTTTTCTCCTGAATATATTCAGGAGGAAATGCATACGCCCTTTTAGGCCAAGCAAGCAAGAGGGCAATGCAAAGCTGCACTACAAAGAAGTATCACTTCCCACCGGTCAAAAGGGATATCCACTATATCTGTAAAAACCAGAAAGGCATGACAGGCCCTAGAGAACAGGGAGCCTTGTTATGCTGATGGGCGGGATGTAAATTGCATACTGCCTCATTGGAGGAGTGCATTGCATTCCCTAAAACAAGTAAACAACAGAGCTACAGACCCAAGGGCACTTTCAGCCTAGGGAATATACCTTTTGAAAACTGAAAATCAATAAGACAGAGCCACCCCCAAATTTAAGGCGGCACTGCTTACAAGAACCTCAACTTGGGTACACCTTAAATATCCAAGGAAATATAAAAATGGCTCAAAAATTTGTGGTATTTACGTACAATGAAATATCCCTCAGCCATGAAATCAATGTCATAAGACCAGGAGAAGCAAAGTCAGTGGATTCAGGTACGATGATTCTAAGTGAAATAAGTCACACAGAAAAAGAAACTTATCATAAGATATCACTTATGAAGATCCTGTAAACATGGCTACACATGAACTGAGTTAGGAAAGAGAACAGAGTCTCACATTTAGAAAACACTCTTATGCCTGTTTATGGGGGAAGGAGAGGTGGGGTGATGCATAAAAGCAGAGTTTGTTATAAGCATAGATACCGTTTCTAAAACCAACTGTGGAATAGAAAAGACCTACACCTTCCTCAGTGAAAGGGATTAAAACCCCATATTTCCCACAGAGTAATAGATCTCACTAGTAAGAATCTTAAAACCTTTGTATAGATATGTCTCCATAAGGGAATCAAGTGTGTCTAGCCTGGCATAAACATGGCAGAGAGAATCAGATCAAACCCACTATAAAAAGGAATTTCAAAAACAAAACCAATAAACAGGGAATTTCTTTACAATTCCTTCAGGGTCTCTGATGAAACCTGGAATGACCCTATCTACAATGACAGCTGGATGTGGCATAAGGCTGGACACCTGGGACTGAGAGGATTGGTGAGATTGGGTGAGCAAATGCAGACCCTTTAAAGCAAAAATGCATGGCCTCCATTCCATGGGTCCCAACTCTCCATGTTGAAGGGAATATTACTACAGCTATAACATGTACGGGAAACCTAGAGAATGGACACACTGTGAATAAAAAAGGTTTCTGAAACTCAACGAATAGTCCCTCTCCTGGTTCTCCGGTTTGACTTTCCAACTGCTTTACTATCAATCTCCCAACTTGGAGAGACAGCCCCATAAGATCCTAGTTCGCACATGTTGCCAAATTGGGAAAGGATGGAAGGGAAGAGGGAGAAACAATGAGAGAGTAGCTGTTAGGAATTTGGAAGGGCACATTTCACTCTAAATTCCCGGCAAGAAGAAGAATTAAACAAATTCTCAGCCACCCACCGGGAACCAGTATAGGTCGTGAACCAAAATTTTGGACATGCATACATCTCACAAAAAACGAGTTGAAAAATGGAGCTCAGGGGCACAGCAATTTACCAAATGGCAGAGTAATAAAGGACAACTATCGTCCAAAAATCTGTTGAGGGAAGGGAACGAGGTGGACTTGAATGCGAGGCAGAATAGCAGGGAACAGATTTCAAGAGGTACGTTGGAATCGCCTTTAAAGCACCGGAAAGGGGGGCACAATTTCGACAATGAAGCACTGGGCCAAAAAGGGCGTATACATTTTCTCCTGAATATATTCAAGAGAAAACGCATACGCCCATTTTGGCCAAGCAAGCAAACGGGCAATGAAAATGTGCACTACAAAGAAGTATCACTTCCCTCCAGTCAAAAGGGGCATCCACAAAATGTGTAAAAACCAGAAAGGCAAGACAGGCCCTGGAGAAAAGTGAACGTTGTTATGCTGATGGGCGGGATGTAAATAGCCAACTGCCTCCCTGGAGGAGTGCATTGTGTTCCCTAAAACAAGTAAACAACAGAGCTACAGAACCAAGGGCACTTACAGTCTACGGAATATACCTTGGGAAAACTGAAAATCAATAAGACACAGCCACCCCCAAATTTAGGGCTGCACTGCTTACAAGAACCTCAACTTGGGTACACCTTATATATCCCAGGAAATATAAAAATGTTTCAAAAAACTGTGGTATTTATGTACGATGGAATATCCCTCAGCCATGAAATCAATGTCATAAGACCAGGAGAAGCAAAGTCAGTGGATTCAGGTACGATGATTCTAAGTGAAATAAGTCACACACAAAAAGAAACTTATCATAAGATATCACTTATGACGAGCCTGTAAACTTGGCTACACATTAACTGAGTTAGGAAAGAGAACAGAGTCTCACATTTAGAAAACACTCTTATGCCTGCTTAAGGGGAAAGGAGAGGTGGGGTGATGCATAAAACCACAGTTTGATATAAGTACAGGTACCGTTTCTAAAACCAACTTTGGAATAGAAAAGACCTACACCTTCCTCAGTGAAAGGGACTCAAAACCCCATATTTCCCGCAGAGGAATAGATCTGACTAGTAAGAAACTTAAAACCTATGTATTGATATGTCTCTGTAAGGGAATCAACTGTGTGTAGACTGGCATAAACATGGCAGCAAGAATCAGCTCACACCCACTATAAAAAGGAATTTCAAAAACAAAAGCAAAAAATTGGGAAATTCTTTACAGTTCCTTCAGGGTCTCTGATGAATCCTGGAATGAACCTATCTACAATGACAGCTGGAGGTGGTATAAGGCTGGACACTTGGGACTGAGAGGATTGGTGAGATTGGGTGAGCAAATGCAGACCCATTAAAGCAAAAATGCATGGCCCCCATTCCCTGGGTCCCAACTCTCCAGGTTGAAAGGAATATTACTACAGCTATAACATGTATGGGAAACCTAGAGAATGGACACACTGTGAATACAAAAGGTTTCTAAAACTCAACGAATAGTCCCTCTCCTGGTGCTCCAGTTTGACTTTCCAACTGCTTTACTATCAATCTCCCAACCTGGAGAGACAGCCCCTTTAACCTCCTGGTTCGCACAGGTTGCCAATTTGGCAGAGGATGGAAGGGAAGAGGGAGAACCAATGAGAGAGTACCTGTTAGGCATTTGGACGGGCACATGTCACTCTAATTTCCCGGCAGGAAGAATAATTAACCAAAGTCTCCGCCATCCACCGGGAACCAGTATAGGTCCTGAACCAAAATTTTGGACTTGCATAGAGCTCACAAAGAACGAGTTGAAAAATGGAGCTCAGGTGCACAGCTATTCACAAACTGGCAGGGTAATAAATGACAACTATGGTCCAAAAATCTGTTGAGGGAAGGCAACGTGGCAGACTTGAAAGTGAGGCAGAATAGCAGGAAACAGATTTCAAGTGGTACGTTGGAATAGCCTTTAAAGCACAGGAAGAGGGGCACAACTTCGACAATGACACACTTGGCCATAAAGGGCGTATGCGTTTTCTCCTGAATATATTCAAGGGAAAACGCATACGCACTTTTTGGCCAAGTGAGCAAGCCGGCAATGCAAATCTGCGCTACAAAGAAGTATCACATCCCACCGGTCAAAAGGGACATCCACAAATGTGTAAAAACCAGAAAGGCAAGACAGGCCCTGGAGAACAGGGAGCCTTGTTATGCTGATGGGCGGGATGTAAATTGCCAACTGCCTCACTGGAGGAGTGCATTGCGTTCCCTAAAACAAGTAAACAACAGAGCTACAGAGCCAAGGGCACTTCCAGTCTAGGGAATATACCTTGGGAAAACTGAAAATCAATAAGACACAGCCACCCCCAAATTTAGGGCTGCACTGCTTACAAGGACCTCAACTTGGGTACACCTTAAATATCCCAGGAAATATAAAAATGGTTCAAAAAATTGTAGTACTTACGTACGAAGGAATATCCCTCAGCCATGAAATCAATGTCATAAGACCAGGAGCATCAAAGTGAGTGGATTCAGGTACGATCATTCTCAGTGAAATAAGTCACACAGAAAAAGAAAATTATCATAAGATATCACTTATGAAGATCCTGTAAACATGGCTACACATGAACTGAGTTAGGAAAGAGAACAGAGTCTCACATTAAGAATACAATCTTATGCCTGCTTAAGGGGGAAGGAGAGGTGGGGTGATGCATAAAACCAGAGTTTGATATAAGCACAGGTACCGTTTCTAAAACCAACTGTGGAATAGACAAGACCTACACCTTCCTCAGTGAAAGGGACTCCAAACCCCATATTTCCCGCAGAGTAATAGATCTCACTACTAAGAATCTTAATACCTATGTATAGATATGTCTCCGTAAGGTAATCAAGTGTGTCTAGACTGGCATAAACATGGCAGCGAGAATCAGCTCAAACACACTATAAAAAGGAATTTCA
The DNA here is from genome assembly GCF_964165515.1 of Mesoplodon bidens. Taxonomy (NCBI): domain Eukaryota; kingdom Metazoa; phylum Chordata; class Mammalia; order Artiodactyla; family Ziphiidae; genus Mesoplodon; species Mesoplodon bidens. Next base: position 3,319,412 of record NW_027671488.1, on the reverse strand, counting down.
AAAACAAAACCAAAAAACAGGGAAATTCATTACAATTACTTCACGGTATCTGATGAAAACTGGAATGACCATATCTACAATGACAGCTGGATGTGGCATAAGGCTGGACACCTGGGGCTGAGAGGATTGGTGAGATTGGGTGAGCAAATGCAGACCCTTTAAAGCAAAAATGCATGGCCCCATTCCATGGGTCCCAACTCTCCATATTGAAGGGAATATTACTACAGCTATAACATGTACGGGAAACCTAGAGAATGGACACACTGTGAATACAAAAGGTTTCTAAAATTCAACGAATAGTCCCTCACCTGGTGCTCCGGTTTGACTTTCCAACTGCTTTACTATCAATCTCCCAACTTGGAGACACAGCCCGTTTAAGCTCCTGGTTCGCACAGGTTGCCAATTTGGCAGAGGATGGAAGGGAAGAGGGAGAACCAATGAGAGACTAGCAGTTAGGCATTTGGACGGGCACATGTCACTCTAATTTCCTGGCAGAAAGAAGAATTAACAAAAGTCTCAGCCACCCAACGGGAACCATTATAGGTCCTGAACAAAAATTTTGGACTTGCGTTCAGCTCACAAAAAAAGAGTTGAAAAATGGAGCTCAGGGGCTCAGCAATTCACAAACTGGCAGAGTAATAAAGGACAACTATCGTCCAAAAATCTGTTGAGGGAAGGCAACGAGGCGGACTTGAAAGCGAGGCAGAATAGCAGGAAACAGATTTCAAGAGGTACGTTGGAATCGCCTTTAAAGCACAGGAAGAGGGGCACAACTTCGACAGTGATGCACATGGCCAAAAAGGGCGTATGAGTTTTCTCCTGAATATATTCAGGAGAAAACGCATACGCCCTTTTTGGCCAAGAAAGCAAGCGGGCAATGCAAATCTGCACTACAAAGAAGTATCACTTCCCTCCGGTCAAAAGGGACATCCACAAAATGTGAAACCCAGAAAGGCAAGACAGGCCTTGGAGAACAGGGAGCATTGTTATGCTGATGGGCGGGATGTAAATTGCCAACTGCCTCACTGGAGGAGTGTAATGTTTTCCTTAAACAAGTAAACAACAGAGCTACAGAGCCAATTGCACTTCCAGTCTAGTGAATATACCTTGGGAAAACTGAAAATCAATAAGACAGAGCCACCCCCAAATTTAGGGCTGCACTGCTTACAAGAACCTCAACGTGGGTACACCTTAAATATCCCAGGAAATATAAAAATGGTTCAAAAAAGTGTGGTACTTACGTACTATGGAATATCCCTCAGCCATGAAATCAATGTCATAAGACCAGGAACAGCAAAGTGAGTGGATTCAGGTACGATGATTCTAAGTGAAATAATTCACTCAGAAAAAGAAACTTATCATAAGATATCACTTATGAGGATCCTGTAAACATGGCTACACATGAACTGAGTTAGGAAAGAGAACACAGTCTCACATTTAGAAAACACTCTTATGCCTGTTTAAGGGGGAAGGAGAGGAGGGATGATGCATAAAACCAGAGTTTGATATAAGTACAGGTATCATTTCTAAAACCAATTGTGGAATAGACAAGACCTACACATTCCACAGTGAAAGGGACTCAAAACCCCATATTTCCTGCAGATGAATAGATCTGACTAGTAAGAATCTTAAAACCTATATATTGATATGTCTCCGTAAGGGAATCAAGTGTGTCTAGACTGGCATAAACATGGCAGCGAGAATCAGCTCAAACCCACTATAAAAAGGAATTTCAAAAACAAAACCAAAAAACAGGGAAATTCTTTACAATTCCTTCAGGGTCTCTGATGAAACCTGGAATGACCCTATCTACAATGACAGCTGGATGTGGCATAAGGCTGGACACTTGGGACTGAGAGGATTGGTGTGAATGGGTGAGCAAATGCAGACCCTTTAAAGCAAAAATGCATTGCCCCCATTCCATGGGTCCCAACCCTCCAGGTTAAAGGGCATATTTCTACAGCTATAACATGTACGGGAAACCTAGAGAATAGACACTCTGTGAATAAAAAACGTTTCTAAAACTCAACGAATAGTCCCTCTCCTGGTGCTCGGGTTTGACTTTCCAACTGCTTTACTATCAATCTCCCAACTTGGAGAGACAGCCCCTTTAACCTCCTGGTTCGCACACGTTGCCAATTTGGCAGAGGATGGAAGGGAAGAGGGAGAACCAATGAGAGATTAGCTGTAAGGCATTTGGAAGGGCACATGTCACTCTAATTTCCCAGCAGGAAGAAGAATTAACCAAAGTCTCAGCCACCCACCGGGAACCAGTATAGGTCCTAAACCAAAATTTTGGATTTGCGTAGAGCTCACCAAAAACGTGTTGAAAGCTTGAGCTGAGGGGTACAGCAATTCACAACCTGGCAGAGTAATAAAGGACAACTATCGTCCTAAAATCTGTTGAGGGAAGGCAACGAGGCGGACTTGAAAGCAAGGCAGAATAGCAGGAAACAGATTTCAAGAGGTACGTTGGAATCGCCTTTAAAGCACAGGAAGAGGGGCACAACTTCGAAAATGAAGCACTTGGCCAAAAAGGGCGTATGCGTTTTCTCCTGAATATATTCAGGAGGAAACGCATACGCCCTTTTTGGCCAAGCAAGCAAGGGGGCAATGCAAATCTGCACTACAAAGAAGTATCACTGGGCCTCCCTGGTGGCGCAGTGGTTGAGAGTCCGCCTGCCGATGCAGGGGACACGGGTTCGTGCCCCGGTCTCGGAGGATCCCATATGCCGCGGAGCGGCTGGGCCCGTGAGCCATGGCCGCTGAGCCTGAGTGTCCGGAGCCTGTGCTCCGCAACAGGAGAGGCCACAACAGTGAGAGGCCCGCATACCGCAAAAAAAAAAAAAAAAAAAAAAAGAAGTATCACTTCCCACCGGTTAAAAGAGTCAGCCACAAAATGTGTAAAAACCAGAAAGGCAAGACAGGCCCTGGAGAACAGGGAGCCTTGTTATTCTGAAAGGCGGGATGTAAATTTCCAACAGCCTCACTGGAAGAGTGCATTGTGTTCCCTAAAACAAGTAAACAACAGAGCTACAGAGCCAAGGGCACTTCCAGTCTAGGGAATATACCTTGGGAAAACTGAAAATCAATAAGACAGAGCCACCCCCAAATTTAAGGCTGCACTGCTTACAAGAACCTCAACTTGGGTACACCTTAAAAATCCCAGGAAATATAAAAATGGTTCAAAAAATTGTGGTACTTATGTACGATGGAATAACCCTCAGCCAGGAAATCAATGTCATAAGACCAGGAGCAGCAAATTGAGTGGATTCAGGTACGATGATTCTAAGTGAAATAAGTCACACAGAAAAAGAAATTTATCATAAAATATCACTTATGAAGATCCTGTAAACATGGCTACACATGAACTGAGTTAGGAAAGAGAACAGAGTCTCACATTTAGAAAACACTCTTATGCCTGCTTAAGGGGAAAGGAGAGGTGGGGTGATTCATAAAACCAGAGTATGATATAAGCACAGGTACCATTTCTAAAACCAACTGTGGAATAGACAAGACCTACACCTTCCTCAGTGAAAGGGACTCAAAACCCCATATTTCCCGCAGAGGAATAGATCTGACTAGTAAGAATCTTAAAACCTATGTATTGATATGTCTCTGTAAGGGAATCAAGTGTGTCTAGACTGGCATAAACATGGCAGCGAGAATCAGCTCAAACACACTATAAAAAGGAATTTCAAAAACAAAACCAAAAAACGGGGAAATTCTTTACATTTCCTTCAGGGTCTCTGATGAAACATGGAATGACCCTATCTACAATGACAGCTGGATGTGGCATAAGGCTGGACACCTGGGACTGAGAGGATTGGTGAGATTGGGTGAGCAAATGCAGACCCTTTAAAGCAAAAATGCATGGCCCCCATTCCATGGGTCCCAAGTCTCCATGTTGAAGGGAATATTACTACAGCTCTAACATGTACGGGAAACCTAGAGAATGGACACACTGTGAATACAAAAGGTTTCTAAAACTCAACGAGTAGTCCCTCTCCTGGTGCTCCGGTTTGACTTTCCAACTGCTTTACTATCAATCTCCCAACTTGGAGAGACAACCCCTTTAACCTCCTGGTACGCACAGGTTGCCAATTTGGCAGAGAATGGAAGGGAAGAGGGCGAACCAATGAGAGAGTAGCTGTTAGGCATTAGGACGGGCACATGTCACTCTAATTTCGCGGCAGGAAGAAGAATTAACCAGAGTCTCAGCCACCCACCGGGAACCAGTATAGGTCCTGAACCAAAATTTTGGACTTGCGTACAGCTCACAAAAAACGAGTTGAAAAATGGAGCTCAGGGGCAAAGCAATTCACAAACTGGCAGAGTAATAAAGGACAACTATCGTCCAAAAAATCTGTTGAGGGAAGGCAACGAGGCGGACTAGAAAGCGAGGCAGAATAGCAGGAAACAGATTTCAAGAGGTACGTTGGAATCGCCTTTAAAGCACAGGAAGAGGGGCACAACTTCGACAATGACGCACTTGGCCAAAAAGGGCGTATGCGTTTTCTCCTGAATATATTCAGGAGAAAACGCATACGCCCTTTTTGGCCAAGCAAGCAAGCGGGCAATGCAAATCTGCACTACAAAGAAGTATCACTTCCCACCGGTAAAAAGGGACATCCACAAATGTGTAAAAACCTGCAAGGCAAGACAGGCCCTGGAGAACAGGGAGCCTTGTTATGCTGATGGGGGGATGTAAATTGCCAACTGCCTCACTGGAGGAGTGCATTGTGTTCCCTAAAACAAGTAAACAACAGAACTACAGAGCCAAGGGCACTTCCAGTCTAGGGAATGTACCTTGGGAAAACTGAAAATCAATAAGACAGAGCCACCACCAAATTTAGGGCAGCACTGCTTACAAGAACCTCAACTTGTGTACACCTTAAATATCCCAGGAAATATAAAAATGGTTCAAAAAATTGTAGTACTTATGTACGATGGAATATCCCTCTGCCATGAAATCAATGTCATAAGACAAGGAGCAGCAAAGTGGTTGGATTCAGGTACGATGATTCTAAGTGAAATAAGTCACACAGAAAAAGAAACTTATCATAAGATATCACTTATGAAGATCCTGTAAACATGGCTGCACATGAACTGATTTAGGAAAGAGAACAGAGTCTCACATTTAGAAAACACTCTTATGCCTGCTTAAGGGGGAAGGAGAGGTGGGGTGATGCATAAAACAAGAGTTTGACATAAGCACAGGTACCATTTCTAAAACCAACTTTGGAATAGACAAGACCTACACCTTCCTCAGTGAAAGGGTCTCAAAACCTCATATTTCACGCAGAGGAATAGATCTGAGTAGTAAGAATCTTAAAACCTATGTATTGATATGTCACCGTAAGGGAATCAAGTATGTCTAGACTGGCATAAACATGGCAGCGAGGATCAGCTCAAACCCACTATAAAATGGAATTTCAAAAACAAAACCAAAAAACAGGGAAATTCTTTACAATTCCTTCAGGGTCTCTGATGAAACCTGGAATGACCCTATCTACAATGACAGCTGGATGTGGTATAAGGCTGGACACTTGGGACTGAGAGGATTGGTGAGATTGGGTGAGCAAATGCAGACCCTTTAAAGCAAAAATGCCTGGCCCCCATTCCATGGGTCCCAACTCTCCAGGTTGAAGGGAATATTACTACAGCTTTAACATGTATGGGAAACCTAGAGAATGGACACACTGTGAATACAAAAGGTTTCTAAAACTCAACAAATAGTCCCTCTCCTGGTGCTCCGGTTTGACACTCCAACTGCTTTACTATCAATCTCCCAAATTGGAGAGACAGCCCCTTTTACCCCCTGGTTCGCACAGGTTGCCAATTTGGCAGAGGATGGAAGGGAAGAGGGAGAACCATTGAGAGAGTAGCTGTTAGGCATTTGGACGGGCATATGTCACTCTAATTTCCCGGCAGGAATAAGAATTAACCAGAGTCTCAGCCACACACCGGGAACCAGTATAGATCCTGAACCAAAATTTTGGACATGCGTACAGCTCACAAAAACGAGTTGAAAATGAAGCTCAGGGGCACAGCAATTCAGAAACGGGCAGAGTAATAAAGGACAACTATGGTCCATAAATCTGTTGAGGGAAGGCAACGAGGTGTACTTGAAAGCGAGGCAGAATATCAGGAAACAGATTCCAAGAGGTATGTTGGAATCGCCTTTAAAGCATAGGAAGAGGGGTACAACATCGACAATGACGAACTTGGAAAAAAGGGGGTATGCGTTTTCTCCTGAATATATTCAGGAGAAAACGCATACGCCATTTTTGGCCAAGCAAGCAAGCAGGCAATGCAAATGTGCACTACAAAGAAGTATCACTTCCCACCGGTCAAAAGGGACATCCACAAATGTGTAAAAACCAGAAAGGCAAGACATGCCTGGAGAACAGGGAGCCTTCTTATGCTGATGGGCGGGATGTAAATTGCCAACTGCCTCACTGGAGGAGTGCATTGCGTTCCCTAAAACAAGTAAACAACAGAGCTACAGAGCCAAGGGCACTTCCAGTCTATGGAATATACCTTGGGAAACCTGAAAATCAATAAGACAGAGCCACCCCCATATTTAGGGCTGCACTGTTTAGAAGAACCTCAACTTGGGTACACCTTAAATATCCCAGGAAATATAAAAATGGTGCAAAATACTGTGGTATTTATGTACGATGGAATATCCCTCAGCCATGAAATCAATGTCATAAGACCAGGAGCAGCAAAGTGAGTGGATTCAGGTACGATGATTCTAAGTGAAATAAGTCACACAGAAAAAGAAACTTATCATAAGATATCACTTATGAAGATCCTGTAAGCATGGCTACACATGAACTGAGTTCGGAAAGAGAACAGAGTCTCACATTTAGAAAACACTCTTATGCCTGCTTAAGGGGAAAGGAGAGGTGGGGTGATGCATAAAACCAGAGTTTGATATAAGTACAAGTAACATTTCTAAAATCAACTGTGGAATAGACAAGACCTACACCTTCCTCAGTGAAAGGGACTCAACACCCCATATTTCCCGCAGAGGAATAGATCTGACTAGTAAGAATCTTAAAACCTATGTATTGATATGTCTCTGTAACGGAATCAAGTGTGTCTAGACTGGCATAAACATGGCAGCGAGCATCAGCTCAAACCCACTATAAAAAAGAATTTCAAAAACAAAACCAAAAAACAGGGAAATTCTTTACAATTCCTTCAGGGTCTCTGAAGAAACCAGGAATGACCCTATCTACAATGACAGCTGGATGTGGCATAAGGCTGGACACTTGGGACTGAGAGGATTGGTGAGATTGGGTGAGCAAATGCAGACCCTTTAAAGCAAAAATGCATGGCCCCCATTCCATGGGTCCCAAGTCTCCATGTTGAAGGGAATATTACTACAGCTATAACATGTACGGGAAACCTAGAGAATGGACACACTGTGAATACAAATGGTTTCTAAAACTCAACGAGTAGTCCCTCTCCTGGTGCTCCGGTTTGACTTTCCAACTGCTTTACTATCAATCTCCCAACTTTGAGAGACAACACCTTTAATCTCCTGGTTCGCACAGGTTGCCAAATTGGCAGAGGATGGAAGGGAAGAGGGAGAACCAATGAGAGACTAGCTGTTAGGCATTTCGACGGGCACATGTCACTCTAATTTCCCGGCAGGAAGAAGAATTAACCAGAGTCTCAGCCACCCACCAGGAACCAGTATAGGTCCTGAACCAAAATTTTGGACTTGCGTACTGCTCAGATAAAACGACTTGAATAATTGAGCTCAGGGGCACAGCAATTCACAAAGCGGCAGAGTAATAAAGGACAACTATCGTCCAAAAATCTGTTGAGGGAAGGCAACGAGGCGGACGTGAAAGCGAGGCAGAATAGTAGGAAACAGATTTCAAGAGGTACGTTGGATTCGCCTTTAAAGCACAGGAAGAGGGGCACAACTTCGACAATGACGCACTTGGCCAAAAAGGGCGTATGCGTTTTCTCCTGAATATATTCAGGAGAAAACGCATACGCCCTTTTTGGCCAAGCAAGCAAGCGGGCAATGCAAATCTGCTCTACAAAGAAGTATCACTTCCCACCGGTCAAAAGGGACATCCACAAAATGTGTAAAAACCATAAAGGCAAGACAGGCCCTGGAGAACAGGGAGCCTTGTTATGCTGATGGGCGGGATGTAAATTGCCAACTGCCTCACTGGAGGAGTGCATTGTGTTCCGTAAAACAAGTAAACAACAGAGCTACAGAGCCAAGGGCACTTCCAGTCTAGGGAATATACCTTGGGAAAACAGAAAATCAATAAGACAGAGCCACCCCCAAATTTAGGGCTGCACTGCTTACAAGAACCTCAACTTGGGTACACCTTAAATATCCCAGGAAATATAAAAATGGTTCAAAAAATTGTGGTACTTATGTACGATGGAATATCCCACAGCCATGAAATCAATGTCATAAGACCAGGAGCAGCAAAGTGAGTGGATTCAGGTACGATGATTCTAAGTGAAATAAGTCACACAGAAAAAGAAACTTATCATAAGATAACACTTATGAAGATCCTGTAAACATGGCTACACATGAACTGAGTTAGGAAAGAGAACACAGTCTCACATTTAGAAAACACTCTTATGCCTGTTTAAGGGGGAAGGAGAGGAGGGATGATGCATAAAACCAGAGTTTGATATAAGCACAGGTACCGTTTTAAAACCAACTGTGGAATAGACAAGACCTACACCTTCCTCAGTGAAAGGGACTCAAAACCCCATATTTCCCGCAGAGGAATAGATCTGACTAGTAACAAACTTAAAACCTATGTATTGATATGTCTATGTAAGGGAATCAAGTGTGTCTAGACTGGCATAAACATGGCAGCGAGAATCAGCTCAAACCCACTATAAAAAGGAATTTCAAAAACAAAACCAAAAACAGGGAAATTCTTTACAATTCCTTCAGGGTCTCTGATGAAACCTGGAATGATCCTATCTACAATGACAGCTGGAAGTGGTATAAGGCAGGATACTTGGGACTGAGAGTATTGGTGAGATTGGGTGAGCAAATGCAGACCATTTAAAGCAAAAACACACGGCCCCCATTCCGTGAGTCCCAACTCTCCCTGTTGAAGGGAATATTACTAAAGCTAAAACATGTATGGGAAACCAAGAGAATGGACACACTGTGAATACAAAAGGTTTCTAAAACTCAACGAGTAGTCCCTCTCCTGATGCTCCGGTTTGACTTTCCAACTGCTTTACTATCAATCTCCCTAATTGGAGAGACAGCCCCTTTAAGCTCCTGGTTCGCACAGGTTGACAATTTTGCAGAGGATGGAAGGCAAGAGGGAGAACCAATAAGAGAGTAGCTGTTAGGCATTGGGACGGGCACATGTCACTCTAAGTTCCCGGCAGGAAGAAGAATTAACCAGAGTCTCTGCCACCCACCGGGGACCAGTATAGGTTCTGAACAAAAATTTTGGACTTGCGTACAGCTCACACAAAACGAGTTGAATAATTGAGCTCAGGGACACAGCAATTCACAAACTGGCAGAGTAATAAAGGACAACTATCGTCCAAAAATCTGTTGAGGGAAGGCAACGAGGCGGACTTGAAAGCGAGGCAGAATAGTAGGAAACAGATTTCAAGAGGTACGTTGGATTCACCTTTATAGCACAGGAAGAGGGGCACAACTTCGACAATGACGCACTTGGCCAAAAAGGTTGTATGCTTTTTCTCCTGAATATATTCAGGAGAAAACGCATACGCCCTTTTTGGCCAAGCAAGCAAGCGGGCAATGCAAATCTGCTCTACAAAGAAGTATCACTTCCCACCGGTCAAAAGGGACATCTACAAAATGTGTAAAAACCAGAAAGGCAAGACAGGCCCTGGAGAACATGGAGCCTTGTTATGCTGATGGGCGGGATGTATATTGCCAACTGCCTCACTGGCGGTGTGCATTGCGTTTCCTAAAACAAGTAAACAACAGAGCTACAGTGCCAAGGGCACTTCCAGTCAAGGGAATATACCTTGGGAAAACTGAAAATCAATAAGACAGAGCCACCCCCAAATTTAGGGCTGCACTGCTTACAAGAACCTCAACATGGGTACACCTAAAATATCCCAAGGAAATATAAAGATGGTTCAAAAAAATGTTGTATTTATGTACGATGGAATATCCCTCAGCTATGAAATCAATGTCATAATACCAGGAGCAGCAAAGTGAGTGGATTCAGGTACGATGATTCTAAGTGAAATAAGTCACACAGAAAAAGAAACTTATCATAAGCTATCACTTATGAAGATCCTGTAAACATGGCTACACATGAACTGAGTTAGGAAAGAGAACAGAGTCTCACATTTAGAAAACACACTTATGCCTGATTAAGGGGAAAGGAGAAGTGGGGTGATGCATATAACCAGAGTTTGATATAAGCACAGGTACCATTTCTAAAACCAACTGTGGAATGGACAAGACCTACACCTTCCTCAGTGAAAGGGACTCAAAACCCCATATTTCCCGCAGACGAATAGATCTGACTAGAAACAATACTAAAACCTATGTATTGCTATGTCTCCGTAAGGGAAATATGTGTGTAGACTGGCATAAACATGGAAGCGAGAATCAGCTCAAACCCACTATAAAAAGGAATTTCAAAAACAAAACCGAAAAACAGGGAAATTCTTTACAATTCCTTCAGGGTCTCTGATGAAACCAAGAATGACCCTATCTACAATGACAGCTGGATGTGGCATAAGGCAGGACACTTGGGACTGAGAGGTTTGGTGAGATTGGGAGAGCAAATGCAGACCCTTTAAAGCAAAAATGCATGGCCCTCATTCCAAGGGTCCCAACTCTCCATGTTGAAGGGAATATTACTACAGCTATAACATATACGGGAAACCTAGAGAATGGACACACGGTGAATACAAAAGGTTTCTAAAACTCAACGAGTAGTCCCTCTCCTGGTGCTCCGGTTTGACTTTCCAACTGCTTTACTATCAATCTCCCAACTTTGAGAGACAACCCCTTTAACCTCCTGGTTCGCACAGGTTGCCAATTTGGCAGAGGATGGAAGGGAAGAGGGAGAACCAATGAGAGAGTAGTTGTTAGGCATTTGGACGGGCACATGTCACTCTAAATTCCCGGCAGGAAGAGGAATTAACCAAAGTCTCAGCCACACACCGGGAAACAGTATAGCTCCTGAACCAAAATTTTGGAATTTCGTACAGCTCACAAAATACGAGTTGATAAATTGAGCTCAGGGGCACAGCAATTCACAAACTGGCAGAGTAATAAAGGACAACTATCGTCCAAAAATCTGTTGAGGGAAGGCAACGATGCAGACTTGAAAGCGAGGCAGAAGAGCAGGAAACAGATTTCAAGAGGTACGTTGGTATCGCCTTTAAAGCACTGGAAGAGGGGCACAATTTCGACAATGACGCACTTGGCCAAAAAGGGCGTATGCGTTTTCTCCTGAATATATTCGGGAGAAAACGCATACGCCCTTTTTGGCCAAGCAAGCAAGCGGGAAATGGAAATCTGCAATACAAAGAAGTATCACTTCCCACCGGTCAAAAGGGACATACACAAAATGTGGAACCCAGAAAGGCAAGACAGGCCGTGGAGAACAGGGAGCCTTGTTATGCTGATGGGCGGGATGTAAATTGCCGACTGCCTCACTGGAGGAGTGCATTGTGTTCCCTAAAACAAGTAAAAAACAGAGCTATAGAGCCATTGGCACTTCCAGTCTAGCGAATATACCTTGCGAAAACTGAAAATCAATAAGACAGAGCCACCCCCAAATTTAGGGCTGCACTGCTTACAAGAAACTCAACTTGCGTACACTTTAAATATCCCAAAAAAATATAAAAATGGTTCAAAAAACTGTGGTATTTATGTACGATGGAATATCCCTCAGCCATGAAATCAATGTCATAAGACCAGGAGCAGCAAAGTGAGTGGATTCAGGTACGATGATTCTAAGTGAAATAAGTCACACAGAAAAAGAAACTTATCCTAAGATATCACTTATGAAGATCCTGTAAACATGGCTACACATGAACTGAGTTAGGAAACAAAACAGAGTCTCACATTTGGAAAACACTCTTATGCCTGCTTAAGGGGAAAGGAGAGGAGGGGTGATGCATAAAACCGGAGTTTGATATAAGCACATGTACCATTTCTAAAACCAACTGTGGAATAGACAAGACCTACACATTCCACAGTGAAAGGGACTCAAAACCTCATATTTCCTGCAGAGGAATAGATCTGACTAGTAAGAATCTTAAAACCTATGTATTGATATGTCTCCGTTAGGGAATCAAGTGTGTCTAGACTGGCATAAACATGGCAGCAACAATCAGCTCAATCCCACTATAAAATGGAAGTTCAGAAACAAAACCAAAAAACAGGGAAATTCTTTACATTTCCTTCAGGGTCTGTGATGAAACCTGGAATGACCCTATCTACAATGACAGCTGGATGTGGTATAAGGCTGGACACTTGGGACTGAGAGGATTGGTGAGATTGGGTGAGCAAATGCAGACCCTTTAAAGCAAAAATGCATGGCCCCCATTCCATGGGTCCCAACTCTACAGGTTGAAGGGAATATTACAACAGCTATAACATGTATGGGAAACCTAGAGAATGGACACACTGTGAATACAAAAGGTTTCTAAAACTCAACAAATAGTCCCTCTCCTGCTGCTCCCGTTAGACTTTCCAACTGCTTTAGTATCAATCTCCCAACTTGGAGAGACAGCCCCTTTAAGCTCCTGGTTCGCACAGGTGGCCAATTTTGCTGAGCATGGAAGGGATGAGGGAGAACCAATGAGAGAGTAGCTGTCAGGCATTTGGACTGGCACATGTCACTCTAATTTCCCGGCAGGAAGAAGAATTAACCAAAGGCTCAGCCACCCACCGGGAACCTGTATAGGTCCTGAACCAAAATTATGGACTTGCGTACAGCTCACAAAAAACGAGTTGAAAAATTGAGCTCAGAGGCTCAGCAATTCACAAACTGGCAGAGTAATAAAGGACAACTATCGTCCAAAAATCTGTTGAGGGAAGGCAACGAGATGGACTTGAATGCGAGGCAGAATAGCAGGAAACAGATTTCAAGAGGTACGTTGGAATCGCCTTTAAAGCACAGGAAGAGGGGCACAACATCGACAATGATGCACTAGGCCAAAAAGTGCGTATGCATTTTCTCCTGAATATATATAGGAGAAAACGCATACGCCCTTTTTGGCCAAGCAAGCAAGCGGGCAATGCAAATCTGCACTACAAAGAAGTATCACTTCCCACCGGTCAAAAGGGACATCCACAAATGTGTAAAAACCAGAAAGGCAAGACAGGCCCTGGAGAACAGGGAGCCTTGTTATGCTGATGGGCGGGATGTAAATTGCCAACTGCCTCACTGGAGGAGTGCACTGCGTTCCCTAAAACAAGTAACCAACAGAGCTACAGAGCCAAGTGCACTTCCAGTCTAGGGAATATACCTTGGGAAAAATGAAATCAATAAGAGAGAGCCACCCCCTATTTTGGGCTGCGCTGCTTACAAGAACCTCAACTTGCGTACACCTTAAATATCCCAGGAAATATAAAAATGATTCAAAAAACTGTGGTTTTTATGTACGATGGAATATCCCTCAGCCATGAAATCAATGTCATAAGTCCAGGAGCAGCAAAGTGAGTGGATTCAGGTACGATGATTCTACGTGAAATAAGTCACACAGAAAAAGAAACTTATCATAAGATATCACTTATGAAGATCCTGTAAACATGGCTACACATGAACTGAGTTAGGAAAGAGAAAAGAGTCTCAAATTTAGAAAACACTCTTATGCCTGCTTAAGGGGAAAGGAGAGGTGGGGTGATGCATTAAACCAGAGTTTGATATAAGTACAGGTACCATTTCTAAAACGAACTGTGGAATAGACAAGACCTACAGCTTCCTCAGTGAAATGGACTCTAAACCCTATATTTCGCGCAGAGGAATAGATCTGACTAGTAAGAATCTTAAAACCTATGTATTGATATGTCTCTGTAAGGGAATCAAGTGTGTCTAGACTGGCATAAACATGGCAGCGAGAATCAGCTCAAACCCACTATAAAAGGGAATTTCAAATACAAAACCAAAAAACAGGGAAATTCTTTACATTTCCTTCAGGCTCTCTAATGAAACCTAGAATGTCCCTATTTACAATGACAGCTGGATGTGGCATAAGCCTGGACACTTGGGACTGAGAGGATTGGTGAGATTGGGTGAGCACATGCAGACCCTTTAAGGCAAAAATGCATGGCCCCCATTCCATGGGTCACAACTCTCCATGTTGAAGGGAATATTACTACAGCTATATCATGTACGGGAAACCTAGAGAATGGACACACTGAGAATACAAAAGGTTTCTAAAACTCAACGAGTAGTCCCTCTCCTGATGCTCCGCTTTGACTTTCCAAATGCTTTAATATCAATCTCCCAACTTGGAGAGACAACCCCTTTAACCTCCTGGTTCGCATAGGTTGCCAATTTCGCAGAGGATGGAAGGGAAGAGGGAGAACCAATGAGAGAGTAGCTGTTAGGCATTTGGACGGGCACATGTCACTCTAATTTCCCGGCAGGAATAAGAATTAACCAGAGTTTGAGCCACCAACCGGGAACCAGTAAAGGTCCTGAACCAAAATTTTGGACTTGCGTACAGCTCACAAAAAACGAGATGAAAAATGGAGCTCAGGGGCACAGCAATTCACAAACTGGCAGAGTAATAAAGGACAATTATCGTCCAAAAATCTGTTGATGGAAGGCAACGATGCGGACTTGAAAGCGAGGCAGAATAGCAGGAAACAGATTTCAAGAAGTACGTTGGAATCGCCTTTAAAGCACAGGAAGAGGGGCACAACTTCGACAATGACGCACTTGGCCATAAAGGGCGTATGCGTTTTCTGCTGAATATATTCAAGAGAAAACGCATACGCCATTTTTGGCCAAGCAAGCAAGCGGGCAATGCAAATCTGCACTACAAAGAAGTATCACTTCCCACCGGTCAAAAGGGACTTCCACAAAATGTGTAAAAACCAGAAAGGCAAGACAGGCCCTGGAGAACAGGGAACATTGTTATGCTGATGGGCAGGATATAAATTGCCAACTGCCTCACTGGAGGAGTGCATTGTGTTCCCTAAAACAAGTAAACAACAGGGCTACAGAGCCAAGGGCACTTCCCATCTAGGGAATATACCTTGGGAAAACTGGAATTCAATAAGACAGAGCCACCCCGAAATTTAGGGCTGCACTGCTTACAAGAAACTCAACTTGGGTACACCTTAAATATCCCAGGAAATATAAAAATTGTTCAAAAAATTGTGGTACTTATGTACGATGGAATATCCCTCAGCCATGAAATCAATGTCATAAGACCAGGAGCAGCAAAGTGAGTGGAATCAGGTACGATGATTCTAAGTGAAATAAGTCACACAGAAAAATGAAACTTAACATAAGATATCACTTATGAAGATCCTGTACACATGGCTACACATGAACTGAGTTAAGAAAGAGAACAGAGTCTCACATTTAGAAAACACTGTTATGACTGCTTAAAGGGGAAGGAGAGGTGGTGTGATGCATAAAACCTGAGTTTGATATAAGCACGGGTACCGTATCTAAAAACAAATGTAGAATAGACAAGACCTACACCTTCCGCAGTAAAAGTGACTCAAAACACCATATTTCCCGCAGAGAAATAGATCAGACTAGTAAGAATATTAAAACCTATGTATTGATATGTCTCCGTAAGGGAATGAAGTGTGTCTAGACTGGCATAAACATGGCAGCGAGAGTCAGCTCAAACCCACTATAAAAAGGAATTTCAAAAACAAAACGAAAAAACAGGGAAATTCTTTACAATTCCTTCAGGGTCTCTGATGAAACCTGGAATGACCCTATCTACAATGACCGCTGGATGTGGCATAAGCCTGGACACTTGGGACTGAGAGTATTGGTGAGATTCGGTGAGCAAATGCAGACACTATAAAGCAAAAATGAATGGCCCCCATTCCATTGGTCCCAACTCTCCAGGTTGAAGGGAATATTACTACAGCTATAACATGTACGGGAAACCTAGGGAATGGACACAGTGTGAATACAAAAGGACTCTAAAACTCAAAGAATAGTCCGTCTACTGGTGCTCCAATTTGACTTTCCAACTGCTTTACTGTCAGTGTCCCAAATTGCAGAGACAGCCCATTTAAGCTCCTGGTTCGCACAGGTTGCCAATTTTGCAGAGGATGGAAGGGAATAGGGAGAACCAATGAGTGAGTAGCTGTTAGGCATTTGGACGGGCACATGTCACACTAATTTTCCGGCAGGTAGTAGAATTAACCAGAGTCTCAGCCACCCACCGGGAACCAGTAAAGGTCCTGAACCAAAATTTTGGACTTGCGTACAGCTCACAATAAACGAGTTGAAAAATGGAGCTCAGGGGCACAGCAATTCACAAACTGGCAGAGTAATAAAGAACAACTATCTTCCAAAAATCTGTAGAGGGAAGGCAACGAGGCGGACTTGAAAGCGAGGCAGAATAGCAGGAAACAGATTTCAAGAGGTACGTTGGAATCGCCTTTAAAGCACAGGAAGAGGGGTACAACATCGACAATGTCGCACTTGGCCAAAAGTCCGTATGTGTTTTCCCCTGAATATATTCAGGAAAAAAGGCATACCCCCTTTTTGGCCAAGCAAGCAAGCGGGCAATGCAAATCTGCACTACAAAGAAGTATCACTTCCCACCGGTCAAAAGGGACATCCACAAATGTGTAAAATCCAGAAAGGCAAGACAGGCCCTGGAGAACATGGAGCCTTGTTATGCTGATGGGCGGGATGTAATTTGCCAACTGCCTCACCGGAGAAGTGCATTGCGTTCCCTAAAACAAGTAAAAAACAGAGCAACAGAGCCAAGGGCACTTCCAGTCTACGGAATATACCTTGGGAATACTGTAAATCAATAAGACAGAGCCACCCCCAAATTTAGGGCTGCACTGCTTACAAGAACCTCAATTTGTGTACACCTTTAATATCCCAGGAAATATAAAAATGGTTCAAAAATTTGTAGTACTTATGTACGATGGAATATCCCTCAGCCATGAAATCAATGTCATCAGACCAGGAGCAGCAAAGTGAGTGGATTCAGGTACAATGATTCTAAGTGAAATAAGTCACACAGAAAAAGAAACTTATCATAAGATATCACTTATGAAGATGCTGTAAACATGGCTACACATAAACTGAGTTAGGAAAGAGAACAGAGTCTCACATTTAGAAAACACTCTTATGCCTGCCTAAGGGGAAAGGAGAGGTGGGGTGATGCATAAAACCAGAGTTTGATATAAGTACAGGTACCATTTCTAAAACCAACTGGGGAATAGACAAGACCTACACCTTCCTCTGTGAAAGGGACTCAAAAACCCATATTTCCCACAGAGGAATAGATCTGACTAGTAAGAATCTTAAAACCTCTGTATTGATATGTCTCTGTCAGGGAATCAAGTGTGTCTAGACTGGCATAAACATGACAGCGAGAATCAGCTGAAACACACTATAAAAGAGAATTTCAAAAAGAAAACCAAAAAACAGGGAAATTCTTTACATTTCCTTCAGGGTCTCTGATGAATCCTGGAATGACCCTATCTACAATGACAGCTGGATGTGGTATAAGGCTGGACACTTGGGACTGAGAGGCTTGGTGAGATTGGGTGAGCAAATGCAGACCCTTTAAAGCAAAAATGCATGGCCCCCATTCCATGGGTCCCAACTCTCCATGTTGAAGGGAATATTACTACAGCTATAACATGTACGGGAAACCTAGAGAATGGACACACTGTGAATACAAAAGGTTTCTAAAATTCAATGAATAGTACCTTTCCTGGTGCTCCAGTTTGACTTTCCAACTGCTTTACTATCAATCTCCCAAATTGGAGAGACAGCCCCTTTAAGCTCCTGGATCGCACAGGATGCCAATTTTGCAGAGGATGGAAGGGAAGAGGGAGAACCAATGAGAGAGTATCTGTTAGGCATTTGGACGGGCATATGTCACTCTAATTTCCCGGCAGGAAGAAGAATTATCCAGAGTCTCAGCCACCCACTGGGAACCAGTATAGGTCCTGAACCAAAATTTTGGACTTGCGTACAGCTCACAAAAAACGAGTTGAAAAATGGAGCTCAGGGGCACAGCAATTCACAAACTGGCAGAGTAATAAAGGACAACTATCATCCAAAAATCTGTTGAGGGAAGGCAACGAGGCGGACTTGAAAGCGAGGAAGAATAGTTGGAAATAAATTTCAAGAGGTACGTTGGAATCACCTTTAAAGCACAGGAAGAGGGGCACAACTTCGACAATGATGCACTTGTCCAAAAAGGGCTTATGCGTTTTCTCCAGAATATATTCAGGAGAAAACGCATACGCCCTTTTTGGCCAAGCAAGCAAGCGGGCAATGCAAATGTGCACTACAAAGAAGTATCACTTCCCACCGGTCAAAAGGGACATCCACAATTGTGTAAAAACCAGAAAGGCAAGACAGGCCCTGGAGAACAGGGAGCCTTGTTATGCTGATGGGCGGGATGTAAATTGCCAACTGCCTCACTGGAGGAGTGCATTGCGTTCCCTAAAACAAGTAAACAACAGAGCTACAGAGCCAAGGGCACTTCCAGTCTAGGGAATATACCTTGGGAAAACTGAAAATCAATAAGACAGAGCCACCCCCAAATTTAGGGCTGCACTGCTTACAAGAACCTCAACTTGGGTACACCTTAAATATCCCAGGAAATATAAAAATGATTCAAAAAACTGTGGTATATATGTACGATGGAATATCCCTCAGCCATGAAATCAATGTCATAAGACCAGGAGCAGCAAAGTGAGTGGATTCAGGTACGATGATTCTAAGTGAAATAAGTCACACAGAAAAAGAAACTTATCCTAAGATATCACTTATGAAGATCCTGTAAACATGGCTACACATGAACTGAGTTAGTAAAGAGAACAGAGTCTCACATTTAGAAAACATTCTTATGCCTGCTTAAGGGGAAAGGAGAGGTGGGGTGATGCATAAAACCAGTTTGATATAAGCACAGGTACCATTTCTATAACCAACTGTGGAATAGACAAGACCTACACCTTCCTCAGTGAGAGGGACTCAAAACCCCATATTTCCCGCAGAGGAATAGATCTGACAAGTAAGAATCTTAAAACCTATGTATTGATATGTCTCTGTAAGGGAATCAAGTGTGTCTAGACTGGCATAAACATGGCAGCGAGAATCAGCTCAAACCCACTATAAAAAGGAATTTCAAAAACAAAACCAAAAAATAGGGAGATTCTTTACATTTCCTTCAGGGTCTCTGATGAAACCTGGAATGATCTTATCTACAATGACAGCTGGATGTGGCATAAGGCTGGACACTTCGGACTCAGAGGATTGGTGAGATTGGGTGAGCAAATGCAGCGCATTTAAAGCAAAAATGCATGGCCCCCATTCCATGGGTCCCAACTCTCCATGTGGAAGGGAATATTACTACAGCTATAACATGTACGGGAAACCTAGAAAATGGACACACTGTGAATACAAAAGGTTTCTAAAACTCAACGAGTAGTCCCTCTCCTGGTGCTCCGCTTTGACTTTCCAACTGCTTTACTATCAATCTCCCAACTTGGAGAGACAACCCCTTTAACCTCCTGGTTCGCACAGGTTGCCAATTTGGCAGAGGATAGAAGGGAAGAGGGAGAACCAATGAGAGAGTAGCTGTTAGCCATTTGGACGGGCACATGTCACTCTAATTTCCGGGCAGGAAGAAGAATTAACCAGAGTGTCAGCCACCAACCGGGAACCAGTATAGGTCCTGAACCAAAATTTTGGACTTGCGTACAGCTCACAAAAAACGAGTTGAAAAATGGAGCTCAGGGGCACAGCTATTCACCAACTGGCAGAGTAATAAAGGACAACTATCGTCCAAAAATCTGTTGTGGGAAGGCAACGAGGCGGACTTGAAAGCGAGGCAGAATAGCAGGAGACAGATTCCAAGAGGTACGTAGGAATCGCCTTTAAAGCACAGGAAGAGGGGTAGAACATCGACAATGACGCACTTGGCCAAAAAGGGCGTATGCGTTTTCTCCTGAAGATATTCAGGAGAAAACGCATACACCCTTTTTGGCCAATCAAGCAAGCGGGCAATGCAAAGCTGCACTACAAAGAAGTATCCCTTCCCACCGGTCAAAAGGGACATCCACAAATGTGTAAAAACCAGAAAGGCAAGACAGGCCCTGGAGAACAGGGAGCCTTGTTATGCTGATGGGCGGGATGTAAATTGCCAACTGCCTCACTGGAGGAGTGCATTGTGTTCCCTAAAAGAAGTAAACAACAGAGCTACTGAGCCAAGTGCACTTCCAGTCTAGGGAATATACCTAGGGAAAACTGAAAATCAATAAGACAGAGCCACCCCCATATTTAGGGCTGCACTGCTTACAAGAACCTCAACTTAAGTACACCTAAAATATCCCAGGAAATATAAAAATGGTTCAAAATACTGTGGTATTTATGTACTATGGAATATTCCTCAGCCATGAAATCAATGTCATAAGACCAGGAGCAGCAAAGTGAGTGGATTCAGGTACGATGATTCTAAGTGAAATAAGTCAAACAGAAAAAGAAACTTATCATAAGATATCACTTATGAATTTCCTGTAAACATGGCTACATATAAACTGAGTTAGGATAGAGAACAGAATCTCACATTTAGAAAACACTCTTATGCCTGCTTAAGGGGAAAGGAGAGTTGGGTTGATGCATAAAACCAGAGTTTGACATAAGCACAGATACCATTTCTAAAACCAACTTTGGAATAGACAAGACCTACACCTTCTTCAGTGAAAGGTGCTCAAAACCCCATATTTCCCGCAGAGGAATAGATCTGACTAGTAAGTATCTTAAAACCTATGTATTGATATGTATCTGTAAGGGAATCAAGTGTGTGTAGACTGGCATAAACATGGCAGCGAGAATCAGCTGAAACCCACTATAAAAAGGAATTTCAAAAACAAAACCAAAAAACAGGGAAATTCTTTACATTTCCTTCAGGGTCTCTGATGAAACGTGGAATGACCCTATCTACAATGACAGCTGGATGTGGCATAAGGCTGGACACCTGGGACTGAGAGGATTGGTGAGATTGGGTGAGCAAATGCAGACCCTTTAAAGCAAGAATGCATGGCCCCCATTCCATGGGTCCCAACTCTCCATGTTGAAGGGAATATTACAACAGCTATAACATGTACGGGAAACCTAGAGAATGGACACACTGTGAATACAAAAGGTTTCTAAAACTCAATGAGTTGTCCCTCTCCTGGTGCTCCGCTTTGACTTTCCAACTGCTTTACTATCAATCTCCCAACTTGGAGAGACAAACCCTTTAACCTCCTGGTTCGCACAGGTTGCCAATTTGGCAGATGATGGAAGGGAAGAGGGAGAACCAATGAGAGAGTAGCTGTTAGGCATTTGGACGGGCACATGTCACTCTAATTTCCCGGCAGGAAGAAGAATTAACCAGAGTCTCAGCCACCCACCGGGAACCAGTGTATGTCCTGAACCAAAATTTTGGACTTGCGTACAGTTCACAAAAAACGAGTTGAAAAATGGAGCTCAGCGGCACAGCAATTCACAAACTGGCAGAGTAATAAAGGAGAACTATCGACCAAAAAATCTGTTGAGGGAAGGCAGCGAGGCAGACTTGAAAGAGAGACAGAATAGAAGGAAACAGATTTCAAGAGGTTCGTTGGAATCGCCTCTAAAGCACAGGAAGAGGGGCACAACTTCGACAATGACGCACTTGGCCAAAAAGGGCGTATGCGTTTTCTCCTGAATATATTCAGGAGAAAACGCATATGCCCTTTTTGGGCAAGCAATTAAGCAGGCAATGCAAATCTGCACTACAAAGAAGTATCACTTCCCACCGGTCAAAAGGGACATCCACAAAATGTGTAAAAACCAGAAAGGTAAGACAGGCCCTGGAGAAGAGGGAGCCTTGTTATGCTGATGGGCGGGATGTAAATTGCCAAGTGCCTCACTGGAGGAGTGCATTGCGTTCCCTAAAACAAGTAAACAACAGAGCTACAGAGCCAAGGGCAATTCCAGTCTAGGGAATATACCTTGGGAAAACTGAAAATAAATAAGACAGAGCCAACCCAAATTTAGGGCTGCACTAGTTACAAGAACCTCAACTTGGGTACACCTTAAATATCCCAGGAAATATAAAAATGGTTCAAAAAACTGTGGTATTTATGTACGATGGAATATTCCTCAGCCATAAAATCAATGTCATAAGAACAGGAGCAGCAAAGTGAGTGGATTCAGGTACGATGATTCTAAGTGAAATAAGTAACAGAGAAAAAGAAACTTATCATAAGATATCACTTATGAAGATCCTGTGAACATGGCTACACATGAACTGAGTTCGGAAAGAGAACAGAGTCTCACATTTAGAAAACACTCTTATGCCTGCTAAAGGGGAAAGGAGAGGTGGGGTGATGCATAAAACAAGAGTTTGATATAAGCACAGGTAACATTTCTAAAACCAACTGTGGAATAGACAAGACCTACACCTTCCTCAGTGAAAGGGACTCAAAACCCCATATTTCCCCCAGAGGAACAGATCTGACTAGTAAGAACTTAAAACCTATGTATTGATAAGTCTCTGTAAGGGAATCAAGTGTGTCTAGACTGGCATAAACATGGCAGCGAGAATCAGCTCAAACCCACTATAAAAAGGAATTTCAAAAACAAAACCAAAAAAACAGGGAAATTCTTTACATTTCCTTCAGGGTCTCTGATAAAACCTGGAATGACCCTATCTACAATGACAGCTGTATGTGGCATAAGGCTGGACACCTGGGACTGAGAGGAATGGTGAGATATGGTGAGCAAATGCAGACCCTTTAAAGCAAAAATGCATGGCTCCCATTCCATGGGTCCCAACTCTGCATGTTGAAGGGAATATTACTAGAGCTATAACATGTACGGGAAACCTAGAGAATGGACACACTGTGAATACAGAAGGTTCCTAAAACTCAACGAGTAGTCCCTCTCCTGGTGCTCTGGTTTGACTTTCCAACTGCTTTACTATCAATCTCCCAACTTGGAGAGACAACCCCTTTAACCTCCTGTTTCGCACAGGTTGCCAATTTGGCAGAGGATGGAAGGGAAGAGGGAGAACCAATGAGAGAGTAGCTGTTAGGCATTTGGACGGGCACATGTCACTCTAATTTCCCGGCAGGAAGAAGAATTAACCAGAGTCTCAGCCACCCACTGGGAACCAGTATAGGTCCTGAACCAAAATTTTGGACTTGTGTACAGTTTACAAAAAACGAGTTGAAAAATGGAGCTCAGGGGCACAGCAATTCACAAACTGGCAGAGTAATAAAGGACAACTATCGTCCAAAAAATCTGTTGAGGGAAGGCAGCGAGGCAGACTTGAAAGGGAGACAGAATAGCAGGAAAGAGATTTCAAGAGGTACGTTGGAATCGCCTTTAAAGCACAGAAAGAGGGGCACAACTTCGACAATGACGCACTTGGCCAAAAAGGGCGTATGCGTTTTCTCCTGAGTATATTCAGGAGAAAACGCATACGCCCTTTTTGGCCAAGCAAGCAAGCAGGCAATGCAAATCTGCACTACAAAGAAGTATCACTTCCCTCCGGTCAAAAGGGACATCCACAAAATATGTAAAAACCAGAAAGGCAAGACAGGCCCTGGAAAAGATGGAGCCTTGTTATGCTGATGGGTGGGATGTAAATTGCCAACTGCCTCACTGGCGGAGTGCATTGCGTTCCCTAAAACAAGTAAACAACAGAGCTACAGAGCCAAGGGCACTTCCAGTCTAGGGAATATACCTTGGGAAAACTGACTATCAATAAGACAGAGCCACCCCCAAATATAGGGTTGCACTGCTTACAAGAACCTCAAATTGGGTACACCTTAAATATCCGAGGAATTATAAAAATGGTTCAAAAAATTGTGGTATTTATGTACGATGGAATATCCCTCAGCCATGAAATCAATGTCATAAGACCAGGAGCAGCAAAGTGAGAGGATTCAGGTACGATGATTCTAAGTGAAATAAGTCACACAGAAAAAGAAACTTATCATAAGATATCACTTATGAAGATCCTGTAAACATGGCTACACATGAAATGAGTTAGGAAAGAGAACAGAGTCTCACATTTAGAAAACACTCTTATTCCTGCTTAAGGGTAAAGGAGAGGTGGGGTGATGCATAAAACCAGAGTTTGATATAAGCACAGGTACCATTTCTAAAACCAACTGTGGAATATACAAGACCTACACCTTCCTCAGTGAAAGGGACTCAAAACCCCATATTTACCGCAGAGGAATAGATCTGACTAGTAAGAATCTTAAAACCTATGTATTGATATGTCTCCGTTAGGGAATCATGTGTGTCTAGACTGGCATAAACATGGCAGCGAGAATCAGCTCATACCCACTATAAAAAGGAATTTCAAAAACAAAACCAAAAAACCCGGAAATTCTTTAAAATTCCTTCAGGGTCTCTGATGAAACCTGGAATGACCCTATCTACAATGATAGCTGGATGTGGCATAAGGCTGGACACTTGGGACTGAGAGGATTGGTGAGATTGGGTGAGCAAATGCAGAACCTTTAAATCAATAATGCATGGCCCCCATTCCATGGGTCCCAACTCTCCAGGTCGAAGGGAATATTACTACAGCTATAACATGTACGGGAAACCTAGAGAATGGACACACTGTGAATACAAAAGGTTTCTAAAATTCAACGAATAGTCCCACTCCTGGTGCTCCGGTTTGACTTTCCAACTGCTTTACTATCTATCTCCCAACTTGGAGACACAGCCCCTTTAAGCTCCTGGTTCGCACAGGTTGCCAATTTGGCAGAGGATGGAAGGGAAGAGGGAGAACCAATGAGAGACTAGCTGTTAGGCATTTGGACGGGCACATGTCACTCTAATTTCCCGGCAGGAAGAAGAATTAACCATAGTCTCAGCCACCCACCGGGAACCATTATAGGTCCTGAACCAAAATTTTGGACTTGCGTACAGCTCACAAAAAACGAGTTGAAAAATGGAGCTCAGGGGCACAGCAATTCACAAACTGGCAGAGTAATAAAGGACAACTATCGTCCAAAATTCTGTTGAGGGAAGGCAACGAGGCGGACTTGAAAGCAAGGCAGAATAGCAGGAAACAGATTTCAAGAGTACCATGGAATTGCCTTTAAAGCACAGGAAGAGGGGCACAACATCGACAATGATGCACTTGGCCAAAAAGGGCATATGCGTTTTCTCCTGATTATATTCAGGAGGAAACACATACGTCCTTTTCGGCCAAGCAAGGAAGCGGGCAATGCAAATCTGCAATACAAAGAAGTATCACTTCCCACCGGTCAATAGGGACATCCACAAAATGTGGAAAAACCAGAAAGGCAAGACAGGCCCTGGAGAACAGGGAGCCTTGTTATGCTGATGGGCGGGATGTAAAATGCCAACTGCCTCACTGGAGGAGTGCATTGTGTTCCCTAAAACAAGTAAACAGCAGAGCTACAGAGCCAAGGGCATTTCCTGTCTAGGGAATATACCTTGGGAATACTGAAAATCAATAAGACAGAGCCACCCCAAATTAAGGGCTGCATTGCTTACAAGAAACTCAACTTGGGTACACCTTAAATATCCCAGGAAATATAAAAATGGTTCAAAAAATTGTTGTACTTATATACGAGGGAATATCCCTCAGCCATGAAATCAATGTCATAAGACCAGGAGCAGCAAAGTGAGTGGATTCAGGTACGATGATACTAAGTGAAATAAGTCACACAGAAAAAGAAACTTATCATAAGATATCACTTAGGAAGATCCTGTACACATGGCTACACATGAACTGAGTTAGGAAAGAGAACAGAGTCTCACATTTAGAAAACTCTCTTATGCCTGTTTAATTGGGAAGGAGATGTGGGGTGATGCATAAAACCAGAGTTTGATATAAGCACAGGTACCGTTTCTAAAACCACCTGTGGAATAGAAAAGACCTACACCTTTCTCAGTGAAAGGGACTCAAAACACTATATTTCCCGCCGAGGAATAGATCTGACTAGTAAGAATCTTAAAACCTATGTATTGATAGGTCTCCATTAGGGAATCAAGTGTGTCTAGACTGCCATAAAGATGGCAGCGAGAATCAGCTCAAACCCACTATAAAAAGGAATTTCAAAAACAAAACCAAAAAACAGGGAAATTCTTTACAATTCCTTCAGGGTTTCTGATGAAACCTGGAATGACCCTATCTACAATGACAGCTGGATGTTGCATAAGCCTGGACACTTGGGACTGAGAGGATTGGTGAGATTGGGTTAGCAAATTCAGAACCTTTAAAGCAATAATGCATGGCCCCCATTCCATGGGTCCCAACTCTCCAGGTTGAAGGGAATATTACTACAGCTATAACATGTATGGCAAACCTAGAGAATGGACACATTGTGAATACAAATGGTTTCTAAAATTCAACGAATAGTCCCTATCCTGGTGCTCCGGTTTGACTTTCCAACTGCTTTACTATCAATCTCCCAACTTGGAGACACAGACCCTTTAAGCTCCTGGTTCGCACAGGATGCCAATTTGGCAGAGGATGGAAGGGAAGAGGGAGAACCAATGAGAGAGTAGCTGTTAGGCATTTGGACGGGCACATGTCACGCTAATTTCCCGGCAGGAAGAAGAATTAACCAACGTCTCAGCCACCCGTTCAGGAACCAGAATAGGTCCTGAACCAAAATACTGGACTTGCGTTCAGCTCACAAAAAACGAGTTGAAAAATGGAGCTCAGGTGTACAGCAATTCACAAACTGGCAGAGTAATAAAGGACAACTATCGTCCAAAAATCTGTTGAGGGAAAGCAACGAGGCGGACATGAACGCGAGGCAGAATAGCAGGAATCAGATTTCAAGAGGTACGTTGGAATCGCCTTTAAAGCACAGGAAGAGGGGCACAACTTCCACAATGACGCACTTGGCCAAAAAGGGCGTATGCGTTTTCTCCTGAATATATTCAGGAGAAAACGCATACGCCCTTTTTGGCCAAGCAAGCAAGTGGGCAATGCAAATCGGCACTAGAAAGAAGTATCACTTCCCACCGGTCAAAAGGGACATCCACAAAATGTGTAAAAACCAGAAAGGCAAGACAGGCCCTGGAGAACAGGGAGCCTTGTTATGCTGATGGGCGGGATGTAAATTGCCAACTCCCTCACAGGAGGAGTGCATTGCGTTCCCAAAAACAAGTAAACAACAGAGCTACTGAGCCAAGGGCACTTCCAGTCTAGGGAATATACCTTGGGAAAACTGAAAATCAATAAGACAGAGCCACCCCCAAATATAGGGCTGCACTGCTTACAAGAACCTCAACTTGGGTACACCTTAAATATCCCAGGAAATATAAAAATGGTTCAAAAAACTGTGGTATTTATGTACGATGGAATATCCCTCAGCCATAAAATCAATGTCATAAGACCAGGAGCAGCAAAGTGAGTGGATTCATGTACGATGATTCTAAGTGAAATAAGTCACACAGAAAAAGAAACTTACCATAAGATATCACTTATGAAGATCCTGTAAACATGGCTACACATGAACTGAGTTAGGAAAGAGAACAGAGTCTCACATTTAGAAAACACTCTTATGCCTGCTTAAGGGGAAAGGAGAGGTGGGGTGATGCATAAAACCAGAGTTTGATATAAGCACAGGTACCATTTCTAAAACCAACTGTGGAATAGACAAGACCTACACCTTCCTCAGTGAAAGGGACTCAAAACCCCATATTTACCGCAGAGGAATAGATCTGACTAGTAAGAATCTTAAAACCTATGTATTGATATGTCTCCGTTAGGGAATCAAGTGTGTCTAGACTGGCATAAACATGGCAGCGAGAATCAGCTCAAACCCACTATAAAAAGGAATTTCAAAAACAAAATCAAAAAACCCGGAAATTCTTTAAAATTCCTTCAGGGTCTCTGATGAAACCTGGAATGACCCTATCTACAATGATAGCTGGATGTGGCATAAGGCTGGACACTTGGGACTGAGAGGATTGGTGAGATTGGGTGAGCAAATGCAGAACCTTTAAATCAATAATGCATGGCCCCCATTCCATGGGTCCCAACTCTCCAGGTCGAAGGGAATATTACTACAGCTATAACATGTACGGGAAACCTAGAGAATGGACACACTGTGAATACAAAAGGTTTCTAAAATTCAACGAATAGTCCCACTCCTGGTGCTCCGGTTTGACTTTCCAACTGCTTTACTATCTATCTCCCAACTTGGAGACACAGCCCCTTTAAGCTCCTGGTTCGCACAGGTTGCCAATTTGGCAGAGGATGGAAGGGAAGAGGGAGAACCAATGAGAGACTAGCTGTTAGGCATTTGGACGGGCACATGTCACTCTAATTTCCCGGCAGGAAGAAGAATTAACCATAGTCTCAGCCACCCACCGGGAACCATTATAGGTCCTGAACCAAAATTTTGGACTTGCGTACAGCTCACAAAAAACGAGTTGAAAAATGGAGCTCAGGGGCACAGCAATTCACAAACTGGCAGAGTAATAAAGGACAACTATCGTCCAAAATTCTGTTGAGGGAAGGCAACGAGGCGGACTTGAAAGCAAGGCAGAATAGCAGGAAACAGATTTCAAGAGTACCATGGAATTGCCTTTAAAGCACAGGAAGAGGGGCACAACATCGACAATGATGCACTTGGCCAAAAAGGGCATATGCGTTTTCTCCTGATTATATTCAGGAGGAAACACATACGTCCTTTTCGGCCAAGCAAGGAAGCGGGCAATGCAAATCTGCAATACAAAGAAGTATCACTTCCCACCGGTCAATAGGGACATCCACAAAATGTGGAAAAACCAGAAAGGCAAGACAGGCCCTGGAGAACAGGGAGCCTTGTTATGCTGATGGGCGGGATGTAAAATGCCAACTGCCTCACTGGAGGAGTGCATTGTGTTCCCTAAAACAAGTAAACAGCAGAGCTACAGAGCCAAGGGCATTTCCTGTCTAGGGAATATACCTTGGGAAAACTGAAAATCAATAAGACAGAGCCATCCCAAATTAAGGGCTGCATTGCTTACAAGAAACTCAACTTGGGTACACCTTAAATATCCCAGGAAATATAGAAATGGTTCAAAAAATTGTGGTACTTATATACGATGGAATATCCCTCAGCCATGAAATCAATGTCATAAGACCAGGAGCAGCAAAGTGAGTGGATTCAGGTACGATGATACTAAGTGAAATAAGTCACACAGAAAAAGAAACTTATCATAAGATATCACTTAGGAAGATCCTGTACACATGGCTACACATGAACTGAGTTAGGAAAGAGAACAGAGTCTCACATTTAGAAAACTCTCTTATGCCTGCTTAAGGGGAAAGGAGAGGAGGGGTGATGCATAAAACCAGAGTTTGATATAAGCACAGGTAGCGTTTCTAAAACCACCTGTGGAATAGAAAAGACCTACACCTTTCTCAGTGAAAGGGACTCAAAACACTATATTTCCCGCCGAGGAATAGATCTGACTAGTAAGAATCTTAAAACCTATGTATTGATAGGTCTCCATTAGGGAATCAAGTGTGTCTAGACTGCCATAAAGATGGCAGCGAGAATCAGCTCAAACCCACTATAAAAAGGAATTTCAAAAACAAAACCAAAAAACAGGGAAATTCTTTACAATTCCTTCAGGGTTTCTGATGAAACCTGGAATGACCCTATCTACAATGACAGCTGGATGTTGCATAAGCCTGGACACTTGGGACTGAGAGGATTGGTGAGATTGGGTTAGCAAATTCAGAACCTTTAAAGCAATAATGCATGGCCCCCATTCCATGGGTCCCAACTCTCCAGGTTGAAGGGAATATTACTACAGCTATAACATGTATGGCAAACCTAGAGAATGGACACATTGTGAATACAAATGGTTTCTAAAATTCAACGAATAGTCCCTATCCTGGTGCTCCGGTTTGACTTTCCAACTGCTTTACTATCAATCTCCCAACTTGGAGACACAGACCCTTTAAGCTCCTGGTTCGCAAAGGATGCCAATTTGGCAGAGGATGGAAGGGAAGAGGGAGAACCAATGAGAGAGTAG
Organism: Mesoplodon bidens; assembly: GCF_964165515.1. NCBI lineage: Eukaryota > Metazoa > Chordata > Mammalia > Artiodactyla > Ziphiidae > Mesoplodon > Mesoplodon bidens. Next base: position 3,289,197 of record NW_027671488.1, on the reverse strand, counting down.
CTGTTAGGCATTTGGACGAGCACATGTCACGCTAATTTCCCGGCAGGAAGAAGAATTAACCAACGTCTCAGCCACCCGTTCAGGAACCAGAATAGGTCCTGAACCAAAATACTGGACTTGCGTTCAGCTCACAAAAAACGAGTTGAAAAATGGAGCTCAGGTGTACAGCAATTCACAAACTGGCAGAGTAATAAAGGACAACTATCGTCCAAAAATCTGTTGAGGGAAAGCAACGAGGCGGACATGAACGCGAGGCAGAATAGCAGGAATCAGATTTCAAGAGGTACGTTGGAATCGCCTTTAAAGCACAGGAAGAGGGGCACAACTTCCACAATGACGCACTTGGCCAAAAAGGGCATATGCGTTTTCTCCTGAATATATTCAGGAGAAAACGCATACGCCCTTTTTGGCCAAGCAAGCAAGCGGGCAATGCAAATCGGCACTAGAAAGAAGTATCACTTCCCACCGGTCAAAAGGGACATCCACAAAATGTGTAAAAACCAGAAAGGCAAGACAGGCCCTGGAGAACAGGGAGCCTTGTTATGCTGATGGGCGGGATGTAAATTGCCAACTCCCTCACAGGAGGAGTGCATTGCGTTCCCAAAAACAAGTAAACAACAGAGCTACTGAGCCAAGGGCACTTCCAGTCTAGGGAATATACCTTGGGAAAACTGAAAATCAATAAGACAGAGCCACCCCCAAATATAGGGCTGCACTGCTTACAAGAACCTCAACTTGGGTACACCTTAAATATCCCAGGAAATATAAAAATGGTTCAAAAAACTGTGGTATTTATGTACGATGGAATATCCCTCAGCCATAAAATCAATGTCATAAGACCAGGAGCAGCAAAGTGAGTGGATTCATGTACGATGATTCTAAGTGAAATAAGTCACACAGAAAAAGAAACTTACCATAAGATATCACTTATGAAGATCCTGTAAACATGGCTACACATGAACTGAGTTAGGAAAGAGAACAGAGTCTCACATTTAGAAAACACTCTTATGCCTGCTTAAGGGGAAAGGAGAGGTGGGGTGATGCATAAAACCAGAGTTTGATATAAGCACAGGTACCATTTCTAAAACCAACTGTGGAATAGACAAGACCTACACCTTCCTCAGTGAAAGGGACTCAAAACCCCATATTTCCCGCAGAGAAATAGATCTGACTAGTAAGAATCTTAAAACCTATGTATTGATATGTCTCTGTAAGGGAATCAAGTGTGTCTAGACTGGCATAAACATGGCAGCGAGAATCAGATCAAACCCACTATAAAAAGGAATTTCAAAAACAAAACCAAAAAACAGGGAAATTCTTTGCATTTCCTTCAGGGTCTCTGATGAAACCTGGAATGACCCTATCTACAATGACAGCTGGATGTGGCATATGGCTGGACACCTGGGACTGAGAGGATTGGTGAGATTGGGTGAGCAAATGCAGACCCTTTAAAGCAAAAATGCATGGCCCCCATTCCATGGGTCCCAACTCTCCATGTTGAAGGGAATATTACTACAGCTATAACATGTACGGGAAACCTAGAAAATGGACACACTGTGAATACAAATGGTTTCTAAAACTCAACGAGTAGTCCCTCTACTGGTGCTCCGCTTTCACTTTCCAACTGCTTTACTATCAATCTCCCAACTTGGAGACACAGCCCCTTTAATCTCCTGGTTCGCACAGGTTGCCAATTTGGCAGAGGATGGAAGGGAAGAGGGAGAACCAATGAGAGACTAGCTGTTAGGCATTTGGATGGGAACATGTCACTCTAATTTCCCGGCAGGAAGAAGAATTTACCATAGTCTCAGCCACCCACCGGGAACCATTATAGGTCCTGAACCAAAATTTTGGACTTGCGTACAGCTCACAAAAAACGAGTTGAAAAATGGAGCTCAGGGGCACAGCAATTCACAAACTGGCAGAGTAATAAAGGACAACTATCGTCCAAAATTCTGTTGAGGGAAGGCAACGAGGCGGACTTGAAAGCAATGCAGAATAGCAGGAAACAGATTTCAAGAGTACGTTGGAATTGCCTTTAAAGCACAGGAAGAGGGGCACAACATCGACAATGACACACTTGGCCAAAAAGGGCGTATGCGTTTTCTCCTGATTATATTCAGGAGAAAACACATACGTCCTTTTCGGCCAATCAAGGAAGCGGGCAATGCAAATCTGCACTACAAAGAAGTATCACTTCCCACCAGTCAAACGGGACATCCACAAAATGTGTAAAAACCAGAAAGGCAAGGCAGGCCCTGGAGAACCGGGAACCTTGTTATGCTGATGGGCGGGATGTAAATTGCCAACTGCCTCACTGGAGGAGTGCTTTCCTTTCACTAAAACAAGTAAACAACAGAGCTACAGAGCCAAGGGCACTTCCAGTCTAGGGAATATACCTTGGGAATACTGAAAATCAATTAGACAGAGCCACTCCCAAATTTAGGGCTGCACTGCTTACAAGAACCTCAACTTGGGTACACCTTAAATATCCCAGGAAATATAAAAATGGTTCAAAAAACTGTGGTATTTATGTACAATGGAATATCCCACAGCCATGAAATCAATGTCATAAGACCAGGAGCAGCAAAGTGAGTGCATTCATGTACTATGATTCTAAGTGAAATAAGTCACACAGATAAAGAAACTTATCATAAGATATCACTTATGAAGGTCCTGTAAACATGGCTTCACATGAACTGAGTTAGGAAAGAGAACAGAGTCTCACATTTAGAAAACACCTTTATGCCTGCTTAAGGGGAAAGGAGAGGTGGGGTGATGCATAAAACCAGAGTTTGATATAAGCACAAGTACCATTTCTAAAACCAACTGTGGAATAGACAAGACCTACACCTTCCTCAGTGAAAGGGACTCAAAACCCCATATTTCCCGCAGAGGAATAGATCTGACTAGTAAGAATCTTAAAACCTATGTATTGATATGTCTCTGTAAGGGAATCAAGTGTGTCTAGACTGGCATAAACATGGCAGTGAGAATCAGCTCAAACCCACTATAAAAGGGAATTTCAAAAACAAAACCAAAAAACAGGGAAATTCTTTACATTTCCTTCAGGGTCTCTGATGAAACCTGGAATGACCCTATCTACAATGACAGCTGGATGTGGCATAAGGCTGGACACTTGGGACTGAGAAGATTGGTGAGATTTGGTGAGCAAATGCAGACCCTTTAAAGCAAAAATGCATGGCCCCCATTCCATGGGTCCCAACTCTCCATTTTGAAGGGAATATTAATACATCTATAACATGTAAAAGGAAACCTAGAGAATGGACACACTGTGAATACAAAAGGTTTCTAAAACTCAACGAGTAGTCCCTCTGCTGGTGCTCCGCTTTGACTTTCCAACTGCTTTACTATCAATCTCCCAACTTGGAGAGACAACCCCTTTAACCTCCTGGTGCACACAGGTTGCCAATTTCGCAGAAGATGGAAGGGAAGAGGGAGAACCAATGAGAGAGTAGCTGTTAGGCATTTGTAGGGCACATATCACTCGAATTTCCAAGCAGGAAGAAGAATTGAACAGAGTCTCAGCCACCAACCGGGAACCAGTATAGGTCCTGAACCAAAATTTTGGACTTGCGTACAGCTCACAAAAAACGAGTTGAAAAATGGAGCTCAGGGGCATAGCAATTCACAAACTGGCAGAGTAATAAAGGACAATTATCGTCCAAAAATCTGTTGATGGAAGCCAACGATGCGGACTTGAAAGCGAGGCAGAATAGCAGGAAACAGATTTCAAGAAGTACGTTGGAATCGCCTTTAAAGCACAGGAAGAGGGGCACAACTTCGACAATGACGCACTTGGCCATAAAGGGCGTATGCGTTTTCTGCTGAATATATTCAAGAGAAAACGCATACGCCATTTTTGGCCAAGCAAGCAAGCGGGCAATGCAAATGTGCACTACAAAGAAGTATCACTTCCCACCGGTCAAAAGGGACATCCACAATTGTGTAAAAACCAGAAAGGCAAGACAGGCCCTGGAGAACAGGGAGCCTTGTTATGCTGATGGGCGGGATGTAAATTGCCAACTGCCTCACTGGAGGAGTGCATTGCGTTCCCTAAAACAAGTAAACAACAGAGCTACAGAGCCAAGGGCACTTCCAGTCTAGGGAATATACCTTGGGAAAACTGAAAATCAATAAGACAGAGCCACCCCCAAATTTAGGGCTGCACTGCTTACAAGAACCTCAACTTGGGTACACCTTAAATATCCCAGGAAATATAAAAATGATTCAAAAAACTGTGGTATATATGTACGATGGAATATCCCTCAGCCATGAAATCAATGTCATAAGACCAGGAGCAGCAAAGTGAGTGGATTCAGGTACGATGATTCTAAGTGAAATAAGTCACACAGAAAAACAAACTTATCCTAAGATATCACTTATGAAGATCCTGTAAACATGGCTACACATGAACTGAGTTAGTAAAGAGAACAGAGTCTCACATTTAGAAAACATTCTTATGCCTGCTTAAGGGGAAAGGAGAGGTGGGGTGATGCATAAAACCAGTTTGATATAAGCACAGGTACTATTTCTATAACCAACTGTGGAATAGACAAGACCTACACCTTCCTCAGTGAGAGGGACTCAAAACCCCATATTTCCCGCAGAGGAATAGATCTGACAAGTAAGAATCTTAAAACCTATGTATTGATATGTCTCTGTAAGGGAATCAAGTGTGTCTAGACTGGCATAAACATGGCAGCGAGAATCAGCTCAAACCCACTATAAAAAGGAATTTCAAAAACAAAACCAAAAAATAGGGAGATTCTTTACATTTCCTTCAGGGTCTCTGATGAAACCTGGAATGATCTTATCTACAATGACAGCTGGATGTGGCATAAGGCTGGACACTTCGGACTCAGAGGATTGGTGAGATTGGGTGAGCAAATGCAGCGCATTTAAAGCAAAAATGCATGGCCCCCATTCCATGGGTCCCAACTCTCCATGTGGAAGGGAATATTACTACAGCTATAACATGTACGGGAAACCTAGAAAATGGACACACTGTGAATACAAAAGGTTTCTAAAACTCAACGAGTAGTCCCTCTCCTGGTGCTCCGCTTTGACTTTCCAACTGCTTTACTATCAATCTCCCAACTTGGAGAGACAACCCCTTTAACCTCCTGGTTCGCACAGGTTGCCAATTTGGCAGAGGATAGAAGGGAAGAGGGAGAACCAATGAGAGAGTAGCTGTTAGCCATTTGGACGGGCACATGTCACTCTAATTTCCGGGCAGGAAGAAGAATTAACCAGAGTGTCAGCCACCAACCGGGAACCAGTATAGGTCCTGAACCAAAATTTTGGACTTGCGTACAGCTCACAAAAAACGAGTTGAAAAATGGAGCTCAGGGGCACAGCTATTCACCAACTGGCAGAGTAATAAAGGACAACTATCGTCCAAAAATCTGTTGTGGGAAGGCAACGAGGCGGACTTGAAAGCGAGGCAGAATAGCAGGAGACAGATTCCTAGAGGTACGTAGGAATCGCCTTTAAAGCACAGGAAGAGGGGTAGAACATCGACAATGACGCACTTGGCCAAAAAGGGCGTATGCGTTTTCTCCTGAAGATATTCAGGAGAAAACGCATACACCCTTTTTGGCCAATCAAGCAAGCGGGCAATGCAAAGCTGCACTACAAAGAAGTATCCCTTCCCACCGGTCAAAAGGGACATCCACAAATGTGTAAAAACCAGAAAGGCAAGACAGGCCCTGGAGAACAGGGAGCCTTGTTATGCTGATGGGCGGGATGTAAATTGCCAACTGCCTCACTGGAGGAGTGCATTGTGTTCCCTAAAAGAAGTAAACAACAGAGCTACTGAGCCAAGTGCACTTCCAGTCTAGGGAATATACCTAGGGAAAACTGAAAATCAATAAGACAGAGCCACCCCCATATTTAGGGCTGCACTGCTTACAAGTACCTCAACTTAAGTACACCTAAAATATCCCAGGAAATATAAAAATGGTTCAAAATACTGTGGTATTTATGTACTATGGAATATTCCTCAGCCATGAAATCAATGTCATAAGACCAGGAGCAGCAAAGTGAGTGGATTCAGGTACGATGATTCTAAGTGAAATAAGTCAAACAGAAAAAGAAACTTATCATAAGATATCACTTATGAATTTCCTGTAAACATGGCTACATATAAACTGAGTTAGGATAGAGAACAGAGTCTCACATTTAGAAAACACTCTTATGCCTGCTTAAGGGGAAAGGAGAGTTGGGTTGATGCATAAAACCAGAGTTTGACATAAGCACAGATACCATTTCTAAAACCAACTTTGGAATAGACAAGACCTACACCTTCTTCAGTGAAAGGTGCTCAAAACCCCATATTTCCCGCAGAGGAATAGATCTGACTAGTAAGTATCTTAAAACCTATGTATTGATATGTATCTGTAAGGGAATCAAGTGTGTGTAGACTGGCATAAACATGGCAGCGAGAATCAGCTGAAACCCACTATAAAAAGGAATTTCAAAAACAAAACCAAAAAACAGGGAAATTCTTTACATTTCCTTCAGGGTCTCTGATGAAACGTGGAATGACCCTATCTACAATGACAGCTGGATGTGGCATAAGGCTGGACACCTGGGACTGAGAGGATTGGTGAGATTGGGTGAGCAAATGCAGACCCTTTAAAGCAAGAATGCATGGCCCCCATTCCATGGGTCCCAACTCTCCATGTTGAAGGGAATATTACAACAGCTATAACATGTACGGGAAACCTAGAGAATGGACACACTGTGAATACAAAAGGTTTCTAAAACTCAATGAGTTGTCCCTCTCCTGGTGCTCCGCTTTGACTTTCCAACTGCTTTACTATTAATCTCCCAACTTGGAGAGACAAACCCTTTAACCTCCTGGTTCGCACAGGTTGCCAATTTGGCAGAGGATGGAAGGGAAGAGGGAGAACCAATGAGAGAGTAGCTGTTAGGCATTTGGACGGGCACATGTCACTCTAATTTCCCGGCAGGAAGAAGAATTAACCAGAGTCTCAGCCACCCACCGGGAACCAGTGTATGTCCTGAACCAAAATTTTGGACTTGCGTACAGTTCACAAAAAACGAGTTGAAAAATGGAGCTCAGGGGCACAGAAATTCACAACCTGGCAGAGTAATAAAGGAGAACTATCGACCAAAAAATCTGTTGAGGGAAGGCAGCGAGGCAGACTTGAAAGAGAGACAGAATAGAAGGAAACAGATTTCAAGAGGTTCGTTGGATTCGCCTCTAAAGCACAGGAAGAGGGGCACAACTTCGACAATGACGCACTTGGCCAAAAAGGGCGTATGCGTTTTCTCCTGAATATATTCAGGAGAAAACGCATATGCCCTTTATGGGCAAGCAATTAAGCAGGCAATGCAAATCTGCACTACAAAGAAGTATCCCTTCCCACCGGTCTAAAGGGACATCCACAAAATGTGTAAAAACCAGAAAGGTAAGACAGGCCCTGGAGAAGAGGGAGCCTTGTTATGCTGATGGGCGGGATGTAAATTGCCAAGTGCCTCACTGGAGGAGTGCATTGCGTTCCCTAAAACAAGTAAACAACAGAGCTACAGAGCCAAGGGCAATTCCAGTCTAGGGAATATACCTTGGGAAAACTGAAAATAAATAAGACAGAGCCAACCCAAATTTAGGGCTGCACTAGTTACAAGAACCTCAACTTGGGTACACCTTAAATATCCCAGGAAATATAAAAATGGTTCAAAAAACTGTGGTATTTATGTACGATGGAATATTCCTCAGCCATAAAATCAATGTCATAAGAACAGGAGCAGCAAAGTGAGTGGATTCAGGTACGATGATTCTAAGTGAAATAAGTCACAGAGAAAAAGAAACTTATCATAAGATATCACTTATGAAGATCCTGTGAACATGGCTACACATGAACTGAGTTCGGAAAGAGAACAGAGTCTCACATTTAGAAAACACTCTTATGCCTGCTAAAGGGGAAAGGAGAGGTGGGGTGATGCATAAAACAAGAGTTTGATATAAGCACAGGTAACATTTCTAAAACCAACTGTGGAATAGACAAGACCTACACCTTCCTCAGTGAAAGGGACTCAAAACCCCATATTTCCCCCAGAGGAACAGATCTGACTAGTAAGAACTTAAAACCTATGTATTGATAAGTCTCTGTAAGGGAATCAAGTGTGTCTAGACTGGCATAAACATGGCAGCGAGAATCAGCTCAAACCCACTATAAAAAGGAATTTCAAAAACAAAACCAAAAAAACAGGGAAATTCTTTACATTTCCTTCAGGGTCTCTGATAAAACCTGGAATGACCCTATCTACAATGACAGCTGTATGTGGCATAAGGCTGGACACCTGGGACTGAGAGGAATGGTGAGATATGGTGAGCAAATGCAGACCCTTTAAAGCAAAAATGCATGGCTCCCATTCCATGGGTCCCAACTCTCCATGTTGAAGGGAATATTACTAGAGCTATAACATGTACGGGAAACCTAGAGAATGGACACACTGTGAATACAGAAGGTTCCTAAAACTCAACGAGTAGTCCCTCTCCTGGTGCTCTGGTTTGACTTTCCAACTGCTTTACTATCAATCTCCCAACTTGGAGAGACAACCCCTTTAACCTCCTGTTTCGCACAGGTTGCCAATTTGGCAGAGGATGGAAGGGAAGAGGGAGAACCAATGAGAGAGTAGCTGTTAGGCATTTGGACGGGCACATGTCACTCTAATTTCCCGGCAGGAAGAAGAATTAACCAGAGTCTCAGCCACCCACTGGGAACCAGTATAGGTCCTGAACCAAAATTTTGGACTTGTGTACAGTTTACAAAAAACGAGTTGAAAAATGGAGCTCAGGGGCACAGCAATTCACAAACTGGCAGAGTAATAAAGGACAACTATCGTCCAAAAAATCTGTTGAGGGAAGGCAGCGAGGCAGACTTGAAAGGGAGACAGAATAGCAGGAAAGAGATTTCAAGAGGTACGTTGGAATCGCCTTTAAAGCACAGAAAGAGGGGCACAACTTCGACAATGACGCACTTGGCCAAAAAGGGCGTATGCGTTTTCTCCTGAGTATATTCAGGAGAAAACGCATACGCCCTTTTTGGCCAAGCAAGCAAGCAGGCAATGCAAATCTGCACTACAAAGAAGTATCACTTCCCTCCGGTCAAAAGGGATATCCACAAAATATGTAAAAACCAGAAAGGCAAGACAGGCCCTGGAAAAGATGGAGCCTTGTTATGCTGATGGGTGGGATGTAAATTGCCAACTGCCTCACTGGCGGAGTGCATTGCGTTCCCTAAAACAAGTAAACAACAGAGCTACAGAGCCAAGGGCACTTCCAGTCTAGGGAATATACCTTGGGAAAACTGACTATCAATAAGACAGAGCCACCCCCAAATATAGGGTTGCACTGCTTACAAGAACCTCAAATTGGGTACACCTTAAATATCCGAGGAATTATAAAAATGGTTCAAAAAATTGTGGTATTTATGTACGATGGAATATCCCTCAGCCATGAAATCAATGTCATAAGACCAGGAGCAGCAAAGTGAGTGGATTCAGGTACGATGATTCTAAGTGAAATAAGTCACACAGAAAAAGAAACTTATCATAAGATATCACTTATGAAGATCCTGTAAACATGGCTACACATGAAATGAGTTAGGAAAGAGAACAGAGTCTCACATTTAGAAAACACTCTTATTCCTGCTTAAGGGTAAAGGAGAGGTGGGGTGATGCATAAAACCAGAGTTTGATATAAGCACAGGTACCATTTCTAAAACCAACTGTGGAATATACAAGACCTACACCTTCCTCAGTGAAAGGGACTCAAAACCCCATATTTACCGCAGAGGAATAGATCTGACTAGTAAGAATCTTAAAACCTATGTATTGATATGTCTCCGTTAGGGAATCATGTGTGTCTAGACTGGCATAAACATGGCAGCGAGAATCAGCTCATACCCACTATAAAAAGGAATTTCAAAAACAAAACCAAAAAACAGGGAAATTCTTTAAAATTCCTTCAGGGTCTCTGATGAAACCTGGAATGACCCTATCTACAATGATAGCTGGATGTGGCATAAGGCTGGACACTTGGGACTGAGAGGATTGGTGAGATTGGGTGAGCAAATGCAGAACCTTTAAATCAATAATGCATGGCCCCCATTCCATGGGTCCCAACTCTCCAGGTCGAAGGGAATATTACTACAGCTATAACATGTACGGGAAACCTAGAGAATGGACACACTGTGAATACAAAAGGTTTCTAAAATTCAACGAATAGTCCCACTCCTGGTGCTCCGGTTTGACTTTCCAACTGCTTTACTATCTATCTCCCAACTTGGAGACACAGCCCCTTTAAGCTCCTGGTTCGCACAGGTTGCCAATTTGGCAGAGGATGGAAGGGAAGAGGGAGAACCAATGAGAGACTAGCTGTTAGGCATTTGGACGGGCACATGTCACTCTAATTTCCCGGCAGGAAGAAGAATTAACCATAGTCTCAGCCACCCACCGGGAACCATTATAGGTCCTGAACCAAAATTTTGGACTTGCGTACAGCTCACAAAAAACGAGTTGAAAAATGGAGCTCAGGGGCACAGCAATTCACAAACTGGCAGAGTAATAAAGGACAACTATCGTCCAAAATTCTGTTGAGGGAAGGCAACGAGGCGGACTTGAAAGCAAGGCAGAATAGCAGGAAACAGATTTCAAGAGTACCATGGAATTGCCTTTAAAGCACAGGAAGAGGGGCACAACATCGACAATGATGCACTTGGCCAAAAAGGGCATATGCGTTTTCTCCTGATTATATTCAGGAGGAAACACATACGTCCTTTTCGGCCAAGCAAGGAAGCGGGCAATGCAAATCTGCAATACAAAGAAGTATCACTTCCCACCGGTCAATAGGGACATCCACAAAATGTGGAAAAACCAGAAAGGCAAGACAGGCCCTGGAGAACAGGGAGCCTTGTTATGCTGATGGGCGGGATGTAAAATGCCAACTGCCTCACTGGAGGAGTGCATTGTGTTCCCTAAAACAAGTAAACAGCAGAGCTACAGAGCCAAGGGCATTTCCTGTCTAGGGAATATACCTTGGGAAAACTGAAAATCAATAAGACAGAGCCACCCCAAATTAAGGGCTGCATTGCTTACAAGAAACTCAACTTGGGTACACCTTAAATATCCCAGGAAATATAAAAATGGTTCAAAAAATTGTGGTACTTATATACGAGGGAATATCCCTCAGCCATGAAATCAATGTCATAAGACCAGGAGCAGCAAAGTGAGTGGATTCAGGTACGATGATACTAAGTGAAATAAGTCACACAGAAAAAGAAACTTATCATAAGATATCACTTAGGAAGATCCTGTACACATGGCTACACATGAACTGAGTTAGGAAAGAGAACAGAGTCTCACATTTAGAAAACTCTCTTATGCCTGTTTAATTGGGAAGGAGATGTGGGGTGATGCATAAAACCAGAGTTTGATATAAGCACAGGTACCGTTTCTAAAACCACCTGTGGAATAGAAAAGACCTACACCTTTCTCAGTGAAAGGGACTCAAAACACTATATTTCCCGCCGAGGAATAGATCTGACTAGTAAGAATCTTAAAACCTATGTATTGATAGGTCTCCATTAGGGAATCAAGTGTGTCTAGACTGCCATAAAGATGGCAGCGAGAATCAGCTCAAACCCACTATAAAAAGGAATTTCAAAAACAAAACCAAAAAACAGGTAAATTCTTTACAATTCCTTCAGGGTTTCTGATGAAACCTGGAATGACCCTATCTACAATGACAGCTGGATGTTGCATAAGCCTGGACACTTGGGACTGAGAGGATTGGTGAGATTGGGTTAGCAAATTCAGAACCTTTAAAGCAATAATGCATGGCCCCCATTCCATGGGTCCCAACTCTCCAGGTTGAAGGGAATATTACTACAGCTATAACATGTATGGCAAACATAGAGAATGGACACATTGTGAATACAAATGGTTTCTAAAATTCAACGAATAGTCCCTATCCTGGTGCTCCGGTTTGACTTTCCAACTGCTTTACTATCAATCTCCCAACTTGGAGACACAGACCCTTTAAGCTCCTGGTTCGCACAGGATGCCAATTTGGCAGAGGATGGAAGGGAAGAGGGAGAACCAATGAGAGAGTAGCTGTTAGGCATTTGGACGGGCACATGTCACGCTAATTTCCCGGCAGGAAGAAGAATTAACCAACGTCTCAGCCACCCGTTCAGGAACCAGAATAGGTCCTGAACCAAAATACTGGACTTGCGTTCAGCTCACAAAAAACGAGTTGAAAAATGGAGCTCAGGTGTACAGCAATTCACAAACTGGCAGAGTAATAAAGGACAACTATCGTCCAAAAATCTGTTGAGGGAAAGCAACGAGGCGGACATGAACGCGAGGCAGAATAGCAGGAATCAGATTTCAAGAGGTACGTTGGAATCGCCTTTAAAGCACAGGAAGAGGGGCACAACTTCCACAATGACGCACTTGGCCAAAAAGGGCGTATGCGTTTTCTCCTGAATATATTCAGGAGAAAACGCATACGCCCTTTTTGGCCAAGCAAGCAAGCGGGCAATGCAACTCGGCACTAGAAAGAAGTATCACTTCCCACCGGTCAAAAGGGACATCCACAAAATGTGTAAAAACCAGAAAGGCAAGACAGGCCCTGGAGAACAGGGAGCCTTGTTATGCTGATGGGCGGGATGTAAATTGCCAACTCCCTCACAGGAGGAGTGCATTGCGTTCCCAAAAACAAGTAAACAACAGAGCTACTGAGCCAAGGGCACTTCCAGTCTAGGGAATATACCTTGGGAAAACTGAAAATCAATAAGACAGAGCCACCCCCAAATATAGGGCTGCACTGCTTACAAGAACCTCAACTTGGGTACACCTTAAATATCCCAGGAAATATAAAAATGGTTCAAAAAACTGTGGTATTTATGTACGATGGAATATCCCTCAGCCATAAAATCAATGTCATAAGACCAGGAGCAGCAAAGTGAGTGGATTCATGTACGATGATTCTAAGTGAAATAAGTCACACAGAAAAAGAAACTTACCATAAGATATCACTTATGAAGATCCTGTAAACATGGCTACACATGAACTGAGTTAGGAAAGAGAACAGAGTCTCACATTTAGAAAACACTCTTATGCCTGCTTAAGGGGAAAGGAGAGGTGGGGTGATGCATAAAACCAGAGTTTGATATAAGCACAGGTACCATTTCTAAAACCAACTGTGGAATAGACAAGACCTACACCTTCCTCAGTGAAAGGGACTCAAAACCCCATATTTACCGCAGAGGAATAGATCTGACTAGTAAGAATCTTAAAACCTATGTATTGATATGTCTCCGTTAGGGAATCAAGTGTGTCTAGACTGGCATAAACATGGCAGCGAGAATCAGCTCAAACCCACTATAAAAAGGAATTTCAAAAACAAAACCAAAAAACCCGGAAATTCTTTAAAATTCCTTCAGGGTCTCTGATGAAACCTGGAATGACCCTATCTACAATGATAGCTGGATGTGGCATAAGGCTGGACACTTGGGACTGAGAGGATTGGTGAGATTGGGTGAGCAAATGCAGAACCTTTAAATCAATAATGCATGGCCCCCATTCCATGGGTCCCAACTCTCCAGGTCGAAGGGAATATTACTACAGCTATAACATGTACGGGAAACCTAGAGAATGGACACACTGTGAATACAAAAGGTTTCTAAAATTCAACAAATAGTCCCACTCCTGGTGCTCCGGTTTGACTTTCCAACTGCTTTACTATCTATCTCCCAACTTGGAGACACAGCCCCTTTAAGCTCCTGGTTCGCACAGGTTGCCAATTTGGCAGAGGATGGAAGGGAAGAGGGAGAACCAATGAGAGACTAGCTGTTAGGCATTTGGACGGGCACATGTCACTCTAATTTCCCGGCAGGAAGAAGAATTAACCATAGTCTCAGCCACCCACCGGGAACCATTATAGGTCCTGAACCAAAATTTTGGACTTGCGTACAGCTCACAAAAAACGAGTTGAAAAATGGAGCTCAGGGGCACAGCAATTCACAAACTGGCAGAGTAATAAAGGACAACTATCGTCCAAAATTCTGTTGAGGGAAGGCAACGAGGCGGACTTGAAAGCAAGGCAGAATAGCAGGAAACAGATTTCAAGAGTACCATGGAATTGCCTTTAAAGCACAGGAAGAGGGGCACAACATCGACAATGATGCACTTGGCCAAAAAGGGCATATGCGTTTTCTCCTGATTATATTCAGGAGGAAACACATACGTCCTTTTCGGCCAAGCAAGGAAGCGGGCAATGCAAATCTGCAATACAAAGAAGTATCACTTCCCACCGGTCAATAGGGACATCCACAAAATGTGGAAAAACCAGAAAGGCAAGACAGGCCCTGGAGAACAGGGAGCCTTGTTATGCTGATGGGCGGGATGTAAAATGCCAACTGCCTCACTGGAGGAGTGCATTGTGTTCCCTAAAACAAGTAAACAGCAGAGCTACAGAGCCAAGGGCATTTCCTGTCTAGGGAATATACCTTGGGAAAACTGAAAATCAATAAGACAGAGCCACCCCAAATTAAGGGCTGCATTGCTTACAAGAAACTCAACTTGGGTACACCTTAAATATCCCAGGAAATATAGAAATGGTTCAAAAAATTGTGGTACTTATATACGATGGAATATCCCTCAGCCATGAAATCAATGTCATAAGACCAGGAGCAGCAAAGTGAGTGGATTCAGGTACGATGATACTAAGTGAAATAAGTCACACAGAAAAAGAAACTTATCATAAGATATCACTTAGGAAGATCCTGTACACATGGCTACAAATGAACTGAGTTAGGAAAGAGAACAGAGTCTCACATTTAGAAAACTCTCTTATGCCTGCTTAAGGGGAAAGGAGAGGAGGGGTGATGCATAAAACCAGAGTTTGATATAAGCACAGGTAGCGTTTCTAAAACCACCTGTGGAATAGAAAAGAACTACACCTTTCTCAGTGAAAGGGACTCAAAACACTATATTTCCCGCCGAGGAATAGATCTGACTAGTAAGAATCTTAAAACCTATGTATTGATAGGTCTCCATTAGGGAATCAAGTGTGTCTAGACTGCCATAAAGATGGCAGCGAGAATCAGCTCAAACCCACTATAAAAAGGAATTTCAAAAACAAAACCAAAAAACAGGGAAATTCTTTACAATTCCTTCAGGGTTTCTGATGAAACCTGGAATGACCCTATCTACAATGACAGCTGGATGTTGCATAAGCCTGGACACTTGGGACTGAGAGGATTGGTGAGATTGGGTTAGCAAATTCAGAACCTTTAAAGCAATAATGCATGGCCCCCATTCCATGGGTCCCAACTCTCCAGGTTGAAGGGAATATTACTACAGCTATAACATGTATGGCAAACCTAGAGAATGGACACATTGTGAATACAAATGGTTTCTAAAATTCAACGAATAGTCCCTATCCTGGTGCTCCGGTTTGACTTTCCAACTGCTTTACTATCAATCTCCCAACTTGGAGACACAGACCCTTTAAGCTCCTGGTTCGCACAGGATGCCAATTTGGCAGAGGATGGAAGGGAAGAGGGAGAACCAATGAGAGAGTAGCTGTTAGGCATTTGGACGGGCACATGTCACGCTAATTTCCCGGCAGGAAGAAGAATTAACCAACGTCTCAGCCACCCGTTCAGGAACCAGAATAGGTCCTGAACCAAAATACTGGACTTGCGTTCAGCTCACAAAAAACGAGTTGAAAAATGGAGCTCAGGTGTACAGCAATTCACAAACTGGCAGAGTAATAAAGGACAACTATCGTCCAAAAATCTGTTGAGGGAAAGCAACGAGGCGGACATGAACGCGAGGCAGAATAGCAGGAATCAGATTTCAAGAGGTACGTTGGAATCGCCTTTAAAGCACAGGAAGAGGGGCACAACTTCCACAATGACGCACTTGGCCAAAAAGGGCATATGCGTTTTCTCCTGAATATATTCAGGAGAAAACGCATACGCCCTTTTTGGCCAAGCAAGCAAGCGGGCAATGCAAATCGGCACTAGAAAGAAGTATCACTTCCCACCGGTCAAAAGGGACATCCACAAAATGTGTAAAAATCAGAAAGGCAAGACAGGCCCTGGAGAACAGGGAGCCTTGTTATGCTGATGGGCGGGATGTAAATTGCCAACTCCCTCACAGGAGGAGTGCATTGCGTTCCCAAAAACAAGTAAACAACAGAGCTACTGAGCCAAGGGCACTTCCAGTCTAGGGAATATACCTTGGGAAAACTGAAAATCAATAAGACAGAGCCACCCCCAAATATAGGGCTGCACTGCTTACAAGAACCTCAACTTGGGTACACCTTAAATATCCCAGGAAATATAAAAATGGTTCAAAAAACTGTGGTATTTATGTACGATGGAATATCCCTCAGCCATAAAATCAATGTCATAAGACCAGGAGCAGCAAAGTGAGTGGATTCATGTACGATGATTCTAAGTGAAATAAGTCACACAGAAAAAGAAACTTACCATAAGATATCACTTATGAAGATCCTGTAAACATGGCTACACATGAACTGAGTTAGGAAAGAGAACAGAGTCTCACATTTAGAAAACACTCTTATGCCTGCTTAAGGGGAAAGGAGAGGTGGGGTGATGCATAAAACCAGAGTTTGATATAAGCACAGGTACCATTTCTAAAACCAACTGTGGAATAGACAAGACCTACACCTTCCTCAGTGAAAGGGACTCAAAACCCCATATTTCCCGCAGAGAAATAGATCTGACTAGTAAGAATCTTAAAACCTATGTATTGATATGTCTCTGTAAGGGAATCAAGTGTGTCTAGACTGGCATAAACATGGCAGCGAGAATCAGATCAAACCCACTATAAAAAGGAATTTCAAAAACAAAACCAAAAAACAGGGAAATTCTTTGCATTTCCTTCAGGGTCTCTGATGAAACCTGGAAAGACCCTATCTACAATGACAGCTGGATGTGGCATATGGCTGGACACCTGGGACTGAGAGGATTGGTGAGATTGGGTGAGCAAATGCAGACCCTTTAAAGCAAAAATGCATGGCCCCCATTCCATGGGTCCCAACTCTCCATGTTGAAGGGAATATTACTACAGCTATAACATGTACGGGAAACCTAGAAAATGGACACACTGTGAATACAAATGGTTTCTAAAACTCAACGAGTAGTCCCTCTACTGGTGCTCCGCTTTCACTTTCCAACTGCTTTACTATCAATCTCCCAACTTGGAGACACAGACCCTTTAATCTCCTGGTTCGCACAGGTTGCCAATTTGGCAGAGGATGGAAGGGAAGAGGGAGAACCAATGAGAGACTAGCTGTTAGGCATTTGGATGGGAACATGTCACTCTAATTTCCCGGCAGGAAGAAGAATTTACCATAGTCTCAGCCACCCACCGGGAACCATTATAGGTCCTGAACCAAAATTTTGGACTTGCGTACAGCTCACAAAAAACGAGTTGAAAAATGGAGCTCAGGGGCACAGCAATTCACAAACTGGCAGAGTAATAAAGGACAACTATCGTCCAAAATTCTGTTGAGGGAAGGCAACGAGGCGGACTTGAAAGCAATGCAGAATAGCAGGAAACAGATTTCAAGAGTACGTTGGAATTGCCTTTAAAGCACAGGAAGAGGGGCACAACATCGACAATGACACACTTGGCCAAAAAGGGCGTATGCGTTTTCTCCTGATTATATTCAGGAGAAAACACATACGTCCTTTTCGGCCAATCAAGGAAGCGGGCAATGCAAATCTGCACTACAAAGAAGTATCACTTCCCACCAGTCAAACGGGACATCCACAAAATGTGTAAAAACCAGAAAGGCAAGGCAGGCCCTGGAGAACCGGGAACCTTGTTATGCTGATGGGCGGGATGTAAATTGCCAACTGCCTCACTGGAGGAGTGCTTTCCTTTCACTAAAACAAGTAAACAACAGAGCTACAGAGCCAAGGGCACTTCCAGTCTAGGGAATATACCTTGGGAATACTGAAAATCAATTAGACAGAGCCACTCCCAAATTTAGGGCTGCACTGCTTACAAGAACCTCAACTTGGGTACACCTTAAATATCCCAGGAAATATAAAAATGGTTCAAAAAACTGTGGTATTTATGTACAATGGAATATCCCACAGCCATGAAATCAATGTCATAAGACCAGGAGCAGCAAAGTGAGTGCATTCATGTACTATGATTCTAAGTGAAATAAGTCACACAGATAAAGAAACTTATCATAAGATATCACTTATGAAGGTCCTGTAAACATGGCTTCACATGAACTGAGTTAGGAAAGAGAACAGAGTCACACATTTAGAAAACACTCTTATGCCTGCTTAAGGGGAAAGGAGAGGTGGGGTGATGCATAAAACCAGAGTTTGATATAAGCACAAGTACCATTTCTAAAACCAACTGTGGAATAGCCAAGACCTACACCTTCCTCAGTGAAAGGGACTCAAAACCCCATATTTCCCGCAGAGGAATAGATCTGACTAGTAAGAATCTTAAAACCTATGTATTGATATGTCTCTGTAAGGGAATCAAGTGTGTCTAGACTGGCATAAACATGGCAGTGAGAATCAGCTCAAACCCACTATAAAAGGGAATTTCAAAAACAAAACCAAAAAACAGGGAAATTCTTTACATTTCCTTCAGGGTCTCTGATGAAACCTGGAATGACCCTATCTACAATGACAGCTGGATGTGGCATAAGGCTGGACACTTGGGACTGAGAAGATTGGTGAGATTTGGTGAGCAAATGCAGACCCTTTAAAGCAAAAATGCATGGCCCCCATTCCATGGGTCCCAACTCTCCATTTTGAAGGGAATATTAATACATCTATAACATGTAAAAGGAAACCTAGAGAATGGACACACTGTGAATACAAAAGGTTTCTAAAACTCAACGAGTAGTCCCTCTGCTGGTGCTCCGCTTTGACTTTCCAACTGCTTTACTATCAATCTCCCAACTTGGAGAGACAACCCCTTTAACCTCCTGGTGCACACAGGTTGCCAATTTCGCAGAAGATGGAAGGGAAGAGGGAGAACCAATGAGAGAGTAGCTGTTAGGCATTTGTAGGGCACATATCACTCGAATTTCCAAGCAGGAAGAAGAATTGAACAGAGTCTCAGCCACCAACCGGGAACCAGTATAGGTCCTGAACCAAAATTTTGGACTTGCGTACAGCTCACAAAAAACGAGTTGAAAAATGGAGCTCAGGGGCATAGCAATTCACAAACTGGCAGAGTAATAAAGGACAACTATCGTCCAAAAATCTGTTGAGGGAAGGCAACGAGGCGGACTTGAAAGCGTGGCAGAATAGCAGGAAACAGATTTCAAGAGGTACGTTGGAATCGCCTTTAAAGCAGAGGAAGAGGGGCACAACTTCGACAATGACGCACTTTGCCAAAAACGGCGTATGCGTTTTCTGCTGAATATATTCAGGAGAAAACGCATACGCCCTTTTTGTCCAAGCAAGCAAGCGGGCAATGCAAATCTGCACTACAAAGAAGTATCACTTTCCACCGGTCAAAAGGGACATCCACAAAATGTGTGAAGCCAGAAAGGCAAGACAGGCCCTGGAGAACAGGGAGCCTTATTCTGCTGATGGCCGGGATGTAAATTGCCAACTGCCTCACTGGAGGAGTGCATTGTGTTCCCTAAAACAAGTAAACAACAGAGCTACAGAGACAAGGACACTTCCAGTCTAGGGAATATACCTTGGGAAAACTGAAAATCAATAAGACAGAGCCACCCCCAAATTTAGGGCTGCACTGCTTACAAGAACATCAACTTGGGTACACCTTAAATATCCCAGGAAATATAAAAATGGTTCAAAAAATTGTAGTATATATGTACGATGGAATATCCCTCAGCCAAGAAATCAATGTCATAACACCAGGAGCAAGAAAGTGAGTGGATTCAGGTACGAAGATTCTAAGTGAAATAAGTCACACAGAAAAAGAAACTTATCATAAGATATCACTTATGAAGATCCTGTAAACATGGCTTCACATGAACTGAGTTAGGAAAGAGAACAGAGTCTCACATTTAGAAAACACTCTTATGCCTGCTTAAGGGGGAAGGAGAGGTGGGGTGATGCATAAATCCAGAGTTTGATATAAGCACAGGTACCGTTTCTAAAACCACCTGTGGAATAGAAAAGACCTACACCTTTCTCAGTGAAACGGACTCAAAACCCCATATTTCCCGCCGAGGAATAGATCTGACTAGTAAGAATCTTAAAACCTATGTAATGATAGGTCTCCATTAGGGTATCAAGTGTGTCTAGACTGGCATAAAAATGGCAGCGAGAATCAGCTCAAAACCACTATAAAAAGGAATTTCAAAAACAAAACCAAAAAACCGGGAAATTCTTTACAATTCCTTCAGGGTTTCTGATGAAACCTGGAATGACCCTATCTACAATGACAGCTGGATGTGGCATAAGCCTGGACACTTGGGACTGAGAGGATTGGTGAGATTGGGTGAGCAAATTCAGAACTTTTAAAGCAATAATGCATGGCCCCCATTCCATGGGACCCAACTCTCCAGGTTGAAGGGAATATTACTACAGCCATAACATGTACGGGAAACCTAGAGTATGGACACACTGTGAATACAAAAGGTTTCTAAAACTCAACGAATAGTCCCTCTCCTGGTGCTCCGGTTTGACTTTCCAACTGCTTACTATCAATCTCCCAACTTGGAAAGACAGCCCCTTTAAGCTCCTGGTTCGCACAGGTTGCCAATTTGGCAGAGGATTGAAGGGAAGATGGAGAACCAATGAGAGCTAGCTGTTAGGCATTTGGACGGGCACATGTCACTCTAATTTCCCGGCAGGAAGAAGAATTAACCAAAGTCTCAGACACCCACCAGGAACCAGTATAGGTCCTGAACCAAAATATTGGACTTGCGTTCAGCTCACAAAAAATGAGTTGAAAAATGGGGCTCAGGGGCACAGCATTTCTCAAACAGGCAGAGTAATAAAGGACAACTATCGTCCAAAAATCTGTTGAGGGAAGGCAACGAGGCGGACTTGAAAGCGAGGCAGAATAGCAGGAAACAGATTTCAAGAGGTATGTTGGAATCGCCTTTAAACCACAGGAAGAGGGGCACAACTTCGACAATGACGCACTTGGCCAAAAAGGGCGAATACGTTTTCTCCTGAATATATTCAGGAGAAAACGCATACGCCCTTTTTGGCCAAGCAAGCAAGCGGGCAATGCATATCTGCACTACAAAGAAGTATCACTTCCCACCAGTAAAACGGGACATCCACAAAATGTGTAAAAACCAGAAAGGCAAGACAGGCCCTGGAGAACAGGGAGCCTTGTTTGCTGATGGGTGGGATGTAAATTGCCAACTGCCTCACTGGAGGAGTGCATTGTGTTCCCTAAAACAAGTAAACAACATTGCTACAGAGCCAAGGGCACTTCCAGTCTAGGGAATATACCTTGGGAAAACTGGAAATCAATAAGACAGAGCCACCCCCAAATTTAGGGCTGCACTGCTTACAAGAACCTCAAATTGGGTACACCTTAAATATCCCAGGAAATATAAAAATGGTTCAAAAAATTGTGGTACTTATGTACGATGGAATATCCCTCATCCATGAAATCAATGTAATAAGACCAGGAGCAGCAAAGTGAGTAGATTCAGGTACGATGATTCTAAGTGAAATAAGTCACACAGAAAAAAGAAACTTATCATAAGATATCACTTATGAAGATCCTGTAAACATGGCTACACATGAACTGAGTTAAGAAAGAGAACAGAGTCTCACATTTAGAAAACACTGTTATGCCTGCTTAAGGGGGAAGGAGAGGTGAGGAGATGCATAAAACCAGAGTTTGATATAAGCACGGGTACCGTTTCTAAAGCCAACTTTGGAATAGACAAGACCTACACCTTCCTCAGTGAAAGGGACTCAAAACCCCATATTTCCCGCAGAGGAATAGATCTGACTAGTAAGAATCTTAAAACCTATGTATTGATATGTCTCCTTAAGGGAATCAAGTGTGTCTAGACTGGCATAAACATGGCAGCGAGAATCAGCTCAAACCAACTATAAAAAGGAATTTCAAAACAAAACCAAAAAACCGGGAAATTCTTTACAATTCCTTCAGGGTCTCTGATGAAACCTGGAATGACCCTATCTACAATGACAGCTGGATGTGGCATAAGGCTGGACACTTGGGACTGAGAGGATTGGTGAGATTGGGTGAGCAAATGCAGACCCTTTAAAGCAAAAATGCATGGCCCCCATTCCATGGGTCCCAACTCTCCAGGTTGAAGGGAATATTACTACAGCTATAACATGTACGGGAAACCTAGAGAATGGACACACTGTGAATACAAAAGGTTTCTCGAACTCAACGAATAGTCCCTCTCCTGGTTCTCCGGTTTGACTTTCCAACTGCTTTACTATCAATCTCCCAACTTGGAGAGACAGCCCCTTTAAGCTCCTGGTTCGCACAGATTGCCAATTTGGCAGAGGATGGAAGGAAAGAGGGAGAACCAATGAGATCTAGCTGATAGGCATTTGGACGGGCACATGTCACTCTAATTTCCCGGCAAGAAGAAGAATTTACCAAAATCTCCGCCACCCACCGGGAACCAGTAAAGGTCCTGAACCAAAATTTTGGACTTTCGTACAGCTCACAAAAAACGATTTGAAAAATGGAGCTCAGGGGCACAGCAATTCACAAACTGGCAGAGTAATAAATGACAACTATCGTCCAACAATCTGTTGAGGGAAGGCAACGAGGCAGACTTGAAAGCGAGGCAGAATAGAGGGAAACAGATTTCAAGAGGTACGTTGGAATCGCCTTTAAAGCACAGGAAGAGGGGCACAACTACGACAATGACGCACTTGGCCAAAAAGTGCGTATGCGTTTTCTCCTGAATGTATTCAGGAGAAAACGCATACACCATTTTTGGCCAAGCAAGAAAGCGGGCAATGCAAATCTGCACTAGAAAGAAGTATCACTTCCCACCGGTCAAAAGGGACATCCACAAATGTGTAAAAACCAGAAAGGCAAGACAGTCCCTGGAGAACAGGGAGCCTTGTTATGCTGATGGGCGGGATGTAAATTGCCAACTGCCTCACTGGAGGAGTGCATTGCGTTCCCTAAAACAAGTAAACAACAGAGCTACAGAGCCAAGGTCACTTCCAGTCTAGGGAATATACCTTGGGAAAACTGAAAATCAATAAGACAGAGCCACCCCCAAATTTGGGCTGCACTGCTTACAAGAACCTCAACTTGAGTACACCTTAAATATCCCAGGAAATATAAAAATGGTTCAAAAAACTGCGGTATTTATATACGATGGAATATCCCTCAGCCATGAAATCAATGTCATAAGACCAGGAGCAGCAAAGTGAGTGGATTCAGGTTCGATGATTCTAAGTGAAATAAGTCACACAGAAAAATAAACTTATCATAAGATATCACTTATGAAGATCCTGTAAACATGGCTACACATGAACTGAGTTAGGAAAGAGAACAGAGTGTCACATTTAGAAAACACTCTTATGCCTGCTTAAGGGGAAAGGAGAGGTCGGGTGATGCATAAAACCAGAGTTTGATATAAGCACAGGTACCATTTCTAAAACCAACTGTGGAATACACAAGACCTACACCATCCTCAGTGAAAGGGACTCAAAACCCCATATTTCCCGCAGAGGAATAGAACTGACTAGTAAGAATATTAAAACCTATGTATTGATATGTCTCTGTAAGGGAATCAAGTGTGTCTAGACTGGCATAAACATGGCAGCGAGAATCAGCTCAAACCCACTATAAAAAGGAATTTCAAAAACAAAACCAATAAACAGGGAAATTCTTTACATTTCCTTCAGGGTCTCTGATGAAACCTGGAATGACCCTATCTACAATGACAGCTGGATGTGGCATAAGGCTGGACACCTGGGACTGAAAGGATTGGTGAGATTGGGTGAGCAAATGCAGACCCTTTAAAGCAAAAATGCATGGCCCCCATTCCATGGATCCCAACTCTCCATCTTGAAAGGAATATTACTACAGCTATAACATGTACGGGAAACCTAGAGAATGGACACACTGTGAATATAAATGGTTTCTAAAATTCAACGTATAGTCCCACTCCTGGTGCTCCGGTTTAACTTTCCAACTGCTTTACTATCTATCTCCCAACTTGGAGACACAGCCCCTTTAAGCTCCTGGTTCGCACAGGTTGCCAATTTGGCAGAGGATGGAAGGGAAGAGGGAGAACCAATGAGAGACTAGCTGTTAGGCATTTGGACGGGCACTTGTCACTCTAATTTCCCGGCAGGAAGAAGAATTAACCATAGTCTCAGCCACCCACCGGGAAACATTATAGGTCCTGAAGCAAAATTTTGGACTTGCGTACAGCTCACAAAAAACGAGTTGAAAAATGGAGCTCAGGGGCACAGCAATTCACAAACTGGCAGAGTAATAAAGGACAACTATCGTCCTAAAATCTGTTGTGGGAAGGCAACGAGGCGGACTTGAAAGCGAGGCAGAATAGCAGGAGACAGATTCCAAGAGGTACGTTGGAATCGCCTTTAAAGCACAGGAAGAGGGGTAGAACATCGACAATGACGCACTTGGCCAAAAAGGGCGTATGCGTTTTCTCCTGAAGATATTCAGGAGAAAACGCATACACCCTTTTTGGCCAATCAAGCAAGCGGGCAATGCAAAGCTGCACTACAAAGAAGTAGCACTTTCCACCGTTCAAAAGGGTCGTCCACAAATTGTGTAAAAACCAGAAAGGCAAGTCCGGCCCTGGAGAACCGGGAACCTTTTTATGCTGATGGGCGGGATGTAAATTGCCAACTGCCTCACTGGAGGAGTGCATTCCTTTCACTAAAACAAGTAAACAACAGTGCTACAGAGCCAAGGGCACTTCCAGTCTAGGGAATATACCTTGGGAATACTGAAAATCAATAAGACAGAGCCACTCCCAAATTTAGGGCTGCACTGCTTACAAGAACCTCAACTTGGGTACACCTTAAATATCCCAGGAAATATAAAAATGGTTCAAAAACTGTGGTATTTATGTACAATGGAATATCCCACAGCCATGAAATCAATGTCATAAGACCAGGAGCAGCAAAGTGAGTGCATTCATGTACTATGATTCTAAGTGAAATAAGTCACACAGATAAAGAAACTTATCATAAGATGTCACTTATGAAGATCCTGTAAACATGGCTTCACATGAACTGAGTTAGGAAAGAGAACAGAGTCACACATTTAGAAAACACTCTTATGCCTGCTTAAGGGGAAAGGAGAGGTGGGGTGATGCATAAAACCAGAGTTTGATATAAGCACAAGTACCATTTCTAAAACCAACTGTGGAATAGACAAGACCTACACCTTCCTCAGTGAAAGGGACTCAAAACCCCATATTTCCCGCAGAGGAATAGATCTGACTAGTAAGAATCTTAAAACCTATGTATTGATATGTCTCTGTAAGGCAATCAAGTGTGTCTAGACTGGCATAAACATGGCAGTGAGAATCAGCTCAAACCCACTATAAAAGGGAATTTCAAAAACAAAATCAAAAAACAGGGAAATTCTTTACATTTCCTTCAGGGTCTCTGATGAAACCTGGAATGACCCTATCTACAATGACAGCTGGATGTGGCATAAGGCTGGACACCTGGGACTGAGAAGATTGGTGAGATTTGGTGAGCAAATGCAGACCCTTTAAAGCAAAAATGCATGGCCCCCATTCCATGGGTCCCAACTCTCCATTTTGAAGGGAATATTAATACATCTATAACATGTAAAAGGAAACCTAGAGAATGGACACACTGTGAATACAAAAGGTTTCTAAAACTCAACGAGTAGTCCCTCTGCTGGTGCTCCGCTTTGACTTTCCAACTGCTTTACTATCAATCTCCCAACTTGGAGAGACAACCCCTTTAACCTCCTGGTGCACACAGGTTGCCAATTTCGCAGAAGATGGAAGGGAAGAGGGAGAACCAATGAGAGAGTAGCTGTTAGGCATTTGTAGGGCACATATCACTCGAATTTCCAAGCAGGAAGAAGAACTGAACAGAGTCGCAGCCACCCACCGGGAACCAGTATAGGTCCTGAACCAAAATTTTGGACTTGCGTACAGCTCACAAAAAACGAGTTGAAAAATGGAGCTCAGGGGCATAGCAATTCACAAACTGGCAGAGTAATAAAGGACAACTATCGTCCAAAAATCTGTTGAGGGAAGGCAACGAGGCGGACTTGAAAGCGCGGCAGAATAGCAGGAAACAGATTTCAAGAGGTACGTTGGAATCGCCTTTAAAGCAGAGGAAGAGGGGCACAACTTCGACAATGACGCACTTTGCCAAAAACGGCGTATGCGTTTTCTGCTGAATATATTCAGGAGAAAACGCATACGCCCTTTTTGTCCAAGCAAGCAAGCGGGCAATGCAAATCTGCACTACAAAGAAGTATCACTTTCCACCGGTCAAAAGGGACATCCACAAAATGTGTGAAGCCAGAAAGGCAAGACAGGCCCTGGAGAACAGGGAGCCTTATTCTGCTGATGGCCGGGATGTAAATTGCCAACTGCCTCACTGGAGGAGTGCATTGTGTTCCCTAAAACAAGTAAACAACAGAGCTACAGAGCCAAGGACACTTCCAGTCTAGGGAATATACCTTGGAAAAACTGAAAATCAATAAGACAGAGCCACCCCCAAATTTAGGGCTGCACTGCTTACAAGAACATCAACTTGGGTACACCTTAAATATCCCAGGAAATATAAAAATGGTTCAAAAAATTGTGGTATATATGTACGATGGAATATCCCTCAGCCAAGAAATCAATGTCATAACACCAGGAGCAAGAAAGTGAGTGGATTCAGGTACGAAGATTCTAAGTGAAATAAGTCACACAGAAAAAGAAACTTATCATAAGATATCACTTATGAAGATCCTGTAAACATGGCTTCACATGAACTGAGTTAGGAAAGAGAACAGAGTCTCACATTTAGAAAACACTCTTATGCCTGCTTAAGGGGGAAGGAGAGGTGGGGTGATGCATAAAACCAGAGTTTGATATAAGCACAGGTACCGTTTCTAAAACCACCTGTGGAATAGAAAAGACCTACACCTTTCTCAGTGAAACGGACTCAAAACCCCATATTTCCCGCCGAGGAATAGATCTGACTAGTAAGAATCTTAAAACCTATGTATTGATAGGTCTCCATTAGGGTATCAAGTGTGTCTAGACTGGCATAAAGATGGCAGCGAGAATCAGCTCAAACCCACTATAAAAAGGAATTTCAAAAACAAAACCAAAAAACCGGGAAATTCTTTACAATTCCTTCAGGCTTTCTGATGAAACCTGGAATGACCCTATCTACAATGACAGCTGGATGTGGCATAAGCCTGGACACTTGGGACTGAGAGGATTGGTGAGATTGGGTGAGCAAATTCAGAACTTTTAAAGCAATAATGCATGGCCCCCATTCCATGGGTCCCAACTCTCCAGGTTGAAGGGAATATTACTACAGCTATAACATGTACGGGAAACCTAGAGTATGGACACACTGTGAATACAAAAGGTTTCTAAAACTCAACGAATAGTCCCTCTCCTGGTGCTCCGGTTTGACTTTCCAACTGCTTTACTAAAAATCTCCCAACTTGGAAAGACAGCCCCTTTAAGCTCCTGGTTCGCACAGGTTGCTAATTTGGCAGAGGATTGAAGGGAAGATGGAGAACCAATGAGAGCTAGCTGTTAGGCATTTGGACGGGCACATGTCACTCTAATTTCCCGGCAGGAAGAAGAATTAACCAAAGTCTCAGACACCCACCAGGAACCAGTATAGGTCCTGAACCAAAATATTGGACTTGCGTTCAGCTCACAAAAAATGAGTTGAAAAATGGAGCTCAGGGGTACAGCAATTCTCAAACAGGCAGAGTAATAAAGGACAACTATCGTCCAAAAATCTGTTGAGGGAAGGCAACGAGGCGGACTTGAAAGCGAGGCAGAATAGCAGGAAACAGATTTCAAGAGGTATGTTGGAATCGCCTTTAAACCCCAGGAAGAGGGGCACAACTTCGACAATGACGCACTTGGCCAAAAAGGGCGAATACGTTTTCTCCTGAATATATTCAGGAGAAAACGCATACGCCCTTTTTGGCCAAGCAAGCAAGCGGGCAATGCATATCTGCACTACAAGGAAGTATCACTTCCCACCAGTCAAACGGGACATCCACAAAATGTGTAAAAACCAGAAAGGCAAGACAGGCCCTGGAGAACAGGGAGCCTTGTTATGCTGATAGGTGGGATGTAAATTGCCAACTGCCTCACTGGAGGAGTGCATTGTGTTCCCTAAAAGAAGTAAACAACATTGCTACAGAGCCAAGGGCACTTCCAGTCTAGGGAATATACCTTGGGAAAACTGGAAATCAATAAGACAGAGCCACCCCCAAATTTAGGGCTGCACTGCTTAAAAGAACCTCAAATTGGGTACACCTTAAATAT
The DNA here is from genome assembly GCF_964165515.1 of Mesoplodon bidens. NCBI lineage: Eukaryota > Metazoa > Chordata > Mammalia > Artiodactyla > Ziphiidae > Mesoplodon > Mesoplodon bidens. Next base: position 3,260,636 of record NW_027671488.1, on the reverse strand, counting down.
CCCAGGAAATATAAAAATGGTTCAAAAAATTGTGGTACTTATGTACGATGGAATATCCCTCATCCATGAAATCAATGTAATAAGACCAGGAGCAGCAAAGTGAGTAGATTCAGGTACGATGATTCTAAGTGAAATAAGTCACACAGAAAAAAGAAACTTATCATAAGATATCACTTATGAAGATCCTGTAAACATGGCTACACATGAACTGAGTTAAGAAAGAGAACAGAGTCTCACATTTAGAAAACACTGTTATGCCTGCTTAAGGGGGAAGGAGAGGTGAGGAGATGCATAAAACCAGAGTTTGATATAAGCACGGGTACCATTTCTAAAGCCAACTTTGGAATAGACAAGACCTACACCTTCCTCAGTGAAAGGGACTCAAAACCCCATATTTCCCGCAGAGGAATAGATCTGACTAGTAAGAATCTTAAAACCTATGTATTGATATGTCTCCGTAAGGGAATCAAGTGTGTCTAGACTGGCATAAACATGGCAGCGAGAATCAGCTCAAACCAACTATAAAAAGGAATTTCAAAAACAAAACCAAAAAACCGGGAAATTCTTTACAATTCCTTCAGGGTCTCTGATGAAACCTGGAATGACCCTATCTACAATGACAGCTGAATGTGGCATAAGGCTGGACACTTGGGACTGAGAGGATTGGTGAGATTGGGTGCGCAAATGCAGACCCTTTAAAGCAAAAATGCATGGCCCCCATTCCATGGGTCCCAACTCACCAGGTTGAAGGGAATATTACTACAGCTATAACATGTACGGGAATCCTAGAGAATGGACACACTGTGAATACAAAAGGTTTCTCGAACTCAACAAATAGTCCCTCTCCTGGTTCTCCGGTTTGACTTTCCAACTGCTTTACTATCAATCTCCCAACTTGGAGAGACAGCCCCTTTAAGCTCCTGGTTCGCACAGATTGCCAATTTGGCAGAGGATGGAAGGAAAGAGGGAGAACCAATGAGATCTAGCTGTTAGGCATTTGGACGGGCACATGTCACTCTAATTTCCCGGCAAGAAGAAGAATTTACCAAAGTCTCCGCCACCCACCGGGAACCAGTAAAGGTCCTGAACCAAAATTTTGGACTTTCGTACAGCTCACAAAAAACGAGTTGAAAAATGGAGCTCAGGGGCACAGCAATTCACAAACTGGCAGAGTAATAAAGGACAACTATCGTCCAACAATCTGTTGAGGGAAGGCAACGAGGCAGACTTGAAAGCGAGGCAGAATAGAGGGAAACAGATTTCAAGAGGTACGTTGGAATCGCCTTTAAAGCACAGGAAGAGGGGCACAACTTCGACAATGACGCACTTGGCCAAAAAGTGCGTATGCGTTTTCTCCTGAATGTATTCAGGAGAAAACGCATACACCCTTTTTGGCCAAGCAAGAAAGCGGGCAATGCAAATCTGCACTAGAAAGAAGTATCACTTCCCACCGGTCAAAAGGGACATCCACAAATGTGTAAAAACCAGAAAGGCAAGACAGGCCCTGGAGAACAGGGAGCCTTGTTATGCTGATGGTTGGGATGTAAATTGCCAACTGCCTCACAGGAGGAGTGCATTGTGTTCCCTAAAACAAGTAAACAACAGAGCTACAGAGCCAAGAGCACTTCCAGTCTAGGGAATATACCTTGGGAAAACTGGAAATCAAAAGACAGAGCCACCCCCAAATATAGGGCTGCACTTCTTACAAGAACCTCAACTTGGGTACACCTTAAATATCCCAGGAAATATAAAAATGGTTCAAAAAATTGTGTTACTTATGTACGATGGAATATCCCTCATCCTTGAAATCAATGTCATAAGACCAGGAGCAGCAAAGTGAGTGGATTCAGGTACGATGATTCTAAGTGAAATAAGTCACACAGAAAAAAGAAACATATCATAAGATATCACTTATGTAGATCCTGTAAACATGGCTACACATGAACTGTGTTAAGAAAGAGAAGAGAGTCTCACATTTAGAAAACACTGTTATGTCTGCTTAGGGGGGGAAGGAGAGGTGGGGTGATGCATAAAACCAGAGTTTGATATAAGCACGGGTACCGTTTCTAAAACCAACTTTGGAATAGACAAGACCTACACCTTCCTCAGTGAAACGGACTCAAAACCCCATATTTCCCGCAGACGAATTGATCTGACTAGTAAGAATATTAAAACCTATGTATTGATATGTCTCCGTAAGGGAATCAAGTATGTCTAGACTGGCATAAACATGGCAGCGAGAATCAGCTCAAACCCACTATAAAAAGGAATTTCAAAAACAAAACCAAAAAACAGGGAAATTCTTTACAATTCCTTCAGGGTCTCTGATTAAACCTGGAATGACCCTATCTACCATGACAGCTGGATGTGGCATAAGGCTGGACACTTGGGACTGAGAGGATTGGTGAGATTGGGTGAGCAAATGCAGACCCTTTAAAGCAATAATGCATGGCCCCCATTCCATGGGTCCCAAATCTCCAGGTTGAAGGGAATATTACTACAGCTATAACATGTACGGGAAACCTAGAGAATGGACACACTGTGAATACAAAATGTTTCTAAAACTCAACGAATAGTCCCTCTCCTGGTGCTCCGGTTTGACTTTCCAACTGCTTTACTATCAATCTCCCACCTTGGAGAGACAGACCCTTTAAGCTCCTGGTTCGCACAGGTTGCCAATTTGGCAGGGGATGGAAGGGAAGATGGAGAACGAATGAGAGCTAGCTGTTAGGCATTTGGACGGGCACATGTCACTCTAGTTTCCCGGCAGGAAGGAGAATTAACCAAAGTCTCAGCCACCGACCGGGAACCAGTAAAGTTCCTTAACCAAAATTTTGGATTTGCGTACAGCTCACAAAAAAACGAGTTGAAAAATGGAGCTCAGGGGCACAGCAATTCACAAACTGGCAGAGTAATAAAGGACAACTATCGTCCAACAATCTGTTGAGGGAAGGCAACGAGGTGGACTTGAAAGCGAGGCAGAATAGCAAGAAACAGACTTCAAGAGGTACATTGGAATCGCCTTTAAAGCACAGGAAGAGGGGCACAACTTCGACAATGACGCACTTGGCCAAAAAGGGCGTATGCGTTTTCTCCTGAATATATTCAGGAGAAAATGCATTCGCCCTTTTTGACCAAGCAAGCAAGCGGGCAATGCAAATCTGCACTAGAAAGAAGTATCACTTCCCACCGGTCAAAAGGGACATCCACAAAATGTGTAAAAACCAGAAAGGCAAGACAGGCCCTGGAGGACAGGGAGCCTTGTTATGCTGATGGGCGGGATGTAAATTGCCAACTGCCTCACTGGAGGCGTGCATTGTGTTCCCTAAAACAAGTAAACAACAGAGCTACAGAGCCAAGGGCACTTCCAGTCTAGAGAATATACCTTGGGAAAGTGGAAATCAGTAAGACAGAGCCACCACCAAATTTAGGGCTGCACTGCTTACAAGAACCTCAACTTGGGTACACCTTAAATATCCCAGGAAATATAAAAATGGTTCAAAAAAGTGTGGTACTTATGTACGATGGAATATCCCTCAACCATGAAATCAATGTCATAAGACCAGGAGCACCAAAGTGAGTGGATTCAGGTGCGATGATTTTAAGTGAAATAAGGCATACAGAAAAAAGAAACGTATCATAAGATATCACTTATGAAGATGCTGTAAACATGGCTACACATGAACTGAGTTAAGAAAGAGAACAGAGTCTCACATTTAGAAAACACTGTTATGCCTGCTTAAGGGGGAAGGAGAGGTGGGGTGATGCATAAATCCAGAGTTTGATATAAGCACGGGTACCGTTTCTAAAGCCAACTTTGGAATAGACAAGACCTACACCTTCCTCAGTGAAAGGGACTCAAAACCCCATATTTCCCACAGAGGAATAGATCTGACAAGTAAGAATCTTAAAACCTATGTACTGATATGTCTCCATAAGGGAATCAAGTGTGTCTAGACTGGCATAAATATGGCAGCGAGAATCAGCTCAAACCAACTATAAAAAGGAATTTCAAAAACAAAAGCAAAAAACCGGGAAATTCTTTACAATTCCTTCAGGGTCTCTGATGAAACCTGGAATGACCCTATTTACAATGACAGCTTGATGTGGCATAAGGCTGGACACTTGGGACTGAGAGGATTGGTGAGATTAGGTGAGCAAATGCAGACCCTTTAAAGCAAAAATGGATGGCCCCCATTCCATGGGTCCCAACTCTCCATGTTGAAGGGAATATTACTACAGCTATAACATGTACGGGAAACCTAGAGAATGGACACACTGTGAATACAAAAGGTTTCTAAAACTCAACGAATAGTCCCTCTCCTGGTGCTCTGGTTTGACTTTCCAACTGCTTTACTATCAATCTCCCAACTTGGAGAGACAGCCCCTTTAACATCCTGGTTTGCACAGGTTGCCAATTTGGCAGAGGATGGAAGGGAAGAGGGAGAACCAGTGAGAGATAAGCTGTTTGGCATTTGGACGGGCACATGTCACTCTAATTTCCCGGCAGGAAGTAGAATTAACCAAAGTCTCAGCCACCCACCGTGAACCAGTAAAGTTCCTGAACCAAAATTTTGGACTTGCGTACAGCTCACAAGAAAACGAGTTGAAAAATGGAGCTCAGGGGCACAGCAATTCACAAACTGGCAGAGTAATAAAGGACAACTATCGTCCAACAATCTGTTGAGGGAAGGCAACGAGGCAGACTTGAAAGCGAGGCAGAATAGCAAGAAACAGATTTCAAGAGGTACATTGGAATCGCCTTTAAAGCACAGGAAGAGGGGCACAACTTCGATAATGACGCACTTGGCCAAAAAGGGCGTATGCGTTTTCTCCTGAATATATTCAGGAGAAAACGCATTCGCCCTTTTTGACCAAGCAAGCAAGCGGGCAATGCAAATCTGCACTAGAAAGAAGTATCACTTCCGACCGGTCAAAAGGGACATCCACAAAATGTGTAAAAACCAGAAAGGCAAGACAGGCCCTGGAGAACAGGGAGCCTTGTTATGCTGATGGGCGGGATGTAAATTGCCAACTGGCTCACAGGAGGAGTGCATTGTGTTCCCTAAAACAAGTAAACAACAGAGCTACAGAGCCAAGGGCACTTCCAGTCTAGGGAATATAAGTTGGGAAAACTGGAAATCAATAAGACAGAGCCACCCCCAAATTTAGGGCTGCACTGCTTACAAGAACCTCAACTTGGGTACACCTTAAATATCCCAGGAAATATAAAAATGGTTCAAAAAATTGTGGTACTTATGTACGATGGAATATCCCTCATCCATGAAATCAATGTCATAACACCAGGAGCAGCAAAGTGAGTGGATTCAGGTACGATGATTCTAAGTGAAATAAGTCACACAGAAAAAAGAAACTTATCATAAGATATCACTTATGAAGATCCTGTAAACATGGCTAGACATGAACTGAGTTAAGAAAGAGAATAGAGTCTCACAGTTAGAAAACTCTCTTATGCCTGCTTAAGGGGGAAGGAGAGGTGGGGAGATGCATAAAACCAGCGTTTGATATACGCCCGGGTCCCGTTTCTAAAACCAACTTTGGAATAGACAAGACCTACACCTTCCTCAGTGAAAGGGACTCAAAACCCCATATTTCCCGCAGAGGAATAGATCTGACTAGTAAGAATGTTAAAACTTATGTATTGATATGTCTCCGTAAGGGAATCAAGTGTGTCTAGACTGGCATAAACATGGCAGCGAAAATCAGCTCAAACCAACTATAAAAAGGAATTTCAAAAACAAAACCAAAAAACAGGGAAATTCTTTCCAATTCCTTCAGGGTCTCTGATGAAACCTGGAATGACCCTATCTACAATGACAGCTGGATGTGGCATAAGGCTGGACACTTGGGACTGAGAGGATTGGTGAGATTGGGTGAGCAAATGCAGACCCTTTAAAGCAAAAATGGAAGGCCCCCATACCATGGGTCCCAACTCTACAGGTTGAAGGGAATATTACTACAGCTATAACATGTACGGGAAACCTAGAGAATGGACACACTGTGAATACAAAAGGTTTCTAAAACTCAACGAATAGTCCCTCTCCTGGTGCTCCGGTTTGACTTTCCAACTGCTTTACTATCAATCTCCCAACTTGGAGAGACAGCCCCTTTAAGCTCCTGGTTCGCACAGGTTGCCAATTTGGCAGAGGATGGAAGGGAAGAGGGAGAACCAGTGAGAGATAAGCTGTTTGGCATTTGGACGGGCACATGTCACTCTAATTTCCCGGCAGGAAGTAGAATTAACCAAAGTCTCAGCCACCCACCGTGAACCAGTAAAGTTCTTGAACCAAAATTTTGGACTTGCGTACAGCTCACAAGAAAACGAGTTGAAAAATGGAGCTCAGGGGCACAGCAATTCACAAAATGCCAGAGTAATAAAGGACGACTATCGTCCAACAATCTGTTGAGGGAAGGCAACGAGGCGGACTTGAAAGCGAGGCAGAATAGCAGGAAATAGATTTCAAGAGGTACGTTGTAATTGCCTTTAAAGCACAGGAAGAGGGGCACAACTTCGACAATGACGCACTTGGCCAAAAGGGCCTATGCGTTTTCTCCTGAATATATTCAGGAGAAAACGCATAGGCCCTTTTTGGCCAAGCAAGCAAGCGGGCAATGCAAATCTGCACTAGAAAGAAGTATCACTTCCCACCGGTTAAAAAGGGACATCCACAAAAAGTGTAAAAACCAGAAAGGCAAGACAGGCCCTGGAGAACAGGGAGCCTTGTTATGCTCATGGGCGGGATGTAAATTGCCAACTGCCTCACACGAGGAGTGCATTGTGTTCCCTAAAACAAGTAAACAACAGAGCTACAGAGCCAAGGGCACTTCCAGTCTAGGGAATATACATTTGGAAAACTGAAAATCAATGACAGAGCCACCCCCAAATTAAGGCTGCACTGCTTACAAGAACCTCAACTTGGGTACACCTTATATATCCCAGGAAATATAAAAATGGTTCAAAAATTGTGGTAATTTTGTAGGATGTAATATCCCTCAGCCATGAAATCAATGACATAAGACCAGGAGCAGCAAAGAGAGTGGATACATGTACGATGATTCTAAGTGAAATAAGTCACACAGAAAAAGAAACTTATCATAAGATATCACTTATGAAGATCCTGAAAACATGGCTACACATGAACTGAGTTAGGAAAGAGAATAGAGTCTCACAGTTAGAAAACACTCTTATGCCTGCTTAAGGGGGAAGGAGAAGTGGGGTGATGCATAAAACCAGAGATTGATATAAGCACAGGTACCATTTCTAAAACCAACTTTGGAATAGACAAGACATACACCTTCCTCAGTGAAAGGGACTCAAAACGCCATATTTGCCGCAGAGGAATAGATCTGACTAGTAAGAAACTTAAAACCTATGTATTGATATGTCTCCATAAGGGAATCAAGTGTGTAGACTGGCATAAACATGGCAGCGAGAATCAGCTCAAACCCACTATAAAAAGGCATTTCAAAAACAAAACCAAAAAACAGGGAAATTCTTTACAATTCCTTCAGGGTCTCTGATGAAACCTGGAATGACCCTATCTACAATGACAGCTGGATGTGGCATAAGGCTAGACACTTGGGACTGATAGGATTGGTGAGATTGGGTGAGCAAATGCAGACCCTTTAAAGCAAAAATGCATGGCCCCCATTCCATGGGTCCCAACTCTCCATGTTGAAGGGAATACTACAACAGCTATAACATGTACGGGAAACCAACAGAATGGACACACTGTTAATACAAAAGGTTTCTAAAACTCAAAGTGTAGTCCCTCTCCTGGTGCTATGGTTTCACATTCCATCTGCTTTACTAGCAATCTCCCAACTTGGGGAGACAAACCCTTTAAGCTCCTGGATCGCACAGGTTTCCAATTTGCAAGAGGATGGAACGGAAGAGGGAGAACCAAGGAGAGAGTAGCTGTTAGGCATTTGGATGGGCACATGTCACTCTAATTTCCCGGCCGGAAGAAGAATAAACCAGAGACTCAACCACCCAACGGGAACCAGTATAGGTCTTGAACCAAAATTTTGGACTTGCATACAGCTCACAAAAAACGAGTTGAAAAATGGAGCTCAGGGGCATAGCAATTCACAAACTGGCAGAGTAATAAATGACAACTATCGTCCAAAAATCTGTTGAGGGAAGGCAACGAGGTGGACTTGAAAGCGAGGCAGAATAGCAGGAAACAGATTTCAAGAGGTTCGTTGGAATCGCCTTTAAAGCATAGAAAGAGGGGCACAACTTCGACAATGACACAATTGACCAAAAAGGGCGTATGCGTTTTCTTCTAAATATATACAGGAGAAAACGCATACGCCCTTTTTGGCCAAGCAAGCAAGCGGGCAATGCAAATCTGCACTACAAAGTAGTATCACATTCCAGCGGTCAAAAGGGACATCCACAAAATGTGTAAAAACCAGAAAGGCAAGGCAGGCCCTGGAGAACCGGGAGCCTTGTTATGCTGAAGGGCGGGGTGTAAATTGCCAACTGCCTCACTGGAGGAGTGCATTGCGTTCCCTAAAACAAGTAAACAACAGAGCTACAGAGACAAGGGCACTTCCAGTCTAGGGAATATACATTTGGAAAACTGAAAATCAATGACAGAGGCACCCACAAATTAAGGCTGCACTGCTTACAAGAACCTCATCTTGGGTACACCTTAAATATCCCAGGAAATATAAAAATGGTTCAAAAAATTGTGGTAATTATGTAGGATGTAATATCCCTCAGCCATGAAATCAATGACATAAGACCAGGAGCAGCAAAGTGAGTGGATTCAGGTACGATGATTCTAAGTGAAATAAGTCACACAGAAAAAGAAACTTATCATAAGATATCACTTATGAGGATCCTGTAAACATGGCTACAAATGAACTGAGTTAGGAAAGAGAATAGAGTCTCACAGATAGAAAACACTCTTATGCCTCCTTAAGGGGGAAGGAGAAGTGGGGTGATGCATAAAACCAGAGATTGATATAAGCACAGGTACCATTTCTAAAACCAACTTTGGAATAGACAAGACCTACACCTTCCTCAGTGAAAGGGACTCAAAACCCCATATTTCCCGCAGAGGAATAGATCTGACTAGTAAGAAACTTAAATCCTATGTATTGATATGTCTCCGTAAGGGAATCAAGTGTGTCTAGACTGGCATAAACATGGCAGCAAGAATCAGCTGAAACCCACTACAAAAAGGAATTTCAAAAACAAAACCAAAAAACAGGGAAATTCTTTCCAATTCCTTCAGGGTCCCTGATGAAACCTGAAATGACCCTATCTACAATGACAGCTGGATGTGGTATAAGACTGGACACTTGGGACTGAGAGGATTGGTGAGATTGGGTGAGCAAATGCAGACCCTTTAAAGCAAAAATGCATGGCCCCCATTCCATGGGTCCCAACTCTCCATGTTGAAGGGAATATTACTACAGATATAACATGTACGGGAAACCTAGAGAATGGACACACTGTGAATACAATAGGTTTCTAAAACTCAACGAATAGTCCCTCTCCTTGTGCTCCGGTTTGACTTTCCAACTGCTTTACTATCAATCTCCCAACATGGAGAGACAGCCCCTTTAAGCTCCTGGTTTGCACAGGTTGCCAATTTGGCAGAGGATGGAATGGAAGAGGGAGAACCAATGAGAGAGTAGCTGTTAGGAATTTGGACGGGCACATGTCACTCTAATTTCCTGGCAGGAAGAAGAATTAACCAAAATATCAGACACCCACCGTGAACCAGTATAGGTACTGAACCAAAATTTTGGACTTGCGTACAGCTCACAAATACGAGTTGAAAAATGGAGCTCAGGGACACAGAAATTCACAAACTGGCAGAGTAATAAAGGACAACTATCGTCCAAAAATCTGTTGAGGGAAGGCATCGTGGCGACATGAAAGCGAGGCAGAATAGCAGGAAACAGATTTCAAGAGGTACGTTGGAATCGCCTTTAAAGCACAGGAAGTGGGGCACAACTTCGACAATGACGCACTGGGCCAAAAAGGGCGTATGCGTTTTCTCCTGAATATATTCCTGAATATGTTCAGGAGAAAAGGCATACGCCCTTTCTGGCCAAGCAAGCAAGTGGGCAATGCAAATCTGCACTACAAAGAAGTATAACTTCCCACCGGTCAAAAGGGACATCCACAAAATGTGTAAAAACCAGAAAGGCAAGACAGGCCCTGGAGAACAGGGAGCCTTGTTATGCTGATGGGTGGGATGTAAATTGCGAACTGCCTCACTGGAGGAGTGCATTGCGTTCCCTAAAACAATAAACAACAGCGCTACAGAGACAAGGGCACTTCCAGTCTAGGGAATATACCCTGGGAAAACTGAAAATCAATAAGACAGAGCCACCCCCAAGGTTAGGGCTGCACTGCTTACAAGAACCTCAACTTGGGTACACCTTAAATATCCCAGGAAATATAAAAATGATTCAAAAAACTGTGTTATTTATGTATGATGGAATACTCTCAGCCATGAAATCAATGTCATAAGACCAGAAGCAGCAAAGTGAGTGGATTCAGGTACGATGATTCTAAGTGAAATAAGTCACACAGAAAAAGAAACTTATCATAAGTTATCTCTTATGTAGATCCTGTAAACATGGCTACACATGAACTGAGTTAAGAAAGAGAACAGAGTCTCACATTTAGAAAACACTGTTTTGCCTGCTTAATGGGGGAGGAGAGGTGGGGTGATGCATAAAACCAGAGTTTGATATAAGCACAGGTACAATTTCTATAACCAACTGTGGAATAGACAAGACCTACACCTTCCTCAGTGAAAGGGACTCAAAACAACATATTTCCCGCAGAGGAATAGATCTGACTAGAAACAATCCTAAAACCTATGTATTGCTATGTCTCCGTAAGGGAATTAAGTGTGTAGACTGGCATAAACATGGCAGCGAGAATCAGCTCAAACCCACTATAAAAAGGAATTTCAAAAACAAAACAAAAAAACAGGAAATTCTTTACAATTCCTTCAGGGTCTCTGATGAAACCTGGAATGACCCTATCTACAATGACAGATGGATGTGGCATAAGGCTGGACCCTTGGGACTGAGAGGATTGGTGAGATTGGGTGAGCAAATGCAGACCCTTTAAAGCAAAAGGCATGGCCCCCATTCCATGGGTCCCAACTCTCCATGTTGAAGGGAATATTACTACAGCTATAACATGTACGGGAAACCTAGAGAATGGACACTTTGTGAATACAAAAGGTTTCTAAAACACAACGAGTAGTCCCTCTCCTGGTTCACCGGGTTGACTTTCCAACTGCTTTACTATCAATCTTCCAACTTTGAGAGGCAACACCTTTAACCTCCTGGTTCGCACAGGTTGCCAATTTGGCAGAGGATGGAAGGGAAGAGGGATAACCAGTGAGAGAGTAGCTGTTAGGCATTTGGACAGGCACATGTCACTCTAATTTCACGGCAGGAAGAAGAATTAACCAAAGTCTCAGAAACCCACCGGGAACCAGTATAGATCCTGAACCAAAATTTTGGACTTGCGTATAGCTCACAAAAAACGAGTTGCAAAATGGAGCTCACCGGCACAGCAATTCACAAACAGGCAGAGTAATAAAGGACAACTATCGTCCAAAAATCTGTTGAGGGAAGGCAACGAGGCAGACTTGAAAGCGAGGCAGAATAGCAGGAAACAGATTTCAAGTGGTATGTTGGATTCACCTTTAAAGCACAGGAAGAATGGCACAACTTCGACAATGACACACTGGGCCAAAAAGGGTGTATGTGTTTTCTCCTGAATATATTCAGGAGAAAACGCATACGCCCTTTTTGGCCAAGCAAGAAAGCGGGAAATGCAAATCTGCACTACAAAGAAGTATCACTTCCAACCTGTCAAAAGGGACATCCACAAAATGTGTAAAAACCATAAAGGCAAGACAGGCCGTGGAGAACAGGGAGCCTTGTTATGCTGATGGGCGGGATGTAAATTGCCAACTGCCTCACTGGAGGAGTGCATTGCGTAACCTAAAACAAGTAAACAACAGAGCTACAGAGCCAAGGGCACTTCCAGTCTAGGGAATATACCTTGGGAAAACTGAAAATCACTAAGACAGAGCCACACCCAAATTTAGGGCTGCACTGCTTACAAGAACCTCAACTTGGGTACACCTTAAATATCCCAGGAAATATAAAAATGGTTCCAAAATTGTGGTACTTATGTACGATGGAATATCCCACAGCCATGAAATCAATGTCATAAGACCAGGAGCAGCAAAGTGAGTGGATTCATGTACGATGATTCTAAGTGAAATAAGTCACACAGAAAAAGAAACTTATCATAAGATATCACTTATGAAGATCCTGTAAACATGGCTACACATGAAGTGAGTTAGGAAAGAGAACAGAGTCTCACATTTAGAAAACACTCTTATGCCTGCTTAAGGGGGAAGGAGAGGTGGGGTGATGCATAAAACCAGAGTTTGACATAAGCACAGGTACCATTTCTATAACCAACTTTGGAATAGACAAGATCTACACCTTCCTCAGTGAAAGGGACTCAAAACCCCATATTTCCCACAGAGGAATAGATCTGACTAGTAAGAAACTTAAAACCTATGTATTGATATGTCTATGTAAGGGAATCAAGTGTGTCTAGACTGGCATAAACATGGCAGCGAGAATCAGCGCAAACCCAGTATAAAAAGGAATTTCAAAAACAAAACCAAAAAACAGGGAAATTCTTTACAATTCCTTCAGGGTCTCTGATGAAACCTGGAATGACCCTATCTACAATGACAGCTGGAAGTGGTATAAGGCAGGACACTTGGGACTGAGAAGATTGGTGAGATTGGGTGAGCAAATGCAGACACTTTAAAGCAAAAATGCCTGGCCCCCATTCCATGGGTCCCAACTCTCCATGTTGAAGGGAATATTACTACAGCTATAACATGTATGGGAAACCAAGAGAATGGACACACTGTGAATACAAAAGGTTTCTAAAACTCAACGAATAGTCCCTCTCCTGGTGCTCCGGTTTGACTTTCCAACTGCTTTACTATCAATCTCCCAAATTGGAGAGACAGCCCATTTAAGCTCATGGTTCGCACAGGTTTCCAATTTTGCAGAGGATGGAAGGCAAGAGGTAGAACCAATGAGAGAATAGCTGTTAGGCATTGGGACGGGCACATGTCACTCTAATTTCCCGGCAGGAAGAAAAATTAACCAGAGCCTCAGCCACCCAACGGGAACGAGTAAAGGTCCTGAACCAAAATTTTGGACTTGCGTACAGCTCACAAAAAACGAGTTGAAAAATGGAGCTCAGGGGCACAGCAATTCACAAACTGGCAGAGTAAAAAAGGACAACTATCGTCCAAAAATCTGTTGAGGGAAGGCAACGAGCGGACTGGAAAGCGAGGCAGAATAGCAGGAAACAGATTTCAAGAGGTACGTTGGAATCGCCTTTAAAGCACAGGAAGAGGGGCACAACTTCAACAATGACGCACTTGGCCAAAAAGGGCGTATGCGTTTTCTCCTGAATATATTTAGGAGAAAACGCATACGCCCTTTTTGTCCAAGCAAGCAAGCGGGAAATGCAAATCTGCACTACAAAGAAGTATCACTTCCCACCGGTCAAAAGGGACTTCCACAAATGTGTAAAAACCAGAAAGGCAAGACAGGCCCTAGAGAACAGGGAGCCTTGTTATGCTGAGGGGCGGGATGTAAATTGCCAACTGCCTCACTGGAGGAGTGCATTGCATTCCCTAAAATTAGTAAACAACAGAGCTACAGAGCCAAGGGCACTTCCAGTCTAGGGAATATACCTTGGGAAAACTGAAAATCAATAAGACAGAGCCACCCCCAAATTTAGGGCTGCACTGCTTACAATAACCTCAACTTGGGTACACCTTAAATATCCCAGGAAATATAAAAATGGTTCCAAAAACTGTGGTATTTATGTACGATGGAATATCCCTCAGCCATGAAATCAATGTCATAAGACCAGGAGCAGCAAAGTGAGTGGATTCAGGTACGATGATTCTAAGTGAAATAAGTCACACAGAAAAAGAATCTTAGCATAAGATATCACTTATGAAGATCCTGTAAACATGGCTACACATGAACTGAGTTAGGAAAGAGAACAGAGTCTCACATTTAGAAAACACTCTTATGCCTGCTTAAGGGGAAAGGAGAGGTGGGGTGATGCATAAAACCAGAGTTTGATATAAGCCCAGGTACCATTTCTATAACCAACTGTGGAATAGACAAGACCTACACCTTCCTCAGTGAAAGGGACTCAAAACACCATATTTCCCGCAGAGGAATAGATCTGACTAGTAAGAATCTTAAAACCTATGTATTGATATGTCTCTGTAAGGGAATCAAGTGTGTCTAGACTGGCATAAACATGACAGCGAGTATCAGCTCAAACCCACTAAAAAGGAATTTCAAAAACAAAACCAAAAAACAGGGAAATTCTTTACATTTCCTTCAGGGTCTCTGATGAAACATGGAATGACCCTATCTACAATGACACCTGGATGTGGCATAAGGCTGGACACTTGGGACTGAGAGGATTGGTGAGATTGGGTGAGCAAATGCAGACCCTTTAAAGCAAAAATGCATGGCCCCCATTCCATGGGTCCCAACTCTCCAGGTTGAACGGAATATTACTACAGCTATAACATGTACGGGAAACCTAGAGATTGGACACACGGTGAATACAAAAGGTTTCTAAAACTCAACGAGTAGTCCCTATCCTGGTGCTCTGGTTTGACTTTCCAACTGCTTTACTATCAATATCCCAACTTGGAGAGAAAACCTCTTTAACCTCCTGGTTCGCACAGGTTGCCAATTTGGCAGAGGACGGAAGGGAAGATGGAGAACTAATTAGAGAGTAGCTGTTAGGCATTTGGACGGGCACATGTCTCTCTAATTTCCCGGCAGGAAGAAGAATTAACCAAAGTCTCAGCCACCCACCAGGAACAAGTATAGGTCCTGAACCCAAATTTTGGACTTGCGTACAGCTCACAAAAAACGAGTTGAAAAATGTAGCTCATGGGCACAGCAATTCACAAACTGGCAGAATAATAAAGGACAACTATCATCCATAAATCTGTTGAGGGAAGGCAACGAGGCGGACTTGAAAGCGAGGCAGAATAGCAGGAAACAGATTTCAAGAGGTACGTTGGAATCACCTTTAAAGCATAGGAAGAGGGGCACAACTTCGACCGTGACGCACTTGGCCAAAAAGGGCGTATGCGTTTTCTCCTGAATATATTCAGGAGAAAACGCATACGCCCTTTTTGGCCAAGCAAGCAAGCGGGCAATGCAAATCTGCACTGCAAAGAAGTAAAACTTCACAACGATCAAAAGGGACATCCACAAATGTGTAAAAACCAGAAATGCCAGACAGGGTCTGGAGAAGAGGGAGCCTTGTTATGCTGATGGGCGGGATGAAAATTGCCAACTGCCTCACTGGAGGAGTGCATTGCGTTCCCTAAAACATGTAAACAACAGAGCTACAGAGCCAAGGGCACTTCCAGTCTAGGGAATATACCTTGGGAAAACTGAAAATCAATAAGACAGAGCCATCCCCAAATTTAGGGCTGCACTGCTTACAAGAACCTCGACTTGGGTACACCTTAAATATCAGAGGAAATATAAAAATGGTTCAAAAACTTGTTGTATTTATGTACGATGCAATATCTCTCAGCCATGAGATCAATGTCATAAGACCGGGAGCAGCAAAGTGAGTGGATTCAGGTACAATGATTCTGAGTGAAATAAGTCACACAGAAAAAAGAAACTTATCATAAGATATCACTTATGAAGATGCTGTAAACATGGCTACACATGAACTGAGTTAAGAAAGAGAACAGAGTCTCACATTTAGAAAACACTGTTATGCCTGCTTAAGGGGGAAGGAGAGGTGGGGTGATGTATAAAACCAGAGTTTGATATAAGCACGGGTACCGTTTCTAAAGCCAACTTTGGAATAGACAAGACCTACACCTTCCTCAGTGAAAGGGACTCAAAACCCCATATTTCCCACAGAGGAATAGATCTGACAAGTAAGAATCTTAAAACCTATGTACTGATATGTCTCCATAAGGGAATCAAGTGTGTCTAGACTGGCATAAATATGGCAGCGAGAATCAGCTCAAACCAACTATAAAAAGGAATTTCAAAAACAAAAGCAAAAAACCGGGAAATTCTTTACAATTCCTTCAGGGTCTCTGATGAAACCTGGAATGACCCTATTTACAATGACAGCTTGATGTGGCATAAGGCTGGACACTTGGGACTGAGAGGATTGGTGAGATTAGGTGAGCAAATGCAGACCCTTTAAAGCAAAAATGGATGGCCCCCATTCCATGGGTCCCAACTCTCCATGTTGAAGGGAATATTACTACAGCTATAACATGTACGGGAAACCTAGAGAATGGACACTCTGTGAATACAAAAGGTTTCTAAAACTCAACGAATAGTCCCTCTCCTGGTGCTCTGGTTTGACTTTCCAACTGCTTTACTATCAATCTCCCAACTTGGAGAGACAGCCCTTTTAACATCCTGGTTTGCACAGGTTGCCAATTTGGCAGAGGATGGAAGGGAAGAGGGAGAACCAGTGAGAGATAAGCTGTTTGGCATTTGGACGGGCACATGTCACTCTAATTTCCCGGCAGGAAGTAGAATTAACCAAAGTCTCAGCCACCCACCGTGAACCAGTAAAGTTCCTGAACGAAAATTTTGGACTTGCGTACAGCTCACAAGAAAACGAGTTGAAAAATGGAGCTCAGGGGCACAGCAATTCACAAACTGGCAGAGTAATAAAGGACAACTATCGTCCAACAATCTGTTGAGGGAAGGCAACGAGGCAGACTTGAAAGCGAGGCAGAATAGCAAGAAACAGATTTCAAGAGGTACATTGGAATCGCCTTTAAAGCACAGGAAGAGGGGCACAACTTCGATAATGACGCACTTGGCCAAAAAGGGCGTATGCGTTTTCTCCTGAATATATTCAGGAGAAAACGCATTCGCCCTTTTTGACCAAGCAAGCAAGCGGGCAATGCAAATCTGCACTAGAAAGAAGTATCACTTCCCACCGGTCAAAAGGGACATCCACAAAATGTGTAAAAACCAGAAAGGCAAGACAGGCCCTGGAGAACAGGGAGCCTTGTTATGCTGATGGGCGGGATGTAAATTGCCAACTGCCTCACTGGAGGCGTGAATTGTGTTCCCTAAAACAAGTAAACAACAGAGCTACAGAGGCAAGGGCACTTCCAGTCTAGAGAATATACCTTGGGAAAGTGGAAATCAATAAGACAGAGCCACCACCAAATTTAGGGCTGCACTGCTTACAAGAACCTCAACTTGGGTACACATTAAATATCCCAGGAAATATAAAAATGGTTCAAAAAAGTGTGGTACTTATGTACGATGGAATATCCCTCAGCCATGAAATCAATGTCATAAGACCAGGAGCAGCAAAGTGAGTGGATTCAGGTGCGATGATTTTAAGTGAAATAAGTCATACAGAAAAAAGAAACTTATCATAAGATATCACTTATGAAGATGCTGTAAACATGGCTACACATGAACTGAGTTAAGAAAGAGAACAGAGTCTCACATTTAGAAAACACTGTTATGCCTGCTTAAGGGGGAAGGAGAGGTGGGGTGATGCATAAAACCAGAGTTTGATATAAGCACAGGTACCGTTTCTAAAGCCAACTTTGGAATAGACAAGACCTACAACTTCCTCAGTGAAAGGGACTCAAAACCCCATATTTCCCACAGAGGAATAGATCTGACAAGTAAGAATCTTAAAACCTATGTACTGATATGTCTCCATAAGGGAATCAAGTGTGTCTAGACTGGCATAAATATGGCAGCGAGAATCAGCTCAAACCAACTATAAAAAGGAATTTCAAAAACAAAAGCAAAAAACCGGGAAATTCTTTACAATTCCTTCAGGGTCTCTGATGAAACCTGGAATGACCCTATTTACAATGACAGCTTGATGTGGCATAAGGCTGGACACTTGGGACTGAGAGGATTGGTGAGATTAGGTGAGCAAATGCAGACCCTTTAAAGCAAAAATGGATGGCCCCCATTCCATGGGTCCCAACTCTCCATGTTGAAGGGAATATTACTACAGCTATAACATGTACGGGAAACCTAGAGAATGGACACACTGTGAATACAAAAGGTTTCTAAAACTCAACGAATAGTCCCTCTCCTGGTGCTCTGGTTTGACTTTCCAACTGCTTTAATATCAATCTCCCAACTTGGAGAGACAGCCCCTTTAACATCCTGGTTTGCACAGGTTGCCAATTTGGCAGAGGATGGAAGGGAAGAGGGAGAACCAGTGAGAGATAAGCTGTTTGGCATTTGGACGGGCACATGTCACTCTAATTTCCCGGCAGGAAGTAGAATTAACCAAAGTCTCAGCCACCCACCGTGAACCAGTAAAGTTCCTGAACCAAAATTTTGGACTTGTGTACAGCTCACAAGAAAACGAGTTGAAAAATGGAGCTCAGGGGCACAGCAATTCACAAACTGGCAGAGTAATAAAGGACAACTATCGTCCAACATTCTGTTGAGGGAAGGCAACGAGGCGGACTTGAAAGCGAGGCAGAATAGCAGGAAACAGATTTCAAGAGGTACGTTGTAATTGCCTTTAAAGCACAGGAAGAGGGGCACAACTTCGATAATGACGCACTTGGCCAAAAAGGGCCTGTGCGTTTTCTCCTGAATATATTCAGGAGAAAACGCATAGGGCCTTTTTGGCCAAGCAAGCAAGCGGGCAATGCAAATCTGCACTAGAAAGAAGTATCACTTCCGACCGGTCAAAAGGGACATCCACAAAATGTGTAAAAACCAGAAAGGCAAGACAGGCCCTGGAGAACAGGGAGCCTTGTTATGCTGATGGGCGGGATGTAAATTGCCAACTGGCTCACAGGAGGAGTGCATTGTGTTCCCTAAAACAAGTAAACAACAGAGCTACAGAGCCAAGGGCACTTCCAGTCTAGGGAATATAACTTGGGAAAACTGGAAATCAATAAGACAGAGCCACCCCCAAATTTAGGGCTGCACTGCTTACAAGAACCTCAACTTGGGTACACCTTAAATATCCCAGGAAATATAAAAATGGTTCAAAAAATTGTGGTACTTATGTACGATGGAATATCCCTCATCCATGAAATCAATGTCATAACACCAGGAGCAGCAAAGTGAGTGGATTCAGGTACGATGATTCTAAGTGAAATAAGTCACACAGAAAAAAGAAACTTATCATAAGATATCACTTATGAAGATCCTGTAAACATGGCTACACATGAACTGAGTTAAGAAAGAGAATAGAGTCTCACAGTTAGAAAACTCTCTTATGCCTGCTTAAGGGGGAAGGAGAGGTGGGGAGATGCATAAAACCAGCGTTTGATATACGCCCGGGTCCCGTTTCTAAAACCAACTTTGGAATAGACAAGACCTACACCTTCCTCAGTGAAAGGGACTCAAAACCCCATATTTCCCGCAGAGGAATAGATCTGACTAGTAAGAATGTTAAAACTTATGTATTGATATGTCTCCGTAAGGGAATCAAGTGTGTCTAGACTGGCATAAACATGGCAGCGAAAATCAGCTCAAACCAACTATAAAAAGGAATTTCAAAAACAAAACCAAAAAACAGGGAAATTCTTTCCAATTCCTTCAGGGTCTCTGATGAAACCTGGAATGACCCTATCTACAATGACAGCTGGATGTGGCATAAGGCTGGACACTTGGGACTGAGAGGATTGGTGAGATTGGGTGAGCAAATGCAGACCCTTTAAATCAAAAATGGAAGGCCCCCATACCATGGGTCCCAACTCTACAGGTTGAAGGGAATATTACTACAGCTATAACATGTACGGGAAACCTAGAGAATGGACACACTGTGAATACAAAAGGTTTCTAAAACTCAACGAATAGTCCCTCTCCTGGTGCTCCGGTTTGACTTTCCAACTGCTTTACTATCAATCTCCCAACTTGGAGAGACAGCCCCTTTAAGCTCCTGGTTCGCACAGGTTGCCAATTTGGCAGAGGATGGAAGGGAAGAGGGAGAACCAGTGAGAGATAAGCTGTTTGGCATTTGGACGGGCACATGTCACTCTAATTTCCCGGCAGGAAGTAGAATTAACCAAAGTCTCAGCCACCCACCGTGAACCAGTAAAGTTCTTGAACCAAAATTTTGGACTTGCGTACAGCTCACAAGAAAACGAGTTGAAAAATGGAGCTCAGGGGCACAGCAATTCACAAACTGGCAGAGTAATAAAGGACAACTATCGTCCAACAATCTGTTGAGGGAAGGCAACGAGGCGGACTTGAAAGCGAGGCAGAATAGCAGGAAATAGATTTCAAGAGGTACGTTGTAATTGCCTTTAAAGCACAGGAAGAGGGGCACAACTTCGACAATGACGCACTTGGCCAAAAAGGGCCTATGCGTTTTCTCCTGAATATATTCAGGAGAAAACGCATAGGCCCTTTTTGGCCAAGCAAGCAAGCGGGCAATGCAAATCTGCACTAGAAAGAAGTATCACTTCCCACCGGTCAAAAGGGACATCCACAAAAAGTGTAAAAACCAGAAAGGCAAGACAGGCCCTGGAGAACAGGGAGCCTTGTTATGCTCATGGGCGGGATGTAAATTGCCAACTGCCTCACACGAGGAGTGCATTGTGTTCCCTAAAACAAGTAAACAACAGAGCTACAGAGCCAAGGGCACTTCCAGTCTAGGGAATATACATTTGGAAAACTGAAAATCAATGACAGAGCCACCCCCAAATTAAGGCTGCACTGCTTACAAGAACCTCAACTTGGGTACACCTTATATATCCCAGGAAATATAAAAATGGTTCAAAAATTGTGGTAATTTTGTAGGATGTAATATCCCTCAGCCATGAAATCAATGACATAAGACCAGGAGCAGCAAAGAGAGTGGATACATGTACGATGATTCTAAGTGAAATAAGTCACACAGAAAAAGAAACTTATCATAAGATATCACTTATGAAGATCCTGAAAACATGGCTACACATGAACTGAGTTAGGAAAGAGAATAGAGTCTCACAGTTAGAAAACACTCTTATGCCTGCTTAAGGGGGAAGGAGAAGTGGGGTGATGCATAAAACCAGAGATTGATATAAGCACAGGTACCATTTCTAAAACCAACTTTGGAATAGACAAGACATACACCTTCCTCAGTGAAAGGGACTCAAAACGCCATATTTGCCGCAGAGGAATAGATCTGACTAGTAAGAAACTTAAAACCTATGTATTGATATGTCTCCATAAGGGAATCAAGTGTGTAGACTGGCATAAACATGGCAGCGAGAATCAGCTCAAACCCACTATAAAAAGGCATTTCAAAAACAAAACCAAAAAACGGGAAATTCTTTACAATTCCTTCAGGGTCTCTGATGAAACCTGGAATGACCCTATCTACAATGACAGCTGGATGTGGCATAAGGCTAGACACTTGGGACTGATAGGATTGGTGAGATTGGGTGAGCAAATGCAGACCCTTTAAAGCAAAAATGCATGGCCCCCATTCCATGGGTCCCAACTCTCCATGTTGAAGGGAATACTACAACAGCTATAACATGTACGGGAAACCAACAGAATGGACACACTGTTAATACAAAAGGTTTCTAAAACTCAAAGAGTAGTCCCTCTCCTGGTGCTATGGTTTCACATTCCATCTGCTTTACTAGCAATCTCCCAACTTGGGGAGACAAACCCTTTAAGCTCCTGGTTCGCACAGGTTTCCAATTTGCAAGAGGATGGAACGGAAGAGGGAGAACCAAGGAGAGAGTAGCTGTTAGGCATTTGGATGGGCACATGTCACTCTAATTTCCCGGCAGGAAGAAGAATTAACCAGAGACTCAACCACCCAACGGGAACCAGTATAGGTCTTGAACCAAAATTTTGGACTTCCATACAGCTCACAAAAAACGAGTTGAAAAATGGAGCTCAGGGGCATAGCAATTCACAAACTGGCAGAGTAATAAAGGACAACTATCGTCCAAAAATCTGTTGAGGGAAGGCAACGAGGTGGACTTGAAAGCGAGGCAGAATAGCAGGAAACAGATTTCAAGAGGTTCGTTGGAATCGCCTTTAAAGCATAGAAAGAGGGGCACAACTTCGACAATGACACAATTGACCAAAAAGGGCGTATGCGTTTTCTTCTAAATATATACAGGAGAAAACGCATACGCCCTTTTTGGCCAAGCAAGCAAGCGGGCAATGCAAATCTGCACTACAAAGTAGTATCACATTCCAGCGGTCAAAAGGGACATCCACAAAATGTGTAAAAACCAGAAAGGCAAGGCAGGCCCTGGAGAACCGGGAGCCTTGTTATGCTGAAGGGCGGGGTGTAAATTGCCAACTGCCTCACTGGAGGAGTGCATTGCGTTCCCGAAAACAAGTAAACAACAGAGCTACAGAGACAAGGGCACTTCCAGTCTAGGGAATATACATTTGGAAAACTGAAAATCAATGACAGAGGCACCCACAAATTAAGTCTGCACTGCTTACAAGAACCTCATCTTGGGTACACCTTAAATATCCCAGGAAATATAAAAATGGTTCAAAAAATTGTGGTAATTATGTAGGATGTAATATCCCTCAGCCATGAAATCAATGACATAAGACCAGGAGCAGCAAAGTGAGTGGATTCAGGTACGATGATTCTAAGTGAAATAAGTCACACAGAAAAAGAAACTTATCATAAGATATCACTTATGAGGATCCTGTAAACATGGCTACAAATGAACTGAGTTAGGAAAGAGAATAGAGTCTCACAGATAGAAAACACTCTTATGCCTCCTTAAGGGGGAAGGAGAAGTGGGGTGATGCATAAAACCAGAGATTGATATAAGCACAGGTACCATTTCTAAAACCAACTTTGGAATAGACAAGACCTACACCTTCCTCAGTGAAAGGGACTCAAAACCCCATATTTCCCGCAGAGGAATAGATCTGACTAGTAAGAAACTTAAATCCTATGTATTGATATGTCTCCGTAAGGGAATCAAGTGTGTCTAGACTGGCATAAACATGGCAGCAAGAATCAGCTCAAACCCACTACAAAAAGGAATTTCAAAAACAAAACCAAAAAACAGGGAAATTCTTTCCAATTCCTTCAGGGTCCCTGATGAAACCTGAAATGACCCTATCTACAATGACAGCTGGATGTGGTATAAGACTGGACACTTGGGACTGAGAGGATTGGTGAGATTGGGTGAGCAAATGCAGACCCTTTAAAGCAAAAATGCATGGCCCCCATTCCATGGGTCCCAACTCTCCATGTTGAAGGGAATATTACTACAGATATAACATGTACGGGAAACCTAGAGAATGGACACACTGTGAATACAATAGGTTTCTAAAACTCAACGAATAGTCCATCTCCTTGTGCTCCGGTTTGACTTTCCAACTGCTTTACTATCAATCTCCCAACATGGAGAGACAGCCCCTTTAAGCTCCTGGTTTGCACAGGTTGCCAATTTGGCAGAGGATGGAATGGAAGAGGGAGAACCAATGAGAGAGTAGCTGTTAGGCATTTGGACGGGCACATGTCACTCTAATTTCCTGGCAGGAAGAAGAATTAACCAAAGTATCAGACACCCACCGTGAACCAGTATAGGTACTGAACCAAAATTTTGGACTTGCGTACAGCTCACAAATACGAGTTGAAAAATGGAGCTCAGGGACACAGAAATTCACAAACTGGCAGAGTAATAAAGGACAACTATCGTCCAAAAATC
Organism: Mesoplodon bidens; assembly: GCF_964165515.1. Classification (NCBI taxonomy): domain Eukaryota; kingdom Metazoa; phylum Chordata; class Mammalia; order Artiodactyla; family Ziphiidae; genus Mesoplodon; species Mesoplodon bidens. Next base: position 3,236,841 of record NW_027671488.1, on the reverse strand, counting down.
TGTTGAGGGAAGGCATCGTGGCGACATGAAAGCGAGGCAGAATAGCAGGAAACAGATTTCAAGAGGTACGTTGGAATCGCCTTTAAAGCACAGGAAGTGGGGCACAACTTCGACAATGACGCACTGGGCCAAAAAGGGCGTATGCGTTTTCTCCTGAATATATTCCTGAATATGTTCAGGAGAAAAGGCATACGCCCTTTCTGGCCAAGCAAGCAAGTGGGCAATGCAAATCTGCACTACAAAGAAGTATAACTTCCCACCGGTCAAAAGGGACATCCACAAAATGTGTAAAAACCAGAAAGGCAAGACAGGCCCTGGAGAACAGGGAGCCTTGTTATGCTGATGGGTGGGATGTAAATTGCGAACTGCCTCACTGGAGGAGTGCATTGCGTTCCCTAAAACAATAAACAACAGCGGTACAGAGACAAGGGCACTTCCAGTCTAGGGAGTATACCCTGGGAAAACTGAAAATCAATAAGACAGAGCCACCCCCAAGGTTAGGGCTGCACTGCTTACAAGAACCTCAACTTGGGTACACCTTAAATATCCCAGGAAATATAAAAATGATTCAAAAAACTGTGTTATTTATGTATGATGGAATACTCTCAGCCATGAAATCAATGTCATAAGACCAGAAGCAGCAAAGTGAGTGGATTCAGGTACGATGATTCTAAGTGAAATAAGTCACACAGAAAAAGAAACTTATCATAAGTTATCTCTTATGTAGATCCTGTAAACATGGCTACACATGAACTGAGTTAAGAAAGAGAACAGAGTCTCACATTTAGAAAACACTGTTTTGCCTGCTTAATGGGGGAGGAGAGGTGGGGTGATGCATAAAACCAGAGTTTGATATAAGCACAGGTACAATTTCTATAACCAACTGTGGAATAGACAAGACCTACACCTTCCTCAGTGAAAGGGACTCAAAACAACATATTTCCCGCAGAGGAATAGATCTGACTAGAAACAATCCTAAAACCTATGTATTGCTATGTCTCCGTAAGGGAATTAAGTGTGTAGACTGGCATAAACATGGCAGCGAGAATCAGCTCAAACCCACTATAAAAAGGAATTTCAAAAACAAAACAAAAAAACAGGAAATTCTTTACAATTCCTTCAGGGTCTCTGATGAAACCTGGAATGACCCTATCTACAATGACAGATGGATGTGGCATAAGGCTGGACCCTTGGGACTGAGAGGATTGGTGAGATTGGGTGAGCAAATGCAGACCCTTTAAAGCAAAAGGCATGGCCCCCATTCCATGGGTCCCAACTCTCCATGTTGAAGGGAATATTACTACAGCTATAACATGTACGGGAAACCTAGAGAATGGACACATTGTGAATACAAAAGGTTTCTAAAACACAACGAGTAGTCCCTCTCCTGGTTCACCGGGTTGACTTTCCAACTGCTTTACTATCAATCTTCCAACTTTGAGAGGCAACACCTTTAACCTCCTGGTTCGCACAGGTTGCCAATTTGGCAGAGGATGGAAGGGAAGAGGGAGAACCAGTGAGAGAGTAGCTGTTAGGCATTTGGACAGGCACATGTCACTCTAATTTCACGGCAGGAAGAAGAATTAACCAAAGTCTCAGAAACCCACCGGGAACCAGTATAGATCCTGAACCAAAATTTTGGACTTGCGTATAGCTCACAAAAAACGAGTTGCAAAATGGAGCTCACCGGCACAGCAATTCACAAACAGGCAGAGTAATAAAGGACAACTATCGTCCAAAAATCTGTTGAGGGAAGGCAACGAGGCAGACTTGAAAGCGAGGCAGAATAGCAGGAAACAGATTTCAAGTGGTATGTTGGATTCACCTTTAAAGCACAGGAAGAATGGCACAACTTCGACAATGACACACTGGGCCAAAAAGGGTGTATGTGTTTTCTCCTGAATATATTCAGGAGAAAACGCATACGCCCTTTTTGGCCAAGCAAGAAAGCGGGAAATGCAAATCTGCACTACAAAGAAGTATCACTTCCAACCTGTCAAAAGGGACATCCACAAAATGTGTAAAAACCATAAAGGCAAGACAGGCCGTGGAGAACAGGGAGCCTTGTTATGCTGATGGGCGGGATGTAAATTGCCAACTGCCTCACTGGAGGAGTGCATTGCGTAACCTAAAACAAGTAAACAACAGAGCTACAGAGCCAAGGGCACTTCCAGTCTAGGGAATATACCTTGGGAAAACTGAAAATCACTAAGACAGAGCCACACCCAAATTTAGGGCTGCACTGCTTACAAGAACCTCAACTTGGGTACACCTTAAATATCCCAGGAAATATAAAAATGGTTCCAAAATTGTGGTACTTATGTACGATGGAATATCCCACAGCCATGAAATCAATGTCATAAGACCAGGAGCAGCAAAGTGAGTGGATTCATGTACGATGATTCTAAGTGAAATAAGTCACACAGAAAAAGAAACTTATCATAAGATATCACTTATGAAGATCCTGTAAACATGGCTACACATGAAGTGAGTTAGGAAAGAGAACAGAGTCTCACATTTAGAAAACACTCTTATGCCTGCTTAAGGGGGAAGGAGAGGTGGGGTGATGCATAAAACCAGAGTTTGACATAAGCACAGGTACCATTTCTATAACCAACTTTGGAATAGACAAGATCTACACCTTCCTCAGTGAAAGGGACTCAAAACCCCATATTTCCCACAGAGGAATAGATCTGACTAGTAAGAAACTTAAAACCTATGTATTGATATGTCTATGTAAGGGAATCAAGTGTGTCTAGACTGGCATAAACATGGCAGCGAGAATCAGCGCAAACCCAGTATAAAAAGGAATTTCAAAAACAAAACCAAAAAACAGGGAAATTCTTTACAATTCCTTCAGGGTCTCTGATGAAACCTGGAATGACCCTATCTACAATGACAGCTGGAAGTGGTATAAGGCAGGACACTTGGGACTGAGAAGATTGGTGAGATTGGGTGAGCAAATGCAGACACTTTAAAGCAAAAATGCCTGGCCCCCATTCCATGGGTCCCAACTCTCCATGTTGAAGGGAATATTACTACAGCTATAACATGTATGGGAAACCAAGAGAATGGACACACTGTGAATACAAAAGGTTTCTAAAACTCAACGAATAGTCCCTCTCCTGGTGCTCCGGTTTGACTTTCCAACTGCTTTACTATCAATCTCCCAAATTGGAGAGACAGCCCATTTAAGCTCCTGGTTCGCACAGGTTTCCAATTTTGCAGAGGATGGAAGGCAAGAGGTAGAACCAATGAGAGAATAGCTGTTAGGCATTGGGACGGGCACATGTCACTCTAATTTCCCGGCAGGAAGAAAAATTAACCAGAGCCTCAGCCACCCAACGGGAACGAGTAAAGGTCCTGAACCAAAATTTTGGACTTGCGTACAGCTCACAAAAAACGAGTTGAAAAATGGAGCTCAGGGGCACAGCAATTCACAAACTGGCAGAGTAAAAAAGGACAACTATCGTCCAAAAATCTGTTGAGGGAAGGCAACGAGCGGACTGGAAAGCGAGGCAGAATAGCAGGAAACAGATTTCAAGAGGTACGTTGGAATCGCCTTTAAAGCACAGGAAGAGGGGCACAACTTCAACAATGACGCACTTGGCCAAAAAGGGCGTATGCGTTTTCTCCTGAATATATTTAGGAGAAAACGCATACGCCCTTTTTGTCCAAGCAAGCAAGCGGGAAATGCAAATCTGCACTACAAAGATGTATCACTTCCCACCGGTCAAAAGGGACTTCCACAAATGTGTAAAAACCAGAAAGGCAAGACAGGCCCTAGAGAACAGGGAGCCTTGTTATGCTGAGGGGCGGGATGTAAATTGCCAACTGCCTCACTGGAGGAGTGCATTGCATTCCCTAAAATTAGTAAACAACAGAGCTACAGAGCCAAGGGCACTTCCAGTCTAGGGAATATACCTTGGGAAAACTGAAAATCAATAAGACAGAGCCACCCCCAAATTTAGGGCTGCACTGCTTACAATAACCTCAACTTGGGTACACCTTAAATATCCCAGGAAATATAAAAATGGTTCCAAAAACTGTGGTATTTATGTACGATGGAATATCCCTCAGCCATGAAATCAATGTCATAAGATCAGGAGCAGCAAAGTGAGTGGATTCAGGTACGATGATTCTAAGTGAAATAAGTCACACAGAAAAAGAATCTTAGCATAAGATATCACTTATGAAGATCCTGTAAACATGGCTACACATGAACTGAGTTAGGAAAGAGAACAGAGTCTCACATTTAGAAAACACTCTTATGCCTGCTTAAGGGGAAAGGAGAGGTGGGGTGATGCATAAAACCAGAGTTTGATATAAGCCCAGGTACCATTTCTATAACCAACTGTGGAATAGACAAGACCTACACCTTCCTCAGTGAAAGGGACTCAAAACACCATATTTCCCGCAGAGGAATAGATCTGACTAGTAAGAATCTTAAAACCTATGTATTGATATGTCTCTGTAAGGGAATCAAGTGTGTCTAGACTGGCATAAACATGACAGCGAGTATCAGCTCAAACCCACTAAAAAGGAATTTCAAAAACAAAACCAAAAAACAGGGAAATTCTTTACATTTCCTTCAGGGTCTCTGATGAAACATGGAATGACCCTATCTACAATGACACCTGGATGTGGCATAAGGCTGGACACTTGGGACTGAGAGGATTGGTGAGATTGGGTGAGCAAATGCAGACCCTTTAAAGCAAAAATGCATGGCCCCCATTCCATGGGTCCCAACTCTCCAGGTTGAACGGAATATTACTACAGCTATAACATGTACGGGAAACCTAGAGATTGGACACACGGTGAATACAAAAGGTTTCTAAAACTCAACGAGTAGTCCCTATCCTGGTGCTCTGGTTTGACTTTCCAACTGCTTTACTATCAATATCCCAACTTGGAGAGAAAACCTCTTTAACCTCCTGGTTCGCACAGGTTGCCAATTTGGCAGAGGACGGAAGGGAAGATGGAGAACTAATTAGAGAGTAGCTGTTAGGCATTTGGACGGGCACATGTCTCTCTAATTTCCCGGCAGGAAGAAGAATTAACCAAAGTCTCAGCCACCCACCAGGAACAAGTATAGGTCCTGAACCCAAATTTTGGACTTGCGTACAGCTCACAAAAAACGAGTTGAAAAATGTAGCTCATGGGCACAGCAATTCACAAACTGGCAGAATAATAAAGGACAACTATCATCCATAAATCTGTTGAGGGAAGGCAACGAGGCGGACTTGAAAGCGAGGCAGAATAGCAGGAAACAGATTTCAAGAGGTACGTTGGAATCACCTTTAAAGCATAGGAAGAGGGGCACAACTTCGACCGTGACGCACTTGGCCAAAAAGGGCGTATGCGTTTTCTCCTGAATATATTCAGGAGAAAACGCATACGCCCTTTTTGGCCAAGCAAGCAAGCGGGCACTGCAAATCTGCACTGCAAAGAAGTAAAACTTCACAACGATCAAAAGGGACATCCACAAATGTGTAAAAACCAGAAATGCCAGACAGGGTCTGGAGAAGAGGGAGCCTTGTTATGCTGATGGGCGGGATGAAAATTGCCAACTGCCTCACTGGAGGAGTGCATTGCGTTCCCTAAAACATGTAAACAACAGAGCTACAGAGCCAAGGGCACTTCCAGTCTAGGGAATATACCTTGGGAAAACTGAAAATCAATAAGACAGAGCCATCCCCAAATTTAGGGCTGCACTGCTTACAAGAACCTCGACTTGGGTACACCTTAAATATCAGAGGAAATATAAAAATGGTTCAAAAACTTGTTGTATTTATGTACGATGCAATATCTCTCAGCCATGAGATCAATGTCATAAGACCGGGAGCAGCAAAGTGAGTGGATTCAGGTACAATGATTCTGAGTGAAATAAGTCACACAGAAAAAAGAAACTTATCATAAGATATCACTTATGAAGATGCTGTAAACATGGCTACACATGAACTGAGTTAAGAAAGAGAACAGAGTCTCACATTTAGAAAACACTGTTATGCCTGCTTAAGGGGGAAGGAGAGGTGGGGTGATGTATAAAACCAGAGTTTGATATAAGCACGGGTACCGTTTCTAAAGCCAACTTTGGAATAGACAAGACCTACACCTTCCTCAGTGAAAGGGACTCAAAACCCCATATTTCCCACAGAGGAATAGATCTGACAAGTAAGAATCTTAAAACCTATGTACTGATATGTCTCCATAAGGGAATCAAGTGTGTCTAGACTGGCATAAATATGGCAGCGAGAATCAGCTCAAACCAACTATAAAAAGGAATTTCAAAAACAAAAGCAAAAAACCGGGAAATTCTTTACAATTCCTTCAGGGTCTCTGATGAAACCTGGAATGACCCTATTTACAATGACAGCTTGATGTGGCATAAGGCTGGACACTTGGGACTGAGAGGATTGGTGAGATTAGGTGAGCAAATGCAGACCCTTTAAAGCAAAAATGGATGGCCCCCATTCCATGGGTCCCAACTCTCCATGTTGAAGGGAATATTACTACAGCTATAACATGTACGGGAAACCTAGAGAATGGACACTCTGTGAATACAAAAGGTTTCTAAAACTCAACGAATAGTCCCTCTCCTGGTGCTCTGGTTTGACTTTCCAACTGCTTTACTATCAATCTCCCAACTTGGAGAGACAGCCCTTTTAACATCCTGGTTTGCACAGGTTGCCAATTTGGCAGAGGATGGAAGGGAAGAGGGAGAACCAGTGAGAGATAAGCTGTTTGGCATTTGGACGGGCACATGTCACTCTAATTTCCCGGCAGGAAGTAGAATTAACCAAAGTCTCAGCCACCCACCGTGAACCAGTAAAGTTCCTGAACGAAAATTTTGGACTTGCGTACAGCTCACAAGAAAACGAGTTGAAAAATGGAGCTCAGGGGCACAGCAATTCACAAACTGGCAGAGTAATAAAGGACAACTATCGTCCAACAATCTGTTGAGGGAAGGCAACGAGGCAGACTTGAAAGCGAGGCAGAATAGCAAGAAACAGATTTCAAGAGGTACATTGGAATCGCCTTTAAAGCACAGGAAGAGGGGCACAACTTCGATAATGACGCACTTGGCCAAAAAGGGCGTATGCGTTTTCTCCTGAATATATTCAGGAGAAAACGCATTCGCCCTTTTTGACCAAGCAAGCAAGCGGGCAATGCAAATCTGCACTAGAAAGAAGTATCACTTCCCACCGGTCAAAAGGGACATCCACAAAATGTGTAAAAACCAGAAAGGCAAGACAGGCCCTGGAGAACAGGGAGCCTTGTTATGCTGATGGGCGGGATGTAAATTGCCAACTGCCTCACTGGAGGCGTGAATTGTGTTCCCTAAAACAAGTAAACAACAGAGCTACAGAGGCAAGGGCACTTCCAGTCTAGAGAATATACCTTGGGAAAGTGGAAATCAATAAGACAGAGCCACCACCAAATTTAGGGCTGCACTGCTTACAAGAACCTCAACTTGGGTACACATTAAATATCCCAGGAAATATAAAAATGGTTCAAAAAAGTGTGGTACTTATGTACGATGGAATATCCCTCAGCCATGAAATCAATGTCATAAGACCAGGAGCAGCAAAGTGAGTGGATTCAGGTGCGATGATTTTAAGTGAAATAAGTCATACAGAAAAAAGAAACTTATCATAAGATATCACTTATGAAGATGCTGTAAACATGGCTACACATGAACTGAGTTAAGAAAGAGAACAGAGTCTCACATTTAGAAAACACTGTTATGCCTGCTTAAGGGGGAAGGAGAGGTGGGGTGATGCATAAAACCAGAGTTTGATATAAGCACAGGTACCGTTTCTAAAGCCAACTTTGGAATAGACAAGACCTACAACTTCCTCAGTGAAAGGGACTCAAAACCCCATATTTCCCACAGAGGAATAGATCTGACAAGTAAGAATCTTAAAACCTATGTACTGATATGTCTCCATAAGGGAATCAAGTGTGTCTAGACTGGCATAAATATGGCAGCGAGAATCAGCTCAAACCAACTATAAAAAGGAATTTCAAAAACAAAAGCAAAAAACCGGGAAATTCTTTACAATTCCTTCAGGGTCTCTGATGAAACCTGGAATGACCCTATTTACAATGACAGCTTGATGTGGCATAAGGCTGGACACTTGGGACTGAGAGGATTGGTGAGATTAGGTGAGCAAATGCAGACCCTTTAAAGCAAAAATGGATGGCCCCCATTCCATGGGTCCCAACTCTCCATGTTGAAGGGAATATTACTACAGCTATAACATGTACGGGAAACCTAGAGAATGGACACACTGTGAATACAAAAGGTTTCTAAAACTCAACGAATAGTCCCTCTCCTGGTGCTCTGGTTTGACTTTCCAACTGCTTTAATATCAATCTCCCAACTTGGAGAGACAGCCCCTTTAACATCCTGGTTTGCACAGGTTGCCAATTTGGCAGAGGATGGAAGGGAAGAGGGAGAACCAGTGAGAGATAAGCTGTTTGGCATTTGGACGGGCACATGTCACTCTAATTTCCCGGCAGGAAGTAGAATTAACCAAAGTCTCAGCCACCCACCGTGAACCAGTAAAGTTCCTGAACCAAAATTTTGGACTTGTGTACAGCTCACAAGAAAACGAGTTGAAAAATGGAGCTCAGGGGCACAGCAATTCACAAACTGGCAGAGTAATAAAGGACAACTATCGTCCAACATTCTGTTGAGGGAAGGCAACGAGGCGGACTTGAAAGCGAGGCAGAATAGCAGGAAACAGATTTCAAGAGGTACGTTGTAATTGCCTTTAAAGCACAGGAAGAGGGGCACAACTTCGATAATGACGCACTTGGCCAAAAAGGGCCTGTGCGTTTTCTCCTGAATATATTCAGGAGAAAACGCATAGGGCCTTTTTGGCCAAGCAAGCAAGCGGGCAATGCAAATCTGCACTAGAAAGAAGTATCACTTCCGACCGGTCAAAAGGGACATCCACAAAATGTGTAAAAACCAGAAAGGCAAGACAGGCCCTGGAGAACAGGGAGCCTTGTTATGCTGATGGGCGGGATGTAAATTGCCAACTGGCTCACAGGAGGAGTGCATTGTGTTCCCTAAAACAAGTAAACAACAGAGCTACAGAGCCAAGGGCACTTCCAGTCTAGGGAATATAACTTGGGAAAACTGGAAATCAATAAGACAGAGCCACCCCCAAATTTAGGGCTGCACTGCTTACAAGAACCTCAACTTGGGTACACCTTAAATATCCCAGGAAATATAAAAATGGTTCAAAAAATTGTGGTACTTATGTACGATGGAATATCCCTCATCCATGAAATCAATGTCATAACACCAGGAGCAGCAAAGTGAGTGGATTCAGGTACGATGATTCTAAGTGAAATAAGTCACACAGAAAAAAGAAACTTATCATAAGATATCACTTATGAAGATCCTGTAAACATGGCTACACATGAACTGAGTTAAGAAAGAGAATAGAGTCTCACAGTTAGAAAACTCTCTTATGCCTGCTTAAGGGGGAAGGAGAGGTGGGGAGATGCATAAAACCAGCGTTTGATATACGCCCGGGTCCCGTTTCTAAAACCAACTTTGGAATAGACAAGACCTACACCTTCCTCAGTGAAAGGGACTCAAAACCCCATATTTCCCGCAGAGGAATAGATCTGACTAGTAAGAATGTTAAAACTTATGTATTGATATGTCTCCGTAAGGGAATCAAGTGTGTCTAGACTGGCATAAACATGGCAGCGAAAATCAGCTCAAACCAACTATAAAAAGGAATTTCAAAAACAAAACCAAAAAACAGGGAAATTCTTTCCAATTCCTTCAGGGTCTCTGATGAAACCTGGAATGACCCTATCTACAATGACAGCTGGATGTGGCATAAGGCTGGACACTTGGGACTGAGAGGATTGGTGAGATTGGGTGAGCAAATGCAGACCCTTTAAATCAAAAATGGAAGGCCCCCATACCATGGGTCCCAACTCTACAGGTTGAAGGGAATATTACTACAGCTATAACATGTACGGGAAACCTAGAGAATGGACACACTGTGAATACAAAAGGTTTCTAAAACTCAACGAATAGTCCCTCTCCTGGTGCTCCGGTTTGACTTTCCAACTGCTTTACTATCAATCTCCCAACTTGGAGAGACAGCCCCTTTAAGCTCCTGGTTCGCACAGGTTGCCAATTTGGCAGAGGATGGAAGGGAAGAGGGAGAACCAGTGAGAGATAAGCTGTTTGGCATTTGGACGGGCACATGTCACTCTAATTTCCCGGCAGGAAGTAGAATTAACCAAAGTCTCAGCCACCCACCGTGAACCAGTAAAGTTCTTGAACCAAAATTTTGGACTTGCGTACAGCTCACAAGAAAACGAGTTGAAAAATGGAGCTCAGGGGCACAGCAATTCACAAACTGGCAGAGTAATAAAGGACAACTATCGTCCAACAATCTGTTGAGGGAAGGCAACGAGGCGGACTTGAAAGCGAGGCAGAATAGCAGGAAATAGATTTCAAGAGGTACGTTGTAATTGCCTTTAAAGCACAGGAAGAGGGGCACAACTTCGACAATGACGCACTTGGCCAAAAAGGGCCTATGCGTTTTCTCCTGAATATATTCAGGAGAAAACGCATAGGCCCTTTTTGGCCAAGCAAGCAAGCGGGCAATGCAAATCTGCACTAGAAAGAAGTATCACTTCCCACCGGTCAAAAGGGACATCCACAAAAAGTGTAAAAACCAGAAAGGCAAGACAGGCCCTGGAGAACAGGGAGCCTTGTTATGCTCATGGGCGGGATGTAAATTGCCAACTGCCTCACACGAGGAGTGCATTGTGTTCCCTAAAACAAGTAAACAACAGAGCTACAGAGCCAAGGGCACTTCCAGTCTAGGGAATATACATTTGGAAAACTGAAAATCAATGACAGAGCCACCCCCAAATTAAGGCTGCACTGCTTACAAGAACCTCAACTTGGGTACACCTTATATATCCCAGGAAATATAAAAATGGTTCAAAAATTGTGGTAATTTTGTAGGATGTAATATCCCTCAGCCATGAAATCAATGACATAAGACCAGGAGCAGCAAAGAGAGTGGATACATGTACGATGATTCTAAGTGAAATAAGTCACACAGAAAAAGAAACTTATCATAAGATATCACTTATGAAGATCCTGAAAACATGGCTACACATGAACTGAGTTAGGAAAGAGAATAGAGTCTCACAGTTAGAAAACACTCTTATGCCTGCTTAAGGGGGAAGGAGAAGTGGGGTGATGCATAAAACCAGAGATTGATATAAGCACAGGTACCATTTCTAAAACCAACTTTGGAATAGACAAGACATACACCTTCCTCAGTGAAAGGGACTCAAAACGCCATATTTGCCGCAGAGGAATAGATCTGACTAGTAAGAAACTTAAAACCTATGTATTGATATGTCTCCATAAGGGAATCAAGTGTGTAGACTGGCATAAACATGGCAGCGAGAATCAGCTCAAACCCACTATAAAAAGGCATTTCAAAAACAAAACCAAAAAACGGGAAATTCTTTACAATTCCTTCAGGGTCTCTGATGAAACCTGGAATGACCCTATCTACAATGACAGCTGGATGTGGCATAAGGCTAGACACTTGGGACTGATAGGATTGGTGAGATTGGGTGAGCAAATGCAGACCCTTTAAAGCAAAAATGCATGGCCCCCATTCCATGGGTCCCAACTCTCCATGTTGAAGGGAATACTACAACAGCTATAACATGTACGGGAAACCAACAGAATGGACACACTGTTAATACAAAAGGTTTCTAAAACTCAAAGAGTAGTCCCTCTCCTGGTGCTATGGTTTCACATTCCATCTGCTTTACTAGCAATCTCCCAACTTGGGGAGACAAACCCTTTAAGCTCCTGGTTCGCACAGGTTTCCAATTTGCAAGAGGATGGAACGGAAGAGGGAGAACCAAGGAGAGAGTAGCTGTTAGGCATTTGGATGGGCACATGTCACTCTAATTTCCCGGCAGGAAGAAGAATTAACCAGAGACTCAACCACCCAACGGGAACCAGTATAGGTCTTGAACCAAAATTTTGGACTTCCATACAGCTCACAAAAAACGAGTTGAAAAATGGAGCTCAGGGGCATAGCAATTCACAAACTGGCAGAGTAATAAAGGACAACTATCGTCCAAAAATCTGTTGAGGGAAGGCAACGAGGTGGACTTGAAAGCGAGGCAGAATAGCAGGAAACAGATTTCAAGAGGTTCGTTGGAATCGCCTTTAAAGCATAGAAAGAGGGGCACAACTTCGACAATGACACAATTGACCAAAAAGGGCGTATGCGTTTTCTTCTAAATATATACAGGAGAAAACGCATACGCCCTTTTTGGCCAAGCAAGCAAGCGGGCAATGCAAATCTGCACTACAAAGTAGTATCACATTCCAGCGGTCAAAAGGGACATCCACAAAATGTGTAAAAACCAGAAAGGCAAGGCAGGCCCTGGAGAACCGGGAGCCTTGTTATGCTGAAGGGCGGGGTGTAAATTGCCAACTGCCTCACTGGAGGAGTGCATTGCGTTCCCGAAAACAAGTAAACAACAGAGCTACAGAGACAAGGGCACTTCCAGTCTAGGGAATATACATTTGGAAAACTGAAAATCAATGACAGAGGCACCCACAAATTAAGTCTGCACTGCTTACAAGAACCTCATCTTGGGTACACCTTAAATATCCCAGGAAATATAAAAATGGTTCAAAAAATTGTGGTAATTATGTAGGATGTAATATCCCTCAGCCATGAAATCAATGACATAAGACCAGGAGCAGCAAAGTGAGTGGATTCAGGTACGATGATTCTAAGTGAAATAAGTCACACAGAAAAAGAAACTTATCATAAGATATCACTTATGAGGATCCTGTAAACATGGCTACAAATGAACTGAGTTAGGAAAGAGAATAGAGTCTCACAGATAGAAAACACTCTTATGCCTCCTTAAGGGGGAAGGAGAAGTGGGGTGATGCATAAAACCAGAGATTGATATAAGCACAGGTACCATTTCTAAAACCAACTTTGGAATAGACAAGACCTACACCTTCCTCAGTGAAAGGGACTCAAAACCCCATATTTCCCGCAGAGGAATAGATCTGACTAGTAAGAAACTTAAATCCTATGTATTGATATGTCTCCGTAAGGGAATCAAGTGTGTCTAGACTGGCATAAACATGGCAGCAAGAATCAGCTCAAACCCACTACAAAAAGGAATTTCAAAAACAAAACCAAAAAACAGGGAAATTCTTTCCAATTCCTTCAGGGTCCCTGATGAAACCTGAAATGACCCTATCTACAATGACAGCTGGATGTGGTATAAGACTGGACACTTGGGACTGAGAGGATTGGTGAGATTGGGTGAGCAAATGCAGACCCTTTAAAGCAAAAATGCATGGCCCCCATTCCATGGGTCCCAACTCTCCATGTTGAAGGGAATATTACTACAGATATAACATGTACGGGAAACCTAGAGAATGGACACACTGTGAATACAATAGGTTTCTAAAACTCAACGAATAGTCCATCTCCTTGTGCTCCGGTTTGACTTTCCAACTGCTTTACTATCAATCTCCCAACATGGAGAGACAGCCCCTTTAAGCTCCTGGTTTGCACAGGTTGCCAATTTGGCAGAGGATGGAATGGAAGAGGGAGAACCAATGAGAGAGTAGCTGTTAGGCATTTGGACGGGCACATGTCACTCTAATTTCCTGGCAGGAAGAAGAATTAACCAAAGTATCAGACACCCACCGTGAACCAGTATAGGTACTGAACCAAAATTTTGGACTTGCGTACAGCTCACAAATACGAGTTGAAAAATGGAGCTCAGGGACACAGAAATTCACAAACTGGCAGAGTAATAAAGGACAACTATCGTCCAAAAATCTGTTGAGGGAAGGCATCGTGGCGACATGAAAGCGAGGCAGAATAGCAGGAAACAGATTTCAAGAGGTACGTTGGAATCGCCTTTAAAGCACAGGAAGTGGGGCACAACTTCGACAATGACGCACTGGGCCAAAAAGGGCGTATGCGTTTTCTCCTGAATATATTCCTGAATATGTTCAGGAGAAAAGGCATACGCCCTTTCTGGCCAAGCAAGCAAGTGGGCAATGCAAATCTGCACTACAAAGAAGTATAACTTCCCACCGGTCAAAAGGGACATCCACAAAATGTGTAAAAACCAGAAAGGCAAGACAGGCCCTGGAGAACAGGGAGCCTTGTTATGCTGATGGGTGGGATGTAAATTGCGAACTGCCTCACTGGAGGAGTGCATTGCGTTCCCTAAAACAATAAACAACAGCGCTACAGAGACAAGGGCACTTCCAGTCTAGGGAGTATACCCTGGGAAAACTGAAAATCAATAAGACAGAGCCACCCCCAAGGTTAGGGCTGCACTGCTTACAAGAACCTCAACTTGGGTACACCTTAAATATCCCAGGAAATATAAAAATGATTCAAAAAACTGTGTTATTTATGTATGATGGAATACTCTCAGCCATGAAATCAATGTCATAAGACCAGAAGCAGCAAAGTGAGTGGATTCAGGTACGATGATTCTAAGTGAAATAAGTCACACAGAAAAAGAAACTTATCATAAGTTATCTCTTATGTAGATCCTGTAAACATGGCTACACATGAACTGAGTTAAGAAAGAGAACAGAGTCTCACATTTAGAAAACACTGTTTTGCCTGCTTAATGGGGGAGGAGAGGTGGGGTGATGCATAAAACCAGAGTTTGATATAAGCACAGGTACAATTTCTATAACCAACTGTGGAATAGACAAGACCTACACCTTCCTCAGTGAAAGGGACTCAAAACAACATATTTCCCGCAGAGGAATAGATCTGACTAGAAACAATCCTAAAACCTATGTATTGCTATGTCTCCGTAAGGGAATTAAGTGTGTAGACTGGCATAAACATGGCAGCGAGAATCAGCTCAAACCCACTATAAAAAGGAATTTCAAAAACAAAACAAAAAAACAGGAAATTCTTTACAATTCCTTCAGGGTCTCTGATGAAACCTGGAATGACCCTATCTACAATGACAGATGGATGTGGCATAAGGCTGGACCCTTGGGACTGAGAGGATTGGTGAGATTGGGTGAGCAAATGCAGACCCTTTAAAGCAAAAGGCATGGCCCCCATTCCATGGGTCCCAACTCTCCATGTTGAAGGGAATATTACTACAGCTATAACATGTACGGGAAACCTAGAGAATGGACACATTGTGAATACAAAAGGTTTCTAAAACACAACGAGTAGTCCCTCTCCTGGTTCACCGGGTTGACTTTCCAACTGCTTTACTATCAATCTTCCAACTTTGAGAGGCAACACCTTTAACCTCCTGGTTCGCACAGGTTGCCAATTTGGCAGAGGATGGAAGGGAAGAGGGAGAACCAGTGAGAGAGTAGCTGTTAGGCATTTGGACAGGCACATGTCACTCTAATTTCACGGCAGGAAGAAGAATTAACCAAAGTCTCAGAAACCCACCGGGAACCAGTATAGATCCTGAACCAAAATTTTGGACTTGCGTATAGCTCACAAAAAACGAGTTGCAAAATGGAGCTCACCGGCACAGCAATTCACAAACAGGCAGAGTAATAAAGGACAACTATCGTCCAAAAATCTGTTGAGGGAAGGCAACGAGGCAGACTTGAAAGCGAGGCAGAATAGCAGGAAACAGATTTCAAGTGGTATGTTGGATTCACCTTTAAAGCACAGGAAGAATGGCACAACTTCGACAATGACACACTGGGCCAAAAAGGGTGTATGTGTTTTCTCCTGAATATATTCAGGAGAAAACGCATACGCCCTTTTTGGCCAAGCAAGAAAGCGGGAAATGCAAATCTGCACTACAAAGAAGTATCACTTCCAACCTGTCAAAAGGGACATCCACAAAATGTGTAAAAACCATAAAGGCAAGACAGGCCGTGGAGAACAGGGAGCCTTGTTATGCTGATGGGCGGGATGTAAATTGCCAACTGCCTCACTGGAGGAGTGCATTGCGTAACCTAAAACAAGTAAACAACAGAGCTACAGAGCCAAGGGCACTTCCAGTCTAGGGAATATACCTTGGGAAAACTGAAAATCACTAAGACAGAGCCACACCCAAATTTAGGGCTGCACTGCTTACAAGAACCTCAACTTGGGTACACCTTAAATATCCCAGGAAATATAAAAATGGTTCCAAAATTGTGGTACTTATGTACGATGGAATATCCCACAGCCATGAAATCAATGTCATAAGACCAGGAGCAGCAAAATGAGTGGATTCATGTACGATGATTCTAAGTGAAATAAGTCACACAGAAAAAGAAACTTATCATAAGATATCACTTATGAAGATCCTGTAAACATGGCTACACATGAAGTGAGTTAGGAAAGAGAACAGAGTCTCACATTTAGAAAACACTCTTATGCCTGCTTAAGGGGGAAGGAGAGGTGGGGTGATGCATAAAACCAGAGTTTGACATAAGCACAGGTACCATTTCTATAACCAACTTTGGAATAGACAAGATCTACACCTTCCTCAGTGAAAGGGACTCAAAACCCCATATTTCCCACAGAGGAATAGATCTGACTAGTAAGAAACTTAAAACCTATGTATTGATATGTCTATGTAAGGGAATCAAGTGTGTCTAGACTGGCATAAACATGGCAGCGAGAATCAGCGCAAACCCAGTATAAAAAGGAATTTCAAAAACAAAACCAAAAAACAGGGAAATTCTTTACAATTCCTTCAGGGTCTCTGATGAAACCTGGAATGACCCTATCTACAATGACAGCTGGAAGTGGTATAAGGCAGGACACTTGGGACTGAGAAGATTGGTGAGATTGGGTGAGCAAATGCAGACACTTTAAAGCAAAAATGCCTGGCCCCCATTCCATGGGTCCCAACTCTCCATGTTGAAGGGAATATTACTACAGCTATAACATGTATGGGAAACCAAGAGAATGGACACACTGTGAATACAAAAGGTTTCTAAAACTCAACGAATAGTCCCTCTCCTGGTGCTCCGGTTTGACTTTCCAACTGCTTTACTATCAATCTCCCAAATTGGAGAGACAGCCCATTTAAGCTCCTGGTTCGCACAGGTTTCCAATTTTGCAGAGGATGGAAGGCAAGAGGTAGAACCAATGAGAGAATAGCTGTTAGGCATTGGGACGGGCACATGTCACTCTAATTTCCCGGCAGGAAGAAAAATTAACCAGAGCCTCAGCCACCCAACGGGAACGAGTAAAGGTCCTGAACCAAAATTTTGGACTTGCGTACAGCTCACAAAAAACGAGTTGAAAAATGGAGCTCAGGGGCACAGCAATTCACAAACTGGCAGAGTAAAAAAGGACAACTATCGTCCAAAAATCTGTTGAGGGAAGGCAACGAGCGGACTGGAAAGCGAGGCAGAATAGCAGGAAACAGATTTCAAGAGGTACGTTGGAATCGCCTTTAAAGCACAGGAAGAGGGGCACAACTTCAACAATGATGCACTTGGCCAAAAAGGGCGTATGCGTTTTCTCCTGAATATATTTAGGAGAAAACGCATACGCCCTTTTTGTCCAAGCAAGCAAGCGGGAAATGCAAATCTGCACTACAAAGATGTATCACTTCCCACCGGTCAAAAGGGACTTCCACAAATGTGTAAAAACCAGAAAGGCAAGACAGGCCCTAGAGAACAGGGAGCCTTGTTATGCTGAGGGGCGGGATGTAAATTGCCAACTGCCTCACTGGAGGAGTGCATTGCATTCCCTAAAATTAGTAAACAACAGAGCTACAGAGCCAAGGGCACTTCCAGTCTAGGGAATATACCTTGGGAAAACTGAAAATCAATAAGACAGAGCCACCCCCAAATTTAGGGCTGCACTGCTTACAATAACCTCAACTTGGGTACACCTTAAATATCCCAGGAAATATAAAAATGGTTCCAAAAACTGTGGTATTTATGTACGATGGAATATCCCTCAGCCATGAAATCAATGTCATAAGATCAGGAGCAGCAAAGTGAGTGGATTCAGGTACGATGATTCTAAGTGAAATAAGTCACACAGAAAAAGAATCTTAGCATAAGATATCACTTATGAAGATCCTGTAAACATGGCTACACATGAACTGAGTTAGGAAAGAGAACAGAGTCTCACATTTAGAAAACACTCTTATGCCTGCTTAAGGGGAAAGGAGAGGTGGGGTGATGCATAAAACCAGAGTTTGATATAAGCCCAGGTACCATTTCTATAACCAACTGTGGAATAGACAAGACCTACACCTTCCTCAGTGAAAGGGACTCAAAACACCATATTTCCCGCAGAGGAATAGATCTGACTAGTAAGAATCTTAAAACCTATGTATTGATATGTCTCTGTAAGGGAATCAAGTGTGTCTAGACTGGCATAAACATGACAGCGAGTATCAGCTCAAACCCACTAAAAAGGAATTTCAAAAACAAAACCAAAAAACAGGGAAATTCTTTACATTTCCTTCAGGGTCTCTGATGAAACATGGAATGACCCTATCTACAATGACACCTGGATGTGGCATAAGGCTGGACACTTGGGACTGAGAGGATTGGTGAGATTGGGTGAGCAAATGCAGACCCTTTAAAGCAAAAATGCATGGCCCCCATTCCATGGGTCCCAACTCTCCAGGTTGAACGGAATATTACTACAGCTATAACATGTACGGGAAACCTAGAGATTGGACACACGGTGAATACAAAAGGTTTCTAAAACTCAACGAGTAGTCCCTATCCTGGTGCTCTGGTTTGACTTTCCAACTGCTTTACTATCAATATCCCAACTTGGAGAGAAAACCTCTTTAACCTCCTGGTTCGCACAGGTTGCCAATTTGGCAGAGGACGGAAGGGAAGATGGAGAACTAATTAGAGATTAGCTGTTAGGCATTTGGACGGGCACATGTCTCTCTAATTTCCCGGCAGGAAGAAGAATTAACCAAAGTCTCAGCCACCCACCAGGAACAAGTATAGGTCCTGAACCCAAATTTTGGACTTGCGTACAGCTCACAAAAAACGAGTTGAAAAATGTAGCTCATGGGCACAGCAATTCACAAACTGGCAGAATAATAAAGGACAACTATCATCCATAAATCTGTTGAGGGAAGGCAACGAGGCGGACTTGAAAGCGAGGCAGAATAGCAGGAAACAGATTTCAAGAGGTACGTTGGAATCACCTTTAAAGCATAGGAAGAGGGGCACAACTTCGACCGTGACGCACTTGGCCAAAAAGGGCGTATGCGTTTTCTCCTGAATATATTCAGGAGAAAACGCATACGCCCTTTTTGGCCAAGCAAGCAAGCGGGCAATGCAAATCTGCACTACAAAGAAGTAAAACTTCACAACGATCAAAAGGGACATCCACAAATGTGTAAAAACCAGAAATGCCTGACAGGGTCTGGAGAAGAGGGAGCCTTGTTATGCTGATGGGCGGGATGAAAATTGCCAACTGCCTCACTGGAGGAGTGCATTGCGTTCCCTAAAACATGTAAACAACAGAGCTACAGAGCCAAGGGCACTTCCAGTCTAGGGAATATACCTTGGGAAAACTGAAAATCAATAAGACAGAGCCACCCCCAAATTTAGGGCTGCACTGCTTACAAGAACCTCGACTTGGGTACACCTTAAATATCAGAGGAAATATAAAAATGGTTCAAAAACTTGTTGTATTTATGTACGATGCAATATCCCTCAGCCATGAGATCAATGTCATAAGACCGGGAGCAGCAAAGTGAGTGGATTCAGGTACAATGATTCTGAGTGAAATAAGTCACACAGAAAAAGAAACTTATCATAAGATATCACTTATGAAGATCCTGTAAACATGGCTACACATGAACTGAGTTAGGAAAGAGAACAGAGTCTCACATTTAGAAAACACTCTTATGCCTGCTTAAGGGGGAAGGAGAGGTGGGGTAATGCATAAAACCAGAGTTTGACATAAGCACAGGTACCATTTCTAAAACCAACTTTGGAATGGACAAGACCTACAACTTCCTCAGTGAAAGGGACTCAAAACCCCACATTTCCCGCAGAGGAATAGATCTGACTAGTAAGAATCTTAAAACCTATGTATTGATATATCTCTGTAAGGGAATCAAGTGTGTCTAGACTGGCATAAGCATGGCAGCGAGAATCAGCTCAAACCCACTATAAAAAGGAATTTCAAAAACAAAACCAAAAAAGAGGGAAATTCTTTACAATTCCTTCAGGGTCTCTGATGAAACCTGGAATGACCCTATCTACAATGACAGCTGGATGTGGCATAAGGCTGGACACTTGGGACTGAGAGGATTGGTGAGATTGGGTGAGCAAATGCAGACCCTTTAAAGCAAAAGTGCATGGCCCCCATTCCATGGGTCCCAACTCTCCAGGTTGAAGGGAATATTACTACAGCTATAACATGTACGGGAAACCTAGAGAATGGACACACTGTGAATACAAAAGGTTTCTAAAACTCAACGAGTAGTCCCTCTCCTGGTGCTCTGGTGTGACTTTCCAACTGCTTTACTATCAATATCCAAACGTGGAGAGACAACCACTTTTACCTCCTTTTTCGCACATGTTGCAAATTTGGCAGAGGATGGAAGGGAAGAGGGAGAACCAATGAGAGACTGGCTGTTAGGCATTTGGACGGGCACATGTCACTCAAATTTCCCGGCAGGAAGAAGAATTAACAAAAGTCTCAGTCACCCAAGGGGAACAAGTATAGGTCCTGAACCAATATTTTGGACTTGCATTCAGCTCACAAAAAACGAGTTGAAAAATGGAGCTCAGGGGCACAGCAATTCACAAACTGGCAGAGTAATAAAGGACAAATATCGTCCAAAAATCTGTTGAGGGAAGGCAACTAGGCGGACCTGAATGCGAGGCAGAATAGCAGTAAACAGATTTCAAGAGGTACGTTGGAATCGCCTTTAAAGCACAGGAAGAGCCGCACAACTTCGACAATGACGCACTTGGCCTAAAAGGGCGTATGCGTTTTGTCCTGAATATATTCAGGACAAAACGCATACACCCTTTTTGGCCAAGCAAGCAAGCGGGCAATGCAAATCTGCACTACAAAGAAGTATCACTTCCCAACCAACAAAATGGACATCCACAAATGTGTAAAAACCAGAAAGGCAGGACAGGCCCTGGAGAACAGGGAGCCTTGTTATGCTGATGGGCGGGATGTAAATTGCCAACTGCCACACTGGAGGAGTGCATTGCGTTCCCTAAAACAAGTAACCAACAGAGCTACAGAGCCAAGGGCACTTCCAGTCTAGGGAATACACCTTGGGAAAACTGAAAATCAATAAGACAGAGCCACCCCCAAATATAGGGCTGCACTGCTTACAAGAACCTCAACTTGGGTACACCTTAAAAATCCCAGGAAATATAAAAATGGTTCAAAAAACTGTGGTATTTATGTACGATGGAATATCCCTCAGCCATGAAATCCATGTCATAAGACCAGGAGCAGCAAAGTGAGTGGATTCAGGTACGATGATTCTAAGTGAAATAAGACACACAGAAAAAGAAACTTATCATAAGATATCACTTATGAAGATCCTGTAAACATGGCGACACATGAACTGAGTTATGAAAGAGAACAGAGTCTCACATTTAGAAAACACTCTTATGCCTTCTTAAGGTGAAAGGAGAGGTGGGGTGATGCATAAAACCAGAGTTTGACATAAGCACAGGTACCATTTCTAAAACCAACTTTGCAATAGACAAGACCTACACCTTCCTCAGTGAAAGGGACTCAAAACCCCATATTTCCCGCAGAGGAATAGGTCTGACTAGTAAGAATCTTAAAATCTATGTATTGATATGTCTCTGTAAGGGAATCAAGTGTGTCTAGACTGGCATAAACATGGCAGCGAGAATCAGCTCAAACCCACTATAAAAAGGAATTTCAAAAACAAAACAAAAAAGAGGGAAATTCTTTACAATTCCTTCAGGGTCTCTGATGAAACCTGGAATGACCCTATCTACAATGACAGCTAGATGTGGTATAAGGCTGGACACTTGGGACTGAGAGGATTGTTGAGATAGGGTGAGCAAATGTAGACCCTTTAAAGCAAAAATGCATGGCCCCCATTACATGGGTCCCAACTCTCCAGGTTGAAGGGAACATTACTACAGCTATAACATGTATGGGAAACCTAGAGAATGGACACACTGTGAATACAAAAGGTTTCTAAAACTCAACGATTAGTCCCTCTCCTGGTGCTCTGGTTTGACTTTCCAAATGCTTTACTATCAATCTCCCAAATTGGAGAGACAGCCCCTTTAAGCTCCTGGTTCGCACATGTTGCCAATTTGGCAGAGGATGGAAGGGAAGAGGGAGAACCAATGAGAGAGTAGCTGTTAGGCATTTGGACGGGCACATGTCACTCTAATTACCCGGCAAGAAGAAGAATAAACCAGAGTCTCATCCACCCACCGGGAATCATTAAAGTTCCTGAACCAAAATTTTGGACTTGCGTACACCTCACAAAAAACGAGTTGATAAATGGAGCTCAGGGGCACAGCAATTCACAAACTGGCAGAGTAATAAACGACAACTATCGTCCAAAAATCTGTTGAGGGAAGGCAACGAGGCGGACTTGAAAGCGAGGCAGAATAGCAGGAAACAGATTTCAAGTCGTACATTGGAATCGCCTTTAAAGCACAGGAAGCGGGGCACAACTTCGACAATGACTCACTTGGACAAAAAGGGCGTATGTGTTTTCTCCTGAATATATTCAGGTGAAAACGCAAACGCCCTTTTTGGCCAAGCAAGCAAGCGGGCAATGCAAATCTGCACTACAAAGAAGTATCACTTCCCACCGGTCAAAAGGGACATCCACAAATGTGTAAAAACCAGAAAGGCAAGACAGGGCCTGGAGAACAGGAAGCCTTGTTATGCTGATGGGCGGGATGTAAATTGCCAACTGCCTCAATGGAGGAGTGCATTGCGTTCCCTAAAACAAGTAACCAACAGAGCTACAGAGCCAAGGGCACTTGCAGTCTAGGGAATATAACTTGGGAAAACTGAAAATCAATAAGACAGAGCCACCCTCAAATTTAGGGCTGCACTGCTTACAAGAACCTCAACTTGGGTACACCTTAAATATCCCAGGAAATATAAAAATGGTTCAAAAAATTGTGGTACTTATGTACGATGGAATATCGTTCAGCCATGAAATCAATGTCATAAGACTAAGAGCAGCAAAGTGAGTGGATTCAGGTATGATGATTCTAAGTGAAATAAGTCACACAGAAAAAGAAACTTATCATAAGATATCACTTATGAAGTTCCTGTAAACATGGCTACACATGAACTGAGTTAGGAAAGATAACAGAGTCTCACATTCAGAAAACACTGTTATGCCTGCTTAAGGGAGAAGGAGAGGAGGGGTGATGCATAAAAAAAGAGTTTGATATAAATACAGGTACCATTTCTAAAACCAACTGTGGAATAGACAAGACCTACACCTTCCTCAGTGAAAGTGACTCAAAACCCCATATTTCCCGCAGAGGAATAGATCTGACTAGTAAGAATCTTAAAACCTATGTATAGATATGTCTCTGTAAGGGAATCATGTGTGTCTAGACTGGCATAAACATGGCAGCGAGAATCAGCTCAAACCCACTATAAAACGGAATTTCAAAAACAAAACCAAAAAACCGGGAAATTCTTTACAATTCCTTCATGGTCTCTGATGAAACCTGGAATGACCCTTTCTACAATGACAGTGGATGTGGCATAAAGCAGGACACTTGGGACTGAGAGGATTGGTGAGATTGGGTGAGCAAATGTAGACTCTTTAAAGCAATAATGCATGGCCCCCATTCCATGGGTCCCAACTCTCCAGGTTGAAGGGAATATTACTACAGCTATAAAATGTACAGGAAACCTAGAGAATGGAAAAAATATGAATACAATAGTTTCTAAAACTCAACGAATAGACCCTCTCCTGGTGCTCCGGTTTGACTTTCCAACGGCTTTACTATCAATCTCCCAACTTGGAGAGAGAGCCCCTTTAACCCCCTGGTTTGCACAGGTTGCCAATATGGCAGAGGATGGATGGGAAGAGGGAGGACCAATGAGAGAGTAGCTGTTAGGCATTTGTAAGGGCACATGTCACTCTAATTTCCGGCAGGAAGAAGTATTAACCAAAGTCTCAGATATCCACCGGGAACCAGTATATGTCCTGAACCAAAATTTTGGACTTGCGTACAGCTCACAAAAAACGTGTTGAAAAATGGAGCTCAGGGGCACAACAATTCACAAACTGGCAGAGTAATAAAGGACAACTATCGTCCAAAACTCTGTTGAGGGAAGGCAACGAGGCGGACTTGAAAGCGAGGCAGAATAGCAGGAAACAGATTTCAATAGGTACGTAGGAATCGCCTTTAAAGCACAGGAAGAGGGGCACAACTTCGAGAATGACGCACTTGGCCAAAAAGTGTGTATGCGTTTTCTGCTGAATAGTCCCTCTCCTGGTGCTCTGATTTGACTTTCCAACTGCTTTACAATCAATATCCGAACTTGGAGAGACAGCCCCTTTAAGCTCCTGGTTTGCACAGGTTGCCAATTTGGCAGAGGATGGAAGCGAAGAGGGAGAACCAATGAGAGAGTAGCTGTTAGGCATTTGGACGGGCACATGTCACTCTAATTTCCCGGCAGGAAGAAGAATTAACCAAAGTCTCAGCCACCCACCGGGAACCAGTATACGTCCTGAACCAAAATTTTGGTCTTGCGTACAGCTCACAAAAACATGTTGATAAATGGAGCTCAGGGGCACAGCAATTCACAAACTGGCAGAGTAATAAAGTACAACTATCGTCAAAAATTCTGTTGAGGGAAGGCAACGAGTCGGACATGAAAGCGAGGCAGAATAGCAGGAAACAGATTTCAAGAGGTACGTTGGATTCGCCTTTAAAGCACAGGAAGAGGGGCACAACTTCGAAAATGACGCACTCGGCCAAGAAGTGTGTATGCGTTTACGGCTGAATATATTCAGGAGTAAACGCATACACACTTTTTGGCCTAGGAAGCAAGCGGGCAATGCAAACCTGCACTACAAAGAAGTATCACTTACCACTGGTCAAAAGGGACATCTACGAAATGTGTAAAAACCAGAAAGGCATGACAGGCCCTGGAGAGCAGGGAGCCTTGTTATGCTGATGGGTGGGATGTAAATTGCCAACTGCCTCACTGGAGGAGTGCATTGTGTTCCCTAAAACAAGTAAACAACAGAGCTACAGAGCCAAGGGCACTTCCAGTCTAGGGAATATACCTTGGGAAAACTGAAAATCAATAAGACAGAGCCACCCCCAAATTTAGGGCTGCACTGCTTACAAGAACCTCAACTTGGGTACACCTTAAATATCCAAGGAAATATAAAAATGGTTCAAGAAATTGTGGTACTTATGTACGATGGAATATCCCTCAGCCATGAAATCAATGTCATAAGACCAGGAGCAGCAAAGTGAGTGGATTCAGGTACGATGATTCTAAGTGAAATAAGTCACACAGAAAAAAGAAACTTATCATAAGATATCACTTATGAAGATCCTTTAAACATGGCTACACATGAACTGAGTTAGGAAAGAGAACAGAGTCTCACATTTAGAAAACACGGTTATGCCCGCTTAAGGGGGAAGGAGAGGTGGGGTGATGCATAAAATCAGAGTTTGATATAAGCACAGGTACCGATTCTAAAACCAACTTTGGAATAGACAAGACCTACACTTTCCTCAGTGAAAGGGACTCAAAACCCCATATTTCCCACAGAGGAATAGATCTGACTAGTAAGAATCTTAAAAGCTATGTATTGATTTGTCTCCGTAAGGGAATTAAGTGTGTTTAGAATGGCATAAACATGGCATCGCGAATCAGCTCAAATCCACTATAAAAAGGAATTTCAAAAACAAAACGAAAAAACACGGAAATTCTTTACAATTCCTTCAGGGTCTCTGATGAAACCTGGAATGACCCTATCTACAATGACAGCTGGATGTGGCATAAGGCTGGACACTTGGGACTGAGAGGATTGGTGAGATTGGGTGAGCAAATGCAGACCCTTTTAATCAAAAATGCATGGACCCCATTCCATGGGTCCCAACTCTCCAGGCTGAAGGCATTTTTACTACAGATATAACATGTACAGGAAACCTAGAGAATGGACACACTGTGAATACAAAAGGTTTCTACACCTCAATGAATAGACCCTGTCCTGGTACTCCGGTTTGACTTTCCAACTGCTTTATTATCAATCTCACATCTGGGAGAGACAGCCCCTTTAACTTCCTGGTTCGCACCAGTTGCCAATTTGGCAGAGGATGGAAAGGAAGAGGGAGAACCAATGAGAGAGTAGCTGTTAGGCATTTGGACGGGCACATGTCACTCTAACTTCCCGGCAGGAAGGAGTATTTACCAAAGTCTCAGCCACCCACCGGGAACCAGTATAGGTCCTGAACCAAAATTTTGGACTTGCGTACAGCTCACAAAAAACGTGTTGAAAACTGGAGCTCAGGGGCACAGCAATTCTCCAACTGGCAGAGTAATAAAAGACAACTATCGTCCAAAAATCTGTTGAGGGAAGGCAACGAGGCGGACTTGAAAGCGAGGCAGAATAGCAGGAAACAGATTTCAAGAGGTACGTTGGAATCGCCTTTAAAGCACAGGAAGAGGGGCACAACTTCGACAATGACGCACTTGGCCAAAAAGGGCGTATGCCTTTTCTCCTGAATATATTCAGGAGAAAATGCATACGCCCTTTTTGGCAAAGCAAGCAATCGGGCAATGCAAATCTGTACTACAAAGAAGTATCATTTCCCACCGGTCAAAAGGGACATCCACAAAATATGTAAAAACCAGAAAGGCAAGACAGGCCCTGGAGAACAGGGAGCCTTGTTATGCTGATGGCCGGGATGTAAATTGCCAACTGCCTCACTGGAAGAGTGCCTTGTGTTCCCTAAAACAAGTAAACAACAGAGCTACCGATCCAAGGGCACTTCCAGGCTAGGGAGTATATCTTGGGAAAACTGAAAATCAATAAGACAGAGCCACCCCCAAATTTAGGGCTGCACTCCTTACAAGAACCTCAACTTGGGTACACCTTAAATATCCCAGGAAATATAAAAATGGTTCAAAAAATTGTGGTACTTACGTACGATGGAATATCCCTCAGCCATGAAATCAATGTCATAAGACGAGGAGCAGCAAAGTGCGTGGATTCAGGTACGATGATTCTAAGTGAAATAAGTCACACAGAAAAAGAAACTTATCAGAAGATATCACTTATGAAGGTCCTGTAAACATGGCTACACATGAACTGAGTTAGGAAAGAGAACAGAGTCTCACATTTAGAAAACACTCTTATGCCTGCTTAAGGGGGAAGGAGAGGTGGGGTGATGCATAAAACCAGAGTTTGATATAAGCACAGGTACCGTTTCAAAAACCAACATTTGAATAGAAAAGACATACACCTTCCTCAGTGAAAGGGACTCAAAATCCCACATTTACCAAGAGTAATAGATCTGACTAGTTAGAATCTTAAAACCTATGTATCGATATGTCTCTGTAAGGGAATCAAGAGTGTCTAGACTGGCATTAACATGGCAGCGAGAATCAGCTCAAACCAACTATGAAAAGGAATTTCAAAAACAAAAACAAAAAAACAGGGAAATTCTTTACAATTCCTTCATGGTCTCTGATGATACCTGGAATGACCGTATCTACAATGACAGCTGGATGTGGCATAAGGCTGTACACTTGGGACTGAGAGGATTGGTGAGATTGGGTGAGCAAATGCAGACCCTTTATAGCAAAAATGCATGGTCCCCATTCCATGGGTACCAGCTCTCCAGGATGAAGGGAATATTACTACAGCTATAACATGTACGGGAAACCTAGAGAATGGACACATTGTGAATGCAAAAGGATTCTAAAACTCAACGAATAGTCCCTCTCCTGGTGCTCCGGTTTGACTTTGCAACTGCTTTACTATCAATCTCCCAACTTGGAGTGACAGCCCCTTAAAGCTCCTGGTTCGCATAAGTTGCCAATTTGGCAGAGGATGGAAGGGAAGAGGGAGAACCAATGAGAGAGTAGCTGTTAGGCATTTGGACGGGCACATGTCACTCTAATTTCCCTGCAGGAAGAAGAATTAACCAAAGTCTCACCCACCCACCGGGTGCCAGTATAGGTCCTGAACCAAAATTTTGGACTTGCGTTCAGCTCACAAAAAACGAGTTGAAAGATGGAGTGCAGGGGCACAGCAACACACAAACTGGCAGAGTAATAAAGGACAACTATCGTCCAAAAATCTGTTGAGGGAAGGGAATGAGGCGGATTGAAAGCGAGGCAGAATAGCAGGAAACAGATTTCAAGAGGTACATGGGAATCGTCTTTAAAGCACAGGAAGAGGGGCACAACTTCGACAATGATGCACTTGGCCAAAAAGGGCGTATGCGTTTTCTCCTGAATATATTCAGGAGAAAACGCATACGCCCTTTTTGGCCAAGCAAGCAAGCGGGCAATGCAAATCTGCACTATAAAGAAGTATCACTTCCCACCGGTCAAAAGGGACATCCACAAATGTGTAAAAAACAGAAAGGCAAGACAGGCCCTGGAGAACAGGGAGCCTTGTTATGCTGATGGGCGGGATGTAAATTGCCAACTGCCTCACTGGAGGAGTGCATTGCGTTCCCTAAAACAAGTAAACAACAGAGCTACAGAGCCAAGGGCACTTCCAGTCTAGGGAATATACCTCGGGAAAACTGAAAATCAATAAGACAGAGCCACCCCCAAATTTAGGGCTGCACTGCTTACAAGAACCTCAACATGGGTACACCTAAAAAATCCCAGGAAATATAAAGATCGTTCAGAAAACTGTTTTATTTATGTACGATGGAATATCCCTCAGCTATGAAATCAATGTCATAAGACCAGGAGCAGCAAAGTGAGTGGATTCAGGTACGATGATTCTAAGTGAAATAAGTCACACAGAAAAAGAAACTTATCATAAGATATCACTTATTAAGATCGTGTAAACATGGCTACACATGAACTGAGTTAGGAAAGAGAACAGAGTCTCACATTTAGAAAACACACTTATGCCTGCTTAAGGGGGAAGGAGAGGTGGGTTGATGCATAAAACCAGACTTTGATATAAGCTCAGGTACCGTTTCTAAAACAAACAATGGAATAGAAAAGACCTACTCCTTCCTCAGTTAAAGGGACTCAAAACCCCATATTTCCCGCAGAGGAATAGATGTGACTAGTGAGAATCTTAAAACCTATGTATTGATATGTCTCCGTAAGGGAATCAAGTGTGTCTAGATGGGCATAAACATGGCAGCGAGAATTAGCTAAAATCCACTATAAAAAGGAATTTCAAAAACAAAACCAAAAAACCGGGAAATTCTTTACAATTCCTTCAGGGTCTCTGATGAAACTTGGAATGACCCTATCTACAATGACAGCAGGATGTGGCATAAAGCTGAACACTTGGGACTGAGAGGATTGGTGAGATTGGGTGAGCAAATGCAGACCCTTTAAAGCAATAATGCATGGCCCCCATTCCATTGGTCCCAACTCTCCATGTTGAAGGGAATATTACTACAGCTATAACATGTACGGGAAACATAGAGAATGGACACACTGTGAATACAAAAGGTTTCTAAAACTCAACGAATAGTCCCTCTCCTGGTGCTCCGGTTTGACTTTTCAACTGCTTTACTATCAATCTCCCAACTTGGAGAGGCATCCCCTTTAAGCTCCTGGTTCGCAGAGGGTTGCCAAATTGGCAGAGGATGGAAGGGAAGAAGGAGAACCAATGAGAGACTAGCTGTTAGGCATTTGGACGGGCACATGTCACTCTAATTTCCCGGCAGGAAGAAGAATTAACCAAAGTCTCAGCCACCCACCGGGAACCAGTATACGTCCTGAAACAAAATTTTGGACTTGCGTACAGCTCACAAAAAACGAGTTTTAAAATTGAGCTCAGGGACACAGCAATTCACAAACTGGCAGAGAAATAAAGGACAACTATCGTCCAAAAATCTGTTGAGGCAAGGCAACGAGGCGGACTTGAAAGCGAGGCACAATAGCAGGAAACAGATTTCAAGAGGTACGTTGGAATCGCCTTTAAAGCACTGGAAGAGGGTACAACTTCGACAATGATACACTTGGCCAAAAGGGCATATGTGTTTTCTCCTGAATATATTCAGGAGAAAACGCATACCAACTTTTTGGCCAAGCAAGCAAGCAGGCAATGCAAATCTGCACTACAAAGAAGTATCACTTCCCACAGGTCAAAAGGGACATCCACAAATGTGTAAAAACCAGAAAGGCAAGACAGGCCCTGGAGAACAGGGAGCCTTGTTATGATGATGGGCCGGATGTAAATTGCAAACTGCGTCACTGGAGGAGTGCATTGCATTCCCTAATACAAGTAAACAATAAAGCTACAGAGCCAAGGGCACTTCCAGTCTAGGGAATATACCTTGGGAAACTGAAAATCAATAAGACAGAGCCACTCCCAAATTTAGGGGTGCACTGCTTATAAGAACCTCAAATTGTGTACACCTTAAATATCCAAGTAAATATAAAAATGGTTCAAAAAATTGTAGTAATTTTGTACGATGGAATAGACCTCAGCCATGAAATCAATGTCATAAGACCAGTAGCAGCAAAGTGAGTGAATTCAGGTACGATGATTCTAAGTGAAATAAGTCACACAGAAAAAGAAACTTATCATAAGATATCACTTATGAAGATCCTGTAAACATGGCTGCACATGAACTGAGTTAGGAAAGAGAATTCAGTCTCACATTTAGAAAACACTCTTATGCCTGCTTAAGGGGGAAGGAGAGGTGGGGTGATGCATAAAACCAGAGTTTGACATAAGCACAGGTACCATTTCTTAAACCTACGTTGAAATAGACAAGACCTACACATTCCTCAGTGAAAGGGACTCAAAACCCCATATTTCCCGCCGAGGAATAGATCTGACTAGTAAGAATATTAAAACCTATGTATTGATATGTCTCTGTAAGGGAAACAAGTGTGTCTAGACTGGCATTAACATGGCAGAGAGAGTCAGCGCAAACCCAGTATAAAAAGGAATTTCAAAAACAAAACCAAAAAACAGGGAATTTCTTTACAATTCCTTCAGGGTCTCTGATGAAACATGGAATGACCCTATCTACAATGACAGCTGGATGTGTTATAAGGCTGGACACTTGCGACTGAGAGGATTGGTGAGATTGGGTGAGCAAATGCAGACCCTTTAAAGCAAAAATGCATGGCCCCCATTCCATGGGTCCCAACTCTCCAGGTTGAAGGGAATATTACTACAGCTATAACTTGTATGGGAAACCTAGGGAATGGACACACTGTGAATACAAAAGGTTTCTAAAACTCAACGAATAGTCCCTCTCCTGGTGCTCCCATTTGACTTTCCAACTGCTTTACTATCAGTCTCCCAAATTGGAGAGACAGCCCCTTTAAGCTCCTGGTTCGCACAGGTTGCCAATTTTGCACAGGATGGAAGGGATCAGGGAGAACCAATGAGAGAGTAGCTGTTAGGCATTTGGACGGGCACATGTCACTCTGATTTCCCGGCAGGAAGAAGAATTAACCAGAGTCTCCGCCACCCACCGGGAACCATTAAAGGTCCTGAACCAAAATTTTGGACTTGCGTACAGCTCACAAAAAACGAGTTGAAAAAAGGAGCTCAGGGGCACAGCAATTCACAAACTGGCAGAGTAATAAAGGACAACTATCGTCCAAAAATCTGTTGAGGGAAGGCAATGTGGCGGACTTGAAAGCGGGGACGAATAGCAGGAAACAGATGTCAAGAGGAACGTTGGAATCGCCTTGAAAGCACAGGAAGAGGGGCACAATTTCGACAATTACGCACTTGGCCAAAAAGGGCGTATGCGTTTTCTCCTGAATATATTCAGGAGAAAACGCATACGCCCTTTTTGGCCAAGCAAGCAAGCGGGCAATGCATATCTGCACTACAAAGAAGTATCACTTCCCACCGGTCAAAAGGGACATCCACAAATGTGTAAAAACCAGAAAGGCAAGACAGGCCCTGGAGAACAGGGAACCTAGTTATGCGGAAGGGCGGGATGTAAATTGCCAACTGCCTCACTGGAGGAGAGCATTGTGTTCCCTAAAACAAGGAAAGAACAGAGCTACAGAGCCAAGGGCACTTCCAGTCTAGGAAATATACCTGGGGAAAACTGAAAATCAATAAGACAGAGCCACCCCCAAATTTAGGGCTGCACTGCTTACAAGAACCTCAACTTGGGTACACCTTAAATATCCCAGGAAATATAAAAATGGTTCAAAAAACTGTGGTATTTATGTACGATGGAATATCCCTCAGCCATGAAATCAATGTCATAAGACCAGGAGCATCAAAGTGAGTGGATTCAGGTACGATGATTCTAAGTGAAATAAGTCACACAGAAAAAGAAACTTATCATAAGATATCACTTATGAAGATCCTGCAAACATGGCTGCACATGAACTGAGTTAGGAAAGAGAACAGAGTCTCACATTTAGAAAACAGTCTTATGCCTGCTTAAGGGGAAAGGAGACTTGGGGTGATGCATAAAACCAGAGTTTGATATAAGTACAGGTACCATTTCTAAAACCAACTGTGGAATAGACAAGACCTACACCTTCCTCAATGAAAGGGACTCAAAACCCCATATTTCCCACAGAGGAATAGTTCTGACTAGTAAGAATATTAAAACCTATGTATTGATATGTCTCTGTAAGGGAATCAAGTGTCTCTAGACTGGCATAAACATGACAGCGAGAATCAGCTCAAACCCACTATAAAAAGGAATTTCAAAAACAAAACCAAAAAACAGGGAAATTCTTTACATTTCCTTCAGGTTCTCTGATTAAACCTGGAATGACCCTATCTACAATGACAGCTGGATGTGGTATAAGGCTGAACACTTCGTACTGAGAGGATTGGTGAGATTGGGTGAGCAAATGCAGACCATTTGAAGCAAAAATGCATGGCCCCCATTCCATGGGTCCCAACTCTCCAGGTTGAAGGGAATATTTCTACAGATATAACATGTATGAGAAACCTAGAGATTGGACACACTGTGAATACAAATGGTTTCTAAAACTCAACGAATAGTCCCTCTCCTGGTGCTCCGGTTTGACTTTCCAACTGCTTTACTATCAATCTCACAAATTGGAGAGACAGACCCTTTAAGCTCCTGGTTCGCACAGGTTGCCAATTTGGCAGATGATGGAAGGGAAGAGGGAGAATCAATGAGAGAGTAGTTGTTAGGCATTTGAACGGGAACATGCCCCTCTAATTTCCCGGCAGGAAGAAGAATTAACCAAAGTCTCAGCCACCCACCTGGAAACAGTATAGGTCCTGAACCAAAATTTTGGACTTGCGTACAGCTTACAAAAAACGAGTTTAAAATTGAGCTCAGGGTCACAGCAATTCACAAACTGGCAGAGTAATAAAGGACAACTATCGTCCAAAAATCTGTTGAGGGAAGGCAACGAGGCGGACTTGAAAGCGAGGCAGAATAGCAGGAAACAGATTTCAAGAGGTACGTTGGAATCGCCTTTAAAGCACAGGAAGAGGGGTACAACTTCGACAATGAGGAACTTGGCCAAAAAGGGCGTATGCGTTTTCTCCTGAATATATTCAGGAGAAAATGCATATGCCCTTTTTGGCCAAGCCAGCAAGTGGGCAATGCAAATCTGCACTACAAAGAAGTATCACTTCCCACCGCTCAAAAGGGACATCCACAAATGTGTAAAAACCAGAAAGGCAAAAGAGGCCCTGGAGAATAGGGAGCCATGTTATGCTGATGGGCGGGATGTAAATTGCCAACTGCCTCACTGGAGGAGTGCATTGCGTTCCCTAAAACAAGTAAACAACAGAGCTTCAGAGCCAAGGGCACTTCCAGTCTAGGGAATATACCTTGGGAAAACTGAAAATCAATAAGAGAGAGCCACCACCAAATTTAGGGCTGCACTGCTTACAAGAACCTCAACTTGGGTACACCTTAAATATCCCAGGAAATATAAAAATGGTTCCAAAAACTGTGGTATTTTTGTACGATGGAATATCCCTCAGCCATGAAATCAATGTCATAAGACCAGGAGCAGCAAAGTGAGTGGATTAAGGTACGATGATTCTAAGTGAAATAAGTCACACAGAAAAAGAAACTTATCATAAGATATCACTTATGAAGATCCTGTAAACATGGCTACACATGACCTGAGTTAGGAAAGAGAACAGAGTCTCACAGTTAGAAAACACTCTTATGCCTGCTTAAGGGGAAAGGAGAGGTGGGGTGATGCATAAAACCAGAGTTTGATATAAGCACAGGTACCATTTCTAAAACCAACTGTGGAATAGACAAGACCTACACCTTTCTCAGTGAAAGGGACTCAAAACCCCATATTTCCCGCAGAGGAATAGATCTGACCACTAAGTATCTTAAAACCTTTGTATTGATACGTCTCTGTAAGGGAATCATGTGAGTCTAGACTGGCATAAACATGGCAGCGAGAATCAAATCAAACCCACTATAAAAAGGAATTTCAAAAACAAAACCAAAAAACAGGGAAATTCTTTACAATTCCTTCAGGGTCTCTGATGAAACCTGGAATGACCCTATCTACAATGACAGCTGGATGTGGCATAAGGCTGGACACTTGAGACTGAGAGGATTGGTGAGATTGGGTGAGCAAATGCAGACCCTTTAAAGCAAAAATGCATGGCCCCCATTCCATGGGTCCAACTCTCCATGTTGAAGTGAATATTACTACAGCTATAACATGTACGGGAAACCTAGAAAATGAACACACTGTGAATACAAAACGTTTCTAAAACTCAACGAGTAGTCCCTCTCCTGGTGCTCTGCTTTGACTTTCCAACTGCTTTGCTATCTATCTCCCAACATGGAGAGACAAACCCTTTAACCTCCTGATTCGCACAGGTTGCCAATTTGGCAGAGGATGGAAGGGAAGAGGGAGAACCAATGAGAGAGTAGCTGTTAGGCATTTGGACGGGCACATGTCACTCTAATTTCCCGGCAAGAAGAAGAATTGACCAGAGTCTCAGCCACCCACCGGGAACCAGTTTAGGTCCTGAACCAAAATTTTGGACTTGCGTACAGCTCACAAAAAACGAGTTGAATAAAGGAGCTCAGGGGCACTGCAATTCACAAACTGGCAGAGTAATAAAGGACAACTATCGTCCAAAAATCTGTTGAGGGACGACATCGAGGCAGACTTGAAAGGGAGATATAATAGCAGGAAACAGATTTCAAGAAGTACGTTGGAATCGCCTTTAAAGCACAGGAAGAGGGGCACTACTTCGACAATGACGCACTTGGCCAAAAAGGGCGTATGCGTTTTCTCCTGAATATATTCAAGAGAAAACGCATACGCCCTTTTTGGCCAAGCCAGCAAGCGGGCAATGCAAACCTTCACTACAAAGAAGTATCACTTTCCACCGGTCAAAAGGGATATCCACAAAATGTGTAAAAACCAGAAAGGCAAGACAGGCCCTGGAGATCCGGGAGCCTTGTTATGCGATGGGCGGGATGTAAATTGCCAACTGCCTCACTGGAGGAGTGCATTGCGTTCCCTAAAACAAGTAAACAACAGAGCTACAGAACCAAGGGCTCTTCCAGTCTAGGGAATTTACCTTGGGAAAACAGAAAATCAATGACAGATCCACCCCCAAATTTAGCGCTGCACTGCTTACAAGAACCTCAACTTGGGTACACCTTAAATATCCCAGGAAATATAAAAATGGTTCAAAAAATTGTTGTAATTATGTAGGATGGAATATCCCTCAGCCATGAAATCAATGACATAAGACCAGGAGCAGCAAAGTGAGGGGATTCAGGTACGATGATTCTAAGTGAAATAAGTCACACAGAAAAAGAAACTTATCATAAGATATCACTTATGAAGATCCTGTGAACATGACTACACATGAACAGAGTTAGGAAAGACAGCAGAGTCTCACATTTAGAAAAAACTCTTATGCCTGTTTAAGCGGGAAGGAGAGGTGGGGTGATGCATAAAACCAGAGTTTGATATAAGCACAGTTACCGTTTCTAAAACCAACTGTGGAATAGACAAGGCCTACACCTTCCTCAGTGAAACATACTCAAAACACCATATTTCACTCAGAGTAATAGATCTCACTAGTAAGAATCTTAAAACCTATGTATTGATATGTCTCCTTAAGGGAATCAAGTGTGTGTAGACTGGCATAAACATGACAGCGAGAATCAGCTCAAACACACTATAAAAAGGAATTTCAAATACAAACAAAAAAACAGGGAATTTCTTTACAATTCCTTCAGGGTCTCTGATGTAACCTGGAATGACCCTATCTACAATGAGAGCTGGATGTGGCATAAGTCTGGACACTTGGGGCTGAGAGGATTGGTGAGATTGGTTGAGCAAATGCAGACCCTTTAAAGCAATAATGCATGGCCCCCATTCCATGGGTCCCAACTCTAGAGGTTAAAGGGAATATTACTACAGCTATA
Organism: Mesoplodon bidens; assembly: GCF_964165515.1. Taxonomy (NCBI): domain Eukaryota; kingdom Metazoa; phylum Chordata; class Mammalia; order Artiodactyla; family Ziphiidae; genus Mesoplodon; species Mesoplodon bidens. The sequence continues at coordinate 3,200,255 of NW_027671488.1, read as the reverse complement.
ACATGTACTGGATACCTAGAGAATAGACACTCTGTGAATACAAAAGGTTTCTAAAACTCTACGAATAGTCCCTCCCCTGGTGCTCGGGTTTGACATTCCAACTGCTTTACTATCAATCTCCCAAAATGGAGAGACAGCCCCTTTAAACTCCTGGTTCGCACAGGTTGCCAATTTGGCAGAGGATTGAAGGGAAGAGGGAGAATCAATGAGAGAGTAGCTATTAGGCAATTGGACGGGCACATGTCACTCTAACTTCCCGACAGGAAGAAGAATTAACCAAAGTCTCAGCCACCCACCGGGAACCAGTGTAGGTCCTGAATCAAAATTTTGGACTTGCGTACAGCTCACAAAAACCGAGTTGAAAAATGGAGCTCAGGGGCACAGCAATTCACAAACTGGCAGAGTAATATATGACCACTATGGTCCGAAAATCGCTTGAGGGAAGGCAATGAGGCGGACTTGAAAGCGAGGCAGAATAGCAGGAAACAGATATCAAGAGGTACGTTGGAATCGCCTTTAAAGCACAGGAAGAGGGGCACAACTTCCACAATGATGCACTTGGCCAAAAAGGGCGTATGCGTTTTCTCCTGAATATATTCAGAAGAAAACGCATACGCCCTTTTTGGCCAAGCAAGCAAGCGGGCAATGCAAATCTGTACTACAAAGAAGTATGACTTCCCACCGGTCAAAAGGGTCAGCCACAAAATGTGTAAAAACCAGAAAGGCAAGACAGGCCCTGGAGAACATGGAACATTGTTATGCTGATGGGCGGGATGTAAATTGCCAACTGCCTCACTGGAGGAGTGCATTGTGTTCCCTAAAACAAGTAAACAACACAGCTACAGAGACAAGGGCACTTCCAGTCTAGGGAATATACTTTGGGAAAACTGAAAATCAATACGACAGAGCCACCCCTAAATTTAGGGCTGCACTGCTTACAAGAACCTCAACTTGGGTACATCTTAAATATCCCAGGAAATATAAATATGGTTCAAAAAACTGTGGTACTTATGTACGATGGAATATCCCTCAGCCATGAAATCAATGTCATAAGACCAGGAGCAGCAAAGTGAGTGGATTCAGGTACGATGATTCTAAGTGAAGTCACACAGAAAAAGAAACTTATCATAAGATATCACTTATGAAGATCCTGTAAACATGGCTACACATGAAATGAGTTAAGAAAGAGAACAGAGACTCACATTTAGAAAACACTGTTATGCCTGCTTAAGGGGGGAGGAGAGGTGGGGTGATGCATAAAACCAGAGTTTGATATAAGCACAGGTACCGTTTGTAAAACCAACTGTGGAATAGACAAGACTTACACCTTCCTCAGTGAAACGGACTCAAAACGCCATATTTCCCGCAGAGGAATAGATCTGACTAGTAACAATCCTAAAACTTATGTATTGATATGTCTCCGTAAGGGAATCAAGTGTGTAGAATGGCATAAACATGGCAGCGAGAATCAGCTCAAACCCACTATAAAAATGAATTTCAAAAACAAAACCAAAAAACAGGGAAATTCTTTACAATTCCTTCAGGGTCTCTGATGAAACTTGGAATGACCCTATCTACAATGACAGCTGGATGTGACATAAGGCTGGACACTTGAGACTGAGAGGATTGGTGAGATTGGGTGAGCAAATGCAGACTCTTTAAAGTAAAAATGCATGGCCCCCATTCCATGTGTCCCAGCTCTCCATGTTGAAGGGAATATTACTACAGCTATAACATGTACGGGAAACCTAGAGAATGGACACACTGTGAATACAAAAGGTTTCTAAAACTCAACGAGTAGTCCCTCTCCTGGAGCTGTGGTTTTTCTGTCCAACTGCTTTACTATCAATCTCCCAAGTTGGAGAGACAAACCCTTTAACCTCCTGGATCGCACAGGTTGCCAATTGGGCAGAGGATGGAAGGGAAGAGGGAGAACCAATGAGAGAGTAGCTGTTAGGCATTTGGACGGGCACATGTCACTCTAATTTCCCGGCAAGAAGAAGAATTGACCAGAGTCTCAGCCACCCACCGGGAACCAGTATACGTCCTGAACCAAAATTTTGGACTTGCGTACAGCTCACAAAAAACGAGTTGAATAATGGAGCTCAGGGGCACAGCAATTCACAAACTGGCAGAGTAATAAAGGACAACTATCGTCCAAAAATCTGTTGAGGGAAGGCATCGAGGCGGACTTGAAAGGGAGATATAATAGCAGGAAACAGATTTCAAGAGGTACTTTGGAATTGCATTTAAAGCACAGGAAGAGGGGCACAACTTCGACAATGATGCACTTGGCCAAAAAGGGCGTATGTGTTTTCTCCTGAATATATTCAGGAGAAAACGCATACGCCCTTTTTGGCCAAGCAAGCAAGCGGGCAATGCAAATCTTCACTACAAAGAAGTATCAGTTTCCACCGGTCAAAAGGGATATCCACAAAATGTGTAAAAACCAGAAAGGCAAGACAGGCCCTGGAGATCCGGGAGCCTTTTTATGCAGATGGGCGGGATATAAATTGCCAACTGCCTCACTGGAGGAGTGCATTGCGTTCCCTAAAACAAGTAAACAACAGAGCTACAGAGCCAAGGGCACTTCCAGTCTAGGGAATATACCTTGGGAAAACAGAAAATCAATGACAGAGCCACCCCCAAATTTAGGGCTGCACTGCTTACAAGAACCTCAACTTGGGTACACCTTAAATATCCCAGGAAATATAAAAATGGTTCAAAAAACTGTGGTATTTATGTACGACGGAATATCCCTCAACCATGAAATCAATGTCATAAGACCAGGAGCAGCAAAGTGAGTGGATTCAGGTACGATGATTCTAAGTGAAATAAGTCACACAGAAAAATAGACTTATCATAAGATATCACTTATGAAGATCCTGTAAACATGGCTACACATGAACTGAGTTAGGAAAGGGAACAGAGTCTCACATTTAGAAAACACTCTTTTGCCTGCTTAAGGGGGGAGGAGAGGTGGGGTGATGCATAAAACCAGAGTTTGATATAAGCACAGGTACCGTTTGTATAACCAACTGTGGAATAGACAAGACTTACACCTTCCTCAGTGAAAGGGACTCAAAACGCCATATTTCCGCAGAGGAATACCTCTGACTATTAACAATCCTAAAACTTATGTATTGATATGTCTCCGTAAGGGAATCAAGTGTGTAGACTGGCATAAACATGGCAGCGAGAGTCAGCTCAAACCCACTATAAAAAGGAATTTCAAAAACAAAACCAAAAAACAGGGAAATACTTTACAATTCCTTCAGGGTCTCTGATGAAACCTGGAATGACCCTATCTACAATGACAGCTGGATGTGGCATAAGGCTGGACACTTGGGACTGAGAGGATTGGTGAGATTGGGTGAGCAAATGCAGACCCTTTAAAGCAAAAATGCATGGCCCCCATTCCATGGGTCCCAAGTCTCCATGTTGAAGGTAATATAAATACAGCTATAACATGTACGGGAAACCTAGAGAATGGACACACTGTGAATAAAAAAGATTTCTAAAACTCAACGAGTAGTCCCTCTCCTGGTACTCCGATTTGACTTTCCAACTGCTTTACTATCAATCTCCCAACTTTGAGAGACAGACCCTTTAAGCTCCTGGTTCGCACAGGTTGCCAATTTTGCAGAGGATGGAAGGGAAGAGGGAGAACCAATGAGAGAGTAGCTGTTAGGCATTTGGACGCGCACATGACACTCTAATTTCCCGGCAGGAAGAAGAATTAACCAGAGTCTCAGCCACCCACCAGGAACCAGTAAAGTTCCTGAACCAAAATTTTGGACTTGCGTACAGCTCACAAATAAGTAGTTGAAAAATTGAGCTCAGGGGCACAGCAATTCACCAACTGGCAGAGTAATAAAGGACAAATATCGACCAAAAATCTGTTGAGGGAAGGCAACGGGGCGGATTTGAAATCGAAGCAGAATAGCAGGAAACAGATTTCAAGAGGTACGTTGGAAGAGCCTTTAAAGCACAGGAAGAGGGGCACAACTTCGACAATGACGCCCTTGGCCAAATAGTGCGTATGTGGTTTCTCCTGAATATATTCAGGAGAAAACGCATACGACCTTTTTGGCCAAGCAAGCAAGCGGGCAATGCAAATCTGCACTACAAAGAAGTATCACTTCCCACCGGTCAAAAGGGACATCCAAAAATGTGTAAAAACCAGAAAGGGAAGACAGGCCCCGGAGTACAGGGAGCCTTGTTATGGTGATGGGCGGGATGTAAATTGCCAACTGCCTCACAGGAGGAGTGCATTGTGTTCCCTAAAACAAGAAAACATCAGAGCTACAGAGCCAAGGGCACTTCCAGTCTAGGGAATATAGCTTTGGATAAATGAAAATCAATAAGAAAGAGCCACACCCAAATTTAGGGCTGCACTGCTTACAAGAACCTCAACGTGGGTACACCTTAAATATCCCAGGAAATATAAAAATGGTTCAAAAAACTGTGGTATTTATGTACGATGGAATATCCCTCAGCCATGAAATCAATGTCATAAGACCAGGAGCAGCAAAGTGTGTGGATTAAGGTACGATGATTCTAAGTGAAATAAGTCACACAGAAAAAGAAACTTATCATAAGATATCACTTATGAAGATCCTGTAAACATGGCTACACATGAACTGAGTTAGGAAAGAGAACAGAGTCTCACATTTAGAGAACACTCTTATGCCTGCTTAAGGGGAAAGGAGATGTGGGGTGATGCATAAAACCAGAGTTTGATATAAGTACAGGTACCATTTCTAAAACCAACTGTGGAATAGACAAGACCTACACCTTCCTCAGTGAAAGGGACTCAAAACCCCATATTTCCCGCAGAGGAATAGATCTGACTAGTAAGAATCTTAAAACCTATGTATTGATATGTCTCTCTATGGGAATCAAGTGTGTCTAGACTGGCATAAACATGGCAGCGAGAATCAGCTCAAACCAACTATAAAAAGTAATTTCAAAAACAAAACCAAAAAACAGGGAAATTCTTTACAATTCCTTCAGGGTCTCTGATGAAACCTGGAATGACCCTATCTACAATGACAGCTGGATGAGTTATAAGGCTGGACACTTGGGACTTAGAGGATTGGTGAGATAGGGTGAGCAAATCCAGACCCTTTAAAGCAAAAATGCATGGCCCCCATTCCATGGGTCCCAACTCTCCAGGTTGAAGGGAATATTAATACAGTTATAACATGTATGGGAAACCTAGAGAATGGACACACTGTGAATACAAAAGGTTTCTAAAACTCAACGAATAGTCCCTCTCCTGGTGCTCCGGTTTGACTTTCCAACTGCTTTACTATCAATCTCCCAAATTGGAGAGATAGCTCCTTTAAGCTCCTGGGTCGCACAGGTTGCCAATTTTGCAGAGGATGGAAGGGAAGAGGGAGAACCAATGAGAGAGTAGCTGTTAGGCATTTGGACGGGCACATGTCACTCTAATTTCCCGGCAGGAAGAAGAATTAATCAGAGTCTCAGCCACCCTCCGGGAACCAGTAAAGTTCCTGAACATAAATTTTGGACTTGAGTACAGCTCACAAAAAACGAGTTGAAAAATTCAGCTCAGGGGCACAGCAATTCACAAACTGGCAGAGTAATAAAGGACAACTATCGTCCAAAAATCAGTTGAGGGAAGGCAACGGCGCGGATGTGAACGTGAAGCAGAATAGCAGGAAACAGATTTCAAGAGGTACGTTGGAAGAGCCTTTAAAGCACAGGAAGAGGGGCACAACTTCGACAATGACGCACTTGGCCAAAAAGTGCGTATGTGGTTTCTCCTGAATATATTCAGGAGAAAACGCATACGACCTTTTTGGCCAAGCAAGCAAGCGGGCAATGCAAATCTGCACTACAAAGAAGTATCACTTCCCACCGGTCAAAATGGACATCAACAAATGTGTAAAAACCAGAAAGGCAAGACAGGCCCTGGAGTAAAGGGAGCCTTGTTATGGTGATGGGCCTGATGTAAATTGCCAACTGCCTCACTGGAGGAGTGCATTGTGTTCCCTACAACAAGAAAACTACAGAGCTACAGAGCCAAGGGCACTTCCAGTCTAGGGAATATACCTTGGGATAACTGAAAATCAATAAGAAAGAGCCACACCCAATTTTAGGGCTGCACTGCTTACAAGAACCTCAAAGTGGGTACACCTTAAATATCCCAGGAAATATAAAAATGGTTCAAAAAACTGTGGTATTTATGTACGATGGAATATCCCTCATCCATGAAATCAATGTCATAAGACCAGGAGCAGCAAAGTGAGTGGATTCAGGTACGATGATTCTAAGTGAAATAAGTCACACAGAAAAAGAAACTTATCATAAGATATCACTTATGAAGATCCTGTAAACATGGCTACACATGAACTGAGTTAGGAAAGAGAACAGAGTCTCACATTTAGAAAACACTCTTATGCCTGCTTAAGGGGAAAGGAGAGGTGGGGTGATGCATAAAACCAGAGTTTGATATAAGTACAGGTACCATTTCTAAGACCAACTGTGGAATAGACAAGACATAAAGCTTCCTCAGTGAAAGGGACTCAAAACCCCATATTTCCCGCAGAGGAATAGATCTGACTAGTAAGAATCTTAAAACCTATGTATTGATATGTCTCCGTAAGGGAATCAAGTGTGTCTAGACTGGCATAAACATGGCAGCGAGAATCACCTCAAACCCACTATAAAAAGTAATTTCAAAAACAAAACCAAAAAACAGGGAAATACTTTACAATTCCTTCAGGGTCTCTGATGAAACCTGGAATGACCCTATCTACAATGACAGCTGGTTGTGGTATAAGGCTGGACACTTGGGAATGAGAGGATTGGTGAGATTGGGTGAGCAAATGCAGACCCTTTAAAGCAAAAATGCATGGCCCCCATTCCATGGGTCCCAACTCTCCAAGTTGAAGGGAATATTACTACAGCTATAACATGTACGGGAAACCTAGAGAATGGACACACTGTGAATACAAAAGGTTTCTAAAACTCAACGAATAGTCCCTCTCCTGGTGCTCCATTTTGACTTTCCAACTGCTTTACTATCAATCTCCCAACTTTGAGAGGCAACACCTTTAACCTCCTGGTTCGCACAGGTTGCCAATTTTGCAGAGGATGGAAGGGAATAGGGAGAACCAATAAGAGAGTTGCTGTTAGGCATATGGACGGGCACATGTCACTCTAATTTCCCGGCAGGAAGAAGAATTAACGAAAGGCTCAGCCACACACTGGGAACCAGTATAGGTCCTGAAGTAAAATTTTGGACTTGCGTACAGCTCACAAAAAACGAGGTGAAAAATGGAGCTCAGGGGCACAGCAATTCACAAACTGGCAGAGTAATAAAGGAGAACTATCGTCCAAAAATCTGTTGAGGGAAGGCAATGAGGCGGACTTGAAAGCGGATAGAATAGCAGGAAACAGATTTCAAGAGGTACGTTGGAATCGCCTTTAAAGAACAGGAAGAGGGGCACAATTTCGACAATGACTCACCAGGCCAAAAGGGGCGTATGCGTTTTCTCCTGAATATATTCAGGAGAAAACGCATACACCCTTTTTGGCCAAGCAAGCAAGCGGGCAATGCAAATCTGCACTACAAAGAAGTATCACTTCCCACAGTTCAAAAGGGACATCCACAAATGTGTAAAAACCAAAAAGGCAAGACAGGCCCTGGAGAACAGGGAGCCTTGTTATACTGATGGGCGGGATGTAAATTGCCAAATGCCTCACTGGAGGAGTGCATTGCATTCCCTAAAACAAGTAAACAACAGAGCTACAGAGGCAAGGGCACTTCCAGTCTAGGGAATATACCTTGGGAAAACTGAAAATCAATAAGACAGAGGCACCCCCAAATTTAGGGCTGCACTGCCAAAAGAACCTCAACTTGCGTACAACTTAAATATCCCAGGAAATATAAAAATGGTTCAAAAAACTGTGGTATATATGTATGATGGAATATCCCTCAGCCATGAAATCAATGTCATAAGACCAGGAGCAGCAAAGTGAGTGGATTCAGGTACGATGATTCTAAGTGAAATAAGTCACACAGAAAAAGAAACTTATCATAAGATATCACTTATGAAGATCCTGTAAACATGGCTACACATGAACAGAGTTAGGAAAGAGAACACAGTCTCACATTTAAAAAACACTCTTATGCCTGCTTAAGGGGAAAGGAGAGGTGGGGTGATGCATAAAACCAGAGTTTGATATAAGCACAGGTACCATTTCTAAAATCAACTGTGGAATAGACAAGACCTACACCTTCCTCAGTGAAAGGGACTCAAAACCCCATATTTCCTGCAGAGGAATAGATCTGACTAGTAAGAATCTTAAAACATATGTATTGATATTTCTCTGTATGGGAATCAAGTGTGTCTAGACTGGCATAAACATGGCAGCGAGAATCAGCTCAAACCCACTATGAAAAGGAATTTCAAAAACAAAACCAAAAAACAGGGAAATTCTTTACATTTCCTTCAGGGTCTCTGATAAAAACTGGAATGACCCTATCTACAATGACAGCTGGATATGGCATAAGGCTGGACACTTGGGACTGAGAGGATTGGTGAGATTGGGTGAGCAAATGCAGACCCTTTAAAGCAAAAATGCATGGCCCCCATTCCATGGGTCCCAACTCTCCATGTTGAAGGTAATATTACTACAGCTATAACATGTACGTGAAACCTAGGGAATGGACACACTGTGAATACAAAAGGTTTCTAAAACTCAATGAGTAGTCCCTGTCCTGGTGCTCCGCTTTGACTTTCCAACTGCTTTACTATCAATCTCCCAACTTGGAGAGAAAAACCCTTTAACCTCTTGGTTCGCACAGGTTGCCAATTTCGCAGAGAATGGAAGGGAAGAGGGAGAACCAATGAGAGAGTAGCTGTTAGGCATTTGGAGGGGCACATGTCACTCTAATTTCCCGGCAGGAAGAAGAATTAACCAGAGTCTCAGCCAGCCACGGGTACCAGTATTGGTCCTGAACCAAAATTTTGGACTTGCGTACAGCTCACAAAAAACGAGTTGAAAAATGGAGCTCAGGGGCACAGCAATTCACAAACTGGCAGAGTAATAAAGGACAACTATCGTCCAAAAATCTGTTGAGGGAAGGCAACGAGGCGGACTTGAAAGCGAGGCAGAATAGCAGGAAACAGAGTTCAAGAGGTACGTTGGAATCGCCGTTAAAGCACAGGAAGAGGGGCACAACTTCGACAATGACGCACTTGGCCAAAAAGGGCGTACGCGTTTTCTCCTGAATATATTCAGGAAAAAACCCATACGCCCTTTTTGGTCAACCAAGCTAGCGGGCAATGCAAATCTGCACTACAAAGAAGTATCACTTCCCACCGGTCAAAAGGGACATCCACAAAATGTGTAAAAACCAGAAAGGCAAGACAGGCCCTGGAGAACAGGGGGCCTTGTTATGCTGATGGGCGGGATGTAAATTGGCAACTGCCTCACTGGAGGAGTGCATTGCATTCACTAAAACAAGTAAACAACAGAGCTACAGAGCCAAGGGCACTTCCAGTCTAGGGAATATACCTTGGGAAAACAGAAATTCAATAAGACATAGCCACCCCCAAATTTAGGGCTGCACTGCTTACAAGAACCTCAACTTTGGTACACCTTAAATATCCCAGGACATATAAAAATGGTTCCAAAAACTGTGGTATTTATGTACGATGGAATATCCCTTAGCCATGAAATCAATGTCATAAGACCAGGAGCACCAAAGTGAGTGGATTCAGGTACTATGATTCTAAGTGAAATAAGTCACACAGAAAAAGAAACTTATCAAAAGATATCACTTATGAAGATCCTGTAAACATGGCTACACATGAACTGAGTTAGGAAAGAGAACAGAGTCTCACATTTAGAAAACACTCTTATGCCTGCTTAAGGGGAAAGGAGAGGTGGGGTGATGCATAAAACCAGAGTTTGATATAAGTACAGGTACCATTTCTAAAACCAACTGTGGAATAGACAAGACCTACACCTTTCTCAGTGAAAGGGACTCAAAACCCCATATTTCCCACAGAGGAATAGATCTGACTAGTAAGAACCTTAAAACCTATGTATTGATATGTCTCTGTAAGGGAATCAAGTGTGTCTAGAGTGGCATAAACATGGCAGCGAGAATCAGCTAAAACCCACTATAAAAAGGAATTTCAACAACAAAACCAAAAAACAGGGAAATTCTTTACATTTCCTTCAGGGTCTCTGATGAAACCTGGTATGACCCTATGTACAATGACAGCTGGATGTGGCACAAGGCTGGACACTTGGGACTGAGAGGATTGGTGACATTGGGTGAGCAAATGCAGACACTTTAAAGCAAAAATGCATGGCCCCCATTCCATGGGTCCCAACTCTCCATGTTGAAGGGAATATTACTACAGCTATAACATGTACGTGAAACCTAGGGAATGGACACACTGTGAATACAAAAGGTTTCTAAAACTCAATGAGTAGTCCCTGTCCTGGTGCTCCGCTTTGACTTTCCAATTGCTTTACTATCAATCTCCCAACTTGGAGAGAAAAACCCTTTAACCTCTTGGTTCGCACATGTTGCCAATTTCGCAGAGAATGGAAGGGAAGAGGGAGAACCAATGAGATAGTAGCTGTTAGGCATTTGGAGGGGCACATGTCACTCTAATTTCCCGGCAGGAAGAAGAATTAACCAGAGTCTCAGCCAGCCACCGGGAACCAGTATTGGTCCTGAACCAAAATTTTGGACTTGCGTACAGCTCACAAAAAACGAGTTGAAAAATGGAGCTCAGGGGCACAGCAATTCACAAACTGGCAGAGTAATAAAGGACAACTATCGTCCAAAAATCTGTTGAGGGAAGGTAATGAGGCAGACTTGAAAGCGAGGCAGAATAGCAGGAAACAGATTTCAAGAGGTACGTTGGAATCGCCTTTAAAGCACAGGAAGAGGTGCACAACTTCGACAATGATGCACTTGGCCAAAAAGGGTGTATGCGTTTTCTCCTGAATATATTCAGGAGAAAACGCATACGCCCTTTTTGGCCAAGCAAGCAAGCGGGCAATGCAAATCTGCACTACAAAGAAGTAACACTTCCCACCGGTCAAAAGGGACATCGACAAAATGTGTAAAAACCAGAAAGGAAAGACAGGCCCTGGAGAACAGGGAGCCTTGTTATGCTGATGGGCGGGATGTAAATTGCCAACTGCCTCACTGGAGGAGTGCATTTCGTTCCCTAAAACAAGTAAACAACAGAGCTACAGAGCCAAGGGCACTTCCACTCTAGGGAATATACCTTGGGAAAACTGAAAATCAATAAGACAGATCCACCCCCAAATTTAGGGCCGCACTGCTTACAAGAACCTGAACTTGGGTACACCTTAAATATCCCAGGAAATATAAAAATGGATCAAAAAACTGTGGTTTTTATGTACAGTGGAATATCCCTCAGCCATGAACTCAATGTCATAAGACCAGGAGCAGCAAAGTGAGTGGATTCAGGTACGATGATTCTAAGTGAAATAAGTCACACAGAAAAAGAAACTTATCATAAGATATCACTTATGAAGATCCTGTAAACATGGCTACACATGAACTGAGTTAGGAAAGAGAACAGAGTCTCACATTTAGAAAACACTCTTATGCCTGCTTAAGGGGAAAGGAGAGGTGGGGTGATGCATAAAACCAGAGTTTGATATAAGCACAGGTACCATTTCTATAACCACTTGTGGAATAGACAAGACCTACACCTTCCTTAGTGAAAGGGACTCATAACCCCATATTTCCTACAGAGGAATAGACCTGACTAGTAAGAATCTTAAAACCTATGTATTGATATGTCTGTGTAAGGGAATCACGTGTGTCTAGACTGGCATAAACATGGCAGCGAGAATCAGCTCAAACCCACTATAAAAATGAATTTCAAAAACAAAACCAAAAAACAGGGAAATTCTTTACATTTCCTTCAGGGTCTCTGATGAAACCTGGAATGACCCTATCTACAATGACAGCTGGATGTGGCATAAGGCCGGACACTTGGGACTGAGAGGTTTGGTGAGATTGGGTGAGCAAATGCAGACCCTTTAAAGCAAAAATGCATGGCCCCCATTCCATGGGTCCCAACTCTCCATGTTGAAGGGAATATTACTACAGCTATAATATGTACGGGAAACCTAGTGAATGGACACACTGTGATTACAAAAGGTTTCTAAAACTCAACGAACATTCCCTGTCCTGGTGCTCCGGTTTCACTTTCCAACTGCTTTACTATCAATCTCCCAAATGGAGAGACAACCCCTTTAACCTTCTGGTTCGCACAGGTTGCCAATTTTGCAGAGAATGGAAGGGAAGAGTGAGAACCAATGAGAGAGTAGCTGTTAGGCATTTGGACGGGCACATGTCACTCTAATTTCCCGGCAGGAAGAAGTATTAACCAGAGTGTCAGCCACACACCGGAAACCAGTATAGGTCCTGAACCAAAATTTTGGACTTGCGTACAGCTCATAAAAAACGAGTTGAATAATGGAGCTCTGGGGCACAGCAATTCACAAACTGGCAGATTAATAAAGGACAACTTTCGTCCAAAAATCTGTTTAGGGAAGGCAACGAGGAGGACTTGAATGCGAGGCAGTATAGCAGGAAACAGATTTCAAGAGGTACGTTTGAATCGCCTTTAAAGCACAGGAAGAGGGGCACAACTTCGACAATGACGCACTTGGGCAAAATGGGCGTATGCGTTTTCTACTGAATATATTCAGGAAAAAATGCATACGCCCTTTTTGGCCAAGCAAGCAAGCGGGCAATGCAAATCCGCACTACAAAGAAGTATCACTTCCCTCCGGTCAAAAGGGACATCCACAAAATATGTAAAAACCAGAAAGGCAAGACAGGCCCTGGAGAACAGGGAGCCTTGTTATGCTGATGGGCGGGATGTAAATTGGCAACTGCCTCACTGGAGGTGTGCATTGCGTTCCCTAAAACAAGTAAACAACAGAGCTACAGAGCCAAGGGCACTTCCAATCTAGGGAATATACCTTGGGAATACTGAAAATCAATAAGACAGAGCCACCCCCAAATTTAGGGCTGCACTGCTTACAAGAACCTCAACTTTGGTACACCTTAAATATCCCAGGAAATATAAAAATGGTTCCAAAAAATCTGGTATATATGTACGATGGAATATCCCTCAGCCATGAAATCAATGTCATAAGACCAGGAGCACCAAAGTGAGTGGATTCTGGTAAGATGATTCTAAGTTAAATAAGTCACACAGAAAAAGAAACTGATCATAAGATATCACTTATGAAGATCCTGTAAACATGGCTACACATGAACTGAGTTAGGAAAGAGAACAGAGTCTCACATTTAGAAAACACTCTTATGCCTGCTTAAGGGGAAAGGAGAGGTGGGGTGATGCATAAAACCAGAGTTTGATATAAGCACAGGTACCATTTCTAAAACCAACTGTGGTGTAGACAAGACCTACACCTTCCTCAGTGAAAGGGACTCAAAACCCCATATTTCCCACAGAGGAATAGATCTGACAAGTAAGAATCATAAATCCTATGTATGGATATGTGTCTGTAAGGGAATCAAGTGTGTCTAGACTGGCATAAACATGGCAGCGAGAATCAGCTCAAACCCACTATAAAAAGGAATTTCAAAAACAAAACCAAAAAACAGGGAAATTCTTTACATTTCCTTTAGGGTCTCTGATGAAACCTGGAATGACCCTATCTACAATGAAGGCTGGAAGTGGCATAAGGCTACACACTTGGGACTGAGAGCTTTGGTGAGATTGGGTGAGCAAATGCAGACACTTTAAAGCAAAAATGCATGGCCCCCACTCCATGGGTCCCAACTCTCCATGTTGAAGGGAATATTACTACAGCTATAACATGTACGGAAAACCTAGAGAATGGACACACTGTGAATACAAAAGTTTTCTAAAACTCAATGAGTACTCCCTCCCCTGGTGCTCCGGTTTGACTTTCCAACTGCTTTACTATCAATCTCCCAACATGGAGAGACAGCCCCTCTAAACTCCTGGTTCGCACAGGTTGCCAATTTGGCCGAGGATGGAAGGGAAGAATGAGAACCAATGAGAGAGTAGCTGTTAGGCATTTGGACGGGCACATGTCACTCTTATTTCCCGGCAGGAAGAAGAATTGACGAGAGTCTCAGCCACCCAACGGGAACGAGTATATGTCCTGAACCAAAATTTTGGACTTGCATACAGCTCACAAAAAAACGAGTTGAAAAATGGAGCTCAGGGGCATAGCAATTCACAAACTGGCAGAGTAATAAAGGACAACTATCGTCCAAAAATCTTTTGAGGGAAGGCAACGATGCGGACATGAAAGCGAGGCAGAATAGCAGGAAACAGATTTCAAGAGGTACGTTGGAATCGCCTTTAAAGCACAGGAAGTGGGGCACAACTTCGACAATGACACACTTGGCCAAAAAGGGCGTATGCGTTTTCTCCTGAATATATTCAGGAGAAAACGCATACGCCCTTTTTGGCCAAGCAAGCAAGCGGGCAATGCAAATCTGCACTACAAAGAAGTATCACTTCCCACCGGTCAAAAGGGACATCCACAATATGTGAATCCCAGAAAGGCAAGACAGGCCTTGGAGAACTGGGAGCATTGTTATGCTGATGGGCGGGATGTAAATTGCCAACTGCCTCACTGGAGGAGTGTAATGTGTTCCTTAAACAAGTAAACAACCGAGCTACAGAGCCAATGGCACTTCCAGTCTAGTGAATATACCTTGGGAAAACTGAAAATCAATAAGACAGAGCCACCCCCAAATATAGGGCTGCACTGCTTACAATAACCTCAACTTGGGTACACCTTAAATATCCCAGGAAATATAAAAATGGTTCAAAAAGTGTGGTACTTACGTACGATGGAATATCCCTCAGCCATGAAATCAATGTCATAAGACCAGGAGCAGCAAAGTGAGTGGATTCAGGTACGATGATTCTAAGTGAAATAATTCACTCAGAAAAAGAAACTTATCATAAGATATCACTTATGAAGATCCTGTAAACATGGCTACACATGAACTGAGTTAGGAAAGAGAACAGAGTCTCACATTTAGAAAACACTCTTATGCCTGCTTAAGGGGAAAGGAGAGGAGGGGTGATGCATAAAACCAGAGTTTGATATAAGTACAGGTACCATTTCTAAAACCAATTGTGGAATAGACAAGACCTACACATTCCACAGTGAAAGGGACTCAAAACCCCATATTTCCTGCAGATGAATAGATCTGACTAGTAAGAATCTTAAAACCTATGTATTGATATGTCTCCGTAAGGGAATCAAGTGTGTCTAGACTGGCATAAACATGGCAGCGAGAATCAGCTCAAACCCACTATAAAAAGGAATTTCAAAAACAAAACCAAAAAACAGGGAAATTCTTTACAGTTCCTTCAGGGTCTCTGATGAAACCTGGAATGACCCTATCTACAATGACAGCTGGATGTGGCATAAGGCTGGACACTTGGGACTGAGAGGATTGGTGAGATTGGGTGAGCAAATGCAGACCCTTTAAAGCAAAAATTCATGGCCCCCATTCCATGAGTCCCAACTCTCCAGGTTAAAGGGAATATTTCTACAGCTAAAACATGTACGGGAAACCTAGAGAATAGACACTCTGTGAATAAAAAGTTTCTAAAACTCAACGAATAGTCCCTCTCCTGGTGCTCGGGTTTGACTTTCCAACTGCTTTACTATCAATCTCCCAACTTGGAGAGACAGCCCCTTTAACCTCCTGGTTCGCACACGTTGCCAATTTGGCAGAGGATGGAAGGGAAGAGGGAGAACCAATGAGAGATTAGCTGTAAGGCATTTGGACGGGCACATGTCACTCTAATTTCCCAGCAGGAAGAAGAATTAACCAAAGTCTCAGCCACCCACTGGGAACCAGTGTAGGTCCTAAACCAAAATTCTGTATTTGCGTAGAGCTCACTGAAAACGAGTTGAAAACTTGAGCTGAGGGGTACAGCAATTCACAACCTGGCAGAGAAATAAAGGACAACTATCGTCCTAAAATCTGTTGAGGGAAGGCAACGAGGCGGACTTGAAAGCAAGGCAGAATAGCAGGAAACAGATTTCAAGAGGTACGTTGGAATCGCCTTTAAAGCACAGGAAGAGGGGCACAACTTCTAAAATGACGCACTTGGCCAAAAAGGGCGTATGCATTTTCTCCTGAATATATTCAGGAGGAAACGCATACAAACTTTTTGTCCAAGCAAGCAAGGGGGCAATGCAAATCTGCACTACAAAGAAGTATCACTTCCCACCG
Organism: Mesoplodon bidens; assembly: GCF_964165515.1. Lineage (NCBI taxonomy): Eukaryota > Metazoa > Chordata > Mammalia > Artiodactyla > Ziphiidae > Mesoplodon > Mesoplodon bidens. The sequence continues at coordinate 3,183,943 of NW_027671488.1, read as the reverse complement.
GTTAAAAGAGTCAGCCACAAAATGTGTAAAAACCAGAAAGGCAAGAGAGGCCCTGGAGAACAGGGAGCCTTGTTATTCTGAAAGGCGGGATGTAAATTGCAACTGCCTCACTGGAAGAGTGCATTGTGTTCCCTAAAACAAGTACACAACAGAACTACAGAGCCAAGGGCACTTCCAGTCTAGGGAATATACCATGGAAAACTGAAAATCAATAAGACAGATCCAACCCCAAATTTAGGGCTGCACTGCTTACAAGAACCTCAACTTTGGTACAAGTTAAATATCCCAGGAAATATAAAAATGGTTCAAAAAATTGTGGTACTTATATACGATGGAATAACCCTCAGCCAGGAAATCAATGTCATAAGACCATGAGCAGCAAAGTGAGTGGATTCATGTACGATGCTTCTAAGTGAAATAAGTCACACAGAAAAAGAAATTTATCATAAAATATCACTTATGAAGATCCTGTAAACATGGCTACACATGAACTGAGTTAGGAAAGAGAACAGAGTCTCACATTTAGAAAACACTTTTATGCCTGCTTAAGGGGAAAGGAGAGGTGGGGTGATTCATAAAACCAGAGTTTGATATAAGTACAGGTACCGTTTCTAAAACCAACTGTGGAATAGACAAGACCTACACCTTTCTCAGTGAAAGGGACTCAAAACACCATATTTCCCGCAGAGGAATAGATCTGACTAGTAAGAATCTTAAAACCTATGTATTGATACGTCTCTGTAAGGGAATTATGTGTGTCTAGACTGGCATAAACATGGCATCGAGAATCAGCTCAAACCCACTATAAAAAGGAATTTCAAAAACAATACCAAATAACAGGGAAATTCTTTACATTTCCTACAGGGAATCTGATGAGACCTGGAATGACCCTATCTACAATGACAGCTGGATGTGACATAAGGCTGGACACATGGGACTGAGAGGATTGGTGAGATTGGGTGAGCAAATGAAGACCATTTAATGCAAAAATGTGTGGCCCCCATTCCATGGTTCCCAACTCTCCATGTTGAAGGAAATATTACTACAGCTATAACATGTACTGGAAACCTAGAGAATGGACACACAGTGAATACAGAAGGTTTCTAAAACTCAACGAGTAGTCCCTCTCCTGGTGCTCCGGTTTGACTTTCCAACTGCTTTACTATCAATCTCCCACCTTGGAGAGACAGCCCCTTTAAACTCCTGGTTCGCACACGTTGCCAATTTTGCAGAGGATGGAAGGGAAGAGGGAGAACCAATGAGAGAGTAGCTGTTAGGCATTTGGACGGGCACATGTCACTCTAATTTCCCGGCAGGAAGAAGTATTAACCAGAGTGTCAGCCACACACCGGAAACCAGTATAGGTCCTGAACCAAAATTTTGGACTTGCGTACAGCTCATAAAAAACGAGGTGAAAAATGGAGCTCTGGGGCACAGCAATTCACAAACTGGCAGATTAATAAAGGACAACTATCGTCCAAAAATCTGTTGAGGGAAGGCAACGAGGAGGACGTAAAGCGAGGCAGTATAGCAGGAAACAGATTTCAAGAGGTACGTTGGAATCGCCTTTAAAGCACAGGAAGAGGGGCACAAATTCGACAATGATGCACTTGGGCAAAAAGGGCATATGCGTTTTCTACTGAATATATTCAGGAAAAAATGCATACGCCCTTTTTGGCCAAGCAAGCAAGCGGGCAATGCAAATCTGCACTACAAAGAAGTATCACTTCCCTCCGGTCAAAAGGGACATCCACAAAATATGTAAAAACCAGAAAGGCAAGACAGGTCCTGGAGAACAGGGAGCCTTGTTATGCTGATGGGCGGGATGTAAATTGGCAACTGCCTCACTGGAGGTGTGCATTGCGTTCCCTAAAACAAGTAAACAACAGAGCTACAGAGCCAAGGGCACTTCCAATCTAGGGAATATACCTTAGGAATACTGAAAATCAATAAGACAGAGCCACCCCCAAATTTAGGGCTGCACTGCTTACAAGAACCTCAACTTGGGTACACCTTAAATATCCCAGGAAATATAAAAATGGTTCCAAAAACTCTGGTATTTATGTACGATGGAATATCCCTCAGCCATGAAATCAATGTCATAAGACCAGGAGCAGCAAAGTGAGTGGATTCAGGTACGATGATTCTAAGTGAAATAAGTCACACAGAAAAAGAAACTTATCATAAGATATCACTTATGAAGATCCTGTAAACATGGCTACACATGAAATGAGTTAGGAAAGAGAACAGAGTCTCACATTTAGAAAACACTCTTATGCCGGCTTAAGGGGAAAGGAGAGGTGGGGTGATGCATAAAACCAGAGTTTGATATAAACACAGGTATCATTTCTAAAACCAACTGTGGAATAGACAAGACCTACACCTTCCTTAGTGAAAGGGACTCAAAACCCCATATTTCCCGCAGAGGAATTGATCTGACTAGTAAGTATCCTAAAACCTATGTATTGATATGTCTCTGTAAGGGAATCAAGTGTGTCTAGACTGGCATAAACATGGCAGCGAGAATCAGCTCAAAACGACTATAAAAAGGAATTTCAAAAACAAAACCTAAAAACAGGGAAATTCTTTACATTTCCTTCAGGGTCTCTGATGAAACCTGGAATGACCCTATGTACAATGACAGCTGGAAGTGGTATAAGGCAGGACACTTGGGACTGAGAGGATTGGTGAGATTGGGTGAGCAAATGCACCACTTAAAGCAAAAATGCACGGCCCCCATTCCATGGTTCCCAACTCTCCATGTTGAAGGGAATATTACTACAGCTATAACATGTATGGGAAACCAAGAGAATGGACACATTGTGAAATCAAAAGGTTTCTAAAACTCAACGAATAGTCCCTCTCCTTGTGCTCTTGTTTGACTTTCCAACTGATTTACTATCAATCTCCCAAATTGGAGAGACAGCCCCTTTAAGCTCCTGGTTCGCACAGGTTTCCAATTTTGCAGAGGATGGAAGGGAAGAGGGAGAACCAATGAGAGAGTAGCTGTTAGGCATTTGGACGGGCACATGTCACTCTAATTTCCCGGCAGGAAGAAGAATTAACCAGAGTCTCAGCCACCCACCGGGAACCAGTATAGGTCCTGAACAAAAATTTTGGACTTGCGTACAGCTCAGAAAAAACGAGTAAAAAATGTTGCTCAGGGGCACAGCAATTCACAAACCGGCAGAGTAATAAAGGACATCTATCATCCAAAAATCTGTTGAGGGAAGGCAACGAGGCGGACTTGAAAGCGAGGCAGAATAGCAGGAAACAGATTTCAAGAGGTACGTTGGAATCGCCTTTAAAGCACAGGAAGAGGGGCACAACTTCGAAAATGACGCACTTGGCCAAAAAGCGCGTATGCGTTTTCTCCTGAATATATTCAGGAGAAAACGCATACGCCCTTTTTGGCCAAGCAAGCAAGCGGGCAATGCAAATCTGCACTACAAAGAAGTATCACTTCCCACCGGTCAAAAGGGACATCCACAAAATGTGTAAAAACCAGAAAGGCAAGACAGGCCCTGGAGAACAGGGAGCCTTGTTATGCTGATGGGCGGGATGTAACTTGCCAACTGCCTCACTGGAGGAGTGCATTGTGTTCCCTAAAACAAGTAAACAACAGAGCTACTGAGCCAAGGGCACTTCCAGTCTAGGGAATATACCTTGGGAAAACTGAAAATCAATAAGAGAGAGCCACCCCCAAATTTAGGTCTGCACTGCTTACAAGAACCTGAACTTGGGTACATCTTAAATATCCCAGGAAATATAAAAATGGTTCAGAGAACTGTGGTATTTATGTACGATGGAATATCCCTCAGCCATGTAATCAATATCATAAGACCAGGAGCACCAAAGTGCGTGGATTCTGGTAAGATGATTCTAAGTGAAATAAGTCACACAGAAAAAGAAACTGATCATAAGATATCACTTATGAAGATCCTGTAAACATGGCTACACATGAACTGAGTTAGGAAAGAGAACAGAGTCTCACATTTAGAAAACACTCTTATGCCTGCTTAAGGGGAAAGGAGAGGTGGGGTGATGCATAAAACCAGAGTTTGATATAAGCACAGGTACCATTTCTAAACCAACTGTGGTGTAGACAAGACCTACACCATCCTCAGTGAAAGGGACTCAAAACCCCATATTTCCTGCAGAGGAATAGATCTGACTAGTAAGAATCTTAAAACCTATGTATTGATATGTCTCTGTTAGGGAATCAAGTGTGTCTAGACTGGCTTAAACATGGCAGCGAGAATCAGGTCAAACCCACTATAAAAGGGAATTTCAAAAACAAAAACAAAAAACAGGGAAATTGTTTACAATGCCTTCAGGGTCTCTGATGAAACCTGGATTGACCCTATCTACAATGACAGCTGGATGTGGCATAAGGCTGGACACTTGGGACTGAGAGGATTGGTGAGATTGGGTGAGCAAATGCAGACCGTTTAAAGCAAAAATGCATGGCCCCCATTCCATGGGTCCCAACGCTCCATGTTGAAGGGAATATTTCTACAGCTATAACATGTAGGGGAAACCTAGAGAATGGACACACTGTGAATACAAAAGGTTTCTAAAACTCAACGATTAGTCCCTCTGCTGGTGCTCCGGTTTGACTTTCCAACTGCTTTACTATCAATCTCCCAACTTGGAGAGACAGCCCCTTTAAACTCCTGGTTCGCACAGGTTGCCAATTTGGCAGAGGATGGAAGGGAAGAGGGAGAACCAATGAGAGAGTAGCTGTTAGGCATTTGGACGGGCAAATGTCACTCTAATTTCCCGGCAGGAAGAAGAATTAACCAAAGTCTCAGAAACCCACCGGGAACCAGTATAGATCCTGAACCAAAATTTTGGACTTGCGTACAGCTCACAAAAAACGAGTTGAAAAATGGAGCTCAGTGGCACAGCAATTCACAAACTGGCAGAGAAATAAAGGACAACTATCGTCAAAAAATCTGTTGAGGGAAGGCAACGAGGCGGACTTGAAAGTGAGGCAGAATAGAAGGAAACAGATTTCAAGAGGTACGTTGGAATCGCCTTTAAAGCATAGGAAGAGGGGCACAACTTCGACAATGAGGCACTTGGCCAAAAAGGGCGTATGCGTTTTCTCCTGAATACGCATACGCCCTTTTTTGCCAAGCAAGCAAGCGGGCAATGCAAATGTGCAGTACAAAGAAGTATCACTTCCCACCGCTCAAAAGGGACATCCACAAAACGTGTAAAAACCAGAAAGGCAAGACAGGCACTGGAGAACAGGGAGCCTTGTTATGCTGATGGGCGGGATGTAAATGGCCAAGGGCCTCACTGGAGGAGTGCATTGTGTTCCCTAAAACAAGTAAACAACAGAGCTACAGAGCCAAGGGAACTTCCAGTCTAGGCAATATACCTAAGGAAAACTGAAAATCAATAAGACAGAGCCACCCTCAAATTTAGGGCTGCACTGCTTACAAGAACCTCAACGTGGGTACACCTTAAATATCCCAGGAAATATAAAAATGGTTCAAAAAACTGTGGTATTTATATACGTTGGAATATCCCTCAGCCATGAAATCAATGTCATAAGACCAGGAGCAGCAAAGTGAGTGGATTCATGTACGAAGATTCTAAGTGAAATAAGTCACACAGAAAAAGAAACTTATCATAAGATATCGCTTATGAAGATCCTGAAAACATGGCTACACATGAACTGAGTTAGGAAAGAGAACAGAGTCTCACATTTAGAAAACACTCTTATGCCTGCTTAAGGGGAAAAGAGAGGTAGGGTGATGCATAAAACCAGAGTTTGATATAAGCACAGGTACCATTTCTAAAACCAACTGTGGAATAGACAACACCTACACCTTCCTCAGTGAAAGGGACTCAAAACCCCATATTTCCCGCAGAGGAATAGATCTGACTAGTAAGAAACTTAAAACGTATGTATTGATATGTCACCTTAAGGGAATCAAGTGTGTCTAGACTGGCATAAACATGGCAGCGAGAATCAGCTCAAACCCACTATAAAAAGGAATTTCAAAAACAAAACCAAAAAACAGGGAAATTCTTTACAATTCCTTCATGGTCTCTGATGAAACCTGGAATGACCCTATCTACAATGACAGCTGGATGTGGTATAAGGCTGGACACTTGGGACTGAGATGATTGGTGAGATTGGGTGAGCAAATGCAGACCCTTTACAGTAAAAATGCATGGCCCCCATTCCATGGGTCCCAACTCTCCAGGTTGAAGGGAATATTACTATAGCTATAACATGTATGGAAATCCTAGAGAATGGACACACTGTGAATACAAAAAGTTTCTAAAACTCAACGAATACTTCCTCTACTGGTGCTCCAGTTTGACTTTCCAACTGCTTTACTATCAATCTCCCAACGTGGAGAGACAGACCCTTTAAGCTCCTGGTTCGAACAGGTTGCCAATTTGGCAGAGGTTGGAAGGGAAGAGGGAGAACCAATGAGAGAGTAGCTGTTAGGCATTTGAACGGGCACATGTCATTCTAATTTCCCGGCAGGAAGAAGAATTAACCAAAGTCTCAGCCACCCACCAGGAACCAGTATAGGTCCTGAACCAAAATTTTGGACTTGCGTACAGCTCACAAAAAAGGGGTTGAAAAATGGAGCTCAGGGACACAGCAATTCACAAATTGGCAGAGTAATAATGGAACACTATCGTCCAAAAATCTGTTGAGGGAAGACAACGAGGCAGACTTGAAAGCAAGGCAGAATACCAGGAAACAGTTTTCAAGAGGTATGTTGGAATCGCCTTTAAAGCACAGGAAGTGGGGCCCAACATCGACAATGATGCACTTGGCCAAAAAGGGCGTATGTGTTTTCTCGTGAATATATTCAGGAGAAAACGCATACGCCCTTTTTGGCCAAGCAAGCAAGCGGGCAATGCAAATCTGCACTACAAAGAAGTATCACTTAGCACTGGTCAAAACGGACATCCACAAATGTGTAAACACCAGAAAGGCAAGACAGGCCCTGGAGAACAGGGAGCCTTGTTATTTTGATGGGCGGGTTGTAAATTGCCAACTGCCTCACTGGAGGAGTGCATTGTGTTCCATAAAACAAGTAAACAACAGAGCTACAGAGCCAAGGGCACTTCCAGTCTAGGGAATATACCTTGGGAAAACTGAAAATCAATAAGACAGAGCCACACCCAAATTGAGGGCTGCACTGCTTACAAGATCCTCAACTTGGGTACACTTTAATATCCCAGGAACTATAAAAATGGTTCAAAAAATTGTGGTACTTACGTACGATGGAATATCCCTCAGCCATGAAATCAATGTCATAAGACCAAGAGCAGCAAAGTGAGTGGATTCAGGTACGATGATTCTAAGTGAAATAAGTCACAGAGAAAAAGAAACTTATCATAAGGTATCACTTAAGAAGATCCCGTAAACATGGCTACACATGAACTGAGTTAGGAAAGAGAACAGAGTCTCACATTTAGAAAACACTCTTATGCCTGTTTAAGGGGGAAGGAGAGGTGGGGTGATGCATAAAACCAGAGTTTGATATAAGCACAGGTACCGTTTCTAAAACCAACTGTGGAATAGACATGACCAACACCTTCGCCAGTGAAAGGGACTCAAAACACCACATTTCCCGTAGAGGAATAGATCTGACGAGTAATAATCTTAAAACTTATGTATTGATATGTCTCCATAAGGGAATCAAGAGTGTCTAGACTGGCATAAACATGGCAGCGAGAATCAGCTCAAACCCACTATAAAAAGGAATTACAAAAACGAAACCAAAAACAGGGAAATTCTTTACATTTCCTTCAGGGTCTCTGATGAAACCTGGAATGACCCTATCTACAATGACAGCTGGATGTGGTATAAGGCTGGACACTAGGGACTGAGAGGATTGGTGAGATTGGGTGAGCAAATGCAGACCCTTTAAAGCAATAATGCATTGCCCCCTTTCCATGGGTGCAAACTCTCCAGGTTGAAGGGAATATTACTACAGCTATAAAATGTACGGGTGACCTAGAGAATGGACACACTGTGAATACAAATGATTTCTAAAACTCAACGAATACTCCCCCTCCTGGGGCTTCGGTTTGACTTTCAAACTGCTTTATTATCAATCTCACAACATGGAGAGACAGCCCATTTAACCTCCTGGTTTTCACAGCTTGCCAATTTGGCAGAGGATGGAAGGGAAGAGGGAGAACCAATGAGAGAGTAGCTGTTAGGCATTTGGATGCACACATGTCACTCTAATTTCCCGGCAGTAAGAAGAATTAACCAAAGTCTCAGCCACCCACCGGGAACCAGTATAGGTCCTGAACCAAAATTTTGGACTTGTGTACAGCTCACAAAAAACGAGTTGAAAAATGGAGCTAAGGGGCACATCAATTCACAAACTGGCAGAGTAATAAAGGACAACTATCATCCAAAAATCTGTTGAGGGAAGGGTTCGAGGCGGACTTGAAAGCGAGCCAGAATAGCAGGAAACAGATTTCAAGAGGTACGTTGGAATCGCCATTAAATCACAGGAAGAGGGGCACAACTTCGAAAATGACGCACTTGGCCAAAAAGGGCGTATGCGTTTTCTCCTGAATATATTCAGGAGAAAACGCATACCCCCTTTTTGGCCAAGCAAGCAAGTGGGCAATGCAAATCTGCACTACAAAGAAGTATCACTTCCCACCGGTCAAAAGGGACATCAACAAAATCTGTAAAAACCAGAAAGGCAAGACAGGCCCTGGAGAACAGGGAGCCTTTTTATGCTGATGGGCAGGATGTAAATTGCCAACTGCCTCACTGGAGGAGTGCATTGTGTTCCCTAAAACAATTAAACAACAGAGCTACAGAGCCAAGGGCACTTCCTGTCTAGGGAATATACCTTGGGAAAACTGAAAATCAATAAGACACAGCCACGCCCAAATTTTGGGCTGCCCTGCTTACAAGAACCTCAACTTGGGTACACCTTAAATATCCCAGGAAATATAAAAATGGTTCAAAAAATTGTGGTATTTATGTACGATGGAATATCCCTCAGCCATGAAATCAATGTCATAAGACCAGGAGCAGCAAAGTGAGTGGATTCAGGTACGATGATTCTAAGTGAAATAAGTCACACAGAAAAAGAAGCTTATCATAAGATATCACTTATGAAGATCCTGTAAACATGGCTACACATGAACAGAGTTAGAAAGAGAACAGAGTCTCACATTTAGAAAACACTCTTATGCCTGCTTAAGGGGGAAGGAGAAGTGGGGTGATGCATAAAACCAGAGTTTGATATAAGCACAGGTACCGTTTCTAAAACCAACTGTGGAATAGAAAAGATCTACACCTTCCTCAGTGAAAGGGACTCAAAACCCCATATTTCCCGCAGAGGAATAGATCTGACTAGTAAGAATCTTAAAACCTATGTATTGATATGTCTCCATAAGGGAATCAAATGTGTCTAGACTGGCATAAACATGGCAGCGAGAATCAGCTCAAACCCACTATGAAAAGGAATTTCAAAAACAAAACCAAAAAACAGGGAAATACTTTACAATTCCTTCAGGGTCTCTGATGAAACCTGGAATGACCGTATCTACAATGACAGCTGGATGTGGCATAAGGCTGGACACTTGGGACTGAGAGGTTTGGTGAGATTGTGTGAGCAAATGCAGACATTTTAAAGCGAAAATGCATGTCCCCCATTCCATGCGTCCCAACTCTCCATGTTGAAGGGAATATTACTACAGCTATAACATGTACGTGAATCCTAGAGAATGGACACACTGTGAATACAAAAGGTTTCTAAAACTCAACGAAGAGTCCGTCTCCTGGTGCTCCGGTTTGACTTTCCAACTGATTTACTATCAATCTTCCAACTTGGAGAGACAGCCCATTTAAGCTCCAGGTTCGCACAGGTTGCCAATTTGGCAGAGGATGGAAGGGAAGAGGGAGAACCAATGAGAGACTGTCTGTTAGGCATTTGGACGGGCACATGTCACTCTAATTTCCCGGCAGGAAGAAGAATTAACCAAAGTCTCAGCAACACACCGGGGAGCAGTATAGGTCCTGAACCAAAATTTTGCACTTGGATTCAGCTCACAGAAAACGAGTTGAAAATTGGTGCTCAGGGGCACAGCAATTCACAAACTGGCAGAGTAATAAAGGACAACTATCGTCCAAAAATCTGTTGACGGAAGGCAACGAGGCGCACTTCAAAGTGAGGCAGAATAGCAGGAATCATACATCAACAGGTACGTAGGAATCGCCTTTAAAGCACAGGAAGAGGGTCACAAGTTCGACCATGAGGCACTTGGCCAAAAAGGGCGTATGCGTTTTCTCCTGAATATATTAAGGGGAAAAGGCATACGCCCTTTTTGGCCAAGCAAGCAAGCGGGAAATGCAAATCTGCACTACATATAAGTGTCTCTTCCCACCGGTCAAAAGGGACATCCACAAAACGTGTAAAAACCAGAAAGGCAAGACAGGCACTGGAGAACAGGGAGCCTTGTTATGCTGATGGGCGGGATGTAAATGGCCAAGGGCCTCACTGGAGGAGTGCATTGTGTTCCCTAAAACAAGTAAACAACAGAGCTACAGAGCCAAGGGAACTTCCAGTCTAGGCAATATACCTAAGGAAAACTGAAAATCAATAAGACAGAGCCACCCTCAAATTTAGGGCTGCACTGCTTACAAGAACCTCAACGTGGGTACACCTTAAATATCCCAGGAAATATAAAAATGGTTCAAAAAACTGTGGTATTTATATACGTTGGAATATCCCTCAGCCATGAAATCAATGTCATAAGACCAGGAGCAGCAAAGTGAGTGGATTCATGTACGAAGATTCTAAGTGAAATAAGTCACACAGAAAAAGAAACTTATCATAAGATATCGCTTATGAAGATCCTGAAAACATGGCTACACATGAACTGAGTTAGGAAAGAGAACAGAGTCTCACATTTAGAAAACACTCTTATGCCTGCTTAAGGGGAAAAGAGAGGTAGGGTGATGCATAAAACCAGAGTTTGATATAAGCACAGGTACCATTTCTAAAACCAACTGTGGAATAGACAACACCTACACCTTCCTCAGTGAAAGGGACTCAAAACCCCATATTTCCCGCAGAGGAATAGATCTGACTAGTAAGAAACTTAAAACGTATGTATTGATATGTCACCTTAAGGGAATCAAGTGTGTCTAGACTGGCATAAACATGGCAGCGAGAATCAGCTCAAACCCACTATAAAAAGGAATTTCAAAAACAAAACCAAAAAACAGGGAAATTCTTTACAATTCCTTCATGGTCTCTGATGAAACCTGGAATGACCCTATCTACAATGACAGCTGGATGTGGTATAAGGCTGGACACTTGGGACTGAGATGATTGGTGAGATTGGGTGAGCAAATGCAGACCCTTTACAGTAAAAATGCATGGCCCCCATTCCATGGGTCCCAACTCTCCAGGTTGAAGGGAATATTACTATAGCTATAACATGTATGGAAATCCTAGAGAATGGACACACTGTGAATACAAAAAGTTTCTAAAACTCAACGAATACTTCCTCTACTGGTGCTCCAGTTTGACTTTCCAACTGCTTTACTATCAATCTCCCAACGTGGAGAGACAGACCCTTTAAGCTCCTGGTTCGAACAGGTTGCCAATTTGGCAGAGGTTGGAAGGGAAGAGGGAGAACCAATGAGAGAGTAGCTGTTAGGCATTTGAACGGGCACATGTCATTCTAATTTCCCGGCAGGAAGAAGAATTAACCAAAGTCTCAGCCACCCACCAGGAACCAGTATAGGTCCTGAACCAAAATTTTGGACTTGCGTACAGCTCACAAAAAAGGGGTTGAAAAATGGAGCTCAGGGACACAGCAATTCACAAATTGGCAGAGTAATAATGGAACACTATCGTCCAAAAATCTGTTGAGGGAAGACAACGAGGCAGACTTGAAAGCAAGGCAGAATACCAGGAAACAGTTTTCAAGAGGTATGTTGGAATCGCCTTTAAAGCACAGGAAGTGGGGCCCAACATCGACAATGATGCACTTGGCCAAAAAGGGCGTATGTGTTTTCTCGTGAATATATTCAGGAGAAAACGCATACGCCCTTTTTGGCCAAGCAAGCAAGCGGGCAATGCAAATCTGCACTACAAAGAAGTATCACTTAGCACTGGTCAAAACGGACATCCACAAATGTGTAAACACCAGAAAGGCAAGACAGGCCCTGGAGAACAGGGAGCCTTGTTATTTTGATGGGCGGGTTGTAAATTGCCAACTGCCTCACTGGAGGAGTGCATTGTGTTCCATAAAACAAGTAAACAACAGAGCTACAGAGCCAAGGGCACTTCCAGTCTAGGGAATATACCTTGGGAAAACTGAAAATCAATAAGACAGAGCCACACCCAAATTGAGGGCTGCACTGCTTACAAGATCCTCAACTTGGGTACACTTTAATATCCCAGGAACTATAAAAATGGTTCAAAAAATTGTGGTACTTACGTACGATGGAATATCCCTCAGCCATGAAATCAATGTCATAAGACCAAGAGCAGCAAAGTGAGTGGATTCAGGTACGATGATTCTAAGTGAAATAAGTCACAGAGAAAAAGAAACTTATCATAAGGTATCACTTAAGAAGATCCCGTAAACATGGCTACACATGAACTGAGTTAGGAAAGAGAACAGAGTCTCACATTTAGAAAACACTCTTATGCCTGTTTAAGGGGGAAGGAGAGGTGGGGTGATGCATAAAACCAGAGTTTGATATAAGCACAGGTACCGTTTCTAAAACCAACTGTGGAATAGACATGACCAACACCTTCGCCAGTGAAAGGGACTCAAAACACCACATTTCCCGTAGAGGAATAGATCTGACGAGTAATAATCTTAAAACTTATGTATTGATATGTCTCCATAAGGGAATCAAGAGTGTCTAGACTGGCATAAACATGGCAGCGAGAATCAGCTCAAACCCACTATAAAAAGGAATTACAAAAACGAAACCAAAAACAGGGAAATTCTTTACATTTCCTTCAGGGTCTCTGATGAAACCTGGAATGACCCTATCTACAATGACAGCTGGATGTGGTATAAGGCTGGACACTAGGGACTGAGAGGATTGGTGAGATTGGGTGAGCAAATGCAGACCCTTTAAAGCAATAATGCATTGCCCCCTTTCCATGGGTGCAAACTCTCCAGGTTGAAGGGAATATTACTACAGCTATAAAATGTACGGGTGACCTAGAGAATGGACACACTGTGAATACAAATGATTTCTAAAACTCAACGAATACTCCCCCTCCTGGGGCTTCGGTTTGACTTTCAAACTGCTTTATTATCAATCTCACAACATGGAGAGACAGCCCATTTAACCTCCTGGTTTTCACAGGTTGCCAATTTGGCAGAGGATGGAAGGGAAGAGGGAGAACCAATGAGAGAGTAGCTGTTAGGCATTTGGATGCACACATGTCACTCTAATTTCCCGGCAGTAAGAAGAATTAACCAAAGTCTCAGCCACCCACCAGGAACCAGTATAGGTCCTGAACCAAAATTTTGGACTTGTGTACAGCTCACAAAAAACGAGTTGAAAAATGGAGCTAAGGGGCACATCAATTCACAAACTGGCAGAGTAATAAAGGACAACTATCATCCAAAAATCTGTTGAGGGAAGGGTTCGAGGCGGACTTGAAAGCGAGCCAGAATAGCAGGAAACAGATTTCAAGAGGTACGTTGGAATCGCCATTAAAGCACAGGAAGAGGGGCACAACTTCGAAAATGACGCACTTGGCCAAAAAGGGCGTATGCGTTTTCTCCTGAATATATTCAGGAGAAAACGCATACCCCCTTTTTGGCCAAGCAAGCAAGTGGGCAATGCAAATCTGCACTACAAAGAAGTATCACTTCCCACCGGTCAAAAGGGACATCAACAAAATCTGTAAAAACCAGAAAGGCAAGACAGGCCCTGGAGAACAGGGAGCCTTTTTATGCTGATGGGCAGGATGTAAATTGCCAACTGCCTCACTGGAGGAGTGCATTGTGTTCCCTAAAACAATTAAACAACAGAGCTACAGAGCCAAGGGCACTTCCTGTCTAGGGAATATACCTTGGGAAAACTGAAAATCAATAAGACACAGCCACGCCCAAATTTTGGGCTGCCCTGCTTACAAGAACCTCAACTTGGGTACACCTTAAATATCCCAGGAAATATAAAAATGGTTCAAAAAATTGTGGTATTTATGTACGATGGAATATCCCTCAGCCATGAAATCAATGTCATAAGACCAGGAGCAGCAAAGTGAGTGGATTCAGGTACGATGATTCTAAGTGAAATAAGTCACACAGAAAAAGAAGCTTATCATAAGATATCACTTATGAAGATCCTGTAAACATGGCTACACATGAACAGAGTTAGAAAGAGAACAGAGTCTCACATTTAGAAAACACTCTTATGCCTGCTTAAGGGGGAAGGAGAAGTGGGGTGATGCATAAAACCAGAGTTTGATATAAGCACAGGTACCGTTTCTAAAACCAACTGTGGAATAGAAAAGATCTACACCTTCCTCAGTGAAAGGGACTCAAAACCCCATATTTCCCGCAGAGGAATAGATCTGACTAGTAAGAATCTTAAAACCTATGTATTGATATGTCTCCATAAGGGAATCAAATGTGTCTAGACTGGCATAAACATGGCAGCGAGAATCAGCTCAAACCCACTATGAAAAGGAATTTCAAAAACAAAACCAAAAAACAGGGAAATACTTTACAATTCCTTCAGGGTCTCTGATGAAACCTGGAATGACCGTATCTACAATGACAGCTGGATGTGGCATAAGGCTGGACACTTGGGACTGAGAGGTTTGGTGAGATTGTGTGAGCAAATGCAGACATTTTAAAGCGAAAATGCATGTCCCCCATTCCATGCGTCCCAACTCTCCATGTTGAAGGGAATATTACTACAGCTATAACATGTACGTGAATCCTAGAGAATGGACACACTGTGAATACAAAAGGTTTCTAAAACTCAACGAAGAGTCCGTCTCCTGGTGCTCCGGTTTGACTTTCCAACTGATTTACTATCAATCTTCCAACTTGGAGAGACAGCCCATTTAAGCTCCAGGTTCGCACAGGTTGCCAATTTGGCAGAGGATGGAAGGGAAGAGGGAGAACCAATGAGAGACTGTCTGTTAGGCATTTGGACGGGCACATGTCACTCTAATTTCCCGGCAGGAAGAAGAATTAACCAAAGTCTCAGCAACACACCGGGGAGCAGTATAGGTCCTGAACCAAAATTTTGCACTTGGATTCAGCTCACAGAAAACGAGTTGAAAATTGGTGCTCAGGGGCACAGCAATTCACAAACTGGCAGAGTAATAAAGGACAACTATCGTCCAAAAATCTGTTGACGGAAGGCAACGAGGCGCACTTCAAAGTGAGGCAGAATAGCAGGAATCATACATCAACAGGTACGTAGGAATCGCCTTTAAAGCACAGGAAGAGGGTCACAAGTTCGACCATGAGGCACTTGGCCAAAAAGGGCGTATGCGTTTTCTCCTGAATATATTAAGGGGAAAAGGCATACGCCCTTTTTGGCCAAGCAAGCAAGCGGGAAATGCAAATCTGCACTACATATAAGTGTCTCTTCCCACCGGTCAAAAGGGACATCCACAAAACGTGTAAAAACCAGAAAGGCAAGACAGGCACTGGAGAACAGGGAGCCTTGTTATGCTGATGGGCGGGATGTAAATGGCCAAGGGCCTCACTGGAGGAGTGCATTGTGTTCCCTAAAACAAGTAAACAACAGAGCTACAGAGCCAAGGGAACTTCCAGTCTAGGCAATATACCTAAGGAAAACTGAAAATCAATAAGACAGAGCCACCCTCAAATTTAGGGCTGCACTGCTTACAAGAACCTCAACGTGGGTACACCTTAAATATCCCAGGAAATATAAAAATGGTTCAAAAAACTGTGGTATTTATATACGTTGGAATATCCCTCAGCCATGAAATCAATGTCATAAGACCAGGAGCAGCAAAGTGAGTGGATTCATGTACGAAGATTCTAAGTGAAATAAGTCACACAGAAAAAGAAACTTATCATAAGATATCGCTTATGAAGATCCTGAAAACATGGCTACACATGAACTGAGTTAGGAAAGAGAACAGAGTCTCACATTTAGAAAACACTCTTATGCCTGCTTAAGGGGAAAAGAGAGGTAGGGTGATGCATAAAACCAGAGTTTGATATAAGCACAGGTACCATTTCTAAAACCAACTGTGGAATAGACAACACCTACACCTTCCTCAGTGAAAGGGACTCAAAACCCCATATTTCCCGCAGAGGAATAGATCTGACTAGTAAGAAACTTAAAACGTATGTATTGATATGTCACCTTAAGGGAATCAAGTGTGTCTAGACTGGCATAAACATGGCAGCGAGAATCAGCTCAAACCCACTATAAAAAGGAATTTCAAAAACAAAACCAAAAAACAGGGAAATTCTTTACAATTCCTTCATGGTCTCTGATGAAACCTGGAATGACCCTATCTACAATGACAGCTGGATGTGGTATAAGGCTGGACACTTGGGACTGAGATGATTGGTGAGATTGGGTGAGCAAATGCAGACCCTTTACAGTAAAAATGCATGGCCCCCATTCCATGGGTCCCAACTCTCCAGGTTGAAGGGAATATTACTATAGCTATAACATGTATGGAAATCCTAGAGAATGGACACACTGTGAATACAAAAAGTTTCTAAAACTCAACGAATACTTCCTCTACTGGTGCTCCAGTTTGACTTTCCAACTGCTTTACTATCAATCTCCCAACGTGGAGAGACAGACCCTTTAAGCTCCTGGTTCGAACAGGTTGCCAATTTGGCAGAGGTTGGAAGGGAAGAGGGAGAACCAATGAGAGAGTAGCTGTTAGGCATTTGAACGGGCACATGTCATTCTAATTTCCCGGCAGGAAGAAGAATTAACCAAAGTCTCAGCCACCCACCAGGAACCAGTATAGGTCCTGAACCAAAATTTTGGACTTGCGTACAGCTCACAAAAAAGGGGTTGAAAAATGGAGCTCAGGGACACAGCAATTCACAAATTGGCAGAGTAATAATGGAACACTATCGTCCAAAAATCTGTTGAGGGAAGACAACGAGGCAGACTTGAAAGCAAGGCAGAATACCAGGAAACAGTTTTCAAGAGGTATGTTGGAATCGCCTTTAAAGCACAGGAAGTGGGGCCCAACATCGACAATGATGCACTTGGCCAAAAAGGGCGTATGTGTTTTCTCGTGAATATATTCAGGAGAAAACGCATACGCCCTTTTTGGCCAAGCAAGCAAGCGGGCAATGCAAATCTGCACTACAAAGAAGTATCACTTAGCACTGGTCAAAACGGACATCCACAAATGTGTAAACACCAGAAAGGCAAGACAGGCCCTGGAGAACAGGGAGCCTTGTTATTTTGATGGGCGGGTTGTAAATTGCCAACTGCCTCACTGGAGGAGTGCATTGTGTTCCATAAAACAAGTAAACAACAGAGCTACAGAGCCAAGGGCACTTCCAGTCTAGGGAATATACCTTGGGAAAACTGAAAATCAATAAGACAGAGCCACACCCAAATTGAGGGCTGCACTGCTTACAAGATCCTCAACTTGGGTACACTTTAATATCCCAGGAACTATAAAAATGGTTCAAAAAATTGTGGTACTTACGTACGATGGAATATCCCTCAGCCATGAAATCAATGTCATAAGACCAAGAGCAGCAAAGTGAGTGGATTCAGGTACGATGATTCTAAGTGAAATAAGTCACAGAGAAAAAGAAACTTATCATAAGGTATCACTTAAGAAGATCCCGTAAACATGGCTACACATGAACTGAGTTAGGAAAGAGAACAGAGTCTCACATTTAGAAAACACTCTTATGCCTGTTTAAGGGGGAAGGAGAGGTGGGGTGATGCATAAAACCAGAGTTTGATATAAGCACAGGTACCGTTTCTAAAACCAACTGTGGAATAGACATGACCAACACCTTCGCCAGTGAAAGGGACTCAAAACACCACATTTCCCGTAGAGGAATAGATCTGACGAGTAATAATCTTAAAACTTATGTATTGATATGTCTCCATAAGGGAATCAAGAGTGTCTAGACTGGCATAAACATGGCAGCGAGAATCAGCTCAAACCCACTATAAAAAGGAATTACAAAAACGAAACCAAAAACAGGGAAATTCTTTACATTTCCTTCAGGGTCTCTGATGAAACCTGGAATGACCCTATCTACAATGACAGCTGGATGTGGTATAAGGCTGGACACTAGGGACTGAGAGGATTGGTGAGATTGGGTGAGCAAATGCAGACCCTTTAAAGCAATAATGCATTGCCCCCTTTCCATGGGTGCAAACTCTCCAGGTTGAAGGGAATATTACTACAGCTATAAAATGTACGGGTGACCTAGAGAATGGACACACTGTGAATACAAATGATTTCTAAATCTCAACGAATACTCCCCCTCCTGGGGCTTCGGTTTGACTTTCAAACTGCTTTATTATCAATCTCACAACATGGAGAGACAGCCCATTTAACCTCCTGGTTTGCACAGGTTGCCAATTTGGCAGAGGATGGAAGGGAAGAGGGAGAACCAATGAGAGAGTAGCTGTTAGGCATTTGGATGCACACATGTCACTCTAATTTCCCGGCAGTAAGAAGAATTAACCAAAGTCTCAGCCACCCACCGGGAACCAGTATAGGTCCTGAACCAAAATTTTGGACTTGTGTACAGCTCACAAAAAACGAGTTGAAAAATGGAGCTAAGGGGCACATCAATTCACAAACTGGCAGAGTAATAAAGGACAACTATCATCCAAAAATCTGTTGAGGGAAGGGTTCGAGGCGGACTTGAAAGCGAGCCAGAATAGCAGGAAACAGATTTCAAGAGGTACGTTGGAATCGCCATTAAAGCACAGGAAGAGGGGCACAACTTCGAAAATGACGCACTTGGCCAAAAAGGGCGTATGCGTTTTCTCCTGAATATATTCAGGAGAAAACGCATACGCCCTTTTTGGCCAAGCAAGCAAGTGGGCAATGCAAATCTGCACTACAAAGAAGTATCACTTCCCACCGGTCAAAAGGGACATCAACAAAATCTGTAAAAACCAGAAAGGCAAGACAGGCCCTGGAGAACAGGGAGCCTTTTTATGCTGATGGGCAGGATGTAAATTGCCAACTGCCTCACTGGAGGAGTGCATTGTGTTCCCTAAAACAATTAAACAACAGAGCTACAGAGCCAAGGGCACTTCCTGTCTAGGGAATATACCTTGGGAAAACTGAAAATCAATAAGACACAGCCACGCCCAAATTTTGGGCTGCCCTGCTTACAAGAACCTCAACTTGGGTACACCTTAAATATCCCAGGAAATATAAAAATGGTTCAAAAAATTGTGGTATTTATGTACGATGGAATATCCCTCAGCCATGAAATCAATGTCATAAGACCAGGAGCAGCAAAGTGAGTGGATTCAGGTACGATGATTCTAAGTGAAATAAGTCACACAGAAAAAGAAGCTTATCATAAGATATCACTTATGAAGATCCTGTAAACATGGCTACACATGAACAGAGTTAGAAAGAGAACAGAGTCTCACATTTAGAAAACACTCTTATGCCTGCTTAAGGGGGAAGGAGAAGTGGGGTGATGCATAAAACCAGAGTTTGATATAAGCACAGGTACCGTTTCTAAAACCAACTGTGGAATAGAAAAGATCTACACCTTCCTCAGTGAAAGGGACTCAAAACCCCATATTTCCCGCAGAGGAATAGATCTGACTAGTAAGAATCTTAAAACCTATGTATTGATATGTCTCCATAAGGGAATCAAATGTGTCTAGACTGGCATAAACATGGCAGCGAGAATCAGCTCAAACCCACTATGAAAAGGAATTTCAAAAACAAAACCAAAAAACAGGGAAATACTTTACAATTCCTTCAGGGTCTCTGATGAAACCTGGAATGACCGTATCTACAATGACAGCTGGATGTGGCATAAGGCTGGACACTTGGGACTGAGAGGTTTGGTGAGATTGTGTGAGCAAATGCAGACCTTTTAAAGCGAAAATGCATGTCCCCCATTCCATGCGTCCCAACTCTCCATGTTGAAGGGAATATTACTACAGCTATAACATGTACGTGAATCCTAGAGAATGGACACACTGTGAATACAAAAGGTTTCTAAAACTCAACGAAGAGTCCGTCTCCTGGTGCTCCGGTTTGACTTTCCAACTGATTTACTATCAATCTTCCAACTTGGAGAGACAGCCCATTTAAGCTCCAGGTTCGCACAGGTTGCCAATTTGGCAGAGGATGGAAGGGAAGAGGGAGAACCAATGAGAGACTGTCTGTTAGGCATTTGGACGGGCACATGTCACTCTAATTTCCCGGCAGGAAGAAGAATTAACCAAAGTCTCAGCAACACACCGGGGAGCAGTATAGGTCCTGAACCAAAATTTTGCACTTGGATTCAGCTCACAGAAAACGAGTTGAAAATTGGTGCTCAGGGGCACAGCAATTCACAAACTGGCAGAGTAATAAAGGACAACTATCGTCCAAAAATCTGTTGACGGAAGGCAACGAGGCGCACTTCAAAGTGAGGCAGAATAGCAGGAATCATACATCAAGAGGTACGTAGGAATCGCCTTTAAAGCACAGGAAGAGGGTCACAAGTTCGACCATGAGGCACTTGGCCAAAAAGGGCGTATGCGTTTTCTCCTGAATATATTAAGGGGAAAAGGCATACGCCCTTTTTGGCCAAGCAAGCAAGCGGGAAATGCAAATCTGCACTACATATAAGTGTCTCTTCCCACCGGTCAAAAGGGACATCCACAAAACGTGTAAAAACCAGAAAGGCAAGACAGGCCGTGGAGAACAGGGAGCCTTGTTATGCTGATGGGCGGGATGTAAATTGCCAACTGCCTCACTGGAGGAGTGCATTGCGTTCCCTAAAACAAGTAAACAACAGAGCTACAGAGCCAAGGGCACTTCCAGTCTAGGGAATATACCTTGGAAAAACTGAAAATCAATAAGACAGAGCACCCCCAAATTTAGGGCGGCACTGCTTACAAGAACCTAAACTTCGGTATATCTTTAATATCCCAGGAAATATAAAAATGTTTCAAAAATTTTGGTACTTATGTACGATGGAATATCCCTCAACCATGAAATCAATGTCATAAGACCAGGAGCAGCAAAGTGAGTGGATTCAGATACGATGATTCTAAGTGAAGTCACACAGAAAAAGAAACATATCATAAGATATCACTTATGAAGATCCTGTAAACATGGCTACACATGAACTGAGTTAGGAAAGAGAACAGAGTCTCACATTTAGAAAACACTGTTATGCCTGCTTAAGTGGGAAGGAGAGGTGGGGTGATGCATAAAAGCAGAGTTCGAAATAAGCACGCGTACCGTTTCTAAAACCAACTTTGGAATAGACAAGACCTACACCTTCCTCAGTGAAAGGGACTCAAAACCCCATATTTCCTGCAGAGGAATAGATCTGACTAGTAAGAATCTTAAAACCTATGTATTGATATGTCTCCATAAGGGAATCATGTGTGTCTGGAATGGCATAAACATGGCAGCGAGAATCAGCTCAAACCCACTATAAAAAGGAATTTCAAAAACAAAACACAAAAACAGGGAAATTCTATACAATTCCTTCAGGGTCTCTGATGAAACCTGGAATGACCTTATCTACAATGACAGCTGGATGTGGCATGAGGCTGGACACTTGGGACTGAGAGGATTGGTGAGATTGGGTGAGCAAATGCAGACCCTTTAAAGCAAAAATGCATGGCCAACATTCCATGGGTCCCAACTCTCCATGTTGAAGGGACTATTACTACAGCTATAACATGTACGGGAAACCTAGAAAATGGACACACTGTGAATACAAAAGGTTTCTAAAACTCAATGGATTGTCCCTCTCCTGGTGCCCCGGTTTGACTTTCCAACTGATTTACTATCAATCTTCCAACTTGGATAGACAGCCGCTTTAAGCTCCTGGTTCACAGAGGTTGCCAATTTGGCAGAGGATGGAAGGGAAGAGGGAGAACCAATGATAGAGTAGCTGTTAGGCATTTGAACGGGCACATGTCACTCTAATTTCCTGGCAGGAAGAAGAATTAACCAAAGTCTCAGCCACCCCCCGGGAACCAGTAGAGGTACTGAACCAAAATTTTGGACTTGCATTCAGCTCACAAAAAAACGAGTTGAAAAATGGAGCTCAGAGGCACAGCAATTAACAAAGTGGCAGAGTAATAAAGGACAACTATCGTCCAAAAATCTGTTTAGGGAAGGCAATGAGCCGTACTTGAAAGCAAGGCAGAATAGCAGGAAACAGATTTCAAGAGGTACGTTGGTATCACCTTTAAAGCACAGGAAGAGGGGCACAACTTTGACAATGATGCAATGGCCAAAAAGGGCGTATGCGTTTTCTCCTGAATATATTCAGGAGAAAACGCATACGCCCTTTTTGGCCAAGCAAGCAAGCGGGCAATGCAAATCTGCACTACAAAGAGGTATCACTTCCCACCGGTCAAAAGGGACATCCACAAAATGTGTAAAAACCAGAAAGGCAAGACAGGCCCTGGAGAACAGGGAGCCTTCATATCCTGATGGGTGGGATGTAAATTGCCAACTGCCTCACTGGAGGAGTGAATTGTGTTCCCTAAAACAAGTAAACAACAGAGCTACAGAGCCAAGAGCACTTCCAATCTAGGGAATATACCTTGGGAAACCTGGAAATCAATAAGACAGAGCCACCCCCAAATTTAGGGCTGCACTGCTTACAAGAACCTCAACTTGGGTACAACTTAAATATCCCAGGAAATATAAAAATGGTTCAAAAATTTGTGGTACTTATGTACGATGGAATATCCCTCAGCCATGAAATCAATGTCATAAGACAAGGAGCAGCAAAGCGAGTGGATTCAGGTACGATGATTCTAAGAGAAGTCACACAGAAAAAGACACTTATCAAAAGATATCACTTATGAAGATCCTGTAAACATGGTTACACATGAACTGAGTTAAGAAAGAGAACAGAGTCTCACATTTAGAAAACACTGTTATGCCTCCTTAAGGGGGAAGGAGAGGTGGGGTGATGCATAAAACCAGAGTTTGATATAAGCACGGGTACCGTTTCTAAAACCAACTTTGGAATACACAAGACCTACACCTTCCTCAGTGAAAGGGACTCAAATCCCCATATTTCCGGCAGAGGAATAGATCTGACTAGTAAGAATCTTAAAACCTATGTATTGATATATCTCTGTAAAGGAATCAAGTGTGTCTAGACTGGCATAAACATGGCAGCGAGAATCAGCTCAAACCCACTAAAAAAAGGAATTTCAAAAACAAAACGAAAAAACAGGGATATTCTTTACAATTCCTTCAGGGTCTCTGATGCATCCTGGAATGACCCTATCTACAATGACAGCTGGATGTAGAATAACGCTGGACACTTGGGACTGAGAGGGTTGGTGAGATTGGGTGAGCAAATGCAGACCCTTTAAAGCAAAAATGCATGGTCCACATTCCATGGGTCCCAACTCTCCATGTTGAAGGGAATATTACTGCAGGTATAACATGTACGAGAAACCTAGAGAATGGACACACGGTGAATACAAAAGGTTTCTAAAACTCAACGAATAGTCCCTCTCCTGGTACTCCGGTTTGACTTTCCAAGTGCTTTACTATCAATCTCCCAAATTGGAGAGACAGCCCCTTTAACCTCCTGGTTCTCACAGGTTTCCAAATTTGCAGAGGATGGAATGGAAGAGGGAGAACCAATGAGAGAATAGCTCTTAGGCTTTTGGACGGGCACATGTCACTCTAATTTCCCGGCAGGAAGAAGAATTAACCAAAGTCTCAGCCACCCACCGGGATCCAGTATAGGTCCTGAACCAAAATTTTGGACTTGCGTACAGCTCACAAAAAGAGAGTTGAATAATGGTGCTCAGGGGCACAGCAATTCACAAAATGGCTGAGTAATAAAGGACAACTATCGTCCAAAAATCTGTTGAGGGAAGACAACGAGGCGGACTTGAAAGCGAGGCAGAATAGCAGGAAACAGATTTCAAGAGGTACGTTGGAATCGCCTTTAAAGCACAGGAAGATAGGCACAACTTCGACAATGACGCACTTGGCCAAAAAGGGCGTATGCGTTTTCTCCTGAATATATTCAGGAGAAAACGCATACGCCCTTTTTGGCCAAGCAAGCAAGTTGGCAATGCAAATCTGCACTACATAGAAGTATCACTTCCCACCGGTCAAAAGGGACATCCAAAAATGTGTAAAAACCAGAAAGGCAAGACAGGTCATGGAGAACAGGGAGCCTTGTTATGCTGATGGGCGGGATGTAAATTGCCAACTGCCTCACTGGAGGAGTGCATTGCGTTCCCTAAAACAAGTAAACAACAGAGCTACAGAGCCAAGGGCACTTCAAGTCTAGGGAATATACCTTGGGAAAACTGAAAATCAATAAGACAGAGACACCCCCAAATTTAGGGCTGCACTTCTTACAAGAACCTCAACTTGGGTACACCTTAAATATCCCAGGAAATATAAAAATGGTTCAAAAAACTGTGGTACTTATGTATGATGGAATATCCCTCAGCCATGAAATCAATGTCATAAGACCAGGATCATCAAAGTGAGTGGATTCAGGTACGATGATTCTAAGTGAAATAAGTCACACAGAAAAAGAAACTTATCATAAGATATCACTGAGGAAGATCCTGTAAACGTGGCTACACATGAACTGAGTTAGGAAAGAGAACAGAGTCTCACTTTTAGAAAACACTGTTATGCCTGCTTAAGGGGGAAGGAGAGGTGGGGTGATGCATAAAACCAGAGTTTGATATAAGCACGGGTACCGTTTCTAAAACCAACTTTGGAATAGACAAGACCTACACCTTCCGCAGTGAAAGGGACTCAAACCCCCATATTTCCCGCAGAGGAATAGATCTGACTAGTAAAAATCTTAAAACCTATGTATTGATATGTCTCCGTAAGGGAATCATGTGTGTCTGGAATGGCATAAACATGGCAGCGAGAAGCAGCTCAAACCGACTATAAAAAGGAATGTCAAAAACAAAACAAAAAACAGGGAAATTCTTTACAATTCCTTCAGGGTCTCTGATGAAACCTGGAATGACCCTATCTACAATGACAGATGGACGTGGCAAAAGGCTGGACACTTGGGACTAAGAGGATTGGTGAGATTGGGTGAGCAAACGCAGACCCTTAAAAGCAAAAATGCATGGCCCCCATTCCATGGGTCCCAACTATCCAGGTTGAAGGGAATATTACTACAGCTATAACATGTATGGGAAACCTAGAGAATGGACACACTGCAAATACAAAAGGTTTCTAAAACTCAACGAATAGTCCCTCCCCTGGTGCTCCGGTTTGACTTACCAACTGCTTTACTATCAATCTTCCAACTAGGAGAGACAGCCCCTTTAAGCTCCTGGATCGCACAGGTTGCCAATTTGGCAGAGGATGGAAGGGAAGAGGGAGAACCAATGAGAGACTAGCTGTTAGGCATTTGGATGGGCACATTTCACTCTAATTTCCAAGCAGGAAGAAGAATTAACCAAAGTCTCAGCCATCCACCGGGAACCAGTATAGTTCCTGAACCAAAATTTTGGACTTGCGTTCAGCTCACAAAAAACGAGTTGAAAAATGGAGCTCAGGGGCACAGCAATTCACAAACTGGCAGAGTAATAAAGGACAACTATCGTCCAAAAATCTGTTGAGGGAAGGCAACGAGCGGACTTGAAAGCGAGGCAGAATAGCAGGAAACTGATTTCAAGAGGTACGTTGGAATCGCCTTTAAAACACAGGAAGAGGGGAACAACTTCGACAATGATGCACTTGGCCAAAAAGGGCATATGCGTTCTCTCCTGAATATATTCAGGAGACAAGGCATACGCCCTTTTTGGCCAAGCAAGCAAGCGGGCAATGCAAATCTGCACTACAAAGAAGTATCACTTCCCACCCGTCAAAAGGGACATCCACAAAATGTGTAAAAACCAGAAAGGCAAGACAGGCCCTGGAGAACAGGGAGCTTTGTTATACTGATGGGCGTTATGTAAATTGCCCACTGCCTCACTGGAGGAGTGCATACTGTTCCCTAAAACAAGTAAACAACAGAGCTACAGAGCCAAGGGCACTTCCAGTCTAGGGAATATACCTTTGGAAAACTGGAAATCAATAAGACAGAGCCACCCCCAAATTTAGGGCTGCACTGCTTACAAGAACCTCAACATGGGCACACCTTAAATATCCCAGGAAATATAAAAATGGTTCAAAAAATTGTGGCACTTATGTACGATGGAATATCCCTCAGCCATGAAATCAATGTCATAAGACCAGGAGCAGCAAAATGAATGGATTCAGGTACGATGATTCTAAGTGAAATAACTCACACAGAAAAAAGAAACTTATCATAAGATATCACTTATGAAGATCCTGTAAACATGGCTACACATGAACTGATTTAAGAAAGAGAACAGAGTCTCACATTTAGAAAACACTGTTATGCCTGCTTAAGGGGGAAGGAGAGGTGGGGTGATGCATAAAACCAGAGTTTGATATAAGCACGGGTACCATTTCTAAAACCAACTTTGGAATAGACAAGACCTACACCTTCCGCAGTGAAAGGGACTCAAACACCATATTTCCCGCAGAGGAATAGATCTGACTAGTAAAAATCTTAAAACCTATGTATTGATATGTCTCCGTAAGGGAATCAAGTGTGTCTAGACTGGCATAAACATGGCAGCGAGAATCATCTCAAACCCACTATAAAAAGGAATTTCAAAAACAAAACAAAAAACATGGAAATTCTTTACAATTCCTTCAGGGTCTCTGATGAAACCTGGAATGACCCTATCTACAATGACAGCTGGATGTGGCATAAGGCTGGACACTTGGGACTAAGAGGATTGGTGAGATTGGGTGAACAAATGCAGACCCTTTAAAGCAAAAATGCATGGCCCCCATTCCATGGGTTCCCACTCTCCAGGTTGAAGGGCATATTAATACAACTATAACATGTACGGGAAACCTAGAGAATGGACACAATGTTAATACAAAAGGTTTCTAAAACTCAACGAGTAGTCCCTCCCCTGGTGCTCCGGTTTGACTTTCCAACTGCTTTACTATCAATCTTCCAACAAGGAGAGACAGCCCCTTTAAGCTCCTGGTTCGCACAGGTTGCCAATTTGGCAGAGGACGGAAGGGAAGAGGGAGAACCAATGAGAGACTAGCTGTTAGGCATTTGGACGGGCACATTTCACTCTAATTTCCCAGCAGGAAGAAGAATTAACCAAAGTCTCAGCCATCCACCGGGAACCAGTATAGTTCCTGAACCAAAATTTTGGTCTTGCGTTCAGCTCACAAAAAACGAGTTGAAAAATGGAGCTCAGGGGCACAGCAATTCACAAACTGGCAGAGTAATAAAGGACAACTATCGTCCAAAAATCTGTTGAGGGAAGGCAACGAGCAGACTTGAAAGCGAGACAGAATAGCAGGAAACTGATTTCAAGAGGTACGTTGGAATCGCCTTTAAAACACAGGAAGAGGGGAACAACTTCGACAATGATGCACTTGGCCAAAAAGGACGTATGCGTTCTCTCCTGAATATATTCAGGAGACAAGGCATACGCACTTTTTGGCCAAGCAAGCAAGCGGGCAATGCAAATCTGCA
Organism: Mesoplodon bidens; assembly: GCF_964165515.1. Lineage (NCBI taxonomy): Eukaryota > Metazoa > Chordata > Mammalia > Artiodactyla > Ziphiidae > Mesoplodon > Mesoplodon bidens. Next base: position 3,156,193 of record NW_027671488.1, on the reverse strand, counting down.
CTACAAAGAAGTATCACTTCCCACCGGACAAAAGGGACATCCACAAAATGTGTGAAAACCAGAAAGGCAAGACAGGCCCTGGAGAACAGGGACCTCTGTTATACTGATGGGCGTTATGTAAATTGCCCACTGCCTCACTGGAGGAGTGCATTGTGTTCCCTAAAACAAGTAAACAACAGAGCTACAGAGCCAAGGGCACTTCCCTTCTAGGGAATATACCTTGGGAAAATTGAAAATCAATAAGACAGAGCCAACCCCAAATTTAGGGCTGCACTGCTTACAAGAACCTCAACTTAGGTACACCTTAAATATCCCAGGATATATAAAAATGGTTCAAAAATTGTGGTACTTATGTACGATGGAATATCCCTCAGCAATGAAATCAATGTCATAAGACCAGGAGCAGCAAAGTGAATGGATTCAGGTACGATGATTCTAAATGAAATAAGTCACACAGAAAAAGAAACTTATCATAAGATATCACTTAGGAAGATCCTGTAAACATGGCTACACATGAACTGAGTTAGGAAAGAGAACAGAGTCTCACATTTAGAAAACACTCTTATGCCTGCTTAAGGGGGAAGGAGAGGTGGGGTGATGCATAAAACCAGACTTTGATATAAGCACAGGTACCGTTTCTAAAACCAACTTTGGAATAGAAAAGACCTACACCTTCCTCAGTGAAAGGTACTCAAAACCCCATATTTCCCGCAGAGGAATCGATCTGACTAGTAAGAATCTTAAAACCTATGTATTAATATGTCTCCGTAAGGGAATCAAGTGTGTCTAGACTGGCATAAACATGGCAGCGAGAATCAGCTCAAACCCACTATAAAGAGGAATTTCAAATACAAAACCAAAAAACAGGGAAATTCATTACAATTCCTTCAGGGTCTCTGATGAAACCTGGAATGACCCTATCTACAATGACAGCTGGATGTGGCATAAGGCTGGACACTTGGGACTGAGAGGATTGGAGAGATTGGGTGAGCAAACGCAGACCCTTTAAAGCAATAACGCATGGCCCCCATTCCATGGGTCCCAAGTCTCCAGGTTGAAGGGAATATTACTACAGCTATAACATGTACGGGAAACCTAGAGAATGGACACACTGTGAATACAAAAGGTTTCTAAAACTCAACGAACAGTCCCTCCACTGGTGCTCCGGTTTGACTTACCAACTGCTTTACTATCAATATTCCAACTAGGAGAGAAGGCCCCTTTAAGCTCCTGGTTCGCACAGGTTGCCAATTTGGCAGAGGATGGAAGGGAAGAGGGAGAACCAATGAGAGACTAGCTGTTAGGCATTTGGACGGGCACATGTCACTCTAATTTCCCAACAGGAAGAAGAATTAACCAAAGTCTCAGCCATCCAACGGGAACCAGTATAGTTCCTGAACCAAAATTTTGGACTTGCGTTCAGCTCACAAAAAACGAGTTGAAAAATGGAGCTCAGGGGCACAGCAATTCACAAACTGTCAGAGTAATAAAGGACAACTATCGTCCAAAAATCTGTTGAGGGAAGGCAACGAGCGGACTTGAAAGCGAGGCAGAATAGCAGGAAACTGATTTCAAGAGGTACGTTGGAATCACCTTTAAAACACAGGAAGAGGGGAACAACTTCGACAATGATGCACTTGGCCAAAAAGGGCGTATGCGTTCTCTCCTGAATATATTCAGGAGACAAGGCATACGCCCTTTTTGGCCAAGCAAGCAAGCGGGCAATGCAAATCTGCACTACAAAGAAGTATCACTTTCCACCAGTCGAAAGGGACATCCACAAAATGTGTAAAAACCAGAAAGGCAAGACAGGCTCTGGAGAACAGGGAGCTTTGTTATACTGATGGGCGTTATGTAAATTGCCCACTGCCTCACTGGAGGAGTGCATAGTGTTCCCTAAAACAAGTAAACAACAGAGCTGCAGAGCCAAGGGCACTTCCAGTCTAGGGAATATACCTTGGGAAAACTGGAAATCAATAAGACAGAGCCACCCCCAAATTTAGGGCTGCACTGCTTACAAGAACCTCAACATGGGCACACCTTAAATATCCCAGGAAATATAAAAATGGTTCAAAAAATTGTGGCACTTATGTACGATGGAATATCCGTCAGCCATGAAATCAATGTCATAAGACAAGGAGCAGCAAAGTGAATGGATTCAGGTACGATGATTCTAAGTGAAATAAGTCACACAGAAAAAAGAAACTTATCATAAGATATCACTTATGAAGATCTTGTAAACATGGCTACACATGAACTGAGTTAAGAAAGAGAACAGAGTCTCACATTTAGAAAACACTGTTATGCCTGCTTAAGGGGGAAGGAGAGGTGGGGTGATGCATAAAACCAGAGTTTGATATAAGCACGGGTACCGTTTCTAAAACCAACTTTGTAATAGACAAGACCTACACCTTCCGAAGTGCAAGGGACTCAAAACCCCATATTTCCCGCAGAGGAATAGATCTGACTAGTAAAAATCTTAAAACCTATGTATAGATATGTCTCCGTAAGGGAATCAAGTGTGTCTAGACTGGCATAAACATGGCAGCGAGAATCATCTCAAACCCACTATAAAAAGGAATTTCAAAAACAAAACAAAAAACATGGAAATTCTTTACAATTCATTCAGGGTCTCTGATGAAACCTGGAATGATCCTATCTACAATGACAGCTGGATGTGGCATAAGGCTGGACACTTGGGACTAAGAGGATTGGTGAGATTGGGTGAGCAAATGCAGACCCTTTAATGCAAAAATGCATGGCCCCCATTCCATGGGTCCCAACTCTCCAGGTTGAAGGGAATATTACTACAGCTATAACATGTACAGGAAACCTAGAGAATGGACACACTGCAAATACAAAATGTTTCTAAATCTCAACGAATAGTCCCTCCCCTGGTGCTCCGGTTTGACTTTCCAACTGCTTTACTATCAATCTTCCAACTAGGAGAGACAGCCCCTTTAAGCTCCTGGTTCGCACAGGTTGCCAATTTGGCAGAGGATGGAAGGGAAGAGGGAGAATCAATGATAGACTAGCTGTTAGGCATTTCGACGGGCACATTTCACTCTAATTTCCCAGCAGGAAGAAGAATTAAGCAAAGTCTCAGCCATCCACCGGGAACCAGTATAGTTCCTGAACCAAACTTTGGACTTGCGTTCAGCTCACATAAAACGAGTTGAAAAATGGAGCTCAGGGGCACAGCAATTCACAAACTGGCAGAGTAATAAAGGACAACTATCGTCCAAAAATCTGTTGAGGGAAGGCAACGAGCGGACTTGAAAGCAAGGCAGAATAGCAGGAAACTGATTTCAACAGGTATGTTGGAATCGCCTTTAAAACACAGGAAGAGGGGAACAACTTCGACAATGATGCACTTGGCCAAAAAGGGCGTATGCGTTCTCTCCTGAATATATTCAGGAGACAAGGCATACGCCCTTTTGGGCCAAGCAAGCAAGCGGGCAATGCAAATCTGCACTACAAAGAAGTATCACTTCACACCGGTCAAAAGGGACATCCACAAAATGTGTAAAAACCAGAAAGCAAGACAGGCCCTGGAGAACAGTGAGCCTTATTATGCTGTTGGGCGGGATGTAAATTGCCAACTGCCTCACGGGAGGAGTGCACTGTGTTCCCTAAAACAAGTAAACAACAGAGCTACAGAGCCACGGGCACTTCCAGTGTAGGGAATATACCTTGGGAAAAATGAAAATCAATAAGACAGAGCCACCCCCAAATTTAGGGCTGCACTGCTTACAAGAACCTGAACTTGGGTACACCTTAAATATCCCAGGAAATATAAAAATGGTTCCAAAAACTGTGGTATTTATGTACGATGGAATATCCCTCAGTCATGAAATCAATGTCATAAGACCAGGAGCAGCAAAGTGAGTGGATTCAGGTACGATGATTATAAGTGAAATAAGTCACACATAAAAAGAAACTTATCATAAGATATCACTTATGAAGATCCTGTAAACATGGCTACACATGAACTGAGTTAGGAAAGAGAACAGAGTCTCACATTTAGAAAACACTGTTAAGCCTGCTTAAGGGGAAAGGAGAGGTGGGGTGATGCATAAATCCAGAGTTTGATATAAGCACAGGTACCATTTCTATAAACAATTGTGGAATAGACAAGACCTACACCTTCCTCAGTGAAAGGGACTCAAAACCCCATATTTCCCACAGAGGAATAGATCTGACTAGTAAGAATCTTAAAACCTATGTATTGATATATCTCTGTAAGGGAATCTAGTGTGTCTATACTGGCATAAACATGGTAGCGAGCATCAGCTCAAACCCACTATAAAAAGGAATTTCAAAAACAACCGAAAAAACAGGGAAATTCTTTACATTTCCTTCAGGGTCCCTGATGAAACCTGGAATGACCCTATCTACAATGACAGCTGGATGTGGCATAAGGCTGGACACTTGGGACTGAGAGGTTTGGTGAGATTTGGTGAGCAAATGCAGACCGTTTAAAGCAAAAATGCATGGCCCGAATTCCATGAGTCCCAACTCTTCATGTTGAAGGGAATATTACTACAGCTATAACATGTATGGGAAACCTAGAGAATGGACACACTGTGAATACAAAAGGTTTCTAAAACTCAACGAGTAGTCCCTCTCCTGGTGCTCCGGTTTGACTTTCCAACTGCTTTACTATCAATCTCCCAAATTGGAGAGACAGCCCCTTTAAGCTCCTGGTTCGCACAGGTTGCCAATTTGGCAGAGGATGGAAGGGAAGAGGGAGAAACAATGACAGCCAGATGTTAGGCATTTGGACGGGCACATGTCACTCTAATTTCCCGGCAGGAAGAAGAATTAACCAAAGTCTCACCACCCACCAGGAACCAGTATTGGTCCTGAAACCAAATATTGGACTTGCGTTCAGCTCACAAAAAACGAGTAAAAAAATGGAGCTCAAGGGTACAGCAATTCACAAACTGGCAGAGTAATAAAGGACAACTATTGTCCAAAAATCTGTTGAGGGAAGGCAACGAGGCGGACTTGAAAGCGAGGCAGCATAGCAGGAAATAAATTTCAAGAGGTACGATGGAATCGCCTTTAAAGCACAGGAAGAGGGGCACAACTTCGACAATGACGCACCTGGCCAAAAAGTGCATATGCGTTTTCTACTGATTATATTCAGGAGAAAACGCATACAGCCTTTTTGGCCAAGCAAGCAAGCGGGCAATGCAAATCTGCACTACAAAGAAGTATAACTTCCCACCGGTCAAAAGGGACATCCACAAAATGTGTAAAAACCAAAAAGGCAAGACAGGCCCTGGAGAACAGGGAGCCTTGTTATGCTGATGGGTGGGATGTAAATTGCCAACTGCCTCACTGGAGGAGTGTATTGCGTTCCCTAAAACAAGTAAACAACAGAGCTACAGAGCCAAGGGCACTTCCAGTCTAGGGAATATACATTGGGAAATCTGAAAATCAATAAGACAGACCCACACCCAAATTTAGGGCTGCACTGCTTACAGGAACCTGAACTTGGGTACACCTTAAATATCCCAGGAAATATAAAAATGGTTCCAAAAACTGTGGTATTTATGTACGATGGAATATCCCTCAGTCATGAAATCAATGTCATAAGACCAGGAGCAGCAAAGTAAGTGGATTCAGGTACGATGATTCTAAGTGAAATAAGTCACACAGAACTAGAAACTTATCATAAGATATCACTTATGAAGATCCTGTAAACATGGCTACACATGAACTGAGTTAGGAAAGAGAACAGAGTCTCACATTTAGAAAACACTCTTATGCCTGCTTAAGGGGGAAGGAGAGGTGGGGTGATGCATAAAACCAGAGTTTGATATAAGCACAGGTACCATTTCTATAACCAATTGTGGAATAGACAAGACCTACACCTTCCTCAGTGAAAGGGAATCAAAACCCCATATTTCCCACAGAGGAATAGATCTGACTAGTAAGAATCTTAAAACCTATATATTGATATGTCTCTGTAAGGGAATCTAGTGTGTCTAGACTGGCATAAACATGGTAGCGAGAATCAGCTCAAACCCACTATAAAAAGGAATTTCAAAAACAAAACCAAAAAACAGGGAAATTCTTTACATTTCCTTCAGGGTCCCTGATGAAACCTGGAATGACCCTATCTACAATGTCAGCTGGATGTGGCATAAGGCTGGACACTTGGGACTGAGAGGATTGGTGAGATTGGGTTAGCATACACAGACCCTGTAAAGCAATAATGCATGGCCCCCATTCCATGGGTCCCAACTCTCCAGGTTATAGGGAATACTACTATTGCTATAACATGTACGGGAAACCTATAGAATGGACACACTGTGAATACAAAAGGTTTCTAAAACTCAATGAATAGTCCCTCTCCTGGTGCTCCGGTTTGACTTTCCAACTGCTTTACTATCAATCTCCCAAATTGGAGAGACAGCCCGTTTAAGCTCCTGGTTCGCACAGGTTGCCAATTTGGCAGAGGATGGAAGGGAAGAGGGAGAACCAATGACAGCCAGATGTTAGGCATTTGGACGGGCACATGTCACTCTAATTTCCTGGCAGGAAGAAGAATTAACCGAAGTCTCATCAAACAACAGGAACCAGTATAGGTCCTGAAACAAAATATTGATTTTGCGTTCAGCTCACAAAAAACGAGTTGAAAAATGGAGCTCAGGGGTACAGCAATTCACAAACTGGCAGAGTAATAAAGGACAACTATTGTCCAAACATCTGTTGAGAGAAGGCAACGAGGCAGACTTGAAAGCGAGGCAGAATATCAGGAAATAAATTTCAAGAGGTACGATGGAATCGCCTTTAAAGCACAGGAAGAGGGGCACAACTTCGACAATGACGCACCTGGCCAAAAAGTGCGTATGCGTTTTCAACTGATTATATTCAGGAGAAAACGCATACGCCCTTTTTGGCCAAGCAAGCAAGCGGGCAATGCAAATCTGCAGTACAAAGATGTATCACTTCCCACCGGTCAAACGGGACATCCACATAATGTGTAAAAACCAGAAAGGCAAGACAGGCCCTGGAGAACAGGGAGCCTTGTTATGCTGATGGGCCGGATGTAAATTGCTAACTGCCTCACTGGAGGAGTACATTGTATTTCCTAAAACAAGTAAACAACACAGCTACAGAGCCAAGGGCACTTCCACTCTAGGGAATATACCTTGGGAAAACTGGAAATCAATAAGACTGAGCCACCCCCAAATTTAGGGCTGCACTGCTTACAAGAACCTCAACATGGGTACACCTTAAATATCCCAGGAAATATAAAAATGGTTCAAAAAATTGTGGTACTTATGTACGATGGAATATCCCACAGCGATGAAATCAATGTCATAAGACCAGGAGCAGCAAAGTGAGTGGATTCATGTACGATGATTCTAAGTGAAATAAGTCACACAGAAAAAAGAAACTTATCATAAGATGTCACTTATGAAGATCCTGTAAACATGGCTACACATGAACTGAGTTAAGAAAGAGAACAGAGTCTCACATTTAGAAAACACTGTTATGCCTGCTTAAGGGGGAAGGAGAGGTGGGGTGATGCGTAAAACCAGAGTTTGATATAAGCACGGATACCGTTTCTAAAACCAACTTTGGAATAGACAAGACCTACACCTTCCTCAGTGAAAGGGACTCAAAACCCCATATTTCCCGCAGAGGAATAGATCTGACTAGTAAGAATCTTAAAACCCATGTATTGATATGTCTCTGTAAGGGAAACAAGTGTGTCTAGACTGTCATAAACATGGCAGCTAGAATCAGCTCAAACCCACTATAAAGAGGAATTTCAAAAAGAAATCCAAAAAACATGGAAATTCTTTACAATTCCTTCAGGGTCTCTGATGAAACCTGGAATGACCCTATCTACAATGACAGCTGGATGTGGCATAAGGCTGGACACTTGGGACTGAGAGGATTGGTGAGATTGGGTGAGCAAACACAGACCCTGTAAAGCAATAATGCATGGCCCCCATTCCATGGGTCCCAACTCTCCAGGTTATAGGGAATACTACTATTGCTATAACATGTACGGGAAACCTAGAGAATGGACACACTGTGAATACAAAAGGTTTCTAAAACTCAATGAATAGTCCCTCTCCTGGTGCTCCGGTTTGACTTTCCAACTGCTTTACTATCAATCTCCCAAATTGGAGAGACAGCCCCTTTAAGCTCCTGGTTCGCACAGGTTGCCAATTTGGCAGAGGATGGAAGGGAAGAGGGAGAACCAATGACAGCCAGATGTTAGGCATTTGGACGGGCACATGTCACTCTAATTTCCCGGCAGGAAGAAGAATTAACCGAAGTCTCACCAACCACCAGGAACCAGTATAGGTCCTGAAACAAAATATTGGACTTGCGTTCAGCTCACAAAAAACGAGTTGAAATATGGAGCTCAGGGGTACAGCAATTCACAAACTGGCAGAGTAATAAAGGACAACTATTGTCCAAAAATCTGTTGAGAGAAGGCAACGAGGCAGACTTGAAAGCGAGGCAGAATAGCAGTAAATAAATTTCAAGAGGTACGATGGAATCGCCTTTAAAGCACAGAAAGAGGGGCACAACTTCGACAATGACGCACCTGGCCAAAAAGTGCGTATGCGTTTTCTACTGATTATATTCAGAAGAAAACGCATACGCCCTTTTTGGCCAAGCAAGCAAGCGGGAAATGCAAATCTGCAGTACAAAGATGTATCACTTCCCACCGGTCAAACGGGACATCCACATAATGTGTAAAAACCAGAAAGGCAAGAAAGGCCCTGGAGAACAGGGAGCCTTGTTATGCTGATGGGCCGGATGTAAATTGTCAACTGCCTCACTGGAGGAGTACATTGTGTTTCCTAAAACAAGTAAACAACAGAGCTACAGAGCCAAGGGCACTTCCAGTCTAGGGAATATACATTGGGAAAACTGGAAATCAATAAGACAGAGCCACCCCCAAATTTAGGGCTGCACTGCTTACAAGAACCTCAACTTGGGTACACCTTAAATATCCCAGGAAATATAAAAATGGTTCAAAAAATTGTGGTACTTATGTACGATGGAATATCCCACAGCGATGAAATCAATGTCATAAGACCAGGAGCAGCAAAGTGAGTGGATTCATGTACGATGATTCTAAGTGAAATAAGTCACACAGAAAAAAGAATCTTATCATAAGATATCACTTATGAAGATCCTGTAAACATGGCTACACATGAACTGAGTTAAGAAAGAGAACAGAGTCTCACATTTAGAAAACACTGTTATGCCTGCTTAAGGGGGAAGGAGAGGTGGGGTGATGCGTAAAACCAGAGTTTGATATAAGCACGGATACCGTTTCTAAAACCAACTTTGGAATAGACAAGACCTATACCTTCCTCAGTGAAAGGGACTCAAAACCCCATATTTCCCGCAGAGGAATAGATCTGACTAGTAAGAATCTTAAAACCCATGTATTGATATGTCTCCGTAAGGGAAACAAGTGTGTCTAGACTGTCATAAACATGGTACCTAGAATCAGCTCAAACCCACTATAAAGAGGAAATTCAAAAAGAAATCCAAAAAACATGGAAATTCTTTACAATTCCTTCAGGGTCTCTGATGAAACCTGGAATGACCCTATCTACAATGACAGCTGGATGTGGCATAAGGCTGGACACTTGGGACTGAGAGGATTGGTGAGATTGGGTGAGCAAACACAGACCCTGTAAAGCAATAATGCATGGCCCCCATTCCATGGGTCCCAACTCTCCAGGTTATAGGGAATACTACTATTGCTATAACATGTACGGGAAACCTAGAGAATGGACACACTGTGAATACAAAAGGTTTCTAAAACTCAATGAATAAACCCTCTCCTGCTGCCCCGGTTTGACGTTCCAACTGCTTTACTATCAATCTCCCAAATTGGAGAGACAGCCCATTTAAGCTCCTGGTTCGCACAGGTTGCCAATTTGACAGAGGATCGAAGGGAAGAGGGAGAAACAATGACAGCCAGATGTTAGGCATTTGGACGGGCACATGTCACTGTAATTTCCCGGCAGGAAGAAGAATTAACCAAAGTCTCACCACCCACCAGGAACCAGTATAGGTCCTGAAACAAAATATTGGTTTTGCGTTCAGCTCACAAAAAACGAGTTGAAAAATGGAGCTCAGGGGTACAGCAATTCACAAACTGGCAGAGTAATAAAGGACAACTATTGTCGGAAAATCTGTTGAGGGAAGGCAACGAGGCGGACTTGAAAGCGAGGCAGAATAGCAGTAAATAAATTTCAAGAGGTACGATGGAATCGCCTTTAAAGCACAGGAAGAGGGGCACAACTTCGACAATGACGCACCTGGCCAAAAAGTGCGTATGCGTTTTCTACTGATTATATTCAGGAGAAAACGCATACAGCCTTTTTGGCCAAGCAAGCAAGCGGGCAATGCAAATCTGCACTACAAAGAAGTATCACTTCCCACCGGTCAAAAGGGACATCCACAAAATGTGTAAAAACCAGAAAGAAAAGACAGGCCCTGGAGAACAGGGGGCCTTGTTATGCTGATGGGCGGGATGTGAATTGCCAACTGCCTCACTGGAGGAGTGTATTGCGTTCCCCATAACAAGTAAACAACAGAGCTACAGAGCCAAGTGCACTTCCAGTCTAGGGAATATACCTTGGGAAATCTGAAAATCAATAAGACAGACCCACCCCCAAATTTAGGGCTGCACTGCTTACAAGAACCTCAACTTGGGTACACCTTAAATATCCCAGGAAATATAAAAATGGTTCAAAAAATTGTGGTACTTCTGTACGAAGGAATATCCCTCAGCCATGAAATCAATGTCATAAGACCAGGAGAAGCAAAGTGAGTGGATTCATGTATGATGATTGCAAGTGAATTCACACAGAAAAAGAAACTTATCATAAGATATCACTTATGAAGATCCTGTAAACATGGCTACACATGAACTGAGTTAGGAAAGAGAACAGAGTCTCACATTTAGAAAACACTCTTATGCCTGCTTAAGGGGGAAGGAGAGGTGGGGTGATGCATAAAACCAGAGTTTGATATAAGCACAGGTACCATTTCTATAACCAATTGTGGAATAGACAAGACCTACACCTTCCTCAGTGAAAGGTACTCAAAACCCCATATTTCCCACAGAGGAATAGATCTGACTAGTAAGAATCTTAAAACGTATGTATTGATATGTCTCTGTAAGGGAATCTAGTGTGTCTAGACTGGCATAAACATGGTAGCGAGAATCAGCTCAAACCCACTATAAAAAGGAATTTCAAAAACAAAACCAAAAAACAGGGAAATTCTTTCCATTTCCTTCAGGGTCCCTGATGAACCCTGGAATGACCCTATCTACAATGACAGCTGGATGTGGCATAAGGCTGGACACTTGGGACTGAGAGGTTTGGTGAGATTGTGTGAGCAAATGCAGACCGTTTAAAGCAAAAATGCATGGCCCCCATTCCATGGGTCCCAACTCTTCATATTGAAGGGAATATTACTACAGCTATAACATGTACGGGAAACCTAGAGAATGGACACACCGTGAATACAAACGGTTTCTAAAACTCAACGAGTAGTCCTTCTCCTGGTGCTCCAGTTTGACTTTCCAACTGCTTTACTATCAATCTCCCAACTTGGAGAGACAGCCCCTTTAACCTCCTGGTTTGCACAGGTTGCCAATTTGGCAGAGGATGGAAGGGAAGAGGGAGAACCTGTGAGAGAGTAGCTGTTTGGCATTTGGATGGGCACATGTCACTCTAATTTCCCGGCAGGAAGAAGAATTAACCAAAGTCTCAGCCACCCACCGGGAACCAGTAAAGGTCGCGAACCAAAATTTTGGACTTGCGTACAGCTCACAAAAAAACGAGTTGAAAAATGGAGCTCAGGGGCACAGCAATTCACAAACTGGCAGAGTAATAAAGGACAACTATCGTCCAACAATCTGTTGAGGGAAGGCAACGAGGTGGACTTGAAAGCGATGCAGAATAGCAGGAAACATATTTCAAGAGGTACGTTGGAATCGTTTTTAAAGCACAGGAAGAGGGGCACAACTTCGACAATGACGCACTTGGCCAAAAAGGGCGTATGCGATTTCTCCTGAATATATTCAGGAGAAAACGCATACGCCCTTTTTGGCCAAGCAAGCAAGCGCGCAATGCAAATCTGCACTAGAAAGAAGTATCACTTCCCACCGGTCAAAAGGGACCTCCACAAAATGTGTAAAAACCAGAAAGGCAAGACAGGCCCTGGAGAACAAGGAGCCTTGTTATGCTGATGGGCGGGATGTAAATTGCCAACTGACTCACAGTAGGAGTGCATTGTGTTCCCTAAAACAAGTAAACAACAGAGCTACAGAGCCAAGGGCACTTCCAGTCTAGGGAATATACCTTGGGAAATCTGAAAATCAATAAGACAGAGCCACACCCAAATTTAGGGCTGCACTGCTTACAAGAACCTGAACTTGGGTACACCTTAAATATCCCAGGAAATATAAAAATCGTTCCAAAAACTGTGGTATTTATGTACGATGGAATATCCCTCAGTCATGAAATCAATGTCATAAGACCAGGAGCAGCACAGTGAGTGGATTCAGGTACGATGATTCTAAGTGAAATAAGTCACACAGAAAAAGAAACTTATCATAAGATATCACTTATGAAGATCCTATAAACATGGCTACACATGAACTGAGTTAGGAAAGAGAACAGAGTCTCACATTTAGAAAACACTCTTATGCCTGCTTAAGGCGGAAGGAGAGGTGGGGTGATGCATAAAACCAGAGTTTGATATAAGCACAGGTACCATTTCTATAACCAATTGTGGAATAGACAAGACCTACACCTTCCTCAGTGAAAGGGACTCAAAACGCCATATTTCCCACAGAGGAATAGATCTGACTAGTAAGAATCTTAAAACCTATGTATTGATATGTCTCTGTAAGGGAATCTAGTGTGTCTAGACTGGCATAAACATGGTAGCGAGAATCAGCTCAAACCCACTATAAAAAGGAATTTCAAAAACAAAACCAAAAAACAGGGAAATTCTTTCCATTTCCTTCAGGGTCCCTGATGAAACCCGGAATGACCCTATCTACAATGACAGCTGGATGTGCCATAAGGCTGGACACTTGGGACTGAGAGGTTTGGTGAGATTGGGTGAGCAAATGCAGACCGTTTAAAGTAAAAATGCATGGCCCCCATTCCATGGGTCCCAACTCTTCATGTTGAAGGGAATATTACTACAGCTATAACATGTACGGGAAACCTAGAGAATGGACACACTGTGAATACAAAAGGTTTCTAAAACTCAACGAGTAGTCCCTCTCTTGGTGCTCCGGTTTGACTTTCCAACTGCTTTACTATCAATCTCCCAACTTGGAGAGACAGCCCCTTTAACCTCCTGGTTTGCACAGGTTGCCAATTTGTCAGAGGATGGAAGGGAAGAGGGAGAACCAGTGAGAGAGTAGCTGTTTGGCATTTGGACGGGCACATGTCACTCTAATTTCCCGGCAGGAAGAAGAATTAACCAAAGTCTCAGCCACCCACCGGGAACCAGTAAAGGTCCCGAACCAAAATTTTGGACTTGCGTACAGCTCACCAAAAAGCGAGTTGAAAAATGGAGCTCAGGGGCACAGTAATTCACAAACTGGCAGAGTAATAAAGGACAACTATCGTCCAACAATCTGTTGAGGGAAGGCAACGAGGTGGAGTTGAAAGCGAGGCAGAATAGCAGGAAACAGATTTGAAGAGGTACGTTGGAATCGCTTTTAAAGCACAGGAAGAGGGGCACAACTTCGACAATGATGCACTTGGCCAAAAAGGGCGTATGCGTTTTCTCCTGAATATATTCAGGAGAAAACGCATACGCCCTTTTTGGCCAAGCAAGCAAGCGGGAAATGCAAATCTGCACTAGAAAGAAGTATCACTTCCCACCCGTCAAAAGGGACCTCCACAAAATGTGTAAAAACCAGAAAGGCAAGACAGGCCCTGGAGAACAAGGAGCCTTGTTATGCCTATGGGCGGGATGTAAATTGCCAACTGCCTCACAGTAGGAGTGCATTGTGTTCCCTAAAACAAGTAAACAACAGAGCTACAGAGCCAAGGGCACTTCCAGTCTAGGGAATATACCTTGGGAAAACTGGAAATCAATAAGACAGCGCCACCCCCAAATTTAGGGCTGCACTGCTTACAAGAACCTCAACTTGGGTACACCTTAAATATCCCAGGAAATATAAAAATGGTTCAAAAAATTGTGGTACTTATGTACGATGGAATATCCCACAGCGATGAAATCAATGTCATAAGACCAGGATCAGCAAAGTGAGTGGATTCATGTACGATGATTCTAAGTGAAATAAGTCACACAGAAAAAAGAAACTTATCATAAGATATCACTTATGAAGATCCTGTAAACATGGCTACACATGAACTGAGTTAAGAAAGAGAACAGAGTCTCACATTTAGAAAACACTGTTATGCCTGCTTAAGGGGGAAGGAGAGGTGGGGTGATGCGTAAAACCAGAGTTTGATATAAGCACGGATACCGTTTCTAAAACCAACTTTGGAATAGACAAAACCTACACCTTCCTCAGTGAAAGGGACTCAAATCCCCATATTTCCCGCAGAGGAATAGATCTGACTAGTAAGAATCTTAAAACCCATGTATTGATATGTCTCCGTAAGGGAAAAAAGTGTGTCTAGACTGGCATAAACATGGCAGCGAGAATCAGCTCAAACCCACTATAAAGAGGAATTTCAAAAGGAAATCCAAAAAACAGGGAAATTCTTTACAATTCCTTCAGGGTCTCTGATGAAACCTGGAATGACCCTATCTACAATGACAGCTGGATGTGGCATAAGGCTGGACACTTGGGACTGAGAGGATTGGTGAGATTGGGTGAGCAAACACAGACCCTGTAAAGCAATAATGCATGGCCCCCATTCAATGGGTCCCAACTCTCCAGGTTATAGGGAATACTACTATTGCTATAACATGTACGGGAAACCTAGAGAATGGACACACTGTGAATACAAAAGGTTTCTAAAACTCAATGAATAGTCCCTCTCCTGGTGCTCCAGTTTGACTTTCCAACTGCATTACTATCAATCTCCCAAATTGGAGAGACAGTCCCTTTAAGCTCTTGGTTCGCACAGGTTGCCAATTTGGCAGAGGATGGAAGGGAAGAGGGAGAACCAATGACAGCCAGATGTTAGGCATTTGGACGGGCACATGTCACTCTAATTTCCCGGCAGGAAGAAGAATTAACCAAAGTCTCACCAACCACCAGGAACCAGTATAGGTCCTGAAACAAAATATTGGACTTGCGTTCACATCACAAAAAACGAGTTGAAAAATGGAGCTCAGGGGTACAGCAATTCACAAACTGGCAGAGTAATAAAGGACAACTATTGTCCAAAAATCTGTTGAGGGAAGGCAACGAGGCAGACTTGAAAGCGAGGCAGAATAGCAGGAAATAAATTTCAAGAGGTACGATGGAATCGCCTTTAAAGCACAGGAAGAGGGGCACAACGTCGACAATGACGCACCTGTCCAAAAAGTGCGTATGCGTTTTCCACTGATTATATTCAGGAGAAAACGCATATGCCCTTTTTGGCCAAGCAAGCAAGCAGGCAATGCAAATCTGCAGTACAAAGATGTATCACTTCCCACCGGTCAAACGGGACATCCACATAATGTGTAAAAACCAGAAAGGCAAGACAGGCCCTGGAGAACAGGGAGCCTTGTTATGCTGATGGGCGGGATGTAAATTGCCAACTGCCTCACTGGAGGAGTACATTGTGTTTCTAAAACAAGTAAACAACAGAGCTACAGAGCCAAGGGCACTTCCAGTCTAGGGAATATACCTTGGGAAAACGGAAATCAATAAGACAGAGCCACACCCAAATTTAGGGCTGCACTGCTTACAAGAACCTGAACTTGGGTACACCTTAAATATCCCAGGAAATATAAAAATGGTTCAAAAAATTGTGGTACTTATGTACGATGGAATATCCCACAGCGATGAAATCAATGTCATAAGACCAGGAGCAGCAAAGTGAGTGGATTCATGTACGATGATTCTAAGTGAAATAAGTCACACAGAAAAAAGAAACTTATCATAAGATATCACTTATGAAGATCCTGTAAACATGGCTACACATGAACTGAGTTCAGAAAGAGAACAGAGTCTCACATTTAGAAAACACTGTTATGCCTGCTTAAGGGGGAAGGAGAGGTGGGGTGATGCGTAAAAACAGAGTTTGATATAAGCACGGATACCGTTTCTAAAACCAACTTTGGAATAGACAAAACCTACACCTTCCTCAGTGAAAGGGACTCAAAACCCCATATTTCCCGCAGAGGAATAGATCTGACTAGTAAGAAACTTAAAACCTCTGTATTGATATGTCTCCGTAAGGGAAACAAGTATGTCTAGACTGGCAGAATCATGGCAGCGAGAATCAGCTCAAACCCTCTATAAAAATGAATTTCAAAAACAAAACCAAAAAACAGGGAAATTCTTTACAATTCCTTCAGGGTCTCTGATGAAACCTGGAATGACCCTATCTATAATGACAGCTGGATGTGGCATAAGGCTGGACACTTGGGACTGAGAGGATTGGTGAGATTGGGTGAGCAAATGCAGACCCTTTAAAGCAAAAAAGCATGGCCCCCATTCCATGGGTCCAAACTCTCCAGGTTGAAGGGAATATTACTACAGCTATAACATGTACGGGAAACCTAGAGAATGGACACACTGTGAATACAAAAGGTTTCTAAAACTCAACGAATAGTCCCTCTCCTGGTGCTCCGGTTTGACTTTCCAACTGCTTTACTATCAATCTGCCAACTTGGACAGACAGCCCTTTAAGCTCCTGGTTCGCACAGGTTGCCAATTTGGCAGGGGATGGAAGAGAATGGGGAGAATCAATGAGAGAGTAGCTCTTAGGCATTTGGACGGGCACATATCACTCTAATTTCCCGGCAGGTAGAAGAATTAACCAAAGTCTCAGCCACCCAACGGGAACCAGTATAGGTCCTGAACCAAAATTTTGGACTCGCGTACACCTCACAAAAAACGAGTTGAATAATGGAGCTCAGGGGCACTGCAATTCACAACTCGCAGAGTAATAAAGGACAACTATCGTCCAAAAATCTGTTGAGGGAAGGCAACGAGGCGGACTTGAAAGCGAGGCAGAATAGCAGGAAACAGATTTCAAGATGTACGTTGGAATCACCTTTAAAGCACAGGAAGAGGGGAACAACTTCGACAATGAAGAACTTGGCCTAAAACGGCGTATGCGTTTTCTCCTGAATATATTCAGGAGAAAACGCTTACGTCCATTTTGGCCAAGAAAGCAAGTGGGCAATGCAAATCTGCACTACAAAGAAGTATCACTTCCCACCGGTCAAACGGGACATCCACAAAATGTGTAAAATCCAGAAAGGCCAGACAGGCCCTGGAGAACTGTGAGCATTCTTATCCTGATGGGTGGGATGTAAATTGCCAACTGCCTCAGTGGAGGAATGCATTGTGTACCCTAAAACAAGTAAACAACTGAGCTACAGAGCCAAGGGCACTTCCAGTCTAGGGAGTATAACTTGGGAAACTGGAAATCAATAAGGAAGAGCCACTCCCAAATTTAGGGCTGCACTGCTTAAAAGAACCTCAACTTGGGTACACCTTAAATATCCCAGGAAATATAAAAATGGTTCAAAAAATTGTGGTACTTATGTACGATGGAATATCCCTCATCCATGAAATCTATGTCATAAGACCAGGAGCAGCAAAGTGAGTGGATTCAGGTACGATGATTCTAAGTGAAATAAGTCACACAGAAAAATGAAACTTATCATAAGATATCACTTATGAAGGTCCTGTAAACATGGCTACACATGAACTGAGTTAATAAAGAGAACAGAGTCTCACATTTAGAAACCACTGTTATGCCTGCTTAAGGGGGAAGGGGAGGTGGGGTGATTCATAAATCCAGAGTTTGATACAAGCACGGGTACCGTTTCTAAAACCAACTTTGGAATACACAAGACCTACACCTTCCTCAGTGAAAGGGACTCAAAACCCCATAATTCCCGCAGAGGAATAGATCTGACTAGAAAGAATCTTAAAACCTATGTATTGATATGTCTCCGTAAGGGAATCAAGTGTGTCTAAACTCGCATAAGCATGGCAGCGAGAATCAGCTCAAACCCAATATAAAAAGGAATTTCAAAAACAAAACCAAAAAACAGGGAAATTCTTTACAATTCCTTCAGGGTCTCTGACGAAACCTGGAATGACCCTATCTACAATGACAGCTGGATGTGGCATAAGGCTGGACACTTGGGACTGAGAGGATTGGTGAGATTGGGTGAGCAAACGCAGACCCTTTAAAGCAATAATGCATGGCCCCCATTCCATGGGTCCAAACTCTCCAGGTTGAAGGGAATATTACTACAGCTATAACATGTACGGGAAACCTAGAGAATGGAAACACTGTGAATACAAAAGGTTTCTAAAACTCAACGAATAGTCCCTCTCCTGGTGCTCCGGTTTGACTTTCCAACTGCTTTACTATCAATCTCCCAACTTGGAGAGACAGCCCTTTAAGCTCCTGTTTCGCACAGGTTGCCAATTTGGCAGAGGATGGAAGAGAAGAGGGAGAATCAATGAGAGAGTAGCTGTTAGGCATTAGGACGGGCACATGTCACTCTAATTTCCCGGTAGGAAGAAGAATTAACCAAAATCTCAGCCACCCAATGGGAACCAGTATAGGTCCTGAAGCAAAATTTTGGACTCGCGTACACCTCACAAAAAACGAGTTGAAAAATGGAGCTCAGGGGCAGAGGAATTCACAACTCGCAGAGTAATAAAGGACAACTATCGTCCAAATATCTGTTTAGGGAAGGCAACGAGGCGGACTTGAAAGCGAGGCAGAATAGCAGGAAACAGATTTCAAGATGTACGTTGGAATCACCTTTAAAGCACAAGAAGAGGGGCACAACTTCGACAATGACGAACTTGGCCAAAAACCGCATATGCGTTTTCTCCTGAATATATTCATGAGAAAACGCATACGTCCATTTTGGCCAAGCAAGCATGTGGGCAATGCAAATCTACACTACAAAGAAGTATCACATCCCACCGGTCAAACGGGACATCCACAAAATGTGTAAAATCCAGAAAGGCAAGACAGGCCCTGGAGAACAGTGAGCATTCTTATCCTTAAGGGTGGGATGTAAATTGCCAACTGCCTCACTGGAGGAGTGCATTGGGTTCCCTAAAACAAGTAAACAACAGAGCTACAGAGCCAAGGGCACTTCCAGTCTAGGGAATATACCTTGGGAAAACTGAAAATCAATAAGACAGAGCCACCCCCAAATTTAGGGCTGCACTGCTTACAAGAACCTCAACTTGGGTACACCTTAAATATCCCAGGAAATATAAAAACGGTTCAAAAAATTGTGGTACTTATGTACGACGGAATAACCCTCAGCCATGAAATCAATGTCATAAGACCAGGAGCAGCAAAGTGAGTGGATTAAGGTACGAATATTCTAAGTGAAATAAGTCACACAGAAAAAGAAACTTATCATAAGATATCACTTAAGAAGATCCTGTAAACATGGCTACACATGACCTGAGGTAGGAAAGAGAACAGAGACTCACATTTAGAAAACACTCTTATGCCTGCTTAAGGGGAAGGAGAGTTGGGGTGATGAATAAAACCAGAGTTTGATATAAGCACAGGTACCGTTTCTAAAACCATCTTTGGAATAGACAAGACCTACACCTTCCTCAGTGAAAGGGACTGAAAACCCCATATTTCCCGCAGAGGATTAGATCTGAGTAGTAAGAAACTTAAAAGCTATGTATTGATATGTCTCCGTAAGGGAATCAAGTGTGTCTAGACTGGCATAAACATGGCAGCCAGAATCAGCTCAAACCCACTATAAAAAGGAATTTCAAAAACAAAACGAAAAAACAGGGAAATTCTTTACAATTCCTTCAGGGTCTCTGATGAAACCTGGAATGACCCTCTCTACAATGACAGCTGGATATGGCATAAGGCTGGACACTTGGAACTGAGAGGATTGGTGAGATTGGGTGAGCAAACGCAGACCCTTTAAAGCAATAATGCATGGCCCCCATTCCATGGGTCCCAACTCTCCAGGTTGTAGGGAATATTACTACAGCTATAACATGTACGGGAACCCTAGAGAATGGACAACTGTGAATACAAAATGTGTCTAAAACTCAAGGAATAGTCCCCCTCCTGCTGCTCCGGTTTGACTTTCCAACTGCTTTACTATCAATCTCCCAATTTGGAGAGACAGCGCCTTTAAGGTCCTGGTTCGCACAGGTTGCCAATTTGGCAGGTGATGGAAGGGTAGAGGGAGAACCAATGAGAGCTAGCTGTTAGGCGTTTGGACGGGCACATGTCACTCTAATTTCCCGGCAGAAAGAAGAATAAACCAAAGTCTTACCCACCCACCAGCAACCAGTATAGGTCCTGAACCAAAATATTGGACTTGCGTTTAGCTCACAAAAAAACGAGTTGAAAAATGGAGCTCAGGGTTACAGCAATTCACAAACTGGCAGAGTAATAAAGGACAACTATCGTCCAAAAATCTGTTGAGGGAAGGCAACGAGGCAGACTTGAAAGCGAGGCAGAATAGCAGGAAACATAATTCAAGAGGTACGTTGGAATCGCCTTTAATGCACAGGAAGAGGGGCACAACTTCGACAATGACACACTTGGCCAAAAAGGGCGTATGCGTTTTCTCCTGAATATATTCAGGAGAAAACCCATACGCCCTTTTTGGCCAAGCAAGCAAGCGGGCAATGCAAATCTGCACTACAAAGAAGTATCACTTCCCACCAGTCAAAAGGGACATCCACAAAATGTGTAAAAACCAGAAAGGCAAGACAGGCCCTGGAGAAGAGGGAGCATTGTTATGCTGATGGGTGGGATGTAAATTGTCCACGGCCTCACAGGAGGAGTGCATTGTGTTCCCTAAAACAAGTAAACAACAGAGCTACAGAGCCAAGGGAACTTCCAGTCTAGGGAATATACCTTGGGAAAACTGAAAATCAATAAGACAGAGCCACCCCCAAATTTAGGGCTGCACTGCTTACAAGAACCTCAACTTGGGTACACCTTAAATATCCTAGGAAATATAAAAATGGTTCCAAAAATTGTGGTACATTTGTACGATGCAATATCCCTCAGCCATGAAATCAATGTCATAAGACCAGGAGCAGCAAAGTGAGTGGATTCATGTACGATGATTCTAAGTGAAATAAGTCACACAGAACAAGAAACTTATCATAAGATATCAATTAGGAAGATCTTGTAAACATGGCTACACATGAACTGAGTTAGGAAAGAGAACAGAGTCTCACATTTAGAAAACACTCTTATGCCTGCTTAAGGGGGAAGGAGAGGTGGGGTGATGCATAAAACCAGAATTTGATATAAGCACGTGTACCGTTTCTAAAACCAACTGTGGAATAGACAAGACCTACACCTTCCTCAGTGAAAGGGACTCAAAACCCCATATTTCCCGCCGAGGAATAGATCTGACTAGTAAGAATCTTAAAACCTATGTATTGATATGTCTCCGTAAGGGAATCAAGTGTGTCTAGACTGGCATAAACATGGCAGCGAGAATCATCTCAAACCCACTATAAAAAGGAATTTCAAAAACAAAACCAAAAAACAGGGAAATTCTTTACAATTCCTTCAGGGTCTCTGATGAAACCTGGAATGACACTATCTACAATGACAGCTGGATGTGGCATAAGGCTGGACACTTGGGACTGAGAGGATTGGTGAGATTGTGTGAGCAGATGCAGACCCTTTAAAGCAAAAAGCATGGCCCCCATTCCATGGGTCCCAACTCTCCAGGTTGAAGGGAATATTAATACAGCTATAACATGTACGGGAAAACTAGAGAATGGACACACTGTGAATACAAAATGTTTCTAAAACTCAACAAATATTCCATCTCCTGGTGCTCCGGTTTGACTTTCCAACTGCTTTACTATCAATCTCCCAACTTGGAGCGACAGCCCTTTAAGCTCCTGGTTCGCACAGGTTGCCAATTTGGCAGAGGATGTAAGAGAAGAGGGAGAATCAATGACAGAGTAGCTGTTAGGCATTTGGACGGGCACATGTCACTCTATTTTCCCAGCAGGAAGAAGAATTAACCAAAATCTCAGCCACCCAACGGGACCAGTATAGGTCCTGAACCAAAATTTTGGACTCGCGTACACCTCACAAAAAACGAGTTGAAAAATGGAGCTCAGGGTTACAGCAATTCACAACTGGCAGAGTAATAAAGGACAACTATCGTCCAAAAATCTGTTGAGGGAAGGCAACGAGGCGGACTTGAAAGCTAGGCAGAATAGCAGGAAACAGATTTCAAGAGGTACGTTGGAATCACCTTTAAAGCACAGGAAGAGGGGCACAACTTCGACAATGACGCACTTGGCCAAAAAGGGCTTATTGGTTTTCTCCTGAATATATTCAGTACAAAATGCATACGCCCTTTTTGGCCAAGCAAGCAAGTGGGCAATGCAAATCTGCACTACAAAGAAGTATCACTTCCCACCGGTCAAACGGGACATACACAAAATGTGTAAAATCCAGAAAGGCAAGACAGGCCCTGGAGAACAGGGAGCATTCTTATCCTTATGGGTGGGATGTAAATTGCCAACTGCCTCACTGGAGGAGTGCATTGTGTTCCCTAAAACAAGTAAAGAACTGAGCTACAGAGCCAAGGGCACTTCCAGTCTAGGGAATATACCTTGGGAAAACTGAAAATCAATAAGACAGAGTCAGCCCCAAATTTAGGGCTGCACTGCTTACAAGAACCTCAACTTGGGTACACCTTAAATATCCCAGGAAATATAAAAATGGTTCAAAAAATTGTGGTACTTATGTACGATGGAATATCCTTCGGCCATGAAATCAATGTCATAAGACCAGGAGCAGCAAAGTGAGTGGATGCAGGTACGATGATTCTAAGTGAAATAAGTCCCTTAGAAAAAGAAACTTATCATAAGATATCACTTAGGAAGATCCTGTAAACATGGCTACACATGAACTGAGTTAGGAAAGAGAACAGAGTCTCACATTTAGAAAGCACCCTTATGCCTGCTTAAGGGGGAAGGAGAGGTGGGGTGATGCATAAATCCACAGTTTGATATAAGCACGGGTACCTTTTCTAAAACCAACTGTGGAATAGACAAGGCCTACACCTTCCTCAGTGAAAGGGACTCAAAACCCCATATTACCCGCAGTGGAATAGATCTGACTAGTAAGAATCTTAAAACCCATGTATTGATATGTCTCCGTAAGGGAATCAAGTGTGTCTAGACTGGGATAAACATGGCAGCGAGAATCAGCTCAAACCCTCTATAAAAACGAATTTCAAAAACAAAACCAAAAAACAGGGAAATTCTTTACAATGCCTTCAGGGTCTCTGATGAAACCTGGAATGACCCTATCTACAATGACAGATGGAAGTGACATAAGGCTGGACACTTGGGACTGAGAGGATTGGTGAGATTGGGTAAGCAAATGCACACCCTTTAAAGCAAAAATGCATGGCCCCCATTCCATGGGTCCCAACTCTCCATGTTGAAGGGAATATTACTACAGATATAACATGTACGGGAAACCTAGAGAATGGACACACTGTGAATACAAAAGGTTTCTAAAACTCAACGAATAGTCCCTCTCCTGGTGCTCCGGTTTGACTTTCCAACTGCTTTACTATCAATCTCCCAACTTGCAGAGACAGCCCTTTAAGCTCCTGGTTCGCACAGGTTGCCAATTTGGCAGAGGATGGAAGGGAAGAGGGAGAACCAATGAGAGAGTAGCTGTTAGGCATTTGGACGGGCATATGTCACTCTAATTTCCTGGCAGGAAGAAGAATTAACCAAAGTCTCAGCCACCCAACCGGAACCAGTATAGGTCCTATACCAAAATTTTGGACTTGCGTACATCTCACAAAAAACGAGTTGAAAAATGGAGCTCAGGGGCATAGCAATTCACAACTGGCAGAGTAATAAAGGACAGCTATCGTACAAAAATCGGTTGAGGGAAGGGAACGAGGCGGACTTGAAAGCGAGGCAGAATAGCAGGAAACAGATTTCAAGAGGTACGTTGGAATCACCTTTAAAGCACAGGAAGAGGGGCACAACTTCGACAATGACGAACTTGGCCAAAAACGGCGTGTGCGTTTTCTCCTGAATATATTCAGGAGAAAACGCATACGCCCTTTTAGGCCAAGCAAGCAAGTGGGCAATGCAAATCTGCACTACAAAGAAGTATCACTTCCCACCTGTCAAACGGGACATCCACAAAATGTGTAAAAACCAGAAAGGCAAGACAGGCCATGGAGAACAGGGAGCATTCTTATCCTGATGGGTGGGATGTAAATTGCCAACTGCCTCACTGGAGGAGTGCATTGTGTTCCCTAAAACAAGTAAACAACTGAGCTACAGAGCCAAGGGCACTTCCAGTCTAGGGAATATACCTTGGGAAAACTGAAAATCAATAAGACAGAGCCACCTCAAAATTCAGGGCTGCACTGTTTACAAGAACCTCAACTTGGATACACCTTAAATATCCCAGGAAATATAAAAATGGTTCAAAAATTTGTGGTACTTATTTACGATGGAATATCCCTCAGCCGTGAAATCAATGTCATAAGACCAGGAGCAGCAAAGTGAGTGGATTCAGGTACGATGATTCTAAGTGAAATAAGTCACACAGAAAAAGAAACTTATCATAAGCTATCACTTATGAAGATCCTGTAAACATGGCTGCACATGAACTGAGGTAGGAAAGAGAAGAGAGTCTCACATTTAGAATATACTCTTATGCCTGCTTAAGGGGAAGGAGAGTTGTGGTGATGAATAAAACCAGAGTTTGATATAAGCACAGGTACCGTTTCTAAAACCAACTTTGGAATAGACAAGACCTACAGCTTCCTCAGTGAAAGGGACTGAAAACCCCATATTTCACGCAGAGGATTAGATCTGACTAGTAAGAAACTTAAAAGCTATGTATTGATATGTCTCCGTAAGGGAATCAATTGTGTCTAGACTGGCATAAACATGGCAGCCAGAATCAGCTCAAACCCACTATAAAAAGGAATTTCAAAAACAAAACTAAAAAACAGGGAAATTCTTTACAATTCCTTCAGGGTCTCTGATGAAACCTGGAATGACCATATCTACAATGACAGCAGGATGTGGCATAAGGCTGGACACTTGGGACTGAGAGGATTGGTGAGATTGCGTGAGCAAATGCAGACCCTTTAAAGCAATAATGCATGGCCCCCATTCCATGGGTCCCAACTCTACATGTTGAAGGGAATATTACTACAGCTATAATATGTGCGGGAAACCTAGAGAATGGACACACTGTGAATACAAAATGTTTCTAAAACTCAACAAATAGTCCCTCTCCTGGTGCTCAGGTTTGACTTTCCTACTGCTTTACTATCAATCTCCCAACTTGGAGAGACAGCCCCTTTAACCTCCTTGTTTGCACAGGTTGCCAATTTGGCAGAGGATGGAAGGGAAAAGGGAGAACCAATAAGAGAGTAGCTGTTCGGCATTTGGACGGGCACATGTCACTCTAATTTCCCGGCAGGAAGATGAATTAACCAAAGTCTCAGCCACCCACTGGGAACCAGTATAGGTCCTGAACCAAAATTTTGGACTTGCATACAGCTCACAAAAAGCGAGTTGTAAACACGAGATCAGGGGCACAGCAATTCACAAACTGGCAGAGTAATAAAGGACAACTATCGTCCAAAAATCTGTTGAGGGAAGGCAACGAGGCTGACTTGAAAGCGAGGCAGAATAGCAGGAAACAGATTTCAAGAGGTACGTTGGAATCGCCTTCAAAGCACATGAAGAGGGGCACAACTTCAACAATGATGGGCTTGGCCAAAAAGGGCGTATGCATTTTCTCCTGATTCAGGAGAAAACGCATACGCCCTTTTTGGCCAAGCAAGCAATCGGGCAATGCAAATCTGCACTACAAAGAAATATCATTTTCCACCGGTCAAACTGGACATCCACAAAATGTGTAAAAACAGAAAGGCAAGACAGGCGCTGTAGAAGAGGGAGCCTTGTTATGCTGATGGGCGGGATGTAAATTGCCAACTGCCTCACTGGAGGAGTGCATTGTGTTCCCTAAAACAAGTAAATAACAGAGCTACAGAGCCAAGGGCACTTCCAGTCTAGGGAATATACCTTTGGAAAACTGAAAATCAATAAGACAGAGCCACCCCCAAATTTAGGGCTGCACTGCTTACAAGAACCTCAACTTTGGTACACGTTAAATATACCAGGAAATATAAAAATGATTGAAAAAACTGTGGTACTTATGTATGATGGAATATCCCTCAGCCATGAAATCACTGTCATAAGACCAGGAGCAGCAAAGTGTGTGGATTCATGTACGATGATTCTAAGTGAAATAAGTCACACAGAAAAAAGAAACTTATCATAAGATATCACATAGGAAGATCCTGTAAACATGGCTACACATGAACTGAGTTAGGAAAGAGAAGAGAGTCTCACATTTAGAAAACACTCTTATGTCTGCTTAAGGGGTAAGGAGAGGTGGGGTGATGCATAAAACTAGAGTTTGATATAAGCACAGGTACCGTTTCTAAAACAAACTTTGGAATAGACAAGACCTACACCTTCCTCAGTGAAAGGGACTCAAAACCCCATATTTCCCGCAGAGGAATATATCTGACTAGTAAGTATCTTAAAACCTATGTATTGTTATGTCTCCGTAAGGGAATCAAGAGTGTCTAGACTGGCATAAACATGGCAGCGAGAATCAGCTCCAACCCACTATAAAAAGGAATTTCAAAAACAAAAGCTAAAAACAGGTAAATTCTTTACAATTCCTTCAGGGTCTCGGATGAAACCTGGAATGACCCTATCTACAATGACAGCTGGATGTGGCATAAGGCTGGACACTTGGGACTGAGAGGATTGGTGAGATTGGGGGAGCAAATGCAGACCCTTTAAAGCAAAAATGCATGGCACCCATTCCATGGGTCCCAACTCTCCAGGATGAAGGGAATATTACTACAGCTATAATATGTACGGGAAACCTAGAGAATGGACACACTGTGAATACAAAAGGTTTCTAAAACTCAACGAATAGTCCCTCTCCTGGAGCTCCGGTTTGACTTTCCAACTGCTTTACTATCAATCTTCCAACTTGGAGAGACAGCCCTTTTAAGCTGCTTGTTCGCACAGGTTGCCAATTTGGCAGAGGATGGAAGGGAAGAGGGAGAACCAATGAGAGAGTAGCTGTTAGGCATTTGGACGGGCACATGTCACTCTAATTTCCCAGCAGTAAGAAGTATTAACCAAAGTCTCAGCCACCCACCGGGAACCAGTATAGGTCATGAACCAAAATTTTGGACTTGCGTTCAGCTCACAAAAAACGAGTTGAAAAATGGAGCTCAGGGGCACAGCAATTCACAAACTGGCAGAGTAATAAAGGACAACTATCGTCCAAAAATCTGTTGAGGGAAGGCAACGAGGCGGACTTGAAAGCAAGGCAGAATAGCAGGAAAGAGATTTCAAGAGGTACGTTGGGGGCTTCCCTGGTGGCGCAGTGGTTGAGAGTCCGCCTGCCGATGCAGGGGACACGGGT
This sequence comes from Mesoplodon bidens, assembly GCF_964165515.1. Taxonomy (NCBI): domain Eukaryota; kingdom Metazoa; phylum Chordata; class Mammalia; order Artiodactyla; family Ziphiidae; genus Mesoplodon; species Mesoplodon bidens. The sequence continues at coordinate 3,128,495 of NW_027671488.1, read as the reverse complement.
TCGTGCCCCGGTCTGGGAAGATCCCACATGCCGCGGAGCAGTTGGGCCCGTGAGCCATGGCCGTTGAGCCTGCGCGTCCGGAGCCTGTGCTCCGCAACGGGAGAGTCCACAACAGTCAGAGGCCCACGTACAGCAAAAAAAAAAAAAAAAAAAAAAAAAGAGGTAAGTTGGAATCACCTTTAAAGCACAGGAAGAGGGGCACAACTTCGACAATGACGCACTTGGCCAAAAAGGTTCTATGCGTTTTCTCCTGAATATATTCACATACGCCCTTTTTGGCCAAGCAAGAATGCGGGCAATGCAAATCTGCACTACAAAGAAGTATCACTTCCCACCGGTCAAAAGGGACATCCACAAAATGTGTGAAAACCAGAAAGGCAAGACAGGCCCTGGAGAACAGGGAGTCTTTTTATCCTGATGGGCGGGATGTAAATTGCCAACTGCCTCACTGGAGGAGTGCATTGTGTTCCCTAAAACAAGTAAACAACAGAGCTACAGAGCCAAGGGCACTTCCAGTCTAGGGAATATACCTTGGGAAAACTGAAAATCAATAAGACAGAGGCACCCCCAAATTTAGGGCTGCACTGCTTACAAGAACCTCAACTTGGGTACACCTTAAATATCCCAGGAAATATAAAAATGGTTCAAAAATTGTGGTACTTATGTACGATGGAATATCCCTCAGCCATGAAATCAATCTCATAAGACCAGGAACAGCAAAGTGAGTGGATTCAGGTACAATGATTCTAAGTGAAATACGTCACACAGAAAAAAGAAACTTATCAAAAGATATCATTTATGAAGATCCTGTAAACATGGCTACACATGAACTGAGTTAAGAAAGAGAACACAGTCTCACATTTAGAAAACACTGTTATGGCTGCTTAAGGGGGAAGGAGAGGTGGGCTGATGCATAAAACCAGAGTTTGATATAAGCACGGGTACCGTTTCTAAAACCAACTTTGGAATAGACAAGACCTACACCTTCCTCAGTGAAAGGGACTCAAAACCCCATATTTCCCGCAGAGGAATAGATCTGACTAGTAAGAATCTTAAAACCTATGTATTGATATGTCTCTGTAAGGGAATCAAGTGTGTCTAGACTGGCATAAACATGGCAGCGAGAATCAGCTCAAACCCACTATAAAAAGGAATTTAAAAACAAAACCAAATAACCGGGAAATTCTTTACAATTCCTTCAGGGTCTCTGATGAAACCTGGAATGACCCTATCTAAAATGACAGCTGGATGTGGCATAAGGCTGGACACTTGGGACTGAGAGGATTGGTGAGATTGAGTGAGCAAATGCAGACCCTTTAAAGCAAAAATGCATGGCCCCCATTCCATGGGTCCCAACTCTCCAGGTTTAAGGGAATATTACTACAGCTATAACATGTACGGGAAACCTAGAGAATGGACACACTGTGAATACAAAAGGTTTCTAAAACTCAACGAATAGTCCCTCTCCTGGAGCTCCGGTTTGACTTTCCAACTGCTTTACTATCAATCTCTCAACATGGAGAGACAGCCCCTTTAACCTCCTTGTTTGCACAGGTTGCCAATTTGGCAGAGGATGGAAGGGAAGAGGGAGAACCAGTGAGAGATTAGCTGTTTGGCATTTGGACGGGCACATGTCACTCTAATTTCCCGGCAGGAAGAAGAATTAACCAAAGTCTCAACCACCCACCGGGAACCAGTAAAGGTCCTGAACCAAAATTTTGGACTTGCGTACAGCTCAGAAAAAAACGAGTTGGAAAATGAAGCTCAGGGGCACAGCAATTCAAAAACTGGCAGAGTAATAAAGGACAACTATCGTCCAACAATCTGTTGAGGGAAGGCAACGAGGTGGACTTGAAAGCGAGGCTGAATAGCAGGAAACAGATTTCAAGAGGTACGTTGGAATCGCCTTTAAAGCACAGGAAGAGGGGCACAGCTTCGACAATGACGCACTTGGCCAAAAAGGGCTTATGCGTTTTCCCCTGAATATATTCAGGAGAAAACGCATACTCCCTTTTTGGTCAAGAAAGCATGTGGGAAATGCAAATCTGCACTAGAAAGAAGTATCCCTTCCCACCGGTCAAAAGGGACATCCACAAAATGTGTAAAAACCAGAAAGGCAAGACAGGCCCTGGAGAACAGCGAGCCTTGTTATGCTGATGGGCGGTATGTAAATTGCCAACTGCCTCACTCAGGAGTGAATTGTGTTCCCTAAAAAAAGTAAACAACAGAGCTACAGAGCCAAGGGCACTTCCAGTCTAGGGAATATACCTTTGGAAAACTGAATATCAATAAGACAGAGCAACCCCCATATTTAGGGCTGCACTGCTTACAAGAACCTCAACTTGGGTACACCTTAAATATCCCAGGAAATATAAAAATGGTTCAAAAAACTGTGGTATTTATGTACGATGGAATAACCCTCAGCCATGAAATCAATGTCATAAGACCAGTAGCAGCAAAGTGAGTGGATTCAGGTACGATAATTCTAAGTGAAATAAGTCACACAGAAAAAGAAACTTATCATAAGATATCACTTATGAAGCTCCTGTAAACATGGCTACACATGAACTGAGTTACGAAAGAGAACAGAGTCCCACATTTAGAAAACACTGTTATGCCTGCTTAAGGGGGAAGGAGAGGTGGGGTGATGCATAAAACCAGAGTTTGTTATAAGCACAGGTACCATTTCTAAAACCAACTTTGGAATAGACAAGACCTACACCTTCCTCAGTGAAAGGGACTCAAAACCCCATATTTCCCTCAGAGGAATAGATCTGACTAGTAAGAAACTTAAAACCTATGTATTGATATGTCTCTGTAAGGGAATCAAGTGTGTCTAGACTGGCATAAACATGGCAGCGAGAATCACCTCAAACCCACTATAAAAAGGAATTTCAAAAACAAAAGCATAAAACAGGGAAATTCTTTACAATTCCTTCAGGGTCTCTGGTGAAACCTGGAATGACCCTATCTACAATGACAGCTGGATGTGGTATAAGGCTGGACACTTGGAACTGAGAAGATTGGTGAGATTGGGTGAGCAAATGCAGACCCTTTAAAGCAAAAATGCATGGCCCCCATTCCATGGGTCCCAACTCTCCAGGTTGAAGGGAATATTTCTACAGCTATAACATGTATGGGAAACCTAGAGAATGGACACACTGTGAATACAAAAGGTTTCTAAAACTCAATGAATAGTCCCTCTCCTGGTGCTCAGGTTTCACTTTCCAACTGCTTTACTATCAATCTCCCAAATTGGAGAAACAAACCCTTTAAGCTCCTGGTTCGCACAGGTTGCCAAATTTGCAGAGGATGGAAGGGAAGAGGGAGAACCAATGAGAGAGTAGCTCTTAGGCATTTGGACGGGCACATGTCACTCTAATTTCCCGGCAGGAAGAAGAATTAACCAAAGTCTAGCCACCCACCGGGAACCAGTATACGTCCTGAACCAAAATTTTGGAATTGCGTACAGCTCACAAAAAACGAGTTTTAAAATTGAGCTCAGGGACACAGCAATTCACAAACTGGCAGAGTAATAAAGGACAACTATCGTCCAAAAATCTGTTGAGGGAAGGCTACGAGGTGGACTTGAAAGCGAGGCAGAATAGCAGGAAACAGATTTCAAGAGGTACTTTGGAATCGCCTTTAAAGCACAGGAAGAGGGGTACAACTTCGACAATGACGCACTTGGCCAAAAGGGCATATGTGTTTTCTCCTGAATATATTCAGGAGAAAACGCATACGCCCTTTTTGGCCAAGCAAGCAAGCGGGCAATGCAAATCTGCACTACAAAGAAGTATCACTTCCCACCGGTCAAAAGGGACATCCACAAATGTGTAAAAACCAGAAAGGCAAGACAGGCCCTGGAGATCAGGGAGCCTTGTTATGCTGATGGGCGGGATGCAAATTGCCAACTGCGTCACTGGAGGAGTGCATTGCATTCCCTAAAACAAGTAAATAATAGAGCTACAGAGCCAAGGGCACTTCCAGTCTACGGAATATACCTTGGGAAAACTGAAAATCAATAAGACAGAGCCACCCCCAAATTTAGGGGTGCACTTCTTATAAGAACCTCAAATTGTGTACACCTTAAATATCCCAGGAAATATAAAAATGGTTCAAAAAATTATAGTACTTATGTACGATGGAATATCCCTCAGCCATGAAATCAATGTCATAAGACCAGGAGCAGCAAAGTGAGTGGATTCAGGTACCATGATTCTAAGTGAAATAAGTCACACAGAAAAAGAAACTAATCATAATATATCACTTATGAAGATCCTGTAAACATGGCTACACATGAACTGAGTTACGAAAGAGAACAGAGTCTCACATTTAGAAAACACTCTTATGCCTGCTTAAGGGGGAAGGAGAGGTTGGGTGATGCGTAAATCCAGAGTTTGATATAAGTACAGGTACCATTTCCAAAACCAACTGTGGAATAGACAAGACCTACACCTTCCTCAGTGAAAGGGACTCAAAACCCCATATTTACCGCAGAGGAATTGATCTGACTAGTAAGAATCTTAAAACCTATGTATTGATATGTCTCTGTAAGGGAATCATGTGTGTCTAGACTGGCATAAACATGACAGCGAGAATCAGCTCAAACCTACTATAAAAAGGAATTGCATAAACAAAACCAAAAAACAGGGAAATTCTTTACATTTCCTTCAGGGTCTCTGATGAAACCTGGAATGACCCTATCTGCAATGACAGCTGGATGTGCTATAAGGCTGAACACTTGGGACTGAGAAGATTGGTGAGATTGGGTGAGCAAATGCAGACCCTTTAAAGCAAAAATGCATGGCCCCCATTCCATGGGTCCCACTCTCCAAGTTGAAGGGAATATTACTACAGCTATAACATGTACGGGAAACCTAGAGAATGGACACACTGTGAATACAAAAGGTTTCTACAACTCAACGAATATTCCCTCTCCTGGTGCTCCGGTTTGACTTTCCAACTGCTTTACTATCAATCTCCCAATTTGGAGAGACAAACCGTTTAACCTCCTGGTTCGCACAGGTTCCCAATTTGGCAGAGGATGGAAGGGAAGAGGGAGAACCAATGAGAGAGTAGCTGTTAGGCATTTGGACGGGCACATGTCACTCTAATTTCCCGGCAGGAAGAAGAATTAACCAAAGTCTCAGCCACCCCCCGGGAACCAGTATACGTCCTGAACCAAAATTTTGGACTTGCGTACAGCTCACAAAAAACGAGTTTTAAAATTGAGCTCAGGGACACAGCAATTCACAAGCTGGAAGAGTAATAAAGGACAACTATCGTCCAAAAATCTGTTGAGGGAAGGCACCGAGGCGGACTTGAAATCGAGGCAGAATAGCAGGAAAGAGATTTGAAGAGGTACGTTGGAATCGCCTTAAAAGCACAGGGAGAGGGGTACATCTTCGACAATGACGCACTTGGCCAAAAGGGCGTATGTGTTTTCTCCTGAATATATTCAGGAGAAAACGCATACCCCTTTTTGGCCAAGCAAGCAATCGGGCAATGCAAATCTGCACTACAAAGAAGTATCACTTCCCACCGGTCAAAAGGGACATCCACAAATGTGTAAAAACCAGAAGGCAAGACAGGCCCTGGAGAACAAAGAGCCTTGTTATGCTGATGCGCGGGATGTAAATTGCCAACTTCCTCACTGGAGGAGTGCATTGCGTTCCCTAAAACAAGTAAACAACAGAGCTACAGAGCCAAGGGCACTTCCAGTCTAGGGAATATACCTTGGGAAAACTGAAAATCAATAAGACAGAGCCACCCCCAAATTTAGGGCTGCACTGCTTACAAGAACCTCAACTAGGGTACACCTTAAATATCCCAGGAAATATAAAAATGATTCCAAAAACTGTGGTATTTATGTACGATGGTATATCCCTCAGCCATGAAATCAATGTCATAAGACCAGGAGCTGCAAAGTGAGTGGATTCAGGTATGATGATTCTAAGTGAAATAAGTCACACAGAAAAAGAAACTTATCATAAGATATCACTTATGAAGATCCTGTAAACATGGCTCCACATGAACTGAGTTAAGAAAGAGAACAGAGACTCACATTTAGAAAACACTGTTATGCCTGCTTAAGGGGGGAGGAGAGGTGGGGTGATGCATAAAACCAGAGTTTGATATAAGCACAGGTACCGTTTGTAAAACCAACTGTGGAATAGACAAGACTTACACCTTCCTCAGTGAAACGGACTCAAAACGCCATATTTCCCGCAGAGGAATAGATCTGACTAGTAACAATCATACAACTTATGAATTGTTATGTCTCCGTAAGGGAATCAAGTGTGTAGACTGGCATAAACATGGCAGCGAGAATCAGCTCAAACCCACTATAAAAAGGAATTTCAAAAACAAAACCAAAAAACAGGGAAATTCTTTACAATTCCTTCAGGGTCTCTGATGAAACCTGGAATGACCCTATCTACATTGACAGCTGGATGTGGCATAAGGCTGGACACTTGAGACTGAGAGGATTGGTGAGATTGGGTGAGCAAACGCAGACCCTTTAAAGCAAAGATGCATGGACCCCATTCCATGGGTCCCAACTCTCCATGTTGAAGGGAATATTACTACAGCTATAACATGTACGGGAAACCTACAGAATGGACACACAGTTAATACAAAAGGTTTCTAAAACTCAACGAGTAGTCCCTTTCCTGGTGCTGGGGTTTGATTTTCCAACTGCTTTACTATCAATCTCCCAACTTGGAGAGACAAACCCTTTAACCTCCTGGTTCGCACAGGTAGCCAATTGGCAAGAGGATGGAAGGGAAGAGGGAGAACCAATGAGAGAGTAGCTTTTAGGCATTTGGACGGGCACATGTCACTCTAATTTCCCGGCAGGAAGAAGAATTAACCAGAGTCTCAGCCACCCACCGGGAACCAGTATAGGTCCTGAACCATAATTTTGGACATGCGTACAGCTCACAAAAAACGAGTTGAAAAATGGAGCTCAAGGGCATATCAATTCACAAACTGGCAGAGTAATAAAGGACAACTATCGTCCAAAAATCTGTTGAGGGAAGACAACGAGGCAGACTTGAAAGCGAGGCAGAATAGCAGGAAACAGATTTCAAGAGGTACGTTGGAATCGCCTTTAAAGCATAGGAAGAGGGGCACATCTTCGACAATGACACACTTGGCCAAAAAGTGCGTATGCATTTTCTCCTGAATATATTCAGGAGAAAACGCATACGCCCTTTTTGGCCAAGCAAGCAAGCGGGCAATGCAAATGTGCACTACAAAGAAGTATCACTTTCCACCGGTCAAAAGGGACATCCACAAAATGTGTAAAATCCAGAAAGGCAAGGCAGGCCCTGGAGAACCGGGAACCTTGTTATGCTGATGGGCAGGATGTAAATTGCCAACTGCCTCACTGGAGGAGTGCATTGCGTTCCCTAAAACAAGTAAACAACAGAGCTACAGAGCCAAGGGCACATCCACTCTAGGGAATATACCTTGGGAAAACTGAAAATCAATAAGACAGAGCCACCCCCAAATTTAGGGCTGCACTGCTTACAAGAACCTCAACTTGGGTACACCTTAAATATCCCAGGAAATATAAAAATGGTTCAAATAACTGTGGTATTTATGTACGAAGGAATATCCCTCAGCCATGAAATCAATGTCATAAGACCAGGAGCAACAAAGTGATTGGATTCAGGTACGATGATTCTAAGTGAAATAAGTCACACAGAAAAATAAACTTATCATAAGATATCACTAATGAAGATCCTGTAAACATTGCTACACATGAACTGAGTTAGGAAAGAGAACAGAGTCTCACATTTAGAAAACACGCTTATGCCTGCTTAAGGGGGGAGGAGAGGTGGGGTGATGCATAAAACCAGAGTTTGATATAAGCACAGGTACCGTTTGTATAACCAACTGTGGAATAGACAAGACTTACACCTTCCTCAGTGAAACGGACTCAAAACGCCATATTTCCCACAGAGGAATAGATCTGACTAGTAACAATCCTAAAACATATGTATTGATATGTCTCCGTAAGGGAATAAAGTGTGTAGACTGGCATAAACATGGCAGTGAGAATCAGCTCAAACCCACTATAAAAAGGAATTTCAAAAACAAAACCAAAAAACAGCGAAATTCTTTACAATTCCTTCAGGGTCTCTGATGAAACCTGGAATGACCATATCTACAATGACAGCTGGATGTGGCATAAGGCTGGATACTTGGGACTGAGAGGACTGGTGAGATTGGGTGAGCAAACGCAGACCCTTTAAAGCAAAGATGCATGGACCCCATTCCATGGGTCCCAACTCTCCATGTTGAAGGGAATATTACTACAGCTATAACATGTACGGGAAACCTAGAGAATGGACACACTGTGAATACAAAAGGTTTCTAAAACTCAACGGGTAGTCCCTCTCCTGGAGCTGTGGTTTTTCTTTCCAACTGCTTTACTATCAATCTCCCAACATGGAGAGACAAACCCTTTAACCTCCTGGTTCGCACAGGTTGCCAATTTGCAATAGGATGGAAGGGAAGAGGGAGAACCAATGAGAGAGTAGCTGTTAGGCATTTGGACGGGCATATGTCACTCTAATTTCCCGGCAGGAAGAAGAATTTACCAGAGTCTCAGCCACCCACCGGGAACCATTATAGGTTCTGAACCGAAATTTTGGACTTGCGTAAATCTCACAAAAAACGAGTTGAAAAATGGAGCTCAAGGGCATAGCAATTCACAAACTGGCAGAGTAATAAAGGACAACTATATTCCAAAAATCTTTTGAGGGAAGGCAACGAGGCGGACTTGAATGCGAGGCAGAATAGCATGAAACAGATTTCAAGAGGTATGTTGGAATCGCCTTTAAAGCATAGGAAGAGGGGCACAACTTCTACAATGACACACTTGGACAAAAAGGGCGTATGCGTTTTCTCCTGAATATATTCAGGAGAAAACGCATACGCCCTTTTTGGCCAAGCAAGCAAGCGGGCAATGCAAATCTGCACTACAAAGAAGTATCACTTTCCACCGGTCAAAAGGGACATCCACAAAATGTGTAAAAACCAGAAAGGCAAGGCAGGCCCTGGAGAACCGGGAGCCTTGTTATGCTGATGGGCGGGATGTAAATTGCCAACTGCCTCACTGGAGGAGTGCATTGCGTTCCCTAAAGCAAGTAAACAACAGAGCTACAGAGACAAGGGCACTTCCATTCTAGGGAATATACCTTGGGAAAACTGAAAATCAATGACAGAGCCACCCCCAAATTAAGGCTGCACTGCTTACAAGAACCTCAACTTGGGTACACCTTAAATATCCCAGGAAATATAAAAATGGTTCAAAAAATTGTGGTAATTATGTAGGATGTAATATCCCTCAGCTATGAAATCAATGACATAAGACCAGGAGCAGCAACGTGAGTGGATTCAGGTACGATGATTCTAAGTGAAATAAGTCACACAGAAAAAGAAACTTATCATAAGATATCACTTATGAAGATCCTGTAAACATGGCTACACATGAACTGAGTTAGGAAAGAGAATAGAGTCTCACAGTTAGAAAACACTCTTATGCTTGCTTAAGGGGGAAGGAGAAGTGGGGTGATGCATAAAACCAGAGATTGATATAAGCACAGGTACAATTTCTAAAACCAACTTTGGAATAGACAAGACCTACACCTTCCTCAGTGAAAGGGACTCAAAACCTCATATTTCCCGCAGAGGAATAGATCTGAGTAGTAAGAAACTTAAAACCTATGTATTGATATGTCTCCGTAAGGGAATCAAGTGTGTCTAGACTGGCATAAACATGGCAGCAAGAATCAGCTCAAACCCACTATAAAAAGGAATTTCAAAAACAAAACCAAAAAACAGGGAAATTCTTTAAAATTCCTTCAGGGTCTCGGATGAAACCTGGAATGACCCTATCTACAATGACAGCTGGATGTGGCATAAGGCTGGACACATGGGACTGAGAGTATTGGTGAGATTGGGTGAGCAAATGCAGACCCTTTAAAGCAAAAATGCATGGCCACCATTCCATGGGTCCCAACTCCCCATGTTGAAGGGAATATTACTACAGCTAAAACATGTACGGGAATCCTAGAGAATGGACACACTGTGAATACAAAAGGTTTCTAAAACTCAACGAGTAGTCCCTCTCCTGGTGCTCCGCTTCGACTTTCCAACTGCTTTACTATCAATCTCCCAACTTGGAGAGACAACCCCTTTAACCTCCTGGTTCGCACACGTTGCCAATTTCGCAGAGGATGGAAGGGAAGATGGAGAACCAATGAGAGAGTAGCTGTTAGGCATTTGGACGGGCACATGTCACTCTAATTTCCCGGAAGGAAGAAGAATTAACCAAAGTCTCAGCCCCCCACCGGGAACCAGTATAGGTCCTGAACCAAAATTTTGGACTTGCGTACAGCTCACAAATACGAGTTGAAAAATGGAGCTCAGGGACACAGCAATTCACAAACTGGCAGAGTAATAAAGGACAACTATCGTCCAAAAATCTGTTGAGGGAAGGCATCGAGGTGGACTTGAAAGCGAGGCAGAATAGCAGGAAACAGATTTCAAGAGGTACGTTGGAATCGCCTTTAAAGGACAGGAAGAGGGGCACAACTTCGACAATGACGCACTGGGCCAAAAAGGGCGTATGCATTTCCTCCTGAATATATTCCTGAATATATTCAGGAGAAAACGCATACGCTCTTTTTGGCCAAGCAAGCAAGTGGGCAATTCAAATCTGCACTACAAAGAATTATTACTTCCCACCGGTCAAAAGGGACATCCACAAAATGTGTTAAAACCTGAAAGGCAAGACAGGACCTGGAGAACAGGGAGCCTTGTTATGCTGACGGGTGGGATGTAAACTGCCAACTGCCTCACCGGAGGAGTGCATTTCGTTCCCTAAAACAATAAACAACAGAGCTACAGAGACAAGGGCACTTCCAGTCTAGGGAATATACCTTGGGAAAACAGAAAATCAATAAGACAGAGCCACCCCCAAATTTAGGGCTGCACTGTTTACAAGAACCTCAACTTGGGTACACCTTAAATATCCAAGGAAATATAAAAATGGTTCAAAAAATTGTGGTACTTATGTACGATGGAATATCCCTCAGCCATGAAATCAATGTCATAAGACCAGGAGCAGCAAAGTGAGTGGATTCAGGTACGATGATTCTAAGTGAAGTCACACAGAAAAAGAAACTTATCATAAGATATCACTTATGAAGATCCTGTAAACATGGCTACACATGAACTGAGTTAAGAAAGAGAACACAGTCTCACATTTAGAAAACACTGTTATGCCTGCTTAAGGGGGGAGGAGAGGTGGGGTGATGCATAAAACCAGAGTTTGATATAAGCACAGGTACCGTTTGTAAAACCAACTGTGGAATAGACAAGACCTACACCTTCCTTAGTGAAAGGGACTCAAAACGGCATATTTCCCTCAGAGGAATAGATCTGACTAGTATCAATCCTAAAACTTATGTATTGATAAGTCTCTGTAAGGGAATCAAGTGTGTAGACTGGCATAAACATGGCAGCGAGAATAAGCTCAAACCCACTATAAAAAGATATTTCAAAAACAAAACCAAAAAACAGGGAAATTCTTTACAATTCCTTCAGGGTCTCTGATGAAAACTGGAATGACCCTATCTACAATGACAGCTGGATGTGGCATAAGGCTGGACAGTTGGGACTGAGAGGATTGGTGAGATTGGGTGAGCAAATGCAGACCCTTTAATGTAAAAATGCATGGCCCCCATTCCATGTGCCCCAACTCTCCATGTTGAAGGGAATATTACTACATCTATTACATGTACGGGAAACCTACAGAATGGACACACTGTAAATACAAAAGATTTCTAAATCTGAACGAGTAGTCCCTCTCCAGGTGCTCCGGTTTGAGTTTCCAATTGCTTTACTATCAATCTCGGAACTTTGAGAGACAACCCCTTTAACCTCCTGGTTCGCACAGGTTGCCAAATTGGCAGAGGATGGAAGGGAAGAGGGAGAACCAATGAGAGAGTAGCTGTTAGGCATTTGGACGGGCACATGTCACTCTAATTTCCTGGCAGGAAGAAGAATTAACCAAAGTCTCAACCACACACCGGGAACCAGTATAGGTCCTGAACCAAAATTTTGGACTTGCGTACAGCTCACAAAAAACGAGTTGAAAACTTGAGCTGAGGGGCACAGCAATTCACACCCTGGCAGAGTAATAAAGGACAACTATCATCCTAAAATCTGTTGAGGGAAGGCAATGAGGCGGACTTGAATGCGAGGCAGAATAGCAGGAAACAGATTTCAAGAGGTACATTGGAATCGCCTTTAAAGCACAGGAAGAGGCTCACAACTTCGAAAATGACTCACTTGGCCAAAAAGGGCGTATGCCTTTTCTCCTGAATATATTTAGAAGTATCATTTCCTACCGGTCAAAAGGGTCAGCCACAAAATGTGTAAAAACCAGAAAGCCAAGACAGGCCCTGGAGAACAGGGAGCCTTGTTATGCTGATGGGCGGGATGTAAATTGCCAACTGCCTCACTGGAGGAGTGCATTGCATTCCCTAAGACATGTAAATAACAGAGTTACAGAACCAAGGGCATTTCCAGTCTAGGGAATATAACTATGGAAAACTGAAAATCAATAAGACAGAGCCACCCCCAAATTTAGGGCTGCACTGCTTTTAAGAACCTCAACTTGTGTACACCTTAAATATCCCAGAAAATATAAAAATGGTTCAAAAAATTGTAGTACTTATGTACGATGGAATATCCCTCAGCCATGAAATCAATGTCATAAGACCAGGAACAGCAAAGTGAGTGGATTCATGTACGTTGATTCTAAGTAAAATAAGTCACACAGAAAAAGAAACTTATCATAAGATATCACTTATGAAGATCCTGTAAACATGGCTACACATGAACTGAGTTAGGAAAGGGAACAGAGTCTCACATTTAGAAAACACTCTTATGCCTGCTTAAGGGGAAAGGAGAGGTGGCGTGATGCATAGAACCAGAGTTTGATATAAGTACAGGTACCATTGCTAAAACCAACTGTGGAATAGACAAGACCTACACCTTTCCCTGTGAAAGGGACTCAAAACAACATATTTCCCGCAGAGGAATAGATCTGTCTAGTAAGAATCTTAAAACCTATGTATTGATACGTCTCTGTAAGGGAATCATGTGTGTCTAGACTGGCGTAAACATGGCAGCGAGAATCAGCTCAAACCCACTATAAAAAAGAATTTCAAAAACAAAACCAAAAAACAGGGAAATTCTTTACAATTCCTTCAGGGTCTCTGATGAAATCTGGAATGACCCTATCTACAATGACAGCTGGATGTGGCATAAGGCTGGACACTTGGGACTGAGAGGAGTGGTGAGATTGGGTGAGCAAATGCAGACCGTTTAAAGCAAAAATGCATGGTCCCCATTCCATGGGTACCAACTCTCCATGTTGAAGGGAATATTACTACACCTATAACATGTACGAGAAACCTAGAGAATGGACACACGGTGAATACAAAAGGTTTCTAAAACTCAACGAATAGTCCCTCTCCTGGTGCTCCGGTTTGACTTTCCAACTGCTTTACTATCAATCTCCCAAATTGGAGAGACAGCCCCTTTAACCTCCTGGTTCTCACAAGTTTCCAAATTTGCAGAGGATGGAATGGAAGAGGGAGAACCAATGAGAGAGTAGCTCTTAGGCTTTTGGACGGGCACATGTCACTCTAATTTCCCGGCAGGAAGAAGAATTAACCGAAGTCTCAGCCACCCACCAGGAACCAGTATAGGTCCTGAACCAAAATTTTGGACTTGCGTACAGCTCACAAAAAAAGAGTTGAATAATGGTGCTCAGGGGCACAGCAATTCACAAACTGGCAGAGTAATAAAGGAAAACTATCGTCCAAAAATCTGTTGAGGGAAGGCAACGAGGCGGACTTGAAAGCGAGGCAGCATAGCAGGAAACAGATTTAAAGAGGTTCGTTGGAATCGCCTTTAAAGCATATAAAGAGGGGCGCAACATCGACAATGACACACTTGACCAAAAACGTCTTATGCGTTTTCTCCTGAATATATTCAGGAGAAAACGCATACGCCCTTTTTGGCCAAGCAAGCAAGAGGGCAGTGCAAATCTGCAGTACAAAGAAGTATCACATTCCACCGGTCAAAACGGACATCCACAAAATGTGTTAAAACCAGAAAGGCAAGGGAGGCCCTGGAGAACCGGGAGCCTTTTTATGCTGTAGGGCGGGATGTAAATTGCCAACTGCCTCACTGGAGGAGTGCATTGCATTCCCTAAAACAAGTAAACAACAGAGCTACAGAGACAAGGGCACTTCCAGTCTAGGGAATATACCTTGGGAAAACTGAAATTCAATGAGAGAGCCAGCCCCAAATTAAGGCTGCACTGCTTACAAGAACCTCAACTTGGGTACACCTTAAATATCCCAGGAAATATAAAAATGGTTCAAAAAATTGTGGTAATTATGGTGGATGTAATATCCCTCAGCTATGAAATCAATGACATAAGACCAGGAGCAGCAAAGTGAGTGGATTCAGGTACGATGATTCTAAGTGAAATAAGTCACACAGAAAAAGAAACTTATCATAAGATATCACTTATGAAGATCCTGTAAACATGGCTACAAATGAACTGAGTTAGGAAAGAGAATAGAGTCTCACATTTAGAAAACACTCTTATGCCTGCTTAAGGGGAAAGGAGAGGAGGGGTGATGCATAAAACCAGAGTTTGACATAAGCACAAGTACCATTTCTAAAACCAACTGTGGAATAGACAATACCTACACATTCCACAGTGAAAGGGACTCAAAACCCCATATTTTCGCAGTGGAATAGATCTGTCTAGTAAGAAACTTAAAACCTATGTATTGATATGTCTCTGTAAGGGAATCAAGTGTGTCTAGACTGGCATAAACATGGCAGCGAGAATCAGCTCAAACCCTCTATAAAAAGGAATTTCAAAAACAAAACCAAAAAACTGGGAAATTCTTTACATTTCCTTCAGGGTCTCTGATGAAACCTGGAATGACCCTATCTACAATGACAGCTGGATGTGGTATAAGTCTGGACACTTGGGACTGAAAGGATTGGTGAGATTGGGTGAGCAAATGCAGACCCTTTAAAGCAAAAATGCATGGCCCCCATTCCATGGGTCCCAACTCTCCAGGTTGAAGGGAATATTACTAGAGCTATAACATGTATGGGAAACCTAGAGAATGGACACACGGTGAATACAACAGGTTTCTAAAACTTAACGAATAGTCCCTCTCATGGTGCTCCGTTTTGACTTTCCAACTGCTTTACTATCAATCTCCCAAATTGGAGAGACATCCCCTTTAACCTCCTGGTTTGCACAGGTTGCCAATTTTGCCGAGGATTGAAGGGAATAGGGAGAACCAATGAGAGAGTAGCTGTTAGGCATTTGGACGGGCACATGTCACTCTAATTTCCCGGCAGGAAGTAGAATTAACCAGAGTCTCATCAAACCACCGGGAACCATTAAATATCCTGAACCAAAATTTTGGACTTGCGTACAGCTCACCAAAAACGAGTTTTAAAATTGAGCTCAGGGACACAGCAATTCAGAAACTGGCAGAGTAATAAAGGACAACTATCTTCCAAAAATCTCTTGAGGGAAGGCAACGAGGCGGACTTGAAAGCGAGGCAGAATAGCAAGAAACAGATTTCAAGAGGTATGTTGGAATCGCCTTTAAAGCACTGGAAGAGGGGTACAACTTCGACAATGACGCACTTGGCCAAAAGGGCATATGTGTTTTCTCCTGAATATATTCAGGAGAAAACGCCTACCCCACATTTGGCCAAGCAAGCAAGCGGGCAATGCAAATCTGCACTACAAAGAAGTATCACATCCCACAGGTCAAAAGGGACATCCACAAATGTGTAAAAACCAGAAAGGCAAGACAGGCCCTGGAGAACAGGGAGCCTTGTTATGCTGATGGGCGGGATGAAAATTGCCAAATGACTCACTGGAGGAGAGCATTGCGTTCCCTAATACAAGTAAACAACTGAGCTACAGAGCCAAGGGCACTTCCAGTCTAGGGAATATACATTGGGAAAACTGAAAAACAATAAGACAGAGCCACCCCCAAATTTAGGGCTGCACTGCTTATAAGAACCTCAACTTGTGTACACCTTAAATATCCCAGGAAATATAAACATGGTTCAAAAAATTGTAGTACTTATGTACGATGGAATATCCCTCAGCCATGAAATCAATGTCATAAGACCAGGAGCTGCAAAGTGAGTGGATTCAGGTACGATGATTCTAAGTGAAATAAGTCACACAGAAAAAGAAACTTATCATAAGATATCACTTATGAAGATCCTGTAAACATGGCTACACATGAACTGAGTTACGAAACAGAACAGAGTCTCACATTTAGAAAACACTCTTATGCCTGCTTAAGGGGAAAGGAGAGGTGGGGTGATGCATAAAACCAGAGTTTGATATAATCACAGGTACCATTTCTATAACCAACTGTGGAATACACAAGACCTACACCTTCCTCAGTGAAAGGGACTCAAAACCCCATATTTCCCGCAGAGGAATAGATCTGACTAGAAAGAATCTTAAAACCTATGTATTGATATGTCTCAGTAAGGGAATCAAGTGTGTCTAGACTGGCATAAACATGGCAGCGAGAATCAGCTCAAACACACTATAAAAAGGAATTTCAAAAACAAAACCAAAAAACAGGGAAATTCTTTACATTTCCTTCAGGGTCTCTGATGAAACCTGGAATGACCCTATCTACAATGACAGCTGGATGTGGCATAAGCCTGGACACTTGGGACTGAGAGGATTGGTGAGAATGGGTGAGCAAATGCAGACCCTTTAAAGCAAAAATGCATGGCCCCCATTCCATGTGTCCCAACTCTCCATGATGAAGGGAATATTACTACAGCTATAACATGTACGGGAAACCTAGAGAATGGACACACTGTGAATAGAAACGTTTTCTAAAACTCCACGAGTAGTCCCTCTCCTGGTGCTCCGGATTGACATTCCAACTGCTTTACTATCAATCTCCCACCTTGGAGAGACAACCCCTTTAACCTCCTGGTTCCCACAGGTTGCCAATTTCGCAGAGGATGGAAGGGAAGAGGGAGAACCAATGAGAGAGTAGCTGTTAGGCATTTGGACGGGCACATGTCACTCTAATTTCCCGGCAGGAAGTAGAATTAACCAGAGTCTCATCAAACCACCGGGAACCATTAAATATCCTGAACCAAAATTTTGGACTTGCGTACAGCTCACAAAAAACGAGTTTTAAAATTGAGCTCAGGGACACAGCAATTCAGAAACTGGCAGAGTAATAAAGGACAACTATCGTCCAAAAATCTCTTGAGGGAAGGCAACGAGGCGGACTTGAAAGCGAGGCAGAATAGCAAGAAACAGATTTCAAGAGGTATGTTGGAATCGCCTTTAAAGCACTGGAAGAGGGGTACAACTTCGACAATGACGCACTTGGCCAAAAGGGCATATGTGTTTTCTCCTGAATATATTCAGGAGAAAACGCCTACCCCCCATTTGGCCAAGCAAGCAAGCGGGCAATGCAAATCTGCACTACAAAGAAGTATCACATCCCACAGGTCAAAAGGGACATCCACAAATGTGTAAAAACCAGAAAGGCAAGACAGGCCCTGGAGAACAGGGAGCCTTGTTATGCTGATGGGCGGGATGAAAATTGCCAAATGACTCACTGGAGGAGAGCATTGCGTTCCCTAATACAAGTAAACAACTGAGCTACAGAGCCAAGGGCACTTCCAGTCTAGGGAATATACATTGGGAAAACTGAAAAACAATAAGACAGAGCCACCCCCAAATTTAGGGCTGCACTGCTTATAAGAACCTCAACTTGTGTACACCTTAAATATCCCAGGAAATATAAACATGGTTCAAAAAATTGTAGTACTTATGTACGATGGAATATCCCTCAGCCATGAAATCAATGTCATAAGACCAGGAGCTGCAAAGTGAGTGGATTCAGGTACGATGATTCTAAGTGAAATAAGTCACACAGAAAAAGAAACTTATCATAAGATATCACTTATGAAGATCCTGTAAACATGGCTACACATGAACTGAGTTACGAAACAGAACAGAGTCTCACATTTAGAAAACACTCTTATGCCTGCTTAAGGGGAAAGGAGAGGTGGGGTGATGCATAAAACCAGAGTTTGATATAAGCACAGGTACCATTTCTATAACCAACTGTGGAATACACAAGACCTACACCTTCCTCAGTGAAAGGGACTCAAAACCCCATATTTCCCGCAGAGGAATAGATCTGACTAGAAAGAATCTTAAAACCTATGTATTGATATGTCTCAGTAAGGGAATCAAGTGTGTCTAGACTGGCATAAACATGGCAGCGAGAATCAGCTCAAACACACTATAAAAAGGAATTTCAAAAACAAAACCAAAAAACAGGGAAATTCTTTACATTTCCTTCAGGGTCTCTGATGAAACCTGGAATGACCCTATCTACAATGACAGCTGGATGTGGCATAAGCCTGGACACTTGGGACTGAGAGGATTGGTGAGAATGGGTGAGCAAATGCAGACCCTTTAAAGCAAAAATGCATGGCCCCCATTCCATGTGTCCCAACTCTCCATGATGAAGGGAATATTACTACAGCTATAACATGTACGGGAAACCTAGAGAATGGACACACTGTGAATAGAAACGTTTTCTAAAACTCCACGAGTAGTCCCTCTCCTGGTGCTCCGGATTGACATTCCAACTGCTTTACTATCAATCTCCCACCTTGGAGAGACAACCCCTTTAACCTCCTGGTTCCCACAGGTTGCCAATTTCGCAGAGGATGGAAGGGAAGAGGGAGAACCAATGAGAGAGTAGCTGTTAGGCATTTGGACGGGCACATGTCACTCTAATTTCCCGGCAGGAAGAAGAATTAACCAGAGTCTCAGCCACCCAGCGGGAACCGGTATAGGTCCTGAACCAAAATTTTGGACTTGCGTACAGCTCAAAAAAAACGAGTTGAAAAATGGAGCTCAGGGGCACAGCAATTCACAAACTGGCAGAGTTATAAAGGACAACTATCGTCCAAAAATCTGTTGAGGGAAGGCAACGAGGCGGACTTGAAAGCGAGGCAGAATAGCAGGAAACAGATTTCAAGAGGTACGTTGGAATCGTCTTTAAAGCACAGGAAGAGGGGACAACTTCGACAATGACGCACTTGGCCAAAAAGGGCGTATGCGTTTTCTCCTGAATATATTCAGGAGAAAACGCATACGCCCTTTTTGGCCAAGCAAGCAAGCGGGCAATGCTAATCAGCACTACAAAGAAGTATCACTTCCCACCGGTCAAAAGGGACATCCACAAATGTGTAAAAACCAGAAAGGCAAGACAGGCCCTGGCGAACAGGGAGCCTTGTTATGCTGATGGGCGGGATGTAAATTGCCAACTGCCTCACTGGAGGAGTGCATTGCGTTCCCTAAAACAAATAAACAACATAGTTACAGAGCCAAGGGCACTTCCAGTCTAGGGAATATACCTTGGGAAAACTGAAAATCAATAAGACAGAGCCACCCCCAAAATTAGGGCTGCACTGCTTACAAGAACCTCAACTTGGGTACACCTAAAATATCCCAAAAAATATAAAAATCGTTCAAAAAACTGTGGTATTTATGTACGATGGAATATCCCTCAGCCATGAAATCATTGTCATATGACCAGGAGCAGCAAAGTGAGTGGATTCAGGTACGATGATTCTAAGTGAAATAAGTCACAGAGAAAAAGAAACTTATCCTAAGATATCACTTATGAAGATCCTGTAAACATGGCTACACATGAACAGAGTTAGGAAAGAGAACAGAGTCTCACATTTCGAAAACACTCTTATGCCTGCTTAAGGGGAAAGGAGAGGTGGGGTGATCCATAAAACCAGAGTTTGATATAAGCACAGGTACCATTTCTATAACCAAATGTGGAATAGACAAGACCTACACCTTCCTCAGTGAAAGGGACTCAAAACCCCATATTTCCCGCAGAGGAATAGATCTGACTAGTAAGAATCTTAAAACCTATGTATTGATATGTCTCTGTAAGGGAATCAAGTGTCTCTAGACTGGCATAAACATGGCAGCGAGAATCAGGTCAAACCCACTATAAAAAGGAATTTCAAAAACAATACCAAAAAACAGGGAAATTCTTTACATTTCCATCAGGGTCTCTGATGAAACCTGGAATGACCCTATCTCCATGACAGCTGGATATGGCATAAGGCTGGACACTTGGGACTGAGAGGATTGGTGAGATTGGGTGAGCAAATGCAGACCCTTTAACGCAAAAATGCATGGCCCCCATTCCATGGGTCCCAACTCTCCATGTTGAAGGGAATATTACTACAGCTATAACATGTACGGGAAACCTAAAGAATGGACACACAGTGAATACAAAAGGTTTCTAAAACTCAACGAGTAGTCCCTCTCCTGGTTCTCCGCTTTGACTTTCCAACTGCTTATCTATCAATCTCCCAACTTGGAGAGACAACCCCTTTAACCTCCTGGTTCACACAGGTTGCCAATTTCGCAGAGGATGGAAGGGAACAGGGAGAACCAATGAGAGAGTAGCTGTTAGGCATTTGGCCGGGCACGTGTCACTCTAATTTCCCGGCAGGAAGAAGAATTAACCAGAGTCTCAGCCACCTACTGGGAACCAGTATACCTCCTAAACCAAAATTTTGGACTTGCGTACAGCTCACAAAAAACGAGTTGAAAAATGGAGCTCAGGGGCACAGCAATTCACAAATTTGCAGAGTAATAAAGGACAACTATCGTCCAAAAATCTGTTGAGGGCAGGCAACGAGGCGGACTTGAATGCGAGGCAGAAGAGCAGGTAACAGATTTCAAGAGGTACATTGGAATCGCCTTTAAAGCACAGGAAGAGGGGCACAACTTCGACAATGACGCACTTGGCCAAAAAGGGCGTATGCGTTTTCTCCTGAATATATTCAGGAGAAAACACATACGGCCTATTTGGCCAAGCAAGCAAGCGGGCAATGCAAATCTGCACTACAAAGAAGTATCACTTCCCACCGGTCAAAAGGGACATCCATAAATGTGTAAAAACCAGAAAGGCAAGACAGGCCCTGGAGAAGAGGGAGCCTTGTTATGATGATGGGTGGGATGTAAATTGCCATCTGCCTCACAGGAGGAGTGCATTGTGTTTCCTAAATCAAGTAAACAACAGAGCTACAGAGCCAAGGGCACTTCCAGTCTAGGGAATATACCTTGGGAAAACTGAAATTCAATAAGACAGAGCCACCCCCAAATTTAGGGCTGCAGTGATTACAAGAACCTCAACTTGGGTACACCTTAAATATCCCAGGAAATATAAAAATGGTTCAAAAAACTGTGGTATTTATGTACGATGGAATATCCCTCAGCCATTAAATCAATGTCATAAGACCAGGAGCAGCAAAGTGAGTGGATTTAGGTACGATGATTCTAAGAGAAATAGGTCACACAGAAAAAGAAACTTATCATAAGTTATCACAGATGAAGATCCTGTAAAAATGGCTACACATGAACTGAGTTAGGAAAGAGAACAGAGTCTCACATTTAGAAAACACTCTTATGCCTGTTAAGGGGAAAGGAGAGTTGACATGATGCATAAAACCAGCTTTTGATATAAGCACAGGTACCATTTCTATAACCAACTGTGGAATAGACAAGACCAACACCTTCCTCAGTGAAAGGGACTCAAAACCCCATATTTCCCGCAGAGGAATAGATCTGACTAGTAAGAATCTTAAAACCTATGTATTGATATGTCTCTGTAAGGGAATCAAGTGTGTCTAGACTGGCATAAACATGGCAGCGAGAATCAGCTCAAACCCACTATAAAAAGGAATTTCAAAAAGAAAACCAAAAAACACGGAAATTCTTTACATTTCCTGCAGGGTCTCTGATGAAACCTGGAATGACCCAATCTACAATGACAGCTGGATGTGGCATAAGCATGGACACTTGGGACTGAGAGCATTGATGAGATTGGGTGAGCAAATGCAGACCCTTTAAAGCAAAAATGCATGGCCCGCATTCCATGGATCCCAACTCTCCATGTTGAAGGGAATATTACTACAGCTATAACATGTACGGGAAACCTAGAGAATGGACACACTGTGAATACAAAAGTTTTCTAAAACTCAACGAGTAGTCCCTCTCCTGGTGCTCCGCTTTGACTTTCCAACTGCTTATCTATCAATCTCCCAACTTGGAGAGACAACCCCTTTAACCTCCTGGTTCGCACAGGTTGCCAATTTCGCAGAGGATGGAAGGGAGGAGGGAGAACCAATGAGAGAGTAGCTGTTAGGCATTTGGACGGGCACATGTCACTCTTATTTCACGGCAGGAAGAAGAATTGACCAGAGTCTCAGCCACCCACCGGGAACCGGTATAGGTCCTGAACCAAAATTTTGGACTTGCGTACAGCTCACAAAACACGAGTTGAAAAATGGAGATCAGGGTCACAGCAATTCACAAACTGGCAGAGTAATAAAGGGCAACTATCGTCCAAAAATCTGTTGAGGGAAGGCAGCGAGGCGGACTTGAAAGCGAGACAGAATAGCAAGAAACAGATTTCAAGAGGTACGTTGGAATCACCTTTAAAGCACAGGAAGAGGGGCACAACTTTGACAATAACGCACTTGGCCAAAAAGGGCATATGAATTTTCTCCTGAATATATTCAGGAAAAAACGCATACGCCCTTTGTGGCCAAGCAAGCAAGCGGGCAATACAAACCTTCAATACAAAGAAGTATCACTTCCCACCGGTCAAAAGGGACATCCACAAAATGTGTAAAAACCAGAAAGGCAAGACAGGCCCTGTAGAACAGGGAGCCTTGTTATGCTGATGGGCGGGATGTAAATTGCCAACTGCCTCACTGGAGGAGTGCATTGCTTTCCCTAAAACAAGTAAACAACAGAGCTACAGAGCCAAGGGCACTTCCAGTCTAGGGAATATACCTTGGGAAAACTGAAAATCAATAAGACAGAGCCACCCCCAAATTTAGGGCTGCACTGCTTACAAGAACCTCAACTTGGGTACACCTTAAATATCCCAGGAAATATAAAAATGGTTCAAAAAACTGTGGTATTTATGTACGATGGAATATCCCTCAGCCATGAAATCAATGTCATAAGCCCAGGAGCAGCAAATTTAGTGGATTCAGATACGATGATTCTAAGTGAAATAAGTCACACAGAAAAAGAAACTTATCATATGATATCACTTATGAAGATCCTGTAAACATGGCTACACATGAACTGAGTTAGGAAAGAGAACAGAGTTTCACATTTAGAACACACTCTTATGCCTGCTTAAGGGGAAAGGAGAGGTGGGGTGATGCAAAAAACCAGAGTTTGATATAAGCACAGGAACCATTTCTAAAAACAACTGTGGAATAGACAAGACCTACAACTTCCTCACTGAAAGGGACTCAAAACACCATATTTCCTGCAGAGGAATAGATCTGACTAGTAAGAATCTTAAAACCTATGTATTGATATGTCTCTGTAAGGGAATCAAGTGTGTCTGGACTGGCATAAACATGGCAGCGAGAATCAGCTCAAACCCTCTATACAAAGGAATTTCAAAAACAAAACCAGGGCCTCCCTGGTGGCGCAGTGGTTGAGAGTCCGCCTGCCGATGCAGGGGATACGGGTTCGTGCCCCGGTCTGGGAGGATCCCATATGCCGCGGAGCGGCTGGGCCCGTGAGCCATGGCCGCTGGGCCTGCGCGTCCGGAGCCTGTGCTCCGCAACGGGAGAGGCCACAACAGTGAGAGGCCCGCATACCGCAAAAAGAAAAAAAGAAAGAAAAAAAAAAAAAAAAAAAAAAACAAAACCAAAAAACAGGGAAATTCTTTACATTTCCTTCAGGGTCTCTGATGAAACCTGGAATGACCCTATCTACAATGACAGCTGGAAGTGGCCTAAGGCTGGACACTTGGGACTGAGAGGAATAGTGAGATTGGGTGAGCAAATGCAGACCCTTTAAAGCAAAAATGCATGGCCCCCATTCCATGGGTCCCAACTCTCCATGTTGAAGGGAATATTACTACAGCTATAACATGTACGGGAAACCTAGAGAATGGACACACTGTGAATACAAAAGGTTTCTAAAACTCAACGAGTTGTCCCTCTCCTGGTGCGCCAGTTTGACTTTCCAACTGCTTTACTATCAATCTCCCAACTTGGAGATGCAACCCCTTTAACCTCCTGGTTCACACAGTTTGCCAATTTGGCAGAGGATGGAAGGGAAGAGGGAGAACCAATGAGAGAGTAGCTGTTAGGCATTTGGACGGGCACATGTCACTCTAATTTCCTGGCTGGAAGAAGAATTAACCAGTGTCTCAGCCACCCACAGGGAACCAGTACAGGTCCTGAACCAAAATTTTGGACTTGCGTACAGCTCCTAAAAAACGTGTTGAAAAATGGAGCTCAGGGGCACAGCAATTCACAAACTGGCAGAGTAATAAAGGACAACTATCGTCCAAAAATCTGTTGAGGGAAGGAAACGAGGTGGACTTGAATGCGAGACAGAATAGCAGGAAACAGATTTCAAGAGGTACGTTGGAATCGCCTTTAAAGCACAGGAAGAGGGGCACAACTTCGACAATGAAGCACTTGGCCAAAATGGGCGTATGCGTTTTCTCCTGAATATATTCAGGAGAAAACGCATACACCCTTTTTGGCCAAGCAAGCATGCGGGCAATGCAAATCTGCACTACAAAGAAGTATCACTTCCCACCAGTCAAAAGGGACATCCAAATAATGAGTAAAAACCAGAAACGCAAGACAGGCCCTGGAGAACAGGGATCCTTGTTATGCTGATGGGCGTGATGTAAATTGCCAACTGTCTCACTGGAGGAGTGCATTGTTTTCCCTAAAACAAGTAAACAACAGAGCTACAGAGCCAAGGGCACTTCCAGTCTAGGGAATATACCTTGGGAAAACTGAAAATCAATAAGACAGAGCCACCCCCAAATTTAGGGCGGCACTGCTTACAAAAACCTCAACTTGGGTACACCTTAAATATCCCAGCAAATATAAAAATGGTTCAAAAAACTGTGGTATTTATGTACGATGGAATATCCCTCAGGCATGAAATCAATGTCATAAGACAAGGAGCAGCAAAGTGAGTGGATTCAGGTACGATGATTCTAAGTGAAATAAGTCACACAAAAAAAGAAACTTATCATAAGATATCACTTATGGAGATCCTGTAAACATGGCTGCACATGAACTGATTTAGGAAAGAGAATTCAGTGTCACATTTAGAAAACACTCTTATGCCTGCTTAAGGGGGTAGGAGAGGTGGGGTGATGCATAAAACCAGAGTTTGACATAAGCACAGGTACCATTTCTAAAACCAACTTTGAAATAGACAAGACCTACACCTTCCTCAGTGAAAGGGACTCAAAACCCCATATTTCCCGCAGAGGAATAGACCTGACTAGTAAGAATCTTAAAACCTATGTATTGATATGTCTCTGTAAGGGAATCAAGTGTGTCTAGACTGGCATAAAAATGGCAGCGAGAATCAGCTCTAACCCACTATAAAAGGGAATTTCAAAAACAAATCCAAAAAACAGGGAAATTCTTTACATTTCCTTCAGGGTCTCTGATGAAACCTGGAATGACCCTATCTACAATGACAGCTGGATGTGGCATAATTCTTGACACTTGGGACTGAGAGGATTGTGGAGATTGGGTGAGCAAATGCAGACCGTTTAAAGCAAAAATTCATGGCCCCCTTTCCATGGGTCCCAACTCTCCATGTTGAAGGGAATATTACTACAGCTATAACATGTACGGGAAACCTAGAGAATGGACACACTGTGAATACAAAAGGATTCTAAAACTCAACGAATAGTCCCTCTCCTGGTGCTCCGGTTTGACTTTCCAACTGCTTTACTATCAATCTCCCAAATTGGAGATGCAACCCCTTTAACCTCCTGGTTCGCACAGGTTGCCAATTTGGCAGAGGATGGAAGGGAAGAGGGAGAACCAATGAGAGAGTAGCTGTTAGGCATTTGGACGGGCACATGTCACTCTAATTTCCCGGCAGGAAGAAGAATTAACCAGTGTCTCAGCCACCCACAGGGAACCAGTACAGGTCCTGAACCAAAATTTTGGACTTGCGTACAGCTCACAAAAAAACGTGTTGAAAAATGGAGCTCAGGGGCACAGCAATTCACAAACTGGCAGAGTAATAAAGGACAACTATCGTCCAAAAATCTGTTGAGGGAAGGAAACGAGGTGGACTTGAATGCGAGACAGAATAGCAGGAAACAGATTTCAAGAGGTACGTTGGAATCGCCTTTAAAGCACAGGAAGAGGGGCACAACTTCGACAATGAAGCACTTGGCCAAAAAGGGCGTATGCGTTTTCTCCTGAATATATTCAGGAGAAAACGCATACGCCCTTTTTGGCCAAGCAAGCATGCGGGCAATGCAAATCTGCACTACAAAGAAGTATCACTTCCCACCAGTCAAAAGGGACATCCAAAAAATGAGTAAAAACCAGAAACGCAAGACAGGCCCTGGAGAACAGGGATCCTTGTTATGCTGATGGGCGTGATGTAAATTGCCAACTGTCTCACTGGAGGAGTGCATTGTGTTCCCTAAAACAAGTAAACAACAGAGCTACAGAGCCAAGGGCACTTCCAGTCTAGGGAATATACCTTGGGAAAACTGAAAATCAATAAGACAGAGCCACCTCCAAATTTAGGGCGGCACTGCTTACAAAAACCTCAACTTGGGTACAACTTAAATATCCCAGCAAATATAAAAATGGTTCAAAAAACTGTGGTATTTATGTACGATGGAATATCCATCAGGCATGAAATCAATGTCATAAGACAAGGAGCAGCAAAGTGAGTGGATTCAGGTACGATGATTCTAAGTGAAATAAGTCACACAAAAAAAGAAACTTATCATAAGATATCACTTATGGAGATCCTGTAAACATGGCTGCACATGAACTGATTTAGGAAAGAGAATTCAGTGTCACATTTAGAAAACACTCTTATGCCTGCTTAAGGGGGTAGGAGAGGTGGGGTGATGCATAAAACCAGAGTTTGACATAAGCACAGGTACCATTTCTAAAACCAACTTTGAAATAGACAAGACCTACACCTTCCTCAGTGAAAGGGACTCAAAACCCCATATTTCCCGCAGAGGAATAGACATGACTAGTAAGAATCTTAAAACCTTTGTATTGATATGTCTCTGTAAGGGAATCAAGTGTGTCTAGACTGGCATAAAAATGGCAGCGAGAATCAGCTCTAACCCACTATAAAAGGGAATTTCAAAAATAAATCCAAAAAACAGGGAAATTCTTTACATTTCCTTCAGGGTCTCTGATGAAACCTGGAATGACCCTATCTACAATGAGAGCTGGATGTGGCATAATTCTGGACACTTGGGACTGAGAGGATTGTTGAGATTGGGTGAGCAAATGCAGACCGTTTAAGGCAAAAATGCATGGCCCCCTTTCCATGGGTCCCAACTCTCCATGTTGAAGGGAATATTACTACAGCTATAACATGTACGGGAAACCTAGAGAATGGACACACTGTGAATACAAAAGGTTTCTAAAACTCAACGAATAGTCCCTCTCCTGGTGCTCCGGTTTGACTTTCCAACTGCTTTACTATCAATCTCCCAACTTGGAGATGCAACCCCTTTAACCTCCTGGTTCGCACAGGTTGCCAATTTGGCAGAGGATGGAAGGGAAGAGGGAGAACCAATGAGAGAGTAGCTGTTAGGCATTTGGACGGGCACATGTCACTCTAATTTCCCGGCAGGAAGAAGAATTAACCAGTGTCTCAGCCACCCACAGGGAACCAGTACAGGTCCTGAACCAAAATTTTGGACTTGCGTACAGCTCACAAAAAACGGGTTGAAAAATGGAGCTCAGGGGCACAGCAAATCACAAACTGGCAGAGTAATAAAGGACAACTATCGTCCAAAAATCTGTTGAGGGAAGGCAACGAGGTGGACTTGAAAGCGAGACAGAAGAGCAGGAAACAGATTTCAAGAGGTACGTTGGAATCGCCTTTAAAGCACAGGAAGAGGGGCACAACTTCTACAATGAAGCACTTGGCCAAAAAGGGCGTATGCGTTTTCCCCTGAATATATTCAGGAAAAAACGCATACGCCCTTTTTGGCCAAGCAAGCAAGCGGGCAATGCAAATCTGCACTACAAAGAAGTATCACTTCCCACCCGGCAAAAGGGACATCCAAAAAATGAGTAAAAACCAGAAAGGCAAGACAGTCCCTGGAGAACAGGGAGCCTTGTTATGCTGATGGGCGGGATGTAAATTGCCTACTGCCTCACTGGAGGAGTGCATTGCGTTCCATAAAACAAGTAAACAACAGAGCTACAGAGCCAAGGCCACTTCCAGTCTAGGGAATATACCTTGGGAAAACTGAAAATCAATAAGACAGAGCCACCCCAAAATTTAGGGCTGCACTGCTTACAAGAACCTCAACTTGGGTACACCTTAAATATCCCAGGAAATATAAAAATGGCTCAAAGAAGTGTGGTATTTATGTACGATGGCATATCCCTCAGCCATGAAATCAATGTCATAAGACCAGGAGCAGCAAAGTGAGTGGATTCAGGTACGATGATTCAAAGTGAAATAAGTCACACAGAAAAAGAAACTTATAATAAGATATCACTTATGAAGATCCTGTAAACATGGCTACACATGAACTGAGTTAGGAAAGAGAACAGAGTCTCACATTTAGAAAACACTCTTATGCCTGCTTAAGGGGAAAGGAGAGGTGGGGTGATGCATAAAACCAGAGTTTGATATAAGAACAGGTACCATTTCTAAAACCAACTGTGGTATAGAAAAGACCTACACCTTCCTCAGTGAAAGGAACGCAAAACCCCATATTTCCCGCAGAGGAATAGATCTGACTAGTAAGAATCTTAAAACGTATGTATTGATATGTCACTGTAAGTGAATCAAGTGTGTCTAGACTGGCATAAACATGGCAGCGAGAAATCAGCACAAACCCACTATAAAAAGGAATTTCAAAAACAAAACCAAAAAATAGGGAAATTCTTTACATTTCCTTCAGGGTCTCCAATGAAACCTGGAATGACCTTATTTACAATGACAGCTGCATGTGGCATAAGGCTGGACACTTGCGACTGAGAGTTTTGGTGAGAGTGGGTCAGCAAATGCAGACCCCTTAAAGCAAAAATGCATGGCCCCCATTCCATGGGTCCCAACTCTCCATATTGAAGGGAATATTACTATAGCTATAACATGTATGGGAAACCTAGAGAATGGACATACTGTGAATCCAAAATGTTTCTAAAACTCAACGAGTTGTCCCTCTCCTGGTGCTCTGGTTTGACTTTCCAACTGCTTTACTATCAATCTCCCAACTTGGAGAGACAACCCCTTTAACCTCCTGGTTCGCACAGGTTGCCAATTTGGCAGAGGATGGAAGGGAAGAGGGAGAACCAATGAGAGAGTAGCTGTTAGGCATTTGGACGGGAACATGTCACTCTAATTTCCCGGCAGGAAGAAGAATTAACCAGAGTCTCAGCCACCCACCGGGAATCAGTATAGGTGCTGAACCAAAATTTTGGACTTGCGTAGAGCTCACAAAAAACGAGTTGAAAAATGGAGCTCAGGGGCACAGCAATTCACAAACTGGCAGAGTAATAAAGGACAACTATCGTCCAAAAATCTGTTGAGGGTAGGCAACGACGCGGACTTGAAAGCGAGGCAGAATAGCAGGAAACAGATTTCAAGAGGCATGTTGGAATCACCTTTAAACCACAGGAAGAATGGCACAACTTCGACAATGACGCACTGGGCCAACAAGGGTGTATGTGTTTTCTCCTGAATATAATCAGGAGAAAACGCATACACCATTTTTGGCCAAGCAAGCAAGCGGGCAATGCAAATCTGCACTACAAAGAAGTATCACTTCCCACAGGTCAAAAGGGACATGCACAAAATGTGTAAAAACCAGAAAGGCAAGACAGGCCCTGGAGAACAGGGAGCCTTGTTATGCGGATGGGCGGGATGTAAATTGCCAACTGCCTCACTGGAGGAGTGCATTGCGTTCCCTAAAAGAAGTAAACATCAGAGCTACAGAGCCAAGGGCACTTCCAGTCTAGAGAATATACCTTGGGAAAACTGAAAATCAATAAGACAGAGCCACCCCCAAATTTAGGTCTGCACTGCTTACAAGAACCTCAACTTGGGTACACCATAAATATCCCAGGAAATATAAAAATCGTTCAAAAAATTGTGGTACTTATGTATGATGGAATATCCCACAGCCATGAAATCAATGTCATAAGACCAGGAGCAGCAAAGTGTGTGGATTAATGTACGATGATTCTAAGTGAAATAAGTCACACAGAAAAAGAAACTTATCATAAGATATCACTTATGAAGATCCTGTAAACATGGCTACACATGAAGAGAGATAGGAAAGAGAACAGCGTCTCACATTTAGAAAACACTCTTATGCCTGCTTAAGTGGGAAGGAGAGGTGGGGTGATGCATAAAACCAGAGTTTGACATAAGCACAAGTACCATTTCTAAAACAAACTTTGGAATAGACAAGACCTACACCTTCCTCAGTGAAAGGGACTCAAAACACCATATTTCCCGCAGAGGAAGAGATCTGACTAGTAAGAAACTTAAAACCTATGTATTGATATGTCTATGTAAGGGAATCAAGTGTGTCTAGACTGGCATAAACATGGCAGCGAGAATCAGCTCAAACCCACTATAAAAGGGAATTTCAAAAACAAAACCAAAAAACAGGGAAATTCGTTACATTTCCTTCAGGGTCTCTGATGAAACCTGGAATGACCCTATCTACAATGACAGCTGGTTTTGGCATAAGGCTGGACACTTGGGACTGATAGGATTGGTGAGATTGGGTGAGCAAATGCAGACCCTTTAAAGTAAAAAATGCATGGCCCCCATTCCATGGGTCCCAACTATCCAAGTTGAAGGGAATATTACTACAGCTATAACATGTACAGGAAACCTAGAGAATGGACACAGTGTTAATACAAAAGGTTTCTAAAACACAACGAGTAGTCCCCCTCCTGGTGCCCTGGTTTGACTTTCCAACTGCTTTACTATCAATCTCCCAACCTGGAGAGACAACCCCTTTAACCTCCTGGTTCGCACAGGTTTCCAATTTGGCAGAGGATGGAAGGGAAGAGGGAGAACCAATGAGAGAGTAGCTGTGAGGCATTTGGACGGGCACATGTCACTCTAATTTCCAGGCAGGAAGAAGAATTAACCAGAGTCTCAGCCACCCACCGGGAACCAGTGTAGGTCCTGAACCTAAATTTTGGACTTGCGTACAGCTCACAAAAAACGAATTGAAAAATGGAGCTCATGGGCATATCAATTCACAAACTGGCAGAGTAATAAAGGACAACTATCGTCCAAAAATCTGTTGAGGGAAGGCAACGAGGCGGACATGAAAGCAAGGCAGAATAGCAGGAAACAGATTTCAGGAGGTACGTTGGAATGGCCTTTAAAGCATAGGAAGAGGGGCACAAGTTCGACAATGACACACATGGCCAAAAAGCGCGTATGCGTTTTCTCCTGAATATATTCAGGTGAAAACGCATACGCCCTTTTTGGCCAAGCAAGCAAGCGGGCAATGCAAATCTGCACGACAAAGAAGTATCACTTCCCACCGGTCAAAAGGGACATCCACAAAATGTGTAAAAACCAGAAAGCCAAGACAGGCCCTGGAGAACAGGGAGCCTTGTTATGCTGATGGGTGGGATGTAAATTGCCAACTGCTTCACTGGAGGAGTGCATTGCGTTCCCTAAAACAATAAACAACAGAGCTACAGAGACAAGGGCACTTCCAGTCTAGGGAATATACCTTGGGAAAACTGAAATTCAATAAGACAGAGCCACCCCCAAATTTAGGGCTGCACTGCTTACAAGAACCTCAACTTGGGTACAACTTAAATATCCCAGGAAATATAAAAATGGTTCAAAAAACTGTGGTATTTATGTACGATGGAATATCCCTCAGCCATGAAATCAATGTCATAAGACCAGGAGCAGCAAAGTGATTGGATTCAGGTACGATGATTCTAAGTGAAATAAGTCACACAGAAAAAGAAACTTCTCATAAGATATCACTTATGAAGATCCTGTAAACATGGCTACACATGAACTGAGTTAAGAAATAGAACAGAGTCTCACATTTAGAAAACACTGTTATGCCTGCTTAAGGGGTGAGGAGAGGTGCGGTGATGCATAAAACCAGAGTTTGATATAAGCACAGGTACAATTTCTATAACCAACTGTGGAATAGAGAAGACCTACACCTTCCTCAGTGAAAGGGACACAAAACTACCTATTTTCTGCAGAGGAATAGATCTGACTAGAAACAATCCTAAAACCTATGTATTGCTATGTCTCCGTAAGGGAATTAAGTGTGTAGACTGTCATAAACATGGCAGCGAGAATCAGCTCAAACCCACTATAAAAAGGAATTTCAGAAACAAAACCAAAAAACAGGGAAATTCTTTAGAATTCCTTCAGGGTCTCTGATGAAACCTGGAATGACCCAATCTTCAATGACAGCTGGATGTGGCATAAGGCTGGACACTTGGGACTGAGAGGATTGGTGAGATTGGGTGAGCAAATGCAGACCCTTTAAAGCAAAAATGCATGGCCCCCATTCCATGGGTCCCAACTCTCCATGTTGAAGGGAATATTACTACAGCTATAACATGTACGGGAAACCTAGAGAATGGACACACTGTGAATACAAAAGGTTTCTAAAACTCAACAAGTACTCCCTCTCCTGGTGCTCCGGTTTGACTTTCCAGCTGCTTTACTATCAATCTCCCAACTTTGAGAGACAACACCTTTAACCTCCTGGTTCGCACAGGTTGCCAATTTGGCAGAGGATGGAAGGGAAGAGGGAGAACCAATGAGAGAGTAGCTGTTAGGCATTTGGACGGGCACATGTCACTCTAATTTCCCGGCAGGAAGAAGAATTAATCAGAGTCTCAGCCACCCACCGGGAACCAGTATAGGTTCTGAACCAAAATTTTGGACTTGCGTTCAGCTCACAAAAAACGAGTTGAAAAATGGAGCTCAGGGGCACAGCAATTCACAAACTGACAAAGTAATAAAGGACAGCTATCGTCCAAAAATCTGTTGAGGAAAGGCAACGAGGCGGACTTGAATGTTAGGCAGAATAGCAGGAAATAGATTTTAAGAGGTACGATGGAATCACCTTTAAAGCACATGAAGAGGGGCACAACTTCGACAATGACGCCCTTTTTGGCCAAGCAAGCAAGCGGGCAATGCAAATCTGCACTACAAAGAAGTATCACTTTCCACCGGTCAAAAGGGACATCCACAAAATGTGTAAAAACCAGAAAGGCAAGGCAGGCCCTGGAGAACTGGGAGCCTTGTTATGCTGATGGGCGGGTTGTAAATTGCCAACTGCCTCACTGGAGGAGTGCATTGCGTTCCATAAAACAAGTAAAAAACAGAGCTACAGAGCCAAGGGCACTTCCAGTCTAGGGAATATACCTTGGGCAAACTGAAAATCAATGACAGAGCCACCCCCAAATTTAGGGCGGCACTGCTTACAAGAACCTCAACTTGGGTACACCTTAAATATCCCAGGAAATATAAAAATGGTTCAAAAAATTGCGGTAATTATGTAGGATGGAATATCCCTCAGCCATGAAATCAATGACATAAGAACAGGAGCAGCAAAGTGATTGGATTCAGGTACGATGATTCTAAGTGAAATAAGTCACACAGAAAATGAAACATATCATAAGATATCACTTATGAAGATCCTGTAAACATGGCTACACATGAACTGTGTTAGGAAAGACAACAGAGTCTCCCATTTAGAAAACACTCTTATGCCTGTTTAAGGGGGACGCAGAGGTGGGGTGATGCATAAAACCAGAGTTTGATATAAGCACAGTTACCGTTTCTAAAACCAACTGTGGAATAGACAAGACCTACACATTCCTCAGTGAAAGGGACTCAAAACCCCATATTTCGCGCAGAGTAATAGATCTGACTAGTAAGAATCTTAAAACCTATGTATTGATATGTCTCCGTAAGGGAATCAAGTGTGTCTAGAGTGGCATAAACATGGAAGCGAGAAACAGATCAAACCAACTATAAAAAGGAATTTCAAAAACAAAACCAAAAAACCGGGAATTTCTTTACAATTCCTTCAGGGTCTCTGATGAAAGCTGGAATGACCCTATCTACAATGACAGCTGGATGTGGCATAAGGCTGGACACTTGGGGCTGAGAGGATTGGTGAGATTGGGTGAGCAAATGCAGGCCCTTTAAAGCAATAATGCATGGCCCCCATTCCATGGGTCCCAACTCTCCAGGTTAAAGGGAATATTACTACAGCTATAACATGTACTGGAAACCAAGAGAATAGACACACTGTGAATACAAAAGGTTTCTAAAACTCAACGATTAGTCCCTCTCCTGGTGCTCGGGTTTGAGTTTCCAACTGCTTTACTATCAATCTCCCAACATGGAGAGACAGCCCCTTTAAACTCCTCATTCACACAGGTTGCCAATTTGGCAGAGAATGGAATGGAAGAGGGAGAACCAATGAGAGAGTAGCTATTAGGCATTTTGACGTTCACATGGCACTCTAATTTCCGGCAGGAAGAAGAATTAACCAAAGTCTCAGCCACCCACCGGGAACCACTATAGGTCCTGAACCAAAATATTGGACTTGCGTACAGCTCACAAAAAACGAGTTGAAAAATGGAGCTCAGGGGGACAGCAATTCACAAACTGGAAGAGTAATAAATGACCACTATGGTCCGAAAATCGGTTGGGGGAAGGCAATGAGGGGGACTTGAAAGCGAGGCAGAATAGCACTAAACAGTTTTCAAGAGGTACGTTGGAATCGCCTTTAAAGCACAGGACAAGGGGCACAACATCGACAATGACGCACTTGGCCAAATAGGGTGTATGCGATTTCTCCTGAATATATTCAGGAGAAAACGCATACACCCTTTTTGGCCAAGCAAGCAAGCGGGCAATGCAAATCTGCACCACAAAAAGTATCACTTCCCACCGCTCAAAAGGGTCAGCCAGAAAATGTGTAAAAACCAGAAAGGCAAGACAGGCCCTGGAGAACAGGGAGCCTTGTTATGCTGATGGGCGGGATGTAAATTGCCAACTGCCTCACTGGAGGAGTGCACTGTGTTCCCTAAAACAAGTAAACAACAGAGCTACAGAGCCAAGGGCACTTCCAGTCTAGGGAATATACCTTGGGAAAACTGAAATTCAATAATACAGAGCCACCCCCAAATTTAGGGCTGCACTGCTTACAAGAACCTCAACTTGGGTACACCTTAAATATCCCAGGAAATATAAATATGGTTCAAAAAATTGTGGTACTTATGTACGATGGAATATCCCTCAGCCATGAAATCAATGTCATAAGACCAGGAGCAGCAAAGTGAGTGGATTCAGGTACGATGATTCTAAGTGAAGTCACACAGAAAAAGAAACTTATCATAAGATATCACTTATGAAGATCCTGTAAACATGGCTACACATGAAATTAGTTAAGAAAGAGAACAGAGTCTCACATTTAGAAAACACTGTTATGCTTGCTTAACTGGGGAAGAGAGGTGGGGTGATGCACAAAACCAGAGTTTGATATAAGCACAGGTACCATTTGTAAAACCAACTGTGGAATAGACAAGACCTACAGCTTCCTCAGTGTAAGGGACTCAACATGCCATATTTCCCGCAAAGGAATAGATCTGACTAGTAACAATCCTAAAACTTATGTATTGATATGTCTCCGTAAGGGAATCAAGTGTGTAGACTGGCATAAACATGGCAGCAAGAATCAGCTCAAACACACTATAAAAAGAAATTTCAAAAACAAAACCAAAAACAGGGAAATTCTTTACAATTCCTTCAGGGAGTCTGATGAAACCTGGAATGACCCTATCTACAAAGACATCTAGGTGTGGCATAAGGCTACACACTTGGGACTGAGAGGATTGGTGAGATTGGGTGAGCAAATTCAGACCCTTTAAAGCAAAAATGCATGGCCCGCATTCCATGGGTCCCAACTCTCCAGGTTGAAGGGAATATTACTACAGCTATAACATGTACGGGAAACCTAGAGAATGGACACACTGTGAATACAAAAGGTTTCTAAAACTCAACCAATAGTCCCTCTCCTGGTGCTCCGGTTTGACTTTCCAACTGCTTTACTATCAATCTTCCAACTTGGAAAGAAACACCCTTTAAGGTCCTGGATCGCCCATGTTGCCAATTTGGCAGAGGATGGAAGGGAAGAGGGAGAACCAATGAGAGACTAGCTGTTAGGCATTTGGACGGGCACAGGTCACTCTAATTTCCCGGCAGGAAGAAGAATTAACCAAAGTCTCAGCCACCCACTGGGAACCAGTATAGGTCCTGAAACAAAATTTTGGACTTGCGTACAGCTCACAAAAAACGAGTTGAAAAATGGAGCTCAGGGGCACAGCAATTCACAAACTGGCAGAGAAATAAAGGACAACTATCATCCTAAAATCTGTTGAGGGAAGGGAACGAGGCAGACTTGAAAGCGAGGCAGAATAGCAGGAAACAGATTTCAAGAGGTACATTGGAATCACCTTTAAAGCACAGGAAGAGGGGCACAACTTCAACAATGACACACTTGGCCAAAAAGTGTGTATGCGTTTTCTCCTGAATATATTCAGGAGAAAACACATACACCCTTTTATGGCCAAGCAAGCAAGAGGGCAATGCAAATCTGCACTACAAAGAAGTATCACTTCCCACAGGTCAAAAGGGACATCCACTAAATGTGTAAAAACTAGAAAGGCAAGACAGGACCTGGAGAACAGGGAGCCTTGTTATGCTGATGGGCGGGATGTAAATTGCCAACTGCCTCACTGGAGGAATGCATTGTGTTCCCTAAAACAAGTAAACAACAGAGCTATGGAGCCAAGGTCACTTCCAGTCTAGGGAATATACCTTGGGAAAACTGAAAATCAATAAGACAAAGCCACCCCCAAATTTAGGGTTGCACTGCTTACAAGAACCTCATCTTGGGTACACCTTAAATATCCCAGGAAATATAAAAACGGTTCAAAAAATTGTGGTACTTACGTACGATGGATTATCCCTCAGCCATGAAATCAATGTCATAAGACCAGGAGCAGCAATGTGAGTGGATTCAGGTACGATGATTCTAAGTGAAATAAGTCACACAGAAAAAGAAACTTATCATAAGATATCACTTATGAAGGTCCTGTAAACATGGCTACACATGAACTGAGTTAGGAAAGAGAACAGAGTCTCACATTTAGAAAACATTCTTATGCCTGTTTAAGGGGTAAGGAGAGGTGGGGTGATGCATAAAACCAGAGTTTGATATAAGCACAGTTACCGTTTGTAAAACCAACTGTGGAATAGACAAGACCTACACCTTCCTCAGTGAAAGGGACTCAAAACCCCATATTTCGCACAGAGTAATATTCTCACTAGTAAGAATCTTAAAACCTATTTATTGATATGTCTCCGTAAGGGAATCAAGTGTGTCTAGACTGGCATAAACATGGCAGCGAGAAACAGCTGAAACACACTATAAAAAGGAATTTCAAAAACAAAACCAAAAAACACAGAACTTCTTTACAATTCCTTCAGGTTCTCTGATGAATCCTGGAATGACCCTATCTACAATGACAGCTGGATATGTCATAAGGCTGGACACTTGGGGCTGAGAGGATTGGTGAGATTGGGTGAGCAAATGCAGACCCTTTAAAGCAATAATGCATGGCCCCCATTCCACGGATCCCAACTCTCCAGGTTAAAGGGAATATTACTACAGCTATAACATGTACGGGAAACCTAGAGAATAGACACTCTGTGAATACAATAGGTTTCTAAAACTCAACGAATAGTCCCTCTCTTGGTGCTCGGGTTTGACTTTCCAACTGCTTTACAATCAATCTCCCAACATGGAGAGCCAGCCCCTTTAAACTCCTGGTTCGCACACGTTGCCAAATTGGCAGAGGATGGAAGGGAAGATGGAGAACCAATGAGAGAGGAGCTGTTAGGCATTTGGACGGGCACATGTCACTCTAATTTCCCGGCAGGAAGAAGAATTAACCAAAGTCTCAGCCACCCACCGGGAACCAGTATAGGTTCTGAACCAAAATTTTGGACTTGCGTACAGCTCACAAAAAATGAGTTGAAAAATGGAGCTCAGGCGCACAGCAATTCACAAACTGGCAGAGTAATAAAGGACCACTATCGTCCGAAAATCTGTTGAGGGAAGACAATGAGGCTGACTTGAAAGCGAGGCAGAATAGCAGGAAACAGATTTCAAAAGGTACGTTGGAATCGCCTTTAAAGCACAGGAAGAGGGGCACAACTTCGACAATGACACACTTGGCCAAAAACGGCGTATGCGTTTTCTCCTGAATATATTCAGGAGAAAACGCATACGCCCTTTTTGGCCAAGCAAGCAAGCAGGCAATACAAATCTGCACTACAAAGAAGTATCACTTCCCACCGGTCAAAAGGGTCATCCACAATATGTGTAAAAACCAGAAAGGCAAGACAGGCCATGGAGAACAGGGAGCCTTGTTATGCTGATGGGCGTGATGTAAATTGACAACTGCCTCACTGGAGGAGTGCATTGCATTCCCTAAAACAAGTAAACAACAGAGCTACAGAGCCGAGGGCACTACCAGTCTAGGGAATATACCTTGGGAAAACTGAAAATCAATAAGACAGTGCCACCCCCAAATTTAGGGCTGCACAGCTTACAAGAATCTCAACTTGGGTACACCTTAAATATCACAGGAAATATAAAAATGGTTCAAAAAATTGTGGTAGTTATGTACGATGGAATATCTCTCAGCCATGAAATCAATGTCATAAGACCAGGAGCAGCAAAGTGAGTGGACTCAGGTACGATGATTCTAAGTGAAGTCACACAGAAAAAGAAACTTATCATAAGATATCACTTATGAAGATCCTGTAAACATGGCTACACATGAACTGAGTTAGGAAAGAGAACAGAGTCTCACATTTAGAGAACACTCTTATGCCTGCTTAAGGGGAAAGGAGAGGTGGGGTGATGCATAAAACCAGAGTTTGATATAAGTACAGGTACCATTTCTAAAACCCACTGTGGAATAGACAACACCTACACCTTTCTCAGTGAAAGGGACTCAAAACCCCATATTTCCCGCAGAGGAATAGATCTGACTAGTAAGAATCTTAAAACCTAAGTATTGATACGTCTCTGTAAGGGAATCATGTGTGTCTAGACTGGCGTAAACATGGCAGCGAGAATCAGCTCAAACCCACTATAAAAAGGAATTTCAAAAACACAACCAAAAAACAGGGAAATTCATTAGAATTCCTTCACGGTATCTGATGAAACCTGGAATGACGATATCTACAATGACAGCTGGATGCGGCATATGTCTGGACACCTGGGGCTGTGAGGATTGGTGAGATTGGGTGAGCAAATGCAGACCCTTTAAAGCAATAATGCATGGCCCCAGTTCCATGGGTCCCAACTCTCCAGGTTGAAGGGAATATTACTATAGCTATAACATGTACGGGAAACCTAGAGAATGGACACACTGTGAATACAAAAGGTTTCTAAAACTCAACGAATAGTCCCTCTCCTGGTTCTCCGTGGTGACTTTCCAACTGCTTTACTATCAATCTTCCAAATTGGAGAGACAGACCCTTTAAACTCCTGGATCGCACAGGTTGCCAATTTGGCAGAGGATGGAAGGGAAGAGGGTAATCCAATGAGAGAGTAGGTGTTAGACATTTGGACGGGAACATGTCACTCTAATTTCCTGGCAGGAAGAAGTATTAACCAAAGTCTCAGCCACCCACCGGGAATCAGTGTAGGTCTTGAACGAAAATTTTGGACTTGCGTAGAGCTCACAAGAAACGAGTTGAAAATTGGAGCTCAGGGGCACAGCAATTCACAAACTGTCAGAGTAATAAAGGACAACTATTGTCCAAAAATCTGTTGAGGGAAGGGAACGAGGCGACTTGAAAGTGAGGCAGAATAGCTGGAAACAGATTTCAAGAGGTACGTTGGAATCGCCTTTAAAGCACAGGAAGAGGGGCACAACTTCGACAATGACGGACTGGGCCAAAAAGGGCATATACATTTTCTCCTGAATATATTCAGGAGAAAACGCATATGCCCTTTTTGGCCAAGCAAGCAAGCGGACAATGCAAATCTGCACTACAAAGAAGTATCATTTCCCTCCGATCAAAAGGGACATCCACAAAATGTGTAAAAATCAGAAAGGCAAGACAGGCCCTGGAGAACAGGGAGCATTGTTATGCTGATGGGCGGGATGTATATGGCCAACTGCCTCACTGGAGGAGTGCATTGTGTTCCCTAAAACAAGTAAACATCAGAGCTACAGAGCCAAGGGCACTTCCAGTCTAGGGAATATTCCTTGGCAAAACTGAAAATCAATAAGACAGGGCCACCACAAATTTAGGGCTGTACTGCTTACAAGAACCTCAACTTGGGAACACCTTAAATAACCCAGGAAATATAAAAATGGTTTAAAAAATTGTGGTACTTATGTACGATGGCATATCCCTCAGCCATGAAATACATGTCATAAGACCAGTAGCAGCAAAGTTAGTGGATTCAAGTACGATGATTCTAAGTGAAATAAGTCAAACAGATAAAGAAACTTATCATAAGATATCACTTATGAAAACCCTGTAAACATGGCTACATATGAACAGAGTTGGGAAAGGGAACAGTGTCTCACATTTAGAAAACACTCTTATGCCTGCTTAAGGTGGAAGGAGAAGGTGGGGGCATGGTTAATTCACAGTTTGATATAAGCACAGGTACCGTTCCAAAAACCAACTATGGTATAGACAAGACCAACATCTTCCTCAGTGAAAGGGAATCAAAACACCATATTTCCCACAGAGGAATATATCTGACTAGTAAGAATCTTAAAACCTATATACTGATATGTCTCCGTAAGGGAATCAAG
Source organism: Mesoplodon bidens (assembly GCF_964165515.1). Lineage (NCBI taxonomy): Eukaryota > Metazoa > Chordata > Mammalia > Artiodactyla > Ziphiidae > Mesoplodon > Mesoplodon bidens. The sequence continues at coordinate 3,087,332 of NW_027671488.1, read as the reverse complement.
TATGTCTAGAGTGGCGTAAACATGGCAGCGAGAATCAGCTCAAACCCACTATAAAATGGAATTTCAAAAACAAAACAAAAAAACAGGGAAATTCTTTACAATTCCTTCAGGTTCTCTGATGAAATCTGGAATGACGCTATCTGCAAAGACAGCTGGATATGGCATAAGCCTGGACACTTGGAACTGAGAGAATTGGTGAGATTGGGTGAGGAAATGGAGACCCTTTAAAGCAATAATGCATGGTCGCAATTCCATAGGTCCCATCTCTACAGGTTGAAGGGAATATTACTACAACTATATTATGTACGGGAAACCTAGAGAATGAACACACTGTGAATACGAAACTTTTCTAAAACTCAACGAATAGTCCCACTCATGGTGCTGTGTATTAACTTTCCAACTGCTTTACTATCAATCTCCCAACTTGGAGAGACAGCCCCTTTAACCTCCTGGTTCGCACAGGTTGCCAAATTGGCAGAGGATGGAAGGGAAGAGGGAGAACCAATGAGAGAGTAGTTGTTAGGCATTTGGACGGGCATATGTCACTCTAATTTCCCGGCAGGAAGATGAATTAACCAAAGTCTCAGGAAGCCACCAGGAACCAGTATAGGTCATGAACCAAAATTCTGAACTTGTGTTCAGCTCACAAAAAACGAGTTGATAAATGGAGCTCAGGGGCACAGCAATTCACAAACTGGCAGAGTAATAAAGCGCAACTATCGTCCAAAAATCTGTTGAAGGAAGGCAAGGAGGCGGACTTGAAAGCGAGGCAGAATAGCAGGAAACTGATTTCAAGAGGTACGTTGGAGTCTCCTGTAAAGCACAGGAAGAGGGGAACAACTTCGACAATGATGCACTTGGCCAAAAAGGGCGTATCCGTTTTCTCCTGAATATATTCAGGAGAAAACGCATACGCCCTTTTTGGCCAAGCAAGCAAGCGGGCAATGCAAATCTGCACTATAAAGAAGTATCACTTTCCACCGGTCAAAAGGGACATCCACAAAATGTGTGAAAACCAGAAAGGCAAGACAGGCCCTGGAGAACAGGGAGCCTTTTTATGCTGATGGGCTGGATGTAAATTGCCAACTGCCTCACTGGAGGAGTGTATTGTGTTCTCTAAAACAAGTAAACAACAGAGCTACAGAGCCAAGGGCACTTCCAGTCTAGGGAATATACCTTGGGAAAACTGAAAATCAATAAGACAGAGCCACCCCCAAATTTAGGGCTACACTGCTTACAAGAACCTCAACTTGGGTACACCTTAAATATCCCAGGAAATATAAAAATGGTTCAAAAAATTGTGGTACTTATGTACGATGGAATATCCCTCAGCCATGAAATCAATGTCATAAGACCAGGAGCAGCAAAGTGAGTGGATTCAGGTACGATGATTCTAAGTGAAGTCACACAGAAAAAGAAACTTATCATAAGATATCACTTATGAAGTTCCTGTAAACATGGCTACACATGAAATGATTTAAGAAAGAGAACAGAGTCTCACATTTAGAAAACCCTGTTATGCCTGCTTAAGGGGGGAGGAGAGGTGGGGTAATGCATAAAACCAGAGTTTGATATAAGCACAGGTACCGTTTGTAAAACCAACTGTGGAATAGAAAAGACCTACACCTTCCTTAGTGAATGGGACTCAAAACGCCATATTTCACGCAGAGGAATAGATCAGACTAGTAACAATCCTAAAACTTATGTATTGATATGTCTCTGTAAGGTAATCAAATGTGTAGACTGGCATAAACGTGGCAGCGAGAATCAGCTCAAACCCACTATAAAAAGGAATTTCAAAAACAAAACCAAAAAACCGGGAAATTCTTTACAATTCCTACAGGGTCTCTGATGAAAACTGGAATGACCCTATCTACAATGACAGCTGGAGGTGGCATAAGGCTGGACACTTGGGTCTGAGAGGATTGGTGAGATTGGGTGAGCAAATGCTGACCCTTTAAAGAAAAAATGCATGGCCCCCATTCCATGGCTCTGAACTCTCATAGTTGAAGGGAATATTACTACAGCTATAACATGTACGGGAAACCTACAGAATGGACACACAGTTAATACAAAAGGTTTCTAAAACTCAACGAGTAGTCCCTCTCCTGGTGCTCTGGTTTGACTTTCCAACTGCTTTACTATCAATCTCCCAACTTGGAGAGACAAACCCTTTAACCTCCTGGTTCGCACAGGTTGCCAATTTGCAAGAGGATGGAACGGAAGAGGGAGAACCAATGAGAGAGTAGCTGTTAGGCATTTGGACGGGCACATGTCACTCTAATTTCCCGGGAGGAAGAAGAATTAACCAGAGTCTCAGCCACCCACCAGGAACCAGTATAGGTCCTGAACCAAAATTTTGGACTTTCATACACCTCACAAAAAACGAGTTGATAAATGGAGCTCACCGGCACAGCAGTTCACAAACTGGCAGAGTAATAAAGGACAACTATCGTCCAAAAATCTGTTGAGGGAAGGCAACGAGGCGGACTTGAAAGCGAGGCAGAATAGCAGGAAACAGATTTCAAGAGGTACGTTGGAATCGCCTTTAAAGCACAGGAAGAGGGGCACAACTTCGACAATGACGCACTTGGCCAAAAAGGGCATTAGCCTTTTCTCCTGAATATATTCAGGAGAAAACGCATACGCCCTTTTTGGCCAAGCAAGCAAGCAGGCAATGCAAGTCTGCACCTCAAAGAAGTATCACATTCCACCGGTCAAAAGGGACATCCACAAAATGTGTAAAAACCAGAAAGGCAAGGCAGGCCCTGGAGAACAGGGAGCCTTGTTATGCTGAAGGGCGGGATGTAAATTGCCAACTGCGTCTCTGGAGGAGTGCATTCGTTCCCTAAAACAAGTAAACAACAGAGCTACAGAGACAAGGGCACTTCCAGTCTAGAGAATATACCTTGGGAATACTGAAAATCAATGACAGATCCACCCCCAAATTAAGGCTGCACTGCTAACAAGAACCTCAACTTGGGTACACCTTAAATATCCCAGGAAATATAAAAATGGTTCAAAAAATTGTGGTAATTATGTAGGATGGAATATCCCTCAGCCATGAAATCAATGACATAAGACCAGGAGCAGCAAAGTGAGTGGATTCAGGTACGATGATTCTAAGTGAAATCAGTCACACAGAAAAAGAAACTTATCATAAGATATCACTTATGAAGATACTGTAAACATGGCTACAAATGAACTGAGTTAGGAAAGAGAATAGTGTCTCAAAGTTAGAAAACACTGTTATGCCTGTTTAAGGGGGAAGGAGAAGTGGGGTGATGCATAAAACCAGAGATGGATATAAGCACAGGTACCATTTATAAAACCAACTTTGGAATAGACAAGACCTACACCTTCCTCAGTGAAAGGGACTCAAAACCCCATATTTCCCGCAGAGGAATAGATCTGACTAGTAAGAAACTTAAAACCTATGTATTGATATATCTCCGTAAGGGAATTAAGTGTGTCTAGACTGGCATAAACATGGCAGCATGAATCAGCTCAAACTCACTATAAAAAGGAATTTCAAAAACAAAACCAAAAAACAGGGAAATTCTTTACAATTCCTTCAGGGTCTCTGATGAAACCTGGAATGACCCTATCTACAATGACAGCTGGATGTGGTATAAGGCTGGACACTTGGGACTGAGAGGATTGGTGAGATTGGGTGAGCAAATGCAGACCATTTAAAGCAAAAATGCATGGCCCCCATTCCATGGGGTCCCAACTCTCGATGTTGAAGGGAATATTACTACAGATATAACATGTATGGGAAACCTAGAGAATGGACACACTGTGAATACAATAGGTTTCTAAAACTCAGTGAATAGTCCCCATCCTTGTGCTCCGGTTTGACTTTCCAACTGCTTTACTATCAATCTCCCAACATGGAGAGACAGCCCCTTTAAGCTCCTGGTTCGCACAGGTTGCCAATTTGGCACAGGATGGAAGGGAAGAGGGAGAACCAATGAGAGAGTAGCTGTTAGGCATTTGGACGGGCACATGTCACTCTAATTTCCCGGCAGGAAGAAGAATTAACCAAAGTCTCAGCCACCCACTGGGAACCAGTATAGGTCCTGAACCAAAATTTTGGCCTTGCGTACAGCTCACAAATACGAGTTGAAAAATGGAGCTCAGGGACACAGAAATTCACAAACTGGCAGAGTAATAAAGGACAACTATCGTCCAAAAGTCTGTTGAGGGAAGGCATCGAGGCAGACTTGAAAGCGAGGCAGAATAGCAGGAAACCGATTTCAAGAGGTACGTTGGAATCGCCTTTAAAGCACAGGAAGAGGGGCACAACTTCGACAATGACGCAATGGGCCAAAAAGGGCGTATGCGTTTTCTGCTGAATATATTCCTGAATATATTCAGGAGAAAACGCATACGCCCTTTTTGGCCAAGCAAGCAAGCGGGCAATGCAAATCTGCACTACAAAGAAGTATCACTTCCCTCCGGTCAAAAGGGACATCCACAAAATGTGTAAAAACCAGAAAGGCAAGACAGGCCTTGGAGAACAGGGAGCCTCTTTATGCTGATGGGTGGGATGTAAATTGCCAACTGCCTCACTGGAGGAGTGCATTGCGTTCCCTAAAACAATAAAAAACAGAGCTACAGAGAAAAGGGCACTTCCCGTCTAGGGAATATACCTTGGGAAAACTGAAAATCAATAAGACAGAGCCACCCCCAAATTTAGGGCTGCACTGCTTACAAGAACCTCAACTTGGGTACACCTTAAATATCCCAGGAAATATAAAAATGGTTCAAAAAATTGTGTTATGTATGTACGATGGAATATCCCTCAGCCATGAAATCAATGTCATAAGACCAGGAGCAGCAAAGTGAGTGGATTAAGGTACCATGATTCTAAGTGAAATAAGTCACACAGAAAAAGAAACTTATCATAAGATATCACTTATGAAGATCCTGTAAACATGGCTACACATGAACTGAGTTAAGAAAGAGAACAGAGTCTCACATTTAGAAAACACTGTTATGCCTGTTTAAGGGGGAAGGAGAGGTGGGGTGATGCATAAAACCAGAGTTTGATATAAGATCTGTTACCGTTTCTAAAACCAACTGTGCAATAGACAAGACCTACACCTTCCTCAGTGAAAGGGACTCAAAACCCCATATTTCACACCGAGTAATAGATCTCACTAGTAAGAATCATAAAACCTATGTATTGATATGTCTCCGTAAGGTAATCAAGTGTGTCTAGACTGGCATAAACATGGCAGCGAGAAACAGCTCAAACACAGTATAAAAAAGAATTTCAAATACAAAACCAAAAAACAGGGAGCTTCTTTACAATTCCTTCAGGGTCTCTGATGAAACCTGGAATGTCCCTATCTACAATGACAGCTGGATTTGGCATAAGGCTGGACACTTGGGACTGAGAGGATTGGTGAGATTGGGTGAGCAAATGCAGACCGTTTAAAGCAAAAATGCATGGCACCCATTCCATGTGTCCCAACTCTCCATGTTGATGGGAATATTACTACAGCTATAACATGTACGGGAAACCTAGAGAATGGACACACTGTGAATACAAAATGTTTCTAAAACTCAACGAGTAGGCCCTCTCCAGGTGCTCTGGATTGACTTTCCAATTGCTTTACTATCTATCTCGCAACTTTGAGAGACAACCCCTTTAACCTCCTGGTTCGCACAGGTTGCCAATTTGGCAGAGGATGGAAGGGAAGAGGGAGAACCAATGAGAGAGTAGCTGTTAGGCATTTGGACGGGCACATGTAACTCTAATTGCCCGGCAGGAAGAAGAATTAACCAAAGTCTCAGCCACACACCGGGAACCAGTATAGGTCCTGAACCAAAATTTTGGACTTGCGTACAGCTCACAAAAAACGAGTTGAAAACTTGAGCTGAGGGCTACAGCAATTCACAACCTGGCAGAGTAATAAAGGACAACTATCATCCTAATATCTGTTGAGGGAAGGCAATGAGGCGGACTTGAAAGCGAGGCAGAATAGCAGGAAACAGATTTCAAGAGTTACGTTGGAATCGCCTTTAAAGCACAGGAAGAGGGGCACCACTTCGACAATGACGCACTTGGCCAAAAAGGGCGTATGCGTTTTCTCCTGAATATATTCAGGAGAAAACACATACGCCCTTTTTGGCCAAGCAACCAAGCGGGCAATGCAAATCTGCACTACATAGAAGTATCACTTCCCACGGGTCAAAAGGGACATCCAAAAATGTATGAAAACCTGAAAGGCAAGACAGGTCCTGGAGAACAGGGAGCCATGTTATGCTGATGGACGGGATGTAAATTGCCAAATGCCTCACTGGAGGAGTGCACTGTGTTTCCTAAAACAAGTAAACAACAGAGCTACAGAGCCAATGGCACTTCCAGTCTAGCGAAAATACCTTGGGAAAACTGAAAATCAATAAGACAGAGCCACCCCCAAATTTAGGGCTGCACTGCTTACAAGAACCTCAACTTGGGTACACCTTAAATATCCCAGGAAATATAAAAATGGTTCAAAAAACTGTGGTATTTATGTACGATGGAATATCCCTCAGCCATGAAATCAATGTCATAAGACCAGGAGCAGCAAAGTGAGTGGATTCAGGTACGAAGATTCTAAGTGAAATAAGTCACACAGAAAAAGAAACTTATCATAAGATATCACTTATGAAGGTCCTGTAAACATGGCTACACATGAATTGAGTTAGGAAAGAGAATAGAGTCTCACATTTAGAAAACACTCTTATGCCTGCTTAAGGGGAAAGGAGAGGAGGGGTGATGCATAAAACCAGAGTTTGATATAAGCACAGGTACCATTTCTAAAACCAACTGTGGAATAGACAAGACCTACACATTCCACAGTGAAAGGGACACAAAACCCCATATTTCCCGCAGAGGAATAGATTTGTCTAGTAAGAAACTTAAAACCTATGTATTGATATGTCTCTCTAAGGGAATCAAGGATGTCTAGACTGGCATAAACATGGCAGCGAGAATCAGCTCAAACCCTCTATAAAAAGGAATTTCAAAAACGAAACCAAAAAACAGGGAAATTCTTTACATTTCCTTCAGGGTCTCTGATGAAACCTGGAATGACCCTATCTACAATGACACCTGGATGTGGTATAAGGCTAGACACTTGGGACCGAGAGTAATGGTGAGATTGGGTGAGCAAATGCAGACCGTTTAAAGCAAAAATGCATGGCCCCCGTTCCATGGGTCCCAACTCTCTATGTTAAAGGGAATATTACTACAGCTATAACATGTACGGGAAACCTAGAGAATGGACACACTGTGAATACAAATGGTTTCTAAATCACAACAAATAGTCCGTATCCTGGTGCTCCGGTTTGACTTTCCAACTGCTTTACTATCAATCTCCCAACTGGGAGAGACTACTCCTTTAACCTCCTGGTTCTCACAGGTTGCCAATTTTGCAGAGGATGGAAGGGAAGAGGGAGAACCAATGAGAGAGTAGCTGTTAGGCATTTGGACGGGAACATGTCACTCTAATTTCCAGGGGGGAAGAAGAATTAACCAAAGTCTCAGCCATGCACCAGGAACCAGTATAGGTCCTGAACCAAAATTTTGGCCTTGCGTACAGCAAACAAAAAAACATGTTGAAAAATGGAGCTCAGGGGCACAGCAAATCACAAACTGGCAGAGTAATAAAAGACAACTATCGTCCAAAACTCTGTTGAGGGAAGTCAACGAGGCGGACTTGAAAGCGAGGCAGAATAGCAGGAAACAGATTTCAAGAGGTACGTTGGAATCGCCTTTAAAGCACAGGAAAAGGGGCACAACTTCGACAATGACACACTTGGACCAAAAGGGCGTATGCCTTTTCTGCCGAATATATTCAGGAGAAAACACATACGCCCTTTTTGTCCAAGCAAGCAAGCGGGCAATGCAAATCTGCACTACAAAGAAGTATCACTTCCCACCGGTCAAAAGGGACATCCACAAAATGTGTAAAAACCAGAAAGGCAAGACAGGCCCTGGAGTACAGGGAGCCTTGTTATTCTGAAAGGCGGGATGTAAATTGCCAACTGCCTCACTGGAAGAGTGCATTGTGTTCCCTAAAACAAGTAAACAACAGAGCTACAGAGCCAAGGGCACTTCCAGTCTAGGGAATATACCTTGGAAAACTGAAAATCAATAAGACAGAGCCAACCCCAAATTTAGGGCTGCACTGCTTACAAGAACCTCAACTTTGGTACACCTTAAATATCCCAGGAAATATAAAAATGGTTCAAAAAATTGTGGTACTTATGTACGATGGAATATCCCTCAGCCAGGAAATCAATGTCATAAGACCAGGAGCAGCAAAGTGAGTGGATTCAGGTACGATGATTCTAAGTGAAATAAGTCACACAGAAAAAGAAATTTATCATAAAATATCACTTATGAAGATCCTGTAAACATGGCTACACATGAACTGAGTTAGGAAAGAGAACAGAGTCTCACATTTAGAAAACACTCTTATGCCTGCTTAAGGGGAAAGGAGAGGTGGGTTGATTCATAAAACCAGAGTTTGATATAAGTACAGGTACCGTTTCTAAAACCAACTGTGGAATAGACAAAACCTACACCTTTCTCAGTGAAAGGGACTCAAAACCCCTCATTTCCCGCGGAGGAATAGATCTGACTAGTAAGAATCTTAAAACCTATGTATTGATACGTCTCTGTAAGGGAATCATGTGTGTCTAGACTGGCATAAACATGGCATCGAGAATCAGCTCAAACCCACTAAAAAAAGGAATTTCAAAAACAGTACCAAATAACAGGGAAATTCTTTACATTTCCTACAGGGTCTCTGATGAGACCTGGAATGACCCTATCTACAATGACAGCTGGATGTGACATAAGGCTGGACACTTGGGACTGAGAGGATTGGTGAGATTGGGTGAGCAAATGCAGACCATTTAATTCAAAAATGCGTGGCCCCCATTCCATGGTTCCCAACTCTCCATGTTGAAGGAAATATTACTACAGCTATAACATGTACTGGAAACCTAGAGAATGGACACACTGTGAATACAAAAGGTTTCTAAAACTCAACGAGTAGTCCCTCTCCTGGTGCTCCGGTTTGACTTTCCAACTGCTTTACTATCAATCTCCCACCTTGGAGAGACAGCCCCTTTAAACTCCTGGTTCCCACAGGTTGCCAATTTTGCAGAGGATGGAAGGGAAGAGGGAGAACCAATGAGAGAGTAGCTGTTAGGCATTTGGACGGGCACATGTCACTCTAATTTCCCGGCAGGAAGAAGAATTAACCAGAGTCTCAGCCACCCACCGGGATCCAGTATAGGTCGTGAACCAAAATTTTGGACTTGCGTACAGCTCACAAAAAACGAGTTGAAAAATGGAGCTCAGGGGCACAGCAAGTCACAAACTGGCAGAGTAATAAAGGACAACTATCGTCCAAAAATCTGTTGAGGGAAGGCAACGAGGCGGACTTGAAAGCGAGGCAGAATAGCAGGAATCAGATTTCAAGAGGTACGTTGGAATCGCCTTTAAAGCATAGGAAGAGGGGCACAACTTCGACAATGACGCAATTGGCCAAAAAGGGCGTATGCGTTTTCTCCTGAATATATTCAGGAGAAAACGCATACGCCCTTTTTGGCCAAGCAAGGAAGCAGGCAATGCAAATCTGCACTACAAAGAAGTATCACTTACCACCGGTCAAAAGGGTCAGCCACCAAATGTATAAAAACCAGAAAGGCAAGAAAGGCCCTGGAGAACAGGGAGCCTTGTTATGCTGATGGGCGGGATGTAAATTGACAACTGCCTCACTGGAGGTGTGCTTTGCATTCCCTAAACAAGAAAACAACAGAGCTACAGATCCAAGGGCACTACCTGTCTAGGGAATATACCTTGGGAAAACTGAAAATCAATAAGACAGAGCCACCCCCAAATTTAGGGCTGCACGGCTTACAAGAACCTCAACTTGGGTACACCTTAAATATCCCAGGAAATATAAAAATGGTTCAAAAAATTGTGGTAGTTATGTACGATGGAATGTCCCTCAGCCATGAAATCAATGTCATAAGACCAGGAGCAGCAAAGTGAGTGGACTCAGGTATGATGATTCTAAGTGAAGTCACACAGAAAAAGAAACTTATCATAAGATATCACTCCTCAAGTTCCTGTAAACATGGCTACACATGAACTGAGTTAAGAAAGAGAACAGAGTCTCACATTTAGAAAACACTCTTATGCCTGCTTAAGGAGAAAGGAGAGGTGGGGTGATGCATAAAACCCGAGTTTGATATAAGTACAGGTACCATTTCTAAAACCTACTGTGGAATAGAAAAGACCTACACCTTTCTCAGTGAAAGGGACTCAAAACCCCATATTTCCCGCAGAGGAATAGATCTGACTAGTAAGAAACTTAAAACCTATGTACTGATATGTCTCTGTAAGGGAATCAAGTGTGTCTAGACTGGCATAAACATGGCAGCGAGAATCAGCTCAAACCCACTATAAAAAGGAATTTCAAAAACAAAACCAAAAAACAGGGAAATTCTTTACAATTCCTTCAGGGTCTCTGATGAAACCTGGAATGACCCTATCTACAATGACAGCTGGATGTGGCATAAGGCTGGACACTTGGGACTGAGAGGATTGGTGAGATTGGGTGAGCATATGCAGACCATTGAAAGCAGAAATCCATGGCCCCCATTCCATGGGTCCCAACTCTCCATGTTGAAGGGAATATTACTTCAGCTATAACATGTACGGGAAACCTAGAGAATGGACACAGTGTGAATACAAATGGGTTCTAAAACTCAAGGAGGTCAGAGCGCAGGGAGAGGTCTGGTGCTGGCGGCAGGAAGAGAGCCTGAAGGTGTTAGTGCACCACGGCTATCCCGGAGGGAGTCCGGGGAAAGGGTCTGGAGCTGCTGAATAGGGTAGAGACTTTTTTCCCTTTTGTTTCCTGGTGCGCGAGGAGAGGGCATTAAGAGGGCTGCTTGGGGAAGCGCCGGAGACAGGCACGAGCCGCGGGTAAGGCACGGACCTCGGAGACAGGCGTGGGCCGCCGCCGCCGCCGCCCGCCGCCGCCCGCCGCCTCGGCCCGCCTGCCGTCGCCGCCACCGCCGCCCGCCGCGGCCCGCCGCCGCCGCCGCTGCCGCCGCCGCGTGGCCTGTGTGCGAGCGCGGGTCACTGTCCGCCCCGCCTTCCGGGGGGCCTGTGCACCCCGCCACTGCCGGGTTCCCCGAGACCCGGGGACGGCTTTCCCGGGAAAGCGCACGGAGCACCACGGACTGCTGCAACGTCACGCCGGCCTCTGCCGCCGCAGGCCCACCCCACACAGCGCGCCCCTCCCTCCCCTCTGCCTGAGTGAGCCAGAGCCCCCGAATCAGTGGCTCCTTTAAACCCGTCCTGTCTGAGCGAAGAAGGGACGCCCTCCAGTGACCTATGCCCAGAGGCGGGGCCATGTGCAAGGCTGAGACCCGGGAGCTGTGAGAGCAGAGGCAGGGAAATCTCTCTGTGCAGCCTCGGAGGCAGCAGATTAAAGCTCCACGGTCCATTTGATGTGCCCTGCGTCTGTGGAGTGTATGAATGTACAGCGAATCATCCCAAATTGAGGAAGTGGACTTTGAGGACAAGATTTAAGACTTTCCCCCCCTTTTCCTCTTTTTACAACGAATTATTCCAAATTAAGGAGGTGGACTTAGAGAGCAAGATTTCAGACTTCTCGCACTTTTCCTCTTTTTACAACGAATTATCCCAAATTGAGGAGGTGGACTTGGAGAGCAAGATTTTTGATTTTTCCCCCTGCTCTCTTTTTGTGAATGTGTATGTGTAATCTTCTGTGTAAGATTCTCTCTGTATAGCTTTGCTTCCACCATATGTCCCAGGGTTCTATCGGTCCGTTTTTTTTTTTTTTTTTTTCAATAATTACTTTCTAATTTTAATAACGCTACTATATTTCATACTTTATTCTATTTTACTTTACCTGCTCTTTTTTTCCTACTCTCCCTTCCTCCCTCCCTCCCTCCGCTCCTCCTTTCCTTCTTTCTTTTTCTTTCCTCCCTCCCACCCTTCTTCTTTCCACTTTCTTTTTCTTTCCTTCCTCCCTCCCTCCGGTCTTTCTTCCTTTCCTTCCTCCCTCCCTCCCTCCTTTCTTTCCATCCTTCCTCCCTCCCTCCCTCCTTTCTTTCTTCCTTCCTTCCTTCCTTCCTTCCTTTCTTCCCTTCTTCCTTTCTTTCCCTCTCTCTTTCTTTCTTCTACTAATTCTTTCTTTCTACTTTTTCTCCCTGTTATTCTGAGCCGGGTGGATGAAAGGCTCTTGGTGCTGCAGCCAGGAGCCAGTGCTGTGCCTCTGAAGTGGGAGAGCCAACTTCAGGACACGGGTCCACAAGAGACCTCCCAGCTCCACATAATATCAAGCAGCGAAAATGTCCCAGAGATCTCCATCCCAACACCAGCACCCAGCTTCAGTCAACGACCAGCAAGCTACAGTGCGGGTCACCCTATGCCAAGCAACTAGCAAGGCAGGAACACAACCCCACCCATTAGCAGAGAGGCTACCTAAAAACATAATAAGGCCATAGGTACCCCAAAACACACCACCAGACGTGGACCTGTCCACCAGAAAGACAAGATCGAGCCTCAACCACCAGAGCACAGGATTTAGTCCCCCCCCACCAGGAAGCCTACACAACCTACTGAAAAAACCTTAGCCACTGGGGTCAGACACCAAAAACAACGGGAACTACGAATCTGCAGCCGGCAAAAAGGAGACGCCAAACACAGTAACATAAGCAAAATGAGAAGGCAGAAAAACACACAGCAGGTGAAGGAGCAAGATAAACACCTACCAGACCTAACAAATGAAGAGGTAATAGGCAGTCTACCTGAAAAATAATTCAGAATAATGATAGTAAAGCTGATCCAAGATTCTATTTCCAAGATCCATAATCTTGGAAATAGAATAGACAAAATGCAAGAAACAGTTAACAAGGACCTAGAAGAACTAAAGATGAATCAAGCATCGATTAAAAACACAATAAATGAAATGAAAAATACTCTAGATGGGATCAATAGCAGAATAACTGAGGCAGAAGAACGGATAAGTGAGGTGGAAGATAAAATAGTGGAAATAACTGATGCAGAGCAAAATAAAGATAAAAGAATGAAAAGAACAGAGGAGAGTCTCAGAGACCACTGGGACAACATTAAACGCACCAACATTCGAATTATAGGGGTTCCAGAAGAAGAAGAGAAAAAGAAAGGGACTGAGAAAATATTTGAAGAGATTATAGTTGAAAACTTCCCCAATATGGGAAAGGAAATAGTTAATCAAGTCCAGGAGGCACCGAGAGTCCCATACAGAATAAATCCAAGGAGAAATACACCAAGACACATATTAATCAAACTGTCAAAAATTAAACACAAAGAAATCATATTAAAAGCAGCAAGGCAAAAACAACAAATAACACACAAGGGAATCCCCATCAGGTTAACAGCTGATCTCTCAGCAGAAACCCTACAAGCCAGAAGGGAGTGGCAGGACATAATTAAAGTGATGAAGGAGAGAAACCTGCAACCTAGATTACTCTACCCAGCAAGGATCTCATTCAGATTTGATGGAGAAATTAAAACCTTTACAGACAAGCAAAAGCTGAGAGAGTTCAGCACCACCAAACCAGCTTTACAACAAATGCTAAAGGAACTTCTCTAGGCAAGAAACACAACAGAAGGAATATACCTACAATAACGAACCCAAAGCAATTAAGGAAATGGGAATAGGAACATACATATCAATAATTACCTTAAATGTAAATGGACTAAATGCTCCCACCAAAAGACACAGAGTGGCTGAATGGATACAAAAACAAGACCCATATATATGCTGTCTACAAGAGACACACTTCAGACCTAGAGACACATACAGATTGAAAGTAAAGGGATGGAAAAAGATATTCCATGCAAATGGAAATCAAAAGAAAGCTGGAGTAGCAATTCTTATATCAGACAAAATAGACTTTAAAATAAGGACTATTAGAAGAGACAAGGAAGGACACTACATAACGATAAAGGGATCGATCCAAGAAGAAGATATAACAATTGTAAATATTTATGCACCCAACATAGGAGCACCTCAATACATAAGGCAAATACTAACAGCCATAAAAGGGGAAATCGACAGTAACACAATCATAGTAGGGGACTTTAACACCCCACTTTCACCAATGGACAGATCATCCAAAATGAAAATAAATAAGGAAACACAAGCTTTAAATGATACATTAAACGAGATGGACTTAGTTGATATTTATAGGACATTCCATCCAAAAACAACAGAATACACATTTTTCTCAAGTGCTCATGGAACATTCTCCAGGATAGATCATATCTTGGGTCACAAATCAAGCCTCGGTAATTTTAAGAAAATTGAAATTGTATCAAGTATCTTCTCCGACCACAATGCTATGAGACTAGACATCAATTACAGGAAAAGATGTGTAAAAAATACAAACACATGGAGGCTAAACAATACACTACTCAATAACGAAGTGATCACTGAAGAAATCAAAGAGGAAATTAAAAAATACCTAGAAACAAATGACAATGGAGACACGACGACCCAAAACTTATGGGACGCAGCAAAAGCAGTACTAAGGGGGAAGTTTATAGCAATACAATCCCACCTTAAGAAACAGGAAGCTTTTCGAGTAAACAACCTGACCCTGCACCTAAAGCAATTAGAGAAAGAAGAACAAAAATACCCCAAAGCTAGCAGAAGGAAAGAAATCATAAAGATCAGATCAGAGATAAATGAAAAAGAAATGAAGGAAACGATAGCAAAGATCAACCAAACTAAAAGCTGGTTCTTTGAGAAGATAAACAAAATTGACAAACCATTAGCCAGACTCATCAAGAAAAAAAGGGAGAAGACTCAAATCAATAGAATTAGAAATGAAAAAGGAGAAGTAACAACTGACACTGCAGAAATACAAAAGATTATGAGAGATTACTATAAGCAACTCTATTCCAATAAAATGGACAACCTGGAAGAAATGGACAAATTCTTAGAAATGCACAACCTGCCAAGACTGACTCAGGAAGAAATAGAAAATATGAATAGACCAATCACAAGCACTGAAATTGAAACTGTGATTAAAAATCTTCGATCAAACAAAAGCCCAGGACCAGATGGCTTCACAGGTGAATTCTATCAAACATTTAGAGAAGAGCTAACACCTATCCTTCTCAAACTCTTCCAAAATATATCAGAGGGAGGAACACTCCCAAACTCATTCTACGAGGCCGACATCACCTTGATACCAAAACCAGGCAAGGATGTCACAAAGAAAGAAAACTACAGGCCAATATCACTGATGAACATGGATGCAAAAATCCTCAACAAAATACTAGCAAACAGAATCCAACAGCACATTAAAAGGATCATACACCATGATCAAGTGGGGTTTATCCCAGGAATGCAAGGATTCTTCAATATTTGCAAATCAATCAATGTAATACACCATATTAACAAGTTGAAGGAGAAAAACCATATGATCATCTCCATAGATGCAGAGAAAGCTTTCGACAAAATTCAGCACCCATTTATGATAAAAACCCTGCAGAAAGTAGGTATAGAGGGATCTTTCCTCAACATAATAAAGGCCATATATGACAAACCCACAGCCAACATTGTCCTCAATGGTGAAAAACTGAAACCATTTCCACTAAGATCAGGAACAAGACAAGGCTGCCCACTCTCACCACTATTATTCAACATAGTTTTGGAAGTTTTAGCCACAGCAATCAGAGAAGAAAAGGAAATAAAAGGAATCCAAATTGGAAAAGAAGAAGTAAAGCTGTCACTGTTTGCAGATGACATGATACTATACATAGAGAATCCTAAAGATGCTACCGAAAAACTACTAGAGCTAATCAATGAATTTGGTAAAGTAGCAGGATATAAAATTAATGTACAGAAATCTCTGGCATTCCTGTACACTAATGATGAAAAATCTGAAAATGAAATCAAGAAAACACTCCCATTTACCATCGCAACAAAAAGAATAAAATATCTAGGAATAAACCTACCTAAGGAGACAAAAGACCTGTATGCAGAAAACTATAAGACACTGATGAAAGAAATTAAAGATGATACAAATAGATGGAGAGATATACCATGCTCCTGGATTGGAAGAATCAATATTGTGAAAATGACTCTACTACCCAAAGCAATCTACAGATTCAATGCAATCCCTATCAAACTACCAATGGCATTTTTCACAGAACTAGAACAAAAAATTTCAAAATTTGTTTGGAAAAACAAAAGGCCCCGAATAGCTAAAGCAATCTTGAGAACGAAAAACGGAGCTGGAGGAATCAGGCTCCCTGACTTCAGACTATACTACAAAGCTACAGTAATCAAGACAGTCTGGTACTGGCATAAAAACAGAAAGATAGATCAGTGGATCAGGATAGAAAGCCCAGAGATAAACCCACGCACATATGGCCAACTTATCTTTGATAAAGGAGGCAGGAATGTACAGTGGAGAAAGGACAGCCTCTTCAATAAGTGGTGCTGGGAAAACTGGACAGGGACATGTAAAAGTTTGAGATTAGATCATTCCCTAGCACCATACACAAAAATAAGCTCAAAATGGATTAAAGACTTAAATGTAAGGCCAGAAACTATCAAACTCTTAGAGGAAAACATAGGTAGAACACTCTATGACATAAATCACAGCAAGATCCTTTTGGACCCACCTACTAGAGAAATGGAAATAAAAACAAAGATAAACAAATGGGACCTAATGAAACTTCAAAGCTTTTGCACAGCAAAGGAAACCATAAAGAAGACCAAAAGACAACCCTCAGAATGGGAGAAAATATTTGCAAATGAAGCAACTGACAAAGGATTAATCTCCAAAATTTATAAACAGCTCATGCAGCTCAATAGCAAAAAAACAGAAAACCCAATCCAAAAATGGGCAGAAGACTTAAATAGGCATTTCTCCAAAGAAGATATACAGACTGCCAACAAACACATGAAAGAATGCTCCACATCATTAATCATTAGAGAAATGCAAATCAAAACTACAATGAGATATCATCTCACACCAGTCAGAATGGCCATCATCAAGAAATCTAGAAACAATAAATGCTGGAGAGGGTGTGGAGAAAAGGGAACACTCTTGCACTGCTGGTGGGAATGTGAATTGGTACAGCCACTATGGAGAACGGTATGGAGGTTCCTTAAAAAACTACAAATAGAACTACCATATGACCCAGCAATCCCACTACTGGGCATATACCCTGAGAAAACCATAATTCAAAAAGAGACATGTACCAAAATGTTCATTGCAGCTCTATTCACAATAGCCCGGAGCTGGAAACAACCTAAGTGTCAATCATCGGATGAATGGATAAAGAAGATGTGGCACATATATACAATGGAATATTACTCAGCCATAAAAAGAAACGAAACTGAGCTATTTGTAATGAGGTGGATAGACCTAGAGTCTGTCATACAGAGTGAAGTTAGTCAGAAAGAGAAAGACAAATACCGTATGCTAACACATATATACGGAATTAAAAAAAAAAAAAGTCATGAAGGACCTAGGGGCAAAACGGGAATAAAGACACAGACCTACTTGAGAATGGACTTGTGGATATGGGGAGGGGGAAGGGTAAGCTGTGACAAAGCGAAAGAGAGGCATGGACATATATAAACTACCAAACGTAAGGTAGATAGATAGTGGGAAGCAGCCGCAGAGCACAGGGAGATCAGCTCGGTGCTTTGTGACCGCCTGGAGGGGTGGGATGGGGAGGGTGGGAGGGAGGGAGATGCATGAGGGAAGGGATGTGGGAACAGATGTATATGTATGACTGATTCACTTTGTTATAAAGCAGAAACTAATTGAAAAAATAAATAAATAAACATAAAAAAAAAAAAAAAACTCAACGAGTAGTCCCTCTCCAGGTGCTCCGGTTTGACTTTCCAATTGCTTTACTATCAATCTCACAACTTTGAGAGACAAACCCTTTAACCTCCTGGTTCGCACAGGTTGCCAATTTGGCAGAGGATGGAAGGGAAGAGGGAGAACCAATGAGAGAGTAGCTGTTAGGCATTTGGACGGGCACATGTCACTCTAATTTCCCAGCAGGAAGAAGAATTAACCAAAGTCTCAGCCACACACCGGGAACAAGTATACGTCCTGAACCAAAATTTTGGACTTGCGTACAGCTCACAAAAAACGATTTGAAAACTTGAGCTGAGGGACACAGCAATTCACAACCTTGCAGAGTAATAAAGGACAACTATCGTCCTAAAATCTGTTGAGGGAAGGCAATGAGGCGGACTTGAAAGCGAGGCAGAATAGCAGAAAACAGATTTCAAGAGGTACGTTGGAATCGCCTTTAAAGCGCAGGAAGAGGGGCACAACTTCGACAATGAGGCACATGGCCAAAAAGGACGTATGAGTTTTCTCCTGAATATATTCAGGAGAAAACGCATACGCCCTTTTTGGACAAGCAAGCAAGCGGGCAATGCAAATCTGCACTACAAAGAAGTATCACTTCCCTCCGGTCAAAAGGGACATTCACAAAATGTGTAAAAACCAGAAAGGCAAGACAGGCCCTGGAGAACAGGGAGCCTTGTTATGCTGAAGGGTGGGATGTAAATGGCCAACTGCCTCACTGGAGGAGTGCATTGCGTTCCCTAAAACAAGTAAACAACAGAGCTACAGAGCCAAGGGCACTTCCAGTCTAGGGAATATACCTTGGGAAAACTGAAAATCAATAAGACAGAGCCACCCCCAAATTTAGGGCTGCACTACTTACAAGAACCTCAACTTGGGTACCCCTTAAATATCCCAGGAAATATAAAAATGGTTCACAAAATTGTGGTACTTACGTACGATGGAATATCCCTCAGCCATGAAATCAATGTCATAAGACCAGGAGCAGCAAAGTGAGTGGATTCAGGTACGATGATTCTAAGTGAAATAAGTCACACAGAAAAAGAAACTTATCATAAGATATCACTTATGAAGATCCTGTAAACATGGCTACACATGAACTGAGTTAGGAAAGAGAACAGAGTCTCACATTTAGAAAACACTCTTATGCCTGTTTAAGGGGGAAGGAGAGTTGGGGTGATGCATAAAAGCAGAGTTTGTTATAAGCATAGATACCGTTTCTAAAACCAACTGTGGAAAAGACAAGACCTACACCTTCCTCAGTGAAAGGGACTCAAAACCCCATATTCCCCACAGAGTAATAGATCTCACTACTAAGAATGTTAAAACCTATGTATTGATATGTCTCCATAAGGGAATCAAGTGTGTCTAGACTGGCAAAAACATGGCAGCGAGAATCAGATCAAACCCACTATAAAAAGGAATTTCAAAAACAAAACCAAAAAACAGGGAATTTCTTTGCAATTCCTTCAGGGTCTCTGATGAAACCTGGAATGACACTATCTACAATGACAGCTGGATGTGGCATAAGGCTGGACACTTGGGACTGAGAGGATTGGTGAGATTGGGTGAGCAAATGCAGACCCTTTAAAGCAAAAATGCATGGCCCCATTTCCATGGGTCCCAACTCTCAATGTTGAAGGGAATATTACTACAGCTATAACATGTACGGGAAACCTAGAGAATGGACACAGTGTTAATACAAATGGTTTCTGAAACTCGACGAATAGTCCCTCTCCTGGTGCTCCAGTTTGACTTTCCAACTGCTTTACTATCAATCTCCCAAGTTGGAGAGACAGCCCCATAAGCTCCTAGTTCGCACAGGTAGCCAATTTGGGAGAGGATGGAAGGGAAGAGGGAGAAACAATGAGAGAGTATCTGTTAGGCATTTGGACGGGCACATGTCACTCTAATTTCCCGGCAAGAAGAAGAATTAATCAAAGACTCAGCCACCCACAGGGGACTAGTGTAGGTCCTGAACCAAAATTTTGGACATGCATACATCTCACAAAAAACGAGTTGAAAAATGGAGCTCAGGGGCCCAGCAATTCACAAACTGGCAGAGTAATAAAGGACAACTATCGTCCAAAAATCTGTTGAGGGAAGGGAACGAGGTGGACTTGAAAGCGAGGCACAATAGCAGGAAACAGATTTCAAGAGGTACGTTGGAATCGCCTTTAAAGCACCGGAAAGGGGGCACAATTTCGACAATGATGCACTGGGCCAAAAAGGGCGTATACATTTTCTCCTGAATATATTCAGGAGAAAACGCTTATGCCCTTTTTGGCAAAGCAAGCCAGCGGGCAATGCAAATCTGCACTACAAAGAAGTATCACTACCCTCCGGTCAAAAGGGGGATCCACAAATGTGTAAAAACCAGAAAGGCAAGACAGGCCCTGGAGAACAGGGAGCCTTGTTATGCTGATGGTCGGGATGTAAATAGCCAACTGCCTCACTGGAGGAGTGCATTGTGTTCCCTAAAACAAGTAAACAACAGAGCTACAGAGCCAAGGGCACTTCCAGTCTAGGGAATATAACTTGGGAAAACTGAAAATCAATAAGACAGAGCCACCCCCAAATTTAGGGCTGCACTGCTTACAAGAACCTCAACTTGTGTACATCTAAAATATCCCAGGAAATATAAAAATGGTTCAAAAAACTGTGGTAATTATGTACGATGGAATATCCCTCAGCCATGAAATCAATGTCATAAGCCCAGGAGCAGCAAAGTGAGTGGATTCAGGTACGATGATTCTAAGTGAAATAAGTCACACAGAAAAGAATCATATCATAAGATATCACTTAGGAAGATCTTGTAAACATGGCTACACATGAACTGAGTTAGGAAAGAGAACAGAGTCACACATTTAGAAAACACTCTTATGCCTGCTTAAGGGGAAAGGAGAGGTGGGGTGATGCATAAAACCACAGTTTGATATAAGTACAGGTACCGTTTCTAACACCAACTTTGGAATAGAAAAGAACTACACCTTCCTCAGTGAAAGGGACTCAAAACCCCATATTTCCCGCAGAGGAATAAATCTGTCTAGTAAGAATCTTAAAACCTATGTATTGATATGTCTCTGTAAGGGAATCAAGTGTGTCTAGACTGGCATAAACATGGCAGCGAGAATCAGTTCAAACCCTCTATAAAAAGGAATTTCGAAAACAAAACCAAAAAACAGGGAAATCCTTTACATTTCCTTCAGGGTCTCTGATGAAACCTGGAATGACCCTAACTACAATGACAGATGGATGTGGTATAAGGCTGGACACTTGGGACTGAGAGGCTTGGTGAGATTGGGTGAGCAAATGCAGACCCTTTAAAGCAAAAATGCATGGCCCCCATTCCATGGGTCGCGACTCTCCATGTTGAAGGGAATATTACTACAGCTATAACATGTACGGGAAACCTAGAGAATGGACACACAGTGAATACAAAATGTTACTAAAACTCAACAAATAGTCCCTCTCCTGGGGCTCCGGTTTGACTTTCCAACTGCTTAACTATCAATCTCCCAACTTGGAGAGACAACACTTTTAACCTCCTGGTTCGCACAGGTTGCCAATTTTTCAGAGGAAGGAAGGGAAGTGGGAGAACCAATGAGAGAGTAGCTGTTAGGCATTTGGACGGTCACATATCACTCTAATTTCGCGGCAGGAAGAAGAATTAACCAGAGACTCATCCACCCACTGGGAACCAGTATAGGTCCTGAACCAAAATTTTGGACTTGCGTACAGCTCACAAAAAACAAGTTGAAAAATTGAGCTCATGGGCACAGCAATTCACAAACTGGCAGAGTAATAAAGGACAACTATCGTCCAAAAATCTGTTGAGGGAAGGCAACGAGGCGGACTTGAAAGCGAGGCAGAATAGCAGGAAACAGATTTCAAGAGGTACGTTGGAATCGCCTTTAAAGCACAGGAAGAGGGGCACAACTACGACAATGACGCACTTGGCCAAAAAGGGCGTATGCGTTTTCTCCTGAATATATTCAGGAGGAAATGCATACGCCCTTTTAGGCCAAGCAAGCAAGAGGGCAATGCAAAGCTGCACTACAAAGAAGTATCACTTCCCACCGGTCAAAAGGGATATCCACTATATCTGTAAAAACCAGAAAGGCATGACAGGCCCTAGAGAACAGGGAGCCTTGTTATGCTGATGGGCGGGATGTAAATTGCATACTGCCTCATTGGAGGAGTGCATTGCATTCCCTAAAACAAGTAAACAACAGAGCTACAGACCCAAGGGCACTTTCAGCCTAGGGAATATACCTTTTGAAAACTGAAAATCAATAAGACAGAGCCACCCCCAAATTTAAGGCGGCACTGCTTACAAGAACCTCAACTTGGGTACACCTTAAATATCCAAGGAAATATAAAAATGGCTCAAAAATTTGTGGTATTTACGTACAATGAAATATCCCTCAGCCATGAAATCAATGTCATAAGACCAGGAGAAGCAAAGTCAGTGGATTCAGGTACGATGATTCTAAGTGAAATAAGTCACACAGAAAAAGAAACTTATCATAAGATATCACTTATGAAGATCCTGTAAACATGGCTACACATGAACTGAGTTAGGAAAGAGAACAGAGTCTCACATTTAGAAAACACTCTTATGCCTGTTTATGGGGGAAGGAGAGGTGGGGTGATGCATAAAAGCAGAGTTTGTTATAAGCATAGATACCGTTTCTAAAACCAACTGTGGAATAGAAAAGACCTACACCTTCCTCAGTGAAAGGGATTAAAACCCCATATTTCCCACAGAGTAATAGATCTCACTAGTAAGAATCTTAAAACCTTTGTATAGATATGTCTCCATAAGGGAATCAAGTGTGTCTAGCCTGGCATAAACATGGCAGAGAGAATCAGATCAAACCCACTATAAAAAGGAATTTCAAAAACAAAACCAATAAACAGGGAATTTCTTTACAATTCCTTCAGGGTCTCTGATGAAACCTGGAATGACCCTATCTACAATGACAGCTGGATGTGGCATAAGGCTGGACACCTGGGACTGAGAGGATTGGTGAGATTGGGTGAGCAAATGCAGACCCTTTAAAGCAAAAATGCATGGCCTCCATTCCATGGGTCCCAACTCTCCATGTTGAAGGGAATATTACTACAGCTATAACATGTACGGGAAACCTAGAGAATGGACACACTGTGAATAAAAAAGGTTTCTGAAACTCAACGAATAGTCCCTCTCCTGGTTCTCCGGTTTGACTTTCCAACTGCTTTACTATCAATCTCCCAACTTGGAGAGACAGCCCCATAAGATCCTAGTTCGCACATGTTGCCAAATTGGGAAAGGATGGAAGGGAAGAGGGAGAAACAATGAGAGAGTAGCTGTTAGGAATTTGGAAGGGCACATTTCACTCTAAATTCCCGGCAAGAAGAAGAATTAAACAAAGTCTCAGCCACCCACCGGGAACCAGTATAGGTCGTGAACCAAAATTTTGGACATGCATACATCTCACAAAAAACGAGTTGAAAAATGGAGCTCAGGGGCACAGCAATTTACCAAATGGCAGAGTAATAAAGGACAACTATCGTCCAAAAATCTGTTGAGGGAAGGGAACGAGGTGGACTTGAATGCGAGGCAGAATAGCTGGGAACAGATTTCAAGAGGTACGTTGGAATCGCCTTTAAAGCACCGGAAAGGGGGGCACAATTTCGACAATGAAGCACTGGGCCAAAAAGGGCGTATACATTTTCTCCTGAATATATTCAAGAGAAAACGCATACGCCCATTTTGGCCAAGCAAGCAAACGGGCAATGAAAATGTGCACTACAAAGAAGTATCACTTCCCTCCAGTCAAAAGGGGCATCCACAAAATGTGTAAAAACCAGAAAGGCAAGACAGGCCCTGGAGAAAAGTGAACGTTGTTATGCTGATGGGCGGGATGTAAATAGCCAACTGCCTACCTGGAGGAGTGCATTGTGTTCCCTAAAACAAGTAAACAACAGAGCTACAGAACCAAGGGCACTTACAGTCTACGGAATATACCTTGGGAAAACTGAAAATCAATAAGACACAGCCACCCCCAAATTTAGGGCTGCACTGCTTACAAGAACCTCAACTTGGGTACACCTTATATATCCCAGGAAATATAAAAATGTTTCAAAAAACTGTGGTATTTATGTACGATGGAATATCCCTCAGCCATGAAATCAATGTCATAAGACCAGGAGAAGCAAAGTCAGTGGATTCAGGTACGATGATTCTAAGTGAAATAAGTCACACACAAAAAGAAACTTATCATAAGATATCACTTATGACGAGCCTGTAAACTTGGCTACACATTAACTGAGTTAGGAAAGAGAACAGAGTCTCACATTTAGAAAACACTCTTATGCCTGCTTAAGGGGAAAGGAGAGGTGGGGTGATGCATAAAACCACAGTTTGATATAAGTACAGGTACCGTTTCTAAAACCAACTTTGGAATAGAAAAGACCTACACCTTCCTCAGTGAAAGGGACTCAAAACCCCATATTTCCCGCAGAGGAATAGATCTGACTAGTAAGAAACTTAAAACCTATGTATTGATATGTCTCTGTAAGGGAATCAACTGTGTGTAGACTGGCATAAACATGGCAGCAAGAATCAGCTCACACCCACTATAAAAAGGAATTTCAAAAACAAAAGCAAAAAATTGGGAAATTCTTTACAGTTCCTTCAGGGTCTCTGATGAATCCTGGAATGAACCTATCTACAATGACAGCTGGAGGTGGTATAAGGCTGGACACTTGGGACTGAGAGGATTGGTGAGATTGGGTGAGCAAATGCAGACCCATTAAAGCAAAAATGCATGGCCCCCATTCCCTGGGTCCCAACTCTCCAGGTTGAAAGGAATATTACTACAGCTATAACATGTATGGGAAACCTAGAGAATGGACACACTGTGAATACAAAAGGTTTCTAAAACTCAACGAATAGTCCCTCTCCTGGTGCTCCAGTTTGACTTTCCAACTGCTTTACTATCAATCTCCCAACCTGGAGAGACAGCCCCTTTAACCTCCTGGTTCGCACAGGTTGCCAATTTGGCAGAGGATGGAAGGGAAGAGGGAGAACCAATGAGAGAGTAGCTGTTAGGCATTTGGACGGGCACATGTCACTGTAATTTCCCGGCAGGAAGAAGAATTAATCAGAGTCTCAGCCACCCACCGGGAACCAGTATAGGTCCTGAATGAAAATTTTGGACTTGCGTATAGCTCACAAAAAACGAGTTGAAAAATGGAGCTCAGGGGCACAGCAATTCACAAACTGGCAGAGTAATAAAGGACAACTATCGTCCAAAAATCTGTTCAGGGAAGGCAACGAGGCGGACTTGAATGCGAGACAGAATAGCAGGAAACAGATTTCAAGAGTTACGATGGAATCGCCTTTAAAGCACAGGAAGAGGGGCACAACTTCGACAATGAAGAACTTGGCCAAAATGGGCGTATGCGTTTTCTCCTGAATATATTCAGGAGAAAACTCATACACCCTTTTTGGCCGAGCAAGCAAGCGGGCAATGCAAATCTGCACTACAAAGAAGTATCACTTCCACCGGTCAAAGGGACATCCACAAATGTGTAAAAACCAGAAAGGCAAGACAGTCCCTGGAGAAGAGGGAGCCTTGTTATGCTGAAGGGCAGCATGTAAATTGCCAACTGCCTCACTGGAGGAGTGCATTGCGTTCCATAAAACATGTAAAGAACAGAGCTACAGAGCCAAGGGCACTTCCAGTCTAGGGAATATACCTTGGGAAAACTGGAAATCAATAAGACAGAGCCACCCCCAAATTCAGGGCTGCACTGCTTACGAGAACCTCAACTTGGGTACACCTGAAATATCCCAGGAAATATAAAAATGGTTCAAAAAACTGTGGTATTTATGTACGATGGAATATCCCTCATCCATCAAATCAATGCCATAAGACCAGGAGCAGCAAATTGAGTGGATTCAGGTACGATGATTCTAAGTGAAATAAGTCACACATAAAAAGAAACTTATCATAAGATATCACTTATGAAGATCCTGTAAACATGGCTACACATGAACTGAGTTAGGAAAGAGAACAGAGTCTCACATTGAGAAAACACTCTTATGCCTGCTTAAGGGGAAATGAGAGGTGGGGTGATGCAGAAAACCAGAGTTTGATATAAGCACAGGTACCATTTCTAAAACCAACTGTTGAATAGACAAGACCTACACCTTCCTCAGTGAAAGGGACTCAAAGTCCCATATTTCCCGCAGAGGAATAGATCTGACTAGTAAGAATCTTAAAACCTATGTATTGATATGTCTCTGTAAGGGAATCAAGTGTGTCTAGACTGGCATAAACATGGTAGCGAGAATCAGCTCAAACCCACTATAAAAAGGAATTTCAAAATCAATACAAAAAACAGGGAAATTCTTTACATTTCCTTCAGGGTCTCTGATGAAACCTGGAATGACCATATCTACAATGACAGCTGGATGTGGCATAAGACTAGACACCTGGGAGTGAGAGGATTGGTGACGTTGGGTGACCAAATGCAGACCCTTTAAAGCAAAAATGCATGGCCCCCTTTCCATGGGTCCCAACTCTCCATGTTGAAGGGAATATTACTACAGCTATAACATGTACGGGAAACCTAGAGAATGGACACACTGTGAATACAAAAAGTGTCTAAAACTCAACGAGTAGTCCCTCTCCTGGAGCTCTGGTTTGACTTTCCAACTGCTTTACTATCAATCTCCCAACTTGGAGAGAAAACCCCTTTAACCTTCTTGTTTGCACAGGTTGCCAACTTCGCAGAGGATGGAAGGGAAGAGGGAGAACCAATGAGAGAGTAGCTGTTAGGCATTTGGACGGGCACATGTCACTCTAATTTCCCAGCAGGAAGAAGAATTAACCACAGTCTCAGCCACCCACAGGGAACCAGTATAGTTCCTGAACCAAAATTTTGGACATGCGTACAGCTCACAAAAAACGAGTTGAAAAATGGAGCTCAGGGGCACAGCAATTCACAAACTGTCAGAGTAATAAAGGACAACTATCGTCCAAAAAATCTGTTGAGGGAAGGCAGCGAGGCGGACTAGAAAGAGAGACAGAACAGCAGGAAACAGATTTCAACAGGTACGTTGGATCGCCTTTAAAGCTCAGGAAAACGGGCACAATTTCGACAATGACGCACTTGGCCATAAAGGGAGTATGCGTTTTCTCCTGAATATATCCAGGAGAAAACGCATACAGCCTTTATGGCCAAGCAAGCAAGCGGGCAATGCAAATCTGCACTACAAAGAAGTTTCACTTCCCACCGGTCAAAAGGGACATCCACAAAATGTGTAAAAAACAGAAAGGCAAGACAGGCCCTGGAGAACTGGGAGCCTTGTTATGCTGATGGGCGGGATGTAAATTGCCAACTGCCTCACTGGAGGAGTGCATTGCGTTCCCTAAAACAAGTAAACAACAGAGCTACAGAGCCAAGGGCACTTCCAGTCTAGGGAATATACCTGGGGAAAACTGAAAATCAATAAGACAGAGCCACCCCCAAATTTAGGGCTGCACTGCTTACAAGAACCTCAACTTGGGTACACCTTAAATATCCCAGGAAATATAAAAATGGTTCAAAAAACTGTGGTATTTATGTACGATGGAATATCCCTCAGCCATGAAATCAATGTCATAAGACCAGGAGCAGCAAAATGAGTGGATACAGGTACGATGATTCTAAGTGAAATAAGTCACACAGAAAAAGAAACTTATAATAAGATATCACTTATGAAGATCCTGTAAACATGGCTACACATAAACTGAGTTAGGAAAGAGAACAGAGTCTCACATTTAGAAAACACTCTTATGCCTGCTTAAGGGGAAAGGAGACGTGTGGTGATGCATAAAACCAGAGTTTGATATAAGCACAGGTATCATTTCTAAAACCAACTGTGGAATAGACAAGACCTACACCTTCCTCAGTGAAAGGGACTCAAAACCTCATATTTCCCGCAGAGGAATAGATCTGACAAGTAAGAATCTTAAAAGCTATGTATTAATATGTCTCTGTAAGGGAATCAAGTGTGTCTAGACTTGCATAAACATGGCAGCGAGAATCAGCTCAATCCCACTATAAAAAGGAATTTCAAAAACAAAACGAAAAAACAGGGTAATTCTTTACATTTCCTTCAGGTTCTCTGATGAAACCTGGAATGACCCTATCTACAATGACAGCTGGATGTGGCATAAAGCTGGACACCTGGGACTGAGAGGATTGGTGAGATTGGGTGAGCAAATGCAGACCCTTTAAAGCAAAAATCCATGGCCCCCATTCCATGGTTCCCAACTCTCCATGTTGAAGGGAATATTACTACAGCTATAACATGTACGGAAAACCTAGAGAATGGACACACTGTGAATACAAAAAGATTTCTAAAACTCAACGTGTAGTCCCTCTCCTGGAGCTCCGGTTTGACTTTCCAACAGCTTTACTATCAATCTCCCAACTTGGAGAGACAAACCCTTTAACCTCCTGGTTCGCACAGGTTGCCAATTTGGCAGAGGATGGAAGGGAAGAGGGAGAACCAATGAGAGAGTAGCTGTTAGGCATTTGGACGGGCACATGTCACTGTAATTTCCCGGCAGGAAGAAGAATTAATCAGAGTCTCAGCCACCCACCGGGAACCAGTATAGGTCCTGAATGAAAATTTTGGACTTGCGTATAGCTCACAAAAAACGAGTTGAAAAATGGAGCTCAGGGGCACAGCAATTCACAAACTGGCAGAGTAATAAAGGACAACTATCGTCCAAAAATCTGTTCAGGGAAGGCAACGAGGCGGACTTGAATGCGAGACAGAATAGCAGGAAACAGATTTCAAGAGTTACGATGGAATCGCCTTTAAAGCACAGGAAGAGGGGCACAACTTCGACAATGAAGAACTTGGCCAAAATGGGCGTATGCGTTTTCTCCTGAATATATTCAGGAGAAAACTCATACACCCTTTTTGGCCGAGCAAGCAAGCGGGCAATGCAAATCTGCACTACAAAGAAGTATCACTTCCACCGGTCAAAGGGACATCCACAAATGTGTAAAAACCAGAAAGGCAAGACAGTCCCTGGAGAAGAGGGAGCCTTGTTATGCTGAAGGGCAGCATGTAAATTGCCAACTGCCTCACTGGAGGAGTGCATTGCGTTCCATAAAACATGTAAACAACAGAGCTACAGAGCCAAGGGCACTTCCAGTCTAGGGAATATACCTTGGGAAAACTGGAAATCAATAAGACAGAGCCACCCCCAAATTCAGGGCTGCACTGCTTACGAGAACCTCAACTTGGGTACACCTGAAATATCCCAGGAAATATAAAAATGGTTCAAAAAACTGTGGTATTTATGTACGATGGAATATCCCTCATCCATGAAATCAATGCCATAAGACCAGGAGCAGCAAATTGAGTGGATTCAGGTACGATGATTCTAAGTGAAATAAGTCACACATAAAAAGAAACTTATCATAAGATATCACTTATGAAGATCCTGTAAACATGGCTACACATGAACTGAGTTAGGAAAGAGAACAGAGTCTCACATTGAGAAAACACTCTTATGCCTGCTTAAGGGGAAATGAGAGGTGGGGTGATGCAGAAAACCAGAGTTTGATATAAGCACAGGTACCATTTCTAAAACCAACTGTTGAATAGACAAGACCTACACCTTCCTCAGTGAAAGGGACTCAAAGTCCCATATTTCCCGCAGAGGAATAGATCTGACTAGTAAGAATCTTAAAACCTATGTATTGATATGTCTCTGTAAGGGAATCAAGTGTGTCTAGACTGGCATAAACATGGCAGCGAGAATCAGCTCAAACCCACTATAAAAAGGAATTTCAAAATCAATACAAAAAACAGGGAAATTCTTTACATTTCCTTCAGGGTCTCTGATGAAACCTGGAATGACCATATCTACAATGACAGCTGGATGTGGCATAAGACTAGACACCTGGGAGTGAGAGGATTGGTGACGTTGGGTGACCAAATGCAGACCCTTTAAAGCAAAAATGCATGGCCCCCTTTCCATGGGTCCCAACTCTCCATGTTGAAGGGAATATTACTACAGCTATAACATGTACGGGAAACCTAGAGAATGGACACACTGTGAATACAAAAAGTGTCTAAAACTCAACGAGTAGTCCCTCTCCTGGAGCTCTGGTTTGACTTTCCAACTGCTTTACTATCAATCTCCCAACTTGGAGAGAAAACCCCTTTAACCTTCTTGTTTGCACAGGTTGCCAACTTCGCAGAGGATGGAAGGGAAGAGGGAGAACCAATGAGAGAGTAGCTGTTAGGCATTTGGACGGGCACATGTCACTCTAATTTCCCAGCAGGAAGAAGAATTAACCACAGTCTCAGCCACCCACCGGGAACCAGTATAGTTCCTGAACCAAAATTTTGGACTTGCGTACAGCTCACAAAAAACGAGTTGAAAAATGGAGCTCAGGGGCACAGCAATTCACAAACTGTCAGAGTAATAAAGGACAACTATCGTCCAAAAAATCTGTTGAGGGAAGGCAGCGAGGCGGACTAGAAAGAGAGACAGAACAGCAGGAAACAGATTTCAACAGGTAAGTTGGATCGCCTTTAAAGCTCAGGAAAACGGGCACAATTTCGACAATGACGCACTTGGCCATAAAGGGAGTATGCGTTTTCTCCTGAATATATCCAGGAGAAAACGCATACAGCCTTTATGGCCAAGCAAGCAAGCGGGCAATGCAAATCTGCACTACAAAGAAGTTTCACTTCCCACCGGTCAAAAGGGACATCCACAAAATGTGTAAAAAACAGAAAGGCAAGACAGGCCCTGGAGAACTGGGAGCCTTGTTATGCTGATGGGCGGGATGTAAATTGCCAACTGCCTCACTGGAGGAGTGCATTGCGTTCCCTAAAACAAGTAAACAACAGAGCTACAGAGCCAAGGGCACTTCCAGTCTAGGGAATATACCTTGGGAAAACTGAAAATCAATAAGACAGAGCCACCCCCAAATTTAGGGCTGCACTGCTTACAAGAACCTCAACTTGGGTACACCTTAAATATCCCAGGAAATATAAAAATGGTTCAAAAAACTGTGGTATTTATGTACGATGGAATATCCCTCAGCCATGAAATCAATGTCATAAGACCAGGAGCAGCAAAATGAGTGGATACAGGTACGATGATTCTAAGTGAAATAAGTCACACAGAAAAAGAAACTTATAATAAGATATCACTTATGAAGATCCTGTAAACATGGCTACACATAAACTGAGTTAGGAAAGAGAACAGAGTCTCACATTTAGAAAACACTCTTATGCCTGCTTAAGGGGAAAGGAGACGTGTGGTGATGCATAAAACCAGAGTTTGATATAAGCACAGGTATCATTTCTAAAACCAACTGTGGAATAGACAAGACCTACACCTTCCTCAGTGAAAGGGACTCAAAACCTCATATTTCCCGCAGAGGAATAGATCTGACAAGTAAGAATCTTAAAAGCTATGTATTAATATGTCTCTGTAAGGGAATCAAGTGTGTCTAGACTTGCATAAACATGGCAGCGAGAATCAGCTCAATCCCACTATAAAAAGGAATTTCAAAAACAAAACGAAAAAACAGGTTAATTCTTTACATTTCCTTCAGGTTCTCTGATGAAACCTGGAATGACCCTATCTACAATGACAGCTGGATGTGGCATAAAGCTGGACACTTGGGACTGAGAGGATTGGTGAGATTGGGTGAGCAAATGCAGATCCTTTAAAGCAAAAATGCATGGCCCCCATTCCATGTGTCCGAACTCTCCATGTTGAAGGGAATATTACTACAGCTATAACATGTACGGGAAACATAGAGAATGGACACACTGTGAATACAAAAGGTTTCTAAAACTCAACGAGTAGTCCCTCTCCTGGTGCTCCGCTTTGACTTTCCAACTTCTTTACTATCAATCTCCCAACTTGGAGAGACAAACCCTTTAACCTCCTGGTTCGCACAGGTTGCCAATTTCGCAGAGGATGGAAGGGAAGAGGGAGAACCAATGAGAGAGTAGCTGTTAGGCATTTGGACGGGCACATGTCACTCTAATTTCCTGGCAGGAAGAAGAATTAACCAGAGTCTCAGCCACCCTCCGGAAACCAGTATAGGTCCTGAACCAAAATTTTGGACTTGCGTACAGCTCACAAAAAACGAGTTGAAAAATGGAGCTCAGGGGCACAGCAATTCACAAACTGGCAGAGTAATAAAGGACAACTATCGTCCAAAAATCTGTTGAGAGAAGGCAACGAGGCGGACTTGAAAGCGAGGCAGAATAGCAGTAAACAGATTTCAAGAGGTACGTTGGAATCGCCTTTAAAGCACAGGAAGAGGGGCAGAACTTCGACAATGATGTAATTGGCCAAAAAGGGCGTATGCGTTTTCTCCTGAATATATTCAGGAGAAAACGCATACGCCCTTTTTGGCCAAGCAAGCAAGCGGGCAATGCAAATCTGCACTACAAAGGAGTATCACTTCCCACCGGTCAAAAGGGACATCCACAAATGTGTAAAAACCAGAAAAGCAAGACAGGCCCTGGAGAAGAGGGAGCCTTGTTATGCTGATGGGCTGGATGTAAATTGCCAACTGCAACACTGGAGGAGTGCATTGCGTTCCCTAAAACAAGTAAACAACAGAGCTACAGAGTCAAGGGCACTTCCAGTCTAGGGAATATACCTTGGGAAAATTGAAAATCAATAAGACACAGCCACCCGCATATTTAGGGCTGCACTGCTTATAAGAACCTCAACTGGTGTTCACATTAAATATCCCAGGAAATATAAAAATGCTTCAAAAATTTGTAGTACTTAGGTACTTTTGAATATCCCTCAGCCATGAAATCAATATCATAAGACCAGGAGCAGTAAAGTGAGTGGATTCAGTTATGATGATTCTAAGTGAAATAAGTCACACAGAAAAAGAAACTTATCATAAGATATCACTTATGAAGATCCTGTAAACATGGCTGCACATGAACTGAGTTAGGAAAGAGAACAGAGTCTCACATTTAGAAAACACTCTTATGCCTGCTTAAGGGGGAAGGAGAGGTGGGGTGATGCATAAAATCAGAGTTTTATATAAGTACATGTACCATTTCTAAAACAAACTGTGGAATAGACAAGACGTACACCTTCCTCAGTGAAAGGGACTCAAAACCCCATATTTCCCGCAGAGGAATAGATCTGACTAGTAAGAATCTTAAAACCTATGTATTGATATGTCTCTGTAAGGGAATCAAGTGTGTCTAGACTGGCATAAACATGACAGCGAGAATCAGCTCAAACCCACTATAAAAAGGAATTTCAAAAACAAAACCAAAAAACAGGGAAATTCTTTACATTTCCTGCAGGGTCTCTGATGAAACCTGGAATGACCCTATCTACAATGACAGCTGGATGAGGTATAAGGCTGGACACTTGGGACTGAGAGGATTGGTGAGAATGGGTGAGCAAATGCAGACCCTTTAAAGCAAAAATGCATGGCCCCCATTCCATGGGTCTCAACACTTCATGTTGAAGGGAATATTACTACAGCTATAACATGTACGGGGAACCTAGAGAATGGACACACTGTGAATACAATAGGTTTCTAAAACTCAACGGGTAGTCCCTCTCCTGGTGATCCGGTTTGACTTTCCAACTGCTTTACTATCAATCTCCCAACTTGGAGAGACAACCCCTTTAACCTCCTGGTTCGCACAGGATGCCAGTTTTGCAGAGGATGGAAGGGAAGAGGGAGAACCAATGAGAGAGTAGCTGTTAGGCATTTGCACGGGCACATGTCACTCTAATTTCCCGGCAGGAAGAAGTATTAATGAAAGGCTCAGCCACACACCGGGAACCAGTATAGGTCCTGAACTAAAATTTTGGACTTGCGTACAGCTCACAAAAAACGAGTTGAAAAATTGAGCTCAGGGGCACAGCAATTCACAAACTGGCAGAGTAATAAAGGAAAACTACCGTCCAAAAATCTGTTGAGGGAAGGCAACGAGGCAGACTAGAAAGCGAGGCAGAATAGCAGGAAACAGATTTCAAGATGTGCGTTGGAATCGCCTTTAAAGCACAGGAAGAGGGGCACAACTTCGACAATGACGCACTTGGCCAAAAAGGGCGTATGCGTTTTCTCCTGAATATATTCAGGAGAAAACGCATACGCCCTTTTTGGCCAAGCAAGCAAGCGGGCAATGCAAATCTGCACTACAAAGAAGTATCACTTCCCACCGGTCAAAAGGGACATCCACAAATGTGTAAAAACCAGAAAGGCAAGACAGGCCGGGGAGAACAGGGAGCCTTGTTATGCTGATGGGCGGGATGTAAATTGCCAACTGCCTCACTGGCGTAGTGCATTGCGTTCCCTAAAACAAGTAAACAACAGAGCTACAGAGCCAAGGGCACTTCCAGTCTAGGGAATATACCTTGGGAAAATTGAAAATCAATAAGACAGAGCCACCCCCAAATTTAGGGCTGCACTGCTTACAAGAACCTCAACGTGGGTACACCTTAAATATCCCACGAAATATAAAAATGGTTCCAAAAACTGTGGTATTTATGTACGATTGAATACCCCTCAGCCATGAAATCAATGTCATAAGACCAGGAGCAGCAAAGTGAGTGGATTCAGGTACGATGATTCTAAGTGAAATAAGTCACACAGAAAAAGAAACTTATCATAAGATATCACTTATGAAGATCCTGTAAACATGGCTACACATGAACTGAGTTAGGAAAGTGAACAGAGTCTCACATTTAGAAAACACTCTTATGCCCGCTTAAGGGGAAAGGAGAGGTGGCGTGATGCATAAAACGAGAGTTTGATATAAGCACAGGTACCATTTCTAAAACCAACTGTGGAATAGACAAGACCTACACCTTCCTCAGTGAAAGGGACTCAAAACCACATATTTCCCACAGAGGAATAGATCTGACTAGTAAGAATCTTAAAACCTATGTATTGATATGTCTCTGTAAGGGAATCAAGTGTGTCTAGACTGGCATAAACATGGCAGCGAGAATCAGCTCAAACCCACTATAAAAAGGAATTTTAAAAACAAAAACAAAAAACAGGGAAATTCTTTACATTTCCTTCAGGGTCTCTGATAAAACCTGGAATGACCCTATCTACAATGACAGCTGGAGGTGGTATAAGGCTGGACACTTGGGACTCAGAGGATTGGTGAGATTGGGTGAGCAAATGCAGACCTTTTAAAGCCAAAATGCATGGCCGCCTTTCCATGGGTCCCAACTCTCCAGGTTGAAGGGAATATTACTATAGCTATAACATGTATGGGAAACCTAGAGAATGGACACACTGTGAATACAAAAGTTTTCTAAATCTCAACGAATTGTCCCTCTCCTGGTGCTCCGGGTTGACTTTCCATCTGCTTTACTATCAATCTCCCAAATTGGAGAGACAGAACCTTTAAGCTCCTGGTTCTCACAGGTTGCCAAATTTGCAGAGGATGGAAGGGAAGAGGGAGAACCAATGAGAGAGTAGCTGTTAGTCATTTGGACGGGCACATGTCACTCTAAATTCCTGGCAGGAAGAAGAATTAACCAGAGTCTCAGCCACCCTCCGGAAACCAGTATAGGTCCTGAACCTAAATTTTGGACTTGCGTACAGCTCACAAAAAACGAGTTGAAAAATAGAGCTCAGGGGCACAGCAATTCACAAACTGGCACATTAATAAAGGACAACTATCGTCCAAAAATCTGTTGAGGGAAGGCAACGGGGCGGATGTGAAAGCGAAGCAGAATAGCAGGAAACAGATTTCAAGAGGTACGTTGGAAGAGCCTTTAAAGCACAGGAAGAGGGGCACAACTTCGACAATGACGCACTTGGCCAAAAAGTGCGTATGTGGTTTCTCCTGAATATATTCAGGATAATACGCATACGACCTTTTTGGCCAAGCAAGCAAGCGGGCAATGCAAATCTGCACTACAAAGAAGTATCACTTCCAACTGGTCAAAAGGGACATCCACAAATGTGTAAAAACCAGAAAGGCAAGACAGGCCCTGGAGTACAGGGAGCCTTGTTATGGTGATGGGCGTGATGTAAATTGCCAACTGCCTCACTGGAGGAGTGCATTGTGTTCCCTAAAACAAGAAAACAACAGAGCTACAGAGCCAAGGGCACTTCCAGTCTAAGGATTATACCTTGGGATTACTGAAAATCAATAAGAAAGAGCCACACCAAATTTAGGGCTGCACTGCTTACAAGAACCTCAAAGTGGGTACACCTTAAATATCCCAGGAAATATAAAAAATGGTTCAAAAAACTGTGGTATTTATGTACGATGGAATATCCCTCAGCCATGAAATCAATGTCATAAGACCAGGAGCAGCAAAGTGAGTGGATTCAGGTACGATGATTCTAAGTGAAATAAGTCACACAGAAAAAGAAACTTATCATAAGATATCACTTATGAAGATCCGGTAAACATGGCTACACATCAACTGAGTTAGGAAAGAGAACAGAGTCTCACATTTAGAAAACACTCTTATGCCTGCTTAAGGGGAAAGGAGAGGTGGGGTGATGCATAAAACCAGTGTTTGATATAAGTACATGTACCATTTCTAAAACAAACTGTGGAATAGACAAGACCTACACCTTCCTCAGTGAAAGGGACTCAAAACCTCATATTTCCCGCAGAGGAATAGATCTGACTAGTAAGAATCTTAAAACCTCTGTATTGATATGTCTCTGTAAGGAAATCAAGTGTGTCTAGACTGGCATAAACATGGCAGCGAGAATCAGCTCAAACCCACTATAAATAATAATTTCAAAAACAAATCCAAAAAACAGCGAAATTCTTTACAATTCCTTCAAGGTCTCGGATGAAACCTTGAATGACCCTATCTACAATGACAGCTGGATGTGGCATAAGGCTGGACACCTGGGAGTGAGAGGATTGGTGAGATTGGGTGAGCAAATGCAGACCCTTTAAAGCAAAAATGCATGGCCCCCATTCCATTGGTCCCAACTCTCCAGGTTGAAGGGAATATTACTACAGCTATAACATGTATGGGAAACCTAGAGAATGGAAACACTGTGAATACAAAAGGTTTCTAAAACTCAACGAATAGTCCCTCTCCTCGTGCTCCAGTTTGACTTTCCAACTGCTTTACTATCAATCTCCCAAATTGGAGAGACAGCCCCTTTAAGCTCCTGTTTCGCACAGGTGGCCAATTTTGCAGAGGGTGGAAGGGAAGAGGGAGAACCAATGAGAGAGTAGCTGTTAGGCATTTGGACGGGCACATGTCACTCTAATTTCCCGGCAGGAAGAAGAATTAATCAGAGTCTCAGCCACCCACCGGGAACAAGTAAAGTTCCTGAACCAAAATTTTGGACTTGCGTACACCTCACAAAAAACGAGTTGAAAAATTGTGCTCAGGGGCACAGCAATTCAAAAACTGGCAGAGTAATAAAGGACAACTATCGTCCAAAAATCTGTTGAGGGAAGGCAACGGGGCGGATGTGAAAGCGAAGCAAAATAGCAGGAAACAGATTTCAAGAGGTATGTTGGAAAAGCCTTTAAAGCACAGGAAGAGGGGCACAACTTCGACAATGACACACTTGGCCAAAAAGTGCGTATGTGGTTTCTCCTGAATATATTCAGGAGAAAACGCATACGACCTTTTTGGCCAAGCAAGCAAGCGGGCAATGCAAATCTGCACTACAAAGAAGTATCACTTCCCACCGGTCAAAAGGGACATCCACAAATGTGTAAAAACCAGAAAGGCAAGACAGGCCCTGGAGTACAGGGAGCCTTGTTATGGTGATGGGCGTGATGTAAATTGCCAACTGCCTCACTGGAGGAGTGCATTGTGTTCCCTAAAACAAGAAAACAACAGAGCTACAGAGCCAAGGGCACTTCCAGTCTAGGGAATATACCTTGGGATAACTGAAAATCAATAAGAAAGAGCCACAGCCAAATTTAGGGCTGCACGGCTTACAGAACCTCAACGTGGGTACACCTTAAATATCCCAGGAAATATAAAAATGGTTCAAAAAACTGTGGTATTTATGTACGATGGAATATCCCCCAGCCATGAAATCAATGTCATAAGACCACGAGCAGCAAAGTGAATGGATTCAGGTACGATGATTCTAAATGAAATAAGTCACACAGAAAAAGAAACTTATCATAAGATATCACTTATGAAGATCCTGTAAGCATGGCTACACATGAACTGAGTTAGGAAAGAGAACAGAGTCTCACATTTAGAAAACACTCTTATGCCTGCTTAAGGGGAAAGGAGAGGTGGGGTGATGCATAAAAGCAGAGTTTGATATAAGTACAGGTACCATTTATAAAACCAACTGTGGAATAGACAAGACCTACACCTTCTTCAGTGAAAGGGACTCAAAACCCCGTATTTCCCGCACAGGAATAGATCTGACTAGTAAGAATCTTAAAACCTATGTATTGATATGTCTCTGTAAGGGAATCAAGTGTGTCTAGACTGGCATAAACATGGCAGCGAGAATCAGCTCAAACCCACTATAAAAAGGAATTTCAAAAACAAAACCAAAAAACAGCGAAATAATTTACAATTCCTTCAGTGTCTCTGATGAAACCTGGAATGACCCTATCTACAATGACAGCTGGATGTGGCATAAGGCTGGACACTTGGGACTGAGAGGATTGGTGAGATTGGGTGAGCAAATGCAGACCCTTTAAAGCAAAAATGCATGGACCCCATTCCATGGGTCCCAACTCTCCAGGTTGAAGGGAATATTACTACAGCTATAACATGCATGGGAAACCTAGAGAATGGACACTCTGTGAATACAAAAGGTTTCTAAAACTCAAAGAATAGTCCCTCTCCTCGTGCTCCAGTTTGACTTTCCAACTGCTTTACTATCAATCTCCCAAATTGGAGAGACAGCCCCTTTAAGCTCCTGGTTCGCACAGGTGGCCAATTTTGCAGAGGATGGAAGGGAAGAGGGAGAATCAATGAGAGAGTAGCTGTTAGGCATTTGGACGGGCACATGTCACTCTAATTTCCCGGCAGGAAGAAGAATTAATCAGAGTCTCAGCCACCCACCGGGAACCAGTAAAGTTCCTGAACCAAAATTTTGGACTTGCGTACAACTCACAAAAAACGAGTTGAAAAATTGAGCTCAGGGGCACAGCAATTCACAAACTGGCAGAATAATAAAGGACAACTATCGTCCAAAAATCTGTTGAGGGAAGGCAACGGGGCGGATGTGAATGCGAAGCAGAATAGCAGGAAACAGATTTCAAGAGGTATGTTGGAAGAGCCTTTAAAGCACAGGAAGAGGGGCACAACTTCGACAATGACGCACTTGGCCAAAAAGTGCGTATGTGGTTTCTCCTGAATATATTCAGGAGAAAACGCATACGACCTTTTTGGCCAAGCAAGCAAGCGGGCAATGCAAATCTGCACTACAAAGAAGTATCACTTCCCACCGGTCAAAATGGACATCCACAAATGTGTAAAAACCAGAAAGGCAAGACAGGCCCTGGAGTATAGGGAGCCTTGTTATGGTGATGGGCGTGATGTAAATTGCCAACTGCCTCACTGGAGGAGTGCATTGTGTTCCCTAAAAGAAGAAAACAACAGAGCTACAGAGCCAAGGGCACTTCCAGTCTAGGGAATATACCTTGGGATAACTGAAAATCAATAAGAAAGAGCCACACCCAAATTTAGGGCTGCACTGCTTACAAGAACCTCAAAGTGGGTACACCTTAAATATCCCAGGAAAAATAAAAATGGTTCCAAAAACTGTGGTATGTATGTACGATGGAATATCCCTCAGCCATGAAATCAATGTCATAAGACCAGGAGCAGCAAAGTGAGTGGATTCAGGTACGATGATTCTAAGTGAAATAAGTCACACAGAAAAAGAAACTTATCATAAGATATCACTTATGAAGATCCGGTAAACATGGCTACACATGAACTGATTTAGGAAAGAGAACAGAGTCTCACATTTAGAAAACACTCCTATGCCTGCTTAAGGGGAAAGGAGGGGTGGGGTGATGCATAAAACCAGAGTTTGATATAAGCACAGGTACCATTTCTAAAACCAACTGTGGAATAGACAAGACCTACACCTTCCTCAGTGAAAGGGACTCAAAACCCCATATTTCCCGCAGAGGAATAGATCTGACTAGTAAGAATCTTAAAACCTATGTATTGATATGTCTCTGTAAGGGAATCAAGTGTGTCTAGACTGGCATAAACATGGCAGCGAGAATCAGCTCAAACACACTATAAAAAGGAATTTCAAAAACAAAACCAAAAAACAGGGAAATTCTTTACATTTCCTTCAGGGTCTCTGATGAAACATGGAATGATCCTGTCTACAATGACAGCTGGATGTGGCATAAGGCTGGACACCTGGGACTGAGAGGATTGGTGAGATTCGGTGAGCAAATGTAGACCCTTTAAAGCAAAAATGCATGGCCCCCATTCCATGGGTCCCAACTCTCCATGTTGAAGGGAATATTACTACATCTATAACATGTAAAGGGAAACCTAGAGAAAGGACACACTGTGAATACAAAATGTTTCTGAAAGTCAACGAGTAGTCCCTCTCCTGGTGCTCCGGTTTGACTTTCCAACTGCTTTACTATCAATCTCCCAACTTGGAGAGACAACCCCTTTAACCTCCTGGTTCGCACAGGTTGCCAATTTGGCAGAGGATGGAAGGGAAGAGGGAGAACCAATGAGAGAGTAGCTGTTAGGCATTTGGACGGGCACATGTCACTCTAATTTCCCGGCAGGAAGAAGAATTAACCACAGTCTCAGCCCCCCACCGGGAACCAGTATAGGTCCTGAACTAAAATTTTGGAGTTACGTACAGCTCACAAAAAACGAGTTGAAAAATGGAGCTCAGGGGCACAGCAATTCACAAACTGGCAGAGTAATAAAGGACAACTATCGTCCTAAAATCTGTTGAGGAAAGGCAACGAGGCGGACTTGAAAGCGAGGAAGAATAGCAGGAAACAGATTTCAAGAGGTACGTTGGAATCGCCTTTAAAGCACAGGAAGAGGGGCACAACTTCGACAATGACGCACTGGGCCAAAAAGGGCGTATGCGTTTGCTCCTGAATATATTCCTGAATATGTTCAGGAGAAAACACATACGCCCTTTTTGGCCAAGCAAGCAAGCGGGCAATGCAATTATGCACTACAAAGAAGTATCACTTCCCACCGGTCAAAAGGGACATCCACAAAATATGTAAAAACCAGAAAGGCAACACAGGCCCTGGAGAACAGGGAGCCTCTTTATGCTGATGGGTGGGATGTAAATTGCCACCTGCCTCACTGGAGGAGTGCATTGCGTTCCCTAAAACAATAAACAACAGAGCTACAGAGCCAAGGGCACTTCCAGTCTAGGGAATATACCTTGGGAAAACTGAAAATCAATAAGACAGAGCCACCCCCAAATTTAGGGCTGCACTGCTTACAAGAACCTCAACTTGGGTACACCTTAAATATCCCAGGAAATATAAAAATGGTTCAAAAAACTGTGTTATTTATGTACGATGGAATATCCCTCAGCCATGAAATCAATGTCATAAGACCAGGAGCAGCAAAGTGAGTGGATTAAGGTACGATGATTCTAAGTGAAATAAGTCACACAGTAAAAGAAACTTATCCTAAGATATCACTTATGAAGATCCTGTAAACATGGCTACACATGAACTGATTTAAGAAAGAGAACAGAGTCTCACATTTAGAAAACACTGTTATGCCTGCTTATGGGGGGAGGAGAGGTGGGGTGAGGCATAAAACCAGAGGTTGATATAAGCACAGGTACCATTTCTATAACCAACTGTGGAATAGACAAGACCTACACCTTCCTCAGTGAAAGGGACTCAAAACCGATATATCCCGCAGAGGAATAGATCTGACTAGAAACATTCCTAAAACCTATGTATTGATATGTCTCCGTAAGGGAATCAAGTGTGTAGACTGGCATAAACATGGCAGCGAGAATCATCTCAAACCCACTATAAAAAGGAATTTCAAAAACAAAACCAAAAAACAGGGAAATACTTTACATTTCCTTCAGGGTCTCTGATGAAACCTGGAATGACCCTATCTACAATTACAGCTGGATATGGCATAAGGCTGGACACTTGGGACTGAGAGTATTGGTGAGATTGGGTGAG
Source organism: Mesoplodon bidens (assembly GCF_964165515.1). NCBI lineage: Eukaryota > Metazoa > Chordata > Mammalia > Artiodactyla > Ziphiidae > Mesoplodon > Mesoplodon bidens. The sequence goes on along the minus strand of NW_027671488.1, from coordinate 3,045,214 downwards.
CAAATGCAGACCCTTTAAAGCAAAAATGCATGGCCCCCATTCCATGGGTCCCAACTCTCCATGTTGTAGGGAATATTACTACAGCTATAACATGTACGGGAATCCTAGAGAATGGACACTCTGTGAATACAAAAGGTTTCTAAAACTCAACAAGTAGTCCCACACCTGGTGCTCCGGTTTGACTTTCCAACTGCTTTACTATCAATCTCCCAACTTTGAGAGACAACACCTTTAACCTCCTGGTTCGCACAGGTTGCCAATTTGGCAGAGGATGGAAGGAAAGAGGGAGAACCAATGAGAGAGTAGCTGTGAGGCATTTGGACGGGCACATGTCACTCTAATTTCCCCGCAGGAAGAAGAATTAACCAGAGTCTCAGCCACCCACCGGGAAGCAGTATAGGTCCTTAACCAAAATTTTGGACTTGCGTACAGCTCACAAAAAACGAGTTGAAAAATGGAGCTCAGGGGCACAGCAATTCACAGACTGGCAGAGTAATAAAGGACAACTATCGTCCAAAAAATCTGTTGAGGGAAGGCAGCGAGGCGGACTTGAAAGAGAGACAGAATAGCAGGAAACAATTTCAAGAGGTACGTTGGAATCGCCTTTAAAGCACAGGAAGAGGGGCACAACTTCAACAATGACGCACTTGGCCAAAAAGGGCGTATGCGTTTTCTCCTGATTATATTTAGGAGAAAACGCATACGCCCTTTTTGGCCAAGCAAGCAAGCGCGCAATGCAAATCTGCACTACAAAGAAGTATCACTTCCCACCGATCAAAAGGGACATCCACAAAATGTGTAAAAACCAGAAAGGCAAGACAGGCCCTGGAGAAGAGGGAGCCTTGTTATGCTGATGGGCGGGATGTAAATTGCCAACTGCCTCACTGGAGGAGTGCATTGAGTTCCCTAAAAGAAGTAAACAACAGAGCTACAGAGCTAAGGGCACTTCCAGTCTAGGGAATATACCTTGGGAAAAATGAAAATCAATAAGACAGAGCCAACCCCAAATTTAGGGCTGCACTGCTTACAAGAACCTCAACTTGGGTACACCTTAAATATCCCAGGAAATATAAAAATGGTTCAAAAAACTGTGGTATTTATGTACGATGGAATATCCCTCCGCCATGTAATCAATGTCATAAGACCAGGAGAAGCAAAGTGAGTGGATTCAGGTACGATGATTCTAAGTGAAATAAGTCACACAGAAAAAGAAACTTATCATAAGATATCACTTATGAAGATCCTGTAAACATGGCTACACATGAACTGAGTTAGGAAAGAGGACAGAGTCTCACATTTAGAAAACACTCTTATGCCTGCTTAAGGGGAAAGGAGAGGTGGGGTGATGCATAAAACCAGAGTTTGATATAAGCACAGGTACCATTTCTAAAACCAACTGTGGTATAGACAAGACCTACACCTTCCTCAGTGAAAGGGACTCAAAACCCCATATTTCCCGCGGAGGAATAGATCTGACTAGTAAGAATCTTAAAACCTATGTATTGATATGTCTCTATAAGGGAATCAAGTGTGTCTAGACTGGCATAAACATGGCAGCGAGAATCAGCTCAAACACACTATAAAAAGGAATTTCAAAACAAAACCAAAAAACAGGGAAATTCTTTACATTTCCTTCAGGGTCTCTGATGAAACCAGGAATGACCCTATCTACAATGACAGCTGGATGTGGCATAAGGCTGGACACCTGGGAGTGAGAGGATTGGTGAGATTGGGTGAGCAAATGCAGACCCTTTAAAGCAAAAATGCATGGCCCCCATTCCATGGGTCCCAACTGTCCATGTTGAAGGGAATATTACTACAGCTATAACATGTACGGGAAACCTAGAGAATGGACACACTGTGAATACAAAAGGTTTCTAAAACTCAACGAGTAGTCCCTCTCCTGGTGCTCCGGTTTGTCTTTCCAAGTGCTTTACTATCAATCTCCCAACTTGGAGAGAAAACCCCTTTAACCTCCTGGTTCGCACAGGTTGCCAATTTGGCAGAGAACGGAAGGGAAGAGGGAGAACCAATGAGAGAGTAGCTCTTAGGCATTTGGATGGGCACATGTCACTCTAATTTCCCGGCAGGAAGAAGAATTAACCAGAGTCTCAGCCACCCACCGGGAATCAGTATAGGTCCTGAACCAAAATTTTGGAATTGCGTACAGCTCACAAAAAACGAGTTGAAAAATGGAGCTCAGGGGCACAGCAATTCACAGACTGGCAGAGTAATAAAGGACAACTATCGTCCAAAAAATCGGTTGAGGGAAGGCAGCGAGGCGGACTTGAAAGAGAGACAGAATAGCAGGAAACAGATTTCAAGAGGTACGTTGGAATCGCCTTTAAAGCACAGGAAGAGGGGCACAACTTCGACAATGATGCACTTGGCCAAAAAGGGCGTATGCGTTTTCTCCTGAATATATTCAGGAGAAAACGCATACGACTTTTTGGCCAAGCAAGCAAGCGTGCAATGCAAATCTGCACTACAAAGAAGTATCACTTCCCACAGGTCAAAACGGACATCCACAAATGTGTAAAAACCAGAAAGGCAAGACAGGCCCTGTAGAAGAGGGAGCCTTGTTATGCTGATGGGCGGGATGTAAATTGCCAACTGCCTCACTGGAGGAGTGCATTGCGTTCCCTAAAACAAGTAAACAACAGAGCTGCAGAGCCAAGGGCACTTCCAGTCTATGGAATATACCTTGGGTAAACTGAAAATCAATAAGACAGAGGCACCACCAAATTTAGGGCTGCACTGCTTACAAGAACCTCAACTTGGGTACACCTTAAATATCCCAGGAAATATAAAAATGGTTCAAAAAATTGTGGTATTTATGTACGATTTAATATCCCTCAGCCATGAAATCAATGTCATAAGACCAGGAGCAGCAAAGTGAGTGGATTCAGGTACGATGATTCTAAGTGAAATAAGTCACACAGAAAAAGAAACTTATCATAAGATATCACTTATGAAGATCCTGTAAACATGGCTACACATGAACTGAGTTAGGAAAGAGAACAGAGTCTCACGTTTAGAAAACACTCTTATGCCAGCTTAAGGGGAAAGGAGAGGTGGGGTGATGCATAAAACCAGAGTTTGATATAAGCACAGGTACCATTTCTAAAACCAACTGTGGAATAGACAAGACCTACACTTTCCTCAGTGAAAGGGAATCAAAACCCCATATTTCCCGCAGAGGAATAGATCTGACTAGTAAGAATCTTAAAACTTATGTATTGATATGTCTCTGTAAGGGAATCAAGTGTGTCTACACTGGCATAAACATGGCAGCGAGAATCATCTAAAACACACTATAAAAAGGAATTTCAAAAACAAAACCAAAAAAACAGGGAAATTCTTTACATTTCCTTCAGGATCTCTGATGAAACCTGGAATGACCCTATCTACAAAGACAACTGGATGTGGCATAAGGCTGGACACTTGGGACTGAGAGGATTGGTGAGATTGGGTGAGCAAATTCAGACACTTTAAAGCAAAAATGAATGGCCCCCATTCCATGGGTCCCAACTCTCCATGTTGAAGGGAATATTACTACAGCTATAACATGTATGGGAAACCTAGAGAATGGACACACTGTGAATACAAAAGTTTTCTAAAACTCAACGAGTAGTCCCTCTCCTGGTGCTCCGCTTTGACTTTCCAACTGCTTTACTATCAATGTCCCAACTTGGAGAGACAACCCCTTTAACCTCCTGGTTCGCACACGTTGCCAAATTGGCAGAGGATGGAAGGGAAGAGGGAGAACCAATGAGAGAGTAGCTGTTAGGCATTTGGACGGGCACATGTCACTCTAATTTCCCGGCAGGAAGAAGAATTAACCACAGTCTCAGCCACCCACCGGGAACCAGTATAGGTCCTGAACCAAAATTTTGGACTTGCGTACAGCTCAATAAATGAGTTGAAATATGGACCTCAGGGGCACAGCAATTCACAAACTGGCAGAGTAATAAAGGACAACTATCGTCCAAAAAATCTGTTGAGGGAAGGCAGCGAGGCGGACTTGAAAGAGAGACAGAATAGCAGGAAACAGATTTCAAGAGGTACGTTGGAATCGCCTTTAAAGCACAGGAAGAGGGGCACAACTTCGACAATGACGCACTTGGCCAAAAAGGGCGTATGCCTTTTCTCCTGAATATATTCAGGAGAAAACGCATACGCCCTTTTTGGCCAAGCAAGCAAGCGGGAAATGCAAATCTGCACTACAAAGAAGTATCACTTCCCAACGGTCAAAACGGACATCCACAAAATGTATAAAAACCAGAAAGGCAAGACAGGCCCTGGAGAACAGGGAGCCTTGTTATGCTGATGGGCGGGATGTAAATTGCCAACTGCCTTACTGGAGGAGTGCATTGCGTTCCCTAAAACAAGTAAACAACAGAGCTACAGAGCCAAGGGCACTTCCAGTCTAGGGAATATACCTTGGGAAAACTGAAAATCAATAAGACAGAGCCACCCCCAAATTTAGGGCTGCACTGCATACAAGAACCTCTACTTGGGTACACCTTAAATATCCCAGGAAATATAAAGATTGTTCAAAAACTGTGGTATTTATGTACGATGGAATATCCCTCAGCCATGAAATCAATGTCATAAGACCAGGAGCAGCAAAATGAGTGGATTCAGGTACGATGATTCTAAGTGAAATAAGTAACACAGAAAAAGAAACTTATCATAAGATATCACTTATGAAGATCCTGTAAACATGGCTACACATGAACTGAGTTAGGAAAGAGAACAGAGTCTCACATTTAGAAAACAAATTATGCCTGCTTAAGGGGAAAGGAGAGGTGGGATGATGCATAAAACCAGAGTTTGATATAAGCACAGGAACCATTTCTAAAACCAACTGTGGAATAGACAAGACCTACACCTTCCTCAGTGAAAGGGACTCAAAACCCCATATTTCCCACAGAGGAATATATCTGACTAGTAAGAATCTTAAAACCTATGTATTGATATGTCTCTGTAAGGGAATCAAGTGTGTCTAGACAGGCATAAACATGGCAGTGAGAATCAGCTCAAACCCACTATAAAAAGGAATTTCAAAAACAAAACCAAAAAACAGGGAAATTCTTTACATTTCCTTCAGGGTCTCTGATGAAACCTGGAATGACCCTATCTACAATGACAGCTGGATGTGGCATAAGGCTGGACACCTGGGACTGAGAGGATTGGTGAGATTGGGTGAGCAAATGCAGACCCTTTAAAGCAAAAATGCATGGCCCCCCTTCCATGGGTCCCAACTCTCCATGTTGAAGGGAATATTACTACAGCTATAACATGTACGGAAAACCTAGAGAATGGACACACTGTGAATACAAAAGGTTTCTAAAACTCAACGAGTAGTCCCTCTCCTGGTGCTCCGGTTTGACTTTCCAACTGCTTTACTATCAATCTCCCAACTTGGAGAGACAAACCCTTTAACCTCCTGGTTCGCACAGGTTGCCAATTTGGCAGAGGATGGAAGGGAAGAGGGAGAACCAATGAGAGAGTAGCTGTTAGGCATTTGGACGGGCACATGTCACTCTAATTTCCCGGCAGGAAGAAGAATTAACCACAGTCTCAGCCACCCACCGGGAACCAGTATAGGTCCTGAACCAAAATTTTGGACTTGCGTACAGCTCAAAAAACGAGTTGAAATATGGACCTCAGGGGCACAGCAATTCACAAACTGGCAGAGTAATAAAGGACAACTATCGTCCAAAAAATCTGTTGAGGGAAGGCAGCGAGGCGGACTTGAAAGAGAGACAGAATAGCAGTAAACAGATTTCAAGAGGTACGTTGGAATCGCCTTTAAATCACAGGAAGGGGGCACAACTTCGACAATGACGCACTTGGCCAAAAAGGGCGTATGCGTTTTCTCCTGAATATATTCAGGAGAAAACGCATACGCCCTTTTTGGCCAAACAAGCAAGCGGGCAATGCAAATCTGCACTACAAAGAAGTATCACTTCCCACCGGTCAAAAGGGACATCCACAAAATGTGTAAAAACCAGAAAGGCAAGACAGGCACAGGAGAACAGGGAGCCTTGCTATGCTGATGGGTGGGATGTAAATTGCCAACTGCCTCACTGGAGGAGTGCATTGTGTTCCCTAAAACAAGTAAACAACAGAGCTACAGAGCCAAGGGCACTTCCAGTCTAGGGAATATACCTTGGGAAAACTGAAAATCAATAAGACAGAGCCACCCCCAAATTTAGGGCTTCACTGCTTATAAGAACCTCAACTTCGGTACACCTTAAATATCGCAGGAAATATAAAAATGGTTCAAAAAACTGTGGTATTTATGTACGATGGAATATCCCTCAGCCATGAAATCAATGTCATAAGACCAGGAGCAGCAAAGTGAGTGGATTCAGGTACGATGATTCTAAGTGAAATAAGTCACACAGAAAAAGAAACTTATCCTAAGATATCACTTATGAAGATCCTGTAAACATGGCAACACATGAACTGAGTTAAGAAAGAGAACAGAGTCTCACATTTAGAAAACACTGTTATGCCTGCTGAAGGGGGGAGGAGAGGTGGGGTGATGCATAAAACCAGAGTTTGATATAAGCACAGGTACCGTTTGTATAACCAACTGTGGAATAGACAAGACATACACCTTTCTCAGTGAAAGGGACTCAAAACGCCATATTTCCCGCAGAGGAATAGATCTGACTAGAAACAATCCTAAAACTTATGTACTGATATGTCTCCGTAAGAGAATCAAGTGTGTAGACTGGCATAAACATGGCACCGAGAACAGCTCAAACACACTATAAAAAGGAATTTCAAATACAAAACCAAAAAACAGGGAACTACTTTACAATTCCTTCAGAGTCTCTGATGTAACCTGGAATGACCCTATCTACAATGACAGCTGGATGTGGCATAAGGCTGGACACTTGGGGCTGAGAGGATTGGTGAGATTGGGTGAGCAAATGCAGACCCTTTAAAGCAATAATGCATGGCCCCCATTCCATGGGTCCCAACTCTCCAGGTTAAAGGGAATATTACTACAGGTATAACATGTACTGGATACCAAGAGAATAGACACTCTGTGAATACAAAACGTCTCTAAAACTCAACGAATAGTCCCTCTCCTGGTGCTCAGGTTTGACTTTCCAACTGCTTTACCATCAATCTCCCAACATGGAGAGACAGCCCCTTTAAACTCCTGGTTCGCACAGGTTGCCAAATTGGCAGAGGATGGAAGGGAAGAGGGAGAACCAATGAGAGAGTAGCTATTAGGCATTTGGACGGGCACATGTCACTCTAATTTCCCGGCAGGAAGAAGAATTAACGAAAGTCTCAGCCACCCACCGGGAACCAGTATAGGTCCTGAATCAAAATTTTGGACTTGTGTATAGCTCACAAAAAACGAGTTGAAATATGGAGCTCAGGGGCACAGCAATTCACAAACTGGCAGAGTAATAAATGACCACTATGGTCCGAAAATCAGTTGAGGGAAGGCAATGAGGCTGACTTGAAAGCGAGGCAGAATAGCAGGAAACAGATTTCAAGAGGTACGTTGGAATCGCCTTTAAAGCACAGGAAGAGGGGCACAACTTCGACAATGACGCACTTGGCCAAAAAGGGTGTATGTGTTTTCTCCTGAATATATTCAGGAGAAAACGCATACGCCCTTTTTGGCCAAGCAAGCAAGCGGGCAATGCAAATCTGCACTACAAAGAATTATCACTTCCCACCGGTCAAAAGGGACATCCACAAAATGTGTAAAAACCAGAAAGGCAAGACAGGCCCTGGAGAAGAGGGAGCCTTGTTATGCTGATGGGCGGGATGTAAATTGCCAACTGCCTCACTGGAGGAGTGCATTGCGTTCCCTAAAACAAGTAAACAACAGAGCTACAGAGCCGAGTGCACTTCCAGTCTAGGGAATATACCTGGGGAAAACTGAAAATCAATAAGACAGAGCCACCTCCAAATTTAGGGCTGCACTGCTTACAAGAACCTCAACTTGGGTACACCTTAAATATCCCAGGAAATATAAAAATGGTTCAAAAAACTGTGGTATTTATGTACGATGGAATATGCCTCAGCCATGAAATCAATGTCATAAGACCAGGAGCAGCAAAGTGAGTGGATTCAGGTACGATGATTCTAAGTGAAATAAGTCACACAGAAAAAGAAACTTATTATAAGATATCACTTATGAAGATCCTGTAAACATGGCTACACAGGAACTGAGTTAGGAAAGAGAACAGAGTCTCACACTTAGAAAACACTCCTATGCCTGCTTAAGGGGAAAGGAGAGGTGGGGTGATGCATAAAACCAGAGTTTGATATAAGCACAGGTACCATTTCTAAAACCAACTGTGGAATAGACAAGACCTACACCTTCCTCAGTGAAAGGGACTCAAAACACCATATTTCCCGCAGAGGAATAGATCTGAGTAGTAAGAATCTTAAAACCTATGTATTGATATGTCTCTGTAAGGGAATCAAGTATGTCTAGACTGGCATAAACATGGCAGCGAGAATCAGCTCAAACACACTATAAAATGGAATTTCAAAAACAAAACCAAAAAACAGGGAAATTCTTTCCATTTCCTTCAGGGTCTCTGATGAAACCTGGAATGACCCTATCTACAATGACAGCTGGTTGGGGCATAAGGCTGGACACCTGGGACTGAGAGGATTGGTGAGATTGGGTGAGCAAATGCAGACCCTTTAAAGCAAAAATGCATGGCCCCCTTTCCATGGGTCCCAACTCTCCATGTTGAAGGGAATATTACTACAGCTATAACATGTACTGGAAACCTAGAGAATGGACACACTGTGAATGCAAAAGGTTTCTAAAACTCAACGAGTAGTCCCTCTCCTGGTGCTCTGGTTGTCTTTCCAACTGATTTACTATCAGTCTCCCAACTTGGAGAGACAACCCCTTTAACCTCCTGGTTCGCACAGGTTGGCAACTTCGCAGAGAATGGAAGGGAAGAGGGAGAACCAATGAGAGAGTAGCTGTTAGGCATTTGGACGGGCACATGTCACTCTAATTTCCCGGCAGGAAGAAGTATTAACCAGAGTCTCAGCCACCCACCGGGAACCAGGATAGGACCTGAACCAAAATTTTGGACTTGCGTACAGCTCACAAAAAACGAGTTGAAAAATGGAGCTCAGGGGCACAGCAATTCACAAACTGGCAGAGTAATAAAGGACAACTATCGTCCAAAAATCTGTTGAGGGAAGGCAGCGAGGCGGACTTGAAAGAGAGACAGAATAGCAGGAAACAGATTTCAAGAGGTACGTTGGAATCGCCTTTAAAGCACAGGAAGAGGGGCACAACTTCGACAATGACGCACTTGGCCAAAAAGGGTGTATGCGTTTTCTCCTGAGTATATTCAGGACAAAACACATACACCCTTTTTGGCCAAGCAAGCAAGCGGGCCATGCAAATCTGCACTACAAAGAAGTATCACTTCCCACCGGTCAAAAGAGACATCCACAAATGTGTAAAAACCAGAAAGGCAAGACAGTGCCTGGAGAAGAGGGAGCCTTGTTATGCTGATGGGCGGGATGTAAATTGCCAACTGCCTCACTGGAGGAGTGCATTGCGTTCCCTAAAACAAGTAAACAACAGAGCTACAGAGCCAAGGGCACTTCCAGTCTAGGGAATATACCTTGGGAAAACTGAATATCAATAAGACAGAGCCACCCCCAAATTTAGGGCTGCACTGCTTACAAGAACCTCAACTTGGGTACAACTTAAATATCCCAGGAAATATAAAAATGGTTCAAAATACTGTGGTATTTATGTACGATGGAATATCCCTCAGCCATGAAATCAATGTCATAAGACCAGGAGCAGCAAAGTGCGTGGATTCAGGTACGATGATTCTAAGTGAAATAAGTCACACAGAAAAAGAAACTTATCATAAGATATCACTTATGAAGATCCTGTAAACATGGCTACACATGAACTGAGTTAGGAAAGAGAACAGAGTCTCACATTTAGAAAACACTCTTATGCCTGCTTAAGTGGAAAGGAGAGGTGGGGTGATGCATAAAACCAGATTTTGATATAAGCACAGGTACCATTTCTAAAACCAACTGTGGAATAGACAAGACCTACACCTTCCTCAGTGAAAGGGACTCAAAACCCCATATTTCCCACAGAGGATTAGATCTGATTAGTAAGAATCTTAAAACCTATGTATTGATATGTCTCTGTAAGGGAATCAAGTGTGACTAGTCTGGCATAAACATGGCAGCGAGAATCAGCTCAAACCCACTATAAAAAGGAATTTCAAAAGCAAAACCAAAAAACAGGGAAGTTCTTTCCCTTTCCTTCAGGGTCTCTGATGAAACCTGGAATGACCCTATCTACAATGACAGCTGGATGTGGAATAAGGCTGGACACCTGGGACTGAGAGGATTGGTGAGATTGGGTGAGCAAATGCAGACCCTTTAAAGCAAAAACGCATGGCCCCCTTTCCATGGGTCCCAACTCTCCATGTTAAAGGGAATATTACTACAGCTATAACATGTACGGGAAACCTAGAGAATGGACACACTGTGAATACAAAAGGTTTCTAAAACTCAACGAGTAGTCCCTCTCCTGGTGCTCCGCTTTGACTTTCGAACTGCTTTACTATCAATCTCCCAACTTGGAGAGACAACCCCTTTAACCTCCTGGTTCGCACAGGATGCCAATTTGGCAGAGGATGGAAGGGAAGAGTGAGAACCAATGAGAGAGTAGCTGTTAGGCATTTGGACGGGCACATGACACTCTAATTTTCCGGCAGGAAGAAGAATTAACCAGAGTCTCAGCCACCCACCGGGAACCAGTATAGGTCCTGAACCAAAATTTTGGACTTGAGTACTGCTCACAAAAAACGAGTTGAAAAATGGAGCTCAGGGGCACAGCAATTCACAAACTGGCAGAGTAATAAAGGACAACAATCATCCAAAAATCTGTTGAGGGAAGGCAACGAGGCGGACTTGAAAGCGAGGCAGAATAGCAGGAAACAGATTTCAAGAGGTACGTTGGAATCGCCTTTAAAGCACAGGAAGAGGGGCACAACTTCGACAATGACGCACTTGGCCAAAAAGGGCGTATGCGTTTTCTCCTGAATATATTCAGGAGATAACGCATACGCCCTTTTTGGCCAAGCAAGCAAGCGGGCAATGCAAATCTGCACTACAAAGAAGTATCACTTCCCACCGGTCAAATGGGACATCCACAAATGTGTAAAAACCAGAATGGCAAGACAGACCCTGGAGAAGAGGGAGCCTTTTTATGCTGATGGGCGGGATGTAAATTGCCAACTGCCTCACTGGAGGAGTGCATTGCGTTCCCTAAAACAACTAAACAACAGCGCTACAGAGCCAAGGGCACTTCCAGTCTAGGGAATATACCTTGGGAAATCTGAAAATCAATAACACAGAGCCACCCCCAAATTTAGGCATGCACAGCTTACAAGAACCTCAACTTGGGTACACCTTAAATATCCCAGGAAATATAAATATGGTTCAAAAAACTGTGGTATTTATGTACGATGGAATATCCCACAGCCATGAAATCAATGTCATAAGACCAGGAGCAGCAAAGTGAGTGGATTCAGGTACGATGATTCTAAGTGAAATAAGTCACACAGAAAAAGAAACTTATCATAAGATATCACTTATGAAGATCCTGTAAACATGGCTACACATGAACTGAGTTCGGAAAGAGAACAGAGTCTCACATTTAGAAAACAATCTTATGCCTGCTTAAGGGGAAAGGAGAGGTGGGGTGATGCATAAAACCAGAGTTTGATATAAGCACATGTACCATTTCTATAACCAACTGTGGAATAGACAAGACCTACACCTTCCTCAGTGAAAGGGACTCAAAACCCCAAATTTCCCGCAGAGGAATAGATCTGACTAGTAAGAATCTTAAAACCTATGTATTGATATGTCTCTGTAAGGGAATCAAGTGTGTCTAGACAGGCATAAACATGGCAGCGAGAATCAGCTAAAACCCACTATAAAAAGGAATTTCAAAAACAAAATAAAAAAACAGGGAAATTCTTTACATTTCCTTCAGGGTCTCTGATGAAACCTGGAATGACCCTATCTACAATGACAGCTGGATGTGGAATAAGGCTGGATACTTGGGACTGAGAGGATAGGTGAGATTGGATGAGCAAATGCAGACCCTTTAAAGCAAAAATGCATGGCCGCCATTCCATGGGTCCCAAATCTCCATGTTGAAGGGAATATTACTACAGCTATAACATGTACGGGAAACCTAGAGAATGGACACACTGTGAATACAAAAGGTTTCTAAAACTCAACGAGTAGTCCCTCTCCTGGTGCGCTGGATTGACTTTCCAACTACTTTACTATCAATCTCCCAACTTGGAGAGACAGCCCCTTTAACCTCCTGGTTCGCACAGGTTGCCAATTTGGCAGAGGATGGAAGGGAAGAGGGAGAACCAATGAGAGAGTAGCTGTTAGGCATTTGGACGGGCACATTTCACTCTAATTTCCCGGCAGGAAGAAGAATTAACCAAAGTCTCAGCCATCCACCGGGAACCAGTATAGTTCCTGAACCAAAATTTTGGACTTGCGTTCAGCTCACAAAAAACGAGTTGAAAAATGGAGCTCAGGGGCACCGCAATCCACAAACTGGCAGAGTAATAAAGGACAACTATCGTTCAAACATCTGTTGAGGGAAGGCAACGAGCGGACTTGAAAGCGAGGCAGAATAGCACGAAACTGATTTCAAGAGGTACGTTGGAATCGGCTTTAAAGTACAGGAAGAGGGGAACAACTTCGACAATGATGCACTTGGCCAAAAAGGGCGTATGCGTTTTCTCCTGAATATATTCAGGAGAAAACGCATACGCCCTTTTTGGCCAAGCAAGCAAGCGGGCAATGCAAATCTGCACTACAAAGATGTATCACTTCCCACCGGACAAAAGGGACATCCACAAATGTGTAAAAACCAGAAAGGCAAGACAGGCCCTGGAGAAGAGGGAGCCTTGTTATGCTGATGGGCGGGATGTAAATTGCCAACTGCCTCACTGGTGGAGTCCACTGCGTTCCCTAAAACAAGTAAACAACAGAGCTACAGAGCCAAGGGCACTTCCAGTCTAGGGAATATACCTGGGGAAAACTGAAAATCAATAAGACAGAGCCACCCCCAAATATAGGGCTGCACTGCTTACAAGAACCTCAACTTCGGTACACCTTAAATATCCCAGGAAATATAAAAATGGTTCAAAAACTGTGTTATTTATGTACGATGGAATATCCCTCAGCCATTAAATCAATGTCATAAGACCAGGAGCAGCAAAGTGAGTGGATTCAGGTATGATGATTCTAAGAGAAATAGGTCACACAGAAAAAGAAACATCATAAATTATCACAGATGAAGATCCTGTAAACATGGCTACACATGAACTGAGTTAGGAAAGAGAACAGAGTCTCACATTTAGAAAACACTCTTATGCCTGCTTAAGGGGGAAGGAGAGGTGGGGTGATGCATAAAACCAGAGTTTGATATAAGCACTGGTACAGTTTCAAAAACCAACTGTGGAATAGACAAGACCAACACCTTCCTCAGTGAAAGGGACTCAAAACCCCATATTTCCCGCAGAGGAATTGATCTGACTAGTAAGAAACTTAAAACCTATGTATTGATATGTCTATGTAAGGGAATCAAGTGTGTCTAGACTGGCATATACATGGCAGCGAGAATCAGCTCAAACCCACTATAAAAAGGCATTTCATAAACAAAACCAAAAAACAGGGAAATTCTTTACATTTCCTTCAGGGTCTCTGATGAAACCCTATCTACAATGACAGCTGGATGTGGCATAAGGCTGGACACTTGGGACTGAGAGGATTGGTGAGATTGGGTGAGCAAATTCAGACCCTTTTAAGCAAAAATGCATGGCCCCCATTCCATGGGTCCCAACTCTCAATGTTGAAGGAAATATTACTACAGCTATAACATGTACGGGAAACCTAGAGAATGGACACACTGTGAATACAAAAGGTTTCTAAAACTCAATGAGTAGTCCTTCTCCTGGTGCTCCACTTTGACTTTCCAACTGCTTTACTATCAATCTCCCAACTTGGAGAGACAGCCCCTTTATACTTCTGGTTCACACAGGTTGCCAATTTGGCTGAGGATGAAAGGGAAGAGGGAGAACCAATGAGACAGTAGCTGTTAGACATTTGGACGGGCACATGTCACTCTAATTTGCCGGTTGGAAGAAGAATTAACCAGAGTCTCAGCCACCAACCGGGAACCAGTATAGGTTCTGAACCAAAATTTTGGACTTGCGTGCAGCTCACAAAAAACGAGTTGAATAATTGAGCTCAGGGGCACAGCAATTCACAAACTGGCAGAGTAATAAAGGACAACTATCGTCCAAAAATCTGTTGAGGGAAGGCAACGAGGCGGACTCGAAAGCGAGGCAGAATAGTAGGAAACAGATTTCAAGAGGTACGTTGGATTCACCTTTAAAGCACAGGAAGAGGGGCACAACTTCGACAATGAAGAACTTGGCCAAAAATGCTGTATGCTTTTTATCCTGAATATATTCAGGAGAAAACGCATACACCCTTTTTGGCCAAGCAAGCAAGCGGGCAATGCAAATCTGCACTACAAAGAAGTATCACTTCCCACAGGTCAAGAGAGACATCCACATATGTGTAAAAACCAGAAAGGCAAGACAGGCCCTGGAGAACAGGGAGCCATGTTATGCTGATGGTCGGGATGTAAACTGCCAACTGACTCACTGGAGGAGTGCATTGCGTTCCCTAAAACAAGTAAACAACAGAGCTACAGAGCCAAGAGCACTTCCAGTCTAGGGAATATACCTTGGGAAAACTGAAAATCAATAAGACAGAGCCACCCCCAAATTTAGGGCTGCACTGCTTACAAGAACCTCAACTTGGGTACACCTTAAATATCCCAGGAAATATAAAAATGGTTCCAAAAATTGTGGTACTTTCGTACGAAGGAATATCCCTCAGCCATGAAATCAATGTCATAAGACCAGGAGCAGCAAAGTGAATGGATTCAGGTACGATGATTCTAAGTGAAATAAGTCACACAGAAAAAAGAAACTTGTCATAAGATATCACTTATGAAGATCCTGTAAACATGGCTACACATGAACTGATTTAAGAAAGAGAACAGAGTCTCACATTTAGAAAACACTGTTATGCCTGCTTAAGGGGGAAGGAGAGGTGGGGTGATGCATAAAACCAGAGTTTGATATAAGCACGGGTACCGTTTCTAAAACAAACTTTGGAATAGACAAGACCTACACCTTCCGCAGTGAAAGGGACTCAAAACCACATATTTCCCGCAGAGCAATAGATCTGACTAGAAACAATCCAAAAACTTATGTATTGCTATGTCTCCGTAAGGGAATTAAGTGTGTACACTGGCATAAACATGGCAGCGAGAATCAGCTCAAACCCACTATAAAAAGGAATTACAAAAACAAAACCAAAAACAGGGAAATTCTTTACAATAACTTCAGGGTCTCTGATGAAACCTGGAATGACCCTATCTACAATGACAGCTGGATGTGGCATAAGGCTGGACACTTGGGACTGAGAGAATTGGTGAGATTGGGTGAGCAAATGCAGACCCTTTAAAGCAAAAATGCACGGCCCCCATTCCATGGGTCCAAACTCTCCATGTTGAAGGGAATATTACTACAGCTATAACATGTACGGGAAACCTAGAGGATGGACACACTGTGAATACAAAAGGTTTCTAAAACTCAACGAGTAGTCCCTCTCCTGGTGCTCCGGTTTGACTTTCCAACTGCTTTACTATCAATCTCCCAAATTGGAGAGACAGCCCCTTTAAACTTCTGGTTCGCACAGATTGCCAATTTGGCAGAGGATTGAAGGGAAGAGGGAAAACCAATGAGAGAGTAGCTGATAGGCATTTGGACGGGCACATGTCACTCTAATTTCCCGGCAGGAAGAATAATTAACCAAAGTCTCAGAGACCCACCGGGAACCAGTATGGGTTCTGAACCAAAATTTTGGACTTGAGTACAGCTCACAAAAAACGAGTTGAAAAATGGAGCTCAGGGGCACAGCAATTCACAAACTGGCAGAGTAATAAAAGACAACTCTCGTCCAAAAATCTGTTGAGGGAAGGCAACGAGGCGGACTTGAAAGCGAGGCAGTATAGTAGGAAACAGATTTCAAGATGTACGTTGGATTCGCCTTTAAAGCACAGGAAGAGGGGCACAACTTCGACAATGACGCACTTGGCCAAAAAGTTTGTATGCTTTTTCTCCTGAATATATTCAGGAGAAAACGCATACGCCCTTTTTGGCCAAGCAAGCAAGCGGGCAATGCAAATCTGCACTACAAAGAAGTATCACTTCCCACCGGTCAAAAGGGACATCCACAAATGTTTAAAAACAAGAAAGGCAAGACAGGCCCTGGAGAACAGGGAGCATTGTTATGCTGATGGGCGGGATGTAAATTGCCAACTGCCTCACTGGAGGAGTGCATTGCGTTCCCTAAAACAAGTAAACAACAGAGCTACAGAGCCAAGGGCACTTCCAGTCTATAGAATATACCTTGGGAAACCTGAAAATCAATAAGACAGAGCCAGCCCCAAATTTAGGGCGGCACTGCTTACAAGAACCTTAACTTGGGTACACCTTAAATATCCCAGTCAATATACATATGGTTCAAAAAACAGTGGTATTTATGTACGATGGAATATCCCTCAGCTATGAAATCAATGTCATAAGACCAGGAGCAGCAAAGCGAGTGGATTCATGTACGATGATTCTAAGTGAAATAAGTCACACAGAAAAAGAAACTAATCATAAGATATCACTTATGAAGATCCTGTAAACATGGCTACACATGAACTGAGTTAGGAAAGAGAACAGAGTCTCACATTTAGAAAACACTCTTATGCCTGCTTAAGGGGGAAGGAGAGGTGGGGTGATGCATAAAACCAGAGTTTGATACAAGCACAGGTACCGTTTCTAAAAGCAACTTTGGAATAGACAAGACCTACACCTTTCTCAGTGAAAGGGACTCAAAACCCCATATTTCCCGCAGAGGAGTAGATCTTACTAGTAAGACTCTTAAAACCTATGTATTGATATGTCTCCGTAAGGGAATCAGGTGTGTCTAGACTGGCTTAAACATGGCAGCGAGAATCAGCTCAAACCCACTATAAAAAGGAATTTCAAAAACAAAAACAAAAAACAGGGAAATTCTTTACAATTCCTTCAGGGTCTCTGATGAAACCTGGAATGACCCTATCTACAATGACAGCTGGATGTGGCATAAGGCTGGACACTTGGGACTGAGAGGAATGGTGAGATTGGTTGAGCAAATGCAGACCCTTTAAAGCAAAAATGCATGGACCCCATTCCATAAGTCCCAACTCTCCATGATGAAGGGAATATTACTACAGCTATAACATGTACGGGAAACCTAGAGAATGGACACACAGTGAATACAAAAGGTTTCTAAAACTCAACGAGTAGTCCCTCTCCTGGTGCTCCGGTTTGACTTTCCAACTGCTTTACTATCAATCTCCCAACTTTGAGAGACAACACCTTTAACCTCCTGGTTCGCACAGGTTGCCAATTTCGCAGAGGATGGAAGGGAAGAGGGAGAACCAATGAGAGAGTAGCTGTTAGGCATTTGGACGGGCACATATCACTCTAATTTCCCGGCAGGAAGAAGAATTAACCAAAGTCTCAGAAACCCACCGGGAACCAGTATAGATCCTGAACCAAAATTTTGGACTTGCGTACAGCTCACAAAAGACGAGTTGAAAAATGGAGCTCACAGGCACAGCAATTCACAAACTGGCAGAGTAATAAAGGACAACTATCATCCAAAAATCTGTTGAGGGAAGGCAACGAGGCAGACTTGAAAGCGAGGCAGAATAGCAGGAAACAGATTTCAAAAGGTACGTTGGAAGAGCCTTTAAAGCACAGGAAGAGGGGCACAACTTCGACAATGAGGCACTGGGCCAATAAGGGCGTATGTGTTTTCTCCTGAATATATTCCTGAATATATTCAGGAGGAAACGCATACGCCCTTTTTGGCCAAGCAAGCAAGCGGGCAATGCAAATCTGCACTACAAAAAATATCACTTCCCACCGGTCAAAAGGGACATCCACAAAATATGTAAAAACCAGAAATGCAAGACAGGCCCTGGAGAAAAGGGAGCCTTCTTATGCTGATGGGCGGGATGTAAATTGCCAACTGCCTCACTGGAGGAGTGTATTGTGTTCCCTAAAACAAGTAAACAACAGAGCTACAGAGCCTTGGGCACTTCCAGTCTAGGGAATATACCTTGGAAAAACTGAAAATCAAAAAGGCAGAGCCACCCCCAAATTTAGGGCTGCACTGCTTACAAGAACCTCAACTAGGGTTCACCTTAAATATCCCAGGAAATATAAATATGGTCAAAAAATTGTGGTACTTATGTACGATGGAATATCCCTCAGCCATGAAATCAATGTCATAAGAACAGGAGCAGCAAAGTGAGTGTATTCAGGTACGATGATTCTAAGTGAAGTCACACAGGAAAAGAATCTTATCATAAGATATCACTTATGAAGATCCTGTAAACATGGCTACACATGAAATGAGTTAAGAAAGAGCACAGAGTCTCACATTTAGAAAACACTGTTATGCCTGCTTAAGGGGGGAGGATAGGTGGGGTGATGCATAAAACCAGAGTTTGATATTAGTACAGGTACCGTTTGTAAAACCAACTGTGGAATAGACAAGACCTACACCTTCCTCAGTGAAAGGAACTCAAAACCCCATATTTCCCGCAGAGGAATAGATATGACAAGTAACAATCCTAAAACTTATGTATTGATATGTCTCCGTAAGGGAATCAAGTGTGTAGCCTGGCATAATCATGGTAGGGAGAATCAGCTCAAACCCACTATAAAAAGGAATTTCAAAAACAAAACCAAAAAACAGGGAAATTCTTTACAATTCCTTCAGGGTCTCTGATGAAACCTGGAATGACGCTATCTACAATGACAGCTGGATGTGGCATAAGGCTGGACACTTGGGACTGACAGGATTGGTGAGATTGGGTGAGCAAATGCAGACCATTTAAAGCAAAAATGCATGGCCCCCATTCCATGGGTCCCAACTCTCCATGTTGAAGGGAATATTACTACAGCTATAACATGTACGGGAAACCTAGAGAATGGACACAATGTTAATTCAAAAGGTTTCTAAAACTCAACGAGTAGTCCCCCTCCTGGTGCTCTGGTTTGACTTTCCAACTGCTTTACTATCAATCTCCCAACTTGGAGAGACAACACCTTTAACCTCCTGGTTCGCACAGGTTGCCAATTTGCAAGAGGATAAAGGGAAGAGGGAGAACCAATGAGAGAGTAGCTGTGAGGCATTTGGACGGGCACATGTCACTCTAATTTCCCAGCAGGAAGAAGAATTAACCAGAGTCTCAGCCACCCACTGGGAACCACTATAGGTCCTGAACCAATATTTTGGACTTGCGTACAGCTCACAAAAAACGAGTGGAAAAATGGAGCTCAGGGGCATAGCAATTCACAAACTGGCAGAGTAATATAGGACAACTATCGTCCGAAAATCTGTTGAGGGAAGGCAACGAGGCGGACTTGAAAGCGAGGCAGAATAGCAGGAAACAGATTTCAAGAGGTACGTTGGAATTGCCTTTAAAGCACAGGAAGAGGGGCACAACTTCGACAATGACACAATTGGCCAAAAAAGGGCGTATGCGTTTTCTCCTGACTATATTCAGGAGAAAACGCATACGCCCATTTTGGCCAAGCAAGCAAGCGGGCAATGCAAATCTGCACTACAAAGAAGTATCACTTCCCACCGGTCAAAAGGGACATGCACAAAATGTGTAAAAACCAGAAAGGCAAGACAGGCCCTGGAGAACAGGGAGCCTTGTTATGCTGATGGGCGGGATGTAAATTGCCAACTGCCTCACTGGAGGAGTGTATTGTGTTCCCTAAAACAAGTAAACAACAGAGCTACAGAGCCAAGGGCACTTCCAGTCTAGGGAATATACCTTGGGAAAACTGAAAATCAATAAGAGAGAGCCGGGCTTCCCTGGTGGCGCAGTGGTTGAGAGTCCGCCTGCCGATGCAGGGGACACGGGTTTGTGCCCCGGTCTGGGAAGATCCCACATGCCGCAGAGCGGCTAGGCCCGTGAGCCATGGCCGCTGAGCCTGTGCGTCCGGAGCCTGTGCTCCGCAAAGGGAGAGGCCACAACAGTGAGAGGCCCGCCTACCGCAAATAAAAAAAAAATAAAATAAAATAAAAAAAAATATATAAGAGAGAGCCAACCCCAAATTTAGGGCTGCACTGCTTACTAGAACCTCAACTTGGTTACACCTTAAATATCCCAGGAAATATAAAAATGGTTCAAACAATTGTGGTACTTATGTACGATGGAATATCCTTCAGGCATGAAATCAATGTCATAAGACCAGGAGCAGCAAAGTGAATGGATTCAGGTACGATGATTCTAAGTGAAATAAGTTACACAGAAAAAAGAAACTTATCATAAGATATCACTTATGAAGATCCTGTAAACATGGCTACACATGAACTGATTTAAGAAAGAGAACAGAGTCTCACATTTAGAAAACACTGTTATGCCTGCTTAAGGGGGAAGGAGAGGTGGGGTGATGCATAAAACCAGAATTTGATATAAGCACGGGTACCGTTTCTAAAACCAACTTTGGAATAGACAAGACCTACACCTTCCGCAGTGAAAGGGACTCAAAACCCCATATTTCCCGCATAGGAATAGATCTGACTAGTAAAAATCTTAACACCTATGTATTGATACGATTCCGTAAGGGAATCAAGTGTGTCTATACTGGCATAAACATGGCAGCGAGAATCATCTCAAACCCACTATAAAAAGGAATTTCAAAAACAAAACAAAAAACAGGGAAATTCTTTACAATTCCGTCAGGGTCTCTGATGAAACCTGGAATGACCCTATCTACAATGACAGCTGGATGTGGCATAAGGCTAGACACTTGGGACGGAGAGGATTGGTGAGATTGGGTGAGCAAATGCAGACCCTTTAAAGCAAAAATGCATGGCCCCCATTTCATGGGTCCCAACTCTCCAGGTTGAAGGGAATATTACTACAGCTATAACATGTACGGGAAACCTAGAGAATGGACACACTGCAAATACAAAATGTTTCTAAAACTCAACGAATAGTCCCTCCCCTGGTGCTCCGGTTTGACTTTCCAACTGCTTTACTATCAATCTTCCAACTAGGAGAGACAGCCCCTTTAAGCTCCTGGTTCGCACAGGTTGCCAATTTGGCAGAGGATGGAAGGGAAGAGTGAGAACCAATGTGAGAGTAGCTGTTAGGCATTTGGACAGGCACATATCACTCTAATTTCCCGGCAGGAAGAATAATCAACCAAAGTCTCAGCCACCCACCGGGAACCAGTATAGTTCTTGAACCAAAATTTTGGACTTGCGTTCAGCTCACATAAAACGAGTTGAAAAATGGAGCTCAGGGGCACAGCAATTCACAAACTGGCAGAGTAATAAAGGACAACTATCGTCCAAAAATCTGTTGAGGGAAGCAAAGAGGCGGACTTGAAAGCGAGGCAGAATAGCAGGAAACAGATTTCAAGAGGTACGTTGGAATCGCCTTTAAAGCACAGGAAGAGGGGCACAACTTCGACAATGATGCACTTGGCCAAAAAGGGCGTATGCGTTTTCTCCTGAATATATTCAGGAAAAAACGCATACGCCCTAATTGGCCAATCAAGCAAGCGGGCAATGCAAATCTGCACTACAAATAAGTATCACTTCCCACCGGTCAAAAGGGACATCCAGAAATGTGTAAAAACCAGAAAGGCAAGACAGGCCCTGGAGAACAGGGAGCCTTGTTATGCTGATGGGCGGGATGTAAATTGCCAACTGCCTAACTGGAGGAGTGCATTGTGTTCCCTAAAACAAGTAAACAACAGAGCTACAGAGCCAAGGGCACTTCCCGTCTAGGGAATATACCTTGTGAAAACTGAAAATCAATAAGACAGAGCCACCCCCATATTTAGGGCTGCATTGCTTACAAGAACCTCAACTTGGGTACACCTTAAATATCCCAGGAAATATAAAAATGGTTCAAAAAATTGTGGTACTTATGTACGATGAAATATCCCTCAGCCATGAAATCACTGTCATAAGACCAGGAGCAGCAAAGTGAGTGGATTCAGGTACGATGATTCTAAGTGAAATAAGTCACACAGAAAAAGAATCTGGTCATAAGATATCACTTAGGAAGATCCTGTACACATGGCTACACATGAACTGAGTTAGGAAAGAGAACAGAGTCTCACATTTAGAAAACACTCTTATGCCTGCTTAATTGGGAAGGAGTGGTGGGGTGATGAATAAAACCAGAGATTGATATAAGCACGGGTACCGTTTCTAAAACCAACTTTGGAATAGACAAGAACTACACCTTCCTCAGTGAAAGGGACTCAAAACCCCATATTTCCCGCAGAGGAATACATCTGACTAGAAAGAATCTTAAAACCTATGTATTGATATGTCTCCGTAAGGGAATCAAGTTTGTCTAGACTGGCATAAACATGGCAGAGAGAATCAGCTCAAACCCAGTATAAAAAGGAATTTCAAAAACCAAACCAGAAAACAGGGAAATTCTTTACAATTCCTTCAGGGTCTCTGATGAAACCTGGAATGACCATATCTACAATGACAGCTGGATGTGGCATAAGGCTGGACACTTGGGACTGAGAGGATTGTTGAGATTGGGTGAGCAAACGCAGACCCTTTAAGGCAATAATGCATGGCCCAAATTCCATGGGTCCCAAATCTCCAGGATGAAGGGAATATTACTACAGCTATAACATGTACGGGAAACCTAGAGAATGGACACACTGTGAATACAAAAGGTTTCTAAAACTCAACGAATAGTCCCTCTCCTGGTGCTCCGGTTTGACTTTCCAACTGCTTTACTATCAATCTCCCACCTTGGAGAGACAGCCCCTTTAGGCTCCTGGTTCGCACAGGTTGCCAATTTGGCAGAGGATCGAAGGGAAGAGGGAGAACCAATGAGAGCTAGCTGTTAGGCATTTGGACGGGCACATGTCACTCTAATTTCCTGGAAGGAAGAAGAATTAACCAAAGTCTCAGACACCCACCAGGAACCAGTAAAGTTCCTGAACCAAAATTTTGGACTTGCGTACAGCTCACAAAAAAACGAGTTGAAAAATGAAGCTCAGGGGCACAGCAATTCACAAACTGGCAGAGTAATAAAGGACAACTATCGTCCAACAATCTGTTGACTGAAGACAACGAGGTGGACTTGGAAGCGAGGCAGAATAGCAGGAAACAGATTTCAAGAGGTACGTTGGAATCGCCGTTAAAGCACAGGAAGAGGGGCACAACTTCGACAATGACTCACTTGGCCAAAAAGGTCGTATGCGTTTTCTCCTGAATATATTCAGGAGAAAACGCATACGCCCTTTTTGGCCAAGCAAGCAAGCGGGCAAGGCATATCTGCACTACAAAGAAGTATCACTTCCCATCGGTCAAACGGGTCATCCACACAATGTGTAAAAACCAGAAAGGCAAGACAGGCCCTGGAGAACAGGGAGCCTTGTTATGCTGATGGGCGGGATGTAAATTGCCAACTCCCTCACAGTAGTAGTGCATTGTGTTCCCTAAAAGAAGTAAACAACAGAGCTACAGAGCCAAGGGCACTTCCAGTCTAGGGAATATATCTTGGGAAACTGGAAATCAATAAGAAAGAGCCTCCCCCAAATTTATGGCTGCACTGCTTACAAGAACGTCAACTTGGGTACAACTTAAATATCCCAGGAAATATAAAAATGGTACAAAAAATTGTGGTACTTATGTACGATGGAATATCCCTCATCCATGAAATCAATTTCATAAGACCAGGAGCAGCAAAGTGAGTGGATTCAGGTACGATGATTCTAAGTGAAATAAGTCACACAGAAAAAAGAAACTTATCATAAGATATCACTTATGAAGATCCTGTAAACATGGCTACACATGAACTGAGTTAAGAAAGAGAACAGAGTCCCACAT
This sequence comes from Mesoplodon bidens, assembly GCF_964165515.1. Classification (NCBI taxonomy): domain Eukaryota; kingdom Metazoa; phylum Chordata; class Mammalia; order Artiodactyla; family Ziphiidae; genus Mesoplodon; species Mesoplodon bidens. Next base: position 3,021,097 of record NW_027671488.1, on the reverse strand, counting down.
TTAGAAAACACTGTTATGCCTGCTTAAGGGGGAAGGAGAGGTTGGGTGATGCATAAAACAAGAGTTTGATATAAGCACGGGTACCGTTTCTAAAACCAACTTTGGAATACACAAGACCTACACCTTCCTCAGTGAAAGGGACTCAAAACCCCATATTTCCCGCAGAGGAATAGATCTGACTAGTAAGAATCTTAAAACCTATGTATTGATTTGTCTCCGTAAGGGAATCAAGTGTGTCTAGACTGGCATAAACATGGCAGCGAGAATCACATCAAACCCACTATAAAAAGGAATTTCAAAAACAAAAGCAAAAAACAGGAAAATTCTTTACAATTCCTTCAGGGTCTCTGATGAAACCTGGAATGACCCTATCTACAATGACAGCTGGATGTGGCATAAGGCTGGACACTTGGGACTGAGAGGATTAGTGAGATTGGGTGAGCAAACGCAGACCCTTTAAAGCAATAATGCATGGCCCCCATTCCATGGGTCCCAACTCTCCAGGTTGTAGGGAATATTACTACAGCTATACCATGTACGGGAAACCTAGAGAATGGACACACTGTGAATACAAAAGGTTTCTAAAACTCAACGAATAGTCCCTCTCCTGGTGCTCCGGTTTGACTTTCCAACTGCTTTACTATCAATCTCCCAACTTGGAGAGACAACACCTTTAACCTCCTGGTTCGCACAGGTTGCCAATTTCGCAGAGGATGGAAGGGAAGAGGGAGAACCAATGAGAGAGTAGCTGTTAGGCATTTGGACGGGCACATATCACTCTAATTTCCCGGCAGGAAGAAGAATTAACCAAAGTCTCAGAAACCCACCGGGAACCAGTATAGATCCTGAACCAAAATTTTGGACTTGCGTACAGCTCACAAAAGACGAGTTGAAAAATGGAGCTCACAGGCACAGCAATTCACAAACTGGCAGAGTAATAAAGGACAACTATCATCCAAAAATCTGTTGAGGGAAGGCAACGAGGCAGACTTGAAAGCGAGGCAGAATAGCAGGAAACAGATTTCAAAAGGTACGTTGGAAGAGCCTTTAAAGCACAGGAAGAGGGGCACAACTTCGACAATGAGGCACTGGGCCAATAAGGGCGTATGTGTTTTCTCCTGAATATATTCCTGAATATATTCAGGAGGAAACGCATACGCCCTTTTTGGCCAAGCAAGCAAGCGGGCAATGCAAATCTGCACTACAAAAAATATCACTTCCCACCGGTCAAAAGGGACATCCACAAAATATGTAAAAACCAGAAATGCAAGACAGGCCCTGGAGAAAAGGGAGCCTTCTTATGCTGATGGGCGGGATGTAAATTGCCAACTGCCTCACTGGAGGAGTGTATTGTGTTCCCTAAAACAAGTAAACAACAGAGCTACAGAGCCTTGGGCACTTCCAGTCTAGGGAATATACCTTGGAAAAACTGAAAATCAAAAAGGCAGAGCCACCCCCAAATTTAGGGCTGCACTGCTTACAAGAACCTCAACTAGGGTTCACCTTAAATATCCCAGGAAATATAAATATGGTCAAAAAATTGTGGTACTTATGTACGATGGAATATCCCTCAGCCATGAAATCAATGTCATAAGAACAGGAGCAGCAAAGTGAGTGTATTCAGGTACGATGATTCTAAGTGAAGTCACACAGGAAAAGAATCTTATCATAAGATATCACTTATGAAGATCCTGTAAACATGGCTACACATGAAATGAGTTAAGAAAGAGCACAGAGTCTCACATTTAGAAAACACTGTTATGCCTGCTTAAGGGGGGAGGATAGGTGGGGTGATGCATAAAACCAGAGTTTGATATTAGTACAGGTACCGTTTGTAAAACCAACTGTGGAATAGACAAGACCTACACCTTCCTCAGTGAAAGGAACTCAAAACCCCATATTTCCCGCAGAGGAATAGATATGACAAGTAACAATCCTAAAACTTATGTATTGATATGTCTCCGTAAGGGAATCAAGTGTGTAGCCTGGCATAATCATGGTAGGGAGAATCAGCTCAAACCCACTATAAAAAGGAATTTCAAAAACAAAACCAAAAAACAGGGAAATTCTTTACAATTCCTTCAGGGTCTCTGATGAAACCTGGAATGACGCTATCTACAATGACAGCTGGATGTGGCATAAGGCTGGACACTTGGGACTGACAGGATTGGTGAGATTGGGTGAGCAAATGCAGACCATTTAAAGCAAAAATGCATGGCCCCCATTCCATGGGTCCCAACTCTCCATGTTGAAGGGAATATTACTACAGCTATAACATGTACGGGAAACCTAGAGAATGGACACAATGTTAATTCAAAAGGTTTCTAAAACTCAACGAGTAGTCCCCCTCCTGGTGCTCTGGTTTGACTTTCCAACTGCTTTACTATCAATCTCCCAACTTGGAGAGACAACACCTTTAACCTCCTGGTTCGCACAGGTTGCCAATTTGCAAGAGGATAAAGGGAAGAGGGAGAACCAATGAGAGAGTAGCTGTGAGGCATTTGGACGGGCACATGTCACTCTAATTTCCCAGCAGGAAGAAGAATTAACCAGAGTCTCAGCCACCCACTGGGAACCACTATAGGTCCTGAACCAATATTTTGGACTTGCGTACAGCTCACAAAAAACGAGTGGAAAAATGGAGCTCAGGGGCATAGCAATTCACAAACTGGCAGAGTAATATAGGACAACTATCGTCCGAAAATCTGTTGAGGGAAGGCAACGAGGCGGACTTGAAAGCGAGGCAGAATAGCAGGAAACAGATTTCAAGAGGTACGTTGGAATTGCCTTTAAAGCACAGGAAGAGGGGCACAACTTCGACAATGACACAATTGGCCAAAAAAGGGCGTATGCGTTTTCTCCTGAATATATTCAGGAGAAAACGCATACGCCCATTTTGGCCAAGCAAGCAAGCGGGCAATGCAAATCTGCACTACAAAGAAGTATCACTTCCCACCGGTCAAAAGGGACATGCACAAAATGTGTAAAAACCAGAAAGGCAAGACAGGCCCTGGAGAACAGGGAGCCTTGTTATGCTGATGGGCGGGATGTAAATTGCCAACTGCCTCACTGGAGGAGTGTATTGTGTTCCCTAAAACAAGTAAACAACAGAGCTACAGAGCCAAGGGCACTTCCAGTCTAGGGAATATACCTTGGGAAAACTGAAAATCAATAAGAGAGAGCCGGGCTTCCCTGGTGGCGCAGTGGTTGAGAGTCCGCCTGCCGATGCAGGGGACACGGGTTTGTGCCCCGGTCTGGGAAGATCCCACATGCCGCAGAGCGGCTAGGCCCGTGAGCCATGGCCGCTGAGCCTGTGCGTCCGGAGCCTGTGCTCCGCAAAGGGAGAGGCCACAACAGTGAGAGGCCCGCCTACCGCAAATAAAAAAAAAATAAAATAAAATAAAAAAAAATATATAAGAGAGAGCCAACCCCAAATTTAGGGCTGCACTGCTTACTAGAACCTCAACTTGGTTACACCTTAAATATCCCAGGAAATATAAAAATGGTTCAAACAATTGTGGTACTTATGTACGATGGAATATCCTTCAGGCATGAAATCAATGTCATAAGACCAGGAGCAGCAAAGTGAATGGATTCAGGTACGATGATTCTAAGTGAAATAAGTCACACAGAAAAAAGAAACTTATCATAAGATATCACTTATGAAGATCCTGTAAACATGGCTACACATGAACTGATTTAAGAAAGAGAACAGAGTCTCACATTTAGAAAACACTGTTATGCCTGCTTAAGGGGGAAGGAGAGGTGGGGTGATGCATAAAACCAGAATTTGATATAAGCACGGGTACCGTTTCTAAAACCAACTTTGGAATAGACAAGACCTACACCTTCCGCAGTGAAAGGGACTCAAAACCCCATATTTCCCGCATAGGAATAGATCTGACTAGTAAAAATCTTAACACCTATGTATTGATACGATTCCGTAAGGGAATCAAGTGTGTCTATACTGGCATAAACATGGCAGCGAGAATCATCTCAAACCCACTATAAAAAGGAATTTCAAAAACAAAACAAAAAACAGGGAAATTCTTTACAATTCCGTCAGGGTCTCTGATGAAACCTGGAATGACCCTATCTACAATGACAGCTGGATGTGGCATAAGGCTAGACACTTGGGACGGAGAGGATTGGTGAGATTGGGTGAGCAAATGCAGACCCTTTAAAGCAAAAATGCATGGCCCCCATTTCATGGGTCCCAACTCTCCAGGTTGAAGGGAATATTACTACAGCTATAATATGTACGGGAAACCTAGAGAATGGACACACTGCAAATACAAAATGTTTCTAAAACTCAACGAATAGTCCCTCCCCTGGTGCTCCGGTTTGACTTTCCAACTGCTTTACTATCAATCTTCCAACTAGGAGAGACAGCCCCTTTAAGCTCCTGGTTCGCACAGGTTGCCAATTTGGCAGAGGATGGAAGGGAAGAGTGAGAACCAATGTGAGAGTAGCTGTTAGGCATTTGGACAGGCACATATCACTCTAATTTCCCGGCAGGAAGAATAATCAACCAAAGTCTCAGCCACCCACCGGGAACCAGTATAGTTCTTGAACCAAAATTTTGGACTTGCGTTCAGCTCACATAAAACGAGTTGAAAAATGGAGCTCAGGGGCACAGCAATTCACAAACTGGCAGAGTAATAAAGGACAACTATCGTCCAAAAATCTGTTGAGGGAAGCAAAGAGGCGGACTTGAAAGCGAGGCAGAATAGCAGGAAACAGATTTCAAGAGGTACGTTGGAATCGCCTTTAAAGCACAGGAAGAGGGGCACAACTTCGACAATGATGCACTTGGCCAAAAAGGGCGTATGCGTTTTCTCCTGAATATATTCAGGAAAAAACGCATACGCCCTAATTGGCCAATCAAGCAAGCGGGCAATGCAAATCTGCACTACAAATAAGTATCACTTCCCACCGGTCAAAAGGGACATCCAGAAATGTGTAAAAACCAGAAAGGCAAGACAGGCCCTGGAGAACAGGGAGCCTTGTTATGCTGATGGGCGGGATGTAAATTGCCAACTGCCTAACTGGAGGAGTGCATTGTGTTCCCTAAAACAAGTAAACAACAGAGCTACAGAGCCAAGGGCACTTCCCGTCTAGGGAATATACCTTGTGAAAACTGAAAATCAATAAGACAGAGCCACCCCCATATTTAGGGCTGCATTGCTTACAAGAACCTCAACTTGGGTACACCTTAAATATCCCAGGAAATATAAAAATGGTTCAAAAAATTGTGGTACTTATGTACGATGAAATATCCCTCAGCCATGAAATCACTGTCATAAGACCAGGAGCAGCAAAGTGAGTGGATTCAGGTACGATGATTCTAAGTGAAATAAGTCACACAGAAAAAGAATCTGGTCATAAGATATCACTTAGGAAGATCCTGTACACATGGCTACACATGAACTGAGTTAGGAAAGAGAACAGAGTCTCACATTTAGAAAACACTCTTATGCCTGCTTAATTGGGAAGGAGTGGTGGGGTGATGAATAAAACCAGAGATTGATATAAGCACGGGTACCGTTTCTAAAACCAACTTTGGAATAGACAAGAACTACACCTTCCTCAGTGAAAGGGACTCAAAACCCCATATTTCCCGCAGAGGAATACATCTGACTAGAAAGAATCTTAAAACCTATGTATTGATATGTCTCCGTAAGGGAATCAAGTTTGTCTAGACTGGCATAAACATGGCAGAGAGAATCAGCTCAAACCCAGTATAAAAAGGAATTTCAAAAACCAAACCAGAAAACAGGGAAATTCTTTACAATTCCTTCAGGGTCTCTGATGAAACCTGGAATGACCATATCTACAATGACAGCTGGATGTGGCATAAGGCTGGACACTTGGGACTGAGAGGATTGTTGAGATTGGGTGAGCAAACGCAGACCCTTTAAGGCAATAATGCATGGCCCAAATTCCATGGGTCCCAAATCTCCAGGATGAAGGGAATATTACTACAGCTATAACATGTACGGGAAACCTAGAGAATGGACACACTGTGAATACAAAAGGTTTCTAAAACTCAACGAATAGTCCCTCTCCTGGTGCTCCGGTTTGACTTTCCAACTGCTTTACTATCAATCTCCCACCTTGGAGAGACAGCCCCTTTAGGCTCCTGGTTCGCACAGGTTGCCAATTTGGCAGAGGATCGAAGGGAAGAGGGAGAACCAATGAGAGCTAGCTGTTAGGCATTTGGACGGGCACATGTCACTCTAATTTCCTGGAAGGAAGAAGAATTAACCAAAGTCTCAGACACCCACCAGGAACCAGTAAAGTTCCTGAACCAAAATTTTGGACTTGCGTACAGCTCACAAAAAAACGAGTTGAAAAATGAAGCTCAGGGGCACAGCAATTCACAAACTGGCAGAGTAATAAAGGACAACTATCGTCCAACAATCTGTTGACTGAAGACAACGAGGTGGACTTGGAAGCGAGGCAGAATAGCAGGAAACAGATTTCAAGAGGTACGTTGGAATCGCCGTTAAAGCACAGGAAGAGGGGCACAACTTCGACAATGACTCACTTGGCCAAAAAGGTCGTATGCGTTTTCTCCTGAATATATTCAGGAGAAAACGCATACGCCCTTTTTGGCCAAGCAAGCAAGCGGGCAAGGCATATCTGCACTACAAAGAAGTATCACTTCCCATCGGTCAAACGGGTCATCCACACAATGTGTAAAAACCAGAAAGGCAAGACAGGCCCTGGAGAACAGGGAGCCTTGTTATGCTGATGGGCGGGATGTAAATTGCCAACTCCCTCACAGTAGTAGTGCATTGTGTTCCCTAAAAGAAGTAAACAACAGAGCTACAGAGCCAAGGGCACTTCCAGTCTAGGGAATATATCTTGGGAAACTGGAAATCAATAAGAAAGAGCCTCCCCCAAATTTATGGCTGCACTGCTTACAAGAACGTCAACTTGGGTACAACTTAAATATCCCAGGAAATATAAAAATGGTACAAAAAATTGTGGTACTTATGTACGATGGAATATCCCTCATCCATGAAATCAATTTCATAAGACCAGGAGCAGCAAAGTGAGTGGATTCAGGTACGATGATTCTAAGTGAAATAAGTCACACAGAAAAAAGAAACTTATCATAAGATATCACTTATGAAGATCCTGTAAACATGGCTACACATGAACTGAGTTAAGAAAGAGAACAGAGTCCCACATTTAGAAAACACTGTTATGCCTGCTTAAGGGGGAAGGAGAGGTTGGGTGATGCATAAAACAAGAGTTTGATATAAGCACGGGTACCGTTTCTAAAACCAACTTTGGAATACACAAGACCTACACCTTCCTCAGTGAAAGGGACTCAAAACCCCATATTTCCCGCAGAGGAATAGATCTGACTAGTAAGAATCTTAAAACCTATGTATTGATTTGTCTCCGTAAGGGAATCAAGTGTGTCTAGACTGGCATAAACATGGCAGCGAGAATCACATCAAACCCACTATAAAAAGGAATTTCAAAAACAAAAGCAAAAAACAGGAAAATTCTTTACAATTCCTTCAGGGTCTCTGATGAAACCTGGAATGACCCTATCTACAATGACAGCTGGATGTGGCATAAGGCTGGACACTTGGGACTGAGAGGATTAGTGAGATTGGGTGAGCAAACGCAGACCCTTTAAAGCAATAATGCATGGCCCCCATTCCATGGGTCCCAACTCTCCAGGTTGTAGGGAATATTACTACAGCTATACCATGTACGGGAAACCTAGAGAATGGACACACTGTGAATACAAAAGGTTTCTAAAACTCAACGAATAGTCCCTCTCCTGGTGCTCCGGATTGACTTTCCAACTGCTTTGCTATCAATCTCCCAAGTTGGAGAGACAGCCCCTTTAAGCTCCTGGTTCGCAAAGGTTGCCAATTTGGCAGAGGATGGAAGAGAAGAGGGAGAACCAATGAGAGCTAGCTGTTATGCGTTTGGACGGGCACATGTCACACTAATTTCCCGGCAGGAAGAAGAATTAACCAAAGTCTCAGCCACCCACCGGGAACCAGGAGAGGTCCTGAACAAACATTTTGGACTTGCATTCAGCTCACAAAAAGCGAGTTGAATAATGGAGCTCAGGGGCACAGCAATTCACAAACTGGCAGAGTAATAAAGGACAGCTATCATCCAAAAATCTCTTGAGGGAAGACAACCACGTGGACTTGAAAGCTAAGCAGAATAGCAGGAAACAGATTTCAAGAGGTACGTTGGAATCGCCTTTAAAGCACAGGAAGAGGGGCACAATTTCGACAATGACGCATTTGGCCAAAAAGCGCGTATGCGTTTTCTCCTGAATATATTCAGGAGAAATCACATTCGCCCTTTTTGGCCAAGTAAGCAAGCAGGCAATGCAAATCTGCACTACAAAGAAGTATCACTTCCCACCGGTCAAAAGTGACATCCACAAAATGTGTAAAAACCAGAAAGGCAAGACAGGCCCTGGAGAAGAGGGAGCCTTGTTATGCTGATGGGCGGGATGTAAATTGCCAACTGCCTCACTGGAGGAGTGCATTGCGTTCCCTAAAACAAGTAAACAACAGAGCTACAGAGCCAAGGGCACTTCCAGTCTAGGGAATATACCTTGGGAAAACTGAAAATCAATAAGACAGAGCCACCCCCAAATTTAGGGCTGCACTGGTTACAAGAACCTCAAAGTGGGTACACCTTAAATATCCCAGGAAATATAAAAATGGATCAAAAAACTGTGGTATTTATGTACGGTGGAATATCCCTCAGCCATGAAATCAATGTCATAAGACCAGGAGCAGCAAAGTGAGTGGATTCAGGTACGATGATTCTAAGTGAAATAAGTCACACACAAAAAGAAACTTATCATAAGATATCATTAAGGAAGATCCTGTAAACATGGCTACACATGAAATGAGTTAAGAAAGAGAACAGAGTCTCACATTTAGAAAACACTCTTATGCCTGCTTAAGGGGGGAGGAGAGGTGGGGTGATGCATAAAACCAGAGTTTGATATAAGCATAGGTACCGTTTGTAAAACCAACTGTGGAATAGACAAGACTTACACCTTCTTCAGTGAAAGGGACTCAAAACCCCATATTTCCCGCAGAGGAATAGATCTGACTAGTAACAATCCTAAAACTTATGTATTGATATGTCTCTGTAAGGGAATCAAGTGTGTAGACTGGCATAAATATGGCAGCGAGAATCAGCTCAAACCCACTATAAAAAGGAATTTCAAAAACAAAACCAAAAAACAGGGAAATTCTTTACATTTCCTTCAGGGTCTCTGATGAAACCTGGAATGACCCTATCTACAATGACGGCTGGATGTGGCATATAGCTGGACACTTGAGACTGAGAGGATTGGTGAGATTGGGTGAGCAAATGCATACCCTTTAAAGCAAAAATGCATGGACCCCATTCCATGGGTCCCGACTCTCCATGTTGAAGGGAATATTACTACAGCTATAACATGTACGGGAAACCTAGAGAATGGACACACTGTGAATACAAAAGGTTTCTAAAACTCAACGAGTAGTCCCTCTCCTGGTGCTCCAGTTTGACTTTCCAACTGCTTTACTATCAATCTCCCAACTTGGAGAGACAGCCCCTTTAAAATTATGGTTCGCACAGGTTGCCAATTTGGCAGAGGATGGAAGGGAAGAGGGAGAACCAATGAGAGAGTAGCTGTTAGGCATTTGGACGGGCACATGTCACTCTAATTTCCCGGCAGAAAGAAGAATTAACCAGAGTCTCAGCCACCCACCGGGAACCAGTATAGGTCCTGATCCAAAATTTTGGACTTGCGTACAGCTCACAAAAAACGAATTGAAAAATGGAGCTCAGGGGCACAGCAATTCACAAACTGGCAGAATAATAAAGGACAACTATCGTCCAAAAATCTGTTGAGGGAAGGCAACGAGGCGGACATGAAAGTGAGGCAGAATAGCAGGAAACAGATTTCAAGAGGTACGTTGAAATCGCCTTTAAAGCACAGGAAGAGGGGCACAACTTTGACAATGACGCACTGGACCAAAATTGTCGTATGCGTTTTCTCCTGAATATATTCAGGAGAAAACGCATATGCCCTTTTTGGCCAAGCAAGCAAGCGGGCAATGCAAATCTGCACTACAAAGAAGTATCACTTCCCACCGGTCAAAAGGGACATCCACAAATGTGTAAAAACCAGAAAGGCAGGACTTCCGGGTAAGATGGCGGAAGAGTAAGACGCGGAGATCACCTTCCTCCCCACGGATACACCAGAAATACAGCTCCACGTGGAACAACTCCTACAGAACACCTACTGAATGCTGGCAGAAGACCCCAGACCTCCCAAAAGGCAAGAAACTCCCCACATACCTGGGTAGGGCAAAGCGGAGAGATTCCCGCACAGAGGATCGGTGCCGAGCGGCACTCACCCGCCCGAGAGGCTTGTCTGCTCGCCCGCCAGGGCGGGCGGCGCTGGATGCTGAGGCTCGGGCTTCGGTGAGCGCAGGGAATGGACTGGGGCTGGCGGCGAGAACTCAGCCTGCAGGGGGCTAATGTGCCACAGCTAGCCGGCAGGGAGTCCGGGAAAACTCTGGAGCTGCCGAAGAGGCAAGAGTCTTTTTCTTCCCTCTTGGTTTCCTGGTTCGCGAGGAGAGGGGATTAAGAGCGCTGCTTAAAGCGGGTCCACAGACGGGCGCGAGTCACGACTGAAAGCGCGGAGCCCAGTGACGGGCGTGGGACGCTGGGGCTGCTGCTGCTGCCGCCAAGAAGCCTGTGTGCGAGTGCAGGTCACTGTCCACACCGCCCTTCCGGGAGCCTGTGCAGCCCGCCACTGCTGGGGTCCCGGGATCCAGGGGCGGCTTCCCTGGGAGAACGCACGGCGCCCCTCGGGCTGGTGCAACGTCACGCCGACCTCTGCCGCTGCAGGCTCTCCCCACACTCCGTGCCCCTCACTCCCGCCCGGCCTGAGTGAGCCAGAGTCCCCGAAGAGGCTGCTCCTTTAACCCTGTCCTGTCTGAGCGAAGAACAGACGCCCTCCGGCGACCTACACGCAGAGGCGGGGCCAAATCCAAAGCTGAGACCCAGGAGCTGTGAGAACAAAGAAGAGAAAGGGAAACCTCTCCCAGCAGCCTCAGAAGCAGTGGATTAAAGCTCCACAATCAACTTGATGTACCCTGCATCTGTGGAATACATGAATAGACAACAAATCATCCCAAATTGAGGAGCCAGGAGTCAGTGCTGTGCCACTGAGGTGGGAGAGCCAACTTCAGGACACTGGTCCACAAGAGACATCCCAGCTCCACATAATATCAAACGGCGAAAATCTTCCAGAGATCTCCATCTCAACACCAGCACCCAGCTTCACTCAACGACCGGCAAGCCTCAGTGCTGGACACCCTATTCCAAACAACTAGCAAGAGAGGAACACAACGCCACCCATTAGCAGAGAGGTGGCCTAAAATCATAAAAAGTCCGCAGACACCCCAAAACACACCACCAGACGTGGACCTGCCCACCAGAAAGACAAGATCCAGCCTCATCCACCAGAACACAGGCACTAGTCCCCTCCACCAGGAAGCCTACACAACCCACTAAACCAACCTTAGCCACAGGGGACAGACACCAAAAACAACGGGAACTACGAACCTGCAGCCTGCAAAAAGGAGACCCCAAACACAGTAACATAAACAAAATGAGAAGAGAGAAAAACACACAGCAGGAGAAGGAGCAAGATAAAAACCCACCAGACCTAACAAATGAAGAGGTAATAGGCAGTCTACCTGAAAAAGAATTCAGAATAATGATGGTAAAGATGATCCAAGATTCTATTTCCCAGATCCAAAATCTTGGAAATAGAATAGACAAAATGCAAGAAACAGTTAACAAGGACCTAGAAGAACTAAAGATGAATCAAGCATCGATTAAAAACACAATACATGAAATAAAAAATACTCTAGATGGGATCAATAGCAGAATAACTGAGGCAGAAGAACGGATAAGTGAGGTGGAAGATAAAATAGTGGAAATAACTGCTGCAGAGCAAAATAAAGAAAAAAGAATGAAAAGAACAGAGGACAGTCTCAGAGACCTCTGGGACAACATTAAACGCACCAACATTCGAAGTATAGGGTTTCCAGAAGAAGAAGAGAAAAAGAAAGGTACTGAGAAAATATTTGAAGAGATTATAATTGAAAACTTCCCTAATATTGGAAAGGAAATAGTTAATCAAGTCCAGGAAGCACAGAGAGTCCCATACAGAATAAATCCAAGGAGAAATACGCCAAGACACATATTAATCAAACTGTCAAAAATTAAACACAAAGAAATCATGTTAAAAGCAGCAAGGCAAAAACAACAAATAACACACAAGGGAATCCCCATCAGGATAACAGCTGATCTATCAGCAGAAACTCTACAAGCCAGAAGGGTGTGGCAGGACATAATTAAAGTGATGAAGGAGAAAAACCTGCTACCAAGATTACTCTACCCAGCAAGGATCTCATTCAGATTTGATGGAGAAATTAAAACGTTTACAGACAAGCAAAAGCTGAGAGAGTTCAGCACCACCAAACCAGCTTTACAACAAATGCTAAAGGAACTTCTCTAGGCAAGAAACACAACAGAAGGAAAAGACCTACAATAACGAACCCAAAACAATTAAGAAAATGGGAATAGGAACATACATATCGATAATTACCTTAAATGTAAATGGACTAAATGCTCCCACCAAAAGACACAGATTGGCTGAATGGATACAAAAACAAGACCCATATATATGCTGTCTACAAGAGACCCACTTCAGACCTAGAGACACATACAGACTGAAAGTAAGGGGATGGAAAAAGATATTCCATGCAAATGGAAACCAAAGGAAAGCTGGAGTAGCAATTCTCATATCAGACAAAATAGACTTTAAAATAAAGACTACTAGAAGAGACAAAGAAGGACACTACATAATGATCAAGGGATCGATCCAAGAAGAAGATATAACAATTGTAAATATTTATGCACCCAACATAGGAGCACCTCAATACATAAGGCAAATACTAACAGCCATAAAAGGAGAAATCGACAGTAACACAATCATAGTAGGGGACTTTAACACCCCACTTTCACCAATGGACAGATCTTCCAAAATGAAAATAAATAAGGAAACACAAGCTTTAAATGATACATTAAACAAGATGGACTTAATTGATATTTATAGGACATTCCATCCAAAAACAACAGAATACACATTTTTCTCAAGTGCTCATGGAACATTCTCCAGGATAGATCATATCTTGGGTCACAAATCAAGCCTTGGTAAATTTAAGAAAATTGAAATTGTATCAAGTGTCTTTTCTGACCACAATGCTATGAGACTAGGTATCAATTACAGGAAAAGAGCTGTAAAAAATACAAACACATGGAGGCTAAACAATACACTACTTAATAACGAAGTGATCACTGAAGAAATCAAAGAGGAAAGTAAAAAATACCTAGAAACAAATGACAATGGAGACACGACGACCCAAAACCTATGGGATGCAGCAAAAGCAGTTCTAAGAGGGAAGTTTATAGCAATACAATCCCACCTTAAGAAACAGGAAACATCTCGAATAAACAACCTAACCTTGCACCTAAAGCAATTAGAGAAAGAAGAACAAAAACACCCCAAAGTTAGCAGAAGGAAAGAAATCATAAAAATCAGATCAGAAATAAATGAAAAAGAAATGAAGGAAACGATAGCAAAGATCAATAAAACTAAAAGCTGGTTCTTTGAGAAGATAAACAAAATTGATGAACCATTAGCCAGACTCATCAAGAAAAGAAGGGAGAAGACTCAAATCAATAGAATTAGAAATGAAAAAGGAGAAGTAACAACTGACACTGCAGAAATACAAAAGATCATGAGAGATTACTACAAGCAACTCTATGCCCATAAAATGGACAACCTGGAAGAGATGGACAAATTCTTAGAAATGCACAACCTGCCAAGACTGACTCAGGAAGAAATAGAAAATATGAATAGACCAATCACAAGCACTGAAATTGAAACTGTGATTAAAAATATTCCATCAAACAAAAGCCCAGGACCAGATGGCTTCACAGGCGAATTCTATCAAACATTTAGAGAAGAGCTAACACCCATCCTTCTCAAACCCTTCCAAACAATATCAGAGGAAGGAACACTCCCAAACTCATTCTACGAGGCCACCATCACCTTGATACCAAAACCAGGCAAGGATGTCACAAAGAAAGAAAACTACAGGCCAATATCACTGATGAACATAGATGCAAAAATCCTCAACAAAATACTAGCAAACAGAATCCAACAGCACATTAAAAGGATCATACACCATGATCAAGTGGGGTTTATTCCAGGAATGCAAGGATTCTTCAATATACGCAAATCAATCAATGTGATACACCATATTAACAAGTTGAAGGAGAAAAACCATATGATCATCTCCATAGATGCAGAGAAAGCTTTCGACAAAATTCAACACCCATTTATGATAAAAACCCTGCAGAAAGTAGGCATAGAGGGAACTTTCCTCAACATCATAAAGGCCATAGATGACAAACCCACAGCCAACACTGTCCTCAATGGTGAAAAACTGAAACCATTTCCACTAAGATCAGGAACATGACAAGGCTGCCCACTCTCACCACTCTTATTCAACATAGTTTTGGAAGTTTTAGCCACGGCAATCAGAGAAGAAAAGGAAATAAAAGGAATCCAAATTGGAAAAGAAGAAGTAAAGCTGTCACTGTTTGCAGATGACATGATACTATACATAGAGAATCCTAAAGATGCTACCGAAAAACTACTAGAACTAATCAATGAATTTGGTAAAGTAGCAGGATACAAAATTAATGTACAGAAATCTCTGGCATTCCTGTACACTAATGATGAAAAATCTGAAAATGAAATCAAGAAAACACTCCCATTTACCATTGCAACAAAAAGAATAAAATATCTAGGAATAAACCTACCTAAGGAGACAAAAGACCTGTATGCAGAAAATTATAAGACACTGATGAAAGAAATTAAAGATGATACAAATAGATGGAGAGATATACCATGCTCCTGGATTGGAAGAATCAATACTGTGAAAATGACTCTACTACCCAAAGCAATCTACAGATTCAATGCAATCCCTATCAAACTACCACTGGCATTTTTCACAGAACTAGAACAAAAAATTTCAAAATTTGTTTGGAAAAACAAAAGACCCCGAATAGCCAAAGCAATCTTGAGAACGAAAAACGGAGCTGGAGGAATCAGGATCCATGACTTCAGACTATACTACAAAGCTACAGTAATCAAGACAGTGTGGTACTGGCATAAAAACAGAAAGATAGATCAGTGGATCAGGATAGAAAGCCCAGAGATAAACCCACGCACATATGGCCAACTTATCTTTGATAAAGGAGGCAGGAATGTACAGTGGAGAAAGGACAGCCTCTTCAATAAGTGGTGCTGGGAAAACTGGACAGGGACATGTAAAAGTTTGAGATTAGATCATTCCCTAACACCAAACACAAAAATAAGCTCAAAATGGATTAAAGACTTAAATGTAAGGCCAGAAACTATCAAACTCTTAGAGGAAAACATAGGTAGAACACTCTATGACATAAATCACAGCAAGATCCTTCTGGACCCACCTCCTAGAGAAATGGAAATAAAAACAAAGATAAACAAATGGGACCTAATGAAACTTCAAAGCTTTTGCACAGCAAAGGAAACCATAAAGAAGACCAAAAGACAACCCTCAGAATGGGAGAAAATATTTGCAAATGAAGCAACTGACAAAGGATTAATCTCCAAAATTTATAAACAGCTCATGCAGCTCAATAGCAAAAAAACAAACAACCCAATCCAAAAATGGGCAGAAGCCTTAAATAGGCATTTCTCCAAAGAAGATATACAGACTGCCAACAAACATATGAAAGAATGCTCAACATCATTAATCATTAGAGAAATGCAAATCAAAACTACAATGAGATATCATCTCACACCAGTCAGAATGGCCATCATCAAGAAATCTAGAAACAATAAATGCTGGAGAGGGTGTGGAAAAAAGGGAACACTCTTGTACTGCTGGTGGGAATGTGAATTGGTACAGCCACTATGGAGAACAGTATGGTGGTTCCTTAAAAAACTAAAAATAGAACTACCATATGACCCAGCAATCCCACTACTAGGCATATACCCTGAGAAAACCATAATTCCAAAAGAGACATGTACCAAAATGTTCATTGCAGCTCTATTCACAATAGCCCAGAGCTGGAAACAACCTAAGTGTCCATCATCGGATGAATGGATAAAGAAGATGTGGCATATATATACAATGGAATATTACTCAGCCATAAAAAGAAACGAAACTGAGCTATTTGTAATGAGGTGGATAGACCTAGAGTCTGTAATACAGAGTGAAGTAAGTCAGAAAGAGAAAGACAAATACCGTATGCTAACACATATATACGGAATTTAAAAAAAAAAAAAGTCATGAAGGACCTAGGGGCAAAACAGGAATAAAGACACAGACCTACTTGAGAATGGACTTGAGGCCATGGGGAGGGGGAAGGGTAAGCTGTGACAAAGCGAAAGAGAGGCATGGACATATATACACTACCAAACGTAAGGTAGATAGATAGTGGGAAGCAGCCACAGAGCAGAGGGAGATCAGCTCGGTGCTTTGTGACCGCCTGGAGGGGTGGGATGGGGAGGGTGGGAGGGAGGGAGATGCATGAGGGAAGGGATGTGGGAACACATGTATATGTATGACTGATTCACTTTGTTATAAAGCAGAAACTAATTAAAAAATTAAAAAAATAAAAAATAAATTAAAAAAAAAAAAAAAAGAAAGGCAAGACAGGTCCTGGAGAACAGGGAGCCTTGTTAAGCTGATGGGCGGGATGTAAATTGCAAACTGCCTCACTGGAAGAGTGCATTGCGTTCCCTAAAACAAGTAAACAACAGAGCTACAGAGCCAAGGGCACTTGCAGTCTAGGGAATATACCTTGGGAAAACTGAAAATCAATAAGACAGGGCAACCCCCAAATTTAGGGCTGCACTGCTTACAAGAACCTCAACTTGGGTACACCTTAAATATCCCAGGAAATATAAAAATGGTTCGAAAAATTCTGGTAGTTATGTACGATGGAATATCCCTCAGCCATGAAATCAATGTCATAAGACAAGGAGCAGCAAAGTGAGTGGATTCAGGTACGATAATTCTAAGTGAAATAAGTCACACAGAAAAAGAAACTTATCATAAGATATCACTTATGAAGATCCTGTAAACATGGCTACACATTAAGTGAGTTAGGAAAGAGAACAGAGTCTCACATTAGGAAAACACTCTTATGCCTGCTTAAGGGGGAAGGAGAGGTGGGGTGATGCATAAAACCAATGTTTGACATAAGCACAGGTACCATTTCTAAAACCAACTTTGGAATAGACAAGACCTACACCTTCCTCAGTGAAAGGGACTCAAAACCCCATATTTCCCTCAGAGGAATAGATCTGACTAGTAAGAATCTTAAAACCTATGTATTGATATGTCTCTGTAAGGGAATCAAGAGTGTCTAGACTGGCATAAACATGGTAGCGAGAATCAGCTCAAACCCACTATAAAAAGGAATTTCAAAAACAAAACCAAAAAACAGGGAAATTCTTTACATTTCCTTCAGGGTCTCTAATGAAACCCGGAATGACCCTATCTACAATGACAGCTGGATGTGGCATAAGGCTGGACACTTGGGACTGAGAGGTTTGTTGAGATTGGGTGAGCAAATGCAGACCGTTTAAAGCAAAAATGCATGGCCCCCATTCCATGGGTCCGAACTCACCATGTTGAAGGGAATATTACTTCAGCTATAACATGTACGGGAAACCTAGAGAATGGACACACTGTGAATACAAAAGGTTTCTAAAACTCAACGAGTAGTTCCTCTCCTGGTGCTCCAGTTTGACATTCCAACTGCTTTACTATCAATCTCCCAAATTGGAGAGACAGCCCCTTTCACCTCCTGGTTCGCACAGGTTGCCAATTTTGCAGAGGATGGAAGGCAAGAGGGAGAACCAATGAGAGAGTAGCTGTTAGGCATTGGGACGGGCACATGTCACTCTAATTTCCCGGCAGGAGGAAGAATTAACCAGAGTCTCAGCCACCCACCAGGAACTAGTATAGGTCCAGAACCAAAATTTTGGACTTGCGTACAGCTCACAAAAAACGAGTTGAATAATTGAGCTGAAGGGCACAGCAATTCACAAACTTACAGAGTAATAAAGGACAACTATCGTCCAAAAATCTGTTGAGGGAAGGCAAAGAGGCAGACTTGAAAGCGAGGCAGAATATTAGGAAACAGATTTCAAGAGGTACGTTGGATTCGCCTTTAAAGCACAGGAAGAGGGGCACAACTTCGACAATGACGCACTTGGCCAAAAAGGGCGTATGCGTTTTCTCCTGAATATATTCAGGAGAAAACGCATACGCCCTCTTTGGTCAAGCAAGCAAGCGGGCAATGCAAATCTGCACTACAAAGAAGTATCAATTCCCACCGGTCAAAAGGGACATCCACAAATGTGTAAAAACCAGAAAGGCAAGACAGGCCCTAGAGAACAGGGAGCCTTGTTATGCTGATGGGCGGGATGTAAATTGACAACTGCCTCACTGGAGGAGTGCATTGCGTTCCCTAAAACAAGTAAACAACAGAGCAACAGAGCCAAGGGCACTTCCAGTCTAGGGAATATACCTTGGGAAAACTGTAAATCAATAAGACAGAGCCACCGCCAAATTTAGGGTTGCCCTGCTTACAAGAACCTCAACTTGGGTACACCTTAAATATCCCAGGAAATATAAATATGGTTCAAAAATCTGTGGTATTTATGCACGATGGAATATCCCTCAGCTATGAAATCAATGTCATAAGACCAGGAACACCAAAGTGAGTGGATTCAGGTACGATGATTCTAAGTGAAAGAGGTCACACAGAAAAAGAAACTCATCATAAGTTATCACAGATGAAGATCCTGTAAACATGGCTACACATGAACTGAGTTAGGAAAGAGAACACAGTCTCACATTTAGAAAACACTCTTATGCCTGCTTAAGGGGAAAGGAGAGGTGGGGTGATGCATAAAGCCAGAGTTTGATATAAGCACAGGTATCATTTCTAAAACCAACTGTGGAATAGACAAGACCTACACCTTCCTCAGTTAAAAGGACTCAAAACCCCATATTTCCCGCAGAGGAATAGATCTGACTAGTAAGAATCTTAAAACCTATGTATTGATATGTCTCCGTAAGGGAATCAGGTGTGTCTAGACTGGCATAAACATGGCAGCGAGAATCAGCTCAAACCCACTATAAAAAGAAATTTCAAAAACAAAATCAATAAACCGGGAAATTCTTTACAATTCCTTCAGGGTTTCTGATGAAACCTGGAATGACCCTATCTACAATGACAGCTGGATGTGGCATAAGGCTGGACACTTGGGACGGAGAGGATTGGTGAGATTGGGTGAGCAAATGCAGACCCCTTAAAGCAAAAATGCATGGCCCCCATTCCATGGGTCCCATCTCTCCATGTTGAAGGGAATATTACTACAGCTATAACATATACGGGAAACCTAGAGAATGGACACACTGTTAATACAAAACGTTTCTAAAACTCAACGAATCGTCCCTCTGCTGGTGCTCCGGTTTGACTTTCCAACTGCTTTACTATCAATCTCAGAAATTGGAGAGACAGCCCCTTTATACTTCTGGTTCACACAGGTTGCCAATTTGGCAGAGGATGGAAGGGAAGAGGGAGAACCAATGAGACAGTAGCTGTTAGACATTTGGACGGGCACATGTCACTCTAATTTCCCGGCAGGAAGAAGAATTAACCAGAGTCGCAGCCACCAACTGGGAACCAGTATAGGTTCTGAACCAAAATTTTGGACTTGCGTACACCTCACAAAAAACGAGTTGAATAATTGAGCTCAGGGGCACAGCAATTCACAAACTGGCAGAGTAATAAAGGACAACGATCGGCAAAAGTCTGTTGAGGGAAGGCAACGAGGCGGACTCGAAAGCGAGGCAGAACAGTAGGAAACAGATTTCAAGAGGTACGTTGGATTCACCTTTAAAGCACACGAAGAGGGGCACAACTTCGACAATGACGCACTTGGCCAAAAATGTTGTATGCTTTTTCTCTTGAATATATTCAGGAGAAAACGCATACGCACTTTTTGGCCAAGCAAGCAAGCGGGCAATGCAAATCTGCACTACAAAGAAGTATCACTTCCCACCGGTCAAGAGGGACATCCACATATGTGTAAAAACCAAAAAGGCAAGACAGGCCCTGGAGAACAGGGAGCCTTGTTACGCTGATGGGCAGGATGTAAATTGCCAACTGACTCACTGGAGGAGTGCATTGCGTTCCCTAAAACAAGTAAACAACAGAGCTACAGAGCCAAGGGCACTTCCAGTCTAGGGAATATACCTTGGGAAAACTGAAAATTAATAAGACAGAGCCACCCCCAAATTTAGGGCTGCACTGCTTACAAGAACCTCAACTTGGGTTCACCTTAAATATCCCAGGAAATATAAAAATGGTTCAAAAAATTGTGGTACTTATGTACGATGGAATATCCCACAGCCACGAAATCAATGTCATAAGAACAGGAGCAGCAAACTGAGTGGATTAAGGTACGATGATTCTAAGAGAAATAAGTCACACAGAAAAAGAAACTTATCATAAGATATCACTTGTGAAGTTCCTGTAAACATGGCTACACATGAAGTGAGTTAGGAAATAGAACAGTGTTTCACATTTAGAAAACACTCTTATGCCTGCTTAAGGGGGAAGGAGACGTGGGGTGATGCATAAAACCAGAGTTTGACATAAGCACAGGTACCATTTTTAAAACCAAATTTGGAATAGACAAGACCTACACCTTCCTCAGTGAAAGGGACTCAAAACCCCATATTTCCCTCAGAGGAATAGATCTGACTAGTAAGAATCTTAAAACCTATGTATTGATATGTCTCTGTAAGGGAATCAAGTGTGTCTAGACTGGCATAAACATGGCAGCGAGAATCAGCTCAAACCCACTATAAAAAGGAATTTCAAAAACAAAACCAAAAAACAGGGAAATTCTTTACATTTCCTTCAGGGTCTCTGATGAAACCTTGAATGACCCTATCTACAATGACAGCTGGATGTGGCATAAGGCTGGACACTTGGGACTGAGAGGATTGGTGAGATTGGGTGAGCAAATGCAGACCCTTTAAAGCAAAAATGCATGGCCCCAATTCCATGGGTCCCAACTCTCCATGTTGAAGGGAATATTACTACAGCTATAACATGTTCGGGAAACGTAGAGGATGGACTCATTGTGAATACAAAAGGTTTCTAAAACTCAACGAGGTTTCCCTCTCCTGGGGCTCCGGTTTGACTTTCCAACTGCTTTACTATCAATCTCCCAACTTGGAGAGACAACCCCTTTAACCTCCTGGTTCGCACAGGTTGCCAATTTGGCAGAAGATGGAAGGGAAGAGGGAAAACCAATGAGAGAGTAGCTGTTAGGCATTTGGACGGGCACATGTCACTCTAATTTCCTGGCAGGAAGAAAAATTAACCAAAGTCTCAGCCACCCACCGGGAACCAGTATAGGTCCTGAACCAAAAGTTTGGACTTGCGTACAGCTCACAAAAAACGAGTTGAAAAATGGAGCTCAGGGGCACAGCAATTCACAAACTGGCAGAGTAATAAAGGACCACTATCGTCCGAAAATCTGTTGAGGGAAGACAATGAGGCTGACTTGAAAGCGAGGCAGAATAGCAGGAAACAGATTTCAAGAGGTACGTTGGAATCGCCTTTAAAGCACAGGAAGAGGGGCACAACTTCAAAAATGACGCACTTGGCCAAAAAGGGAGTATGCGTTTTATCCTGAATATATTCAGGAGAAAACGCATATGCCCTTTTTGGCCAAGCAAGCAAGCGGGCAATGCAAATCTGCACTACAAAGAAGTATCACTTCCCACCGTTCAAAAGGGACATCCAAAAATGTGTAAAAACCAGAAAGGCAAGACAGGCCCTGGAGAAGAGGGAGCCTTGTTATGCTAATGGGCGGAATGTAAATTGCCAACTGCCTCACTGGATGAGTGCATTGCGTTCCCTAAAACAAGTAAACAACAGAGCTACAGAGCCAAGGACACTTCCAGTCTAGGAAATATACCTTGGGAAAAATGAAAATCAATAAGACAGAGCCACCCCCAAATTTAGGGCTGCACTGCTTACAAGAACCTCAACTTGGGTACACCTTAAATATCCCAGGAAATATAGAAATGGTTCAAAAAACTGTGGTATTTATGTACGATGCAATATCCCTCAGCCATGAAATCAATGTCATAAGCCCAGGAGCAGCAAAGTGAGTGGATTCAGGTACGATGATTCTAAGTGAAATAAGTCACACAGAAA
The DNA here is from genome assembly GCF_964165515.1 of Mesoplodon bidens. Classification (NCBI taxonomy): domain Eukaryota; kingdom Metazoa; phylum Chordata; class Mammalia; order Artiodactyla; family Ziphiidae; genus Mesoplodon; species Mesoplodon bidens. The sequence goes on along the minus strand of NW_027671488.1, from coordinate 2,998,645 downwards.
AAGTAACTTATCATAAGATATCACTTATGAAGATCCTGTAAAAATGGCTACACATGAACTGAGTTAGGAAAGAGAACAGAGTCTCACATTTAGAAAACACTCTTATGCCTGCTTAAGGGGAAAGGAGAGGTGGGGTGATGCATAAAACCAGAGTTTGACATAAGCACAGGTAACATTTCTTTAACCAACTGTGCAATAGACAAGACCTACACCTTCCTCAGTGAAAGGGACTCAAAACGCCATATTTCCCGCAGAGGAATAGATCTGACTAGTAAGAATCTTAAAACCTATGTATTGATATGTCTCTTTAAGGGAATCAAGTGTGTCTAGACTGGCATAAACATGGCAGCGAGAATCAGCTCAAACCCACTATAAAAAGGAATTTCAAAAAGAAAACCAAAAAACAGGGAAATTCTTTACATTTCCTTCAGGGTCTCTGATGAAACCTGGAATGAACCTATCTACAATGACAGCTGGATGTGGCATAAGGCTGGACACTTGGGACTGAGAGGATTGGTGAGATTGGGTGAGCAAGTGAAGACCGTTTAAAGCAAAAATGCATGGCCCCCATTCCATGGGTCCCAACTCTCCATGCTGAAGGGAATATTACTACAGCTATAACATGTACGGGAAACCTAGAGAATGGACACACTGTGAATACAAAAGGTTTCTAAAACTCAACGAGTAGACACTCTCCTGGTGCTCCGGTTTGACTTTCCAACTGCTTTACTATCAATCTCCCAATGTGGAGAGACAACCGCTTTAACTTCCTGGTTCGCACAGGTTGCCAATTTGGCAGAGGATGGAAGGGAAGAGGGAGAACCAATGAGAGAGTAGCTGTTAGGCATTTGGACGGGCGCATGTCACTCTAATTACCCGGCAGGAAGAAGAATTAACCAGAGTCTCAGCCACCCACGGGGAACCAGTATAGGTCCTGAACCAAAATTTTGGACTTGCGTACAGCTCACAAAAAACGAGTTGAAAAATGGAGCTCAGGGGCACAGCAATTCCCAAACTGGCAGAGTAATAAAGGACAACTATCGTCCAAAAATCTGTTGAGGGAAGGCAACGAGGCGGACTTGAATGCGGGTAGAATAGCAGGAAAGAGATTTCAAGAAGTACGTTGCAATCGCCTTTAAAGCACAGGAAGAGGGGCACAACTTCAACAATGACGCACTTGGCCCAAAAGTGCGTATGCGTTTTCTGCTGAATATATTCAGGAGAAAACGCATACGCCCTTTTCGGCCAAGCAAGCAAGCGGGCAATGCAAATCTGCACTACAAAGAAGTATCACTTCCCACTGGTCAAAAGGGACATCCACAAAATGTGTAAAAACCATAAAGGCAAGACAGGCCCTGGAGAAGAGGGAGCCTTGTTATGCTGATGGGCGGGATGTAAATTGCCAACTGCCTCACTGGAGGAGTGCATTGCATTCCCTAAAACAAGTAAACAACAGAGCTACAGAGCCAAGGGCACATCCAGTCTAGGGAATATACCTTAGGAAAACTGAAAATCAATAAGACAGAGCCACCCACAAATTTAGGGCTGCACTGCTTACAAGAACCTCAACTTGGGTACATCTTAAATATCCCAGGAAATATAAAAATGGTTCAAAAAACTGTGGTATTTATGTACGATGCAATATCCCTCAGCCATGAAATCAATATCATAAGACCAGGAGCAGCAAAGTGAGTGGATTCAGGTACGATGATTCTAAGTGAAATAAGTCACACAGAAAAAGAAACTTATCATAAGATATCACTTATGAAGATCCTGTAAACATGGCTACACATGAACTGAGTTAGGAAAGAGAACAGAGTCTCACATTTAGAAAACACTCTTATGCCTGCTTAAGGGGAAAGGAGAGGTGGGGTGATGCATAAAACGAGAGTTTGATATAAGCACAGGTACCATTTCTATAACCAACTGTGGAATAGACAAGACCTACACCTTCCTCAGTGAAAGGGACTCAAAACCCCATATTTCCCGCAGAGGAATAGATCTGACTAGTAAGAATCTTAAAACCTATGTATTGATATGTATCTGTAAGGGAATCAAGTGTGTCTAGACTGGCATAAACATGGCAGCGAGAATCAGCTCAAACCCACTATAAAAAGGAATTTCAAAAACAAAACCAAAAAACAGGGAAAATCTTTACATTTCCTTCAGGGCCTCTGATGAAACCTGGAATGACCCTATCTACAATGACAGCTGGATGTGGCATAAGGCTGGACACTTGGGATTGAGAGGTTAGGTGAGATTGGGTGAGCAAATGCAGACCCTTTAAAGCAAAAATGCATGGCCCCCATTCCATGGGTCCCAACTCTCCATTTTGAAGGGAATATTACTACAGCTATAACATGTACGGGAAACCTAGAGAATGGACACACTGTGAATACAAAAGGTTTCTAAAACTCAACGAGTAGTCCCTCTCCTGGTGCTCCGGTTTGACTTTCCAACAGCTTTACTATCAATCTCCCAACTTGGACAGACAACCCCTTTAACCTCCTGGTTCGCACAGGTTGCCAATTTGGCAGAGGATTGAAGGGAAGAGGGAGAATCAATGAGAGAGTAGCTGTTAGGCATTTGGACGGACACATGTCACTCTAATTTCACGGAAGGAAGAAGAATTAACCAGAGCCTCAGCCACGCACCGGGAACCAGTATAGGTCCTGAACCAAAATTTTGGACTTGCGTACAGCTCACAAAAAACGAGTTGAAAAATGGAGCTCAGGGGCACAGCAATTCACAAACTGGCAGAGTAATAAAGGACAACTATTGTCCAAGAATCTGTTGAGGGAAGGCAACGAGGCGGACTTGATAGCGAGGCAGGAGAGCAGGAAACAGATTTCAAGAGGTACGTTGGAATCGCCTTTAAAGCACAGGAAGAGGGGCACAACTTCGACAATGACGCACTTGGCCAAAAAGGGCGTATGCGTTTTCTGCTGAATATATTCAGGAGAAAACGCATACGCCCTTTTTGGCCAAGCAAGCAAGCGGGCAATGCAAATCTGCACTACAAAGAAGTATCACTTCCCACCGGTCAAAAGGGACATCCACAAAATGTGTAAAAAACAGAAAGGCAAGACAGGCCCTGGAGAAGAGGGATCCTTGTTATGCTGATGGGCGGGATGAAAATTGCCAACTGCCTCACTGGAGGAGTGCATTGTGTTCCCTAAAACAAGTAAACAACAGAGCTACAGAGCCAAGGGCTCTTCCAGTCTAGGGAATATACCTTGGGAAAACTGAAAATCAATAAGACAGTGCCACCCCCAAATTTAGCGTTGCACTGATTACAAGAACCTCAACTTGGGTACACCTTAAATATCCCAGGAAATATAAAAATGGTTCAAAAAACTGTGGTATTTATGTACGATGGAATGTCCCTCAGCCATGAAATCAATGTCATAAGACCAGGAGCAGCAAAGTGAGTGGATTCAGGTACGATGATTCTAAGTGAAATAAGTCACACAGAAAAAGAAACTTATCATAAGATATCACTTATGAAGATCCTGTAAACATGGCTACACATGAACTGAGTTAGGAAAGAGAACCGAGTCTCACATTTAGAAAACACTCTTATGCCTGCTTAAGGGGAAAGGAGAGGTGGGGTGATGCATAAATCCAGAGTTTGATATAAGCACAGGTACCATTTCTAAAACCAACTGTGGAATAGACAAGATCTACACCTTCCTCAGTGAAAGGGACTCAAAACCCCATATTTCCCGCAGAGGAATAGATCTGAGTAGTAAGAATCTTAAAACCGATGTATTGATATGTCTCTGTAAGGGAATCAAGTGTGTCTAGACTGGCATAAACATGGCAGCGAGAATCAGCTCAAACCCACTATAAAAAGGAATTTCAAAATTAAAACCAAAAACCAGGGAAATTCTTTACATTTCCTTCAGGGTCTCTGATGAAACCTGGAGTGACCCTATCTTCAATGACAGCTGGATGTGGCATAAGGCTGGACACCTGGGACTGAGAGGATTGGTGAGATTGGGTGAGCAAATGCAGACCATTTAAAGCAAAAATGCATGGCCCCCATTCCATGGGTCCCAACTCTCCATGTTGAAGGGAATATTACTACAGCTATAACATTTACGGGAAACCTAGAGAATGGACACACTGTGAATACAAAAGGTTTCTAAAAGTCAACGAGTAGTCCCTCTCCTGGTGCTCCGCTTTGACTTTCCAACTGCTTTACTATCAATCTCCCAACTTGGAGAGAGAACCCCTTTAACCTCCTGGTTCGCACAGGTTGCCAATTTGGCAGAGGATGGAAGGGAAGAAGGAGAACCAATGAGAGAGTAGCTGTTAGGCATTTGGACGGTCACATGTCACTCTAATTTCCCGGCAGGAAGAAGAATTAACCAGAGTCTCAGCCACCCACCGGGAACCAGTATAGGTCCTGAACCAAAATTTTGTACTTGCGGGCCTCCCTGGTGGTGCAGTGGTTGAGAGTCCGCCTGCCGATGCAGGGGATGCGGGTTCGTGCCCCGGTCTGGGAGGATCTCATATGCCGCGGAGCGGCTGGGCCCGTGAGCCATGGCCGCTGGGACTGCGCGTCCGGAGCCTGTGCTCCGCAACGGGAGAGGCCGCGGCAGTGAGAGGCCCGCATACCGCAAAAAGAAAAAAAAAAAAAAAAATTTTGTACTTGCGTACAGCTCACAAAAAACGAGTTGAAAAATGGAGCTCAGGGGCACAGCAATTCACAAACTGGCAGAGTAATAAAGGACAACTATCGTCCAAAAAATCTGTTGAGGGAATGCAGCGAGGCGGACTTGAAAGCGAGGCAGGATAGCAGGAAACAGATTTCAAGAGGTACGTTGGAATCGCCTTTAAAGCACAGGAAGAAGGGCACAACTTTGACAATGACGCACTTGGCCAAAAAGGGCGTATGCGTTTTCTCCTGAATATATTAAAGAGAAAATACATACGCCCTTTTTGGCCAAGCAAGCAAGCGGGCAATGCAAATCTGCACTACAAAGAAGTATCACTTCCCACCGGTCAAAAGGGACATCCACAAAATGTGTAAAAAACAGAAAGGCAAGACAGGCCCTGGAGAAGAGGGAGCCTTGTTATGCTGATGGGCGGGACGTAAATGGCCAACTGCCTCACTGGAAGAGTGCATTGCATTCCCTAAAACAAGTAAACAACAGAGCTACAGAGCCAAGTGCTCTTCCAGTCTAGGGAATATACCTTGGGAAAACTGAAAATCAATAAGACAGAGCCACCCCCAAATTTAGGGCCGCACTGCTTACAAGAACCTCAACTTGGGTACACCTTAAATATCCCAGGAAATATAAAAATGGTTCAAAAAACTGTGGTATTTATGTACGATGGAATATCCCTCAGCCATGAAATCAATGTCATAAGACCAGGAGCAGCAAAGTGAGTGGATTCAGGTACGATGATTCTAAGTGAAGTCACACAGAAAAAGAAACTTATTATAAGATATCACTTATGAAGATCCTGTAAACATGGCTAAACATGAATTGAGTTAGGAAAGAGAACAGAGTCTCACATTTAGAAAACACTCTTATGCCTGCTTAAGGGGAAAGGAGAGGTGGGGTGATGCATAAAACCAGAGTTTGATATAAGCACAGGTAACATTTCTAAAACCAACTGTGGAATAGAAAGACCTACACCTTCCTCAGTGAAAGGGACTCAAAACCCCATATTCCCCGCAGAGGAATAGATCTGACTAGTAAGAATCTTAAAACCGATGTATTGATATGTCTCTGTAAAGGAATCAAGTGTGTCTAGACTGGCATAAACATGGCCACGAGAATCAGCTCAAACCCACTATAAAAAGGAATTTCAAAAACAAAACAAAAAACAGGGAAATTCTTAATATTTCCTTCAGGGTCTCTGATGAAACCTGGAATGACCCTATCTACAAGGACAGCTGGATTTGGCATCAGGCTGGACACTTGGGACTGAGACGATTGGTGAGATTGGGTGAGCAAATGCAGACCGTTTAAAGCAAAAATGCATGGCCCCCATTCCATGGGTCCCAACTCTCCATGTTGAAGGGAACATTACTACAGCTATAACATATACGGGAAACGTAGAGAATGGACACACTGTGAATACAAAAGGTTTCTAAAACTCAACGAGTAGTCCCTCTCCTGGTGCTCCGCTTTGACTTTCCAACTGCTTTACTATCAATCTCCCAACTTGGAGAGACAACCCCTTTAACCTCCTGGTTCGCACAGGTTGCCAATTTGGCAGAGGATGGAAGGGAAGAGGGAGAACCAATGAGAGAGTAGCTGTTAGGCATTTGGACGGGCACATGTCAGTCTAATTTCCCGGCAGGAAGAATAATTAACCAGAGTCTCAGCCACCCACCGGGAACCAGTATAGTTCCTGAACCAAATTTTTGAACTTGCGTACAGCTCACAAAAATCGAGTTGAAAAATGGAGCTCAGGGTCACAGCAATTCACAAACTGGCAGAGTAATAAAGGACAACTATCGTCCAAAAAATCTGTTGAGGGAATGCAGCGAGGCGGACTTGAAAGCGAGGCAGGATAGCAGGAAACAGATTTCAAGAGGTACGTTGGAATCGCCTTTAAAGCACAGGAAGAAGGGCACAACTTTGACAATGACACACTTGGCCAAAAAGGGCGTATGCGTTTTCTCCTGAATATATTAAAGAGAAAATACATACGCCCTTTTTGGCCAAGCAAGCAAGCGGGCAATGCAAATCTGCACTACAAAGAAGTATCACTTCCCACCGGTCAAAAGGGACATCCACAAAATGTGTAAAAAACAGAAAGGCAAGACAGGCCCTGGAGAAGAGGGAGCCTTGTTATGCTGATGGGCGGGACGTAAATGGCCAACTGCCTCACTGGAAGAGTGCATTGCATTCCCTAAAACAAGTAAACAACAGAGCTACAGAGCCAAGTGCTCTTCCAGTCTAGGGAATATACCTTGGGAAAACTGAAAATCAATAAGACAGAGCCACCCCCAAATTTAGGGCCGCACTGCTTACAAGAACCTCAACTTGGGTACACCTTAAATATCCCAGGAAATATAAAAATGGTTCAAAAAACTGTGGTATTTATGTACGATGGAATATCCCTCAGCCATGAAATCAATGTCATAAGACCAGGAGCAGCAAAGTGAGTGGATTCAGGTACGATGATTCTAAGTGAAGTCACACAGAAAAAGAAACTTATTATAAGATATCACTTATGAAGATCCTGTAAACATGGCTAAACATGAATTGAGTTAGGAAAGAGAACAGAGTCTCACATTTAGAAAACACTCTTATGCCTGCTTAAGGGGAAAGGAGAGGTGGGGTGATGCATAAAACCAGAGTTTGATATAAGCACAGGTAACATTTCTAAAACCAACTGTGGAATACAAAGACCTACACCTTCCTCAGTGAAAGGGACTCAAAACCCCATATTCCCCGCAGAGGAATAGATCTGACTAGTAAGAATCTTAAAACCGATGTATTGATATGTCTCTGTAAAGGAATCAAGTGTGTCTAGACTGGCATAAACATGGCCACGAGAATCAGCTCAAACCCACTATAAAAAGGAATTTCAAATACAAAACAAAAAACAGGGAAATTCTTAATATTTCCTTCAGGGTCTCTGATGAAACCTGGAATGACCCTATCTACAAGGACAGCTGGATTTGGCATCAGGCTGGACACTTGGGACTGAGACGATTGGTGAGATTGGGTGAGCAAATGCAGACCGTTTAAAGCAAAAATGCATGGCCCCCATTCCATGGGTCCCAACTCTCCATGTTGAAGGGAACATTACTACAGCTATAACATATACGGGAAACGTAGAGAATGGACACACTGTGAATACAAAAGGTTTCTAAAACTCAACGAGTAGTCCCTCTCCTGGTGCTCCGCTTTGACTTTCCAACTGCTTTACTATCAATCTCCCAACTTGGAGAGACAACCCCTTTAACCTCCTGGTTCGCACAGGTTGCCAATTTGGCAGAGGATGGAAGGGAAGAGGGAGAACCAATGAGAGAGTAGCTGTTAGGCATTTGGACGGGCACATGTCACTCTAATTTCCCGGCAGGAAGAAGAATTAACCAGAGTCTCAGCCACCCACCGGGAACCAGTATAGGTCCTGAACTAAAATTTTGGACTTGCGTACAGCTCACAAAAACAGAGTTGAAAAATGGAGCTCAGGGGCACAGCAATTCACAAACTGGCAGAGTAATAAAGGACAACTATCGTCCAAAAAATCTGTTGAGGGAGGGCAGCGAGGCGGACTTGAAAGAGAGACAGAATAGCAGGAAACAGATTTCAAGAAGTACGTTGCAATCGCCTTTAAAGCACAGGAAGAGGGGCACAACTTCGACAATGACGCACTTGGCCAAAAAGTGCGTATGCGTTTTCTGCTGAATATATTCAGGAGAAAACGCATACGCCCTTTTTGGCCAAGCAAGCAAGCGGGCAATGCAAATCTGCACTACAAAGAAGTATCACTTCCCACCGGTCAAAAGGGACATCCACAAAATGTGTAAAAACCAGAAAGGCAAGACAGGCCCTGGAGAAGAGGGAGCCTTGTTATGCTGATGGGCGGGATGTAAATTGCCAACTGCCTCACTGGAGGAGTGCATTGCGTTCCCTAAAACAAGTAAACAACAGAGCTACAGAGCCAAGGGCACATCCAGTCTAGGGAATATACCTTAGGAAAACTGAAAATCTATAAGACAGAGCCACACACAAATTTAGGGCTGCCCTGCATACAAGAACCTCAACTTGGGTACACCTTATATATCCCAGGAAATATAAAAATGGTTCAAAAAACTGTGGTATTTATGTACGATGGAATATCCCTCAGCCATGAAATCAATGTCATAAGACCAGGAGCAGCAAAGTGAGTGGATTCAGGTACGATGATTCTAAGTGAAATAAGTCACACAGAAAAAGAAACTTATCATAAGATATCACTTATGAAGATCCTGTAAACATGGCTACACATGAACTGAGTTAGGAAAGTGAACAGAGTCTCACATTTAGAAAACACTCTTATGCCTGCTTAAGGGGAAAGGAGAGGAGGGGTGATGCATAAAACCAGAGTTTGATATAAGCACAGGTACCATTTCTAAAACCAACTGTGGAATAGACAAGACCTACACCTTCCTCAGTGAAAGGGACTCAAAACCCCATATTTCCCGCAGAGGAATAGATCTGACTACTAAGAATCTTAAAACCGATGTATTGATATGTCTCTGTAAGGGAATCAAGTGTGTCTAGACTGGCATAAACATGGCAGCGAGAATCAGCTCAAACCCACTATAAAAAGGAATTTCAAAAACAAAACCAAAAAACAGGGAAATTCTTTACATTTCCTTCAGGGTCTCTCATGAAACCTGGAGTGACCCTATCTACAATGACAGCTGGATGTGGCATAAGGCTGGACACCTGGGACTGAGAGGATTGGTGAGATTGGGTGAGCAAATGCAGACGATTTAAAGCAAAAATGCATGGCCCCCATTCCATGGGTCCCAACTCTCCATGTTGAAGGGAATATTACTACAGCTATAACATGTATGGGAATCCTAGAGAATGGACACACTGTGAATACAAAAGGTTTCTAAAACTCAACGAGTAGTCCCTCTTCTGGTGCTCCGGTTTGACTTTCCAACTGCTTTACTATCAATCTCCCAACTTGGAGAGACAACCCCTTTAACCTCCTGGTTCGCACAGGTTGCCAATTTGGCAGAGGATGGAAGGGAAGAGGGAGAACCAATGAGAGAGTAGCTGTTAGGCATTTGGACGGGCACATGTCACTCTAATTTCCCGGCAGGAAGAAGAATTAACCAGAGTCTCAGCCACCCTCCGGGAACCAGTATAGGTCCTGAACCAAAATTTTGGACTTGCGTACAGCTCACAAAAAACGAGTTGAAAAATGGAGCTCAGGGGCACAGCAATTCACAAACTGGCAGAGTAATAAAGGACAACTATCGTCCAAAAAATCTGTTGAGGGAAGGCAGCGAGGCGGACTTGAATGAGAGACAGAATAGCAGGAAACAGATTTCAAGACGTACGTTGCAATCGCCTTTAAAGCACAGGAAGAGGGGCACAACTTCGACAATGACGCACTTGGCCAAAATGTGCGTATGCGTTTTCTGCTGAATATATTCAGGAGAAAACGCATACGCCCTTTTTGGCCAAGCAAGCAAGCGGGCAATGCAAATCTGCACTACAAAGAAGTATCACTACCCACCGGTCAAAAGGGACATCCACAAAATGTGTAAAAACCAGAAAGGCAAGATAGGCCCTGGAGAAGAGGGAGCCTTGTTATGCTGATGGGCGGGATGTAAATTGCCAACTCCCTCACTGGAGGAGTGCATTGCGTTCCCTAAAACAAGTAAACAACAGAGCTACAGAGCCGAGGGCACATCCAGTCTAGGGAATATACCTTAGGAAAACTGAAAATCAATAAGACAGTGCCACCCACAAATTTAGGGCTGCACTGCTTACAAGAACCTCAACTTGGGTACACCTTAAATATCCCAGGAAATATAAAAATGGTTCAAAAAACTGTGGTATTTATGTACGATGGAATATCCCTCAGCCATGAAATCAATGTCATAAGACCAGTAGCAGCAAAGTGAGTGGATTGAGGTAAGATGATTCTAAGTGAAATAAGTCACACAGAAAAAGAAACTTATCATAAGATATCACTTATGAAGATTCTGTAAACATGGCTACACATGAACTGAGTTAGGAAAGAGAACAGAGTCTCACATTTAGAAAACACACTTATGCCTGCTTAAGGGGAAAGGAGAGGTGGGGTGATGCATAAAACGAGAGTTTGATATAAGCACAGGTACCATTTTATAACCAACTGCGGAATAGAAAAGACCTACACCTTCCTCAGTGAAAGGGACTCAAAACCCCATATTTCCCGCAGAGGAATAGATCTGACTAGTAAGAATCTTAAAACCTATGTATTGATATGTCTCTGTAAGGGAATCAAGTGTGTCTAGACTGGCATAAACATGGCAGCGAGAATCAGCTCAAACCCACTATAAAAAGGAATTTCAAAAACAAAACCAAAAAACAGGGAATTTCTTTACATTTCCTTCAGGATCTGATGAAACCTGGAATGACCCTATCTACAATGACAGCTGGATGTGGCATAAGGCTGGACACTTGGGACTGAGAGGATTGGTGAGATTGGGTGAGCAAATGCAGACCCTTTAAAGCAAAAATGCATGGCCCCCATTCCATGGGTCCCAACTCTCCATTTTGAAGGGAATATTACTACAGCTATAACATGTACGGGAAACCTAGAGAATGGACACACTGTGAATACAAAAGGTTTCTAAAACTCAACGAGTAGTCCCTCTCCTGGTGCTCCGGTTTGACTTTCAAACAGCTTTACTATCAATCTCCCAACTTGGAGAGACAACCCGTTTAACCTCCTGGTTCGCACAGGTTGCCAATTTGGCAGAGGATTGATGGGAAGAGTGAGATCCAATGAGAGAGTAGCTGTTAGGCATTTGTACGGGCACATGTCACTCTAATTTCCCGGCAGGAAGAAGAATTAACCACAGTCTCAGCCACCCACCGGGAACCAGTATAGGTCCTGAACCAAAATTTATAACTTGCGTACAGCTCACAAAATACGAGTTGAAAAATGGAGCTCAGGGGCAAGCAATTCACAAACTGGCAGAGTAAAAAAGGACAACTATTGTCCAAGAATCTGTTGAGGGAAGGCAACGAGGCGGACTTGATAGCGAGGCAGGATAGCAGGAAACAGATTTCAAGAGGTACGTTGGAATCGCCTTTAAAGCACAGGAAGAGGGGCACAACTTCGACAAAGACGCACTTGGCCAAAAAGGGCGTATGCGTTTTCTGCTGAATATATTCAGGAGAAAACGCATACGCCCTTTTTGGCCAAGCAAGCAAGCGGGCAATGCAAATCTGCACTACAAAGAAGTATCACATCCCACCGGTCAAAAGGGACATCCACAAAATGTGTAAAAAACAGAAAGGCAAGACAGGCCCTGGAGAAGAGGGAGCCTTGTTATGCTGATGGGCGGGATGAAAATTGCCAACTGCCTCACTGAAGGAGTGCATTGTGTTCCCTAAAACAAGTAAACAACAGAGCTACAGAGCCAAGGGCTCTTCCAGTCTAGGGAATATACCTTGGGAAAACTGAAAATCAATAAGACAGTGCCACCCCCAAATTTAGGGCTGCACTGCTTACAAGAACCTCAACGTGGGTACAACTTAAATATCCCAGGAAATATAAAAATGTTTCAAAAAACTGTGGTATTTATGTACGATGGAATATCCCTCAGCCATGAAATCAATGTCATAAGACCAGGAGCAGCAAAGTGAGTGGATTCAGGTACGATGATTCTAAGTGAAATAAGTCACACAGAAAAAGAAACTTATCATAAGATATCACTTATGAAGATCCTGTAAACATGGCTACACATGAACTGAGTTAGGAAAGAGAACAGAGTCTCACATTTAGAAAACACTCTTATGCCTGCTTAAGGGGAAAGGAGAGGTGGGGTGATGCATAAAACCAGAGTTTGATATAAGCACATGTACCATTTCTAAAACCAACTGTGGAATAGACAAGACCTACACCTTCCTCAGTGAAAGGGACTCAAAACCCCATATTTCCCGCAGAGGAATAGATCTGAGTAGTAAGAATCTTAAAACCTATGTATTGATATGTCTCTGTAAGGGAATCAAGTGTGTCTAGACTGGCATAAACATGGCAGCGAGAATCAGCTCAAACCCACTATAAAATGGAATTTCAAAATCAAAACCAAAAAACAGGGAAATTCTTTACATTTCCTTCAGGGTCTCTGATGAAACCTGGAGTGACCCTATCTACAATGACAGCTGGATGTGGCATAAGGCTGGACACGTGGGACTGAGACGATTGGTGAGATTGGGTGAGCAAATGCAGACACTTTAAAGCAAAAATGCATGGCCCCCATTCCATGGGTCCCAACTCTCCATGTTGAAGGGAATATTACTACAGCTATAACATGTACGGGAAACCTAGAGAATGGACACACTGTGAATACAAAAAGTGTCTAAAACTCAACGAGTAGTCCCTCTCCTGGAGCTCCGGTTTGACTTTCCAACTGCTTTACTATCAATCTCCCAACTTGGAGAGAAAACCCCTTTAACCTCCTTGTTTGCACAGGTTGCCAACTTCACAGAGGATGGAAGGGAAGAGGGAGAACCAATGAGAGAGTAGCTGTTAGGCATTTGGACGGGCACATGTCACTCTAATTTCCCAGCAGGAAGAAGAATTAACCACAGTCTCAGCCACCCACCGGGAACCAGTATAGGTCCTGAACCAAAATTTTGGACTTGCGTACAGCTCACAAAAAACGAGTTGAAAAATGGAGCTCAGGGGCACAGCAATTCACAAACTGTCAGAGTAATAAAGGACAACTATCATCCAAAAAATCTGTTGAGGGAAGGCAGCGAGGCGGACTTGAAAGAGAGACAGAACAGCAGTAAACAGATTACAACAGGTACGTTGGAATCGCCTTTAAAGCACAGGAAGAGGGGCACAACTTCGAAAATGACGCACTTGGCCAAAAAGGGCGTATGCGTTTTCTCCTGAATATATTCAGGAGAAAACGCATACGCCCTTTTCGGCCAAGCAAGCAAGCGGGCAATGCAAATGTGCAGTACAAAGAAGTATCACTTCCCAATGGTCAAAAGGGACATCCACAAAATGTGTAAAAACCAGAAAGGCAAGACAGGCCCTGGAGTAGAGGGAGCCTTGTTATGCTGATGGGCGGGATGTAAATTGCCAACTGCCTCACTGGAGGAGTGCATTGCGTTCCCTAAAACAAGTAAACAACAGAGCGACAGAGCCAAGGGCACTTCCAGTCTAGGGAATATACCTTAGGAAAACTGAAAATCAATAAGACAGAGCCACCCCCAAATTTAGTGCTGCACTGCTTACAAGAACCTCAACTTGGGTACACCTTAAATATCCCAGGAAGTATAAAAATGGTTCAAAAAACTGTGGTATTTATGTACGATGGAATATCCCTCAGCCATGAAATCAATGTCATAAGACCAGGAGCAGCAAAGAGAGTGGATTCAGGTAAGATGATTCTAAGTGAAATAAGTCACACAGAAAAAGAAACTTATCATAAGATATCACTTATGAAGATCCTGTAAACATGGCTACACATGACCTGAGTTAAGAAAGAGAACAGAGCCTCACATTTAGAAAACACTCTTATGCATGGTTAAGGGGAAAGGAGAGGTGGGGTGATGCATAAAACCAGAGTTTGATATAAGCACAGGTACCATTTCTAAAACCAACTGTGGAATAGACAAGACCTACACCTTCCTCAGTGAAAGGGACTCAAAACCCCATATTCCCCGCAGAGGAATAGATCTGACTAGTAAGAATCTTAAAACCTATGTATTGATATGTCTCTGTAAGGGAATCAAGTGTGTCTAGACTGGCATAAACATGGCAGCGAGATTCAGCTCAAACCCACTATAAAAAGGAATTTCAAAAACAGAACCAAAAAACAGGGAAATTCTTTACATTTCCTTCAGGGTCTCTGATGAAACCTGGAGTGACCCTATCCACAATGACAGCTGGATGTGGCATAAGGCTGGACACCTGGGACTGAGAGGATTGGTGAGATTGGGTGAGCAAATGCAGACCCTTTAAAGCAAAAATGCATGGCCCCCATTCCATGGGTCCCAACTCTCCATGTTGAAGGGAATATTACTACAGCTATAACATGTACGGGAAACCTAGAGAATGGACACACTGTGAATACAAAAGGTTTCTAAAACTCAACGAGTAGTCCCTCTCCTGGTGCTCCGGTTTGACTTTCCAACAGCTTTACTATCAATCTCCCAACTTGGAGAGAGAACCCCTTTAACCTCCTGGTTCGCACAGGTTGCCAATTTGGCAGAGGATGGAAGGGAAGACGGAGAACCAATGAGAGAGTAGCTGTTAGGCATTGGGACGGGCACATGTCACTCTAATTTCCCGGCAGGAAGAAGAATTAACCAGAGTCTCAGGCACCCACCGGGAACCAGTATAGGTCCTGAACCAAAATTTTGGACTTGCGTACAGCTCACAAAAAACGAGTTGAAAAATGGAGCTCAGGGGCACAGCAATTCACAAACTGGCAGAGTAATAAAGGACAACTATCGTCCAAAAAATCTGTTGAGGGAAGTCAGCGAGGCAGACTTGAAAGAGAGACAGAATAGCAGGAAACAGATTTCAAGAGGTACGTTGGAATCGCCTTTAAAGCACAGGAAGAGGGGCACAACTTCGACAATGACACACTTGGCCAAAAGGGGCGTATGCGTTTTCTCCTGAATATATTCAGGAGAAAACGCATACGCCCCTTTTGGCCAAGCAAGCAAGCGGGCAATGCAAATCTGCACTACAAAGAAGTATCACTTCCCACCGGTCAAAAGGGACATCCACAAAATGTGTAAAAACCAGAAAGGCAAGACAGGCCCTGGAGAAGAGGGAGCCTTGTTATGCTGATGGGCGGGATGTAAATTGCCAACTGCCTCACTGGAGGAGTGCATTGCGTTCCCTAAAAGAAGTAAACAACAGAGCTACAGAGCCAAGGGCTCTTCCAGTCTAGGGAATATACCTTGGGAAAACTGAAAATCAAGAAGACAGAGCCACACCCAAATTTAGGGCTGCACTGCTTACAAGAACCTCAACTTGGGTACACCTTAAATATCCCTGGAAATATAAAAATGGTTCAAATAACTGTGGTATTTATGTACGATGGAATATCCCTCAGCCATGAAATCAATGTCATAAGACCAGGAGCAGCAAAGTGAGTGGATTCAGGTACGATGATTCTAAGTGAAATAATTCACACAGAAAAAGAAACTTATCATAAGATATCACTTATGAAGATCCTGTACACATGGCTACACATGAACTGAGTTAGGAAAGAGAACAGAG
The DNA here is from genome assembly GCF_964165515.1 of Mesoplodon bidens. Lineage (NCBI taxonomy): Eukaryota > Metazoa > Chordata > Mammalia > Artiodactyla > Ziphiidae > Mesoplodon > Mesoplodon bidens. The sequence goes on along the minus strand of NW_027671488.1, from coordinate 2,982,697 downwards.
CCTCACATTTAGAAAACACTCTTATGCCTGCTTAAGGGGAAAGGAGAGGTGGGGTGATGCATAAAACCAGAGTTTGATATAAGCACAGGTACCATTTCTAAAACCAACTGTGGAATAGACAAGACCTACACCTTCCTCAGTGAAAGGGACTCAAAACCCCATATTTCCCGCAGAGGAATAGATCTGACTAGTAAGAATCTTAAAACCTATGTATTGATATGTCTCTGTAAGGGAATCAAGTGTGTCTAGACTGGCATAAACATGGCAGCGAGAATCAGCTCAAACCCACTATAAGAAGGAATTTCAAAAGCAAAACCAAAAAACAGGGAAATTGTTTACATTTCCTTCAGGGTCTCTGATGAAAACTGGAATGACCCTATCTACAATGACAGCTAGATGTGGCATAAGGCTGGACACCTGGGACTGAGAGGATTGGTGAGATTGGGTGAGCAAATGCAGACCCTTTAAAGCAAAAATGCATGGCCCCCCTTCCATGGGTCCCAACTCTCCATGTTGAAGGGAATATTACTACAGCTATAACATGTACGGAAAACCTAGAGAATGGACACACTGTGAATACAAAAGGTTTCTAAAACTCAACGAGTAGTCCCTCTCCTGGTGCTCCGGTTTGACTTTCCAACTGCTTTACTATCCATCTCCCAACTTGGAGAGACAAACCCTTTAACCTCCTGGTTCGTACAGGTTGCCAATTTGGCAGAGGATGGAAGGGAAGAGGGAGAACCAATGAGAGAGTAGCTGTTAGGCATTTGGACGGGCACATGTCACTCTAATTTCCCGGCAGGAAGAAGAATTAACCACAGTCTCAGCCACCCACCGGGAACCAGTATAGGTCCTGAACCAAAATTTTGGACTTGCGTACAGCTCAAAAAACGAGTTGAAATATGGACCTCAGGGGCACAGCAATTCACAAACTGGCAGAGTAATAAAGGACAACTATCGTCCAAAAAATCTGTTGATGGAAGGCAGCGAGGCGGACTTGAAACAGAGACAGAATAGCAGTAAACAGATTTCAAGAGGTACATTGGAATTGCCTTTAAAGCACAGGAAGAGGGGCACATCTTCGACAATGACACACTTGGCCAAAAAGGGCGTATGCGTTTTCTCCTGAATATATTCAGCAGAAAACGCATACGCCCTTTTTGGCCAAGCAAGAAAGTGGGCCATGCAAATCTGCACTACAAAGAAGTATCACTTCCCACCGGTCAAAAGGGACATCCACAAATGTGTAAAAACCAGAAAGGCAAGACAGGCCCTGGAGAAGAGGGAGCCTTGTTATGCTGATGGGCGGGATGTAAATTGCCAACTGCCTCACTGGAGGAGTGCATTGCGTTCCCTAAAACAAGTAAACAACAGAGCTACAGAGCCAAGGGCACTTCCAGTCTAGGGAATATACCTTGGGAAAACTGAAAATCAATAAGACAGAGCCACCCCCAAATTTAGGGCTGCACTGCTTGCAAGATCCTCAACTTGGGTACACCTTAAATATCCCAGGAAATATAAAAATGGTTCAAAAAATGTGGTATTTATGTACGACGGAATATCCCTCAGCCATGAAATCAATGTCATAAGCCCAGGAGCAGCAAAGTGAGTGGATTCAGGTACGATGATTCTAAGTGAAATAAGTCACACAGAAAAAGAAACTTATCATAAGATATCACTTATGAAGATCCTGTAAACATGGCTACACATGAACTGAGTTAGGAAAGAGAACACAGTCTCACATTTAGAAAACACTCTTATGCCTGCTTAAGGGGAAAGGAGAGGTGGGGTGATGCATAAAACCAGAGTTTGATATAAGCACAGGTACCATTTCTATAACCAACTGTGGAATAGACAAGACCTACACCTTCCTCACTGAAAGGGACTCAAAACCCCATATTTCCCGCAGAGGCATATATCGGACTAGTAAGAATCTTAAAACCTATGTATTGATATGTATCTGTAAGGGAATCAAGAGTGTCTAGACTGGCATAAACATGGCAGCGAGAATGAGCTCAAACCCACTATAAAAAGTAATTTCGAAAACAAAACCAAAAAACAGGGAAATTCTTTACATTTCCTTCAGGGTTTCTGATGAAACATGGAATGACCCTATCTACAATGACAGCTGGATGTGGCATAAGGCTGGACACTTGGGACTGAGAGGATTGGTGAGATTGGGTGAGCAAATGCAGACCCTTTAAAGCAAAAATGCATGGCCCCCATTCCATGGGTCCCAAATCTCCATGTTGAAGGGAATATTACTACAGCTATAACATGTACGGGAAACCTAGAGAATGGACAGACTGTGAATACAGAAGGTTTCTAAAACTCAACGAGTAGTCCCTCTCCTGGTGCTCTTCTTTGACTTTCCAACTGCTTTACTATCAATCTCCCAACTTGGAGAGACAACCCCTTTAACCTCCTGGTTCGCACAGGTTGCCAATTTCGCAGAGGATGGAAGGGAAGAGGGAGAACCAATGAGAGAGTAGCTGTTAGGCATTTGTACGGGCACATGTTACTCTAATTTCCCGGCAGGAAGAAGAATTAACCACAGTCTCAGCCACCCACCGGGAACCAGTATAGGTTCTGAACCAAAATTTTGGACTTGCGTACAGCTCACAAAAAACGAGTTGAAAAATGGAGCTCAGGGGCACAGCAATTCACAAACTGGCAGAGTAATAAAGGACAACTATCGTCCAAAAATCTGTTGAGGGAAGGCAACGAGGCGGACTTGAATGCGAGGCAGAATAGCAGGAAACAGATTTCAAGAGGTATGTTGGAATCGCCTTTAAAGCACAGGAAGAGGGGCACAACTTCTACAATGACGCACTTGGCCAAAAAGGGCGTATGCGTTTTCTCCTGAGTATATTCAGGAGAAAACGCATATGCACTTTTTGGCCAAGCAAGCAAGCGGGCAATGCAAATCTGCACTACAAAGAAGTATCACTTCCCACTGGTCAAAAGGGACATCCACAAATGTGTAAAAACCAGAAAGGCAAGACAGGCCCTGGAGAAGAGGGAGCCTTGTTATGCTGATGGGCGGGATGTAAATTGCCAACTGCCTCACTGGAGAAGTGCATTGCGTTCCCTAAAACAAGTAAACAACAGAGCTACAGAGCCAAGGGCACTTCCAGTCTAGGGAATATACCTTGGGAAAACTGAAAATCAATAGACAGAGCCACCCCCAAATTTAGGGCTGCACTGCTTACAAGAACCTCAACTTGGGTACACCTTAAATATCCCAGGAAATATAAAAATGGTTCAAAAAATGTGGTATTTATGTACAACGAAATATCCCTCAGCCATGAAATCAATGTCATAAGCCCAGGAGCAGCAAAGTGAGTGGATTCAGGTACGATGATTCTAAGTGAAATAAGTCACACAGAAAAAGAAACTTATCATAAGATATCACTTAGGAAGATCCTGTAAACATGGCTACACATGAACTGAGTTAGGAAAGAGAACAGAGTCTCACATTTAGAAAACACTCTTATGCCTGCTTAAGGGGAAAGGAGAGGTGGGGTGATGCATAAAACCAGAGTTTGATATAAGCACAGGTACCATTTCTATAACCAACTGTGGAATAGACAAGACCTACACCTTCCTCAGTGAAAGGGACTCAAAACCCCATATTTCCCGCAGAGGCATAGATCGGACTAGTAAGAATCTTAAAACCTATGTATTGATATGTATCTGTAAGGGAATCAAGAGTGTCTAGACTGGCATAAACATGGCAGCGAGACACAGCTCAAACCCACTATAAAAAGTAATTTCGAAAACAAAACCAAAAAACAGGGAAATTCTTTACATTTCCTTCAGGGTCTCTGATGAAACATGGAATGACCCTATCTACAATGACAGCTGGATGTGGCATGAGGCTGGACACTTGGGACTGAGAGGTTTGGTGAGATTGGGTGAGCAAATGCAGACCCTTTAAAGCAAAAATGCATGGCCCCCATTCCATGGGTCCCAAATCTCCATGTTGAAGGGAATATTACTACAGCTATAACATGTACGGGAAACCTAGAGAATGGACAGACTGTGAATACAGAAGGTTTCTAAAACTCAACGATTAGTCCCTCTCCTGGTGCTCCGCTTTGACTTTCCAACTGCTTTACTATCAATCTCCCAACTTGGAGAGACAACCCCTTTAACCTCCTGGTTCGCACAGGTTGCCAATTTCGCAGAGGATGGAAGGGAAGAGGGAGAACCAATGAGAGAGTAGCTGTTAGGCATTTGTACGGGCACATGTTACTCTAATTTCCCGGCAGGAAGAAGAATTAACCACAGTCTCAGCCACCCACCGGGAACCAGTATAGGTTCTGAACCAAAATTTTGGACTTGCGTACAGCTCACAAAAAACGAGTTGAAAAATGGAGCTCAGGGGCACAGCAATTCACAAACTGGCAGAGTAATAAAGGACAACTATCGTCCAAAAATCTGTTGAGGGAAGGCAACGAGGCGGACTTGAATGCGAGGCAGAATAGCAGGAAACAGATTTCAAGAGGTATGTTGGAATCGCCTTTAAAGCACAGGAAGAGGGGCACAACATCTACAATGACGCACTTGGCCAAAAAGGGCGTATGCGTTTTCTCCTGAGTATATTCAGGAGAAAACGCATATGCCCTTTTTGGCCAAGCAAGCAAGCGGGCAATGCAAATCTGCACTACAAAGAAGTATCACTTCCCACCGGTTAAACGGGATATCCACAAATGTGTAAAAACCAGAAAGGCAAGACAGGCCCTGGAGAAGAGGGAGCCTTGTTATGCTGATGGGCGGGATGTAAATTGCCAACTGCCTCACTGGAGAAGTGCATTGCGTTCCCTAAAACAAGTAAACAACAGAGCTACAGATCGAAGGGCACTTCCAGTCTATGGAATATCCCTTGTGAAAACTGAAAATCAATAAGACAGAGCCACCCCCAAATTTAGGGCTGCACTGCTTACAAGAACCTCAACTTGGGTACACCTTAAATATCCCAGGAAATATAAAAATGGTTCAAAAAACTGTGGTATTTATGTACGATGGAATATCCCTCAGCCATGAAATCAATGTCATAAGACCAGGAGCAGCAAAGTGAGTGGATTCAGGTACGATGATTCTAAGTGAAATAAGTCACACAGAAAAAAGAAACTTATCATAAGATATCACTTATGAAGATCCTGTAAACATGGCTACACATGAACTGAGTTAGGAAAGAGAACAGAGTCTCACATTTAGAAAACACTCTTATGCCTGCTTAAGGGGAAAGGAGAGGTGGGGTGATGAATAAAACCAGAGTTTGATATAAGCACAGGTACCATTTCTAAAACCAACTGTGGAATAGACAAGACCTACACCTTCCTCAGTGAAAGGGACTCAAAACCACATATTTCCCGCAGAGGAATAGATCTGACTAGTAAGAATCTTAAAACCTATGTATTGATATGTCTCTGTAAGGGAATCAAGTGTGTCTAGACTGGCATAAACATGGCAGCGCGAATCAGCTCAAACCCACTATAAAAAGGAATTTCAAAAACAAAACCAAAAAACAGGGAAATTATTTATATTTCCTTCAGGGTCTCTGATGAAACATGGAATGACCCTATCTACAATGACAGCTGAATGTGGCATAAGGCTGGACACTTGGAACTGAGACGATTGGTGAGATTGGTTGATCAAATGCAGACCCTTTAAAGCAAAAATGCACGGCCCCCATTCCATGGGTCCCAACTCTCCATGTTGAAGGGAATATAACTACAGCTATAACATGTACGGGAAACCTAGAGAATGGACAGACTGTGAATACAGAAGGTTTCTAAAACTCAACGAGTAGTCCCTCTCCTGGTGCTCCGCTTTGACTTTCCAACTGCTTTACTATCAATCTCCCAACTTGGAGAGACAACCCCTTTAACCTCCTGGTTCGCACAGGTTGCCAATTTCGCAGAGGATGGAAGGGAAGAGGGAGAACCAATGAGAGAGTAGCTGTTAGGCATTAGGACGGGCACATGTTACTCCAATTTCCCGGCAGGAAGAAGAATTAACCAGAGTCTCAGCCACCCACCGGGAACCAGTATAGGTCCTGAACCAAAATTATGGACTTGCGTACAGCTCACAAAAAACGAGTTGAAAAATGGAGCTCAGGGGCACAGCTATTCACAAACTGCCAGAGTAAAAAAGGACAATTATCGTCCAAAAATCTGTTGAGGGAAGGCAATGAGGGGGACTTGAAAGGGAGGCAGAATAGCAGGAATCAGATTTCAAGAGGTATGTTGGAATCGCCTTTAAAGCACAGGAAGAGGGGCACAACTTCTACAATGACGCAGTTGGCCAAAAAGGGCGTATGCGTTTTCTCCTGAATATATTCAGGAGAAAACGCATACGCCCTTTTTGGCCAAGCAAGCAAGCGGGCAATGCAAATCAGCACTACAAAGAAGTATCACTTCCCACCGGTTAAACGGGATATCCACAAATTTGTAAAAACCAGAAAGGCAAGACAGGCCCTGGAGAAGAGGGAGCCTTGTTATGCTGATGGGCGGGATGTAAATTGCCAACTGCCTCACTGGAGAAGTGCATTGCGTTCCCTAAAACAAGTAAACAACAGAGCTACAGAGCGAAGGGCCCTTCCAGTCTATGGAATATCCCTTGTGAAAATTGAAAATCAATAAGACAGAGCCACCCCCAAATTTAGGGCTGCACTGCTTACAAGAACCTCAACTTGGGTACACCTTAAATATCCCAGGAAATATAAAAATGGTTCAAAAAACTGTGGTATTTATGTACGATGGAATATCCCTCAGCCATGAAATCAATGTCATAAGACCAGGAGCAGCAAAGTGAGTGGATTCAGGTACATTGATTCTAAGTGAAATAAGTCACACAGAAAAAGAAACTTATCATAAGATATCACTTATGAAGATCCTGTAAACATGGCTACACATGAACTGAGTTAGGAAAGAGAACAGAGTCTCACATTTAGAAAACACTCTTATGCCTGCTTGAGGGGAAAGGAGAGGTGGGGTGATGCATAAAACCAGAGTTTGAAATAAGCACAGGTACCATTTCTAAAACAAACTGTGGAATAGACAAGACCTACACCTTCCTCAGTGAAAGGGACTCAAAACCCCATATTTCCCGCAGAGGAATAGATCTGACTAGTAAGAATCTTAAAACCTATGTATTGATATGTCTCTGTAAGGGAATCAAGTGTGTCTAGACTGGCATATACATGGCAGCGAGAATCAGCTCAAACCCACTAAAAAAAGGAATTTCAAAAACAAAACCAAAAAACAGGCAATTTCTTTACATTTCTTTCAGAGCCTCTGATGAAACCTGGAATGACCCTATCTACAATGACAGCTGGATGTGGCATAAGGCTGGAAACTTGGGACTGAGAAGTTTGGTGAGATTGGGTGAGCCAATGCAGACCCTTTAAAGCAAAAATGCAAGGCCCCCATTCCATGGGTCCCAACTCTCCATGTTGAAGGGAATATTACTACAGGTATAACATGTACGGGAAACCTAGAGAATGGACACACTGTGAATACAAAAGGTTTCTAAAACTCAACGAGTAGTCCCTCTCCTGGTGCTCCGGTTTGACTTTCCAACTGCTTTACTATCAATCACCCAACTTGGAGAGACAACCCCTTTAACCTCCTGGTTCGCACAGGTTGCCAATTTCGCAGAGGATGGAAGGGAAGAGAGTGAACCAATGAGAGAGTAGCTGTTAGGCATTTGGAAGGGCACATGTCACTCTAATTTCCCGGCAGGAAGAAGAATTTACCAGATCTCAGCCACGCACCGGGAACCAGTATAGGTCCTGAACCATAATTTTGGACTTGCGTACAGCTCACAAAATACGAGTTGAAAAATGGAGCTCAGGGGCACAGCAATTCACAAACTGGCAGAGTATTAAAGGTCAACTATCGTCCAAAAAATCTGTTGAGAGAAGGCAGCGAGGCAGACTTGAAAGAGAGACAGAATAGCAGGAAACAGATTTCAAGAGGTACGTTGGAATCGCCTTTAAAGCACAGGAAGAGGGGCACAACTTCGACAATGACGCACTTGGCCAAAAAGGGCGTATGCGTTTTCTCCAGAATATATTCAGCAGAAAACGAATACGCCCTTTTTGGCCAAGCAAGCAAGTGGGCAATGCAAATCTGCACTACAAAGAAGTATCACTTCCCACCGGTCAAAAGGGACATCCACAAATGTGTAAAAACCAGAAAGTCAAGACAGGCCCTGGAGAAGAGGGAGCCTTGTTATGCTGATGGGCGGGATGTAAATTGCCAACTGCCTCACTGGAGAAGTGCATTGCGTTCCCTAAAACAAGTAAACAACAGAGCTACAGAGCGAAGGGCACTTCCAGTCTATGGAATATCCCTTGTGAAAACTGAAAATCAATAAGACAGAGCCACCCCCAAATTTAGGGCTGCACTGCTTACAAGAACCTCAACTTGGGTACACCTTAAATATCCCAGGAAATATAAAAATGGTTCAAAAAACTGTGGTATTTATGTACGATGGAATATCCCTCAGCCATGAAATCAATGTCATAAGACCAGGAGCAGCAAAGTGAGTGGATTCAGGTACGATGATTCTAAGTGAAATAAGTCACACAGAAAAAAGAAACTTATCATAAGATATCACTTATGAAGATCCTGTAAACATGGCTACACATGAACTGAGTTAGGAAAGAGAACAGAGTCTCACATTTAGAAAACACTCTTATGCCTGCTTAAGGGGAAAGGAGAGGTGGGGTGATGCATAAAACCAGAGTTTGATATAAGCACAGGTACCATTTCTAAAACCAACTGTGGAATAGACAAGACCTACAACTTCCTCAGTGAAAGGGACTCAAAACCCCATATTTCCCGCAGAGGCATAGATCTGACTAGTAAGAATCTTAAAACCTATGTATTGATATGTCTCTGTAAGGGAATCAAGTGTGTCTAGACTGGCATAAACATGGCAGCGAGAATCAGCTCAAACCCACTAAAAAAAGGAATTTCAAAAACAAAACCCAAAAACAGGGAAATTCTTTACAATTCCTTCAGGGTCTCTGATGAAACCTGGAATGACCCTATCTACAATGACACCTGGATGTGGCATAAGGCTGGACACTTGGACTGAGTGGATTGGTGAGATAGGGTGAGCAAACACAGACCCTTTAATGCAATAATGCATGTCCCCCGTTCCATGGGTCCCAACTCTCCAGGTTGAAGGGAATATTACTACAGCTATAACATGTACGGGAAACCTAGAGAATGGACACACAGTGAATACAAAAGGTTTCTAAAACTCAACGAATATTCCCTCTCCTGGTGCTCCGGTTTGACTTTCCAAGTGCTTTACTATCAATCTCCCAAATTGGAGAGACAGCCCCTTTAAGCTCCTGGTTCGCACATGTTGCCAATTTGGCAGAGGATGGAAGGGAAGAGGGAGAACCAGTGAGAGAGTAGCTGTTTGGCATTTGGACGGGCACATGTCACTCTAATTTCCCGGCAGGAAGAAGAATTAACCAAAGTCTCAGCCACCCACCGGGAACCAGTAAAGGTCCTGATCCAAAATTTTGGAATTGCGTACAGCTCACAAAAAAACGAGTTGAAAAATGGAGCTCAGGGGCACAGCAATTCACAAACTGGCAGAGTAATAAAGGACAACTATCGTCCAAAAATCTGATGAGGGAAGGCAACGAGGTGGACCTGAAAGCGAGGCAGAATAGCCGGAAATAGATTTCAAGAGGTACGTTGGAATCGCCTTTAAAGCACAGGAAGAGGGGCACAACTTCGACAATGACGCACTTGGCCAAAAAGGGCTTATGCGTTTTCTCCTGATTATATTCAGGAGAAAACGCATACGCCCTTTTTGGCCAAGCAAGCAAGCGGGCAATGCAAATCTGCACTACAAAGAAGTATCATTTCCCACCGGTCAAAAGGGACATCCACAAAATGTGTAAAAACCAGAAAGGCAAGACAGGCCTTGGAGAACAAAGAGCCTTGTTATGCTGATGGCAGGGACGTAAATTGCCAACTGCCTCACTGGAGGAGTGCATTGTGTTCCATAAAACAAGTAAACAACAGAGCTACAGAGCCAAGGGCACTACCAGTCTAGGGAATATACCTTGGGAAAACTGAAAATGAATAAGACAGAGCCACCCCCAAATTAGGGCTGCACTGCTTACAAGAACTTCAACTTGGGTACACCTTAAATATCCCAGGAAATATAAAAATGGTTCAAAAAACTGTGGTATTTATGTACGATGGTATATCCCTCAGCCATGAAATCAATGTCATAAGACGAGGAGCAGCAAAGTGAGTGGATTCAGGTACATTGATTCTAAGTGAAATAAGTCACACAGAAAAAGAAACTTATCATAAGATATCACTTATGAAGATCCTGTAAACATGGCTACACATGAACTGAGTTAGGAAAGAGAACAGAGTCTCACATTTAGAAAACACTCTTATGCCTGCTTAAGGGGAAAGGAGAGGTGGGGTGATGCATAAAACCAGAGTTTGATATAAGCACAGGTACCATTTCTAAAACAAACTGTGGAATAGACAAGACCTACACCTTCCTCAGTGAAAGGGACTCAAAACCCCATATTTCCCGCAGAGGAATAGATCTGACTAGTAAGAATCTTAAAACCTATGTATTGATATGTCTCTGTAAGGGAATCAAGTGTGTTTAGACTGGCATATACATGGCAGCGAGAATCAGCTCAAACCCACTAAAAAAAGGAATTTCAAAAACAAAACCAAAAAACAGGCAATTTCTTTACATTTCTTTCAGAGCCTCTGATGAAACCTGGAATTACCCTATCTACAATGACAGCTGGATGTGGCATAAGGCTGGAAACTTGGGACTGAGAAGTTTGGTGAGATTGGGTGAGCAAATGCAGACCCTTTAAAGCAAAAATGCATGGCCCCCATTCCATGGGTCCCAACTCTCCATGTTGAAGGGAATATTACTACAGGTATAACATGTACGGGAAACCTAGAGAATGGACACACTGTGAATACAAAAGGTTTCTAAAACTCAACGAGTAGTCCCTCTCCTGGTGCTCCGGTTTGACTTTCCAACTGCTTTACTATCAATCACCCAACTTGGAGAGACAACCCCTTTAACCTCCTGGTTCGCACAGGTTGCCAATTTCGCAGAGGATGGAAGGGAAGAGAGTGAACCAATGAGAGAGTAGCTGTTAGGCATTTGGAAGGGCACATGTCACTCTAATTTCCCGGCAGGAAGAAGAATTTACCAGATCTCAGCCACCCACCGGGAACCAGTATAGGTCCTGAACCATAATTTTGGACTTGCGTACAGCTCACAAAATACGAGTTGAAAAATGGAGCTCAGGGGCACAGCAATTCACAAACTGGCAGAGTATTAAAGGTCAACTATCGTCCAAAAAATCTGTTGAGAGAAGGCAGCGAGGCGGACTTGAAAGAGAGACAGAATAGCAGGAAACAGATTTCAAGAGGTACGTTGGAATCGCCTTTAAAGCACAGGAAGAGGGGCACAACTTCGACAATGACGCACTTGGCCAAAAAGGGCGTATGCGTTTTCTCCAGAATATATTCAGCAGAAAACGAATACGCCCTTTTTGGCCAAGCAAGCAAGTGGGCAATGCAAATCTGCACTACAAAGAAGTATCACTTCCCACCGGTCAAAAGGGACATCCACAAATGTGTAAAAACCAGAAAGTCAAGACAGGCCCTGGAGAAGAGGGAGCCTTGTTATGCTGATGGGCGGGATGTAAATTGCCAACTGCCTCACTGGAGAAGTGCATTGCGTTCCCTAAAACAAGTAAACAACAGAGCTACAGAGCGAAGGGCACTTCCAGTCTATGGAATATCCCTTGTGAAAACTGAAAATCAATAAGACAGAGCCACCCCCAAATTTAGGGCTGCACTGCTTACAAGAACCTCAACTTGGGTACACCTTAAATATCCCAGGAAATATAAAAATGGTTCAAAAAACTGTGGTATTTATGTACGATGGAATATCCCTCAGCCATGAAATCAATGTCATAAGACCAGGAGCAGCAAAGTGAGTGGATTCAGGTACGATGATTCTAAGTGAAATAAGTCACACAGAAAAAAGAAACTTATCATAAGATATCACTTATGAAGATCCTGTAAACATGGCTACACATGAACTGAGTTAGGAAAGAGAACAGAGTCTCACATTTAGAAAACACACTTATGCCTGCTTAAGGGGAAAGGAGAGGTGGGGTGATGCATAAAACTAGAGTTTGATATAAGCACAGGTACCGTTTCTAAAATCAACTTTGGAATAGACAAGACCTACACCTTCCTCAGTGAAAGGGACTGAAAACCCCATATTTCCCGCAGAGGAATATATCTGAGTAGTAAGAATCTTAAAACCTATGTATTGTTATGTCTCCGTAAGGGAATCAAGTGTGTCTAGACTGGCATAAACATGGCAGCAAGAATCAGCTCTAACCCACTATAAAAAGGAATTTCAAAAACAAAACCTAAAAACAGGGAAATTCTTTAAAATTCCTTCAGGGTCTCGGATGAAACCTGGAATGACCCTATCTACAATGACAGGTGGATGTGGCATAAGGCTGGACACTTGGGACTGAGAGGATTGGTGAGATTGGGTGAGCAAATGGAGACCCTTTAAAGCAAAAATGCATGGCCCCCATTCCATGGGTCCCAAATCTCCAGGTTGAAGGGAATATTACTACAGCTATAACATGTACGGGAAACCTACAGAATGGACACACTGTGAATACAAAAGGTTTCTAAATCTCAACGAATAGTCCCTCTCTTTGTGCTCAGGTTTGACTTTCCAACTGCTTTACTATCAATCTCCCAACTTGGAGAGACAGCCCCTTTAACCTCCTGGTTCGCACAGGTTGCCAATTTGGCAGAGGATGGAAGGGAAGAGGGAGAACCAATGAGAGACTAGCTGCTAGGCATTTGGACGGGCACATGTCACTCTAATTTCCCAGCAGGAAGAAGAATTAACCAAAGTCTCAGCCTCCAACCGAAAACCAGTATAGGTCCTGAACCAAAATTTTGGACTCGCGTACATCTCACAAAAAAGGGGTTGAAAAATGGAGCTCAGGGGCACAGCAATTCACAACTGGCAGAGTAATAAAGGACAACTATCGTCCAAAAATCTTTTGAGGGAAGGCAACGAGGCGGACTTGAAAGCGAGGCAGAATAGCAGGAAACAGATTTCAAGAGGTACGTTGGAATCACCTTTAAAGCACAGGAAGAGGGGCACAACATCGACAATGACGCACTTGGCCAAAGAGGGTGTATGCGTTTTCTCCTGAATATATTCAGGCGAAAACGCATACGCCGTTTTTGGCCAAGCAAGCAATCGGGCAATGCAAATTTGCACTACAAAGTAGTATCACTTCCCACCGGTCAAAAGGGACATCCACAAAATGTGTGAAAATCAGAAAGACAAGACAGGCCCTGGAGAACAGGGAGCCTTGTTATCCTGATTGGTGGGATATAAATTGCCAACTGCCTCACTGGAGGAGTGCATTTTGTTCCCTAAAACAAGTAAACAACAGAGCTACAGAGCCAAGGGCACTTCCAGTCTAGGGAATATACCTTGGGAAAACTGAAAATCAATAAGACAGAGGCACCCCCAAATTTAGGGCTGCACTGCTTACAGAACCTCAACTTGGGTACACCTTAAATATCCCAGGAAATATAAAAATGGTTCAAAAAATTGTGGTACTTATGTACGACAGAATATCCTTCAGCCATGAAATCAATGTCATAAGACCAGGAGCAGCAAAGTGAGTGGATTCAGGTACGATGATTCTAAGTGAAATAAGTCACAGAGAAAAAGAAACTTATCATAAGATATCACTTAGGAAGATCCTGTAAACATGGCTACACATGAACTGAATTAGGAAAGAGAACAGAGTCTCACATTTAGAAAACACTCTTATGCCTGCTTAAGGGGTAAGGAGAGGTGGGGTGATGCATAAAACCAGAGTTTGATATAAGCACAGGTACCGTTTATAAAAGCAACTGTGGAATAGAAAAGACCTACACCTTCCTCAGTGAAAGGGACTCAAAGCCCCATATTTCCCGCAAAAGAATAGATCTGACTCGTAAGAATCTTAAAACCTATGTATTGATATGTCTCCGTAAGGGAATCAAGTGTGTCTAGACTGGCGTAAACATGGCAGCGAGAATCAGCTCAAACCCATTATAAAAAGGAATTTCAAAAACAAAACAAAAAAACAGGGAAATTCTTTACAATTCCTTCAGGTTCTCTGATGAAATCTGGAATGACCCTATCTGCAAAGACAGCTGGATGTGGCATAAGGCTGGACACTTGGAACTGAGAGGATTGGTGACATTGGGTGAGGAAATGCAGACCCTTTAATGCAATAATGCATGGTGCCAATTCCTTGGGTCACATCTCTATAGGTTGAAGGTAATATTACTACAACTATATCATGTACGGGAAACCTAGAGAATGAACACACTGTGAATACGAACGTTTCTAAAACTCAACGAATAGTCCCTCTCATGGTGCTCTGTACTGACTTTCCAACTTCTTTACTATCAATCTCCCAACTTGGAGAGACAGCCCCTTTAACCTCCTGGTTCGCACAGGTTGCCAAATTGGCAGAGGATGGAAGGGAAGAGGGAGAACCAATGAGAGAGTAGCTGTTAGGCATTTGGACGGGCATATGTCACTCTAATTTCCTGGCAGGAAGATGAATTAACCAAAGTCTCAGCCAGCCTCCCGGAACCAGTATAGGTCATGAACCAGAATTTTGGACTTGTGTTCAGCTCACAAAAAACGAGTTGATAAATGGAGCTCAGAGGCACAGCAATTCACAAACTGGCAGAGTAATAAAGCGCAACTATCGTCCAAAATTCTGTTGAAGGAAGGCAAGGAGGCGGACTTGAAAGCGAGGCAGAATAGCAGGAAACTGATTTCAAGAGGTACGTTGGAGTCTCCTGTAAAGCACAGGAAGAGGGGAACAACTTCGACAATGATGCACTTGCCCATAAGGGCGTATGCGTTTTCTCCTGAATATATTCAGGAGGAAATGCATACGCCCTTTTTGGCCAAGCAAACAAGAAGACAATGCAAATCTGCACTACAAAGAAGTATAACTTCCCACCGGTCCATAGGGACCTCCCCAAAATGTGTAAAAACCAGAAAGGCAAGACAGGCCCTCGAGAAGAAGGAGCCTTGTTATGCTGATGGGCAGGATGTAAATTGCCAACTTTCTCACTGGAAGAGTGCATTGTGTTCCCTAAAACAAGTAAACAACAGAGCTACAGAGCCAAGGGCACTTCCAGTCTAGGGAATATACCTTGGGAAACCTGAAAATCACTAAGACAGAGACACCCCCATATTTAAAACTGCACTGCTTACAAGAACCTCTAATTGGGTACACCTTAAATATCCCAGGAAATATAAAAATGGTTCAAAAATTGTGGTACTTACGTACGATGGAATATCCCTCAGCCATGAAATCAATGTCATAAGACCAGTAGCAGCAAAGTGAGTGGATTCTTGTACGATGATTCTAAGTGAAATAAGTCACACAGAAAAAGAAACTTATCATAAGATATCACTTATGAAGATCCTGTAAACATGGCTACACATGAACTGAGTTAGGAAAGATAACAGAGTAACGAATCTTATTATATCATATCACTCATAGGGTGAATGAACACATTGCTCCATATGAACTGAATTACAAACACAACAGAGTCACACATTTAGAAAACAATGTTCTGCCTGCTTAAGGGGAAAGGCGAGGTGGGTTGATGCATAAATCCACAGTTTTAAATTAACATAGATACTCTTACATAAACTAAGTATGTAATAGACAACACCTACTCCCCGCACAATGAACTGGACTCAACACCCCCTATTCATTGCAGAGGAATATATCTGACTCTGAGTATTTTAAATCATATGTATTCTCATGTCTCCATAAAGGAATCATATGTGTGTATAATTGCATGAACACAGCACTGAAATTCAGCTAAATCCCCTTAAAAAATAAGTTTCATAAGCAAAACGCAAAAACAGCGAAACAGAAAGAAATCTTAAAAATTACGTTCAGGGCCTGTGATCCAACCTGGATTGACCACCTTTACACCCACAGCTGGATGAGACATAAGACTGGACACTTGGGGCTGACAAGATTGCTGAGGTTGTGTGAGCAAAAGAACGCCACTTAGAGCAATACTGTGTGCTACGCATTCTAGTGGTCCCAACTCTCCAGGTTTAAGGGAATCTTCCTACAGTTAAAACATGCATGGGAAACCCAGTGGATGGTACACTGTGTAAGTGGGAAAGTTTTCTAAAAGGTACCTCATTTTTCCTTTCGTCGTGCTCGGCTTCACCATTCCATCTGCATTGCTAAAAATCTCCCCAATTGGAGTGTCAGCGCCTTTACCCTCCTGTTATGCACAGTTTGCAAATTGTGCAGAGGATGAACAGGAAGAGAGAAAACAAATGAGAGATTAGCTGTAGGTGTTTGGATGGGCATATATCACTCTACTTTCCCATCAGGAAGAAGCATTAACCAAAGGCTCAGCCTGAAGCCCCGGAACCGGACTAGGGCCTAAATCCATCCTGCGGTATTGCAGCCAGCTCACAAATAGGCGATTTGAAAAATGGAAATCAGGGGCACAGCAATTCACAAACTTGCAGAGTTATAAAGGACAACTATCATCCAGAAATATATTGAGGTAAGGCCATGAAGAGGATTTGAATGCAAGGCAGATTTGAAGGAAACAGATTTCAAGAGGTACATTGGATTCATCTTTAAAGCACATGAAAAGCGACAGAACTTCGACAATGTTGCCCTTAGCTGAAAAGGGTGTATGTGTATTTTCTTGAATATATTTGGGAAAAAATGCATACGCCCTTTTTGGCCAAGCAAGCCATCAGGCATTGAAAATCCACACTACATAGAAGTGTCCCTTACCTCCAGTCAAAAGGGCCATCCACAAATAGTGTGAAAACCACAAATGCAGGATAGGCCATGGAGAAAATGGAGCCTGCTTACACCGATGGACAGGATGTAAATTGCCAACAGCCTCTCTGCAGAACTGTATGTTGTTTTCTAAAACAGAGCTACAGAGCATAGCACACTTCCACTCATGGGCGTGTATTTTGGGAAAACTAAAAATCCGCAACACACAGCCAGCGCAAAATTTAGGGCTGCTCTCTTTACAAGAACCTCGACTTCGGTACACTTTAAATATGCCAGGAAAGGAAAAAAATGGATATAGATGTTGTGGTACTTATATACAATGGAATGTCACTCAGACATAAAATCAATGTCATAAGGCCAATAGCAGCATAATGAGTGGCTTTAGGTACGATGATGCTAAGTGAAATGAGCCACAAAGAAACAGAAACTTATTGTAATATATCACTTATAGAGGGAATGTAAACATGGCTACACATGAACTGAATTTCAAAAGAGAACAGAGTTACACATTTAGAAAACACACTTATGCCTCCTTAAGGGGAAAGGTGACGTGGGGTGATGTGTAAAAGCAGAGTTTGAAATTAGCACAGATACCATTCCATATACCAAATATGTAATAGACAATACCTACTCCTTTCTCAATGAACTGGACACAAAACACCCTATTCACTGAAGAGGAATTTATCTGACTGGTAACAATCTTGAAACCTATGTATTTATATGTGTCCATAATGGAATCAAGTGTATGTAGATTGGCATAAACACAGATCAATGGAACAGGACAGAAAGCCCAGAGAGAAAGCTACATACCTATGGCTATGTGATCTATGACAAAGGAGCTAAGGATATACAATGGAGAAAAGACAGTCTCTTCAGTAATTGGTGCTGGGAAAACTGGACCCCTACACATAAAAGAATGAAATTAGAACACTCCATAGCACCATACACAAAAATAAACTCTAAATGGATTAGAGATCTAAATATAAGACCAGACACTATAAAACACTTAGAGGAAACCATAGGCAGAACACTCTATGACATAAATCACAGCAAGATCCTTTTTGACTCACCTTCTAGAGAAATGGATATAAAAACAGAAATCAACAAATGGGACCTAATGAAACTTAAAAGCTTTTACACGGTACAGGAAAACATAAACAAGATGCAAAAACAACCCTCAGAATGGGAGAAAATATTTTCAAATGAAGCAATTGACAAAGGATTAACCTCCAAACTTTACAAGCACCTCATGTAGCTCAATATCACAAAAACAAACAACCCAATCCAAAAAGGGCCAGAAGACCTAAATAGACATTTCTCCAAAGAAGATATACAGATTACCAAGAAACACATGAAAGGATGCTGAACATCACTAATCATTAGAGAAATGCAAATCATAACTATCGTGAGGTATCACCACACAGCAGTCAGAGTGGCAATCATCAAAAAAATCTACAAAACAATAAATGCTGGAGAGGCATTTATTGGAGAAAAGGGAACACACTTGCACTGTGGGTGGGAACGTAAATGGATATGGGCACTAGGGAGAACAGTACGGAGGTTCCTCTAAATAACTAACAATAGAGGTACCATACGACACAACAATCCAACTACTGGGCATTTGCCTTGCGAAAACCATAATTCAAAAAGAGTTATGTACAAAAAAGATCATTGCAGCTCTATTTACAATAGCTTGGACATGGAAGCAACCTAAGTGTCCATCGACAGATGAATGGATAAAGAAGATCTGACACATATATACAATGGAATATTACTCAGCCATAAAACGAAGCAAAACTGAGTTATTTGTACTGAGGTGGATGGACTTAGAATCTGTCCTACACAGTGAAGTAAGTCAGAAAGTGAAAAACAAATACTGTATGTTAACAGAGATATACGGAATCTAAAGAAGAAAAAAAAAGATTTTGAAGAACCTAGTGGCAGGACAGGATTAAGGACACAGACATAGAGAAAGGTCTTGAGGACACCGGAAGGGGGATGGGTAAGCTGAGACGAAGTGACAGAGTGGCATGGACATAAATACATTACCAAATGTAACACCGATAGCTACTGAGAATCAGCCACATAGACCAGGGAGATCAGCTCGGTGCTTTGTGACCACATAAAGGGGTGTGATATGGAATGTGGGAGGGAGATGCAAGAGGGAGGGGATCTGGTGATATTTGTATATGTATAGCTGATTCACTTTGTTATACAGCAGAAACTAACACTCCGTTGTAAAACAATTATACTCCAATAAACGTGTAAAAGGAAAAAAAAAGAAAAAGAAAGCCCAGGGATAAACCTACACACCTATGGTCAACTAATCTATGACAAAGGAGGCAAGACTATACAATGGAGATAAGACAGTCTCTTCAATCATTGGTGCTGGGAAATATGGACAGCTACATGTAAAAGAATGAAATTAGAACACTCCCCAACACCATACATAAAAATATATTCAAAATGGATTAGAGACCTTAATGTAAGACCGGACAGTATAAAACTCTGAGAGGAAAACTTACGAAGGATACTCTGACGTAAATCACAGCAAGATCTTTTTTGATCCACCTCCTATAGTAATGAAATAAAAAAGTAAACTAAACAGATGGGACCTAATGAAATGTAAAAGCTTTTGCAAAGCAAAGGAAACTACAAACAAGACGAAAAGACAACCCTCAGAATGGCAGAACATATTTGCCAATGAATCAATGGACAAATAATTAATCTCCAATATATATAAACAGCTCATGCAGCTCAATATTAATAAAACAAACAACCCAATACAAAAATGGAAGAAGATGTAAATAGACATTTCTTCCAAGAAGACATAGAGATGGCCAGTACGCACATGAAAATCTGCTCAACATCACTAATTATTAGAGAAATGGAAATCGAAACTACAATGAGGTATCACGTCACACCTGTTAGAATGGGCATCATCAGAAAATCTACAAACAACAAATGCTGGAGAGGGTGTGGAGAAAAGGAACCTTCTTCCACTATTGCTGGGAATGTAAATCGATATAGTCTCTATGGAGAACAGTATGGAGGTTCCTTAAAAAACTAAAAATAGAATTACCATATAATCCAGCAATCCCACTACTGGGCATATACCCAGAGAAAACCATAAATCAAAAAGACACATTCACCACAATGTTCATTGCAGTACTATTTACAATAGCCAGGTAATGAAAGCAACCTAAGTGCCCACAGACAGATGAATGGATAAAGATGTGGTACATATATACAATGGAATATTACTCAGCCATACATAGGAATGAAATTGGGTCATTTGTGGAGACCTTGATGGATCTAGAGACTGTCATACAGAGTGAAGTAAGTCAGAAAGAGAAAAACAAATATTGTATGTTAATGCATATATGTGGAACCTAGAAAAATGGTAAAGAGGAACCGGTTTCCAGGGCAGAGATAGAGACACAGATGTAGAGAACAAACATATGGACACCAAGGTGGGAACGACATGTGAGGGTGGTGGTGGGATGAATTGGGAGACTGGGATTCACATGTGCACACATATGTATAAAATAGATATCCAGTAAGAACCTGCTGTATAAAAGAAATAAATAAGTTTTAAAAAAATTAAAAATAAATAAATAACATTTAATAAAATAAACCAAAAAACGTTTTTCCCTTCACATATACGTCTTTATATTAATGCATTATTTCCATGTTTATATCTCCAAATTAAAAAAAAAGAGGAATAAATAAAATCTACCTTGAACCAAAAAGAAAAAAAGAAAAAAAATAAATAAACAGAACCCCCCAGTTATACAGAGGATAATCGTATCAGGGCACTTGCTCCAGTTGTAAAAAATTCTTAAGTTGGTCAGAGATGGGAAATCGTCTCCCATGCAGTGAGCAGCGCTCCCCCCCCACAAGGAACATCCTCATTGCAAAGCTGGGGGACTGTGTCGAGGCGTCTGTGAGTAAATGTGAGCTGAGCCCCAGTCCTGCTGCAGCTGAACTCTTCCCACCCTTTCCAGGTAAAACAGCTGAATATGTACAAGAACTTGCAAGCCTAGAGGAAGGGCTGTGGTGCCACACCAGCGACAGCACGCAGGCCGACTTGATGCCTGCTGGCCAGACAGGATGGTCCTGTCCCCAGATGCTCTTCTGGAAGCTTTCCATTTCCCTACCTGAGATACCCCTCCTGCCACGGCCCCCACTGCTTTTTACTTCCTCACCTCTGCCTGGGGAGAAATTCCAGCGGCAGGTATGGGTGACACATCCTCTTCTTTAGCAGGTGGCAGCCTGGCAACTCCTGCAGAAAGTCCAGCAGAGCCCCACTCACACTGGGCCACCCACAAAGCCATGGCCCCTCACTCCCTCCCACCACCCCAGCCCCGACACTGCTGACGGGGCAGAGAATATGGCGTCAGGCACAGCTACAGGGGCTCTTGCTGACTGGAGAGGTGTTTATATTGACCTCAACCAAGGCACACCTGGGGAGGGCTGGCAGGCAGTGTCAGGCTGCCCATATCAGCCAATCCTCACCCCTCAGGGGATCACAGTTGCAGAAAATGAACCTTGTTAAACGGGCCGCGTCCAAGGAACAGGTGTGGGCTCTTGAGAGTCAGGATAGACAAGGGGCTGCAGCTGCGGCTTTTTTCTCATCATTTTATCTGGTCCATGAGTGGAAAACAACTTCAAGAACACCCTATATTAATGAGAGGAACCCAGGAGTCAGGGAGAGGAGTGATGGTGGTTGGAGACAGAGGACTGGTGCCCTGGCTGCAGTGGAAGTGTCTGGAACACCAGGCCGAGAGAGGCTGCACAGAGTGATAGCCAGGGTCACAGACCTGTCAGGGCTGCTCTTTGTTAGTTCAAGTCCTGCTCTGAGGCGTTCTGTGTCAGCTGTGAGCGACAGGTGAGCTGGGGGTTCTCTGCAATGTGGGCTATGTGCACAGTTCCTGTGTGTCCAGCCGTGCTCGGGTACCTGCCCAGGGGAGCTCCGTATCCTGGGAAGGGCCTGACTATGAGAGCCCCTTGGGTTGCTGGGTAACTGCACATGTGAGTTCCATACCATGGGAGGGACTTGACCACCAGAGCCCCGTGGGCGGTTCGGTGGGGCGTGCTGCCCAGGTGAGCTCCATATCCTGGGATTGGCCTGACCACGAGAGTCCCATTGGCTGCTGGGGACCTGGTAAAGGATATAAGGACAGTCAGTGAAGCCACCGAGGATATACCTCCAGTAGCTCCTATGTCCTACACCCTGCAGGTCATTCTACCATCCACCAGGCCATGGCATTCTGTATTAGACTTCAATGATGCCTTCTTCTGTGTTCCATTCATCTCAGAGTCACAAGAATTTTTGGCTTGTGAGTGGCAGGACACAACATGCAACCAAAGCAATAATGCTGGGCCATCCTTCCCCAATGGTTCAAAAATCCCCACACCATCATTGGGGAAATGTCCTTTAAAGACCTAAAAGTTCTACCTCTGTAAAAGGGAACCCTCCTTCAATATGCAGAGGACATTCTGATCACCAGGCCTACTAAAGACGCCTCTGAACTACCTAGCCAAGAAAGGATAGAAGGTGTCCAAGAAAAAGGCTCAAATATCCCATGCTAAGGTGACATGCCTGGGCTTCATTCTCACAGATATTCGGAGAAACGCATCCCAGGATAGGGAAGAAACCATTTGCAGCCTTAACTCTTCTAAAACTAGAAGACAGCTTAGGGGTTCCTGGGGAGGCCAAGGTTTTCTGCATCTGGATCCCTAACTACAGTCTAATAGCTGGGCCTCTACATGAAACACTGACACGAAAAGATGATGATCCTTTTGAATAGAATCCAGAAGCAGCCTTTCAAGAATGGAAAGAGCAGTCAATTCAGACCCTTGCCCAGGAACTCCCTAATTTAGCTAAACCCTTTGACCTTTACATACCCGGTCATAGGTTAATCGCCCTTGGAGCCTTAGTGCAAAAACTGGGACCACTTGAAATGGAGCAACACAAGAATGCCCTTCAGGTATGATAAACTATGGTCACCAAGGGCTTTGCCCACCGACTCATCAGGCCAGGATACTGGGGTATCTAAAAAGCTGGAAATCAGCAGCCCCCAAGGCCAGGTCCCTCCTAAGGGAAAAGGACCCCACGTGGTGATCCTAACCACCCATCATGCCCTGAAGTTGCAGGGGTCGCTCTGTGGACACACTGACCTTGAGTGAGGAGGCCCTCCAACTCCAACCTCCAGAGAGACAAACGGGGGCAACAGGCCCCCAAAATGACTCGTGTGACCATCACTTGACCTGGAGTTTCTCTCAGAAAACAACAAGACTGTGCCCCGAAAGAGCAGACTACTGCTTGCAGGATTTACTGCACCCAGAGGGGATCTAATAAGCTTTGCGGGGGAAACGTATATCATGCTTTCACCATAGAAAGCCCTACAGACACCGTGGTGATGATGGTCAATATGACCGGCTGGACTGCTGGCTACTTCTAAAGGCCATTGACTCAGTGGACGTCATGGTCCTGGATCACCACTGACCCTTGACTGTCTGGGAGTTGTGCGGGCAGGGCTCTGACACATGGTGCTGTTTGTACATTAATTCAGGGACCTAATTAAAGAAAGCACAGACTACTGGTCAGAGCATCTAGGCTGGCAAAAGCCGTCAGCCTAAGGTCGCCGAACAAATGTTGGGTGGGGTGAAACCTGCCACCGCAGCATCTCTGCACATCTGTTTCCTGGACCCTTAAAGGTCATTAGAATCTATAACACTTCCAATGCTGGTGCTCAGGCAGACGAGAAGTGAGGCAGGAGGCCTTGGGACAATCGACCTCACCTGGAGCCTGGTGGGGAGAAGTTTTCCCCTCCCCCCATGTATCAGGGCTCCCACCACAGCATGAAGCAGTTACAAAAGAGGGGTCTGCACCCTCAACACCCCAAGAATGAGGAACAGAACAAAAAGCAGAGGAGGTGTTCACCTCCGGCAACGTTCATTAAAAACTCCTGGGAGATATAAAGAGAATCTGGGCAATAAAATAAAGTCTAACCTGTTTTTCCTTTGTGCTTTGTCTAATTTCACGTGCTCCTAGGGTTCAGCATGCAGAGGTCCCACACGCGGCACTTCAGACCCGATTTCCTAGTGCAGAATGCCTGGGTCGACACCTCAGCTAGCGGCGTCCCATGCAGACTCCGTGGCATAGAGCCTGAGCTGCAGCCAACCCAGCCCTCGAGATCTCCATCCCCTCCCTCCCACTGACGCTGCCGGGATCCCTACACAGCAGCCCAGCCCACAGCCCATGGGGGAGTGCATTCTCTCACCTCTCCTTTCTGTTTTCAAAATAATGTTTCCTTTGCTTCTGAACCAAACTCAGTCTTGATCTGTTGGCTCCAATGACACTGGGCACGGGGACTAGTGTTGGGGTCCACTCTGGAGGATCAGTAACAGAAATTGAGAACATTGTAACTTCAATGAACACATGTGTGAGCCAAACTGTAGTTAACATAGAGCAGTGTATAACGCTCGGGTAAAATAAGATGTTTCTAAGACTTACATTTGATATTTCCATCACTTTCCTATAAGCAAGTTCAGTGAAGACGTTTGTCTTATTTGTCAGGTCAACATTAGAGAAATGAAGTGATTTATTTCCATGGATGTACATCGAATACTCTTGGCTGAAGCTTCAATCGTGTTTTCAATGCTTTTCCATTGAAAATGATACCTCTCTTCAGCTCCCCCATTTCTGAGAAGTATAAAATCTTATAATTTATTATTACCAAAGGGGAAAGGTAGGAGAAGGGATAAATTAACAGTTTGGGTTTAACACATACACACTGCTGTATATAAAATAGATCATCAACAAGGAGCTACTGTATAGCTCAGGGAACTACACTGAATATTTTGCACTAACCTATAAGGGGAAATAATCTGAAAAAGAATAGATATTTTTATTGACATCATCTATCAATGACAGATAAAATGTAACCTAAGCAAAGCCGATGGTGAGCACTTCTGACCCTGAAGATTTCAATCATCTAAAGTTTGGGCTCTGCCTATTTCCCAAGGCCCTTAATGGACATGCGTGTAGCCGTAGCTTAAAAATTCCGCAGTTTGGGGTTTGGGGAGGCACTGATGTGGAAAAATCCCTGGTGTCCTCCTTACATGCACGGGACCCTTCCTACAGCTAAAACATGCCTGTCACACCTAGAGGATGGTACACCATTTGATCGGAAAGAGTTTGGAAAAGGCACCTCATCTCCTCATCGCCTGGTGCTTGGGTTCACTCCTCCAACATCTTTCCTAACAACCTCCACACTTGGGGATATCAACACCGTCAACATCCTGTTGCACGCAGTTTGGAATTTGTCCAGAGGATGAAGCGGAAGGATGAGAAAAATTTAGAGACAAGTCTTAGGTGTTCGGACAGGCACATGCCACTCTAATTTCCAATCCGGAAGACAAATTCATCAAAGGCTAGAATTGCCCACGCAAACAGAATAGAGCTAGAGGAAATCCCGCTGTTTTGTGTCCAGTTTACAAAAACACAAGTTGAATAATGGAACTCAGGGGCACTAAAATTCATGAAACTGCAGAGTTGAAAATATCTATCGTCGAAAAATGTCTTGAGGTAAGTCACAGAAAAGGACTTGTAAGCAAGGGAGAGTGGCAGGAAACATATTTGAACAGGTAGAAAGGACTCCCCGTTAAAGCACAAGAAAAGGGTCTGAACATCGTCAATGACACAGTTAGCCAAACAGGGCGTATGCATTTTTTCTGAATATATTCAAGTAAAGGCCATACACACTTTTTATCCAACCAAACAGGTGGACACTGGAAATCAATACTACAAAATGTATCACTTCACATCAGTCAGAAGGGCCATCCACATAAAGTGTAAACACCAGAAATGCAAGACAGGGTGAGGAGAAAAGGGAGCCCTGTGAGGCTGATTGTGGAAATGTAATTTGCCAACGGCCACTCTGGAGAAGTGTATTGTGTTTGCTAAAACATCTAAAAAATGAGCTACAGAGCATAGGGCACTTGCACTCATGGGCGTATACCTTGGGAAAAACAAAAATCGACAGAAAACAGGCACCCCAACGTTTACCACCTCTCTGTTAAAAAGGGCCTCAACTTGGATATAACCTAAATGTCCCTGGAAGGATAAAATGGATAAAAGAGATGGGGTACTTATGTAGAGTGGAATATGACTCATCCAGAAATCAATGAAATAAGGCCAGTTGGAACAACTCTGGAGGAGTTACATACGATCATTCTAAGTGACATATGTCAGAAAGAAAAAGACACATATCATAAGATGTCACTTAAAGGTGGAATCAAAAATGGCTACACATGAAATAAATTACAATACAGAAACATAGTCAAATATGTAGAAAATAGACATAAGGCTGCTAAATGGGAAAGGTGGGGAATGGTGAGGTATTATCCAGGAGGTT
Source organism: Mesoplodon bidens (assembly GCF_964165515.1). Classification (NCBI taxonomy): domain Eukaryota; kingdom Metazoa; phylum Chordata; class Mammalia; order Artiodactyla; family Ziphiidae; genus Mesoplodon; species Mesoplodon bidens. The sequence goes on along the minus strand of NW_027671488.1, from coordinate 2,956,315 downwards.
GAAATTAGCAAAGATACCATTCCAAGTACCAAATTGAATAACTGACAAGGCCTACACGGTACCTCAAAGAACTGCACTCAGCCCACTCAAGTCACTGGAAAATAATACATATGCCTGGTAAGCATCTGAAAAAGAATTTATTGTTGTCTCACAGTACGTGAATCAAGTGGATGTACAGCAGCAAAAAACAGAGCTTTGAAAATCAGCTGTAACCAGTATAAAAATAAATTTAAAAATATTTATAAAAACAGTGAGACAGACAAAAATTCTTACAACTTTTGTTGAAGGGCTACGATGTAACATGGATTGAACACATGTAGACCCAAAGCAGAATTATATATAAGGCTGGAATCTATGCACGCTAAGAGATGTTAGAGAGGCTTGGTGAGAAAATGCAGACCTTTTAAAGTAATACTGCCTGGTACCCATTCCATGGGTCCCAAATCTGCAGGTTCAAGGGAATCTTCTGACAGCGAAAACATGCCTGGGAAACCGAGATGAATGTACACCATGTGCTCAGGAAAGGTGTCTAAAATGCACCTCATTTTTGATCTCCTGGTGCTGGGTTTCGCCATTCCAGCCCCATTACTAACAATCTCCCCACTTGGAGAATCAGCACCTTTAACCTCCTGTTTTACACAGTTTTCAATTTGTGCAGAGGATAAATGGGAAGAGGGGGAACCAATGAGAGATTAGCTGTAGGAGTTTTGACAGGAACATGTCACTCTAATTTCCTATTAGAAGAAGAATTAAGCAAAGGCTCAGCCTGCCTCCCCAGAACCAGAATTGGGCCGGAAGCAATCCAATGGTTTGGCATACAGCACACAAAATAAAGCGAGTTGCAAAATGCAGCTGAGGAGCAGACAATTCAAAGACCTGCAAAGATATAAACGATAACCAACGTCCAAAAATATATTCAGGTAAGGCAACGAAGAGGATCTGAATGAGAGGCAGAATTGCAGGAAACAGATTTCAAAAGGTAGATTCTACTCACATTTAAAGCATATGAAAAGCAGCAGAATTTATAAAGTGATGCAGTTGGGCAAAAGGTTGTATGCGTTTCTTTCGTGAATATCTTCAGAAAAAAAAACACAGACAGAGTTTTTGGCCAACCAAGCAAGAGGGAAATGCATATCTGCACAACAAAGAAGTCTCAATTTCCAATGCTCAGTAAGGCCATCCAAAAAATGTGTACAAACCAGAAATGCAGGAGAGGCCATGGCAAACAGGGAGCCAAGTCACGCTGATGGGTGGGGTATAAATATCCAAGAGCCACTCTGAAGAAGTGTATGCTGTTAACTAAAACATCTAAAATACAAAGCCCCCGAGCAAAGGGGACTTCAATTCATGGGCATATAACTTGGGAAGACTAAATATCAATAAGACACAGGCACCCCAAAGTTTAGGGCTGCTCTGCATACAAGAACCTCAACTTTGGTACACCTAAAATATCCCAGGAAAAACAGAAATGCATAAAGAACTTGTGGTAATTTTGTACAACGGAATATCACTCAGACGTGAAATCAATGTATATAAGGCCAGTAGCAGCATAATGCGTGGATTTAAGTATGATGATTCTAAGGGAAATTAGTCACACAGAAAAAGAATCTTATCATAAGATATCACTTATAGAGGGAATGTCTATATCACAACTCATGAACTGAATTAGAAAAGAGAACAGAGTCTCACATATAAAAAAAAAATCTTAGGAATGCTTCAGGAGAAAGGAGAGGTTGGGTGATGCATAAATCCAGAGTTTGATATTAACACAGGTACCATTCCATAAACCAAATACAGAATAGACAAGAGCTACACCTTCCTCAGTGAACGGGACTCAACACCCTGATTTCCCACATAGGTATATATCTGACTAGTAAGAATCTTAAAACCTATGCATTGATATGTCTCCGTAAGGGAATCAATTGTGTCTAGACCAGCATAAACAAGTCAGTGATAATCAGCTCAACCCCATTATAAACATGAATTTCAAAAACAAAACCAAAAAACAGCGAAATTCTTACACAATTCCTTCAAAGGTTCTGATGAAACCTGGAATGACCCTATCGGCAAAGACAGCTGGATGAGACATAAAGCTCGACACTTGGGGCTGAGAGGACTGGTGAGATTGGGATAGAAAATGCAGACCCTTAGGGTAGTAATGCATGCAACCATTCCATGGGTCCCAAATCTCCAGGTAGAAGGGCATATCACTACAGTTATAACATGTATTGGAAACCTAGAGAATGGACAACATGTGATGGCGAAAGGTTTCTAAAACTGTCCTAATTATTCTTCTCCTTCTGCTCCAGTTTGGTATTCCAACTGCTTTACTATCAATCTACCAACTTAGGAGAGTCAGCCCCTATAACCTCCTGGTACACACAGTTTGCTAATTGTGCAGAGGATGAAAGGGAAGAGGGAGAACCTATCAGAGATTAGATGTAGACATTTGGACGGGCACATGTCACTCTAATTTCCCGGCAGGAAGAAGAATTAACCAAAGCCTCAGCCACCCACAGGGACCCAATATAGCCACCCCTGGAACCAGTATAGGTCCTGAAGCAAAATTGTGGATTTGTGGCCAGCTCACAAAAATGGGTTTTGAAAATTGGGGCTCAGCAGCACAGCAATTCAAAAACCTGCAGAGTTATAAAGGACTACTCTCTTCCAAAAATCTGTTGAGGGAAGGCAAAGAAGGGGACTGGAAAATGAGGCAGAATTGCACAAAACATATTTCAAGAGGTAAATTGGAATCACCTTTAAAGCACAGGAGAAGCATCACAACTTGGACAGTGATGCCCTTGGCCAAAAAGGGCGTATGCCTTTTCTCCTGAATATATTCAGGAGAAAACGCATACGCCCTTTCTGGCCAATCAAGCAAGCACACAATGCAAATCCACACTACAAAGAATTGTCACTTCCCACTGGTCAAAAGGGACATCCGAATATCTGTAAAAACCAGAGAGGCAATAGAGAGATGACAAGGGCATGAAGCAATATGATGTCAAAGACATGGAGGAAAGTGATGACAAGCGCATGGAGCATTGTGATGACAAGATTATGTAGCATTTTGCTGACAAAGGCAAGGAGCATTGTGATGACAAGGTTCATGGAACACTGTGATGACAAGCGTCACGGAGCACTGTGATTACTGGGATCATGGAGCATTGGGATGACAAGGGCATGGATCACTGTGATGACAAGGGTCATGGAGCATTTTGATGACAAATGTCCCAGACCATTGTGTTGTCAGGGTTCATGGAGCGTTGTGATGACAGTGGTCATGGAGCATAGTGATGACAGGGTTCATGGAGGACTGTGATGACAAGGTACTGGAGCACTGTGATAAGAAGACCATGGAGCCTTGTGATTACAAGTCTCATGGAACATTCTGATGAAAAGGTGCAGTGAGCATGGTGATTACAGCGGTCTTGGAGCATTGTGATGACAAGGGCATGAAGCATTGGGATGAGAAGGCTATGGAGCGTTCTGATGACATGCATCATGGAGCTTTGTGATGACAAGGGCATGGAGCATTGTGATTACAGGGGTCTTGGAACACTGTGATGAAAATGGCATGGATCATTGTCATGAAAAAGGCATGGAGCCTTGTCATGACAGTGTTCAAGGAGCATAATGAAAACAAGTGTCAGGGAGCATTGTGATGACAAGGGTATTGAGAATTGTGATGACAAAGATCATGGAGCATTGTGATGAGAAGACCATGGATAATTGTTATGACAAGTGTCATGGGGCGTTGTGAGGATAAGTGTTATGGAACATTGTGATCACAAGGATTTGGAGCATTGTGATGAGAGAGGTCATGGAACATTTTTATTTCATTGTGATGACAATAGCCTGAAGCATTATGATGATGGGCATGGTGCATTGTGATAACAGGGTTCATGGAGCATTGAGATGAAAAGGGGCATGGAGCATTGTGATTACAGGAGTCTTGGAGCATTGTGATGACATGGGCATAGAGCATCATGAATGAGAAGGCCATGGAACATTCTGATGACATGCGTCTTGGAGCTTTGTGATGACAAGGACATGGAGCATTGTGATTACAGGGTTCTTGGAGCATTGTGATGACAAGGGTCATTGAGAATTTTGATGACAAGGCTGTGGAACATTGTGATGGCAGGTGTCATGGAGCATTGTTATGACAGGGGTAATGGAGCATTGTGATGAGAAGGGCATGGAGCATTGGTCTGAAAAGTTTCGTGGATTATTGTGATGAGAGTGGGCATGGAGCATTGTGATGAAAAGGGCACTGAACACTCTGATACATGGGCCATGATGGATTGTAATGACAAGGGCATGGAGCATTGTGGTGAGAAGAGCACCGGGTACTGTGATGACAAGCATCATGGGGCTTTGTAATGACAAGGGCATGGAACAATATGATGAGATGGTTCATGGAGCATTGTGATGAAAATGACATGGAGCATTTTGATGACAGGTGCATGGAGCATTGGTCTGATAAGTTTAATGAATAAATGTGTTGAGAGTGAGCATGGCACATTGGGATGACAAGGGCATGGAATATTGTGAAGAAAGGTGTCTGGGAGCATTGTGATGACATATTTCATGGCCCATTGTGATGACAATGGCATGGAGCATTGTGATGCACAAGTGTTATGGCGGATTGTGATGACAAAGGTAATGGAGCATTGTGATGACAAGGGCTTGGAGCATTGTGATGACAACGGTCATTGAGAATTTTGATGAAAATTTCGTGAAGCATTGTGATGACAAAGGCATGGAACTTGCTATGACAGGGGTCATGGGGCATTGCGATGACAAGTGCATGGAGAATTGTGATGACAATAGCATGTATCATTTTGATGAGAACTGTCATGGAGCATTGTGATGACAAGGACATGGAGAATTGTGATAACAAGGTACATGGAATATTGTGATGATCAGGGCATGGAGCATTGTGATGGCAAGACCATGCAGCACTGTGATGAGAAGACCATGGATAATTGTGATGACGAGCATCATGGAGAACTGTAATGACAAGGGGCGTGGAGCATTGGGTTGACAGGTGTCATGGAGCATTGTGATGACAAGGGTCACGGAGCATTCTGATGACAAGCTTGTGGAGTATTGTGATGACAATGGCATGGAGCATTGTGATGAAAAAGGCATGGAGACTTGTCATGACAGGGTACAAGGAGCATACTGACGACAAGTGTACTGAGAATTGTGATGACAAAGGTCATGGAGCATTGTGATGAGAAGTCCATGGATAATTGTGATGACCAGCGTCATGGGGCGTTGTGATGGCAAGTGTCATGGAACATTGTGATCACAAGGGTTTGGAGCATTGTGATGACAGAGGTCATGGAGAATATTGATTTCATTGTGATGACAATAGCATGAAGCATTATCATAATGGGCATGGTGCATTGTGATGACAGGGTTCATGGTGCAATGAGATGAAAAGGGGCATGGAGTATGGTGATTACAAGGGTATTGGAGCATTGTGATGACAAGAGTCATGGAGCCTTGTGATGACAAGGCCGTGGAACAGGGTGATGGATGGGGTCATGGAGCATTGTTATGCCAGGGGTAATGGAGCATTGTGATGACAAGGCCATGGAGCATTGGGCTGAAAATATTCATGGAGTATTGTGATGACAGGGGTCATGGAGCATTGTGATGACAACGAAATTGAGCACTGTGATGACAAGTTCCTGGAGCATTGTGATGAGAAGACCATGGAGCCTTGTAATGAAAAGTCTCATGGAGCATTCTGATGAAAAGGGGCATGGAACATTGTGATTACAGTGGTCTTGGAGCATTGTGATGACAAGGGCATGGAGCATTGTGATGAGAAGGCAATGGAGCATTCTGAAATGCATCATGGAGCTTTGTGATGACAAGGGCATGGAACATTGTGATTACAGGGGTCTTGAAGCATTGTGATGAAAAGGGCATGGATCATTGTTATGAAAAAGACATGGAGCCTTTTCATGACAGGGTTCAAGGAGCATACTGATGACAAGTGTCAGGGAGCATTGTGATAACAAGTGTATTGAGCATTGTGATGACAAAGGTCATGGAGCACTGTGATGAGAAGACCATGGATAATTGTGATGATGAGCATCATGGGGTGTTGTGATGATAAGTGTTATTGAACATTGTGATCACAAGGGTTTGGAGCATTGTGATGACGAAGTCAAGGAGAATTTTGATTTCATTGTGATGGCAATAACATGAAGCATTATGATTATCGGCATGGGGCATTGTGATGACAGGGTTCATGGAGCATTGAGATGAAGAGGGGCATGGAGCTTTGTGATTACAGGTGTCTTGGAACACTGTGATGACAAGGGTCATGGAGCCTTGTGATGACAAGGCCGTGGAACATGGTGATGGCACGGGTCATGGATCATTTTTATGACAGGAGTAATGGAGCATTGTGATGACAAGGGCATGGAACATTGGTCTGAAAAGTTTCATGGATTATTGTGATGAGAGTGGGCATCGAGCATTGTGATGACAAGGGCACGGAACACAGTGATACATGTGTCATGGAGGATTGCAATGACAAGGGCATGGAGCATTGTGATGACAAGCGTCATGGAGCTTTGTGAATGACAATGTCATGGATCAATGTGATGAGAAGTTTCATTGAGCTTTGTGATGACAATGGCATGCAGCATTGTGATGCCAAGGGTCATGGAGCTTTGTGATGACATAGGCCATGGAGCATTTTGATGACAAGGGCGTGGTGCATTCCGATGAGAAGGGCAGGGATCATTGTGATGACAGGGTCATGGAGCAATTGGATGAAAAGGGTCATGGAATATTTTGATGACAGGGTTTATGGAACATTGTGTTATCAGGGGTCATGCAGCATTGTGATGAAAAGGGTCATATAGCATTGTGATGACAGGGCTTATGGAATATTGTGATGTCAGGGGCATGGAGCATTGTGATGATAAGTGCATGTAGCATTGTAGTGACAAGTGTTATGGAACACTGTGATGACAGGCGTGAGGGAATATTGAGATGATTAGTGATGGAACATTGTGATATCATTGGTGAGAGAGCATTTTGATGAGAAGTGCATGGAGCATTGTGATAACAAGATTGTGGAGCACTGTGATGACAAACGCATGGCACATTGTGATGATATGGGTCATGGAGCATTGTGCTGACAAACGCATGGAGCATTGTGATGACAAGGTTTATGGAGCATTGTGATGACAACGATGTGGAGCATTGTGATGACAAGCGCATGGCGCATTGTGATGCCATGGGTCATGGAGTATTGTGCTGACAAAGGCATGGAGCATTGTGATGACTAGGGTCACGGAGCATTGTGATGAAATGTTCATGGAGCATTGTGGTGACAATGGTCATGAAGCATTGTGTTGACTGGAGTCACGGAGCATTGTGATGACAGGGGTCATAGAGCATAGTGATGAAAGTGCATGGAGCATTGTGATGACAGGGGCATGTTGCATTGGTCTGACAAATTTCATGGACTATTGTGATGAGAGTGGGCATGGAACATTGTGATGACAAGGGCATGGAGCATTGTGATGACAGAGGTCATGGAGAATTTTGATTTCATTGTGATGACAATAGCATGAAGCATTATCATAATGGGCATGGTGCATTGTGATGACAGGGTTCATGGAGCAATGAGATGAAAAGGGGCATGGAGCATGGTGATTACAAGGGTATTGGAGCATTGTGATGACAAGAGTCATGGAGCCTTGTGATGACAAGGCCGTGGAACATGGTGATGGATGGGGTCATGGAGCATTGTTATGACAGGGGTAATGGAGCATTGTGATGACAAGGCCATGGAGCATTGGGCTGAAAATATTCATGGAGTATTGTGATGACAGGGGTCATGGAGCATTGTGATGACAACGAAATTGAGCACTGTGATGACAAGTTCCTGGAGCATTGTGATGAGAAGACCATGGAGCCTTGTAATGAAAAGTCTCATGGAGCATTCTGATGAAAAGAGGCATGGAACATTGTGATTACAGTGGTCTTGGAGCATTGTGATGACAAGGGCATGGAGCATTGTGATGAGAAGGCAATGGAGCATTCTGAAATGCATCATGGAGATTTGTGATGACAAGGGCATGGAACATTGTGATTACAGGGGTCTTGAAGCATTGTGATGAAAAGGGCATGGATCACTGTTATGAAAAAGACATGGAGCCTTTTCATGACAGGGTTCAAGGAGCATACTGATGACAAGTGTCAGGGAGCATTTTGATAACAAGTGTATTGAGCATTGTGATGACAAAGGTCATGGAGCACTGTGATGAGAAGACCATGGATAATTGTGATGATGAGCGTCATGGGGTGTTGTGATGATAAGTGTTATTGAACATTGTGATCACAAGGGTTTGGAGCATTGTGATGACGAAGTCATGGAGAATTTTGATTTCATTGTGATGGCAATAGCATGAAGCATTTTGATTATCGGCATGGTGCATTGTAATGACAGGGTTCATGGAGCATTGAGATGAAGAGGGGCATGGAGCTTTGTGATTACAGGTGTCTTGGAACACTGTGATGACAAGGGTCATGGAGCCTTGTGATGACAAGGCCGTGGAACATGGTGATGGCACGGGTCATGGATCATTTTTATGACAGGAGTAATGGAGCATTGTGATGACAAGGGCATGGAGCATTGTGATGAGAAGGTCATGGAGTATTGTGAAGACAGGTGTCAGGGAGCATTGTGATGAGATATGTCATGGTCATTGCGATGACAATGGAATGGAACATTGTGATGCCAAGTGTCATGGAGGATGGTGATGACAAAGGTAATGGAGCATTTTGATGACAAGGGCATGGAGCATTGTGATGACAAGGGCCATTGAGAATTTTGATGACCAGTTCATGAAGCATTGTGATGACAAGCACATGGAGCTTGCTATGACAGGGATCATGGAGCATTGCGATGACAAGTGCAAAGAGAATTGTGATGACAAAGCATGTAACACTGTGATGAGAATTGTCATGGAGCATAGTGATGCCAAGAACGTGGAGAATTGTGATGACACCGGGCATGGAGCATTGTGATGACCAGGGCATGGAGCATTGTGATGGCAAGACCGTGGAGCATTGTGATGAGAAGGCCACGGGTAACTGTGATGACGAGCGTCATGGAGCACTGTAATGACAAAGGATATGGAGCATTGTGATAACAGGGGTCAAGAAGCATTGTGCTGACAAGGGTCAGGGAGCACTCTGATGACAAGCTTGTGGAGTATTTTGATGACAATGGCATGGAGCATTGTGAAGAAAACGGCATGGGGCATTGTGATGAAAAAGGCATGGAGACTTTTCATGACAGGTTTCAAGGAGCATTCTGACAACAAGAGTCAGGGAGCCTTGTGATGACAAAGGTCATGGAGCATTGTGACGACAAGCACATGGAGTATTGTGATGACAAGCACATGGAGCTTTCTATGACAGGGGTCATGGAGCATTGTGATGACAAGTGCATAGAGAATTGTGATGACAAAGCATGTAACACTTTGATGAGACGTGTCATGGAGCATTCTGATGCCAAGAACGTGGAGAATTGTGATGACAGGGACATGGAGCAGTGTGATGACCAGGGCATGGAGCATTGTGATGGCAAGACCGTGGAGCATTGTGATGAGAAGACCATGGATAATTGTGATGACAAGCGTCATGGAGCACTGTAATGACAAGGGGTGTGGAGCATTGTGATGACAGGGGTCATGGAGCATTTTGATGACAGTGGTCATGGAGCATTGTGATGACAAGTGTCATGGAGCATGTTGATGACAAGGGCGTGGATCATTGTGATGAGAAGAGCATGGATAAATGTGATTACGAGCGTCATGGAGCACTGTAATGAAAAGGGGTATGGAGTATTGTGATGACAGGGGTCATGGAGAATTGTGATGACTGGGGACATGGAGCATTGTGATAACCATGTCATGGAGCATTGTGATGGCAAGACAGTGGAGCACTGTGATGAGAAGACCATGGATAATTGTGATGACGAGCATCATGGAGCACTGTAATGACAAGGGGCATGGAGCATTGTGATGACAGGTGTCATGGAACATTTTGATGACAGGGTTCATGGATCAATGTGATGACAAGTGTCACGGAGCATTCTGATGACAAGCTTGTGGAGTATTGTGATGACAATGGCATGGAGCATTGTGATGAAAAGGGCATGGATCATTGTGATGAAAAGGGCATTCAGACTTGTCATGAGAGTTTTCAATGAGCATACTGAAGACAAGTTCCAGGGAGCATTGTGATGACAAGTGTATTGAGAATTGTGATGACAAAGTTCATGGAGCACTGTGATGAGAAGTCCATGGATTATTGTGGTAACCAGCATCATGGGGCGTTGTGATGACAAGTTTTATGGAACATTGTGATCACAGGGGTTTGGAGCATTGTGATGACAGAGGTCATGGAGAATTTTGATTTAATTGTGATGACAATAGCATGAAGCATTATGATGATGGGCATGGTGCATTGTGATGACAGGGTTCATGGAGCATTCAGATGAAAAGTGGCATGGAGTATTGTTATTACAGGGGTCTGGGAACATTGTGATGAAAAGGGCATGGAGCATTGTGATGAGAAGGCCATGGAGCATTCTGATGACATGTGTCAGGTAGCTTTGTGATGACATGGGCATGGATCATTGTGATTACAAGGGTCTTGGAGCATTGTGATGACAAGGGTCATGGAGTCTTGCGATGACAAAGCCGTAGAACATTGTGAAGGCAGGTGTCATGGAGCATTGTTATGAGAGGGGTAATGGAGCATTTAATGGAAGGGCATGGAGCATTGGTCTGAAAAGTTTCATGGATTATTGTGATGAGAGTGGGCATGGAGCATTGTGATGACAAGGGCACGGAACACAGTGATGCATATTTCTTGGAGGATTGCAATGACAAAGGCATGGTGCATTCTGATGAGAAGTGCATGGAGCATTGTGATGAGAAGTCCATGGAGCATTCTGATGACATGTGTCAGGGAGCTTTGTGATGACATGGGCATGGAGCATTGTGATTACAGGGGTCTTGGAGCATTGTGATGACAAGGGTCATGGAGTCTTGTGATAACAAAGCCGTGGAACATTGTGATGGCAGGGGTCATGGAGCATTGTTATGACAGTGGTATTGGAACATTTTGATGACAAGGGCATGGAGCATTGGTCTGAAAAGTTTCATGGATTATTGTGATGAGAGTGGGCATGGAGCATTGTGATGACAAGTGCACGGAACACAGTGATACATCTGTCTTGGAGGATTGCAATGACAAAGGCATGGTGCATTGTGATGAGAAGGGCATTGAGCATTGTGATGACAAGCGTCATGAAGCTTTGTGATGAAAATGTCATGGAGCAATGTGATGAGAGGTTTCATGGAGCTTTGTGATGACAATGGCATGGAGCATTGTGATGCCAAGGGTCATGGAGCTTTGTGATGACATAGGCCATGGAGCATTTTGATGACAAGGGTGTGGTGCATTGAGATGAGAAGGGCAGGGAACATTGTGATGACAGGGTCATGGAGCAATTGGATGAAATGGTCATGGAACATTTTGATGACAGTGTTTATGGAACATTGTGATGTCAGCGGTCATGGAGCATTGTGATGAAAAGGGTCATGGAGCATTGTGATGACAGGGGTTATGGAACATTGTGATGTCAGGGGCATGGAGCATTGTGATGATAAGTGCATGTAGCATTGTTGTGACAAGGGTTATGGAATATTGTGATGACAGCCGTGAGGGAGTATTGAGAAGATTAGTGATGGAACATTGTGATATCATTGGTGAGAGAGCATTTTGAATGGAAGTGCATGGAGCATGGTGATAACAAGGTTGTGGAGCACTGTGATGACAAACGCATGGCACCTTGTGATGATATGGGTCAAGGAGCATTGTGCTGACAAACGCATGGACATTGTGATGACAAGGTTTATGGAGCATTGTGATGACAACGATGTGGAGCATTGTGATGACAAGTGCATGGCGCATTGTGATGCCATGGGTCATGGAGTATTGCCCTGACGAAGGCATGGAGCATTGTGATGACTAGGGTCACGGAGCATTGTGATGATATGTTCATGGAGCATTGTGGTGAAAATGGTCATGAAGCATTGTGATGACTGGGGTCACGGAGCATTGTGACGACAGGGGTCATAGAGCATTGTGATGAATGTGCATGGAGCATTGTGATGACAGGGGCATTTTGCATTTGTCTGACAAATTTCATGGACTATTGTTATGAGAGTGGGCATGGCGCATTGTGATGACAAGGGCATGGAGCATTGTGATGAGAAGGTCATGGAGTATTGTGAAGACAGGTGTCAGGGAGCGTTGTGATGACATATGTCATGGTCATTGTGATGACAATGGAATGGATCATTGTGATGCCAAGTGTCATGGAGGATTGTGATGACAAAGGTAATGGAGCATTTTGATGACAAGGGCTTGGAGCATTGTGATGACAAGGGTCATGGTGCTTTGTGATGACAAGGGCATGGAGCATTGTGATGACAAGGGCCATTGAGAATTTTGATGGCCAGTTCATGGAGCATTGTGATGACAAGCACATGGAGCTTGCTATGACAGGGATCATGGAGCATTGCGATGACAAGTGCAAAGAGAATTGTGATGAGAAAGCATGTAACACTGTGATGAGAAGTGTCATGGAGCATAGTGATGCCAAGAACGTGGAGAATTGTGATGACACGGGACATGGAGCATTGTGATGACCAGGGCATGGAGCATTGTGATGGCAAGACCGTGGAGCACTGTGATGAGAAGACCACGGGTAACTGTGATGACGAGCGTCATGGAGCACTGTAATGACAAAGGGTATGGAGCATTGTAATAACAGGGTTCATGGAGTGATGACAAGGGTCAGGGAGCACTCTGATGACAAGCTTGTGGAGTATTTTGATGACAATGGCATGGAGCATTGTGAGGAAAACGGCATGGGGCATTGTGATGAAAAAGGCATGGAGCCTTTTCATGACAGGTTTCAAGGAGCATTCTGAGAACAAGTGTCAGGGAGCCTTGTGATGACAAAGGTCATGGAGCATTGTGACGACAAGCACATGGAGTATTGTGATGACAAGCACATAGAGCTTGCTATGACAGGGGTCATGGAGCATTGCGATGACAAGGGCATAGAGAATTGTGATGACAAAGCATGTAAAACTTTGATGAGAAGTGTCATGGAGCATTCTGATGCCAAGAACGTGGAGAATTGTGATGTCAGGGACATGGAGCAGTGTGATGACCAGGGCATGGAGCATTGTGATGGCAAGACCGTGGAGCATTGTGATGAGAAGACCACTGAAAATTGTGATGACAAGCGTCATGGAGCACTGTAATGACAAGGGGTTTGGAGCATTGTGATGACAGGGGTCATGGACCATTGTGATGACAGTGGTCATGGAGCATTGTGAATGACAAGTGTCATGGAGCATTTTGATGACAAGGGCGTGGAGCATTGTGATGAGAAGAGCATGGATAATTGTGATTACGAGCGTCATGGAGCACTGTAATGAAAAAGGGTATGGAGTATTGTGATGACAGGGGTCATGGAGCATTGTGATGACTGGGGACATGGAGCATTGTGATAACCAGGTCATGGAGCATTGTGATGGCAAGACAGTGGAGCACTGTGATGAGAAGACCATGGATAATTGTGATGACGAGCATCATGGAGCACTGTAATGACAAGGGGCATGGAGCATTGTGATGACAGGTGTCATGGAACATTTTGATGACAGGGTTCATGGATCATTGTGATGACCAGTGTCACGGAGCATTCTGATGACAAGCTTGTGGAGTATTGTGATGACAATGGCATGGAGCATTGTGATGAAAAGGGCATGGATCATTGTGATGAAAAGGGCATGGAGACTTGTCATGACAGTTTTCAATGAGCATACTGATGACAAGTTCCAGGGAGCATTGTGATGAGATGTCCATGGATAATTGTGGTAACCATCATCATGGGGCGTTGTGATGACAAGTTTTATGGAACATTGTGATCACAGGGTTTTGGAGCATTGTGATGACAGAGGTCATGGAGAATTTTGATTTCTTTGTGATGACAATAGCATGAAGCATTATGAAGATGGGCATGGTGCATTGTGATGACAGTGTTCATGGAGCACTGAGATGAAAAGTGGCATTGAGTATTGTTATTACAGGGGTCTTGGAGCATTGTGATGAAAAGGGCATGGAGCATTGTCATGAGAAGGCCATGGAGCATTCTGATGACATGCTTCAGGGAGCTTTCTGATGACATGGGCATGGAGCATTTTGATTACAGGGGTCTTGGAGCATTGTGATGACAAGGGCATGGAGCATTGGTCTGAAAATTTTCATGGATTATTGTGATGAGAGTGGGCATGGAACATTGTGATGACAAGGGCACGGAACACAGTGATACATGTGACTGGGAGGATTGCAATGACAGAGGCATGGTGCATTCTGATGAGAAGGGCATTGAACATTGTGATGAGAAGGCCATGGAGCATTCTGATGACATGCGTCAGGGAGCTTTGTGATGACATGGGCATGGAGCATTGTGATTACAGGGGTCTTGGAGCATTGTGATGACAAGGGTCATGGAGTCTTGCCATGACAATGCCGTGGAACATTGTGATGGCAGGGGTCATGGAGCATTGTTATGACAGTGGTAATGGAGCATGGTGATGACAAGGGCATGGAGCATTGGTCTGAAATGTTTCATGGATTATTGTGATGAGAGTGGGCATGGAGCATTGTGATGAGAAGTGCACGGAACACAGTGATACATGTGTCTTGGAGGATTGCAATGACAATGGCATGGTGCATTGTGATGAGAAGGGCATCGAGCATTGTGATGACAAGCGTCATGGAGCTTTGTGATGACAACGTCATGGAGCAATGTGATGAGAGGTTTCATGGAGCTTTGTGATGACAATGGCATGCAGCATTGTGATGCCAAGGGTCATGGAGCTTTGTGATGACATAGGCCATGGAGCATTTTGATGACAAGGGTGTGGTGCATTGTGATGAGAAAGGCTGGGAGCATTGTGATGACAGGGGCATGGAGCATTGTGATGAGAAGGTCATGGAGTATTGTGAAGACAGGTGTCAGGGAGCATTGTGATGAGATATGTCATGGTCATTGCGATGACAATGGAATGGAGCATTGTGAGGCCAAGTGTCATGGAGGATGGTGATGACAAAGGTAATGGAGCATGTTGATGACAAGGGCTTGGAGCATTGTGATGACCAAGGCATGGAGCATTGCGATGGCAAGACCGTGGAGCATTGTGATGAGAAGACCACGGGTAACTGTGATGACGAGCGTCATGGATCACTGTAATGACAAGGGGTATGGAGCATTGTGATAACAGGGGTCATGGGGCATTGTGATGACAAGGGTCAGGGAGCATTCTGATGACAAGCTTGTGGAGTATTTTGATGACAATGGCATGGAGCATTGTGAAGAAAACAACATGGGGCATTTTGATGAAAAAGGTATAGAGCCCTTTCATGACAGCTTTCAAGGAGCATTCTGACAACAAGAGTCAGGGAGCCTTGTGATGACAAAGGTCATGGAGCATTGTGACGACAAGCACATGGAGTATTGTGATGACAAGCACTTGGAGCTTGCTATGACAGGGGTCATGGAGCATTGCGATGACAAGTGCATTGAGAATTGTGATGACAAAGCATGTAACACTTTGATGAGAAGTGTCATGGAGCATTCTGATGCCAAGAACGTGGAGAATTGTGATGACAGGGACATGGAGCAGTGTGATGACCAGGGTATGGAGCACTGTGATGGCAAGACCGTGGAGCATTGTGATGAGAAGACCATGGATAATTGTGATGACAAGCGTCATGGAGCACTGTAATGACAAGGGGTTTGGAGCATTGTGATGACAGGGGTCATGGAGCATTGTGATGACAGGGGTCATGGAGCATTGTGATGACAAGTGTCATGGAGCATGTTGATGACAAGGGCGTGGAGCATTGTGATGAGAAGAGCATGGATAATTGTGATTACGAGCGTCATGGAGCACTGTAATGAAAAGGGGTATGGAGTATTGTGATGACAGGGTTCATGGAGCCTTGTGATGACTGGGGACATGGAGCATTGTGATAACCAGGTCATGGAGCATTGTGATGGCAAGACAGTGGAGCACTGTGATGAGAAGACCATGGATAATTGTGAAGACGAGCATCATGGAGCACTGTAATGACAAGGGGCATGGAGCATTGTGATGACAGGTGTCATGGAACATTTTGATGACAGGGTTCATGGATCATTGTGATGACAAGTGTCACGGAGCATTCTGATGACAAGCTTGTGGAGTATTGTGATGACAATGGCATGGAGCATTGTGATGAAAACGGCATGGATCATTGTGATGAAAAGGGCATGGAGACTTGTCATGACAGTTTTCAATGAGCATACTGATGACAAGTTCCAGGGAGCATTGTGATGACAAGTGTATTGAGAATTGTGATGACAAAGGTCATGGAGCATTGTGATGAGAAGGTCATGGAGTATTGTGAAGACAGGTGTCAGGGAGCATTGTGATGAGATATGTCATGGTCATTGCGATGACAATGGAATGGAGCATTGTGATGCCAAGTGTCATGGAGGATTGTGATGACAAAGGTAATGGAGCATGTTGATGACAAGGGCTTGGAGCATTGTGATGACAAGTGTCATGGAGCTTTGTGATGACAAGGGCATGGAGCATTGTGATGACAAGGGCCATTGAGAATTTTGATGAGCAGTTCATGAAGCATTGTGATGACAAGCACATGGAGCTTGCTATGACAGGGATCATGGAGCATTGCGATGACAAGTGCATAGAGAATTGTGATGACAAAGCATGTAACACTGTGATGAGAAGTGTCATGGAGCATAGTGATGCCAAGAACTTGGAGAATTGTGATGACACGGGACATGGAGCATTGTGATGACCAAGGCATGGAGCATTTTGAAGGCAAGACCGTGGAGCATTGTGATGAGAAGACCACGGGTAACTGTGATGCCGAGCGTCATGGAGCACTGTAATGACAAGGGGTATGGAGCATTGTGATAACAGGTGTCATGGAGCATTGTGATGACAAGGTTCAGGGAGCATTCTGATGACAAGCTTGTGGAGTATTTTGATGACAATGGCATGGAGCATTGTGAAGAAAATGACATGGGGCATTGTGATGAAAAAGGCATGGAGCATTTCATGACAGGTTTCAAGGGGCATTCTGAGAACAAGTGTCAGGGAGCCTTGTGATGACAAAGGTCATGGAGCATTGTGACGACAAGCACATGGAGTATTGTGATGACAAGCACATGGAGCTTGCTATGACAGGGGTCATGGAGCATTGCGATGACAAGTGCATTGAGAATTGTGATGACAAAGCATGTAACACGTTGATGAGAAGTGTCATGGAGCATTCTGATGCCAAGAACGTGGAGAATTGTGATGACAGGGACATGGAGCAGTGTGATGACCAGGGCATGGAGCATTGTGATGGCAAGACCGTGGAGCATTGTGATGAGAAGACCATGGATAATTGTGATGACAAGCGTCATGTAGCCCTGTAAAGACAAGGCGTTTGGAGCATTGTGATGACAGGGGTCATGGAGCATTGTGATGACAAGTGTCATGGAGCATTTTAATGACAAGGGCGTGGAGCATTGTGATGAGAAGAGCATGGATAATTGTGATTACGAGCGTCATGGAGCACTGTAATTAAAAGGGGTATGGAGTATTGTGATGACAGTGTTTATGGAACATTGTGATGTCAAGTGTCATTGAGCATTGTTATGATAAGGGCATGTAGCACTGTTGTGACAAGGGTCATGGAACATTGTAATGACAGGGTTGTGGGAGTATTGTGATGATTAGCGATGGAACTTTGTGATATCAGTGGTGAGAGAGCATTTTGATGGGATGAGCATGGAGCATTGTGATGACAAACTTGTGGAGCATTGTGATGACAAACGCATGGCACTTTGTGATGACATGGGTCAGGAGCATTGTGCTGACAAATGCATGGAGCACTGTGATGACAAGGTTTATGGAGCATTGTGATGACAACGATGTGGAGCATTGTGATGTCAAGGGTCACCGAGAATTGTGATTAAACGTTCATGGAGCATTGTGGTGACAACTGTCACAGAGCCTTGTGATGACGAGGGCATGGATCATTGTGATGACAAAGGTCATGA
Source organism: Mesoplodon bidens (assembly GCF_964165515.1). Classification (NCBI taxonomy): domain Eukaryota; kingdom Metazoa; phylum Chordata; class Mammalia; order Artiodactyla; family Ziphiidae; genus Mesoplodon; species Mesoplodon bidens. The sequence continues at coordinate 2,938,053 of NW_027671488.1, read as the reverse complement.
AGCACTGTGATGACTGGAGTCACGGAGCATTGTGATGACCTGAGTCATAGAGCATAGTGATAAAAGAGCATGGAGCATTGTGATGAAAGGGGCATGGAGCATTTGTCTGACAATTTTCATGGATTATTGAGATGACAGTGGGCATGGTGAATTGTGATGACAAGGGCATGGAGCATTGTGATGAGAAGGCCATGGAGCATTCTCATGACATTTGTCATGGAGCTTTGTGATGACAAGGGCAAGGAGCATTGTTATTGCAGGGGCCTTGGAGCCTCGTGATGAAAAGGGCATGGATCATTGTGATGAAAAAGGCATGGAGCCTTGTCATGAAAGGGTTCAAGGAGCATTCTGACGACAAGTGTCAGGGAGCATTGTGATGACAAGGGTATTGAGCATTGTGATGACAAATGTCATTGAGCATTGTGATGAGAAGGCCATGGATAATTGTGATGACGAGCGTCATGGGGCATTGTGATCACAAGTGTTATGGAACATTGTGATCACAAGGGTTTGGAGCATTGTGATGACAGAGGTCATGGAGCATTTTGATTTCATTGTGATGACAATAGCATGAAGCATTATGATGATGGGCATGGTGCATTGTGATGACAGGGTTCATGGAGCATTGTGATGAAAAGGGGCATGGAGCATTGGTCTGAGATGTTTCATGGATTATTGTGATGACAGTGGGCATGGCACATTGTGATGACAAGGGCATGGAGCACTGTGATGACAAGTTCTTGGAGTATTGTGAAGACAGGTGTCAGTGAGCATTGTGATGACATATTTCATGTTCCATTGTGATGACAATAGCACGGAGCATTGTGATGTCAAGTGTCATGGAGGATTGTTGTGACAAAGGTAAAGGAGCATTGTGATGACAAGGGAATGGAGCATTGTGATGACAAGGGCCACTGATAATTTTTATTTCCAGGTCGTGAAACATTGTGATGACAAGCACATGGAGCTTCCTATGACAGGGGTCATGGAGCACTGCAATGACAAGTGCATGGAGTATTGTGATGCCAAGGGCATATAACATTGTGATGAGAAGTGCCATGGTGCATTGTGATGACAAGGACGAGGAGAATTGTGAAGACAAGGGACATTGAGCTGTGAGAAGACCAGGGCATGGAGCATGGTGATGGCAAAACCGTGGAGCATTGTGATGAGAAGACCTTGGGTAACTGTGATGACGAGCATCATGGAGCACTGTAATGACAAGGGGCATGAAGCATTGTGATGACAAGTGTCAGGGAGCATTGTGATGACAGGTGTCATGGAGCATTGTAATGACAAGAGCATATAATGTTGTGATGAGAAGTGTCATGTAGCATCGTGATGTCAAGGAGGAGGAGAATTGTGATGACAAGGGAAATGGAGCATTGTGATAACTAGGCATGGTGCAATGTGATGACAGGGGTCATGGAGCATTATTATGACAAGGGCCATGGTGCATTCTGACGTAATATATCACTTACGAAGGGAATGTAAACATGGCTACATATGAACTGTATTGGGAAATAGAACAGTGTCTCAGATTTAGAAAACACTCTTATGCATGCTTAAGGGGAAAGGAGAGGTGGGGAGATGCACAAAATCAGAGTTTGATATTAGCACAGGTACCGTTCCATAATCCAAATATAGAATAGACAAGAACTACTTCTTCCGTAGTGAACGGGACACAAAATCCCTATTTCCAGGAGAGGAATACATCTGACTAGTAAGAATCTTAAAACCAATGTATTTATATGTCTCTGTAAGGGAATCAAGTTTGTCTAGACCGGCAAAAACAAGTAAGGGAAAATCAGCTCAACCCTATTATAAAACTGAAGTTGAAAAAAAAAATTAAAAAAACAGCGATATTCTTACACAATTCCTTCAAGGGCTCTGATGCAACCTGGAATGACACAATCTACAACGACAGCTGGAAGAGACATAAGGCTGGACACATGGGACTGAGGGGATTGGTGAAATTGGTGCAGAAAATGCAGGCCCTTTAAAGCCATAATGCATGCCACCAATTCGATGGGTCCCAACTCTACTGGTTGAAGGTAATATTACTACAGCTATAACACGGACGGGAAACCAAGAGAGTGGACACCCTGTGAATACAAAAGGTTTCTAAAACTCAACGAACAGTCCCTCTCCTGGTGCTCCGTTTTGACTTTCCAACTGCTTTACTATAAATCTCCCAACTTGGAGAGACAACCCCTTTAACCTCCTGGTTCGCACAGGTTGCCAATTTTGCAGAGTATGGAAGGGAAGAGGGAGAAACAATGAGAGAGTAGCTGTTAGGCATTTGGACAAGCATATGACACTCTAATTTGCCGGCAGGAAGAAGAATTAACCAAACTCTCAGCCACCCACCCGGAACCAGTATAGGTCCTGAACCAAAATTTTGGACTTGCGTTCAGCTCACAAAAACGAGTTGAAAAATGGAGAACAGGGGCAAAGCAATTCACAAACTGGCAGAGTAATAAAGGACAACAATCGTCCAAAAATCTGTTGTGTGAAGGAAACGAGGCGGGCATGAATGCGAGGAAGAATAGCAGGAAACAGATTTCAAGAGGTACGTTGGAATCGCCTGCAAAGCACAGGAAGAGGGACACAACTTCGACAATGATGCACTTGGCCAAAATGGGCGTATGCGATTTCTCCTGAATATATTCTGGAGAAAATTCATACGCCCTTTTTGGCCAAGCAAGCAAGCGTGCAACACAAATCTGCACTAAAAAGAAGTGTCACTTCCCACCAGTCAAAACGGACATCCAAAAAATGTGTAAAACCAGAAAGACAAGACAGGCACTGGAGAAGAGGGAGCCTTGTTATGCTGACGTGCGGGATGTAAATTGCCAACTGCCTCACTGGAGGAGTGCATTGAGTTACCTAAAACAAGTAAACAACAGAGCTACAGAGCCAAGGGCACTTCCAGTCTAGGGAATATACCTTGGGAAAACTGAAAATCAATAAGACAGAGCCACCCCCAAATTTAGGGCTGCACTTCTTACAAGAACCTCAACTTGGGTACACCTTAAATATCCCAGGAAATATAAGAATGGTTCAAAGAACTGTGGTATTTATGTACGATGGAATATCCCTCAGCCATGAAATCAATGTCATAAGACCAGGAGCAGCAAAGTGAGTGGATTCAGGTACAATGATTCTAAGTGAAATAAGTCACACAGAAAAAGAAACTTATCATAAGATATCACTTATGAAGTTCCTGTATACATGGCTACACATGAACTGAGTTAGGAAAGAGAACAGAGTCTCACATTTAGAAAACACTCTTATGCCTGCTTAAGGGGAAAGGAGGGGTGGGGTCATGCATAAAACCAGAGTTTGATATAAGCACACGTACCATTTCTAAAACCAACTGTGGAATAGACAAGACCTACACCTTCCTCAGAGAAAGGGACTCAAAACCCCATATTTCCCGCAGAGGAATAGATCTGACTAGTAAGAATCTTAAAACCTATGTATTGATATGTCTCTGTAAGGGAATCAAGTGTGTCTAGACTGGCATAAACATGGCAGCGAGAATCAGCTCAAACCCACTATAAAAGGGAATTTCAAAAACGAAACCTAAAAACAGGGAAATTCTTTCCATTTCCTTCAGGGTCTCCGATGAAACCTGGAATGACCCTATCTACAATGACAGCTGGATGTGGCATAAGGCTGGACACTTGGGACAGAGAGGATTGGTGAGATTGGGTGAGCAAATGCAGACCCTTTAAAGCAAAAATGCATGGCCCCCATTCCTTGGGTCCCAACTCTCCATGTTGAAGGGAATATTACTACAGCAATAACATTAACGGGAAACCTAGAGAATGGACACACTGTGAATACAAAAAGTTTCTAAAACTCAATGAGTAGTCCCTCTCCTGGTGCTCCGCTTTGACTTTCCAACTGCTTTACTATCAATCTCCCAACTTGGAGAGACAACCCCTTTAACCTGCTGGTTCGCACAGGTTGTCAATTTGGCAGAGGATGGAAGGGAAGAGGGAGAACCAATGAGAGAGTAGCTGTTAGGCATTTGGAAGGGCACATGTCACTCTAATTTCCCGGCAGGAAGAAGAATTAACCAGAGTCTCAGGCACCCACCGGGAACCAGTATAGGTCCTGAACCAAAATTTTGGACTTGCGTACAGCTCACAAAAAATGAGTTGAAAAATGGAGCTCACCGGCACAGAAGTTCACACACTGGCAGAATAATAAAGGACAACTATCGTCCAAAGATCTGTTGAGGGAAGGCAACGAGGCGGACTTGAAAGCGACGCAGCATAGCAGGAAACAGATTTCAAGGGTTACGTTGGAATCGCCTTTAAAGCACAGGAAGAGAGGAACAACTTCGACAATGACGCACTTGGCCATAAAGGGCATATGCGTTTTCTCCTGAATATATTCAGGAGAAAACGCATACGCCCTTTTTGGCCAAGCAAGCAAGCGGGCAATGCAAATCTGCACTGCAAAGAAGTATCACTTCCCACCGGTCAAAAGGGACATCCACAAAATGTGTAAAAACCAGAAAGGCAAGACAGGCCCTGTAGAACAGGGAGCCTTGTTATGCTGATGCGCGGGATGTAAATTGCCAACTGCCTCACTGGAGTAGTGCATTGCGTTCCCTAAAACAACTAAACAACAGAGCTACAGAGCCAAGGGCACTTCCAGTCTAGGGAATATACATTGGGAAAACTGAAAATCAATAAGACACAGCCACCCCCAAATTTCGGGCGGCACTGCTTACAAGAACCTCAACTTGGGTACACCTTAAATATCCAAGGAAATATAAAAATGGTTCCAAAAACTGTGGTATTTATGTACGATGGAATATCTTTCAGCCATGAAATCAATGTCATAAGACCAGGAGCAGCAAAGTGAGTGGATTTAGGTACGATGATTCTAAGTGAAATAAGTCACACAGAAAAAGAAACTTATCATAAGATATCACTTATGAAGATCCTGTAAACATGGCTACACATGAACTGAGTTAGGAAAGAGAACAGAGTCTCACATTTAGAAAACACTCTTATGCCTGCTTAAGGGGAAAGGAGAGGTGGTGTGATGCATAAAACCAGAGTTTGATATAAGTACAGGTACCATTTCTAAAACCAACTGTGGTATAGACAAGACCTACACCTTTCTCAGTGAAAGGGACTCAAAACCCCATATTTCCCGCAGAGGAATAGATCTGACTAGTAAGAATCTTAAAACCCATGTATTGATACGTCTCTGTAAGGGAATCATGTGTGTTTAGACTGGCATAAACATGGCAGCGAGAATCAGCTCAAACCCACTATAAAAAGGAATTTCAAAAACAAAACCAAAAAACAGGGAAATTCTTTACATTCCCTTCAGGGTCTCTGATGACACCTGGAATGACCCTATCTACAATGACAGCTGGATGTGATATAAGACTGGACACTTGGGACTGAGAGGATTGCTGAGATTGGGTGAGCAAATGCAGACCCCTTAAAGCAAAAATGCATGGCCCCCATTCCATGGGTCCCAACTATCCATGTTGAAGTGAATATTACTACAGCTATAACATGTACGGGAATCCTAGAGAATGGACACTCTGTGAATAAAAAAGTTTTCTAAAACTCAACGTGTAGTCCCTCTCCTGGTGCTCCGCTTTGACTTTCCAACTGCTTTACTATCATTCTCCCAACTTGGAGAGACAACCCATTTAACCTGCTGGTGCGCACAGATTGCCAAATTCGCAGAGGATGGAAGGGAAGAGGGAGAACCAATGAGAGAGTAGCTGTTAGGCATTTGGACGGGCACATGTCACTCTAATTTCCCGGCAGGAAGAAGAATTAACCAGAGTCTCAGCCACCCAACGGGAACCAGTATAGGTCCTGAACCAAAATTTTGGACTTGCGTACAGCTCACAAAAAACGAGTTGAAAAATGGAGCTCAGGGGCACAGCAATTCACAAACTGGCAGAGTAATAAAGGACAACTATCGTCCAAAAATCTGTTGAGGGAAGGCACCGAGGCGGACTTGAAAGCGAGACAGAATAGCAGGAAACAGATTTCAAGAGGTATGTTGGAATCGCCTTTAAAGCATAGGAAGAGGGGCACAACTTCGACAATGAGGCACTTGGCCAAAAAGGGCGTATGCGTTTTCTCCTGAATATATTCAGGAAAAAACGCATACGCACTTTTTGGCCAAGCAAGCAAGCGGCAATGCAAATCGGCACTACACAGAAGTGTCACTTCCCACCGGTCAAAAGGGACATCCACAAAATGTGTAAAAACCAGAAAGTCAAGACAGGCGCTGGAGAACAGGGAGCCTTGTTATGCTGGTGGGCGGGATGTAAATTGCCAACTGCCTCACTGGAGGAGTGCATTGCGTTCCCTAAAACATGTAAACAACAGAGCTACAGAGCCAAGGGCACTTCCAGTCTAGGGAATATACCTTGGGAAAACTGAAAATCAATAAGACAGAGCCACACCCAAATTTAGGGCTGCACTGCTTACAAGAACCTGAACGTGGGTACACCTTAAATATTCCAGGAAATACAAAAATGGTTCAAAAAACCCTGGTATATATGTATGATGGAATATCCCTCAGCCATGAAATCAATGTCATAAGACCAGGAGCAGCAAAGTGAGTGGATTCAGGTACAATGATTCTAAGAGAAATATGTCACACAGAAAAAGAAACTTATCATAAGATATCACTTATGAAGATCCTGTAAACATGGCTACACATGAACTGAGTTAGGAAAGAGAACAGTGTCTCACATTTAGAAAACACTCTTATGCCTGCTTAAGGGGAAAGGAGGGGTGGGGTGATGCATAAAACCAGTGTTTGATATAAGCACAGGTACCATTTCTAAAACCAACTGTGGAATAGACAAGACCTACACCTTCCTCAGTGAAAGGGACTCAAAATCCCATATTTCCCGCAGAGGAATAGATCTGACTAGTAAGAATCTTAAAACCTATGTATTGATATGTCTCTGTAAGGGAATCAAGTGTGTCTAGACTGGCATAAACATGGCAGCGAGAATCAGCTCAAACCCACTATAAAAGGGAATTTCAAAAACAAAACCAAAAAAAGGGAAATTCTTTACATTTCCTTCAGGGTCTCCGATGAAACCTGGAATGACCCTATCTACAATGACAGCTGGATGTGGCATAAGGCTGGACACTTGGGACTGAGAGGATTGGTGAGATTGGGTGAGCAAATGCAGACCCTTTAAAGCAAAAATGCATGGCCCCCAATCCAAGGGTCCCATCTCTCCATGTTGAACGGAATATTACTACAGCTATAACATGTACACGAAACCTAGAGAATGGACACACTGTGAATACAAAAGGTTTCTAAAACTCAACGAGTAGTCCCTCTCCTGGTGCTCCGCTTTGACATTTCAACTGCTTTACTATCAATCTCCCAACTTTGAGAGACAACCCCTTTAACCTCCTGGTTCGCACAGGTTGCCAATTTCGCAGAGGATGGAAGGGAAGAGGGAGAACCAATGAGAGAGTAGCTGTTAGGCATTTGGACGGGCATATGTCACTCTAATTTCCCGGCAGGAAGAAGAATTAACCAGAGTCTCAGCCACCCACCGGGAACCAGTATAGGTCCTGAACCAAAATTTTGGACTTGCGTACAGCTCACAAAAACGAGTTGAAAAATGGAGCTCACGGGCACAGCAATTCACAAACTGGCAGAGTAATAAAGGACAACTATCATCCAAATATCTGTTGAGGGAAGGCAACGAGGCGGACTTGAAAGCGAGGCAGAATAGCAGGAAACTGATTTCAAGAGGTACGCTGGAATCGCCTTTAAAACACAGGAAGAGGGGAACAACGTCGACAATGATGCACTTGGCCAAAAAGGGCGAATGCGTTTTTTCCTGAATATATACAGGAGACAACGCATACGCCCTTTTTGGCCAAGCAAGCAAGCGGGCAATGCAAATCTGCACTACAAAGAAGTATCACTTCCCACCGGTCAAAAGGTACATACACAAAATGTGTAAAAACCAGAAAGGCAAGACAGGCCCTGGAGAACTGGGAGCCTTGTTATGCTGATGGGCGGGATGTAAATTGCCAACTGCCTCACTGGAGGAGTGCATTGCGTTCCCTAAAACAAGTAAACAACAGAGCTACAGAGCCAAGGGCACTTCCAGTCTAGGGAATATACCTTGGGAAAACTGAAAATCAATAAGACAGAGCCACCCCCAAATTTAGGGCTGCACTGCTTACAAGAACCTCAACTTTGGTACACCTTAAATATCCCAGGAAATATAAAAATGGTTCCAAAAACTGTGGTATTTATGTACGATGGAATATCCCTCAGCCATGAGATCCATGTCATAAGACCAGGAGCAGCAAAGTGAGTGGATTCAGGTACGATGATTCTAAGTGAAATAAGTCACACAGAAAAAGAAACTTATCATAAGATATCACTTATGAAGATCTTGTAAACATGGCTACACATGAACTGAGTTAGGAAAGAGAACAGAGTCTCACATTTAGAAAACACTCTTATGCCTGCTTAAGGGGAGAGGAGAGGTGGGGTGATGCATAAAACCAGAGTTTGATATAAGCACAGGTACCGTTTGTATAACAACTGTGGAACAGACAAGACCTAAACCTTCCTCAGTGAAAGGGACTCAAAACCCCATATTTCCCGCAGAGGAATAGATCTGACTAGTAAGAATCTTAAAACCTATGTATTGATACGTCTCTGTAAGGGAATCATGTTTGTGTAGACTGGCATAAACATGGCAGCGAGAATCAGCTCAAACCCACTCTAAAAAGGAATTTCAAAAACAAAACAAAAAAACAGGGAAATTCTTTACATTTCCTTCAGGGTCTCTGATGACACCTGGAATGACCCTATCTACAATGACAGCTGGATGTGACATAAGGCTGGACACTTGGGACTGAGAGGATTGTTGAGATTGGGTGAGCAAATGCAGACCCTTTAAAGCAAAAAGGCATGTCCCCCATTCCATGGGTACCAACTCTCCAGGTGGAATGGAATATTACTAGAGATATAACATGTACGGGAAACCTAGAGAATGGACACACTGTGAATACAAAAGGTTTCTAAAACTCAACGAGTAGTCCCTCTGCTGGTGCTCCGCTTTGAATTTCCAACTGCTTTACTATCAATCTCCCAACTTGGAGTGACAACCCCTTTAACCTCCTGGTGCACACAGGTTGCCAATTTCGCAGAGGATGGAAGGGAAGAGGGAGAACCAATGAGAGAGTAGCTGTTAGGCATTTGGAAGGGCACATGGCACTCTAATTTCCCAGCAGGAAGAAGAATTGACCAGAGTCTCAGCCACCCACCGGGAACGAGTATAGGTCCTGAACCAAAATTTTGGACTTGCGTACAGCTCACAAAAAACGAGTTGAATAATGGAGCTCAGGGGCATAGCAATTCACAAACAGGCAGAGTAATAAAGGACAACTATCGCCCAAAAATCTGTTGAGGGAAGGGAACGAGGCGGACTTGAAAGCGAGGCAGAATAGCAGGAAACAGATTTCAAGAGGTACGTTGGAATCGCCTTTAAAGCATAGGAAGAGGGGAACAACTTCGACAATGACGCACTTGGCCAAAAAGGGCGTACGCGTTTTCTCCTGAATATATTCAGGAGAAAATGCGTACGACATTTTTGGCCAAGCAAGCAAGCGGGCAATGCAAATCTGCACTACAAAGAAGTATCACTTCCCACCGGTCAAAAGGGACATCCACAAAATGTGTAAAAACCAGAAAGGCAAGACAGGCCCTGGAGAAGAGGGAGCCTTGTTATGCTGAAGGGCGGGATGTAAATTGCCAACTGCCTCACTGGAGGAGTGCATTGCATTCCCTAAAACAATAAACAACAGAGCTACGGAGCCAAGGGCACTTCGAGTCTAGGGAATATACCTTGGGAAAACTGAAAATCAATAAGACAGAGCCACCCCCATATTTAGGGCTGCACTGCTTACAAGAACCTCAACTAGGGTACACCTTAAATATCCCAGGAAATAAAAAAAATGGTTCAAAAAATGTGGTATTTATGTACGATGGAATATCCCTCAGCCATGAAATCAATGTCATAAGACCAGGAGCAGCAAAGTGAGTGGATTCAGGTACGATGATTCTAAGTGAAAGAAGTCACACAGGAAAAGAAACTTATCATAAGATATCACTTATGAAGATCCTGTAAACTTGGCTACACATGAACTGAGTTAAGAATGAGAACAGAGTCTCACATTTAGAAAACACTGTTATGCCTGCTTAAGGGGGGAGGAGTTGTGGGGTGATGCATAAAACCAGAGTTTGATATAAGCACAGGTACAATTTCTAAAACCAACGGTGGAATAGACAAGACCTACACCTTCCTCAGTGAAAGGGACTCAAAACCACATATTTCCCGCAGCGGAATAGATCTGACTAGAAACAATCCTAAAACCTATGTATTGCTATGTCTCGGTAAGGGAATTGAGTGTGTAGACTGGCATAAACATGGCAGCGAGGATCAGCTCAAACCCACTATAAAAAGGAGTTTCAAAAACAAAACCAAAATACAGGGAAATTATTTACAATTCCTTCAGGGTCTCTGATGAAACCTGGAATGACCCTATCTACAATGACAGCTGGATGTGGCATAAGGCTGGACACTTGGGACTGAGAGGATTGGTGAGATTGGTTGCGCAAATGCAGACCCTTTAAAGCAAAAATGCATGGCCCCCATTCCTTGGGTCCCAAGTCTCCATGTTGTAGGGAATATTACTACAGCTATAACATGTACGGGAATCCTAGAGAATGGAAACACTGTGAATGCAAAAGGTTTCTAAAACTCAACGAGTAGTCCCTCTCCTGGTGCTCCGGTTTGAGTTTCCAACTGCTTTACTATCAATCTCCCAACTTTGAGAGACAACACCTTTAACCTCCTGGTTCGCACAGGTTGCCAATTTGGCAGAGGATGGAAGGGAAGAGGGAGAACTAATGAGAGAGTAGCTGTTAGGCATTTAGACGGGCACATATCACTCTAATTTCCCGGCAGGAAGAAGAATTAACCAAAGTCTCAGAAACCCACCGGGAACCAGTATAGATCCTGAACCAAAATTTTGAACTTCCGTAGAGCTCACAAAAAACGAGTTGAGAAATGGAGCTCACGGGCACAGCAATTCACAAACTGGCAGAATAATAAAGGACAACTATCGTCCAAAAATCTGTTGAGGGAAGGGAACGAGGTGGACTTGAAAGCGAGGCTGAATAGCAGGAAACAGATTTCAAGAGGTACGTTGGAATCGCCTTTAAAGCATAGGAAGAGGGGCACAACTTCGACAATGACGCACTTGGCCAAAAAGGGCATTAGCGTCTTCTCCTGAATATATTCAGGAGAAAACTCATACGCCCTTTTTGGCCAAGCAAGCAAGCGGGCAATGCAAATGTGCACTACAAAGAAGTATCACTTCCCACCGTTCAAAAGGGACACCACAAAATGTGTAAAAATCAGAAAGGCAAGACAGGCCCTGGAGAACAGGGAGCCTTGTTATGCTGATGGGCGGGAAGTATATTGCCAACTGTCTCACTGGAGGAGTGCACTGTGTTCCCTAAAACAAGTAAACAACAGAGCTACAGAGCCAAGGGCACTTCCAGTCTAGGGAATATACCTTGGGAAAACTGAAAATCAATAAGACAGAGCCACCCCCAAATTTAGGGCTGCACTGCTTACAAGAACCTCAACTTGGGTACACCTTAAATATCCCAGGAAATATAAAAATGGTTCAAAAAACTGTGGTATTTATGTACGATGGAATATCCCTCAGCCATGAAATCAATGTCATAAGACCAGGAGCAGCAAAGTGAGTGGATTCAGGTACGATGATTGTAAGTGAAATAAGTCAAACAGAAAAATAAACTTATCATAAGATATCACGTATGAAGATCCTGTGAACATGGCTACACATGAACTGAGTTAGGAAAGAGAACAGAGTCTCACATTTAGAAAACACTCTTATGCCTGCTTACGGGGGGAGGAGCGGTGGGGTGATGCATAAAACCAGAGTTTGATATAAGCACAGGTACCGTTTGTATAACCAACTGTGGAATAGACAAGACTTACACCTTCCTCAGTGAAAGGGATTCAAAACGCCATATTTCCCGCAGAGGAATACATCTGACTATTAACAATCCTAAAACTTATGTATTGATATGTCTCCGTAAGGGAATCAATTGTGTAGACTGGCATAAACATGGCAGGGAGAATCAGCTCAAACACACTATAAAAAGGAATTTCAAAAACAAAACCCAAAAACAGGGAAATTCTTTACAATTCCTTCCGGGTCTCTGATGAAACCTGGAATGACCCAATCTACAATGACAGCTGCATGTGGCATAAGGCTGGACACCTGGGACTGAGAGGATTGGTAGGATTGGGTGAGCAAATGCAGACCCGTTAAAGCAAAAATGCATGGCCCCCATTCCATGGGTCCCAAGTCTCCATGTTGAAGGTAATATTACTACAGCTATAACATGTACGGGAAATCTAGAGAATGGACACACTGTGAATACAAAAGGTTTCTAAAACTCAACGAGTAGTCCCTCTCCTGGTGCTCCGATTTGACTTTCCACCTGCTTTACTATCAATCTCCCAACTTTGAGAGACAACACCTTTAACCTCCTGGTTCGCACAGGTTGCCAATTTGCAAGAGGATGGAAGGGAAGAGGGAGAACCAATGAGAGAGTAGCTGTTAGGCATTTGGACGGGCACATGTCACTCTAATTTCCCGGCAGGAAGAAGAATTAACCAAAGTCTCAGAAACCCTCCGGGAACCAGTATAGGTCCTGAACCAAAATTTTGGACTTGCGTACAGCTCACAAAAAACGACTTGAAAAATGGAGCTCAAGGGCATAGCAATTCACAAACTGGCAGAGTAATAAAGGACAACTATCGTCCAAAAATCTGTTGAGGGAAGGCAATGAGGCGGACTTGAAAGCGAGGCAGAATAGCAGGAAACAGATTTCAAGAGGTACGTTGGAATCGCCTTTAAATCATAGGAAGAGTGGCACAACTTCGACAATGACACACTTGGCCAAAAAGTGTGTATGCGTTTTCTCCTGAATATATTCAGGAGAAAAGGCATACGCCCTTTTTAGCCAAGCAAGCAAGCGGGCAATGCAAATCGGCACTACACAGAAGTATCACATTCCACCGGTCAAAAGGGACATCCACAAAATGTGTAAAAACCAGAAAGGCAAGGCAGGCCCTGGAGAACCGGGAGCATTCTTATGCTGATGGGCGGGAAGTAAATTGCCTACTGCCACTCTGGAGGAGTGCATTGCGTTCCCTAAAACAAGTAAACAACAGAGCTACAGAGCCAAGGGCACTTCCAGTCTAGGGAATATACCTTGGGAAAACAGAAAATCAATGACAGAGCCACCCCCAAATTTAGGGCTGCACTGCTTACAAGAACCTCAACTTGCTTACAACTTAAATATCCCAGGAAATATAAAAATGGTTTAAAAAATTGTGGTAATTATGTAGGATGTAATATCCCTCAGCCATGAAATCAATGGCATAAGACCAGGAGCAGCAAAGTGATTGGATTCAGGTACGATGATTCTAAGTGAACTAAGTCACACAGAAAAAGAAACTTATCATAAGATATCACTTATGAAGATCCTGTAAACATGGCTACAAATGAACTGAGTTAGGAAAGAGAAAAGAGTCTCACATTTAGAAAACACTGTTATGCCTGCTTAAGGGGGGAAGAGAGGTGGGGTGATGCATAAAACCAGAGTTTGATATAAGCACAACACCGTTTGTAAAACCAACTGTGGAATAGACAAGACCTACACCTTCCTCAGTGTAAGGGAATCAAAACCCCATATTTCGCGCAGAGTAATAGATCTGACTAGTAAGAAACTTAAAACCTATGTATTGATATGTCTCCATAACGGAATCAAGTGTGTCTAAACTGGCATAAACATGGCAGCGAGAATCAGCTCAAACCCACTATACAAAGGAATTTCAAAAACAAAATCAAAAAACAGGGAAAATCATTACAATTCCTTCACGGTATCTGATGAAACCTGGAATGACCCTATCTACAATGACAGCTGAATGTGGCATAAGGCTGGACACCTGGGGCTGTGAGGATTGGTGAGATTGGGTGACAAATGCAGACCCTTTAAAGCAATAATGCATGGCCCCCAATCCATGGGTCCCAACTCTCCAGGATGAAGGGAATATTACTATAGCTATAACATGTACGGGAAACCTAGAGAATGGACACACTGTGAATAAAAAAGGTATCTGAAACTCAACGAATAGTCCCTCTCCTAGTTCTCCGGTTTGACCTTCCAAATGCTTTACTATCAATCTCCCAACTTGGAGAGACAGCCCCATAAGCTCCTAGTTCGCACAGGTTGCCAAATTGGGAGAGGATGGAAGGGAAGAGGGAGCACTAATGAGAGAGTAGCTGTTTGGCATTTGGACGGGCACATGTCACTCTAATTTCCCGGCAAGAAGAAGAATTAAACAAAGTCTCAGCCACCCACCGGGAACCAGTATAGGTCCTGAACCAAAATTTTGGACATGCATACTTCTCACAAAAAACGAGTTGAAAAATGGAGGTCAGGGGCACAGCAATTCACAAACTGGCAAAGTAATAAAGGACAATTTTCGTCCAAAAATCTGTTGAGGGAAGGGAACGAGGTGGACTTGAAAGCGAGTCAGAATAGCAGGAAACAGATTTCAAGAGGTACGTTGGAATCGCCTTTAAAGCAACGGAAAGGGGGGCAAAATTTCGACAATGACGCACTGGGCCAAAAAGGGCGTATACATTTTCTCCTGAATATATTCAGGAGAAAACGCATACGCCCATTTTGGCCAAGCAAGCAAGCGGGCAATGCAAATCTGCACTATAGAGAAGTATCACTTCCCTCCGGTCAAAAGGGGCATCCACAAAATGTGTAAAAACCAGAAAGGCAAAACAGGCCCTGGTGAACAGGGAGCCTTGTTATGCTGATGGGCGGGATGTAAATAGCCAACTGCCTCACTGGAGGATTGCATTGTGTTCCCTAAAACAAGTAAACAACAGAGCTACAGAGCCAAGGGCACTTCCACTCTAGGGAATATACCTTGGGAAAACTGAAAATCAATAAGACAGAGCCACCCGCAAATTTAGGGCTGCACTGCTTACAAGAACCTCAACTTGGGTACACCTTAAATATCCCAGGAAATATAAAAATGGTTCAAAAAATGTGGTATTTATGTACGATGGAATATCCCTCAGCAATGAAATCAATGTCATAAGACCAGGAGCAGCAAAGTGAGTGGATTCAGGTACGATGATTCTAAGTGAAATAAGTCACACAGAAAAAGTAACTTATAATAAGATATCACTTACGAAGATTCTGTAAACATGGCTACACATGAACTGAGTTAGGAAAGAGAACAGCATCCCACATTTAGAAAACACTCTTATGCCTGCTTAAGGGGAAAGGAGAGGTGGGGTGATGCATAAAACCAGAGTTTGATATAAGCACAGGTACCGTTTCTATAACCAACTGTGGAATAGAGAAGACCTACACCTTCTTCAGTGAAACGGAATCAAAACCCCATATTTCCGGCAGAGGAATAGATCTGACTAGTAAGAATCTTAAAACCTATGTATTGATATGTCTCTGTAAGGGAATCAAGTGTGTCTAGACTGGCATAAACATGGCAGCGAGAATCACCTCAAACCCACAATAAAACTGAATTTCAAAAACAAAACCAAAAAACAGGGAAATTCTTTACATTTCCTTCAGGGTCTCTGATGAAACCTGGAATGACCCTATCTACAATGACAGCTGGATGAGGCATAAGGCTGGACACTTGGGACTGAGAGGAATTGTGAGATTGGGTGAGCAAATGCAGACCCTTTAAAGCAAAAATGCATGGCCCCCATTCCATGGGTCCCAACTCTCCATGTTGAAGGGAATATTACTACAGCTATAACATGTATGGAAACCTAGAGAATGGACACACTGTGAATACAAAAGGTTTCTAAAACTCAACGAGTAGTCCCTCTCCTGGTCCTCTGGTTTGACTTTCCAACTGCTTTACTATCAATCTCCCAACTTGGAGATGCAACCCCTTTAACCTCCTGGTTCGCACAGGTTGCCAAATTGGCAGAGGATGGAAGGGAATAGGGAGAACCAATGAGAGAGTAGCTGTTAGGCATTTGGACGGGCACATGTCACTCTAATTTCCCGGAAGGAAGAAGAATTAACCAGTGTCTCAGCCACCCACGGGGAACTAGTATAGGTCCTGAACTAAAATTTTGGACTTGCGTACAGCTCACAAAAAAGGAGTTGAAAAATGGAGCTCAGGGGCACAGCAATTCACAAACTGGCAGAGTAATAAAGGACAACTATCGTCCAAAAATGTGTTCAGGGAAGGCAACGGTTTGGACTTGAAAGTGAGACAGAATAGCAGGAAACAGATTTCAAGAGGTACGTTGGAATCGCCTTTAAAGCACAGGATGAGGGGCACAACTTCGTCAATGACGCACTTGGCCAAAAAGGGCGTATGTGTTTTCTCCTGAATATATTCCGGAGAAAACGCATACGACCTTTTTGGCCAAGCAAGCAAGCGGGCAATGCAAATCTGCACTACAAAGAAGTATCACTTCCCACCAGTCAAAAGGGACATCCACAAAATGTGTAAAAACCAGAAAGGCAAGACAGGCCCTGGAGAACACGGAGCCTTGTTATGTTGATGAGCGGGATGCATATTGCCAACTGCCTCACTGGAGGAGTGCATTGTGTTCCCTAAAACAAGTAAACAACAGAGCTAGTGAGCCAAGGGCACTTCCAGTCTAGGGAATATACCTTGGGAAAACTGAAAATCAATAAGACAGAGCCACCCCCAAATTTAGGGCTGCACTGCTTACAAGAACCTCAACTTGGGTACACCTTAAATATCCCAGGAAATATAAAAATGGTTCAAAAAATTGTGGTACTTACGTACGATGGAATATCCCTCAGCCATGAAATCAATGTCATAAGACCAGGAGCAGCAAAGTGAGTGGATTCAGGTACGATGATTCTAAGTGCAATAAGTCACACAGAGAAAGAAACTTATCATAAGATATCACTTATGAAGATCCTGTAAACATGGCTACACATGAACTCAGTTAGGAAAGAGAACAGAGTTCACATTTAGAAAACACTCTTATGCCTGTTTAAGGGGGAAGGAGAGGTGGGGTGATGCATAAAAGCAGAGTTTGTTATAAGCACAGATACCGTATCTAAAACCAACTGTGAAATAGACAAGACCTACACCTTCCTCAGTGAAAGGGACTCAAAACCCCATATTTTCCACAGAGTAATAGATCTCACTAGTAAGAATTTTAAAACCTATGTATTCATATGTCTCCGTAAGGGAATCAAGTGTGTCTAGACTGGCATAAACATGGAGCGTGAATCAGATCAAACCCACTATAGAAAGGAATTACAAAAACAAAACCAATAAACAGGGAATTTCTTTACAATTCCTTCAGGGTCTCTGATGAAACCTGGAATGACCCAATCTACAATGACAGCTGGATGTGGTATAAGGCTGGACACTTGGGACTGAGAGGATTGGTGAGATTTGGTGAGCAAATGAAGACCCTTTAAAGCAAAAATGCATGGCCCCCATTCCATGGGTCCGAACTCTCCATGTTGAAGGAAATATTACTACAGCTAAAACATGTACGGGAAACCTAGAGAATGGACACACTGTGAATAAAAAACGTTTCTGAATCTCAACGAATATTCCCTCTCCTGGTGCTGCGGTTTGACTTTCCAACTGCTTTACTATCAATCTCCCAACTTGGAGCGAGAGCCCCATAAGCTCCTAGTTCGCACAGGTTGCCAATTTGGGAGAGGATGGATGGGAAGAGGGAGAACCAATGAGAGAGTAGCTGTTAGGCATTTGGACGGGCACATGTCACTCTCATTCCGGGCAAGAAGAAGAATTAAACAAAGTCTCACCCACCCACCGGGAACAAGTATAGGTCCTGAACGAAAATTTTTGACATACATACATCTCACAAAAAACGAGTTGAAAAATGGAGCTCAGGGGCACAGCAATTCACAAACTGGTAGAGTAATAAAGGACAACTATCGACCAAAATATCTGTTGAGGGAATGCAGCGAGGCGGACTTTAAAGAGAGACAGAATAGCAGGAAACAGATTTCAAGAGGTAGGTTGGAATCACCTTTAAAGCACAGGAAGAGGGGCACAACTTCGACAATGACGCACTTGGCCAAAAAGGGCGTATGCATTTTCTCCTGAATATATTCAGGAGAAAACGCATACGCCCTTTTTGGCCAAGCAAGCAAGCGGGCAATGCAAATCTGCACTACAAAAAAGTATCACTTCACTCCAGTCAAAAGGGACATCCACAAAATGTGTAAAAACCAGAAAGGCAAGACAGGCACTGGAGTACAGGGAGCCTTGTTATGCTGATGGGCGGGATGTAAATAGCCAACTGCCTCACTGGAGGAGTGCATTGTGTTCCCTAAAACAAGTAACTAACAGAGCTACAGACACAAGGGCACTTCCAGTCTAGGGAATATACCTTGGCAAAACTGAAAATCAATAAGACAGAGCCACCCCCAAATTTAGGGCTGCACTGCTTACAAGAACCTCAACTTGGGTACACCTTAAATATCCCAGGAAATATAAAAATGGTTCAAAAAACTGTGGTATTTATGTACGATGGAATATCCCTGAGCCATGAAATCAATGTCATAAGACCAGGAGAAGCAAAGTGAGTGGATTCAGGTACGATGTTTCTAAGTGAAATAAGTCACACAGAAAAAGAAACTTATCATAAGATATCACTTATGAAGATCCTGTAAACATGGCTACACATGAACTGAGTTAGGAAAGAGAACAGTGTCTCACATTTAGAAAACACTCTTATGCCTGCTTAAGGGGAAAGGAGAGGTGGGGTGATGCATAAAACCAGAGTTTGATATAAGCACAGGTACCATTTCTAAAACAAACTGTGGAATAGACTAGACCTACACCTTCCTCAGTGAAAGGGACTCAAAACCCCATATTTCCCGCAGAGGAATAGATCTGACTAGTAAGAATCTTAAAACCTATGTATTGATATGTCTCTGTAAGGGAATCAAGTGTGTCTAGACTGGCATAAACATGACAGCGAGAATCAGCTCAAACCCACTATAAAAAGGAATTTCAAAAACAAAACCAAAAAACAGGGAAATTCTTTACATTTCCTTCAGGGTCTCTGATGAAACCTTGAATAACCCTATCTACAATGACAGCTGGATGTGGTATAATGCTGGACACTTGGGACTGAGAGGATTGGTGAGATTGGGTGAGCAAATGCAGACCCTTTAAAGCAAAAATGCATGGCCCCCATTCCATGGGTCCCAACTCTCCAGGTTGAAGGGAATATTTCTACAGCTATAACATGTATGGGAAACCTAGAGAATGGACACACTGTGAATACAAAAGGTTTCTAAAACTCAAAGAATAGTCCCTCTCCTGGTGCTCCGGTTTGACTTTCCAACTGCTTTACTATCAAACTCCCAACTCGGAGAGACAGCCCCTTTAAGCTCCTGGTTCGCACAGGTTGCCAAATTTGCAGAGGATTGAAGGGAATAGGGAGAACCAATGAGAGAGTAGCTGTTAGGCATTTGGACGGGCACATGTCACTCTAATTTCCCGGCAGGAAGAAGAATTAACCAAAGTGTCAGCCACCCACCGGGAACCAGTATAGGTCCTGAACCAAAATTTTGGACCTGCGTACAGCTCACAAAAAACGAGTTTTAAAATTGAGCTCAGGGACACAGCAATTCACAAACTGGCAGAGTAATAAAGGACAACTATCGTCCAAAAATCTGTTGAGGGAAGGCAAAGAGACAGACTTGAAAGCGAGGCAAAATAGCAGGAAACAGATTTCAAGAGGTACGTTGGAATCGCTTTTAAAGCCCAGGAAGAGGGGTAAAACTTCGACAATGACACACTTGGCCAAAAGGGCATATGTGTTTTCTCCTGAATATATTCAGGAGAAAACGCATACCCCCATTTTGGCCAATCAAGCAAGCGGGCAATGCAAATCTGCACTACAAAGAAGTATCACTTCCCACTTGTCAAAAGGGACATCCACAAATATGTAAAAACCAGAAAGGCAAGACAGGCCCTGGAGAACAGGGAGCCTTGTTATGCTGATGGCCGGGATGTAAATTGCCAACTGTGTCACTGGAGGAGTGCATTGCGTTCCATAAAAGAAGTAAACAACAGAGCAACAGAGCCAAGGGCACTTCCAGTCTACGGAATATACCTTGGGAAAACTGAAAATCAATAAGACAGAGCCACCCCCAAATTTAGGGGTGCACTGCTTATAAGAACCTCAATTTGTGTACACCTTAAATATACCAGGAAATATAAAAATGGTTCAAAAATTGTAGTACATATGTACGATGGAATATCCCTCAGCCATGAAATCAATGTCATAAGACCAGGAGCAGCAAAGTGAGTGGATTCATGTACGATGATTCTAAGTGAAATAAGTCACACAGAAAAAGAAACTTATCATAAGATATCACTTATTAAGATCCTGTAAACATGGCTGCACAGGAACTGAGTTAGGAAAGAGAACAGAGTCTCACATTTAGAAAACACTCTTATGCCTGCTTAAGGGGGAAGGAGAGGTGGGGTGATGCATAAAACCAGAGATTGACATAAGCACAGGTACCATTTCTAAAACCAACTTTGGTATCGACAAGACCTACACCTTACTCAGTGAAAGGGATTCAAAACCCCATATTTCCGGCAGAGGAATAGATCTGACTAGTAAGAATCTTAAAACCTATATATTGATATGTCTCTTTAAGGGAATCAAGTGTGTCTAGAGTGGCATAAACATGGCAGCGAGTAACAGCTCAAACCCACTATAAAAAGGAATTTCAAAAACAAAAACAAAAAAAAGGGAATTCTTTACAATTCCTTCAGGGTCTCTGATGAAACCTGGAATGACCCTATCTACAATGACAGCTGGATGTGCTATAAGGCTGGACACTTGGGACTGAGAGGATTGGTGAGATTGGGTGAGCAAATGCAGACCCTTTAAAGCAAAAATGCATGGCCCACATTCCATGGTCCCAACTCTCCAGGTTGAAGGGAATATTACTACAGCTATAACATGTATGGGAAACCTAGGGAATGGACACAGTGTGAATACAAAAGGATTCTAAAACTCAACGAATAGTCCCTCTCCTGGTGCTCCCATTTGATTTTCCAACTGCTTTACTAACAGTCTCCCAAATTGGAGAGAGAGCCCCTTTAAGCTCCTGGTTCGCACAGGTTGCCAATTTTGCAGAGGATGGAAGGGAAGTGGGAGAACCAATGAGAGATTAGCTGATAGACAATTGGACGGGCACATTTCACTCTGATTTCCCGGCAGGAAGAAGAATTAACCAGAGTCTCAGCCACCCACCCGGAACCAGTATAGGTCATGAACCAAAATTTTGGACTTGCGTACAGCTCACAAAAAACGAGGTGAAAAATGGAGCTCAGGGGCACAGCAATTCACAAACTGGCAGAGTAATAAAGGACAACTATCGGCCAAAAATCTTTTGAGGGAAGGCAACGAGGCGGACTTGAAAGCGAAGCAGAAGAGCAGGAAACAGATGTCAAGTGGTACGTTGGAATCGCCTTTAAAGCACAGGAAGAGGGGCACAAATTCGACAATGACGCACTGGGCCAAAAAGGGCGTATGCGTTTTCTCCTGAATATATTCAGGAGAAAACGCATACGCCCTTTTTGGCCAAGCAAGCAAGCTGGCAATGCAAATCTGCACTACAAAGAAGTATCACCTCCCACCGGTCAAAAGGGACATCCACAAATGTGTAAAAACCAGAAAGGCAAGTCAGGCCCTGGAGAACAGGGAGCCTTGTTATGCTGATGGGCGGGATGTAAATTGCCAACTGCTTCACTGGAGGAGTGCATTGCTTTCCCTAAAACAAGGAAACAACAGAGCTATAGAGCCAAGGGCACTTCCAGTCTAGTGAATATACCTTGGGAAAAGTGAAAATCAATAAGACAGAGCCACCCCCAAATTTAGGGCTGCACTGCTTACAAGAACCTCAACTTGGGTACACCTTAAATATCCCAGGAAATATAAAAATGGTTCAAAAAACTGTGGTATTTATGTACGATGGAATATCCTTCAGCGATGAAATCAATGTCATAAGACCAGGAGCAGCAATGTGAGTGGATTCAGGTACGATGATTCTAAGTGAAATAAGTCACACAGAGAAAGAAACTTATCATAAGATATGACTTATGTAGATCCTGTAAACATGGCTACACATGAACTGAGTTAGGAAAGAAAACAGAGTGTCACATTTAGAAAACACTCTCATGTCTGCTTAAGGGGAAAGGAGAGGTGGGGTGATGCATAAAACCAGAATTTGATATAAGTACAGGTACCATTTCTAAAACCAACTGGGGAATAGACAAGACCTACACCTTCCTCAGTGAAAGGGACTCAAAACCCCATATTTCCCGCAGAGGAATAGATCTCACTAGTAAGAATCATAAAACCTCTGTATTGATATGTCTCTGTAAGGGAATCAAGTGTGTCTAGACTGGCATAAACATGACAGCGAAAATCAGCTCAAACACACTATAAAAGGAAATTTCAAAAACAAAACCAAAAAACATGGAAATTCTTTACATTTCCATCAGGGTCTCTGATGAAACCTGGAATGACCCTATCTACAATGACAGCTGGATGTGGTATAAGGCTGGACACTTGGGACTGAGAGGATTGGTGAGATTGGGTGAGCAAATGCAGACCCTTTAAAGCAAAAATGCATGGCCCCCATTACATGGGTCCCAACTCTTCAGATTGAAGGGAATATTTCTACAGCTATAACATGTATGGGAAACCTAGAGAATGGACACACTGTGAATACAAATGGTTTCTAAAACTCAACGAGTATTCCCTCTCCTGGTGATCCGGTTTGACTTTCCAACTGCTTTACTATCAATCTCCCAACTTGGAGAGACAACCCCTTTAACCTCCTGGTTCGCACAGGTTGCCAATTTGGCAGAGGATGGAAGGGAATAGGGAGAACCAATGAGAGAGTAGCTGTTAGGCATTTGGATGGGCACATGTCTCTCTAATTTCCAGCCAGGAAGAAGAATTAACCAGAGTCTCAGCCACCCACCGGGAACCAGTATAGTTCCTGAACCGAAATTTGGGACTTGCGTACAGCTCACAAAATACGAGTTGAAAAATGGAGCTCAGGGGCACAGCAATTCACAAACTGGCAGAGTAATAAAGGACAACTATCGTCCAAAAATCTGTTGAGGGAAGGCAACGAGGCGGACTTGAAAGCGAGGCAGAATAGCAGGAAACAGATTCCAAAGGGTACGTTGGAATCGCCTTTAAAGCACAGGAAGAGGGGTACAACATCGACAATGACGCACTTGGCCAAAAAGGGCGTATGCGTTTTCTCCTGAATATATTCAGGAGAAAACGCATACGCCCTTTTAAGCCAAGCAAGCAAGCGGCCAATGCAATTCTGCACTACAAAGAAGTGTCACTTCCCACTGCTCAAAAGGGACATCCACAAATGTGTAACAACCAGAAAGGCAAGACAGGCCCTGGAGAACAGGGAGCCTTTTTATGCTGATGGCCGGGATGTAAATTGCCAACTGCCTCACTGGAGGAGTGCATTGTGTTCCCTAAAACAAGTAAACAACAGAGCTACAGAGCCAAGGTCACTTGCAGTCTAGGGAATATACCTTGGGAAAACTGAAAATCAATAAGACAGAGCCACCCCCAAATTTAGGGCTGCACTTCTTACAAGAACCTCAACTTCGGTACTCCTTAAATATCCCAGGAAATATAAAAATGGTTCAAAAAATTGTGGTATTTATGTACGATGGAATATCCCTCAGCCATCAAATCAATGTCATAAGCCCAGGAGCAGCAAAGTGAGTGGATTCAGGTACGGTGATTCTAAGTGAAATAAGTCACACAGAAAAAGAAACTTATCGTAAGATATCACTTATGAAGATCCTGTAAACATGGCTACACATGAAGTGAGTTAGGAAAGAGAACAGAGTCTCACATTTAGAAAACACACTTATGCCTGCTTAAGGGGAAAGGAGAGGTGGGGTGATGCATAAAACCAGAGTTTGATATAAGTACAGGTACCATTTCTAAAACCAACTTTGGAATAGACAAGACCTACACCTTCCTCAGTGAAAGGGACTCAAAACCCCATATTTCCCGCAGAGGAATAGATCTGACTAGTAAGAATCTTAAAACCTATGTATTGATATGTCTCTGTAAGAGAATCAAGTGTGTCTAGACTGGCATAAACATGACAGCGAGAGTCAGCTCAAACCCACTAGAAAAAGGAATTTCATAAACAAAACCAAAAAACAGGGAAATTCTTTACATTTCCTTCAGGGTCTCTGATGAAACCTGGAATGACCCTATCTACAATGACAGCTGGATGTGTTATAAGGCTGGACACTTGGGACTGATAAGATTGGTGAGATTGGATGAGCAAATGCAGACCCTTGAAAGCAAAAATGCATGGCCCCCATTACATGGGTCCCAACTCTCCAGGTTGAAGGGAATATTACTACAGCTATAACATGTATGGAAACCTAGACAATGGACACACTGTGAATACAAAAGGTTTCTAAAACTCAACGAATAGTCCCTCTCCCTGTGCTCCGGTTTGACTTTCCAACTGCTTTAATATCAATCTCCCAACATTTAGAGACAACAGCTTTAACCTCCTGGTTCGCACAGGTTGCCAATTGGGCAGAGGATGGAAGGGAAGAGGGAGAACCAATGAGAGAGTAGCTGTTAGGCATTTGGACGGGCACATGTCACTCTAATTTCCCGGCTGGAAGAAGAATTAACCAGAGTCTCAGCCACCCACCGGGAACCAGTAAAGGTACTGAACCAAAATTTTGGACTTGCGTACAGCTCCAAAAAACGAGTTGAAAAATGGAGCTCAGGGGCACAGCAATTCACAAACTGGCAGAGTAATAAAGGACAACTATCTTCCAAAAATCTGTTGAGGGAAGGCAACGAGGCGGACTTGAAAGCGAGGCAGAATAGCAGGAAACAGATTTCAAGAGGTACGTTGGAATCGCCTTTAAAGCACAGGAAGAGGGGCACAACTTCGACAATGATGCACTTGGCCAAAAAGGGTGTATGCGTTTTCTCCTGAATATATTCAGGAGAAAAATCATACGCCCATTTTGGCCAAGCAAGCATGCGGGCAATGCAAATCTGCACTATAAAGAAGTATCACTTCCCACCGGACAAAAGGAACATCCACAAAATGTGTATGAACCAGAAACGCAAGACAGGCCCTGGGGAACAGGGAGCCTTGTTATGCTGATGGGCGGGATGTAAATTTCCAACTGCCTAACAGGAGGAGTGCACTGTGTTCCCTAAAACAAGTAAACAACAGAGCTACAGAGCCAAGGGCACTTCCTGTCTAGGGAATATACCTTGGGAAAACTGAAAATCAATAAGACAGAGCCACCCCAACTTAGGGCTGCACTGCTTACAAGAACCTCAACTTGGGTACACCTTAAATATCCCAGGAAATATAAAAATGGTTCAAAAAATTGTGGTACTTTTGTACGATGGAATATCCCTCAGCCATGAAATCAATGTCATAAGACCAGGAGCAGCAAAGTGAGTGGATTCAGGTAGGATGATTCTAAGTGAAATAAGTCACACAGAAAAAAGAAACTTATCATAAGATATCACTTATGGAGATCCTGTAAACATGGTTACACATGAACTGATTTAAGAAAGAGAACAGAGTCTCACATTTAAAAACACTGTTATGCCTGCTTAAGGGGTAAGGAGAAGTGGGGTGATGCATAAAACCAGAGTTTGATATAAGCACGGGTATCGTTTCTAAAACCAACTTTGGAATAGACAAGACCTACACCTTCCGCAGTGAAAGGGACTCAAAACCCCATATTTCCTGCAGAGGAATAGATCTGACTAGTAAAAATCTTAAAACCTATGTATTGATATGTCTTCGTAAGGGAATCAAGTGTGTCTAGACTGGCATAAACATGGCAGCGAGAATCATCTCAAACCCACTATAAAAAGGAATTTCAAATACAAAACAAAAAACAGGGAAATTCTTTACAATTCCTTCAGGGTCTCTGATGAAACCTGGAATGACCCTATCTACAATGACAGCTGGATGTGGCATAAGGCTGGACACTTGGGACTGAGAGGATTGTTGAGATTGGGTGAGCAAATGCAGACCCTTTAAAACAAAAATGCATGTCCCCCATTCCATGGGTACCAACTCTCCAGGTTGAATGGAATATTTCTACAGCTATAACATGTACGGGAAACCTAGAGAATGGACACACTTCGAATACAAAATGTTTCTAAAACTCAACGAATAGTCCCTCCCCTGGTGTTCCGGTTTGACTTTCCAACTGCTTTACTATGAATCTTCCAACTTGGAGAGACAGCCCCATTAAGCTCCTGGTTCACACAGGTTGCCAATTTGGCAGAGGATGGAAGGGAAGAGGGAGAACCAATGAGAGAGTAGCTGTTAGGCATTTGTACAAGCACATGTCACTCTAATTTCCCGGCAGGAAGAATAATCAACAAAAGTCTCAGCCACCCACCGGGAACCAGTATAGGTCCTGAACCAAAATTTTGGACTTGCGTTCAGCTCACAAAAAACGAGTTGAAAAATGGAGCTCAGGGGCACAGCAATTCACAAACTCGCAGAGTAATAAAGGACAACTATCGTCCAAAAATCTATTGAGAGAAGGCAACGAGGCGGACTTGAAAGCGAGGCAGAATAGTACGAAACAGATTTCAAGAGGTACGTTGGAATCGCCTTTAAAGCACAGGAAGAGGGGCACAACTTCGACAATGATGCACTTCGTCATAAAGGGCGTATGCTTTTTCTCCTGAATATATTCAGGAGAAAACGCATACGCCCTTTTTGGCCAAGCAAGCAAGCGGGGAATGCAAATCTGCACTACAAAGTAGTATCACTTCCCACCGATCAAAGGGACATCCCCAAAATGTGTAAAACACAGAAATGCAAGACAGGCCCTGGAGAACAGGGAGCCTTGTTATGCTGATGGGTGGGATGTAAATTGCCAACTGCCTCCCTGGAGGAGTGCATTGTGTTCCCTAAAACAAGTAAACAACAGAGCTACAGAGCCATGGGCACTTCCCGTCTAGGGAATATACCTTGGGAAAAGTGAAAATCAATAAGACAGAGCCACCCCCAAATTTAGGGCTGCATTGCTTTCAAGAACCTCAACTTTGGTACACCTGAAATATCCCAGGAAATATAAAAATGGTTCAAAAAATTGTGGTACCTATGTACGATGAAATATCCCTCAGCCATGAAATCAATGTCATAAGACCAGGAGCAGCAAAGTGAGTGGATTCAGGTACGATGATTCTAAGCGAAATAAGTCACACAGAAAAAAGAAACTTATCATAAGATATCACTTATGAAGATCCTGTAAACATGGCTACACATGAACTGATTTAAGAAAGAGAACAGAGTCTCACATTTAGAAAACACTGTTATGCCTGATTAAGGGGGAAGGAGAGGGGGGTGATGCATAAAACCAGAGTATGATATAAGCACGGGTAACGATTCTAAAAACAACTTTGGAATAGACAAGACCTACACCTTCCGCAGTGAAAGGGACTCAAACCACATGTTTCCCGCAGAGGAATAGATCTGACTAGTAAAAATCTTAAAACCTATGTATAGATATGTCTCCGTAAGGGAATCAAGTGTGTCTAGATTCGCATAAACATGGCAGCGAGAATTATCTCAAACCCACTATAAAAAGGAATTTCAAAAACAAAACAAAAAACAGGGAAATTCTTTACAATTCCTTCAGGGTCTCTGATGAAACCTGGAATGACCCTATCTACAATGACAGCTGGATGTGGCATAAGGCTGGACACTTGGGACTGAGAGGATTGGTGAGATTGGGTGATCAAATGCAGACCCTTTAAAGAAAAATGCATGGCCCCCATTCCATGGGTCCTAAATCTCCATGTTGAAGGGAATATTACTATATCTATAACATGTACGGGAAACCTACAGAATGGACACACTGTGAATACAAAAGGTTTCTAAAACTCAACGAGTAGTCCCTCTGCTGGTGCTCCGCTTTCACTTTCCAACTGCTTTACTATCAATCTCCCAACTTGCAGAGACAACCCCTTTAACCTCCTGGTTCGCAAAGGTTTCCAATTTGGCAGAGGATGGAATGGAAGAGGTAGAACCAATGAGAGAGTAGCTGTTAGGCATTTGGACGGGCACATGTCACTCTAATTTTCCGGCAGGAAGAAGAATTAACCAGAGTCTCAGCCACCGACCGGGAACCAGTATAGGTCCTGAACCAAAATTTTGGACTTGCGTACAGCTCACAAAAAACGAGTTGAAAAATGGAGCTCAGGGGCACAGCAATTCACAAACTGGCAGAGTAATAAAGGACAACTATCGTCCAAAAATCTGTTGAGGGAAGGCAACGAGGCGGACTTGAAAGCGAGGCAGAATAGCAGGAAACAGATTTCAAGAGGTACGTTGGAATCGCCTTTAAAGCACAGGAAGAGGGGCACAACTTCGACAATGTCGCACTTGGCGAAAAAGGGCGTAAGCGTTTTCTCCTGAATATATTCAGGAGAAAACGCATATGCCCTTTTGGCCAAGCAAGCAAGCGGGCAATACAAATCTGCACTACAAAGAAGTATCACTTCCCACCGGTCAAAAGGGACATCCACAAAATGTGTAAAAACTAGAAATGCAACACAGGCACTGGAGAACAGGGAGCCCTGTTATGCTGAAGGGCGGGATGTAAATTGCCAACTACCTCACTGGAAGAGTGCATTGAGTTCCCTAAAACAAGTAAACAACAGAGCTACAGAGCCAAGGGCACTTCCAGTCTAGGGAATATACCTTGGGAAAACTGAAAATCAATAAGACAGAGCCAACCCAAATTTAGGGCTGCACTGTTTACAAGAACCTCAACTTGGGTACACCTTAAATATCCCAGGAAATATAAAAATGGTTCAAAAAACTGTGGTATTTATGTACGATGGAATATCCCTCAGCTATGAAATCAATGTCATAAGACCAGGAGCAGCAAAGTGAGTGGATTCAGTTACGATGATTCTAAGTGAAATAAGTCACACAGAAAAAGAAACTTATCATAAGATATCAGTTATGAAGATCCTGTAAACATGGCTACACATGAACTGAGTTAGGAAAGAGAACAGAGTCTCCCATTTAGAAAACACTCTTATGCCTGCTTAAGGGGAAAGGAGAGGTGGGGTGATGCATAAAACCAGAGTTTGATATAAGCACAGGTACCATTTCTAAAACCAACTGTGGAATAGACAAGACCTACACCTTCCTCAGTGAAAGGGACTCAAAACCCCATATTTCCCACAGAGGAATAGATCTGACTAGTAAAAATCTTAAAACCTATGTATTGATATGTCTCCGTAAGGGAATCAAGTGTGTCTAGACTGGCATAAACCTGGCAGCGAGAATCAGCTCAAACCCACTATAAAAAGGAATTTCAAAAACAAAACTAAAAACAGGGAAATTCTTTACAATTCCTTCAGGGTCTCTGATGAAACCTGGAATGACCCTATCTACAATGACAGCTGGATGTGGTATAAGGCTGGACACTTGGGACTGAGAGGATTGGTGAGATTGGGTGAGCAAATGCTGAGCCTTTAAAGCAAAAATGCATGGCCCCCATTCCATGGGTCCCAACTCTCCAGGTTGAAGGGAATATTACTACAGCTATAACATGTACGGGAAACCTACAGAATGGACACACTGTGAATACAAAAGGTTTCTAAAACTCAACGAGTAGTCCCTCTCCTGGTGCTCCGGTTTGACTTTCCAACTGCTTTACTATCAATCTTCCAACTTGGAGAGACAGCCCCTTTAAGCTCCTGGTTCACACAGGTTGCCAATTTGGCAGAGGATGGAAGGGAAGAGGGAGAACCAATGAGAGAGTAGCTGCTGGGATTTGGACAGGCACATGTCACTCTAATTTCCCAGCAGGAAGAAAAATCAACCAAAGTCTCAGCCACCCACCGGGAACCAGTATAGGTCCTGAACCAAAATTTTGGACTTGCGTTCAGCTCACAAAAAACGAGTTGAAAAATGGAGCTCAGGGGCACAGCAATTCACAAATTGGCAGAGTAATAAAGGACAACTATCGTCCAAAAATCTGTTGAGGGAAGGCAACGAGGCGGACTTGAATGCGAGGCAGAATAGCAGGAAACAGATTTCAAGAGGTACGTTGGAATCGCCTTTAAAGCACAGGAAGAGGGGCACAACTTCGACAATGATGCACTTGGCCAAAAAGGGCGTATGCGTTTTCTCCTGATTATATTAGGAGAAAAGACATACGTCCTTTTCGGCCAAGCAAGGAAGCGGGCAATGCAATTCTGCACTACAAAGAAGTATCACTTCCCACCGGTCAATAGGGACATCCACAAAATGTGTAAAAACCAGAAAGGCAAGACAGGCCCTGGAGAAAAGGGAGCCTTGTTATGCTGATGGGCGGGATGTAAATTGCCAACTGCCTTACTGGAGGAGTGCATTGTGTTCCCTAAAACAAGTAAACAGCAGACCTACAGAGCCAAGGGCACATCCCGGCGAGGGAATATACCTTGGGAAAACTGAAAATCAATAAGACAGAGCCACCCCCAAATTTAGGGCTGCACTGCTTACAAGAACCTCAACTTGGGTACACCTTAAATATCCCAGGAAATATAAAAATGGTTCAAAAAACTGTGGTATTTATGTACGATGGAATATCCCTCAGCCATGAAATCAATGTCATAAGACCAGGAGCAGCAAAGTGAGTGGATTCAGGTACGATGATTCTAAGTGAAATAAGTCACACAGAAAAAGAAACTTATCATAAGATATCAGTTATGAAGATCCTGTAAACATGGCTACACATGAAATGAGTTAGGAAAGAGAACAGAGTCTCCCATTTAGAAAACACTCTTATGCCTGCTTAAGGGGAAAGGAGAGGTGGGGTGATGCATAAAACCAGAGTTTGATATAAGCACAGGTACAATTTCTAAAACAAACGGTGGAATAGACAAGACCTACACCTTCCTCAGTGAAAGGGACTCAAAACCCCATATTTCCCGCAGAGAATTGATCTGACTAGTAAGAATCTTAAAACCTATGTATTGATATGTCTCTGTAAGGGAATCAAGTGTGTCTAGACTGGAATAAACATGGCAGCGAGAATCAGTTGAAACCCACTATAAAAGGGAATTTCAAAAACAAATCCAAAAAACAGGGAAATTCTTTCCATTTCCTTCAGGGTCTCTGATGAAACCTGTTATGACCCTATGTATAATGACAGCTGGATGTGGATTAAGGCTGGACACTTGGGACTGAGAGGATTGGTGAGATTGGGTGAGCAAATGCAGACCCTTTAAAGCAAAAATGCATGGCCCCCATTCCATGGGTCCCAACACTCCATATTGAAGGGAATATTAGAACAGCTATAACATGTACAGGAAACCTAGAGAATGGACACACTGTGAATACAAAATATTTCTAAAACTCAACGAGTAGTCCCTCTCCTGGTGCTCCGGTTTGTCTTTCCAACTGCTTTACTATCAATCTCCCAACTTGGAGAGACAACCCCTTTAACCTCCTGGTTCGCACAGGTTGCCAATTTGGCAGAGGATAGAAGGGAAGAGGGAGAACCAATGAGAGAGTAGCTGTTAGGCATTTGGACGGGCACACGTCACTCTAATTTCCCGGCAGGAAGAAGAATTAACCAGAGTCTCAGCCACCCACCGGGAAACAGTATAGGTCCTGAACCAAAATTTTGGACTTGCGTGCAGCTCACAAAAAACGAGTTGAAAAATGGAGCTCAGGGGCACAGCAATTCACACACTGGCACAGTAATAAAGGACAACTATCATCCAAAAATCTGTTGAGGGAAGGCAACTAGGCGGACTTGAAACCGAGGCAGTATAGCAGGAAACAGATTTCAAGAGGTACGTTGGAATCGCCTTTAAAGCACAGGAAGAGGGGCACAACTTCGACAATGACGCACTTGGCCAAAAAGGGCGTATGCGTTTTCTCCTGAATATATTCAGGAGAAAACGCATACGCCCTTTTTGGCCAAGCAAGCAAGTGGGCAATGCAAATCTGCACTACAAAGATGTATCACTTCCCACCGGTCAAAAGTGACATCCACAAAATGTGTAAAAACTAGAAAGGCAACACAGGCCCTGGAAAACAGGGAGCCCTGTTATGCTGATGGGCGGGATGTAAATTGCCAACTGCCTCACTGGAAGAGTGCATTGAGTTCCCTAAAACAAGTAAACAACAGAGCTACAGCGCCAAGGTCATTTCCAGTCTAGGGAATATACCTTGGGAAAACTGAAAATCAATAAGACAGAGCCAACCCAAATTTAGGGCTGCACTGTTTACAAGAACCTCAACTTGGGTACACCTTAAATATCCCAGGAAATATAAAAATGGTTCAAAAAACTGTGGTATTTATGTACGATGGAATATCCCTCAGCTATGAAATCAATGTCATAAGACCAGGAGCAGCAAAGTGAGTGGATTCAGTTACGATGATTCTAAGTGAAATAAGTCTCACAGAAAAAGAAAATTATCATAAGATATCAGTTATGAAGATCCTGTAAACATGGCTACACATGAACTGAGTTAGGAAAGAGAACAGAGTCTCCCATTTAGAAAACACTCTTATGCCTGCTTAAGGGGAAAGGAGAGGTGGGGTGATGCATAAAACCAGAGTTTGATATAAGCACAGGTACCATTTCTAAAACCAACTGTGGAATAGACAAGACCTACACCTTCCTCAGTGAAAGGGACTCAAAACCCCATATTTCCCACAGAGGAATAGATCTGACTAGTAAAAATCTTAAAACCTATGTATTGATATGTCTCCGTAAGGGAATCAAGTGTGTCTAGACTGGCATAAACCTGGCAGCGAGAATCAGCTCAAACCCACTATAAAAAGGAATTTCAAAAACAAAACAAAAAACAGGGAAATTCTTTACAATTCCTTCAGGGTCTCTGATGAAACCTGGAATGACCCTATCTACAATGACAGCTGGATGTGGCATAAGGCTGGACACTTGGGACTGAGAGGATTGGTGAGATTGGGTGAGCAAATGCTGAGCCTTTAAAGCAAAAATGCATGGCCCCCATTCCATGGGTCCCAACTCTCCAGGTTGAAGGGAATATTACTACAGCTATAACATGTACGGGAAACCTAGAGAAAGGACACACTGCGAATACAAAATGTTTCTAAAGCTCAATGAATAGTCCCTCCCCTGGTGCTCCGGTTTGATTTTCCAACTGCTTTACTATCAATCTTCCAACTTGGAGAGAATGCGCCTTTAAGCTCCTGGTTCACACAGGTTGCCAATTTGGCAGAGGATGGAAGGGAAGAGGGAGAACCAATGAGAGAGTAGCTGTTAGGCATTTGGACAGGCACATGTCACTCTAATTTCCCAGCAGGAAGAATAATCAACCAAAGTCTCAGCCCCCCCCGGGAACCAGTATAGGTCCTGAACCAAAATTTTGGACTTGCGTTCAGCTCACAAAAAACGAGTTGAAAAATGGAGCTCAGGGGCACAGCAATTCAAAAACTGGCAGAGTAATAAAGGACAACTATCGTCCAAAAATCTGTTGAGGGAAGGCAACGAGGCGGACTTGAAAGCGAGGCAGAATAGCAGGAAACAGATTTCAAGAGGTACGTTGGAATCGCCTTTAAAATACAGGAAGAGGGGCACAACTTCGACAATGATGCACTTGGCCAAAAAGGGCGTATGCGTTTTCTCCTGATTATATTCAGGAGAAAACACATACATCCTTTTTGGCCAAGCAAGGAAGCGGGCAATGCAAATCTGCACTACAAAGAAGTATCACTTCCCACCGGTCAATAGGGACATCCACAAAATATGTAAAAACCAGAAAGGCAAGACAGGCCCTGGAGAACAGGGAGCCTTGTTATGCTGATGGGCGGGATGTAAATTGCCAACTGCCTTACTGGAGGAGTGCATTGTGTTCCCTAAAACAAGTAAACAGCAGAGCTACAGAGCCAAGGGCACATCCCGTCGAGGGAATATACCTTGGGAAAACTGAAAATCAATAAGACAGAGCCACCCCCAAATTTAGGGCTGCATTGCTTACAAGAACCTCAACTTGGGTACACCTTAAATATCCCAGGAAATATAAAAATGGTTCAAAAAATTGTGGTACCTATGTACCCTGAAATATCCCTCAGCCATGAAATCAATGTCATAAGACCAGGAGCAGCAAAGTGAGTGGATACAGGTACGATGATTCTAAGTGAAATAAGTCACACAGAAAAAGAGTCTGATCATAAGATACCACTTAGGAATATCCTGTACACATGGCTACACATGAACTGAGTTAGGAAAGAGAACAGAGTCTCACATTTAGAAAACACTCTTATTCCTGCTTAATGAGGAAGGAGAGGTGGGGTGATGCATAAAACCAGAGTTTGATATAAGCACAGGTACCGTTTCTATAACCACCTGTGGAATAGAAAAGACCTACACCTTCCTCAGTGAAAGGGACTCAAAACCCATATTTCCCGCAGAGGAATAGATCTGACTAGTAAGAATCTTAAAACCTATGTATTGATATGTCTCCATAACGGAATCAAGTGTGTCTCGACTGGCATAAACATGGCAGCGAGAATCAGCTCGAACCAACTATAAAAAGGAATTTCAAAAACAAAACCAAATAACAGGGAAATTCTTTACAATTCCTTCAGGGTCTCTGATGAAACCTGGAATGACCCTATCTACAATGACAGCTGGATGTGGCATAAGGCTGGACACTTAGAACTGAGAGGATTGGTGAGATTGGGTGAGCAAATGCAGACCCTTTAAAGCAAAAATGCATGGCCCCCATTCCATGGGTCCCAACTCTCCAGGTTGAAGGGAATATTACTACATCTATAACATATACGGATATCCTAGAGAATGGACACACTGTGAATACAAAAGGTTGCTAAAACTCAATGAGTAGTCCCTCTCCTGGTGCTCCGCTTTGACTTTCCAACTGCTTTACTATCAATCTCCCAACTTGGAGAGACACCCCCTTTAACATCCTGGTTCGCACATGTTGCCAATTTGGCAGAGGATGGAAGGGAAGAGGGAGAACCAATGAGAGAGTAGCTGTTTGCCATTTGGACGGGCACATGTCACTCTAATTTCCTGACAGAAAGATGAATTAACCAGAGTCTCAGCCACCCAACGGGAACCAGTATAGGTCCTGAAGCAAAATATTGGACTTGCGTACAGCTCACAAAAAACGAGTTGAAAAATGGAGCTCAGGGGCACAGCAATTCACAAACAGGCAGAGTAATAAAGGACAACTATCGTCCAAAAATCTGTTGACGGAAGGCAACGAGCCGGACTTGAAAACGAGGCAGAATAGCAGGAAACAGATTTCAAGAGGTACGTTGGAATCGTCTTTAAAGCACAGGAAGTGGGGCACAACTTCGACAATGACGCCCTTGGCCAAAAGGGGCGTATGCATTTTCTCCTGAATATATTCAAGAGAAAACGCATACGCCCTTTTTGGCCAAGCAAGGAAGCGGGCAATGCAATTCTGCACTACAAAGATGTATCACTTCCCACCGGTCAAAAGAGACATCCACAAAGTGTGTAAAAAATAGAAAGGCAAGACAGGCCCTGGAGAACAGGGAGCCTTGTTATGCTGATGGGCGGGATGTAAATTGCCAACTGCCTCACTGGAAGAGTGCATTGCGTTCCCTAAAACAAGTAAACAACAGAGCTACAGAGCCAAGGGCACTTCCAGTCTATGGAATATACCTTGGGAAAACTGAAAATCAATAAGACAGAGCCACCCCAACTTAGGGCTGCACTGCTTACCAGAACCTCAACTTGGGTACACCTTAAATATCCCAGGAAATATAAAAATGGTTCAAAAAACTGTGGTACTTTTGTACGATGGAATATCCCTAAGCCATGAAATCAATGTCATAAGACCAGGAGCAGCAAAGTGAGTGGATTCAGGTACGATGATTCTAAGTGAAATAAGTCACACAGAAAAAAGAAAGTTATCATAAGATATCACTTATGAAGATCCTGTAAACATGGCTACACATGAACCGAGTTAGGAAAGAGAACAGAGTCTCACATTTAGAAAACACTCTTATGCCTGCTTAAGGGGGAAGGAGAGGTGGGGTGATGTATAAAACCAGAGTTTGATATAAGCTCGTGTAACGTTTCTAAAACCAACTTTGGAATAGACAAGACCTACAGCTTCCGCAGTTAAAGGCACTCAAACTCCATGTTTCTTGCAGAAGAATAGATCTGACTAGTAAAAATCTTAAAACCTATGTATTGATATGTCTCCGTAAGGGAATCAAGTGTGTCTAGACTGGCATAAACCTGGCAGCGAGAATCAGCTCAAACCCACTATAAAAAGGAAATTCAAAAACAAAACAAAAAACAGGGAAATTCTTTACAATTCCTTCAGTGTCTCTGATGAAACCTGGAATGACCCTATCTACAATGACAGGTGGATGTGGCATAAGGCTGGACACTTGGGACTGAGAGGATTGGTGAGATTGGGTGAGCAAATGCTGAGCCTTTAAAGCAAAAATGCATGGCCCCCATTCCATGGGTCCCAACTCTCCAGGTTGAAGGGAATATTACTACAGCTATAACATGTACGCCAAACCTAGAGAAAGGACACACTGCGAATACAAAATGTTTCTAAAACTCAATGAATAGTCCCTCCCCTGGTGCTCCGGTTTGACTTTCCAACTGCTT
Source organism: Mesoplodon bidens (assembly GCF_964165515.1). NCBI lineage: Eukaryota > Metazoa > Chordata > Mammalia > Artiodactyla > Ziphiidae > Mesoplodon > Mesoplodon bidens. Next base: position 2,901,142 of record NW_027671488.1, on the reverse strand, counting down.
TACTATCAATCTTCCAACTTGGAGAGACAGCCCCTTTAAGCTCCTGGTTCACACAGGTTGCCAATTTGGCAGAGGATGGAAGGGAAGAGGGAGAACCAATGAGAGAGTAGCTGCTGGCATTTGGACAGGCACATGTCACTCTAATTTCCCGGCAGGAAGAATAATCAACCAAAGTCTCAGCCACCCACCGGGAACCAGTATAGGTCCTGAACCAAAATTTTGTACTTGCGTTCAGCTCACAAAAAACGAGTTGAAAAATGGAGCTCAGGGGCACAGCAATTCACAAACTGGCAGAGTAATAAAGGACAACTATCGTCCAAAAATCTGTTGAGGGAAGGCAACGAGGCGGACTTGAAAGCGAGGCAGAATAGCAGGAAACAGATTTCAAGAGGTACGTTGGAATCGCCTTTAAAGCACAGGAAGAGGGGCACAACTTCGACAATGATGCACTTGGCCAAAAAGGGCGTATGCGTTTTCTCCTGATTATATTCAGGAGAAAACACATACGTCCTTTTCGGCCAAGCAAGGAAGCGGGCAATGCAATTCTGCACTACAAAGAAGTATCACTTCCCACCGGTCAATAGGGATATCCACAAAATGTGTAAAAACCAGAAAGGCAAGACAGGCCCTGGAGAAAAGGGAGCCTTGTTATGCTGATGGGCGGGATGTAAATTGCCAACTGCCTTATTGGAGGAGTGCATTGTGTTCCCTAAAACAAGTAAACAGCAGAGCTACAGAGCCAAGGGCACATCCTGGCGAGGGAATATACATTGGGAAAACTGAAAATCAATAAGACAGAGCCACCCCCAAATTTAGGGCTGCACTGCTTACAAGAACCTCAACTTGGGTACAACTAAAATATCCCAGGAAATATAAAAATGGTTCAAAAAACTGTGGTATTTATGTACGATGGAATATCCCTCAGCCATGAAATCAATGTCATAAGACCAGGAGCAGCAAAGTGAGTGGATTCAGGTACGATGATTCTAAGTGAAATAAGTCACACAGAAAAAGAAACTTATCCTAAGATATCACTTATGAAGATCCTGTAAACATGGCTACACATGAAATGAGTTAGAAAAGAGAACAGAGTCTCACATTTAGAAAACACTCTTATGCCTGCTTAAGGGGAAAGGAGAGGTGGGGTGATGCATAAAACCAGAGTTTGATATAAGCACAGGTACAATTTCTAAAACAAACGGTGGAATAGACAAGACCTACACCTTCCTCAGTGAAAGGGACTCAAAACCCCATATTTCCCGCAGAGGAATAGATCTGACTAGTAAGAATCTTAAAACCTATGTATTGATATGTCTCTGTAAGGGAATCAAGTGTGTCTAGACTGGAATAAACATGGCAGCGAGAATCAGTTGAAACCCACTATAAAAGGGAATTTCAAAAACAAATCCAAAAAACAGGGAAATTCTTTCCATTTCCTTCAAGGTCTCTGATGAAACCTGGTATGACCCTATGTATAATGACAGCTGGATGTGGCATAAGGCTGGACACTTGGGACTGAGAGGATTGGTGAGATTGGGTGAGCAAATGCAGACCCTTTAAAGCAAAAATGCATGGCCCCCATTCCATGGGTCCCAACACTCCATACTGAAGGGAATATTAGAACAGCTATAACATGTACAGGAAACCTAGAGAATGGACACACTGTGAATACAAAAGATTTCTAAAACTCAACGAGTAGTCCCTCTCCTGGTGCTCCGGTTTGACTTTCCAACTGCTTTACTATCAATCTCCCAACTTGGAGAGACAACCCCTTTAACCTCCTGGTTCGCACAGGTTGCCAATTTGGCAGAGGATGGAAGGGAAGAGGGAGAACCAAAGAGAGAGTAGCTGTTAGGCATTTGGACGGGCACATGTCACTCTAATTTCCCGGCAGGAAGAAGAATTAACCAGAGTCTCAGCCACCCACCGGGAAACAGTATAGGTCCTGAACCAAAATTTTGGACTTGCTTGCAGCTCACAAAAAACGAGTTGAAAAATGGAGCTCAGGGGCACAGCAATTCACAAACTGGCACAGTAATAAAGGACAACTATCATCCAAAAATCTGTTGAGGGAAGGCAACTAGGCAGACTTGAAACCGAGGAAGTATAGCAGGAAACAGATTTCAAGAGGTACGTTGGAATCGCCTTTAAAGCACAGGAAGAGGGGCACAACTTCGACAATGACGCACTTGGCCAAAAAGGGCGTATGCGTTTTCTCCTGAATATATTCAGGAGAAAACGCATACGCCCTTTTTGGCCAAGCAAGCAAGCGGGCAATGCAAATCTGCACTACAAAGATGTATCACTTCCCACCGGTCAAAAGGGACATCCACAAAATGTGTAAAAACTAGAAAGGCAACACAGGCCCTGGAGAACAGGGAGCCCTGTTATGCTGATGGGCGGGATGTAAATTGCCAACTGCCTCACTGGAAGAGTGCATTGAGTTCCCTAAAACAAGTAAACAACAGAGCTACAGAGCCAAGGTCATTTCCAGTCTAGGGAATATACCTTGGGAAAACTGAAAATCAATAAGACAGAGCCAACCCAAATTTAGGGCTGCACTGTTTACAAGAACCTCAACTTGGGTACACCTTAAATATCCCAGGAAATATAAAAATGGTTCAAAAAACTGTGGTATTTATGTACGATGGAATATCCCTAAGCCATGAAATCAATGTCATAAGACCAGGAGCAGCAAAGTGAGTGGATTCAGGTACGATGATTCTAAGTGAAATAAGTCACACAGAAAAAAGAAACTTATCATAATATATCACTTATGAAGATCCTGTAAACATGGCTACACATGAACCGAGTTAGGAAAGAGAACAGAGACTCACATTTAGAAAACACTCTTATGCCTGCTTAAGGGGGAAGGAGAGGTGGGGTGATGTATAAAACCAGAGTTTGATATAAGCTCGTGTAACGTTTCTAAAACCAACTTTGGAATAGACAAGACCTACACCTTCCGCAGTGTAAGGGACTCAAACTCCATGTTTCTTGCAGAAGAATAGATCTGACTAGTAAAAATCTTAAAACCTATGTATTGATATGTCTCCGTAAGGGAATCAAGTGTGTCTAGACTGGCATAAACATGGCAGCGAGAATCATATGAAACCCACTATAAAAAGGAATTTCAAAAACAAAACAAAAAACAGGGAAACTCTTTACAATTCCTTCAGGGTCTCTGATGAAACCTGGAATGACCCTGTCTACAATGACAGCTGGATGTGGCATAAGGCTGGACACTTGGGACTGAGAGGATTGGTGAGATTGGGTGAGCAAATGCAGACCCTTTAAAGCAAAAATGCATGGCCCCCATTCCATGGGTCCCAAATCTCCATGTTGAAGGGAATATTACTATATATATAACATGTACGGGAAACCTACAGAATGGACACACTGTGAATACAAAAGGTTTCTAAAACTCAACGAGTAGTCCCTCTCCTGGTGCTCCGCTTTGACTTTCCAACAGCTTTACTATCAATCTCCCAACTTGGAGAGACAACCCCTTCAACCTCCTGGTTCGCACAGGTTGCCAATTTGGCAGAGGATGGAAGGGAAGAGGGAGAACCAATGAGAGAGTAGCTGTTAGGCATTTGGACGGGCACATGTCACTCTTATTACCCGGCAGGAAGAAGAATTAACCGAAGTCTCAGCCATCCTCCGGGAACAAGTAGAGTTCCTGAACCAAAATTTTGCACTTGCGTTTAGCTCACAAAAAACAAGTTGAAAAATGGGGCTCAGGGGCACAGCAATTCACAAACAGGCAGAGTAATAAAGGACAACTATCGTCCAAAAATCTGTTGAGGGAAGGCAACGAGCGGACAAGAAAGCGAGGCAGAATAGCAGGAAACTGATTTCAAGAGGTACGCTGGAATCGCCTTTAAAACACAGGAAGAGGGGAACAACTTCGACAATGATGCACTTGGCCAAAAAGGGCGAATGCGTTTTTTCCTGAATATATACAGGAGACAACGCATACGCCCTTTTTGGCCAAGCAAGCAAGCGGGCAATGCAAATCTGCACTACAAAGAAGTATCACTTCCCACCGGTCAAAAGGGACATCCACAAAATGTGTAAAAACCAGAAAGGCAAGACAGGCCCTGGAGAAGAGGGAGCCTTGTTATGCTGATGGGCGGGATGTAAATTGCCAACTGCCTCACTGGCGGAGTGCATTGTGTTCCCTAAAACAAGTAAACAGCAGAGTTACAGAGACAAGGGCACTTCCCGTCTAGGGAATATACCTTGGGAAACCTGAAAATCAATAAGACAGAGCCACACCCAAATTTAGTGTTGCATGGCTTACAATAACCTCAACTTGGGTACACCTTAAATATCCCAGGAAATATAAAAATGGTTCAAAAAACTGTGGTAATTATGTACGATGGAATATCCCTCAGGCATGAAATCAATTTCATAAGACCAGGAGCAGCAAAGTGAGTGGATTCACGTACGACGATACTAAGTGAAATAATTTACACAGAAAAAGAAACTTATCATATGATATCCCTTAGGAAGATCCTGTACACATGGCTACACATGAACTGATTTAGGAAAGAGAACAGAGTCTCACATTTAAAAAACACTGTTATGTCTGTTTTATGGGGAAGGAGATGTGGGTTGATGCATAAAACCAGAGTTTGATATAAGCACAGGTACCGTTTCTAAAACAACCTGTGGAATAGAAAAGACCTACACCTTCATCAGTGAAAGGGACTCAAAACCCCATATTTCCCACAGAGGAATAGATCTGACTAGTAAGAATCTTAAAACCTATGTATTGATATGTCTCCGTTAGGGAATCAAGTGTGTCTAGACAGGCATAAGCATGGCAGCGAGAATCAGATCAAACCCACTATAAAAAGGAATTTCAAAAACAAAACCAAAAAACCGGGAAATTCTTTACAATTCCTTCAGGGTCTCTGATGAAACCTGGAATGACCCTATCTACAATGACAGCTGGATGTGGCATAATGCTGGACACTTGGGACTGAGAGGATTGGAGAGATTGGGTGAGCAAATGCAGACCCTTTAAAGCAAAAATGCATGGCCCCCATACCATGGGTCCCAAATGTCCATGTTGAAGGGAATATTACTATATCTATAACATGTACGGGAAACCTACAAAATACAAAAGGTTTCTAAAACTCAACGAGTAGTCCCTCTCCTGGTGCTCCGCTTTGACTTTCCAACTGCTTTACTATCAATCTCCCAACTTGGAGAGACAACCCCTTTAACCTCCTGGTTCGCACAGGTTGCCAATTTGGCAGAGGATGGAAGGGAATAGGGAGAACCAATGAGAGAGTAGCTGTTAGGCATTTGGATGGGCACATGTCTCTCTAATTTCCAGCCAGGAAGAAGAATTAACCAGAGTCTCAGCCACCCACCGGGAACCAGTATAGGTCCTGAACCGAAATTTGGGACTTGCGTACAGCTCACAAAAAACGAGTTGAAAAATGGAGCTCAGGGGCACAGCAATTCACAAACTGGCAGAGTAATAAAGGACAACTATCGTCCAAAAATCTGTTGAGGGAAGGCAACGAGGCGGACTTGAAAGCGAGGCAGAATAGCAGGAAACAGATTCCAAGAGGTACGTTGGAATCGCCTTTAAAGCACAGGAAGAGGGGTACAACATCGACAATGACGCACTTGGCCAAAAAGGGCGTATGCGTTTTCTCCTGAATATATTCAGGAGAAAACGCATACGCCCTTTTAAGCCAAGCAAGCAAGCGGCCAATGCAATTCTGCACTACAAAGAAGTGTCACTTCCCACTGCTCAAAAGGGACATCCACAAATGTGTAACAACCAGAAAGGCAAGACAGGCCCTGGAGAACAGGGAGCCTTTTTATGCTGATGGCCGGGATGTAAATTGCCAACTGCCTCACTGGAGGAGTGCATTGTGTTCCCTAAAACAAGTAAACAACAGAGCTACAGAGCCAAGGTCACTTGCAGTCTAGGGAATATACCTTGGGAAAACTGAAAATCAATAAGACAGAGCCACCCCCAAATTTAGGGCTGCACTTCTTACAAGAACCTCAACTTGGGTACTCCTTAAATATCCCAGGAAATATAAAAATGGTTCAAAAAATTGTGGTATTTATGTACGATGGAATATCCCTCAGCCATGAAATCAATGTCATAAGCCCAGGAGCAGCAAAGTGAGTGGATTCAGGTACGGTGATTCTAAGTGAAATAAGTCACACAGAAAAAGAAACTTATCGTAAGATATCACTTATGAAGATCCTGTAAACATGGCTACACATGAAGTGAGTTAGGAAAGAGAACAGAGTCTCACATTTAGAAAACACTCTTATGCCTGCTTAAGGGGAAAGGAGAGGTGGGGTGATGCATAAAACCAGAGTTTGATATAAGTACAGGTACCATTTCTAAAACCAACTTTGGAATAGACAAGACCTACACCTTCCTCAGTGAAAGGGACTCAAAACCCCATATTTCCCGCAGAGGAATAGATCTGACTAGTAAGAATCTTAAAACCTATGTATTGATATGTCTCTGTAAGAGAATCAAGTGTGTCTAGACTGGCATAAACATGACAGCGAGAGTCAGCTCAAACCCACTAGAAAAAGGAATTTCATAAACAAAACCAAAAAACAGGGAAATTCTTTACATTTCCTTCAGGGTCTCTGATGAAACCTGGAATGACCCTATCTACAATGACAGCTGGATGTGGTATAAGGCTGGACACTTGGGACTGATAAGATTGGTGAGATTGGATGAGCAAATGCAGACCCTTGAAAGCAAAAATGCATGGCCCCCATTACATGGGTCCCAACTCTCCAGGTTGAAGGGAATATTACTACAGCTATAACATGTATGGGAAACCTAGACAATGGACACACTGTGAATACAAAAGGTTTCTAAAACTCAACGAATAGTCCCTCTCCCTGTGCTCCGGTTTGACTTTCCAACTGCTTTAATATCAATCTCCCAACATTTAGAGACAACAGCTTTAACCTCCTGGTTCGCACAGGTTGCCAATTGGGCAGAGGATGGAAGGGAAGAGGGAGAACCAATGAGAGAGTAGCTGTTAGGCATTTGGACGGGCACATGTCACTCTAATTTCCCGGCTGGAAGAAGAATTAACCAGAGTCTCAGCCACCCACCGGGAACCAGTAAAGGTACTGAACCAAAATTTTGGACTTGCGTACAGCTCCAAAAAACGAGTTGAAAAATGGAGCTCAGGGGCACAGCAATTCACAAACTGGCAGAGTAATAAAGGACAACTATCTTCCAAAAATCTGTTGAGGGAAGGCAACGAGGCGGACTTGAAAGCGAGGCAGAATAGCAGGAAACAGATTTCAAGAGGTACGTTGGAATCGCCTTTAAAGCACAGGAAGAAGGGCACAACTTCGACAATGATGCACTTGGCCAAAAAGGGCGTATGCGTTTTCTCCTGAATATATTCAGGAGAAAAATCATACGCCCATTTTGGCCAAGCAAGCATGCGGGCAATGCAAATCTGCACTATAAAGAAGTATCACTTCCCACCGCACAAAAGGAACATCCACAAAATATGTAAGAACCAGAAAGGCAAGACAGGCCCTGGGGAACAGGGAGCCTTGTTATGCTGATGGGCGGGATGTAAATTTCCAACTGCCTAACAGGAGGAGTGCACTGTGTTCCCTAAAACAAGTAAACAACAGAGCTACAGAGCCAAGGGCACTTCCTGTCTAGGGAATATACCTTGGGAAAACTGAAAATCAATAAGACAGAGCCACCCCAACTTAGGGCTGCACTGCTTACAAGAACCTCAACTTGGGTACACCTTAAATATCCCAGGAAATATAAAAATGGTTCAAAAAATTGTGGTACTTTTGTACGATGGAATATCCCTCAGCCATGAAATCAATGTCATAAGACCAGGAGCAGCAAAGTGAGTGGATTCAGGTAGGATGATTCTAAGTGAAATAAGTCACACAGAAAAAAGAAACTTATCATAAGATATCACTTATGGAGATCCTGTAAACATGGTTACACATGAACTGATTTAAGAAAGAGAACAGAGTCTCACATTTAAAAAACACTGTTATGCCTGCTTAAGGGGTAAGGAGAAGTGGGGTGATGCATAAAACCAGAGTTTGATATAAGCACGGGTATCGTTTCTAAAACCAACTTTGGAATAGACAAGACCTACACCTTCCGCAGTGAAAGGGACTCAAAACCCCATATTTCCTGCAGAGGAATAGATCTGACTAGTAAAAATCTTAAAACCTATGTATTGATATGTCTTCGTAAGGGAATCAAGTGTGTCTAGACTGGCATAAACATGGCAGCGAGAATCATCTCAAACCCACTATAAAAAGGAATTTCAAATACAAAACAAAAAACAGGGAAATTCTTTACAATTCCTTCAGGGTCTCTGATGAAACCTGGAATGACCCTATCTACAATGACAGCTGGATGTGGCATAAGGCTGGACACTTGGGACTGAGAGGATTGTTGAGATTGGGTGAGCAAATGCAGACCCTTTAAAACAAAAATGCATGTCCCCCATTCCATGGGTACCAACTCTCCAGGTTGAATGGAATATTTCTACAGCTATAACATGTACGGGAAACCTAGAGAATGGACACACTTCGAATACAAAATGTTTCTAAAACTCAACGAATAGTCCCTCCCCTGGTGTTCCGGTTTGACTTTCCAACTGCTTTACTATGAATCTTCCAACTTGGAGAGACAGCCCCATTAAGCTCCTGGTTCACACAGGTTGCCAATTTGGCAGAGGATGGAAGGGAAGAGGGAGAACCAATGAGAGAGTAGCTGTTAGGCATTTGTACAAGCACATGTCACTCTAATTTCCCGGCAGGAAGAATAATCAACAAAAGTCTCAGCCACCCACCGGGAACCAGTATAGGTCCTGAACCAAAATTTTGGACTTGCGTTCAGCTCACAAAAAACGAGTTGAAAAATGGAGCTCAGGGGCACAGCAATTCACAAACTCGCAGAGTAATAAAGGACAACTATCGTCCAAAAATCTATTGAGAGAAGGCAACGAGGCGGACTTGAAAGCGAGGCAGAATAGTACGAAACAGATTTCAAGAGGTACGTTGGAATCGCCTTTAAAGCACAGGAAGAGGGGCACAACTTCGACAATGATGCACTTCGTCATAAAGGGCGTATGCTTTTTCTCCTGAATATATTCAGGAGAAAACGCATACGCCCTTTTTGGCCAAGCAAGCAAGCGGGGAATGCAAATCTGCACTACAAAGTAGTATCACTTCCCACCGATCAAAGGGACATCCCCAAAATGTGTAAAACACAGAAATGCAAGACAGGCCCTGGAGAACAGGGAGCCTTGTTATGCTGATGGGTGGGATGTAAATTGCCAACTGCCTCCCTGGAGGAGTGCATTGTGTTCCCTAAAACAAGTAAACAACAGAGCTACAGAGCCATGGGCACTTCCCGTCTAGGGAATATACCTTGGGAAAAGTGAAAATCAATAAGACAGAGCCACCCCCAAATTTAGGGCTGCATTGCTTTCAAGAACCTCAACTTTGGTACACCTGAAATATCCCAGGAAATATAAAAATGGTTCAAAAAATTGTGGTACCTATGTACGATGAAATATCCCTCAGCCATGAAATCAATGTCATAAGACCAGGAGCAGCAAAGTGAGTGGATTCAGGTACGATGATTCTAAGCGAAATAAGTCACACAGAAAAAAGAAACTTATCATAAGATATCACTTATGAAGATCCTGTAAACATGGCTACACATGAACTGATTTAAGAAAGAGAACAGAGTCTCACATTTAGAAAACACTGTTATGCCTGATTAAGGGGGAAGGAGAGGGGGGTGATGCATAAAACCAGAGTATGATATAAGCACGGGTAACGATTCTAAAAACAACTTTGGAATAGACAAGACCTACACCTTCCGCAGTGAAAGGGACTCAAACCACATGTTTCCCGCAGAGGAATAGATCTGACTAGTAAAAATCTTAAAACCTATGTATAGATATGTCTCCGTAAGGGAATCAAGTGTGTCTAGATTCGCATAAACATGGCAGCGAGAATTATCTCAAACCCACTATAAAAAGGAATTTCAAAAACAAAACAAAAAACAGGGAAATTCTTTACAATTCCTTCAGGGTCTCTGATGAAACCTGGAATGACCCTATCTACAATGACAGCTGGATGTGGCATAAGGCTGGACACTTGGGACTGAGAGGATTGGTGAGATTGGGTGATCAAATGCAGACCCTTTAAAGAAAAATGCATGGCCCCCATTCCATGGGTCCTAAATCTCCATGTTGAAGGGAATATTACTATATCTATAACATGTACGGGAAACCTACAGAATGGACACACTGTGAATACAAAAGGTTTCTAAAACTCAACGAGTAGTCCCTCTCCTGGTGCTCCGCTTTCACTTTCCAACTGCTTTACTATCAATCTCCCAACTTGCAGAGACAACCCCTTTAACCTCCTGGTTCGCAAAGGTTTCCAATTTGGCAGAGGATGGAATGGAAGAGGTAGAACCAATGAGAGAGTAGCTGTTAGGCATTTGGACGGGCACATGTCACTCTAATTTTCCGGCAGGAAGAAGAATTAACCAGAGTCTCAGCCACCGACCGGGAACCAGTATAGGTCCTGAACCAAAATTTTGGACTTGCGTACAGCTCACAAAAAACGAGTTGAAAAATGGAGCTCAGGGGCACAGCAATTCACAAACTGGCAGAGTAATAAAGGACAACTATCGTCCAAAAATCTGTTGAGGGAAGGCAACGAGGCGGACTTGAAAGCGAGGCAGAATAGCAGGAAACAGATTTCAAGAGGTACGTTGGAATCGCCTTTAAAGCACAGGAAGAGGGGCACAACTTCGACAATGTCGCACTTGGCGAAAAAGGGCGTAAGCGTTTTCTCCTGAATATATTCAGGAGAAAACGCATATGCCCTTTTGGCCAAGCAAGCAAGCGGGCAATACAAATCTGCACTACAAAGAAGTATCACTTCCCACCGGTCAAAAGGGACATCCACAAAATGTGTAAAAACTAGAAATGCAACACAGGCACTGGAGAACAGGGAGCCCTGTTATGCTGAAGGGCGGGATGTAAATTGCCAACTGCCTCACTGGAAGAGTGCATTGAGTTCCCTAAAACAAGTAAACAACAGAGCTACAGAGCCAAGGGCACTTCCAGTCTAGGGAATATACCTTGGGAAAACTGAAAATCAATAAGACAGAGCCAACCCAAATTTAGGGCTGCACTGTTTACAAGAACCTCAACTTGGGTACACCTTAAATATCCCAGGAAATATAAAAATGGTTCAAAAAACTGTGGTATTTATGTACGATGGAATATCCCTCAGCTATGAAATCAATGTCATAAGACCAGGAGCAGCAAAGTGAGTGGATTCAGTTACGATGATTCTAAGTGAAATAAGTCACACAGAAAAAGAAACTTATCATAAGATATCAGTTATGAAGATCCTGTAAACATGGCTACACATGAACTGAGTTAGGAAAGAGAACAGAGTCTCCCATTTAGAAAACACTCTTATGCCTGCTTAAGGGGAAAGGAGAGGTGGGGTGATGCATAAAACCAGAGTTTGATATAAGCACAGGTACCATTTCTAAAACCAACTGTGGAATAGACAAGACCTACACCTTCCTCAGTGAAAGGGACTCAAAACCCCATATTTCCCACAGAGGAATAGATCTGACTAGTAAAAATCTTAAAACCTATGTATTGATATGTCTCCGTAAGGGAATCAAGTGTGTCTAGACTGGCATAAACCTGGCAGCGAGAATCAGCTCAAACCCACTATAAAAAGGAATTTCAAAAACAAAACTAAAAACAGGGAAATTCTTTACAATTCCTTCAGGGTCTCTGATGAAACCTGGAATGACCCTATCTACAATGACAGCTGGATGTGGTATAAGGCTGGACACTTGGGACTGAGAGGATTGGTGAGATTGGGTGAGCAAATGCTGAGCCTTTAAAGCAAAAATGCATGGCCCCCATTCCATGGGTCCCAACTCTCCAGGTTGAAGGGAATATTACTACAGCTATAACATGTACGGGAAACCTACAGAATGGACACACTGTGAATACAAAAGGTTTCTAAAACTCAACGAGTAGTCCCTCTCCTGGTGCTCCGGTTTGACTTTCCAACTGCTTTACTATCAATCTTCCAACTTGGAGAGACAGCCCCTTTAAGCTCCTGGTTCACACAGGTTGCCAATTTGGCAGAGGATGGAAGGGAAGAGGGAGAACCAATGAGAGAGTAGCTGCTGGGATTTGGACAGGCACATGTCACTCTAATTTCCCAGCAGGAAGAAAAATCAACCAAAGTCTCAGCCACCCACCGGGAACCAGTATAGGTCCTGAACCAAAATTTTGGACTTGCGTTCAGCTCACAAAAAACGAGTTGAAAAATGGAGCTCAGGGGCACAGCAATTCACAAATTGGCAGAGTAATAAAGGACAACTATCGTCCAAAAATCTGTTGAGGGAAGGCAACGAGGCGGACTTGAATGCGAGGCAGAATAGCAGGAAACAGATTTCAAGAGGTACGTTGGAATCGCCTTTAAAGCACAGGAAGAGGGGCACAACTTCGACAATGATGCACTTGGCCAAAAAGGGCGTATGCGTTTTCTCCTGATTATATTAGGAGAAAAGACATACGTCCTTTTCGGCCAAGCAAGGAAGCGGGCAATGCAATTCTGCACTACAAAGAAGTATCACTTCCCACCGGTCAATAGGGACATCCACAAAATGTGTAAAAACCAGAAAGGCAAGACAGGCCCTGGAGAAAAGGGAGCCTTGTTATGCTGATGGGCGGGATGTAAATTGCCAACTGCCTTACTGGAGGAGTGCATTGTGTTCCCTAAAACAAGTAAACAGCAGACCTACAGAGCCAAGGGCACATCCCGGCGAGGGAATATACCTTGGGAAAACTGAAAATCAATAAGACAGAGCCACCCCCAAATTTAGGGCTGCACTGCTTACAAGAACCTCAACTTGGGTACACCTTAAATATCCCAGGAAATATAAAAATGGTTCAAAAAACTGTGGTATTTATGTACGATGGAATATCCCTCAGCCATGAAATCAATGTCATAAGACCAGGAGCAGCAAAGTGAGTGGATTCAGGTACGATGATTCTAAGTGAAATAAGTCACACAGAAAAAGAAACTTATCATAAGATATCAGTTATGAAGATCCTGTAAACATGGCTACACATGAAATGAGTTAGGAAAGAGAACAGAGTCTCCCATTTAGAAAACACTCTTATGCCTGCTTAAGGGGAAAGGAGAGGTGGGGTGATGCATAAAACCAGAGTTTGATATAAGCACAGGTACAATTTCTAAAACAAACGGTGGAATAGACAAGACCTACACCTTCCTCAGTGAAAGGGACTCAAAACCCCATATTTCCCGCAGAGAATTGATCTGACTAGTAAGAATCTTAAAACCTATGTATTGATATGTCTCTGTAAGGGAATCAAGTGTGTCTAGACTGGAATAAACATGGCAGCGAGAATCAGTTGAAACCCACTATAAAAGGGAATTTCAAAAACAAATCCAAAAAACAGGGAAATTCTTTCCATTTCCTTCAGGGTCTCTGATGAAACCTGTTATGACCCTATGTATAATGACAGCTGGATGTGGATTAAGGCTGGACACTTGGGACTGAGAGGATTGGTGAGATTGGGTGAGCAAATGCAGACCCTTTAAAGCAAAAATGCATGGCCCCCATTCCATGGGTCCCAACACTCCATATTGAAGGGAATATTAGAACAGCTATAACATGTACAGGAAACCTAGAGAATGGACACACTGTGAATACAAAATATTTCTAAAACTCAACGAGTAGTCCCTCTCCTGGTGCTCCGGTTTGTCTTTCCAACTGCTTTACTATCAATCTCCCAACTTGGAGAGACAACCCCTTTAACCTCCTGGTTCGCACAGGTTGCCAATTTGGCAGAGGATAGAAGGGAAGAGGGAGAACCAATGAGAGAGTAGCTGTTAGGCATTTGGACGGGCACATGTCACTCTAATTTCCCGGCAGGAAGAAGAATTAACCAGAGTCTCAGCCACCCACCGGGAAACAGTATAGGTCCTGAACCAAAATTTTGGACTTGCGTGCAGCTCACAAAAAACGAGTTGAAAAATGGAGCTCAGGGGCACAGCAATTCACAAACTGGCACAGTAATAAAGGACAACTATCATCCAAAAATCTGTTGAGGGAAGGCAACTAGGCGGACTTGAAACCGAGGCAGTATAGCAGGAAACAGATTTCAAGAGGTACGTTGGAATCGCCTTTAAAGCACAGGAAGAGGGGCACAACTTCGACAATGACGCACTTGGCCAAAAAGGGCGTATGCGTTTTCTCCTGAATATATTCAGGAGAAAACGCATACGCCCTTTTTGGCCAAGCAAGCAAGTGGGCAATGCAAATCTGCACTACAAAGATGTATCACTTCCCACCGGTCAAAAGTGACATCCACAAAATGTGTAAAAACTAGAAAGGCAACACAGGCCCTGGAAAACAGGGAGCCCTGTTATGCTGATGGGCGGGATGTAAATTGCCAACTGCCTCACTGGAAGAGTGCATTGAGTTCCCTAAAACAAGTAAACAACAGAGCTACAGCGCCAAGGTCATTTCCAGTCTAGGGAATATACCTTGGGAAAACTGAAAATCAATAAGACAGAGCCAACCCAAATTTAGGGCTGCACTGTTTACAAGAACCTCAACTTGGGTACACCTTAAATATCCCAGGAAATATAAAAATGGTTCAAAAAACTGTGGTATTTATGTACGATGGAATATCCCTCAGCTATGAAATCAATGTCATAAGACCAGGAGCAGCAAAGTGAGTGGATTCAGTTACGATGATTCTAAGTGAAATAAGTCTCACAGAAAAAGAAAATTATCATAAGATATCAGTTATGAAGATCCTGTAAACATGGCTACACATGAACTGAGTTAGGAAAGAGAACAGAGTCTCCCATTTAGAAAACACTCTTATGCCTGCTTAAGGGGAAAGGAGAGGTGGGGTGATGCATAAAACCAGAGTTTGATATAAGCACAGGTACCATTTCTAAAACCAACTGTGGAATAGACAAGACCTACACCTTCCTCAGTGAAAGGGACTCAAAACCCCATATTTCCCACAGAGGAATAGATCTGACTAGTAAAAATCTTAAAACCTATGTATTGATATGTCTCCGTAAGGGAATCAAGTGTGTCTAGACTGGCATAAACCTGGCAGCGAGAATCAGCTCAAACCCACTATAAAAAGGAATTTCAAAAACAAAACAAAAAACAGGGAAATTCTTTACAATTCCTTCAGGGTCTCTGATGAAACCTGGAATGACCCTATCTACAATGACAGCTGGATGTGGCATAAGGCTGGACACTTGGGACTGAGAGGATTGGTGAGATTGGGTGAGCAAATGCTGAGCCTTTAAAGCAAAAATGCATGGCCCCCATTCCATAGGTCCCAACTCTCCAGGTTGAAGGGAATATTACTACAGCTATAACATGTACGGGAAACCTAGAGAAAGGACACACTGCGAATACAAAATGTTTCTAAAGCTCAATGAATAGTCCCTCCCCTGGTGCTCCGGTTTGATTTTCCAACTGCTTTACTATCAATCTTCCAACTTGGAGAGAATGCGCCTTTAAGCTCCTGGTTCACACAGGTTGCCAATTTGGCAGAGGATGGAAGGGAAGAGGGAGAACCAATGAGAGAGTAGCTGTTAGGCATTTGGACAGGCACATGTCACTCTAATTTCCCAGCAGGAAGAATAATCAACCAAAGTCTCAGCCCCCCCCGGGAACCAGTATAGGTCCTGAACCAAAATTTTGGACTTGCGTTCAGCTCACAAAAAACGAGTTGAAAAATGGAGCTCAGGGGCACAGCAATTCAAAAACTGGCAGAGTAATAAAGGACAACTATCGTCCAAAAATCTGTTGAGGGAAGGCAACGAGGCGGACTTGAAAGCGAGGCAGAATAGCAGGAAACAGATTTCAAGAGGTACGTTGGAATCGCCTTTAAAATACAGGAAGAGGGGCACAACTTCGACAATGATGCACTTGGCCAAAAAGGGCGTATGCGTTTTCTCCTGATTATATTCAGGAGAAAACACATACATCCTTTTTGGCCAAGCAAGGAAGCGGGCAATGCAAATCTGCACTACAAAGAAGTATCACTTCCCACCGGTCAATAGGGACATCCACAAAATATGTAAAAACCAGAAAGGCAAGACAGGCCCTGGAGAACAGGGAGCCTTGTTATGCTGATGGGCGGGATGTAAATTGCCAACTGCCTTACTGGAGGAGTGCATTGTGTTCCCTAAAACAAGTAAACAGCAGAGCTACAGAGCCAAGGGCACATCCCGTCGAGGGAATATACCTTGGGAAAACTGAAAATCAATAAGACAGAGCCACCCCCAAATTTAGGGCTGCATTGCTTACAAGAACCTCAACTTGGGTACACCTTAAATATCCCAGGAAATATAAAATTGGTTCAAAAAATTGTGGTACCTATGTACCCTGAAATATCCCTCAGCCATGAAATCAATGTCATAAGACCAGGAGCAGCAAAGTGAGTGGATACAGGTACGATGATTCTAAGTGAAATAAGTCACACAGAAAAAGAGTCTGATCATAAGATACCACTTAGGAATATCCTGTACACATGGCTACACATGAACTGAGTTAGGAAAGAGAACAGAGTCTCACATTTAGAAAACACTCTTATTCCTGCTTAATGAGGAAGGAGAGGTGGGGTGATGCATAAAACCAGAGTTTGATATAAGCACAGGTACCGTTTCTATAACCACCTGTGGAATAGAAAAGACCTACACCTTCCTCAGTGAAAGGGACTCAAAACCCATATTTCCCGCAGAGGAATAGATCTGACTAGTAAGAATCTTAAAACCTATGTATTGATATGTCTCCATAACGGAATCAAGTGTGTCTCGACTGGCATAAACATGGCAGCGAGAATCAGCTCGAACCAACTATAAAAAGGAATTTCAAAAACAAAACCAAATAACAGGGAAATTCTTTACAATTCCTTCAGGGTCTCTGATGAAACCTGGAATGACCCTATCTACAATGACAGCTGGATGTGGCATAAGGCTGGACACTTAGAACTGAGAGGATTGTTGAGATTGGGTGAGCAAATGCAGACCCTTTAAAACAAAAATGCATGTCCCCCATTCCATGGGTACCAACTCTCCAGGTTGAATGGAATATTTCTACAGCTATAACATGTACGGGATACCTAGAGAATGGACACACTTCGAATACAAAATGTTTCTAAAACTCAACGAATAGTCCCTCCCCTGGTGTTCCGGTTTGACTTTCCAACTGCTTTACTATGAATCTTCCAACTTGGAGAGACAGCCCCATTAAGCTCCTGGTTCACACAGGTTGCCAATTTGGCAGAGGATGGAAGGGAAGAGGGAGAACCAATGAGAGAGTAGCTGTTAGGCATTTGTACAAGCACATGTCACTCTAATTTCCCGGCAGGAAGAATAATCAACAAAAGTCTCAGCCACCCACCGGGAACCAGTATAGGTCCTGAACCAAAATTTTGGACTTGCGTTCAGCTCACAAAAAACGAGTTGAAAAATGGAGCTCAGGGGCACAGCAATTCACAAACTCGCAGAGTAATAATGGACAACTATCGTCCAAAAATCTATTGAGAGAAGGCAACGAGGCGGACTTGAAAGCGAGGCAGAATAGTAGGAAACAGATTTCAAGAGGTACGTTGGAATCGCCTTTAAAGCACAGGAAGAGGGGCACAACTTCGACAATGATGCACTTGGTCATAAAGGGCGTATGCTTTTTCTCCTGAATATATTCAGGAGAAAACGCATACGCCCTTTTTGGCCAAGCAAGCAAGCGGGCAATGCAAATCTGCACTACAAAGTAGTATCACTTCCCACCGGTCAAAGGGACATCCCCAAAATGTGTAAAACACAGAAATGCAAGACAGGCCCTGCAGAACAGGGAGCCTTGTTATGCTGATGGGTGGGATGTAAATTGCCAACTGCCTCCCTGGAGGAGTGCATTGTGTTCCCTAAAACAAGTAAACAACAGAGCTACAGAGCCATGGGCACTTCCCGTCTAGGGAATATACCTTGGGAAAAGTGAAAATCAATAAGACAGAGCCACCCCCAAATTTAGGGCTGCATTGCTTTCAAGAACCTCAACTTTGGTACACCTGAAATATCCCAGGAAATATAAAAATGGTTCAAAAAATTGTGGTACCTATGTACGAAGAAATATCCCTCAGCCATGAAATCAATGTCATAAGACCAGGAGCAGCAAAGTGAGTGGATTCAGGTACGATGATTCTAAGTGAAATAAGTCACACAGAAAAAAGAAACTTATCATAAGATATCACTTATGAAGATCCTGTAAACATGGTTACACATGAACTGATTTAAGAAAGAGAACAGAGTCTCACATTTAGAAAACACTGTTATGCCTGATTAAGGGGGAAGGAGAGGGGGGTGATGCATAAAACCAGAGTATGATATAAGCACGGGTAACGATTCTAAAAACAACTTTGGAATAGACAAGACCTACACCTTCCGCAGTGAAAGGGACTCAAACCACATGTTTCCCGCAGAGGAATAGATCTGACTAGTAAAAATCTTAAAACCTATGTATAGATATGTCTCCGTAAGGGAATCAAGTGTGTCTAGATTCGCATAAACATGGCAGCGAGAATTATCTCAAACCCACTATAAAAAGGAATTTCAAAAACAAAACAAAAAACAGGGAAATTCTTTACAATTCCTTCAGGGTCTCTGATGAAACCTGGAATGACCCTATCTACAATGACAGCTGGATGTGGCATAAGGCTGGACACTTGGGACTGAGAGGATTGGTGAGATTGGGTGATCAAATGCAGACCCTTTAAAGAAAAATGCATGGCCCCCATTCCATGGGTCCTAAATCTCCATGTTGAAGGGAATATTACTATATCTATAACATGTACGGGAAACCTACAGAATGGACACACTGTGAATACAAAAGGTTTCTAAAACTCAACGAGTAGTCCCTCTCCTGGTGCTCCGCTTTCACTTTCCAACTGCTTTACTATCAATCTCCCAACTTGGAGAGACAACCCCTTTAACCTCCTGGTTCGCAAACGTTTCCAATTTGGCAGAGGATGGAAGGGAAGAGGTAGAACCAATGAGAGAGTAGCTGTTAGGCATTTGGATGGGCACATGTCACTCTAATTTTCCGGCAGGAAGAAGAATTAACCAGAGTCTCAGCCACCCACCGGGAACCAGTATAGGTCCTGAACCAAAATTTTGGACTTGCGTACAGCTCACAAAAAACGAGTTGAAAAATGGAGCTCAGGGGCACAGCAATTCACAAACTGGCAGAGTAATAAAGGACAACTATCGTCCAAAAATCTGTTGAGGGAAGGCAAAGAGGCGGACTTGAAAGCGAGGCAGAATAGCAGGAAACAGATTTCAAGAGGTACGTTGGAATCGCCTTTAAAGCACAGGAAGCGGGGCACAACTTCGACAATGTCGCACTTGGCGAAAAGGGCGTAAGCGTTTTCTCCTGAATATATTTAGGAGAAAACACATATGCCCTTTTTGGCCAAGCAAGCAAGCGGGCAATACAAATCTGCACTACAAAGAAGTATCACTTCCCACCGGTCAAAAGGGACATCCACAAAATGTGTAAAAACTAGAAATGCAACACAGGCACTGGAGAACAGGGAGCCCTGTTATGCTGAAGGGCGGGATGTAAATTGCCAACTGCCTCACTGGAAGAGTGCATTGAGTTCCCTAAAACAAGTAAACAACAGAACTACAGAGCCAAGGGCACTTCCAGTCTAGGGAATATACCTTGGGAAAACTGAAAATCAATAAGACAGAGCCAACCCAAATTTAGGGCTGCACTGTTTACAAGAACCTAAACTTGGGTACACCTTAAATATCCCAGGAAATATAAAAATGGTTCAAAAAACTGTGGTATTTATGTACGATGGAATATCCCTCAGCTATGAAATCAATGTCATAAGACCAGGAGCAGCAAAGTGAGTGGATTCAGTTACGATGATTCTAAGTGAAATAAGTCACACAGAAAAAGAAACTTATCATAAGATATCAGTTATGAAGATCCTGTAAACATGGCTACACATGAACTGAGTTAGGAAAGAGAACAGAGTCTCCCATTTAGAAAACACTCTTATGCCTGCTTAAGGGGAAAGGAGAGGTGGGGTGATGCATAAAACCAGAGTTTGATATAAGCACAGGTACCATTTCTAAAACCAACTGTGGAATAGACAAGACCTACACCTTCCTCAGTGAAAGGGACTCAAAACCCCATATTTCCCACAGAGGAATAGATCTGACTAGTAAAAATCTTAAAACCTATGTATTGATATGTCTCCGTAAGGGAATCAAGTGTGTCTAGACTGGCATAAACCTGGCAGCGAGAATCAGCTCAAACCGACTATAAAAAGGAATTTCAAAAACAAAACAAAAAACAGGGAAATTCTTTACAATTCCTTCAGGGTCTCTGATGAAACCTGGAATGACCCTATCTACAATGACAGCTGGATGTGGTATAAGGCTGGACACTTGGGACTGAGAGGATTGGTGAGATTGGGTGAGCAAATGCTGAGCCTTTAAAGCAAAAATGCATGGCCCCCATTCCATGGGTCCCAACTCTCCAGGTTGAAGGGAATATTACTACAGCTATAACATGTACGGGAAACCTACAGAATGGACACACTGTGAATACAAAAGGTTTCTAAAACTCAACGAGTAGTCCCTCTCCTGGTGCTCCGGTTTGACTTTCCAACTGCTTTACTATCAATCTTCCAACTTGGAGAGACAGCCCCTTTAAGCTCCTGGTTCACACAGGTTGCCAATTTGGCAGAGGATGGAAGGGAAGAGGTAGAACCAATGAGAGAGTAGCTGCTGGGATTTGGACAGGCACATGTCACTCTAATTTCCCAGCAGGAAGAAAAATCAACCAAAGTCTCAGCCACCCACCGGGAACCAGTATAGGTCCTGAACCAAAATTTTGGACTTGCGTTCAGCTCACAAAAAACGAGTTGAAAAATGGAGCTCAGGGGCACAGCAATTCACAAACTGGCAGAGTAATAAAGGACAACTATCGTCCAAAAATCTGTTGAGGGAAGGCAACGAGGCGGACTTGAATGCGAGGCAGAATAGCAGGAAACAGATTTGAAGAGGTACGTTGGAATCGCCTTTAAAGCACAGGAAGAGGGGCACAACTTCGACAATGATGCACTTGGCCAAAAAGGGCGTATGCGTTTTCTCCTGATTATATTAGGAGAAAACACATACGTCCTTTTCGGCCAAGCAAGGAAGCGGGCAATGCAATTCTGCACTACAAAGAAGTATCACTTCCCACCGGTCAATAGGGACATCCACAAAATGTGTAAAAACCAGAAAGGCAAGACAGGCCCTGGAGAAAAGGGAGCCTTGTTATGCTGATGGGCGGGATGTAAATTGCCAACTGCCTTACTGGAGGAGTGCATTGTGTTCCCTAAAACAAGTAAACAGCAGAGCTACAGAGCCAAGGGCACATCCCGGCGAGGGAATATACCTTGGGAAAACTGAAAATCAATAAGACAGAGCCACCCCCAAATTTAGGGCTGCACTGCTTACAAGAACCTCAACTTGGGTACACCTTAAATATCCCAGGAAATATAAAAATGGTTCAAAAAACTGTGATATTTATGTACGATGGAATATCCCTCAGCCATGAAATCAATGTCATAAGACCAGGAGCAGCAAAGTGAGTGGATTCAGGTACGATGATTCTAAGTGAAATAAGTCACACAGAAAAAGAAACTTATCCTAAGATATCACTTAGGAAGATCCTGTAAACATGGCTACACATGAAATGAGTTAGGAAAGAGAACAGAGTCTCATATTTAGAAAACATTCTTATGCCTGCTTAAGGGGAAAGGAGAGGTGGGGTGATGCATAAAACCAGAGTTTGATATAAGCACAGGTACAATTTCTAAAACAAACGGTGGAATAGACAAGACCTACACCTTCCTCAGTGAAAGGGACTCAAAACCCCATATTTCCCGCAGAGGAATAGATCTGACTAGTAAGAATCTTAAAACCTATGTATTGATATGTCTCTGTAAGGGAATCAAGTGTGTCTAGACTGGAATAAACATGGCAGCGAGAATCAGTTGAAACCCACTATAAAAGGGAATTTCAAAAACAAATCCAAAAAACAGGGAAATTCTTTCCATTTCCTTCAAGGTCTCTGATGAAACCTGGTATGACCCTATGTATAATGACAGATGGATGTGGCATAAGGCTGGACACTTGGGACTGAGAGGATTGGTGAGATTGGGTGAGCAAATGCAGACCCTTTAAAGCAAAAATGCATGGCCCCCATTCCATGGGTCCCAACACTCCATACTGAAGGGAATATTAGAACAGCTATAACATGTACAGGAAACCTAGAGAATGGACACACTGTGAATACAAAAGATTTCTAAAACTCAACGAGTAGTCCCTCTCCTGGTGCTCCGGTTTGAATTTCCAACTGCTTTACTATCAATCTCCCAACTTGGAGAGACAACCCCTTTAACCTCCTGGTTCGCACAGGTTGCCAATTTGGCAGAGGATGGAAGGGAAGAGGGAGAACCAATGAGAGAGTAGCTGTTAGGCATTTGGACGGGCACATGTCACTCTAATTTCCCGGCAGGAAGAAGAATTAACCAGAGTCTCAGCCACCCACCGGGAAACAGTATAGGTCCTGAACCAAAATTTTGGACTTGCTTGCAGCTCACAAAAAACGAGTTGAAAAATGGAGCTCAGGGGCACAGCAATTCACAAACTGGCACAGTAATAAAGGACAACTATCATCCAAAAATCTGTTGAGGGAAGGCAACTAGGCGGACTTGAAACCGAGGAAGTATAGCAGGAAACAGATTTCAAGAGGTACGTTGGAATCGCCTTTAAAGCACAGGAAGAGGGGCACAACTTCGACAATGACGCACTTGGCCAAAAAGGGCGTATGCGTTTTCTCCTGAATATATTCAGGAGAAAACGCATACGCCCTTTTTGGCCAAGCAAGCAAGCGGGCAATGCAAATCTGCACTACAAAGATGTATCACTTCCCACCAGTCAAAAGGGACATCCACAAAATGTGTAAAAACTAGAAAGGCAACACAGGCCCTGGAGATCAGGGAGCCCTGTTATGCTGATGGGCGGGATGTAAATTGCCAACTGCCTCACTGGAAGAGTGCATTGAGTTCCCTAAAACAAGTAAACAACAGAGCTACAGAGCCAAGGTCATTTCCAGTCTAGGGAATATACCTTGGGAAAACTGAAAATCAATAAGACAGAGCCAACCCAAATTTAGGGCTGCACTGTTTACAAGAACCTCAACTTGGGTACACCTTAAATATCCCAGGAAATATAAAAATGGTTCAAAAAACTGTGGTATTTATGTACGATGGAATATCCCTCAGCCATGAAATCAATGTCATAAGACCAGGAGCAGCAAAGTGAGTGGATTCAGGTACGATGATTCTAAGTGAAATAAGTCACACAGAAAAAAGAAACTTATCATAATATATCACTTATGAAGATCCTGTAAACATGGCTACACATGAACCGAGTTAGGAAAGAGAACAGAGTCTCACATTTAGAAAACACTCTTATGCCTGCTTAAGGGGGAAGGAGAGGTGGGGTGATGTATAAAACCAGAGTTTGATAGAAGCTCGTGTAACGTTTCTAAAACCAACTTTGGAATAGACAAGACCTACACCTTCCGCAGTGAAAGGGACTCAAACTCCATGTTTCTTGCAGAAGAATAGATCTGACTAGTAAAAATCTTAAAACCTATGTATTGATATGTCTCCGTAAGGGAATCAAGTGTGTCTAGACTGGCATAAACATGGCAGCGAGAATCATATGAAACCCACTATAAAAAGGAATTTCAAAAACAAAACAAAAAACAGGGAAACTCTTTACAATTCCTTCAGGGTCTCTGATGAAACCTGGAATGACCCTGTCTACAATGACAGCTGGATGTGGCATAAGGCTGGACACTTGGGACTGAGAGGATTGGTGAGATTGGGTGAGCAAATGCAGACCCTTTAAAGCAAAAATGCATGGCCCCCATTCCATTGGTCCCAAATCTCCATGTTGAAGGGAATATTACTATATATATAACATGTACGGGAAACCTACAGAATGGACACACTGTGAATACAAAAGGTTTCTAAAACTCAACGAGTAGTCCCTCTCCTGGTGCTCCGCTTTGACTTTCCAACAGCTTTACTATCAATCTCCCAACTAGGAGAGACAACCCCTTTAACCTCCTGGTTCGCACAGGTTGCCAATTTGGCAGAGGATGGAAGGGAAGAGGGAGAACCAATGAGAGAGTAGCTGTTAGGCATTTGGACGGGCACATGACACTCTTATTACCCGGCAGGAAGAAGAATTAACCGAAATCTCAGCCATCCTCCGGGAACCAGTAGAGTTCCTGAACCAAAATTTTGCACTTGCGTTTAGCTCACAAAAAACAAGTTGAAAAATGGGGCTCAGGGGCACAGCAATTCACAAACAGGCAGAGTAATAAAGGACAACTATCGTCCAAAAATCTGTTGAGGGAAGGCAACGAGCGGACAAGAAAGCGAGGCAGAATAGCAGGAAACTGATTTCAAGAGGTACGCTGGAATCGCCTTTAAAACACAGGAAGAGGGGAACAACTTCGACAATGATGCACTTGGCCAAAAAGGGCGAATGCGTTTTTTCCTGAATATATACAGGAAACAACGCATACGCCCTTTTTGGCCAAGCAAGCAAGCGGGCAATGCAAATCTGCACTACAAAGAAGTATCACTTCCCACCGGTCAAAAGGGACATCCACAAAATGTGTAAAAACCAGAAAGGCAAGACAGGCCCTGGAGAAGAGGGAGCCTTGTTATGCTGATGGGCGGGATGTAAATTGCCAACTGCCTCACTGGCGGAGTGCATTGTGTTCCCTAAAACAAGTAAACAGCAGAGTTACAGAGACAAGGGCACTTCCCGTCTAGGGAATATACCTTGGGAAAGCTGAAAATCAATAAGACAGAGCCACACCCAAATTTAGTGTTGCATGGCTTACAATAACCTCAACTTGGGTACACCTTAAATATCCCAGGAAATATAAAAATGGTTCAAAAAACTGTGGTAATTATGTACGATGGAATATCCCTCAGGCATGAAATCAATTTCATAAGACCAGGAGCAGCAAAGTGAGTGGATTCACGTACGACGATACTAAGTGAAATAATTTACACAGAAAAAGAAACTTATCATATGATATCCCTTAGGAAGATCCTGTACACATGGCTACACATGAACTGATTTAGGAAAGAGAACAGAGTCTCACATTTAAAAAACACTGTTATGTCTGTTTTATGGGGAAGGAGATGTGGGTTGATGCATAAAACCAGAGTTTGATATAAGCACAGGTACCGTTTCTAAAACAACCTGTGGAATAGAAAAGACCTACACCTTCATCAGTGAAAGGGACTCAAAACCCCATATTACCCACAGAGGAATAGATCTGACTAGTAAGAATCTTAAAACCTATGTATTGATATGTCTCCGTTAGGGAATCAAGTGTGTCTAGACAGGCATAAGCATGGCAGCGAGAATCAGATCAAACCCACTATAAAAAGGAATTTCAAAAACAAAACCAAAAAACCGGGAAATTCTTTACAATTCCTTCAGGGTCTCTGATGAAACCTGGAATGACCCTATCTACAATGACAGCTGGATGTGGCATAATGCTGGACACTTGGGACTGAGAGGATTGGAGAGATTGGGTGAGCAAATGCAGACCCTTTAAAGCAAAAATGCATGGCCCCCATACCATGGGTCCCAAATGTCCATGTTGAAGGGAATATTACTATATCTATAACATGTACGGGAAACCTACAGAATACAAAAGGTTACTAAAACTCAACGAGTAGTCCCTCTCCTGGTGCTCCGCTTTGACTTTCCAACTGCTTTACTATCAATCTCCCAACTTGGAGAGACAACCCCTTTAACCTCCTGGTTCGCACAGGTTTCCAATTAGGCAGAGGATGGAAGGGAAGAGGGAGAACCAATGAGAGAGTAGCTGTTAGGCATTTGGACGGGCACATGTCACTCTAATTTCCCGGCAAGGAGAAGAATTAACCAGAGTCTCAGCCACCCACAGGGAACCAGTATTGGTCCTGAACCAAAATTTTGGACTTGCGTACAGCTCCAAAAAAACGAGTTGAAAAATGGAGCTCAGGGGCACAGCAATTCCCAAACTGGCAGAGTAATAAAGGACAACTATCGTCCAAAAATCTGTTGAGGGAAGGCAACGAGGCGGACTTGAATGCGGGTAGAATAGCAGGAAAGAGATTTCAAGAAGTACGTTGCAATCGCCTTTAAAGAACAGGAAGAGGGGTCAACTTCGACAATGACGCACTTGGCCAAAAACCACGTATGCGTTTTCTCCTGAATATATTCAGGAGAAAACGCATACGCCCTTTTTGGCCAAGCAAGCAAGCGGGCAATGCAAATCTGCACTACAAAGAAGTATCACTTCCCACCGGTCAAAAGGGACATCCAGAAAATGTGTAAAAACCAGAAAGGCAAGACAGGCCCTGGAGAACAGGTAGCCTTGTTATGCTGATGGGCGGGATGTAAATTGCCAACTGCCTCACTGGCGGAGTGCATTGCGTTCCCTAAAACAAGTAAAAAACAGAGCTAAAGAGCAAAGGGCACTTCCAGTCTAGGGAATATACCTTGGGAAAACTGAAAATCAATAAGACAGAGCCACCCCCAAATTTACGGCTACACAGCTTACAAGAACCTGAAATTTGGTACACCTTAAATATCCCAGGAAATATAAAAATGGTTCAAAAAACTGTGGTATTTATGTACGATGGAATATCCCTCAGCCATGAAATCAATGTGATAAGCCCAGGAGCAGCAAAGTGATTGGATTCAGGTACGATGATTCTAAGTGAAATAAGTCACACAGAAAAAGAAACTTATCATAAGATATCACTTTTGAAGATCCTGTAAACATGGCTACACATGAACTGAGTTAGGAAAGAGAACAGAGTCTCAGATTTAGAAAACACTCTTATGCCTGCTTAAGGAGAAAGGAGAGGTTGGGTGATGCATAAAACCAGAGTTTGATATATGCACAGGTACCATTAGTAAACCCAACTGTGGAACAGACAAGACCTTCACCTTCCCCAGTGAAAGGGACTCAAAACCCCATATTTCCCACAGAGGAATAGCCCTGACAAGTAAGAATATTAAAACCTATGTATTGATATGTGTCTGTAAGGGAATCAAGTGTGTCTAGACTGGTATAAACATGGCAGCGAGAGTCAGCTCAAACCCACTATAAAAAGGAATTTCAAAAACAAAACCATAAAACAGGGAAATTCTTTATATTTCCTTCAGGGTCTCTGATGAAACCTGGAATGACCCTGTCTACAATGACAGCTGGATGTGGCATAAGGCTAGACACTTGGGACTGAGAGGATTGGTGTGATTGGGTGAGCAAATGCAGACACTTTAAAGCAAAAATGCATGGCCCGCACTCCATGGGTCCCAACTCTCCATGTTGAAGGGAATATTACTACAGCTATAACATGTACGGGAATCCTAGAGAATGGACACACTGTGAATACAAAAGTTTTCTAAAACTCAACGAGTAGTCCCTCTCCTGGTGCTCCGGTTTGACTTTCCAAATGCTTTACTATAAATCTCCCAACTTGGAGAGACAACCCCTTTAACCTGCTGGTTCGCACAGCTTGCCAATTTGGCAGAGGGTGGAAGGGAAGAGGGAGAACCAATGAGAGAGTAGCTGTTAGGCATTTGGACGGGCACATGTCACTCTTATTTCCCGGCAGGAAGAAGTATTGACCAGAGTCTCAGCCACCCACCGGGAACCAGTATAGGTCCTGAAGCAAAATTTTGGACTTGCGTACAGCTCACAAAAAACGAGTTGAAAAATGGAGCTCAGGGGCACAGCAATTCACAAACTGGCAGAGTAATAAAGGACAACTATTGTCCAAAAATCTGTTGACGGAAGGCAACGAGGCGGACTTGAAAGTGAGGCAGAATAGCAGGAAACAGATTTCAAGAGGTACGTTGGAATCGCCTTTAAAGCACAGGAAGAGGGGCACAACTTCGACAATGACGCACTTGGCCAAAAGGGGCGTATGCGTTTTCTCCTGAATATATTCTAGAGAAAACGCATACGCCCCTTTTTGGCCAAGCAAGCAAGCGGGCAATGCAAATCTGCACTACAAAGAAGTATCACTTCCCACCGGTCAAAAGGGACATCCACAAAATGTGTAAAAACCAGAAAGGCAAGACAGGCCCTGGAGAACAGGGAGCCTTGTTATGCTGAAGGGCAGGATGTAAATTGCCAACTGCCTCAATGGAGGAGTGCATTGCGTTCCCTAAAACAAGTAAACAACAGAGCTACAGAGCCAAGGGCACTTCCAGTCTAGGGAATATACCTTGGGAAAACTGAAAATCAATAAGACAGGGCCACCCCCAAATTTTGGGCTGCACTGCTTACAAGAACCTGAACTTGGGTACACCTTAAATATCCCAGGAAATAAAAAAATGGATCAAAAAACTGTGGTATTTATGTACGGTGGAATATCCCTCAGCCATTATATCAATGTCATAAGACCAGGAGGAACAAAGTGAGTGGATTCAGGTACGATGATTCTAAGTGAAATAAGTCACACAGAAAAAGAAACTTATCATAAGATATCACTTATGAAGATCCTGTAAACATGGCTACACATGAACTGAGTTAGGAAAGAGAACAGAGTCTCACATTTAGAAAAAACTCTTATGCCTGCTTAAGGGGAAAGGAGAGGTGGGTTGATGCATAAAACCAGAGTTTGATATAAGCACAGGTACCATTACTAAAACCAACTGTGGAACAGACAAGACCTACACCTTCCCCAGTGAAAGGGATTCAAAACCCCATATTTCCCACAGAGGAATAGATCTGACAAGTAAGAATATTAAAACCTATGTATTGATATGTGTCTGTAAGGGAATCAAGTGTGTCTAGACTGGCATAAACATGGCAGCGAGAATCAGCTCAAACCCACTATAAAAAGGAATTTCAAAAACGAAAGCAAAAAACAGGGAAATTCTTTACATTTCCTTCAGGGTCTCTGATGAAACCTGAAATGACCCTATCTACAATGACAGCTGGATGTGGCATAAGGCTGGACACTTGGGACTGAGAGGATTGTTGAGATTGGGTGAGCAAATGCAGACACTTTAAAGCAAAAATGCATGGCCACCACTGAATGGGTCCCAACTCTCCATGTTGAAGGGAATATTACTACAGCTATAACATGTACGGGAAACCTAGAGAATGGAAACACTGTGAATACAAAAGGTTTCTAAAACTCAACGAGTACTCCCTCTCATGGTGCTCGGGTTTGAATTTCCAACTGCTTTACTATCAATCTCCCAACTTGGAGAGACAACCCCATTAACCTCCTGGTTCGCACAGGTTGCCAATTTGGCAGGGGGTGGAAGGGAAGAGGGAGAACCAGTGAGAGAGTAGCTGTTAGGCATTTGGACGGGCACATGTCACTCTAATTTCCCGGCAGGAAGAAGTATTGACCAGAGTCTCAGCCACCCGCCCCGAACCAGTATAGGTCCTGAACCAAAATTTTGGACTTGCGTACAGCTCATAAAAAACGAGTTGAAAAATGGAGCTCACGGGCACAGCAATTCACAAACTGGCAGAGTAATAAAGGACAACTATTGTCCAAAAATCTGTTGACGGAAGGCAACGAGGTGGACTTGAAAGCGAGGCAGAATAGCAGGAAACAGATTTCAAGAGGTAAGTTGGAATCGCCTTTAAAGCACAGGAAGAGGGGCACCACTTCGACAATGACGCACTTGGCCAAAAGGGGCGTATGCGTTTTCTCCTGAATATATTTAGGAGAAAACGCATACGCACCTTTTTGGCCAAGCAAGCAAGCGGGCAATGCAAATCTGCACTACAAAGAAGTATCACTTCCCACCGGTCAAAAGGGACATCCACAAAATGTGTAAAAAACAGAAAGGCAAGACAGGCCCTGGAGAACAGGGAGCCTTGTTATGCTGATGGGCGGGATGTAAATTGCCAACTGCCTCAGTGGAGGAGTGCATTGCGTTCCCTAAAACAAGTAAACAACAGAGCTACAGAGCCAAGGGCACTTCCAGTCTAGGGAATATACCTTGGGAAAACTGAAAATCAATAAGACAGAGCCACCCCAAATTTAGGGCTGCACTGCTTACAAGAACCTGAACTTGGGTACACCTTAAATATCCCAGGAAATAAAAAAATGGATCAAAAAACTGTGGTATTTATGTACGGTGGAATATCCCTCAGCCATGAAATCAATGTCATAAGACCAGGAGCAGCAAAATGAGTGGATTCAGGTACGATGATTTTAAGTGAAATAATT
This sequence comes from Mesoplodon bidens, assembly GCF_964165515.1. Lineage (NCBI taxonomy): Eukaryota > Metazoa > Chordata > Mammalia > Artiodactyla > Ziphiidae > Mesoplodon > Mesoplodon bidens. Next base: position 2,870,642 of record NW_027671488.1, on the reverse strand, counting down.
CACACAGAAAAAGAAACTTATCATAAGATATCACTTATGAAGATCCTGTAAACATGGCTACACATGAACTGAGTTAGGAAAGAGAACAGAGTCTCACATTTAGAAAACACTCTTATGCCTGCTTAAGGCGAAAGGAGAGGTGGGGTGATCCATAAAACCAGACTTTGATATAAGCACAGGTACCATTACTAAAACCAACTGTGGATCACACAAGACCTACACCTTCCTCAGTGAAAGGGACTCAAAGCCCCATATTTCCCACAGTGGAATAGATCTGACAAGTAAGAATCTTAAAACCTATGTATTGATATGTCTCTGTAAGGGAATCAAGTGTGTCTAGACTGGCAAAATATGGCAGCGAGAATCAGCTCAAACCCACTATAAAAAGGAATTTCAAAAACAAAACCAAAAAACAGGGAAATTCTTTACATTTCCTTCAGGGTCTCTGATGATACCTGGAATGACACTATCTACAATGACAGCTGGATGTGGCATAATGCTGGACACTTGGGAATGAGAGGTTTGGTGAGATTGGGTGAGCAAATGCAGACCCTTTATAGCAAAAATGCATGGCCCCCATTCCATGGGTCCCAAATCTCCATGTTGAAGGGAATATTACTACAGCTATAACATGTACGGGAAACCTAGAGAATGGACACACTGTGAATACAAAAGGTTTCTAAAACTCAACGAGTAGTCCCTCTCTTGCTGATCCGGTTTGACTTTCCAACTGCTTTAATATCAATCTCCCAACTTGGAGAGACAGCCCCTTTAAACTCCTGGTTCGCACAGGTTGCCAATTTGGCAGAGGATGGAAGGGAAGAGGGAGAACCAATGAGAGAGTAGCTGTTAGGCATTTGGAAGGGCACATGTCACTCTAATTTCCCGGCAGGAAGAAGAATAAACCAGAGTCTCAGCCACCCACAGGGAACCAGTATAGGTCCTGAACCAAAATTTTGGACTTGCGTACACCTCACAAAAAACGAGTTGAAAAATGGAGCTCAGGGGCACAGCAATTCACAAACTGGCAGAGTAATAAAGGACAACTATCGTCCAAAAATCTGTTGAGGGAAGGCAAGAAGGCGGACTTGAAAGCGAGGCAGAACAGCAGGAAACAGATTCCAAGAAGTACGTTGGAATCGCCTTTAAAGCACAGGAAGAGGGGTACAACATCGACAATGATGCACTTGGCCAAAAAGGGGGTATGCGTTTTCTCCTGAATATATTCAGGAGAAAACGCATACGCCCTTTTTGGCCAAGCAAGCAAGCGGGCAATGCAAATCTGCACTACAAAGAAGTGTCACTTCCCACCGGTCTAAAGGGACCTCCACAAATGTGTAAAAACCAGAAAGGCAAGACAGGCCCTGGAGAATAGGGAGCCTTGTTATGCTGATGGGCGGAATGTAAATTGTCAACTCCCTCATTGGAGGAGTGCATTGTGTTTCCTAAAAGAAGTAAACAACAGAGCTACTGAGCCAAGTGCACTTGCAGTCTAGGGAATATACCTTGGTAAAACTGAAAATCAATAAGACAGAACCTCCCCCATATTTAGGTCTACACTGCTTACAAGAACCTCAACTTGGGTACACCTTAAATATCCCAGGAAATATAAAAATGGTTCAAAATACTGTGGTATTTATATACGATGGAATATCCCTCAGCCATGAAATCAATGTCATAAGACCAGGAGCAGCAAAATGAGTGGATTCAGGTACGATGATTCTAAGTGAATAAGTCACACAGAAAAAGAAACTTATCATAAGATATCACTTATGAAGATCCTGTAAACATGGCTACACATGAACTGAGTTAGGAAAGAGAACAGAGTCTCACATTTAGAAAACACTCTTATGCCTGCTTAAGGGGGAAGGAGAGGTGGGGTGATGCATAAAACCAGAGTTTGACATAAGCACAGGTACCATTTCTAAAACCAACTGTGGAATAGACAAGACCTACACCTTCCTCAATGAAAGGGACGGAAAACCCCATATTTCCCACAGAGGAATAGATCTGACTAGTAAGAATCTTAAAACCTATGTATTGATATGTCTCTGTAAGGGAATCAAGTGTGTCTAGACTGGCATAAACATGGCAGCGAGAATCAGCTCAAACCCACTATAAAAATAAATTTCACACACAAAACCGAAAAACAGGGAAATTCTTTACAATTCCTTCAGGGTCTCTGATGAAACCTGGAATGGCCCTATCTTCAATGATAGCTGGATGTGGTATAAGCCTGGACACTAGGGACAGAGAGGATTGGTGAGATTGAGTGAGCAAATGCAGACACTTTAAAGCAAAAAGGCATGGCCCCCATTCCATGGGTCCCAAGTCTCCAGGTTGAAGGGAATATTACTACAGCGATAACATGTATGGGAAACCTAGAGAATGGACACACTGTGAATACAAAATGTTTCTAAAACTCAACGAATAGTCCCTCTCCTGGTGCTCCGGTTTGACTTTCCAACTGCTTTACTATCAATCTCCCAACTTGGAGAGACAGCCCCTTTAAGCTCCTGGTTCGCACAGGTTGCCAATTTGGCAGAGGATGAAAGGGAAGAGGGAGAACCAATGAGAGAGTAGCTGTTAGGCATTTGGACGGGCACATGTCACTCTAATTTCCCGGCAGGAAGAAGAATTAACCAGAGTCTCAGCCACCCACCGGAAACCACTATAGGTCCTGAACCAAAATTTTGGACTTGCGTACAGCTCATAAAAAACGAGTTTTAAAATGGAGCTCTGGGGCACAGCAATTCACAAACTGTCAGATTAATAAAGGACAACTATCGTCCAAAAATCTGTTGAGGGAAGGCAGCGAGGCGGACTTCAATGCGAGACAGAATAGCAGGAAACAGATTTCAAGTGGTACGTTGGAATCGCCTTTAAAGCACAGGAAGAGGGGCACAACTTCGACAATGACGCACTTGGCCAAAAAGGGCGTATGCGTTTTCTCCTGAATATATTCAGGAGAAAACACATACGCCCTTTTTGGCCAAGCAAGCAAGCAGGAAATGCAAATCTGCACTACACAGAAGTATCACTTCCCACCGGTCAAAAGGGACATCCACAAAATGTGTAAAAACCAGAAAGTCAAGACAGGCCCTGGAGAACAGGGAGCCTTGTTATGCTGAGGGGCGGGATATAAATTGTCAACTGCCTCACAGGAGGACTGCATTGCTTTCCCTAAAACAAGTAAACAACAGAGCTACAGAGCCAAAGGCACTTCCGGTCTAGGGAATATACCTTGGGAAAACTGAAAATCAATAAGACAGAGCCACCCCCAAATTTAGGGCTGCACTGCTTACAAGAACCTCAACATGGGTACACCTTAAATATCCCAGGAAATATAAAAATGGTTCAAAAAACTATGGTATATATGTATGATGGAATATCCCTCAGCCATGAAATCAATGTCATAAGACCAGGAGCAGCAAAGTGAGTGGATTCAGGTACGATGATTCTAAGTGAAATAAGTCACACAGAAAAAGAAACTTATCATAAGATAACACTTATGAAGATCCTGTAAACATGGCTACACATGAACTGAGTTAGGAAAGAGAACAGAGTCTCACATTTAGAAAACACTCTTATGCCTGCTTAAGGGGAAAGGAGAGGAGGGGTGATTCATAAAACCAGAGTTTGATATAAGCACAGGAACCATTTCTAAAACCAAGTGTGGAATAGTCAAGACCTACACCTTCCTCAGTGAAAGGGACTCAAAACCCCATATTTCCCACAGAGGAATAGGTCTGACTAGTAAGAATCTTAAAACCTATGTATTGATATGTCTCTGTAAGGGAATCAAGTGTGTCTAGACTGGCATAAACATGGCAGCGAGAATCAGCTCAAACCCACTATAAAAAGGAATTTCAAAAACAAAACCAAAAAACAGGGAAATTCTTTACAATTCCTTCAGGGTCTCTGATGAAACCTGAAATGACCCTATCTACAATGACAGCTGGATGTGGCATAAGGCTGGACACTTGGGACTGAGAGGATTGGTGAGATTGGGTGAGCAAATGCAGACCCTTTAAAGCAAAAATGCATGGTCCCCATTCCATGGGTCCCAACTCTCCATGTTGAAGGGAATATTACTACAGCTATAACATGTACGGGAATCCTAGAGAATGGACACACTGTGAATACAAAAGGTTTCTAAAACTCAACGAATAGTCCCTCTCCTGGTGATCCGGTTTGACTTTCCAACTGCTTTACTATCAATCTCCCAACTTGGAGAGACAACCCCTTTAACCTCCTGGTTCGCACAGGTTGCCAATTTCGCAGAGGATTGAAGGGAAGAGGGAGAACCAATGAGAGAGTAGCCGTTAGGCATTTGGACGGGCACATGTCACTCTAATTTCCCGCCAGGAAGAAGAATTAACCAGAGTCTCAGCCAACCAACGGGATCCAGTATAGGTCCTGAACCAAAATTTTGGACTTGCGTACAGCTCACAAAAATCGAGTTGAAAAATGGAGCTCAGGGGCACAGCAGTTCACAAACTGGCAGAGTAATAAAGGACAACTATCGCACAAAAATCTGTTGAGGGAAGGCAACGAGGCGGACTTGAAAGCGAGGCAGAATAGCAGGAAACAGATTTCAAGAGGTACGTTGGAATCGCCTTTAAAGCACAGGAAGAGGGGCACAAGTTCGACAATGACGCACTTGGCAAAAAAGGGCGTATGCGTTTTCTCCTGAATATATTCCTGAATATATTCAGGAGAAAATGCATACGCCCTTTTTGGCCAAGCAAGCAAGCTGGCAATGCAAATCTGCACTACAAAGAAGTATCACTTCCCACCGTTCAAATGGGACATCCACAAAATGTGTAAAAACCAGAAAGGCAAGACAGGCCCTGGAGAATAGGTAGCCTTTTTATGCTGATGGGCGGGAGGTAAAGTGCCAACTGCCTCACTGGAGGAGTGCATTGTGCTCCCTAAAACAATAAACAACAAAGCTACAGAGCCAAGGGCACTTCCAGTCTAGGGAATATACCTTGGGAAAACTGAAAATCAATAAGACAGAGCCACCCCCAAATTTAGGGCTGCACTGCTTACAAGAACCTCAACTTGGGTACACCTTAAATATCCCAGGAAATATAAAAATGGTTCCAAAAACTGTGGTATTTATGTACGATGGAATATACCTCAGTTATTAAATCAATGTCATAAGACCAGGAGCACCAAAGTGAGTGGATTCAGGTACGATGATTCTAAGTGAAATATGTCACACAGAAAAAGAAACTTATCATAAGATATCACTTATGAAGATCCTGTTAACATGGCTACACATGAACTGAGTTAGGAAAGAGAACAGAGTCTCACATTTGGAAAACACTCTTATGCCTGCTTAAGGGGAAAGGAGAGGTGGGGTGATACATAAAACCAGAGTTTGATATAAGCACAGGTACCATTTCTAAAACCAACTGTGGAATAGACAAGACCTACACGTTCCTCAGTGAATGGGACTCAAAACCCCATATTTCCCGCAGAGGAATAGATCTGACTAGTAAGAAACTTAAAACCTATGTATTGATATGTCTCTGTAAGGGAATCAAGTGTGTCTAGACTGGCATAAACATGGCAGCGAGAATCAGCTCAAACCCACTATAAAAAGGAATTTCAAAAACAAAACCAAAAAACAGGGAAATTCTTTACATTTCCTTCAGGGTCTCTGATGAAACCTGAAATGACCCTATCTACAATGACAGCTGGATGTGGCATAAGGCTGGACACTTGGGACTGAGAGGATTGGTGAGATTGGGTGAGCAAATGCAGACCCTTTAAAGCAAAAATGCATGGTCCCCTTTCCATGGGTCCCAACTCTCCATGTTGAAGGGAATATTACTACAGCTATAACATGTACGGGAATCCTAGAGAATGGACACACTGTGAATACAAAAGGTTTCTAAAACTCAACGAGTAGTCCATCTCCTGGTGATCCGGTTGGACTTTCCAACTGCTTTACTATCAATCTCCCAACTTGGAGAGAACACCTTTAACCTCCTGGTTCGCACAGGTTGCCAATTTGGCATAGGATGGAAGGGAAGAGAGAGAACCAATGAGAGAGTAGCTGATAGGCATTTGGACGGGCACATGTCACTCTAATTTCCCGGCAGGAAGAAGAATTAACCAGAGTCTCAGCCACCCACCGGGAAACAGTATAGGTCCTGAACCAAAATTTTGGACTTGCGTGCAGCTCACAAAAAACGAGTTGAAAAATGGAGCTCAGGGGCACAGCAATTCACAAACTGGCAGAGTAATAAAGGACAACTATCGTCTAAAAATCTGTTGACGGAAGGCAACGAGGAGGACTTGAATGTGAGGCAGAATAGCAGGAGACAGATTTCAAGAGGTACGTTGGAATCGCCTTTAAAGCACAGGAAGAGGGGCACAACTTCGACAATGACGCACTTGGCCAAAAAGGGCGTATGCATTTTCTCCTGAATATATTCAGGAGAAAACGCATACGCCCTTTTTGGCCAAGCAAGCAAGCGGGCAATGCAAATCTGCACTACAAAAAAGTATCACTTCCCACCTGTCAAAAGGGACATCCACAAAATGTGTAAAAACCAGAAAGGCAAGACAGGCCCTGGAGAACAGGGAACCTTGTTATGCTGATGGGTGGGATGTAAATTGCCAACTGCCTAACTGGAGGAGTGCATTGCGTTCCCTAAAACAACTAAACAACAGACCTACAGAGCCAAGGACACTTCCAGTTTAGGGAATATACCTTGGGAAAACTGAAAACCAATAAGACAGAGCCACCCCCAAATTTAGGGCTGCACTGCTTACAAGAACCTCAACTTGGGTACACCTTAAATATCCCAGGAAATATAAAAAATGGTTCCAAAAACTGTGGTATTTATGTACGATGGAATATCCCTCAGCCATGAAATCAATGTCATAAGACCAGGAGCAGCAAAGTGAGTGGATTCAGGTGCGATGATTCTAAGTGAAATAAGTCACACAGAAAAAGAAACTTATCATAAGATATCACTTATGAAGATCCTGTAAACATGGCTACACATGAACTGAGTTAGGGAAGAGAACAGAGTCTCACATTTAGAAAACACTCTTATGCCTGCTTAAGGGGGAAGGAGTGGTGGGGTGATGCATAAAACCAGAGTTTGACATAAGCACAGGTACCTTTTCTAAAACCAACTTTGGAATAGACAAGACCTACACCTTCCTCAGTGAAAGGGACTCAAAACCCCATATTTCCCGCAGAGGAATATATCTGACTAGTAACAATCCTAAAACTTATGTATTGATATGTCTCCGGAAGGGAATCAAGTGTGTAGACTGGCATAAACATGGCAGCGAAAATCAGCTCAAACGCACTATAAAAAGGAATTTCAAAAACAAAACCAACAAACAGGGAAATTCTTTACATTTCCTTCAGGGTCTCTGATGAAACCTGGAATGACCCTATCTACAATGACAGCTGGATGTGGCATAAGGCTGGACACTTGAGACTGAGAGGATTGGTGAGATTGGGTGAGCAAATGCAGACCATTTAAAGCAAAAATGCATGGCCCCCATTCCATGGGTCCCAACTCTCCATGTTGAAGGGAATATTACTATAGCTATAACATGTACGGGAAATCTACAGAATGGACACACTGTGAATACAAAAGGTTTCTAAAACTCAACGAGTAGTCCCTCTCCTGGTACTGTGGTTTGACTTTCCAACTGCTTTACTATCAATCTCCCAACTTGGAGAGACAAACCCTTTAACCTCCTGGTTCACACACATTGCCAATTTGCAAGAGGATGGAAGGGAAGAGGGAGAACCAATGAGAGAGTAGCTGTTAGGCATTTGTACAGGCACATGTCACTCTAATTTCCCGGCAGGAAGAAGAATTAACCAGGGTCTCAGCCACCCACCGGGAACCAGTATAGGTCCTGAACCGAAATTTTGGACTTGCGTACAACTCACAAAAAACGAGTTGAAAAATGGAGCTCAAGGGCATAGCAATTCACAAACAGGCAGAGTATTAAAGGACAACTATCGTCCAAAAATCTCTTCAGGGAAGGCAACGAGGCGGACTTGAAAGCGAGGCAGAATAGCAGGAAACAGATTTCAAGAGGTACGTTGGAATCGCCTTTAAAGCATAGGAAGAGGGGCACAACTTCGAAAATGACACACTTGGCCAAAAAGGGCGTATGCGTTTTCTCCTGAATATATTCAGGAGAAAACGCATACGCCCTTTTTCGCCAAGCAAGCAAGCGGGCAATGCAAATCTGCACTACAAAGAAGTATCACTTTCCACCAGTCAAAAGGGTCATCCACAAAATGTGTAAAAACCAGAATGGCAAGGCAGGCCCTGGAGAACCGGGAACATTGTTATGCTGATGGGCGGGACGTAAATTGCCAACTGCCTCACTGGAGGAGTGCATTGCGTTCCCTAAAACAAGTAAACAACAGAGCTACAGAGCCAAGGGCACTTCCAGTCTAGGGAATATACCTTGGGAAAACTGAAAATCAATAAGACAGAGCCACCCCCAAATTTAGGGCTGCACTGCTTACAAGAACCTGAACTTGGGTACACCTTAAATATCCCAGGAAATATAAAAATGGTTCCAAAAACTGTGGTATTTATGTACGATGGAATATCCCTCAGCAATGAAATCAATGTCATAAGACCAGGAGCTGCAAAGTGAGTGGATTCAGGTACGATGATTCTAAGTGAAATAAGTCACACAGAAAAAGAAACTTACCATAAGATATCACTTATGAAGATGCTGTAAACATGGCTACACATGAACTGAGTTAGGAAAGAGAACAGAGTCTCAGATTTAGAAAACACTCTTATGCCTGCTTAAGGGGAAAGGAGAGGTGGGGTGATGCATAAAAGCAGAGTTTGATATAAGCACAGGTACCATTTCTATAACCAACTGTGGAATAGACAAGACCTACACCTTCCTCAGTGAAAGGGACTCAAAACCCCATATTTCACGCAGAGGAATAGATCTGACTAGTAAGAATCTTAAAACATATGTATTGATATGTCTCTGTAAGGGAATCATGTGTGTCTAGAGAGGCATAAACATTGCAGCGAGAATCAGCTCAAACGCACTATAAAAATGAATTTCAAAAACAAATCCAAAAAACAGGGAAATTCTTTACATTTCCTTCAGGGTCTCTGATGAAACCTGGAATGACCCTGTCTACAATGACAGCTGGATGTGGCATAAGGCTGGACACTTGGGACTCAGAGGATTGGTGAGATTGGGTGAGCAAATGCAGACCCTTTAAAGCAAAAATGCATTGCCCCCATTCCATGGGTCCCAACTCTCCATGTTGAAGGGAATATTACTACAGCTATAACATGTACGGGAAAGCTAGAGAATGGACACACTGTGAATACAAAAGGTTTCTAAAACTCAACGAGTAGTCCCTCTCCTGGTGCTCCGCTTTGACTTTCCAACTGCTTTACTATCAATCTCCCAACTTGGAGAGAAAACCCCTTTAACCTCCTGGTTCGCACAGGTTGCCAATTTGGCAGAGGATGGAAGGGAAGTGGGAGAACCAATGAGACAGTAGCTGTTAGACATTTGGACGGGCACATGTCACTCTAATTTCACGGCAGGAAGAAGAATTAACCAGAGTCTCAGCCACCCACCGGGAACCAGTATAGGTCCTGAACCAAAATTTTGGACTTGCGTACAACTCACATAAAACCAGTTCAATAATTGAGCTCAGGGGCACAGCAATTCACAAACTGGCAGAGTAATAAAGGGCAACTATCGTCCAAAAATCTGTTGAGGAAAGGCAACGAGGAGGACTTGAATGCGAGGCAGAATAGTAGGAAACAGATTTCAAGAGGTATGTTGGATTCACATTTAAAGCAAAGGAAGAGGGGCACAACTTCGACATTGACACACTTGACCAAAAATGTTGTATGCTTTTTCTCCTGAATATATTCAGGAGAAAACACATACGCCCTTTTTGGCCAAGCAAGCAAGCGGGCAATGCAAATCTGCACTACAAAGAAGTATCACTTCCCACCGTTTCAGAGGGACATCCACAAATGTGTAAAAAACAGAAAGGCAAGACAGGCCCTGGAGAACAGGGAGCCTTGTTATGCTGATGGGCGGGATGTAAATTGCCAACTGCCACACAGGAGGAGTGCATTGCGTTCCCTAAAACAAGTAAACAACAGAGCTACAGAGCCACGGGCACTTCCAGTCTAGGGAATATACCTTGGGAAAACTGAAAATCAATAACACAGAGCCACCCCCAAATTTAGGGCTGCACTGCTTACAAGAACCTCAACTTGGGTACACCTTAAATATCCCAGGAAATATAAAAATGGTTCAAAAAATTTTGGTACTTATGTACGATGGAATATCCCAAAGACATGAAATCAATGTCATAAGACCAGGAGCAGCAAAGTGAGTGGATTCAGGTACGATGATTTTAAGTGAAATAAGTCACACAGAAAAAGAAACTTATCATAAGATATCACTTATGAAGATCCTGTAAACATGGCTACACATTAAGTGAGTTAGGAAAGAGAACAGAGTCTCACATTTAGAAAACACTCTTATGCCTGCTTAAGGGGGAAGGAGAGGTGGGGTGACGCATAATACCAGAGTTTGACATAAGCACAGGTACCATTTCTAAAACCAACTTTGGAATAGACAAGACCTACACCTTCCTCAGTGAAAGGGACTCAAAACCCCATATTTCCCTCAGAGCAATAGATCTGACTAGTAAGAAACTTAAAACCTATGTATTGATATGTCTATGTAAGGGAATCACGTTTGTCCAGACTGGCATAAACATGGCAGCGAGAATCAGGTCAAACCCACTATAAAACGGAATTTCATAAACAAAACCAAAAACAGGGAAATTCTTTACAATTCTTTAGGGTCTCTGATGAAACCTGGAATGACCCTATCTACAATGACAGCTGGATGTGGTATAAGGCTGGACACTTGGGATTGAGAGGATTGGTGAGATTGGGTAAGCAAATGCAGACCCTTTAAAGCAAAAATGCATGGCCCCCATTCTCTGGGTCTCAACTCTCCATGTTGAAGGGAATATTACTACAGCTATAACATGTACGGGAAACCTAGAGAATGGACACACTGTGAATACAAAAGGTTTCTAAAACTCAACGAATAGTCCCTCTCCTGGTGCTCCGGTTTGACTTTCCAACTGCTTTACTATCAATCTCCCAACAAGGAGAGACATCCCCTTTAAACTCCTTGTTCGCACATGTTGCCAATTTGGCAGAATATGGAATGGAAGAGGGAGAACCAATGAGAGAGTAGCTATTAGGCATTTGGACGGGCACATGTCACTCTAATTTCCCGGCAGGAAGAAGAATTAACCAAAGTCTCAGCCACGCACCGGGAACCAGTATAGGTCCTGAACCAAAATTTTGGACTTGCGTATAGCTCACAAATACGAGTTGAAAAATGGATCTCAGTAGCACAGCAATTCACAAACTGGCAGAGTAATAAAGGACAACTATCGTCCAAAAATCTGTTGAGGGAAGGGATCGAGGCGGACTTGAAAGCGAGGCAGAATAGCAGGAAACAGATTTCAAGAGGTATGTTGGAATCGCCTTTAAAGCACAGGAAGAGGGTCACAACTTCGACAATGACGCACTTGGCCAAAAAGGGCGTATGCGTTTTCTCCTGAATATATTCCTGAATATATTCAGGAGAAAACGCATACGCCCTTTTTGGCCAAGCTAGCAAGCGGGCAATGCAAATCTGCCCTACAAAGGAGTATCACTTCCCTCCGGTCAAAAGGGACATCCACAAAATGTGTAAAAACCAGAAAGGCAAGACAGGCCCTGGAGAATAGGTAGCCGTTTTATGCTGATGGGCGGGATGTAAAGTGCCAACTGCCTCACTGGAGGAGTGCATTGCGTTCCCTAAAACAATAAACAACAGAGCTACAGAGCCAAGGGCACTTCCAGTCTAGGGAAAATACCTTGGGAAAACTGAAAATCAATAAGACAGAGCCACCCCCAAATTTAGGGCTGCACTGCTTACAAGAACCTCAACTTGGGTACACCTTAAATATCCCAGGAAATATAAAAATGGTTCCAAAAACTGTGGTATTTATGTACGATGGAATATACCTCAGCTATTAAATCAATGTCATAAGACCAGGAGCACCAAAGTGAGTGGATTCAGGTGCGATGATTCTAAGTGAAATATGTCACACAGAAAAAGAAACTTATCATAAGATATCACATATGAAGATCCTGTTAACATGGTTACACATGAACAGAGTTAGGAAAGAGAACAGGGTCTCACATTTAGAAAACACTCTTATGCCTGCTTAAGGGGAAAGGAGATGTGGGGTGATACATAAAACCAGAGTTTGATATAAGCACAGGTACCATTTCTAAAACCAACTGTGGAATAGACAAGACCTACACGTTCCTCAGTGAATGGGACTCAAAACCCCATATTTCCCGCAGAGGAATAGATCTGACTAGTAAGAATCTTAAAACCTATGTATTGATATGTCTCCGTAAGGGAATCAGGTTTGTCTAGACTGGAATATACATGGCAGCGAGAATCAGCTCAAACCCACTATAAAAAGGAATTTCAAAAACAAAACCAATAAACAGGGAAATTCTTTACAATTCCTTCAGGGTCTCTTATGAAACCTGGAATTACCCTATCTACACTGACAGCTAGATGTGGCATAAGGCTGGACACTTGGGACTGAGAGGATTGGTGAGATTGGGTGAGCAAATGCAGACCCTTTAAAGCAAAAATGCATGGCCCCCATTCCATAGGTCCCAACTCTCCATGTTGAAGGGAATATTACTACAGATATAACATGTAATGGAAACCTAGAGAATGGACACACACTGAATACAAAAGGTTTCTAAAACTCAACGAATAGAACCTCTCCTGGTGCTCCGGTTTGACTTTGCAACTGCTTTACTATCAATTTCCCAAATTGGAGAGACAGCCCCTTTAAACTTCTGGTTCGCACAGGTTGCCAATTTGGCAGAGGATGGAAGGGAATAGGGAGAACCAATGAGACAGTAGCTGTTAGACATTTGGACGGGCACATGTCACTCTAATTTTCTGGCAGGAAGAAGAATTAACCAGAGTCTCAGCCACCCACCGGGAACCAGTATAGGTCCTGAACCAAAATTTTGGACTTGCGTACAGCTCACAAAAAACGAGTTGAAAAATGGAGCTCAGGGGCACAGCAATTCACAAACTGGCAGAGTAATAAAGGACAACTATCGTCCAAAAATCTGTTGAGCGAAGGCACCGAGGCGGACTTCAAAGCGAGGCAGAATAGCAGGAAACAGATTTCAAGAGGTACGTTGGAATCGCCTTTAAAGCACAGGAAGAGGGGCACAACTTCGACAATGACGCACTTGGCCATAAAGGGCGTATGCGTTTTCTCCTGAATATATTCAGGAGAAAACGCATACGCCCTTTTTGGCCAAGAAAGCAAGCGGGCAATGCAAATCTGCACTACAAAGAAGTATCACTTCCCACCGGTCAAAAGGGACATCCACAAATGTGTAAAAACCAGAAAGGCAAGACATGCCCTGGAGAAGAGGGAGTCTTGTTATGATGATGGGCGGGATGTAAATTGCCACATGCCTCACTGGAGGAGTGCATTGTGTTCCCTAAAACAAGTAAACAACAGAGCTACAGAGCCAAGGTTACTTCCAGTCTAGGCAATATACCTTGGGAAAACTGAAAATCAATAAGACAGAGCCACCCCCAAACTTAGGGCTGCACTGCTTACAAGAACCTCAACTTGGGTACACCTTAAATATCCCAGGAAATATAAAAATGGTTCCAAAAACTGTGGTATTTATGTACGATGGAATATCCCTCAGCCATGAAATCAATGTCATAAGACCAGGAGCAGCAAAGTGAGTGGATTCAGGTACGATGATTCTAAATGAAATAAGTCACACAGAAAAAGAAACTTATCATAAGATATCACTTATGAATATCCTGTAAACATGGCTACACATGAAGTGAGTTAGGAAAGAGAACACAGTCTCACATTTAGAAAACACCCTTATGACTCCTTAAGGGGGAAGGAGAGGCGGGGTGATGCATAAAACCAAAGTTTGACATAAGCACAGGTACCATTTCTAAAACCAACTTTGGAATAGACAAGACCTACACCTTCCTCAATGAAAGGGACTCAAAACCCATATTTCCCGCAGAGGAATTGATCTGACTAGTAAGAATTTTAAAACCTATGTATTGATATGTCTCCGTAAGGGAATCAAGTGTGTCTACACTGGCATAAACATGGCAGCGAGAATCAGCTCAAACCCACTATAAAAAGGAATTTCAAAAACAAAACCAAAGAACAGGGAAATTCTTTGCATTTCCTTCAGGGTCTCTGATGAAACCTGGAATGACCCTATCTACAATGACAGCTGGATGTGGCATAAGGCTGGACACTTGGAACTGACATGATTGGTGAGATTGGGTGAGCAAATGCAGACCCTTTAAAGCAAAAATGCATGGCCCCCATTCCATGGACCCAACTCTCCATGTTGAAGGGAATATTACTACAGCTATAACATGTACGGGAAAGCTAGAGAATGGACACACTGTGAATACAAAAGGTTTCTAAAACTCAACGAGTAGTCCCTCTCCTGGTGCTCCGCTTTGACTTTCCAACTGCTTTACTATCAATCTCCCAACTTGGAGAGAAAACCCCTTTAACCTCCTGGTTCGCACAGGTTGCCAATTTGGCAGAGGATGGAAGGGAAGTGGGAGAACCAATGAGACAGTAGCTGTTAGACATTTGGACGGGCACATGTCACTCTAATTTCACGGCAGGAAGAAGAATTAACCAGAGTCTCAGCCACCCACCGGGAACCAGTATAGGTCCTGAACCAAAATTTTGGACTTGCGTACAACTCACATAAAACCAGATCAATAATTGAGCTCAGGGGCACAGCAATTCACAAACTGGCAGAGTAATAAAGGGCAACTATCGTCCAAAAATCTGTTGAGGAAAGGCAACGAGGAGGACTTGAATGCGAGGCAGAATAGTAGGAAACAGATTTCAAGAGGTATGTTGGATTCACATTTAAAGCAAAGGAAGAGGGGCACAACTTCGACATTGACACACTTGACCAAAAATGTTGTATGCTTTTTCTCCTGAATATATTCAGGAGAAAACACATACGCCCTTTTTGGCCAAGCAAGCAAGCGGGCAATGCAAATCTGCACTACAAAGAAGTATCACTTCCCACCGTTTCAGAGGGACATCCACAAATGTGTAAAAAACAGAAAGGCAAGACAGGCCCTGGAGAACAGGGAGCCTTGTTATGCTGATGGGCGGGATGTAAATTGCCAACTGCCACACAGGAGGAGTGCATTGCGTTCCCTAAAACAAGTAAACAACAGAGCTACAGAGCCACGGGCACTTCCAGTCTAGGGAATATACCTTGGGAAAACTGAAAATCAATAACACAGAGCCACCCCCAAATTTAGGGCTGCACTGCTTACAAGAACCTCAACTTGGGTACACCTTAAATATCCCAGGAAATATAAAAATGGTTCAAAAAATTTTGGTACTTATGTACGATGGAATATCCCAAAGACATGAAATCAATGTCATAAGACCAGGAGCAGCAAAGTGAGTGGATTCAGGTACGATGATTTTAAGTGAAATAAGTCACACAGAAAAAGAAACTTATCATAAGATATCACTTATGAAGATCCTGTAAACATGGCTACACATTAAGTGAGTTAGGAAAGAGAACAGAGTCTCACATTTAGAAAACACTCTTATGCCTGCTTAAGGGGGAAGGAGAGGTGGGGTGACGCATAATACCAGAGTTTGACATAAGCACAGGTACCATTTCTAAAACCAACTTTGGAATAGACAAGACCTACACCTTCCTCAGTGAAAGGGACTCAAAACCCCATATTTCCCTCAGAGCAATAGATCTGACTAGTAAGAAACTTAAAACCTATGTATTGATATGTCTATGTAAGGGAATCACGTTTGTCCAGACTGGCATAAACATGGCAGCGAGAATCAGGTCAAACCCACTATAAAACGGAATTTCATAAACAAAACCAAAAACAGGGAAATTCTTTACAATTCCTTCAGGGTCTCTGATGAAACCTGGAATGACCCTATCTACAATGACAGCTGGATGTGGTATAAGGCTGGACACTTGGGATTGAGAGGATTGGTGAGATTGGGTAAGCAAATGCAGACCCTTTAAAGCAAAAATGCATGGCCCCCATTCTCTGGGTCTCAACTCTCCATGTTGAAGGGAATATTACTACAGCTATAACATGTACGGGAAACCTAGAGAATGGACACACTGTGAATACAAAAGGTTTCTAAAACTCAACGAATAGTCCCTCTCCTGGTGCTCCGGTTTGACTTTCCAACTGCTTTACTATCAATCTCCCAACAAGGAGAGACATCCCCTTTAAACTCCTTGTTCGCACATGTTGCCAATTTGGCAGAATATGGAATGGAAGAGGGAGAACCAATGAGAGAGTAGCTATTAGGCATTTGGACGGGCACATGTCACTCTAATTTCCCGGCAGGAAGAAGAATTAACCAAAGTCTCAGCCACGCACCGGGAACCAGTATAGGTCCTGAACCAAAATTTTGGACTTGCGTATAGCTCACAAATACGAGTTGAAAAATGGATCTCAGTAGCACAGCAATTCACAAACTGGCAGAGTAATAAAGGACAACTATCGTCCAAAAATCTGTTGAGGGAAGGGATCGAGGCGGACTTGAAAGCGAGGCAGAATAGCAGGAAACAGATTTCAAGAGGTATGTTGGAATCGCCTTTAAAGCACAGGAAGAGGGTCACAACTTCGACAATGACGCACTTGGCCAAAAAGGGCGTATGCGTTTTCTCCTGAATATATTCCTGAATATATTCAGGAGAAAACGCATACGCCCTTTTTGGCCAAGCTAGCAAGCGGGCAATGCAAATCTGCCCTACAAAGGAGTATCACTTCCCACCGGTCAAAAGGGACATCCACAAAATGTGTAAAAACCAGAAAGGCAAGACAGGCCCTGGAGAATAGGTAGCCGTTTTATGCTGATGGGCGGGATGTAAAGTGCCAACTGCCTCACTGGAGGAGTGCATTGCGTTCCCTAAAACAATAAACAACAGAGCTACAGAGCCAAGGGCACTTCCAGTCTAGGGAAAATACCTTGGGAAAACTGAAAATCAATAAGACAGAGCCACCCCCAAATTTAGGGCTGCACTGCTTACAAGAACCTCAACTTGGGTACACCTTAAATATCCCAGGAAATATAAAAATGGTTCCAAAAACTGTGGTATTTATGTACGATGGAATATACCTCAGCTATTAAATCAATGTCATAAGACCAGGAGCACCAAAGTGAGTGGATTCAGGTGCGATGATTCTAAGTGAAATATGTCACACAGAAAAAGAAACTTATCATAAGATATCACATATGAAGATCCTGTTAACATGGTTACACATGAACAGAGTTAGGAAAGAGAACAGGGTCTCACATTTAGAAAACACTCTTATGCCTGCTTAAGGGGAAAGGAGATGTGGGGTGATACATAAAACCAGAGTTTGATATAAGCACAGGTACCATTTCTAAAACCAACTGTGGAATAGACAAGACCTACACGTTCCTCAGTGAATGGGACTCAAAACCCCATATTTCCCGCAGAGGAATAGATCTGACTAGTAAGAATCTTAAAACCTATGTATTGATATGTCTCCGTAAGGGAATCAGGTTTGTCTAGACTGGAATATACATGGCAGCGAGAATCAGCTCAAACCCACTATAAAAAGGAATTTCAAAAACAAAACCAATAAACAGGGAAATTCTTTACAATTCCTTCAGGGTCTCTTATGAAACCTGGAATTACCCTATCTACACTGACAGCTAGATGTGGCATAAGGCTGGACACTTGGGACTGAGAGGATTGGTGAGATTGGGTGAGCAAATGCAGACCCTTTAAAGCAAAAATGCATGGCCCCCATTCCATAGGTCCCAACTCTCCATGTTGAAGGGAATATTACTACAGATATAACATGTAATGGAAACCTAGAGAATGGACACACACTGAATACAAAAGGTTTCTAAAACTCAACGAATAGAACCTCTCCTGGTGCTCCGGTTTGACTTTGCAACTGCTTTACTATCAATTTCCCAAATTGGAGAGACAGCCCCTTTAAACTTCTGGTTCGCACAGGTTGCCAATTTGGCAGAGGATGGAAGGGAAGAGGGAGAACCAATGAGACAGTAGCTGTTAGACATTTGGACGGGCACATGTCACTCTAATTTTCTGGCAGGAAGAAGAATTAACCAGAGTCTCAGCCACCCACCGGGAACCAGTATAGGTCCTGAACCAAAATTTTGGACTTGCGTACAGCTCACAAAAAACGAGTTGAAAAATGGAGCTCAGGGGCACAGCAATTCACAAACTGGCAGAGTAATAAAGGACAACTATCGTCCAAAAATCTGTTGAGTGAAGGCACCGAGGCGGACTTCAAAGCGAGGCAGAATAGCAGGAAACAGATTTCAAGAGGTACGTTGGAATCGCCTTTAAAGCACAGGAAGAGGGGCACAACTTCGACAATGACGCACTTGGCCATAAAGGGCGTATGCGTTTTCTCCTGAATATATTCAGGAGAAAACGCATACGCCCTTTTTGGCCAAGAAAGCAAGCGGGCAATGCAAATCTGCACTACAAAGAAGTATCACTTCCCACCGGTCAAAAGGGACATCCACAAATGTGTAAAAACCAGAAAGGCAAGACATGCCCTGGAGAAGAGGGAGCCTTGTTATGATGATGGGCGGGATGTAAATTGCCACATGCCTCACTGGAGGAGTGCATTGTGTTCCCTAAAACAAGTAAACAACAGAGCTACAGAGCCAAGGTTACTTCCAGTCTAGGCAATATACCTTGGGAAAACTGAAAATCAATAAGACAGAGCCACCCCCAAACTTAGGGCTGCACTGCTTACAAGAACCTCAACTTGGGTACACCTTAAATATCCCAGGAAATATAAAAATGGTTCCAAAAACTGTGGTATTTATGTACGATGGAATATCCCTCAGCCATGAAATCAATGTCATAAGACCAGGAGCAGCAAAGTGAGTGGATTCAGGTACGATGATTCTAAATGAAATAAGTCACACAGAAAAAGAAACTTATCATAAGATATCACTTATGAATATCCTGTAAACATGGCTACACATGAAGTGAGTTAGGAAAGAGAACACAGTCTCACATTTAGAAAACACCCTTATGACTCCTTAAGGGGGAAGGAGAGGCGGGGTGATGCATAAAACCAAAGTTTGACATAAGCACAGGTACCATTTCTAAAACCAACTTTGGAATAGACAAGACCTACACCTTCCTCAATGAAAGGGACTCAAAACCCATATTTCCCGCAGAGGAATTGATCTGACTAGTAAGAATTTTAAAACCTATGTATTGATATGTCTCCGTAAGGGAATCAAGTGTGTCTACACTGGCATAAACATGGCAGCGAGAATCAGCTCAAACCCACTATAAAAAGGAATTTCAAAAACAAAACCAAAGAACAGGGAAATTCTTTGCATTTCCTTCAGGGTCTCTGATGAAACCTGGAATGACCCTATCTACAATGACAGCTGGATGTGGCATAAGGCTGGACACTTGGAACTGACATGATTGGTGAGATTGGGTGAGCAAATGCAGACCCTTTAAAGCAAAAATGCATGGCCCCCATTCCATGGACCCAACTCTCCATGTTGAAGGGAATATTACTACAGCTATAACATGTACGGGATACCTAGAGAATGGACACACTCTGAATACAAAAGGTTTCTAAAGTTCAACGAATAGTCCCTCTCCTGGTGCTCTGGTTTGACTTTCCAACTGCTTTACTATCAATCTCCCAACTTGGAGACACAGCCCCTTTAAGCTCCTGGTTCGCACAGGTTGCCAATTTGGCAGAGGATGGAAGGGAAGAGGGAGAACAAATGAGAGACTAGCTGTTAGGCATTTGGACGGGCACATGTCACTCTAATTTCCCGGCAGGAAGAAGAATTAACTAAAGTCTTAGCCACCCAACGGGAACCATTATAGGTTCTGAACCAAAATTTTGGACTTGCGTTCAGCTCACAAAAAACGAGTTGAAAAATGGAGCTCAGGGGCTCAGCAATTCACAAATTGGCAGAGTAATAAAGGACAACTATCGTCCAAAAATCTGTTGACGGAAGGCAACGAGGCGGACTTGAAAGCGAGGCAGAATAGCAGGAAACAGATTTCAAGAGGTACCTTGGAATCGCCTTTAAAGCACCAGAAGAGGGGCACAACTTCGACAATGATGCACTTGGCCAAAAAGGGCGTATGCGTTTTCTCCTGAATATATTCAGGAGAAAAATCATACGCCCATTTTGGCCAAGGAAGCATGCGGGCAATGCAAATCTGCACTATAAAGAAGTATCACTTCCCACCGGACAAAAGGAACATCCACAAAATGTGTAAGAACCAGAAAGGCAAGACAGGCCCTGGGGAACAGGGAGCCTTGTTATGCTGATGGGCGGGATGTAAATTTCCAACTGCCTAACAGGAGGAGTGCACTGTGTTCCCTAAAACAAGTAAACAACAGAGCTACAGAGCCAAGGGCACTTCCTGTCTAGGGAATATACCTTGGGAAAACTGAAAATCAATAAGACAGAGCCACCCCAACTTAGGGCTGCACTGCTTACAAGAACCTCAACTTGGGTACACCTTAAATATCCCAGGAAATATAAAAATGGTTCAAAAAATTGTGGTACTTTTGTACGATGGAATATCCCTCAGTCATGAAATCAATGTCATAAGACCAGGAGCAGCAAAGTGAGTGGATTCAGGTAGGATGATTCTAAGTGAAATAAGTCACACAGAAAAAAGAAACTTATCATAAGATATCACTTATGGAGATCCTGTAAACATGGTTACACATGAACTGATTTAAGAAAGAGAACAGAGTCTCACATTTAAAAAACACTGTTATGCCTGCTTAAGGGGTAAGGAGAAGTGGGGTGATGCATAAAACCAGAGTTTGATATAAGCACGGGTATCGTTTCTAAAACCAACTTTGCAATAGAAAAGACCTACACCTTCCGCAGTGAAAGGGACTCAAAACCCCATATTTCCTGCAGAGGAATAGATCTGACTAGTAAAAATCTTAAAACCTATGTATTGATAAGTCTTCGTAAGGGAATCAAGGGTGTCTAGACTGGCATAAACATGGCAGCGAAAATCATCTCAAACACACTATAAAAAGGAATTTCAAAAACAAAACAAAAAACAGGGAAATTCTTTACAATTCCTTCAGGGTCTCTGATGAAACCTGGAATGACCCTATCTACAATGACAGCTGGATGTGGCATAAGGCTGGACACTTGGGACTGAGAGGATTGTTGAGATTGGGTGAGCAAATGCAGACCCTTTAAAGCAAAAATGCATGGCCCCCATTCCATGGGTCCCAACTCTCCAGGTTGAATGGAATATTTCTACAGCTATAACATGTACGGGAAACCTAGAGAATGGACACACTTCGAATACAAAATGTTTCTAAAACTCAACGAATAGTCTCTCCCCTGGTGCTCCGGTTTCACTTTCCAACTGCTTTACTATGAATCTTCCAACTTGGAGAGACAGCCCCTTTAAGCTCCTGGTTCACACAGGTTGCCAATTTGGCAGAGGATGGAAGGGAAGAGGGAGAACCAATGAGAGAGTAGCTGTTAGGCATTTGGACAGGCACATGTCACTCTAATTTCCCGGCAGGAAGAATAATCAACAAAAGTCTCAGCCACCCACCGGGAACCAGTATAGGTCCTGAACTAAAATTTTGGACTTGCGTTTAGCTCACAAAAAACGAGTTGAAAAATGGAGCTCAGGGGCACAGCAATTCACAAACTGGCAGAGTAATAAAGGACAACTATCGTCCAAAAATCTGTTGAGGGAAGGCAACGAGGCGGACTTGAAAGCGAGGCACAATAGTAGGAAACAGATTTCAAGAGGTACGTTGGAATCGCCTTTAAAGCACAGGAAGAGGGGCACAACTTCGACAATGATGCACTTGGTCAAAAATGGCGTATGCTTTTTCTCCTGAATATATTCAGGAGAAAACGCATACGCCCTTTTTGGCCAAGCAAGCAAGCGGGCAATGCAAATCTGCACTACAAAGTAGTATCACTTCCCACCGGTCAAAGGGACATCCCCAAAATGTGTAAAACACAGAAATGCAAGACAGGCCCTGGAGAACAGGGAGCCTTGTTATGCTGATGGGTGGGATGTAAATTGCCAACTGCCTCCCTGGAGGAGTGCACTGTGTTCCCTAAAACAAGTAAACAACAGAGCTACAGAGCCAAGGGCACATTCCGTCTACTGAATATACCTTGGAAAAAGTGAAAATCAATAAGACAGAGCCACCCCCAAATTTAGGGCTGCATTGCTTACAAGAACCTCAACTTTGGTACACCTGAAATATCCCAGGAAATATAAAAATGGTTCAAAAAATTGTGGTACCTATGTACGATGAAATATCCCTCAGCCATGAAATCAATGTCATAAGACCAGGAGCAGCAAAGTGAGTGGATTCAGGTACGATGATTCTAAGTGAAATAAGTCACACAGAAAAATAATCTGATCATAAGATATCACTTAGGAAGATCCTGTAAACATTGCTACACATGAACTGAGTTAGGAAAGGGAACAGAGTCTCACATTTAGAAAACACTCTTATTCCTGCTTAATGGGGAAGGAGAGGTGGGGTGATGCATAAAACCAGAGTTTGATATAAGCACAGGTACCGTTTCTAAAACCACCTGTGGAATAGAAATGACCTACACCTTCCTCAGTGAAAGGGACTCAAAACCCCATATTTCCCGCAGAGGAATAGATCTGACTAGTAAGAATCTAAAAACCTATGTATTGATATGTCTCCATAAGGGAATCAAGTGTGTCTCGACTGGCATAAACATGGCAGCGAGAATCAGCTCAAACCCACTATAAAAAGGAATTTCCAAAACAAAACCAAAAAACAGGGAAATTCTTTACAATTCTTTCAGTGTCTCTGATGAAACCTGGAATGACCCTATCTACAATGACAGCTGGATGTGGCATAAGGCTGGACACTTTGGACTGAGAGGATTGGTGAGATTGGGTGAGCAAATGCAGACCCTTTAAAGCAAAAATGCATGGCCCCCATTCCATGGGTCCCAACTCTCCAGGTTGAAGGGAATATTACTACATCTATAACATGTACGGGAAACCTAGAAAATGGACACACTGTGAATACAAATGGTTGCTAAAACTCAATGAGTAGTCCCTCTCCTGGTGCTGTGCTTTGACATTCCAACTGCTTTACTATCAATCTCCCAACTAGGAGAGACAACCCCTTTAACCTCCTGGTTCGCACAGGTTGCCAATTTGGCAGAGGATGGAAGGGAAGAAGGAGAACCAATGAGAGAGTAGCTGTTAGGCATTTGGACGGGCACATGTCACTCTAATTTCCCGGCAGGAAGAAGAATTAACCAGATTCTCAGCCAGCCAATGGGAACCAGTATAGGTCCTGAACCAAAATTTTGGACTTGCGTACAGC
Organism: Mesoplodon bidens; assembly: GCF_964165515.1. NCBI lineage: Eukaryota > Metazoa > Chordata > Mammalia > Artiodactyla > Ziphiidae > Mesoplodon > Mesoplodon bidens. Next base: position 2,847,050 of record NW_027671488.1, on the reverse strand, counting down.
TCACAAAAAACGAGTTGAAAAATGGAGCTCAGGGGCTCAGCAATTCACAAACTGGCAGAGTAATAAAGGACAACTATCGTCCAAAAATCTGTTGAGGGAAGGCAACGAGGCGGACTTGAAAGCGAGGCAGAATATCAGGAAACAGATTTCAAGAGGTACGTTGGAATCGCCTTTAAAGCACAGGAAGAGGGGCACAACTTCGACAATGACGCACTTGGCCAAAAGGGGCGTATGCGTTTTCTCCTGAATATATTCAAGACAAAACACATAGGCCCTTTTTGGCCAAGCAAGCAAGCGGGCAATGCAAATCTGCACTAGAAAGAAGTATCACTTCCCACCGGTCAAAAGGGACATCCACAAAATGTGTAAAAAATAGAAAGGCAAGACAGGCCCTGGAGAACATGGAGCCATATTATGCTGATGGGCGGGATGTAAATTGCCAACTGCCTCCCTGGAGGAGTGCATTGCGTTCCCTAAAACAAGTAAACAACAGAGTTACAGAGCCAAGGGCACTTCCAGTCTAGGGATTATACCTTGGGAAAACTGAAAATCAATAAGACAGAGCCACCCCAACTTAGGGCTGCACTGCTTACAAGAACCTCAACTTGGGTACACCTTAAATATCCCAGGAAATATAAAAATGGTTCAAAAAATTGTGGTACTTTTGTACGATGGAATATCCCTAAGCCATGAAATCAATGTCATAAGACCAGGAGCAGCAAAGTGAGTGGATTCAGGTACGATGATTCTAAGTGAAATAAGTCACACAGAAAAAAGAAACTTATCATAAGATATCACTTATGAAGATCCTGTAAACATGGCTACACATGAACTGATTTAAGAAAGAGAACAGAGTCTCACATTTAGAAAACACTGTTATGCCTGATTAAGGGGAAAGGAGATGTGGGGTGATGCATAAAACCAGAGTATGATATAAGCACGGGTAACGTTTCTAAAAACAACTTTGGAATAGACAAGACCTACACCTTCCGCAGTGAAAGGGACTCAAACCACATGTTTCCCGCAGAGGAATAGATCTGACTAGTAAAAATCTTAAAACCTATGTATTGATATGTCTCCGTAAGGGAATCAAGTGTGTCTAGACTGGCATAAACATGGCAGCGAGAATCATCTCAAACCCACTATAAAAAGGAATTTCAAAAACAAAACAAAAAACAGGGAAATTCTTTACAAATCCTTCAGGGTCTCTGATGAAACCTGGAATGACCCTATCTACAATGACAGCTGTATGTGGCATAAGGCTGGACACTTGGGACTGAGAGGATTGGTGAGATTGGGTGAGCAAATGCAGACCCTTTAAAGAAAAATGCATGGCCCCCATTCCATGGGTCCCAAATCTCCATGTTGAAGGGAATATTACTATATCTATAACATGTACGGGAAACCTACAGAATACAAAAGGTTTCTAAAACTCAACGAGTAGTCCCTCTCCTGGTGCTCCGCTTTCAATTTCCAACTGCTTTACTATCAATCTCCCAACTTGGAGAGACAACCCCTTTAACCTCCTGGTTCGCACAGGTTTCCAATTTGGCAGAGGATGGAAGGGAAGAGGGAGAACCAATGAGAGAGTAGCTGTTAGGCATTTGGACGGGCACATGTCACTCTAATTTCCCGGCAGGAAGAAGAATTAACCAGAGTCTCAGCCACCCACCGGGAACCAGTATAGGTCCTGAACTAAAATTTTGGACTTGCGTTTAGCTCACAAAAAACGAGTTGAAAAATGGAGCTCAGGGGCACAGCAATTCACAAACTGGCAGAGTAATAAAGGACAACTATCGTCCAAAAATCTGTTGAGGGAAGGCAACGAGGCGGACTTGAAAGCGAGGCACAATAGTAGGAAACAGATTTCAAGAGGTACGTTGGAATCGCCTTTAAAGCACAGGAAGAGGGGCACAACTTCGACAATGATGCACTTGGTCAAAAATGGCGTATGCTTTTTCTCCTGAATATATTCAGGAGAAAACGCATACGCCCTTTTTGGCCAAGCAAGCAAGCGGGCAATGCAAATCTGCACTACAAAGTAGTATCACTTCCCACCGGTCAAAGGGACATCCCCAAAATGTGTAAAACACAGAAATGCAAGACAGGCCCTGGAGAACAGGGAGCCTTGTTATGCTGATGGGTGGGATGTAAATTGCCAACTGCCTCCCTGGAGGAGTGCACTGTGTTCCCTAAAACAAGTAAACAACAGAGCTACAGAACCAAGGGCACATTCCGTCTACTGAATATACCTTGGAAAAAGTGAAAATCAATAAGACAGAGCCACCCCCAAATTTAGGGCTGCATTGCTTACAAGAACCTCAACTTTGGTACACCTGAAATATCCCAGGAAATATAAAAATGGTTCAAAAAATTGTGGTACCTATGTACATGAAATATCCCTCAGCCATGAAATCAATGTCATAAGACCAGGAGCAGCAAAGTGAGTGGATTCAGGTACGATGATTCTAAGTGAAATAAGTCACACAGAAAAATAATCTGATCATAAGATATCACTTAGGAAGATCCTGTAAACATTGCTACACATGAACTGAGTTAGGAAAGGGAACAGAGTCTCACATTTAGAAAACACTCTTATTCCTGCTTAATGGGGAAGGAGAGGTGGGGTGATGCATAAAACCAGAGTTTGATATAAGCACAGGTACCGTTTCTAAAACCACCTGTGGAATAGAAATGACCTACACCTTCCTCAGTGAAAGGGACTCAAAACCCCATATTTCCCGCAGAGGAATAGATCTGACTAGTAAGAATCTAAAAACCTATGTATTGATATGTCTCCATAAGGGAATCAAGTGTGTCTCGACTGGCATAAACATGGCAGCGAGAATCAGCTCAAACCCACTATAAAAAGGAATTTCCAAAACAAAACCAAAAAACAGGGAAATTCTTTACAATTCTTTCAGTGTCTCTGATGAAACCTGGAATGACCCTATCTACAATGACAGCTGGATGTGGCATAAGGCTGGACACTTTGGACTGAGAGGATTGGTGAGATTGGGTGAGCAAATGCAGACCCTTTAAAGCAAAAATGCATGGCCCCCATTCCATGGGTCCCAACTCTCCAGGTTGAAGGGAATATTACTACATCTATAACATGTACGGGAAACCTAGAAAATGGACACACTGTGAATACAAATGGTTGCTAAAACTCAATGAGTAGTCCCTCTCCTGGTGCTGTGCTTTGACATTCCAACTGCTTTACTATCAATCTCCCAACTAGGAGAGACAACCCCTTTAACCTCCTGGTTCGCACAGGTTGCCAATTTGGCAGAGGATGGAAGGGAAGAAGGAGAACCAATGAGAGAGTAGCTGTTAGGCATTTGGACGGGCACATGTCACTCTAATTTCCCGGCAGGAAGAAGAATTAACCAGATTCTCAGCCAGCCAATGGGAACCAGTATAGTTCCTGAACCAAAATTTTGGACTTGCGTACAGCTCACAAAAAACGAGTTGAAAAATGGAGCTCAGGGGCTCAGCAATTCACAAACTGGCAGAGTAATAAAGGACAACTATCGTCCAAAAATCTGTTGAGGGAAGGCAACGAGGCGGACTTGAAAGCGAGGCAGAATATCAGGAAACAGATTTCAAGAGGTACGTTGGAATCGCCTTTAAAGCACAGGAAGAGGGGCACAACTTCGACAATGACGCACTTGGCCAAAAGGGGCGTATGCGTTTTCTCCTGAATATATTCAAGACAAAACACATAGGCCCTTTTTGGCCAAGCAAGCAAGCGGGCAATGCAAATCTGCACTAGAAAGAAGTATCACTTCCCACCGGTCAAAAGGGACATCCACAAAATGTGTAAAAAATAGAAAGGCAAGACAGGCCCTGGAGAACATGGAGCCATATTATGCTGATGGGCGGGATGTAAATTGCCAACTGCCTCCCTGGAGGAGTGCATTGCGTTCCCTAAAACAAGTAAACAACAGAGTTACAGAGCCAAGGGCACTTCCAGTCTAGGGATTATACCTTGGGAAAACTGAAAATCAATAAGACAGAGCCACCCCAACTTAGGGCTGCACTGCTTACAAGAACCTCAACTTGGGTACACCTTAAATATCCCAGGAAATATAAAAATGGTTCAAAAAATTGTGGTACTTTTGTACGATGGAATATCCCTAAGCCATGAAATCAATGTCATAAGACCAGGAGCAGCAAAGTGAGTGGATTCAGGTACGATGATTCTAAGTGAAATAAGTCACACAGAAAAAAGAAACTTATCATAAGATATCACTTATGAAGATCCTGTAAACATGGCTACACATGAACTGATTTAAGAAAGAGAACAGAGTCTCACATTTAGAAAACACTGTTATGCCTGATTAAGGGGAAAGGAGATGTGGGGTGATGCATAAAACCAGAGTATGATATAAGCACGGGTAACGTTTCTAAAAACAACTTTGGAATAGACAAGACCTACACCTTCCGCAGTGAAAGGGACTCAAACCACATGTTTCCCGCAGAGGAATAGATCTGACTAGTAAAAATCTTAAAACCTATGTATTGATATGTCTCCGTAAGGGAATCAAGTGTGTCTAGACTGGCATAAACATGGCAGCGAGAATCATCTCAAACCCACTATAAAAAGGAATTTCAAAAACAAAACAAAAAACAGGGAAATTCTTTACAAATCCTTCAGGGTCTCTGATGAAACCTGGAATGACCCTATCTACAATGACAGCTGTATGTGGCATAAGGCTGGACACTTGGGACTGAGAGGATTGGTGAGATTGGGTGAGCAAATGCAGACCCTTTAAAGAAAAATGCATGGCCCCCATTCCATGGGTCCCAAATCTCCATGTTGAAGGGAATATTACTATATCTATAACATGTACGGGAAACCTACAGAATACAAAAGGTTTCTAAAACTCAACGAGTAGTCCCTCTCCTGGTGCTCCGCTTTCAATTTCCAACTGCTTTACTATCAATCTCCCAACTTGGAGAGACAACCCCTTTAACCTCCTGGTTCGCACAGGTTTCCAATTTGGCAGAGGATGGAAGGGAAGAGGGAGAACCAATGAGAGAGTAGCTGTTAGGCATTTGGACGGGCACATGTCACTCTAATTTCCCGGCAGGAAGAAGAATTAACCAGAGTCTCAGCCACCCACCGGGAACCAGTATAGGTCCTGAACTAAAATTTTGGACTTGCGTACAGCTCACAAAAAACGAGTTGAAAAATGGAGCTCAGGGGCACAGCATTTCACAAACTGGCAGAGTAATAAATGACAACTATCTTCCAAAAATCTGTTGAGGGAAGGCAACGAGGCGGACTTGAAAGCGAGGCAGAATAGCAGGAAACAGATTTCAAGAGGTACGTTGGAATCGCCTTTAAAGCACAGGAAGAGGGGCACAAATTCGACAATGTCGCACTTGGCGAAAAAGGGCGTAAGCGTTTTCTCCTGAATGTATTCAGGAGAAAACGCATATGCCCTTTTTGGCCAAGCAAGCAAGCGGGCAATACAAATCTGCACTACAAAGAAGTATCACTTCCTACCGGTCAAAAGGGACATCCACAAAATGTGTAAAAAATAGAAAGGCAAGACAGGCCCTGGAGAACAGGGAGCCATATAATGCTGATGGGCGGGATGTAAATTGCCAACTGCCTCCCTGGAGGAGTGCATGGCGTTCCCTAAAACAAGTAAACAACAGAGCTACAGAGCCAAGGGCACTTCCAGTCTAGGGAATATACCTTGGGAAAACTGAAAATCAATAAGACAGAGCCACCCCCAAATTTAGGGCTGCACTGCTTACAAGAACCTCAACTTGGGTACAACTTAAATATCCCAGGAAATATAAAAATGGTTCAAAAAACTGTGGTATTTATGTACGATGGAATATCCCTCAGCCATGAAATCAATGTCATAAGACCAGGAGCAGCAAAGTGAGTGGATTCAGGTACGATGATTCTAAGTGAAATAAGTCACACAGAAAAAGAAACTTATCATAAGATATCACTTATGAAGTTCCTGTAAACATGGCTACACACGAACTGAGTTAGGAAAGAGAACAGAGTCTCACATTTAGAAAACACTCTTATGCTTGCTTAAGGGGAAAGGAGAGGTGGGTTTTTGCATAAAACCAGAGTTTGATATAAGCACAGGTACCATTTTTAAAACAAACTGTGGAATAGACAAGACCTACACCTTCCTCAGTGAAAGGGACTCAAAACCCCATATTTCCCGCAGAGGAATAGATCTGACTAGTAAGAACCTTAAAACCTATGTAATGATATGTCTCTGTAAGGGAATCAAGTGTGTCTAGACTGGAATAAACATGGCAGCGAGAATCAGTTGAAACCCACTATAAAAGGGAATTTCAAAAACAAATCCAAAAAACAGGGAAATTCTTTCCATTTCCTTCAGGGTCTCTGATGAAACCTGGAATGACCCTATGTATAATGACAGCTGGATGTGGCATAAGGTTGGACACTTGGGACTGAGAGGATTGGTGAGATTGGGTGAGCAAATGCAGACCCTTTAAAGCAAAAATGCATGGCCCCCATTCCATGGGTCCCAACACTCCATATTGAAGGGAATATTACAAGAGCTATAACATGTACAGGAAACCTAGAGAATGGACACACTGTGAATACAAAAGATTTCTAAAACTCAACGAGTAGTCCCTCTCCTGGTGCTCCGGTTTGACTTTCCAACTGCTTTACTATCAATCTCCCAACTTGGAGAGACAACACCTTTAACCTCCTGGTTCGCACAGGTTGCCAATTTGGCAGAGGATGGAAGGGAAGAGGGAGAACCAATGAGAGAGTAGCTGTTAGGCATTTGGACGGGCACATGTCACTCTAATTTCCCGGCAGGAAGAAGAATTAACCAGAGTCTCAGCCACCCACCAGGAACCAGTATAGGTCCTGAACCAAAATTTTGGACTTGCGTGCAGCTCACAAAAAACGAGTTGAAAAATGGAGCTCAGGGGCACAGCAATTCACAAACTGGCACAGTAATAAAGGACAACTATCATCCAAAAATCTGTTTAGGGAAGGCAACTAGGCGGACTTGAAACCGAGGCAGAATAGCAGGAAACAGATTTCAAGAGGTACGTTGGAATCGCCTTTAAAGCACAGGAAGAGGGGCACAACTTCGACAATGACGCACTTGGCCAAAAAGGGCGTATGCGTTTTCTCCTGAACATATTCAGGAGAAAACGCATACGCCCTTTTTGGCCAAGCAAGCAAGCGGGCAATGCAAATCTGCACTGCAAAGATGTATCACTTCCAACCGGTCAAAAGGGACATCCACAAAATGTGTAAAAACTAGAAAGGCAACACAGGCACTGGAGAACAGGGAGCCCTGTTATGCTGAAGGGCGGGATGTAAATTGCCAACTGCCTCACTGGAAGAGTGCATTGAGTTCCCTAAAACAAGTAAACAACACAGCTACAGAGCCAAGGGCACTTCCAGTCTAGGGAATATACACTGGGAAAACTGAAAATCAATAAGACAGAGGCAACCCAAATTTAGGGCTGCACTGTTTACAAGAACCTCAACTTGGGTACACCTTAAATATCCCAGGAAATATAAAAATGGTTCAAAAAACTGTGGTATTTATGTACGATGGAATATCCCTCAGCTATGAAATCAATGTCATAAGTCCAGGAGCAGCAAAGTGAGTGGATTCAGTTACGATGATTCTAAGTGAAATATGTCACACAGAAAAAGAAACTTATCATAAGATATCACTTATGAAGATCCTGTAAACATGGCTACACATGAACTGAGTTAGGAAAGAGAACAGAATCTCCCATTTAGAAAACACTCTTATGCCTGCTTAAGGGGAAAGGAGAGGTGGGGTGATGCATAAAACCAGAGTTTGATATAAGCACAGGTACCATTTCTAAAACCAACTGTGGAATAGACAAGACCTACACCTTCCTCAGTGAAAGGGACTCAAAACCCCATATTTCCCACAGAGGAATAGATCTGACTAGTAAAAATCTTAAAACCTATGTATTGATATGTCTCCGTAAGGGAATCATGTGTGTCTAGACTGGCATAAACCTGGCAGCGAGAATCAGCTCAAACCCACTATAAAAAGGAATTTCAAAAACAAAACAAAAAACAGGGAAATTCTTTACAATTCCTTCAGGGTCTCTGATGAAACCTGGAATGACCCTATCTACAATGACAGCTGGATGTGGCATAAGGCTGGACACTTGGGAGTGAGAGGATTGGTGAGATTGGGTGAGCAAATGCTGAGCCTTTAAAGCACAAATGCATGGCCCCCATTCCATGGGTCCCAACTATCCAGGTTGAAGGGAATATTACTACAGCTATAACATGTACGCAAAACCTAGAGAAAGGACACACTGCGATTACAAAATGTTTCTAAAACTCAATGAATAGTCCCTCCCCTGGTGCTCCGGTTTGACTTTCCAACTGCTTTACTATCAATCTTCCAACTTGGAGAGACAGCCCCTTTAAGCTCCTGGTTCACACAGGTTGCCAATTTGGCAGAGGATGGAAGGGAAGAGGGAGAACCAATGAGAGAGTAGCTGCTGGCATTTGGACAGGCACATGTCACTCTAATTTCCCAGCAGGAAGAATAATCAACCAAAGTCTCAGCCACCCACCGGGAACCAGTATAGGTCCTGAACCAAAATTTTGGACTTGCGTTCAGCTCACAAAAAACGAGTTGAAAAATGGAGCTCAGGGGCACAGCAATTCACAAACTGGCAGAGTAATAAAGGACAACTATCGTCCAAAAATCTGTTGAGGGAAGGCAACGACGCGGACTTGAAAGCGAGGCAGAATAGCAGGAAACAGATTTCAAGAGGTACGTTGGAATCGCCTTTAAAGCACAGGAAGAGGGGCACAACTTCGACAATGATGCACTTGGCCAAAAAGGGCGTATGCGTTTTCTCCTGATTATATTCAGGAGAAAACACATACGTCCTTTTCGGCCAAGCAAGGAAGCGGGCAATGCAATTCTGCACTACAAAGAAGTATCACTTCCCACCGGTCAATAGGGACATCCACAAAATGTGTAAAAACCAGAAAGGCAAGACAGGCCCTGGAGAAAAGGGAGCCTTGTTATGCTGATGGGCGGGATGTAAATTGCCAACTGCCTTACTGGAGGAGTTCATTGTGTTCCATAAAACAAGTAAACAGCAGAGCTACAGAGCCAAGGGCACATCCCGTCGAGGGAATATACCTTGGGAAAACTGAAAATAAATAAGAGAGAGCCACCCCCAAATTTAGGGCTGCACTGCTTACAAGAACCTCAACTTGGGTACAACTTAAATATCCCAGGAAATATAAAAATGGTTCAAAAAACTGCGGTATTTATGTACGATGGAATATCCCTCAGCCATGAAATCAATGTCATAAGACCAGGAGCAGCAAAGTGAGTGGATTCAGGTACGATGATTCTAAGTGAAATAAGTCACACAGAAAAAGAAACTTATCATAAGATATCACTTATGAAGATCCTGTAAACATGGCTACACATGAACTGAGTTAGGAAAGAGAACAGAGTCTCACATTTAGAAAATACTCTTATGCCTGCTTAAGGGGAAAGGAGAGGTGGGGTGATGCATAAAACCAGAGTTTGATATAAGCATAGGTACAATTTCTAAAAAAAACGGTGGAATAGACAAGACCTACACCTTCCTCAGTGAAAGGGACTCAAAACCCCATATTTCCCGCAGAGGAATAGATCTGACTAGTAAGAATCTTAAAACCTATGTATTGATATGTCTCTGTAAGGGAATCAAGTGTGTCTAGACTGGAATAAACATGGCAGCGAGAATCAGTTGAAACCCACTATAAAAGGGAATTTCAAAAACAAATCCAAAAAACAGGGAAATTCTTTCCATTTCCTTCAGGGTCTCTGATGAAACCTGGTATGACCCTATGCATAATGACAGCTGGATGTGGCATAAGGCTGGACACTTGGGACTGAGAGGATTGGTGAGATTGGGTGAGCAAATGCAGACCCTTTAAAGTAAAAATGCATGGCCCCATTCCATGGGTCCCAACACTCCATATTGAAGGGAATATTAGAACAGCTATAACATGTACAGGAAACCTAGAGAATGGACACACTGTGAATACAAAAGATTTCTAAAACTCAACGAGTAGTCCCTCTCCTGGTGCTCCGGTTTGTCTTTCCAACTGCTTTACTATCAATCTCCCAACTTGGAGAGACAACCCCTTTAACCTCCTGGTTCGCACAGGTTGCCAATTTGGCAGAGGATGGAAGGGAAGAGGGAGAACCAATGAGAGAGTAGCTGTTAGGCATTTGGACGGGCACATGTCACTCTAATTTCCCGGCAGGAAGAAGAATTAACCAGAGTCTCAGCCACCCACTGGGAAAAAGTATAGGTCCTGAACCAAAATTTTGGACTTGCGTGCAGCTCACAAAAAACGAGTTGAAAAATGTAGCTCAGGGGCACAGCAATTCACAAACTGGCACAGTAATAAAGGACAACTATCATCCAAAAATCTGTTGAGGGAAGGCAACTAGGCGGACTTGAAACCGAGGCAGTATAGCAGGAAACAGATTTCAAGAGGTACGTTGGAATCGTCTTTAAAGCACAGGAAGAGGGGCACAACTTCGACAATGACGCACTTGGCCAAAAACGGCGTATGCGTTTTCTCCTGAATATATTCAGGAGAAAACGCATACGCCCTTTTTGGCCAAGCAAGCAAGCGGGCAATGCAAATCTGCACTACAAAGATGTATCACTTCCCACCGGTCAAAAGGGACATCCACAAAATGTGTAAAAACTAGAAAGGCAACACAGGCCCTGGAGAACAGGGAGCCCTGTTATGCTGATGGGCGGGATGTAAATTGCCAACTGCCTCACTGGAAGAGTGCATTGAGTTCCCTAAAACAAGTAAACAACAGAGCTACAGAGCCAAGGTCATTTCCAGTCTAGGGAATATACCTTGGGAAAACTGAAAATCAATAAGACAGAGCCAACCCAAATTTAGGGCTACACAGCTTACAAGAACCTGAAATTGGGTACACCTTAAATATCCCAGGAAATATAAAAATGGTTCCAAAAACTGTGGTATTTATGTACGATGGAATATACCTCAGCTATTAAATCAATGTTATAAGACCAGGAGCACCAAAGTGAGTGGATTCAGGTGCGATGATTCTAAGTGAAATATGTCACACAGAAAAAGAAACTTATCATAAGATATCACATATGAAGATCCTGTTAACATGGCTACACATGAACAGAGTTAGGAAAGAGAACAGGGTCTCCCATTTAGAAAACACTCTTATGCCTGCTTAAGGGGAAAGGAGAGGTGGGGTGATGCATAAAACCAGAGATTGATATAAGCACAGGTACCATTTCTAAAAGCAACTGTGGAATAGACAAGACCTACACCTTCCTCAGTGAAAGGGACTCAAAACCCCATATTTCCCACAGAGGAATAGATCTGACTAGTAAAAATCTTAAAACCTATGTATTGATATGTCTCCGTAAGGGAATCAAGTGTGTCTAGACTGGCATAAACCTGGCAGCGAGAATAAGCTCAAACCCACTATAAAAAGGAATTTCAAAAACAAAACAAAAAACAGGGAAATTCTTTACAATTCCTTCAGGGTCTCTGATGAAACCTGGAATGACCCTATCTACCATGACAGCTGGATGTGGCATAAGGCTGGACACTTGGGACTGAGAGGATTGGTGAGATTGGGTGAGCAAATGCTGAGCCTTTAAAGCAAAAATGCATGGCCCCCATTCCATGGGTCCCAACTCTCCAGGTTGAAGGGAATATTACTACAGCTATAACAGGTACGGGAAACCTAGAGAAAGGACACACTGCGAATACAAAATGTTTCTAAAACTCAATGAATAGTCCCTCCCCTGGTGCTCCGGTTTGATTTTCCAACTGCTTTACTATCAATCTTCCAACTTGGAGAGACAGCCCCTTTAAGCTCCTGGTTCACACAGGTTGCCAATTTGGCAGAGGATGGAAGGGAAGAGGGAGAACCAATGAGAGAGTAGCTGTTAGGCATTTGGACAGGCACATGTCACTCTAATTTCCCAGCAGGAAGAATAATCAAACAAAGTCTCAGCCACCCAACGGGAACCAGTATAGGTCCTGAACCAAAATTTTGGACTTGCGTTCAGCTCACAAAAACGAGTTGAAAAATGGAGCTCAGGGGCACAGCAATTCACAAACTGGCAGAGTAATAAAGGACAACTATCGTCCAAAAATCTCTTGAGGGAAGGCAACGAGGCGGACTTGAAAGCGAGGAAGAATAGCAGGAAACAGATTTCAAGAGGTACGTTGGAATCGCCTTTAAAGCACAGGAAGAGGGGCACAACTTCGACAATGATGCACTTGGCCAAAAAGGGCGTATGCGTTTTCTCCTGATTATATTCAGGAGAAAACACATACATCCTTTTTGGCCAAGCAAGGAAGCGGGCAATGCAAATCTGCACTACAAAGAAGTATCACTTCCCACCGGACAATAGGGACATCCCCAAAATATGTAAAAACCAGAAAGGCAAGACAGGCCCTGGAGAACAGGGAGCCTTGTTATGCTGATGGGCGGGATGTAAATTGCCAACTGCCTTACTGGAGGAGTGCATTGTGTTCCCTAAAACAAGTAAACAGCAGAGCTACAGAGCCAAGGGCACATCCCGTCGAGGGAATATACCTTGGGAAAACTGAAAATCAATAAGACAGAGCCACCCCAAAATTTAGGGCTGCATTGCTTACAAGAACCTCAACTTGGGTACACCTTAAATATCCCAGGAAATATAAAAATGGTTCAAAAAATTGTGGTACCTATGTACCCTGAAATATCCCTCACCCATGAAATCAATGTCATAAGACCAGGAGCACCAAAGTGAGTGGATTCATGTACGATGATTCTAAGTGAAATAAGTCACACAGAAAAAGAGTCTGATCATAAGATACCACTTAGGAATATCCTGTACACATGGCTACACATGAACTGAGTTAGGAAAGAGAACAGAGTCTCACATTTAGAAAACACTCTTATTCCTGCTTAAAGAGGAAGGAGAGGTGGGGTGATGCATAAAACCACAGTTTGATATAAGCACAGGTACCGTTTCTATAACCACCTGTGGAATAGAAAAGACCTACACCTTCCTCAGAGAAAGGGACTCAAAACCCCATATTTCCCGCAGAGGAATAGATCTGACTAGTAAGAATCTTAAAACCTATGTATTGATATGTCTCTGTAAGGGAATCAAGTGTGTCTCGACTGGCATAAACATGGCAGCGAGAATCAGCTCGAACCAACTATAAAAAGGAATTTCAAAAACAAAACCAAAAAACAGGGAAATTCTTTACAATTACTTCAGGGTCTCTGATGAAACCTGGAATGACCCTATCTACAATGACAGCTGGATATGGCATAAGGCTGGACACTTAGGACTGAGAGGATTGGGGAGATTGGGTGAGCAAATGCAGACCCTTTAAAGCAAAAATGCATGGCCCCATTCCATGGGTCCCAACTCTCCAGGTTGAAGGGAATATTACTACATCTATAACATGTACGGGTATCCTAGAGAATGGACACACTGTGAATACAAAACGTTGCTAAAACTCAATGAGTTGTCCCTCTCCTGGTGCTCCACTTTGACTTTCCAACTGCTTTACTATCAATCTCCCAACTTGGAGAGACACCCCCTTTAACCTCCTGGTTCGCACAGGTTGCCAATTTGGCAGAGGATGGAAGGGAAGAGGGAGAACCAATGAGAGAGTAGCTGTTAGGCATTTGGACGGGCACATGTCACTCTAATTTCCCGGCAGAAAGAAGAATTAACCAGAGTCTCAGCCACCCAACGGGAACCAGTATAGGTCCTGAAGCAAAATATTGGACTTGCGTACAGCTCACAAAAAACGAGTTGAAAAATGGAGCTCAGGGGCACAGCAATTCACAAACTGGCAGAGTAATAAAGGACAACTATCGTTCAAAAATCTGTTGACGGAAGGCAACGAGCCGGACTTGAAAATGAGGCAGAATAGCAGGAAACAGATTTCAAGAGGTACGTTGGAATCGTCTTTAAAGCACAGGAAGAGGGGCACAACTTCGACAATGACGCACTTGGCCAAAAGGGGCGTATGCATTTTCTCCTGAATATATTCAAGAGAAAACGCATACGCCCTTTTTGGCCAAGCAAGCAAGCGGGCAATGCAAATCTGCACTACAAAGAAGTATCACTTCCCACCGGTCAAAAGAGACATCCACAAAATGTGTAAAAAATAGAAAGGCAAGACAGGCCCTGGAAAAGAGGGAGCCATATTATGCTGATGGGCGGGATGTAAATTGCCAACTGCCTCCCTGGAGGAGTGCATTGTGTTCCCTAAAACAAGTAAACAACAGAGCTACAGAGCCAAGGGCACTTCCAGTCTAGGGAATATACCTTGGGAAAACTGAAAATCAATAAGACAGAGCCACCGCAACTTAGGGCTGCACTGCTTACAAGAACCTCAACTTGGGTACACCTTAAATATCCCAGGAAATATAAAAATGGTTCAAAAAACTGTGGTACTTTTGTACGATGGAATATCCCTAAGCCATGAAATCAATGTCATAAGTCCAGGAGCAGCAAAGTGAGTGGATTCAGGTACGATGATTCTAAGTGAAATAAGTCACACAGAAAAAAGAAACTTATCATAAGATTTCACTTATGAAGATCCTGTAAACATGGCTACACATGAACCGAGTTAGGAAAGAGAACAGAGTCTCACATTTAGAAAACACTCTTACTCCTGATTAAGGGAGAAGGAGAGGTGGGGTGATGTATAAAACCAGAGTTTGATATAAGCTCGTGTAACGTTTCTAAAACCAACTTTGGAATAGACAAGACCTACAGCTTCCGCAGTGAAAGGGACTCAAACTCCACGTATCTTGCAGAAGAATAGATCTGACTAGTAAAAATCTTAAAACCTCTGTATTGATATGTCTCTATAAGGGAATCAAGTGTGTCTAGACTGGCATAAACATGGCAGCGAGAATCATATGCAACCCACTATAAAAAGGAATTTCAAAAACAAAACAAAAAACAGGGAAATTCTTTACGATTCCTTCAGGGTCTCTGATGAAACCTGGAATGACCCTATCTACAATGACAGCTGGATGTGGCATAAGGCTGGACACTTGGGACTGAGAGGATTGGTGAGACTGGGTGAGCAAATGCAGACCCTATAAAGCAAAAATGCATGCCCCCCATTCCATGGGTCCCAAATCTCCATGTTGAAGGGAATATTACTATATATATAACATGTACGGGAAACCTACAGAATGGACACACTGTGAATACAAAAGGTTTCTAAAACTCAACGAGTAGTCCCTCTCCTGGTGCTCCGCTTTGACTTTCCAACAGCTTTACTATCAATCTCCCAACTTGGAGAGACAACCCCTTTAACCTCCTGGTTCGCACAGGTTGCCAATTTGGCAGAGGATGGAAGGGAAGAGGGAGAACCAATCAGAGACTAGCTGTTAGGCATTTGGACGGGCATATGTCAGTCTAATTTCCCGGCAGGAAGAAGAATTAACCAGAGTCTCAGCCACCCACCGGGAACCAGTATAGTTCCTGAACCAAAATTTTGGACTTGCGTACAGCTCACAAAAAACGAGTTGAAAAATGGAGCTCAGGGGCACAGCAATTCACAAACTGGCAGAGTAATAAAGGACAACTATCGTCCAAAAATCTGTTCACGGAAGGCAACGAGGTGGACTTGAAAGCGAGGCAGAATAGCAGGAAACAGATTTCAAGAGGTACGTTGGAATCGCCTTTAAAGCACAGGAAGAGGGGCACAACTTCGACAATGACGCACTTGGCCAAAAGGGGCGTATGCATTTTCTCCTGAATATATTCAGGAGAAAATGCATACGCCCTTTTTGGCCAAGCAAGCAAGCGGGCAATGCAAATCTGCACTCCAAAGAAGTATCACTTCCCACCGGTCAAAAGGGACATCCAGAAAATGTGTAAAAAATAGAAAGGCAAGACAGGCCCTGGAGAACAGGGAGCCACATTATGCTGATGGACGGGATGTAAATTGCCAACTGCCTCCCTGGAGGAGTGCATTGCGTTCCCTAAAACAAGTAAACAACAGAGCTACAGAGCCAAGGGCACTTCCAGTCTAGGGAATATACCTTGGGAAAACTGAAAATCAATAAGACAGAGCCACCCCAACTTACGGCTGCACTGCTTACAAGAACCTCAACTTTGGTACACCTTAAATATCCCAGGAAATATAAAAATGGTTCAAAAAATTGTGGTACCTATGTACGATGAAATATCCCTCAGCCATGAAATCAATGTCATAAGACCAGGAGCAGCAAAGTGAGTGGATTCAGCAACGATGAATCTAAGTGAAATAAGTCACACAGAAAAAGAAACTTATCATAATATATCACTTATGATGATCCTCTAAACATGGCTACACATAAACTGAGTTAGGAAAGAGAACAGAGTCTCACATTTAGAAAACACTCTTATGCCTGCTTATGGTGGAAGGAGATGTGGGGTGATGCATAAAACCAGAGTTTGATATAAGCACACGTACCGTTTCTAAAACCAACTTTGGAATAGACAAGACCTACACCTTCCTTAGTGAAAGGGACTCAAAACCCCATATTTCCCGCAGAGGAATAGATCTGACTAGTAAAAATCTTAAAACCTATGTATTGATATGTCTCCGTAAGGGAATCATGTGTGTCTAGACTGGCATAAACATGGCAGCGAGAATCATCTCAAACACACTATAAAAAGGAATTTCAAAAACAAAACAAAAAACAGGGAAATTCTTTACAATTCCTTCAGGGTCTCTGATGTAACCTGGAATGACCTTATCTACAATGACAGCTGGATGTGGCATAAGGCTGGACACTTTAGACTGAGAGGATTGGTGAGATTGGATGAGCAAATGCAGACCCTTTAAAGCAAAAATGCATGGCCCCCATTCCATGGGTCCCAACTCTCGAGGTTGAAGGGAATATTACTACAGCTATAACATGTACGGGAAACCTAGAGAATGGACACACTGCGAATACAAAAGGTTTCTAAAACTCAAAGAGTAGTCCCACTCCTGGTGCTCTGGTTTGACTTTTCAACTGCTTTACTATCAATCTTCCAACTTGGAGAGACAGCCCCTTTAAGCTCCTGGTTCGCACCGTTTGCCAATTTGGCAGAGGATGGAAGGGAAGAGGGAGAACCAATGAGAGACTAGCTTTTAGGGATTTGGATAGGCACATGTCACTCTTATTACCCGGCAGGAAGAATTAACCAAAGTCTCAGCCATCCTCCGGGAACCAGTAGAGTTCCTGAACCAAAATTTTGCACTTGCGTTTAGCTCACAAAAAACAAGTTGAAAAATGGGGCTCAGGGGCACAGCAATTCACAAACTGGCAGAGTAATAAAGGACAACTATCGTCCAAAAATCTGTTGAGGGAAGGCAACGAGCGGACTAGAAAGCGAGGCAGAATAGCAGGAAACTGATTTCAAGAGGTACGCTGGAATCGCCTTTAAAACACAGGAAGTGGGGAACAACTTCGACAATGATGCACTTGGCCAAAAAGGGCGAATGCGTTTTTTCCTGAATATATACAGGAGACAACGCATACGCCCTTTTTGGCCAAGAAAGCAAGCGGGCAATGCAAATCTGCACTACAAAGAAGTATCACTTCCCACCGGTCAAAAGGGACATCCACAAAATGTGTAAAAACCAGAAAGGCAAGACAGGCCCTGGAGAACAGGGAGCCTTGTTATGCTGATGGGCGGGATGTAAATTGCCAACTGCCTCACTGGCGGAGTGCATTCTGTTCCCTAAAACAAGTAAACAGCAGAGCTACAGAGACAAGGGCACTTCCCGTCTAGGGAATATACCTTGGGAAACCTGAAAATCAATAAGACAGAGCCACACCCAAATTTAGTGTTGCATGGCTTACAATAACCTCAACTCGGGTACACCTTAAATATCCCAGGAAATATAAAAATGGTTCAAAAAACTGTGGTAATTATGTACGATGGAATATCCCTCAGGCATGAAATCAATTTCATAAGACAAGGAGCAGCAAAGTGAGTGGATTCAGGTACGATGATACTAAGTGAAATAATTTACACAGAAAAAGAAACTTATCATATGATATCACTTAGGAAGATCCTGTACACATGGCTACACATGAACTGAGTTAGGAAAGAGAACAGAGACTCACATTTAAAAAACACAGTTATGTCTGTTTTATGGGGAAGGAGATGTGGGTTGATGCATAAAACCAGAGTTTGATATAAGCACAGGTACCGTTTCTAAAACAACCTGCGGAATAGAAAAGAACTACACCTTCCTCAGTGAAAGGGACTCAAAACCCCATATTTCCCACAGAGGAATAGATCTGACTAGTAAGAATCTTAAAACCTATGTACTGATATGTCTCCGTTAGGGAATCAAGTGTGTCTAGACAGGCATAAGCATGGCAGCGAGAATCAGCTCAAACCCACTATAAAAAGGAATTTCAAAAACAAAACCAAAAAAACGGGAAATTCTTTACATTTCCTTCAGGGTCTCTGATGAAACCTGGAATGACCCTATCTACAATGACAGCTGGATATGGCATAAGGGTAGACACTTTGGACTGAGAGGCTTGGTGTGATTGGGTGAGCAAATGCAGACACTTTAATGAAAAAATGCATGGCCCGCACTCCATGGGTCCCAACTCTCCATGTTGAAGGGAATATTACTACAGCTATAACATGTACGGGAATCCTAGAGAATGGACACACTGTGAATACAAAAGTTTTCTAAAACTCAACGAGTAGTCCCTCTCCTGGTGCTCCGGTTTGACTTTCCAACTGCTTTACTATAAATCTCCCAACTTGGAGAGACAACCCCTTTAACCTCCTGGTTCGCACAGGTTGCCAATATGGCAGAGGGTGGAAGGGAAGAGGGAGAAACAATGAGAGAGTAGCTGTTAGGCATTTGGACGGGCACATGTCACTCTTATTTCCCGGCAGGAAGAAGTATTGACCAGAGTCTCAGCCACCCACCGGGAACCAGTATAGGTCCTGAAGCAAAATTTTGGACTTGCCTACAGCTCACAAAAAACGAGTTGAAAAATGGAGCTCAGGGGCACAGCAATTCACAAACTGGCAGAGTAATAAAGGACAACTATCGTCCAAAAATCTGTTGACGGAAGGCAAAGAGGCGGACTTGAAAGCGAGGCAGAATAGCAGGAAACAGATTTCAAGAGGTACGTTGGAATCGCCTTTAAAGCACAGGAAGAGGGGCACAACTTCGACAATGACGCACTTGGCTAAAAGGGGCGTATGCGTTTTCTCCTGAATATATTCTGGAGAAAACGCATACGCCCCTTTTTGGCCAAGCAAGCAAGCGGGCAATGCAAATCTGCACTACAAAGAAGTATCACTTCCCACCGGTCAAAAGGGACATCCACAAAATGTGTAAAAACCAGAAAGGCAAGACAGGCCCTGGAGAACAGGGAGCCTTGTTATGCTGATGGGCGGGATGTAAATTGCCAACTGCCTCAATGGAGGAGTGCATTGCGTTCCCTAAAACAAGTAAACAACAGAGCTACAGAGCCAAGGGCACTTCCAGTCTAGGGAATATACCTTGGGAAAACTGAAAATCAATAAGACAGAGCCACCCCCAAATTTAGGGCTGCACTGCTTACAAGAACCTGAACTTGGGTACACCTTAAATATCCCAGGAAATAAAAAAATGGATCAAAAAACTGTGGTATTTATGTACGGTGGAATATCCCTCAGCCATGAAATCAATGTCATAAGACCAGGAGCAGCAAAGTGAGTGGATTCAGGTACGATGATTCTAAGTGAAATAAGTCACACATAAAAAGAAACTTATCATAAGATATCACTTATGAAGATCCTGTAAACATGGCTACACATGAACTGAGTTAGGAAAGAGAACAGAGTCTCACATTTAGAAAAAACTCTTATGCCTGCTTAAGGGGAAAGGAGAGGTGGGTTGATGCATAAAACCAGAGTTTGATATAAGCACAGGTACCATTACTAAAACCAACTGTGGTACAGACAAGACCTACACCTTCCCCAGTGAAAGGGATTCAAAACCCCATATTTCCCACAGAGGAATAGATCTGACAAGTAAGAATATTAAAACCTATGTATTGATATGTGTCTGTAAGGGAATCAAGTGTGTCTAGACTGGCATAAACATGGCAGCGAGAATCAGCTC
The DNA here is from genome assembly GCF_964165515.1 of Mesoplodon bidens. Lineage (NCBI taxonomy): Eukaryota > Metazoa > Chordata > Mammalia > Artiodactyla > Ziphiidae > Mesoplodon > Mesoplodon bidens. The sequence continues at coordinate 2,826,841 of NW_027671488.1, read as the reverse complement.
AAACCCACTATAAAAAGGAATTTCAAAAACAAAAGCAAAAAACTGGGAAATTCTTTACATTTCCTTCAGGGTCTCTGATGAATCCTGGAATGACCCTATCAACAATGACAGCTGGATGTGGCATAAGGCTAGACACTTGGGACTGAGAGGATTGGTGAGATTGGGTGAGCAAATGCAGACACTTTAAAGCAAAAATGCATGGCCACCACTCCACGGGTCCCAACTCTCCATGTTGAAGGGAATATTACTACAGCTATAACATGTACGGGAAACCTAGAGAATGGACACACTGTGAATACAAAAGGTTTCTAAAACTCAACGAGTAGTCCCTCTCCTGGTGCTCGGGTTTGAATTTCCAACTGCTTTACTATCAATCTCCCATCTTGGAGAGACAACCCCTTTAACCTCCTGGTTCGCACAGGTTGCCAATTTGGCAGAGGGTGGAAGGGAAGAGGGAGAACCAATGAGAGAGTAGCTGTTAGGCATTTGGACGGGCACATGTCACTCTAATTTTCCGGCAGGAAGAAGTATTGACCAGAGTCTCAGCCACCCACCGGGTACCAGTATAGGTCCTGTACCAAAATTTTGGACTTGCGTACAGCTCATAAAAAACGAGTTGAAAAATGGAGCTCAGGGGCACAGCAATTCACAAACTGGCAGAATAATAAAGGACAACTATTGTCCAAAAATCTGTTGACGGAAGGCAACGAGGTGGACTTGAAAGCGAGGCAGAATAGCAGGAATCAGATTTCAAGAGGTACGTTGGAATCGCCTTTAAAGCACAGGATGAGGGGCACCACTTCGACAATGACGCACTTGGCCAAAAGGGGCGTATGCGTTTTCTCCTGAATATATTTAGGAGAAAACGCATACGCACCTTTTTGGCCAAGCAAGCAAGCGGGCAATGCAAATCTGCACTACAAAGAAGTATCACTTCCCACCGGTCAAAAGGGACATCCACAAAATGTGTAAAAACCAGAAAGGCAAGACAGGCCCTGGAGAACAGGGAGCCTTGTTATGCTGATGGGCGGGATGTAAATTGCCAACTGCCTCACTGGAGGAGTGCATTGTGTTCCCTAAAACAAGTAAACAACAGAGCTACAGAGCCAAGGGCACTTCCAGTCTAGGGAATATACCTTGGGAATACTGAAAATCAATAAGACAGAGCCACCCCCAAATTTAGGGCTGCACTGCTTACAAGAACCTGAACTTGGGTACAACTTAAATATCCCAGGAAATAAAAAAATGGATCAAAAAACTGTGGTATTTATGTACGGTGGAATATCCCTCAGCCATGAAATCAATGTCATAAGACCAGGAGCAGCAAAGTGAGTGGATTCAGGTACGATGATTCTAAGTGAAATAAGTCACAGAAAAAGAAACATCATAAGATATCACTTATGAAGATCCTGTAAACATGGCTACACATGAACTGAGTTAGGAAAGAGAACAGAGTCTCACATTTAGAAAACACTCTTATGCCTGCTTAAGGGGAAAGGAGAGGTGGGGTGATGCATAAAACCAGAGATTGATATAAGCACAGGTACCATTTCTAAAAGCAACTGTGGAATAGACAAGACCTACACCTTCCTCAGTGAAAGGGACTCAAAACCCCATATTTCCCGCAGAGGAATAGATCTGACTAGTAAGAATCTTAAAACCTATGTATTGATATGTCTCCGTAAGGGAATCAAGTGTGTCTAGACTGGCAAAACATGGCAGCGAGACTCAGCTCAAACCCACTATAAAAACGAATTTCAAAAACAAAGCCAAAAAACAGCGAAATTCTTTACAATTCCTTCAGGGTCTCTGATGAAACCTGGAATGAACCTATCTACAATGACAGCTGGATATGGCATAAGGCTGGACACTTGGGACTGAGAGGATTGGTGAGATTGGGTGAGCAAATGCAGACCATTTAAAGCAAAAATGCATGGCCCCCATTCCATGGGTCCCAACTCTCCATGTTGAAGGGAATATTACTACAGCTATAACATGTACGGGAAACCTAGAGAATGGACACACTGTGAATACAAAAGTTTTCTAAAACTCAACGAGTAGTCCCTCTCCTGGTGCTCCGGTTTGACTTTCCAACTGCTTTACTATCAATCTCCCAACTTGTAGAGACAACCCCTTTAACCTCCTGGTTCGCACAGGTTGCCAATTTGGCAGAGGATGGAAGGGAGAGGGAGAACCAATGAGAGAGTAGCTGTTAGGCATTTGGACGGGCAAATGTCACTCTAATTTCCCGGCAGGAAGAAGAATTAACCAAAATCTCAGCCACCCACCCGGAACCAGTATAGGTCCTGAACCAAAATTTTGGGCTTTCGTACAGCTCACAAAAAACGAGTTGAAAAATTGAGCTCAGGGGCCCAGCAATTCACCAACTGGCAGAGTAATAAAGGACAACTATCGTCCAAAAATCTGTTGAGGGAAGGCAACGAGGCAGACTTGAAAGTGAGGCAGAATACCAGGAAACAGATTTCAAGAGGTACATTGGAATCGCCTTTAAAGCACAGGAAGAGGGGCACAACTTCGACAATGACGCACTTGGCCAAAAGTGCGTATGCGTTTTCTCCTGAATATATTAAGGAGAAAACGCATACCCCCATTTTGGCCAAGCAAGCAAGCGGGAAATGCAAATCTGCACTACAAAGAAGTATCACTTCTCACCGGTCAAAAGGGACATCCACAAATGTGTAAAAACCAGAAAGGCAAGACAGGCCCTGGAGAAAAGGGAGCCTTGTTATGCTGATGGGCGGGATGTAAATTGCCAACTGCCTCACTGGAGGAGTGCATTGCGTTCCCTAAAACAAGTAAACAACAGAGCTACAGAGCCAAGGGCACTTCCAGTCTATGGAATATACCTTGGGAAAACTGAAAATCAATAAGACAGAGCCACCCCCAAATTTTCGGCGGCACTGCTTACAAGAAGCTCAACTTGGTTACACCTTAAATATCCCAGGAAATATAAAAATGGTTCAAAAAACTGTGGTATTTATGTACGATGGAATATCCCTCAGCCATGAAATCAATGTCATAAGCCCAGGAGCAGCAAAGTGAGTGGATTCAGGTACGATGATTCTAAGTGAAATAAGTCACACATTAAAAGAAACTTATCATAAGATATCACTTATGAAGATACTGTAAACATGGCTACACATGAACTGAGTTAGGAAAGAGAACAGAGTCTCGCATTTAGAAAACACTCTTATGCCTGCTTAAGGGGGAAGGAGAGGTGGGGTGATGCATAAAACCAGAGTTTGACATAAGCACAGGTACCATTTCTAAAACCAACTTTGGAATAGACAAGACCTACACCTTCCTCAGTGAAAGGGACTCAAAACCCCATATTTCCCGCAGAGGAATAGATCTGACTAGTAAGAATCTTAAAAGCTATGTATTGATATGTCTCTGTAAGGGAATCAAGTGTGTCTAGACTGGCATAAACATGGCAGCGAGAATCAGCTCAAACCCACTATAAAAAGGAATTTCAAATACAAACCAAAAAACAGGGAAATTCTTTACATTTCCTTCATGCTCTCTAATGAAACCTGGAATGACCCTATCTACAATGACAGCTGGATGTGTCATAATGCTGGACACTTGGGACTGAGAGGATTGGTGAGATTGGGTGAGCAAATGCAGACCATTTAAAGCAAAAATGCATGGCCCCTATTCCATGGGACACAACTCTCCATATTGAAGGGAATATTACTACAGCTATAACATGTACGGGAATCCTAGAGAATGGACACACTGTGAATACAAAAGGGTTCTAAAACTCAACGAGTAGTCCCTCTCTTGCTGATCCGGTTTGACTTTCCAACTGCTTTAATATCAATCTCCAAACTTGGAGAGACAACCCCTTTAACCTCCTGGTTCGCACAGGTTGCCAATTTGGCAGAGGATGGAAGGGAAGAGGGAGAACCAATGAGAGAGTAGCTGTTAGGCATTTGGAAGGGCACATGTCACTCTAATTTCCCGGCAGGAAGAAGAATTAAACAGAGTCTCAGCCACCACCCGGGAACCAGTATAGGTCCTGAACCAAAATTTTGGACTTGCGTACAGCTCACAAAAAACGAGTTGAAAAATGTAGCTCAGGGGCACAGCAATTCACAAACAGGCAGAGTAATAAAGGACAACTATCGTCCAAAAATCTGTTGAGGGAAGGCAACAAGGCGGACTTGAAAGCGAGGCAGAACAGCAGGAAACAGATTCCAAGAAGTACGTTGGAATCGCCTTTAAAGCACAGGAAGAGGGGTACAACATCGACAATGATGCACTTGGCCAAAAAGGGGGTATGCATTTTCTCCTGAATATATTCAGGAGAAAACGCATATGCCCTTTTTGGCCAAGCAAGCAAGCGGGCAATGCAAATCTGCACTACAAAGAAGTGTCACTTCCCACCGGTCTAAAGGGACCTCCACAAAGGTGTAAAAACCAGAAAGGCAAGACAGGCCCTGGAGAATAGGGAGCCTTGTTATGCTGATGGGCGGAATGTAAATGGTCAACTGCCTCATTGGAGGAGTGCATTGTGTTCCCTAAAAGAAGTAAACAACAGAGCTATGGAGCCAAGTGCACTTGCAGTCTAGGGAATATACCTTGGGAAAACTGATAATCAATAAGACAGAGCCACCCCCATATTTAGGTCTGCACTGCTTACAAGAACCTCAACTTGGGTACACATTAAATATACCAGGAAATATAAAAATGGTTCAAAATACTGTGGTATTTATGTACGATGGAATATCCCTCAGCCATGAAATCAATGTCATAAGACCAGGAGCAGCAAAATGAGTGGATTCAGGTACGATGATTCTAAGTGAATAAGTCACACAGAAAAAGAAACTTATCATAAGATATCACTTATGAAGATCCTGTAAACATGGCTACAAATGAACTGAGTTAGGAAAGAGAACAGAGTCTCACATTTAGAAAACACTCTTATGCCTGCTTAAGGGGGAAGGAGAGGTGGGGTGATGCATAAAACCAGAGTTTGACATAAGCACAGGTACCATTTCTAAAACCAACTGTGGAATAGACAAGACCTACACCTTCCTCAATAAAAGGGACTGAAAACCCCATATTTCCCACAGAGGAATAGATCTGACTAGTAAGAATCTTAAAACCTATGTATTGATATGTCTCCGTAAAGGAATCAAGTGTGTCTAGACTGGCATAAACATGGCAGCGAGAATCAGCTCAAACCCACTATAAAAATAAATTTCACAAACAAAACGAAAAAACAGGGAAATTCTTTACAATTCCTTCAGGGTCTCTGATGAAACCTGGAATGGCCCTATCTACAATGATAGCTGGATGTGGTATAAGCCTGGACACTAGGGACTGAGAGGATTGGTGAGATTGGGTGAGCAAATGCAGACACTTTAAAGCAAAAATGCATGGCCCCCATTCCATGGGTCCCAACTCTCCAGGTTGAAGGGAATATTAGTACAGCGATAATATGTATGGGAAACCTAGAGAATGGACACACTGTGAATACAAAATGTTTCTAAAACTCAATGAATAGTCCCTCTCCTGGTGCTCCGGTTTGACTTTCCAACTGCTTTACTATCAATCTCCCAACTTGGAGAGACAGCCCCTTTAAGCTCCTGGTTCGCACAGGTTGCCAATTTGGCAGAGGATGGAAGGGAATATGGAGAACCAATGAGAGAGTAGCTGTTAGGCATTTGGAAGGGCACATGTCACTCTAATTTCCTGGCAGGAAGAAGAATTAACCAGAGTCTCAGCCACCCACCGGGAACCAGTATACGTCCTGAACCAAAATTTTGGACTTGCGTACAGCTCACAAAAAACGAGTTGAAAAATGGAGCTCAGGGGCAGAGCAATTCACAAAATGGCAGAGTAATAAAGGACAAATATCGTCCAAAAAATCTGTTGAGATAAGGCAGCGAGGCGGACTTGAAAGAGAGACAGAATAGCAGGAAACAGATTTCAAGAGGTACGTTGGAATCGCCTTTAAAGCACAGGAAGTGGGGCACAACTTCGACAATGACGCACTGGGCCAAAAAGGTCGTATGCGTTTTCTCCTGAATATATTCAGGAGAAAACGCATACGCCCTTTTTGGCCAAGCAAGCAAGCGGGCAATGCAAATCTGCACTATAAAGGAGTATCACTTCCCACCGGTCAAAAGGGACATCCACGAAATGTGTAAAAACCAGAAAGGCAAGACAGGCCCTGGAGAACAGGGAGCCTTGTTATGCTGATGGGCGGGATGTAAATTGCCAACTGCCTCACTGGAGGAGTGCATTGTGTTCCCTAAAACAAGTAAACAACAGAGCTCCAGAGCCAAGGGCACATCCAGTCTAGGGAATATACCTTGGGAAAACTGAAAATCAATAAGACAGAGCCACCTCAAATTTAGGGCTCCACTGCTTACAAGAACCTCAACTTGGGTACACCTTAAATATCCCAGGAAATATAAAAATGGTTCAAAAAACTGTGGTATTTATGTACGATGGAATATCCCTCAGCCATGAAATCAATGTCATAAGACCAGGAGCAGCAAAGTGAATGGATTTAGGTACGATGATTCTAAGTGAAAGAGGTCACACAGAAAAAGAAACTTATCATAAGTTATCACAGATGAAGATCCTGTAAACATGGCTACACATGAACTGAGTTAGGAAAGAGAACAGAGTCTCTCATTTAGAAAACACTCTAATGCCTGCTTAAGGGAAAGGAGAGGTGGGGTGATGCATAAAACCAGAGTTTGATAGAAGCACAGGTACCATTTCTATAAACAACTGTGGAATAGAAAAGACCTACACCTTCCTCAGTGAAAGGGACTCAAAACACCATATTTCCCGCAGAGGAATAGATCTGACTAGTAAGTATCTTAAAACCTATGTATTGATATGTCTCTGTAAGGGAATCAAGTGTGTCTAGACTGGCATAAACATGGCAGCGAGAATCAGCTCAAACCCACTATAAAAAGGAATTTCAAAAACAAAACCAAAAAACAGGGAAATTCTTTACATTTCCTTCAGGGTCTCTGATGAAACCTGGAATGACCCTATCTACAATGACAGCTGGATGTGGCATAAGGCTGGACACTTGGGACTGAGAGGATTGGTGAGATTGGGTGAGCAAATGCAGACCCTTTAAAGCAAAAATGCATGGCCCCCATTCCATGGGTCCCAACTCTCCATGTTGAAGGGAATATTACTACAGATATAACATGTACGGGAAACCTAGAGAAAGGACACACTGTGAATACAAAAGGGTTCTAAAACTCAAGGAGTAGTCCCTCTCCTGGTGCTCCGCTTTCACTTTCCAACTGCTTTACTATCAATCCCCCAACTTGGAGAGACAACCCCTTTAACCTCCTGGTTCGCAGAGGTTGCCAATTTGGCAGAGGATGGAAGGGAAGAGGGAGAACCAATGAGAGAGTAGCTGTTAGGCATTTGGATGGGCACATGTCACTCTAATTTCCCGGCAGGAAGAAGAATTAACCAGTGTCTCAGCCACCCACCGGGAACCACTATACGTCCTGAACCCAAATTTTGGACTTGTGAACAGCTCAAAAAAAACGAGTTGAAAAATGGAGCTAAGGGCCACAGCAAATCACAAACTGGCAGAGTAATAAAGGACAACTATCGTCCAAAAATCTGATGAGGGAAGGCAACGAGGCGGACTTGAAAGCGAGGCAGAATAGCAGTAAACAGATTTCAAGAGGTACGTTGGAATCGCATTTAAAGCACAGGAAGAGGGGCAGAATTTCGACAATGACGCACTTGGCCAAAAAGGGCGTATGCGTTTTCTCCTGAATATATTCAGGAGAAAACGCATACGCCCTTTTTGGCCAAGCAAGCAAGCGGGCAATGCAAATCTGCACTACAAAGAAGTATCACTTCCCACCTGTCAAAAGGGACATCCACAAAATGTGTAAAAACCAGAAAGGCAAGACAGGCCCTGGAGAACAGGGAGCCTTGTTATGCTGATGGGCGGGATGTAAATTGCCAACTGCCTCACTGGAGGAGTAACTTGCGTTCCGTAAAACAAGTAAACAACAGAGCTACAGAGCCAAGGGCACTTCCAGTCTAGGGAATATACCTTGGGAAAACTGAAAATCAATAAGACAGAGCCACCCCCAAATTTAGGGCAGCACTGCTTACAAGAACCTCAACTTGGGTACACCTTAAATATCCCAGGAAATATAAAAATGGTTCCAAAAACTGTGGTATTTATGTACGATGGAATATCCCTCAGCCATGAAATCAATGTCATAAGACCAGGAGCAGCAAAGTGAGTGGATTCAGGTACGAGGATTCTAAGTGAAATAAGTCACACAGAAAAAGAAACTTACCATACTATCACTTATGAAGATCCTGTAAACATGGCTACACATGAACTGAGTTAGGAAAGAGAACACAGTCTCAAATTTAGAAAACACCCTTATGCCTCCTTAAGGGGGAAGGAGAGGAGGGGTGATGCATAAAACCAAAGTTTGACATAAGCACAGGTACCATTTCTAAAACCAACTTTGGAATAGACAAGACCTACACCTTCCTCAATGAAAGGGACTCAAAACCCCGTATTTCCCGCAGAGGAATTGATCTGACTAGTAAGAATTTTAAAACCTATGTATTGATATGTCTACGTAAGGGAATCAAGTGTGTCTAGACTGGCATAAACATGGCAGCGAGAATCAGCTCAAACCCACTATAAAAAGGAATTTCAAAAACAAAACCAAAAAACAGGGAAATTCTTTGCATTTCCTTCAGGGTCTCTGATGAAACCTGGAATGACCCTATCTACAATGACAGCTGGATGTGGCATAAGGCTGGACACTTGGAACTGACAGGATTGGTGAGATTGGGTGAGCAAATGCAGACCCTTTAAAGCAAAAATGCATGGCCCCCATTCCATGGGTCCAAACTCTCCATGTTGAAGGGAATATTACTACAGCTATAACATGTACGGGAAACCTAGAGAATGGACACACACTGAATACAAAAGGTTTCTAAAACTCAAGGAGTAGTCCCTCTTCTGGTGCTCCTGTTTGACTTTCCAACTGCTTTACTATAATTCTCCCAACATGGAGAGACAACCCCTTTAACCTCCTGGTTCGCACACGTTGCCAATTTTGCAGAGGATGGAAGGGAAGAGGGAGAAACAATGAGAGAACAGCTGTTAGGCATTTGGACGGGCACATGTCTCTCTAATTTCCCGGCAGGAAGAAGAATTAACCAGAGTCTCAGCCACCCACCGGGAACCAGTATAGGTCCTGAACCAAAATTTTGGACTTGCGTACAGCTCACAAAAAACGAGTTGAATAATGGAGCTCAGGGGCACAGCAATTCACAAACTGGCAGAGTAATAAAGGACAACTATCGTCCAAAAATCTGTTGAGCGAAGGCACCGAGGCGGACTTGAAAGCGAGGCAGTATAGCAGGAAACAGATTTCAAGAGGTACGTTGGAATCGACTTTAAAGCACAGGAAGAGGGGCACAACTTCGACAATGACGCATTTGGCCAATAAGGGCGTATGCGTTTTCTCCTGAATATATTCAGGTGAAAATGCATACGCCCTTTTTGGCCAAGTAAGCAAGCGGTCAATGCAAATCTGCACTACAAAGAAGTATCACTTCCCACCGGTCAAAAGGGACATCCACAAAATGTGTAAAAACCAAAAAGGCAAGACAGGCCCTGGAGAAGAGGGAGCCTTGTTATGCTGATGGGCGGGATGTAAATTGCCAACTGCCTCACTGGAGGAGTGCATTGCGTTCCCTAAAACAAGTAAACAACAGAGCTACAGAGCCAAGGGCTCTTCCAGTCTAGGGAATATACCTTGGGAAAACTGAAAATTAATAAGACAGAGCCACTCCCATATTTAGGGCTGCACTGTTTACAAGAACCTCAACTTGGGTACACCTTAAATATCCCAGAAAATGTTAAAATGGTTCAAAAAAATGTGGTGTTTATGTACGATGGAATATCCCTCAGCCATGAAATCAATTTCATAAGACCAGGAGCAGCAAAGTGAGTGGATTCAGGTACGATGATTCTAAGTGAAATAAGTCACACAGAAAAAGAAACTTATCATAAGATATCACTTATGAAGATCCTGTAAACATGGCTACACATGAACTGAGTTAGGAAAGAGAACAGAGTCTCACATTTAGAAAATTCTCTTATGCCTGCTTAAGGGGAAAGGAGAGGTGGGGTGATGCATAAAACCAGAGATTGATATAAGCACAGGTACCATTTCTAAAACCAACTGTGGAATAGACAAGACCTACACCTTCCTCAGTGAAAGGGACTCAAAACCCCATATTTCCCGCAGAGGAATATATCTGACTAGTAAGAATCTTAAAACCAATGTATTGATATGTCTCTGTAAGGGTATCAAGTGTGTCTAGACTGACATAAACATGGCAGTGAGAATCAGCCCAAACCCACTATAAAAAGGAATTTCAAAAACAAAACCAAAAAACAGGGAAATTCTTTACATTTCCTTCAGGGTCTCTGATGAAACCTGGAATGACCCTATCTACAATGACAGCTGGATGTGGCATAAGGCCGGACACCTGGGAGTTAGAGGATTGGTGACATTGGGTGACCAAATGCAGACCCTTTAAAGCAAAAATGCATGGCCCCCATTCCATGGGTCCGAACTCTCCATGTTGAAGGGATATTACTACAGATATAACATGTATGGGAAACCTAGATAATGGACACACTGTGAATACAAAAGGTTTCTAAAACTCAACGAGTAGTCCCTCTCCTGGTGCTCCGCTTTGACTTTCCAACTGCTTTACTATCAATCTCCCAACTTGGAGAGACAACCCCTTTAACCTCCTGGTACACACAGGTTGCCAATTTCGCAGAGGATGGAAGGGAATATGGAGAACCAATGAGAGAGTAGCTGTTAGGCATTTGGAAGGGCACATGTCACTCTAATTTCCTGGCAGGAAGAAGAATTAACCAGAGTCTCAGCCACCCACCGGGAACCAGTATACGTCCTGAACCAAAATTTTGGACTTGCGTACAGCTCACAAAAAACGAGTTGAAAAATGGAGCTCAGGGGCAGAGCAATTCACAAAATGGCAGAGTAATAAAGGACAAATATCGTCCAAAAAATCTGTTGAGATAAGGCAGCGAGGCGGACTTGAAAGAGAGACAGAATAGCAGGAAACAGATTTCAAGAGGTACGTTGGAATCGCCTTTAAAGCACAGGAAGTGGGGCACAACTTCGACAATGACGCACTGGGCCAAAAAGTTCGTATGCGTTTTCTCCTGAATATATTCAGGAGAAAACGCATACGCCCTTTTTGGCCAAGCAAGCAAGCGGGCAATGCAAATCTGCACTATAAAGGAGTATCACTTCCCACCGGTCAAAAGGGACATCCACGAAATGTGTAAAAACCAGAAAGGCAAGACAGGCCCTGGAGAACAGGGAGCCTTGTTATGCTGATGGGGGGGATGTAAATTGCCAACTGCCTCACTGGAGGAGTGCATTGTGTTCCCTAAAACAAGTAAACAACAGAGCTCCAGAGCCAAGGGCACATCCAGTCTAGGGAATATACCTTGGGAAAACTGAAAATCAATAAGACAGAGCCACCTCAAATTTAGGGCTCCACTGCTTACAAGAACCTCAACTTGGGTACACCTTAAATATCCCAGGAAATATAAAAATGGTTCAAAAAACTGTGGTATTTATGTACGATGGAATATCCCTCAGCCATGAAATCAATGTCATAAGACCAGGAGCAGCAAAGTGAATGGATTTAGGTACGATGATTCTAAGTGAAAGAGGTCACACAGAAAAAGAAACTTATCATAAGTTATCACAGATGAAGATCCTGTAAACATGGCTACACATGAACTGAGTTAGGAAAGAGAACAGAGTCTCTCATTTAGAAAACACTCTTATGCCTGCTTAAGGGAAAGGAGAGGTGGGGTGATGCATAAAACCAGAGTTTGATAGAAGCACAGGTACCATTTCTATAAACAACTGTGGAATAGAAAAGACCTACACCTTCCTCAGTGAAAGGGACTCAAAACACCGTATTTCCCGCAGAGGAATAGATCTGACTAGTAAGAATCTTAAAACCTATGTATTGATATGTCTCTGTAAGGGAATCAAGTGTGTCTAGACTGGCATAAACATGGCAGCGAGAATCAGCTCAAACCCACTATAAAAAGGAATTTCAAAAACAAAACCAAAAAACAGGGAAATTCTTTACATTTCCTTCAGGGTCTCTGATGAAACCTGGAATGACCCTATCTACAATGACAGCTGGATGTGGCATAAGGCTGGACACTTGGGACTGAGAGGATTGGTGAGATTGGGTGAGCAAATGCAGACCCTTTAAAGCAAAAATGCATGGCCCCCATTCCATGGGTCCCAACTCTCCATGTTGAAGGGAATATTACTACAGATATAACATGTACGGGAAACCTAGAGAAAGGACACACTGTGAATACAAAAGGGTTCTAAAACTCAAGGAGTAGTCCCTCTCCTGGTGCTCCGCTTTGACTTTCCAACTGCTTTACTATCAATCCCCCAACTTGGAGAGACAACCCCTTTAACCTCCTGGTTCGCAGAGGTTGCCAATTTGGCAGAGGATGGAAGGGAAGAGGGAGAACCAATGAGAGAGTAGCTCTTAGGCATTTGGATGGGCACATGTCACTCTAATTTCCCGGCAGGAAGAAGAATTAACCAGTGTCTCAGCCACCCACCGGGAACCACTATACGTCCTGAACCCAAATTTTGGACTTGTGAACAGCTCAAAAAAAACGAGTTGAAAAATGGAGCTAAGGGCCACAGCAAATCACAAACTGGCAGAGTAATAAAGGACAACTATCGTCCAAAAATCTGATGAGGGAAGGCAACGAGGCGGACTTGAAATCGAGGCAGAATAGCAGTAAACAGATTTCAAGAGGTACGTTGGAATCGCATTTAAAGCACAGGAAGAGGGGCAGAATTTCGACAATGACGCACTTGGCCAAAAAGGGCGTATGCGTTTTCTCCTGAATATATTCAGGAGAAAACGCATACGCCCTTTTTGGCCAAGCAAGCAAACGGGCAATGCAAATCTGCACTACAAAGAAGTATCACTTCCCACCTGTCAAAAGGGACATCCACCAAATGTGTAAAAACCAGAAAGGCAAGACAGGCCCTGGAGAACAGGGAGCCTTGTTATGCTGATGGGCGGGATGTAAATTGCCAACTGCCTCACTGGAGGAGTGACTTGCGTTCCGTAAAACAAGTAAACAACAGAGCTACAGAGCCAAGGGCACTTCCAGTCTAGGGAATATACCTTGGGAAAACTGAAAATCAATAAGACAGAGCAACCCCCAAATTTAGGGCAGCAGTGCTTACAAGAACCTCAACTTGGGTACACCTTAAATATCCCAGGAAATATAAAAATGGTTCAAAAAACTGTGGTATTTATTTACGATGGAATATCACTCAGCCATGAAATCAATGTCATAAGACCAGAAGCAGCAAAGTGAGTGGATTCAGGTACGATGATTCTAAGTGAAATAAGTCACACAGAAAAAGAAACTTATCATAAGATATCACTTATGAAGATCCTGTAAACATGGCTACACATGAACTGAGTTAAGAAATGGAACAGGGTCTCACATTTAGAAAACACTCTTATGCCTGCTTAAGGGGAAAGGAGAGGTGGGGTGATGCATAAAACCAGAGTTTGATATAAGCACAGGTACCATTTCTAAAACCAACTGTGGAATAGACAAGACCTACACCTTCCTCAGTGAAAGGGACTCAAAACCCCATATTTCCCGCAGAGGAATAGATCTGACTAGTAAGAATCTTAAAACCTATGTATTGATATGTCTCTGTAAGGGAATCAAGTGTGTCTAGACTGGCATAAACATGGCAGCGAGAATCAGCTCAAACCCACTATAAAAAGGAATTTCAAAATCAATACAAAAAACAGGGAAATTCTTTACATTTCCTTCAGGGTCTCTGATGAAACCTGGAATGACCCTATCTACAATGACAGCTGGATGTGGCATAAGGCTGGACACTTGGGACTGAGACGATTGGTGAGATTGGGTGAGCAAATGCAGACGCTTTAAAGCAAAAATGCATGGCCCCCATTCCATGGGTCCCAACTCTCCAGGTTGAAGGGAATATTACTTCTGCTATAACATGTACGGGAAACATAGAGAATGGACACACTGTGAATACAAAATTTTTCTAAAACTCAACGAGTAGTCCCTCTCCTGGTGCTCCGCTTTGACTTTCCAACTGCTTTACTATCAATCTCCCAACATGGAGAGACAACCCCTTTAACCTCCTGGTTCGCACAGGTTGCCAATTTCGCAGAGGATGGAAGGGAAAAGGGAGAACCAATGAGAGAGTAGCTGTTAGGCATTTGGACGGGCACATGTCACTCTAATTTCCCGGCAGGAAGAAGAATTAACCAGTGTCTCAGCCACCCACTGGGAACCAGTATAGGTCCTGAGCCAAAATTTTGGACTTGCGTACAGCTCACAAAAAACGAGTTGAAAAATCGAGTTCAGGGGCACAGCAATTCACAAACTGGCAGAGTAATAAAGGACAACTATCGTCCAAAAATCTGTTGAGGGAAGGAAACGAGGCGGACTTGAAAGGGAGGCAGAATAGCATGGAATAGATTTCAAGAAGTACGTTGGAATCACCTTTAAAGCACAGGAAGAGGGGCACAACTTCGACAATGACGCACTGGGCCAAAAAGGTCGTATGCGTTTTCTCCTGAATATATTCAGGAGAAAACGCACAAGCCCTTTTTGGCCATGCAAGCAAGCGGGCAATGCAAATCTGCACTACAAAGGAGTATCACTTCCCACAGATCAAACGGGACATCCACGAAATGTGTAAAAAACAGAAAGGCAAGATAGGCCCTGGAGAACAGGGAGCCTTGTTATGCTGATGGGCGTGATGTAAATTGCCAACTGCCTCACTGGAGGAGTGCATTGTGTTCCCTAAAACAAGTAAACAACAGAGCTCCAGAGCCAAGGGCACTTCCAGACTACGGAATATACCTTGGGAAAACTGAAAATCAATAAGACAGAGCCACCCTCAAATTTAGGGCTCCACTGCTTACAAGAACCTCAACTTGGGTACACCTTAAATATACCAGGAAATATAAAAATGGTTCAAAAAACTGTGGCATTTATGTACGATGGAATATCCTTCAGCCATGAAATCAATGTCATAAGACCAGGAGCAGCAAAGTGAGTGGATTTAGGTACGATGATTCTAAGTGAAAGAGGTCACACAGAAAAAGAAACTCATCATAAGTTATCACAGATGAAGATCCTGTAAACATGGCTACACATGAACTGAGTTAGGAAAGAGAACAGAGTCTCTCATTTAGAAAACACTCTTATGCCTGCTTAAGGGGAAAGGAGAGGTGGGGTGATGCATAAAACCAGAGTTTGATATAAGCACAGGTACCATTTCTATAACCAACTGTGGAATAGAAAAGACCTACACCTTCCTCAGTGAAAGGGACTCAAAACACCATATTTCCCGCAGAGGAATAGATCTGACTAGTAAGAATCTTAAAACCTATGTATTGATATGTCTCTGTAAGGGAATCAAGTGTGTCTAGACTGGCATAAACATGGCAGCGAGAATCAGCTCAAACCCACTATAAAAAGGAATTTCAAAAACAAAACCAAAAAACAGCGAAATTCTTTACATTTCCTTCAGGGTCTCTGATGAAACCTGGAATGACCCTATCTACAATGACAGCTGGATGTGGCATAAGGCTGGACACTTGGGACTGAGAGGATTGGTGAGATTGGGTGAGCAAATGCAGACCCTTTAAAGCAAAAATGCATGGCCCCCATTCCATGGGTCCCAACTCTCCATGTTGAAGGGAATATTACTACAGATATAACATGTACGGGAAACCTAGAGAATGGACACACTGTGAATACAAAAGGGTTCTAAAACTCAAGGAGTAGTCCCTCTCCTGGTGCTCCGCTTTGACTTTCCAACTGCTTTACTATCAATCCGCCAACTTGGAGAGACAACCCCTTTAACCTCCTGGTTCGCAGAGTTTGCCAATTTGGCAGAGGATGGAAGGGAAGAGGGAAAACCAATGAGAGAGTAGCTGTTAGGCATTTGGATGGGCACATGTCACACTAATTTCCCGGCAGGAAGAAGAATTAACCAGAATCTCAGCCACCCACCGGGAACAAGTATACGTCCTAAACCCAAATTTTGGACTTGTGAACAGCTCAAAAAAAACGAGTTGAAAAATGGAGCTAAGGCCCACAGCAAATCACAAACTGGCCGAGTAATAAAGGACAACTATCGTCCAAAAATCTGTTGAGGGAAGGCAACGAGGCGGACTTGAATGTGAGGCAGAATAGCAGTAAACAGATTTCAAGAGGTACGTTGGAATCGCCTTTAAAGCACAGGAAGAGGGGCAGAACTTCGAAAATGACGCACTTGGCCAAAAAGGGCGTATGCGTTTTCTCCTGAATATATTCAGGAGAAAACGCATACGCCCTTTTTGGCCAAGCAAGCAAGCGGGCAATGCAAATCTGCACTACAAAGGAGTATCACTTCCCACCGGTCAAAAGGGACATCCACAAATGTGTAAAAACCAGAAAAGCAAGACAGGCCCTGGAGAACAGGGAGCCTTGTTATGCTGATGGGCGGGATGTAAATTGCCAACTGCATCACTGGAGGAGTGCATTGCGTTCCCTAAAACAAGTAAACAACAGAGCTACAGAGCCAAGGGCACTTCCAGTCTAGGGAATATACCTTGGGAAAACTGAAAATCAATAAGACAGAGCCACCCGCATATTTAGGGCTGCACTGCTTATAAGAACCTCAACTTGTGTATACATTAAATATCCCAGGAAATATAAAAATGCTTCAAAAATTTGTAATACTTAGGTAATTTTGAATATCCCCCAGCCATGAAATCAATGTCATAAGACCACGAGCAGCAAAGTGAGTGGATTCAGGTACGATGATTCTAAGTGAAATAAGTCACACAGAAAAAGAAACTTATCATAAGATATCACTTATGAAGATCCTGTAAACATGGCTACACATGAACTGAGTTAGGAAAGAGAACAGAGTCTCACATTTAGAAAACACTCTTATGCCTGCTTAAGGGGAAAGGAGGGGTGGGGTCATGCATAAAACCAGAGTTTGATATAAGCACACGTACCATTTCTAAAACCAACTGTGGAATATACAAGACCTACACCTTCCTCAGTGAAAGGGACTCAAAACCCCATATTTCCCGCAGAGGAATAGACCTGACTAGTAAGAATTTTAAAACCTATGTATTGATATGTCTCTGTAAGGGAATCAAGTGTGTCTAGACTGGCATAAACATGGCAGGGAGAATCAGCTCAAACCCACTATAAAAACGAATTTCAAAAACAAAACCAAAAAACAGCGAAATTCTTTACAATTCCTTCAGGGTCTCTGATGAAACCTGGAATGACCCTATCTACAATGATAGCTGGATGTGGTATAAGGCTGGACACTTGGGACTGAGAGGATTGGTGAGATTGTGTGAGCAAACGGAGACCCTTTAAAGCAAAAATGCATGGCCCCCATTCCATGGGTCCCAACTCTCCAGGTTGAAGGGAATATTACTACAGCTATAACATGTATGGGAAACCTAGAGAATGGACACACTGTGAATACAAAAGGTTTCTAAAACTCAACGAATACTCCCTCTCCTCGTGCTCCGGTTTGACTTTCCAACTGCTTTACTATCAATCTCCCAAATTGGAGAGACAGCCCCTTTAAGCTCCTGGTTCACACAGGTTGCCAATTTTGCAGAGGATGGAAGGGAAGAGGGAGAACCAATGAGAGAGTAGCTGTTAGGCCTTTGGACGGGCACATGTCACTCTAATTTCCCGGCAGGAAGAAGAATTAACCAAAGGCTCAGCCACCCACCGGGAACCAGTATAGGTCCTGAACCAAAATTTTGGACTTGCGTACAGCTCACAAAAAACGAGTTGAAAAATTGAGCTCAGGGGCACAGCAATTCACAAACTGGCAGAGTAATAAAGACAACTATCGTCCAAAAATCTATTGAGGGAAGGCAACGGGGCGGATTTGAAAGCGAAGCAGAATAGCAGGAAACAGATTTCAAGAGGTACGTTGGAAGAGCCTTTAAAGCACAGGAAGAGGGGCACAACTTTGACAATGATGCACTTGGCCAAAAAGTGCGTATGCGGTTTCTCCTGAATATATTCAGGAGAAAACGCATACGACCTTTTTGGACAAGCAAGCAAGCCGGCAATGCAAATATGCACTACAAAGAAGTATCACTTCCCACCGGTCAAAAGGGACATCCACAAATGTGTAAAAACCAGAAAGGCAAGACAGGCACTGGAGTACAGGGAGCCTTGTTATGGTGATGGGCGGGATGTAAATTGCCAACTGCCTCACTGGAGGAGTGCATTGTGTTCCCTAAAACAAGAAAACAACAGAGCTACAGAGCCAAGGGCACTTCCAGTCTAGGGAATATAGCTTTGGATAACTGAAAATCAATAAGAAAGAGCCACACCCAAATTTAGGGCTGCACTGCTTACAAGAACCTCAACGTGGGTACACCTGAAATATCCCAGGAAATATAAAAATGGTTCAAAAAACTGTGGTATTTATGTACGATGGAATATCCCTCAGCCATGAAATCAATGTCATAAGACAAGGAGCAGCAAAGTGAGTGGATTCAGGTACGATGATTCTAAGTGAAAGAAGTCACACAGAAAAAGAAACTTATCATAAGGTATCATTTATGAAGATCCTGTAAACATGGCTACACATGAACTGAGTTAGGAAAGAGAACAGAGTCTCACATTTAGAAAACAGTCTTATGCGTGCTTAAGGGGAAAGGAGAGGTGGGGTGATGCATAAAACGAGAGTTTGATATAAGTACAGGTATCATTTCTAAAACCAACTGTGGAATATACAAGACCTACACCTTCCTCAGTGAAAGGGACTCAAAACCCCATATTTCCCGCAGAGGAATAGACCTGACTAGTAAGAATTTTAAAACCTATGTATTGATATGTTTCTGTAAGGGAATCAAGTGTGTCAAGACTGGCATAAACATGGCAGCGAGAATCAGCTCAAACCCACTATAAAAACGAATTTCAAAAACAAAAGCAAAAAACAGCGAAATTCTTTACAATTCCTTCAGGGTCTCTGATGAAACCTGGAATGACCCTATCGACAATGATAGCTGTATGTGGTATAAGGCTGGACACTTGGGACTGAGAGGACTGGTGAGATTGTGTGAGCAAACGGAGACCCTTTAAACCAAAAATGCATGGCCCCCATTCCATGGGTCCCAACTCTCCAGGTTGAAGGGAATATTACTGCAGCTATAATATGTATGGGAAACCTAGAGAATGGACACACTGTGAATACAAAAGGTTTCTAAAACTCAACGAATAGTCCCTCTCCTGGTGCTCCAGTTTGACTTTCCAACTGCTTTACTATCAATCTCCCAAATTGGAGAGACAGCCCCTTTAAGCTCCTGGTTCGCACAGGTTGCCAATTTTGAAGAGGATGGAAGGGAAGAGGGAGAACCAATGAGAGACTAGCTGTTAGGCATTTGGATGGGCACATGTCACTCTAATTTCCCGGCAGGAAGAAAAATTAACCAGAGTCTCAGCCACCCACCGGGAACCAGTAAAGTTCCTGTACCAAAATTTTGGACTTGCGTACAGCTCACAAAAAACGAGTTGAAAAATGGAGCTCAGGGACACAGCAATTCATAAACCGGCAGAGTAATAAAGGACAACTATCATCCGAACATCTGTTGAGGGAAGGCAACGAGGCGGACTTGAAAGCGAGGCAGAATAGCAGGAAACAGATTTCAAGAGGTACGTTGGAATCGCTTTAAAGCACAGGAAGAGGGGCACAACTTCGACAATGATGCACTTGGCCAAAAAGGGCGTATGCGTTTTCTCCTGAATATATTCAGGAGAAAATGCATACGCCCATTTTGGCCAAGCAAGCAAGCAGGCAATGCAAATCTGCACTACAAAGAAGTATCACTTCCCACCGGTCAAAAGGGACATCCAAAAATGTGTAAAAACCAGAAAGGCAAGACAGGCCCTGGAGAACAGGGAGCCTTGTTATGCTGATGGGCGGGATGTAAATTGCCAACTGCCTCACTGGAGGAGTGCATTGCGTTCCCTAAAACAAGAAAACAATAGAGCTACAGAGCCAAGGGCACTTCCAGTCTGGGGAATATACCTTGGGATAACTGGAAATCAATAAGACAGAGCCACCCCCAAATTTAGGGCTGCACTGCTTACAAGAACCTCAACGTGGGTACACCATAAATATCCCAGGAAATATAACAATGGTTCAAAAAACTGTGGTATTTATGTACGATGGAATATCCCTCAGCCATGAAATCAATGTCATAAGACCAGGAGCAGCAAAGTGAGTGGACTCAGGTACGATGATTCTAAGTGAAATAAGTCACACAGAAAAAGAAACTTATCATAAGATATCACTTATGATGTTCCCGTAAATATGGCTACACATGAAGTGAGTTAGGAAAGAGAACAGAGTCTCACATTTAGAAAACACTCTTATGCCTGCTTAAGGGGAAAGGAGAGGTGGGGTGAGGCATAAAACCAGAGTTTGATATAAGTACAGGAACCATATCTAAAACAAACTGTTGAATAGACAAGACCTACACCTTCCTCAGTGAAAGGGACTCAAAATCCCATATTTCCCGCAGAGGAATAGATCTGACTAGTAAGAATCTTAAAACCTATGTATTGATATGTCTCTGTAAGGGAATCAAGTGTGTCTAGACTGGCATAAACATGGCAGCGAGAATTAGCTCAAACCCACTATAAATAGGAATTTCAAAAACAAAACCAAAAAACAGGGAACTTCTTTACAATTCCTTCAGGGTCTCTGATGAAACCTGGAATGACCCTATCTACAATGACAGCTGGATGTGGTATAAGGCTGGACACTTGGGACTGAGAGGATTGGTGAGATTGGGTGAGCAAATGCAGACCCTTTAAAGCAAAAATGCAAGGCCCCCATTCCATGGGTCCCAACTCTCCAGGTTGAAGGGAATATTACTACAGCTATAATATGTATGGGAAACCTAGAGAATGGACACACTGTGAATACAAAAGGTTTCTAAAACTCAACGAATAGTCCCTCTCGTCGTGCTCCGGTTTGACATTCCAACTGCTTTACTATCAATCTCCCAAATTGGAGAGACAGCACCTTTAAGCTCCTGGTTGGCACAGGTTGCCAATTTTGCAGAGGATGGAAGGGAATAGGGAGAACCAATGAGAGAGTAGCTGTTAGGCCTTTGGACGGGCACATGTCACTCTAATTTCCCGGCAGGAAGAAGAATTAACCAAAGGCTCAGCCACCCACCGGGAACCAGTATAGGTCCTGAACCAAAATTTTGGACTTGCGTACAGCTCACAAAAAACGAGTTGAAAAATGGAGCTCACGGGCACAGCAATTCACAAACTGGCAGAGTAATAAAGACAACTATCGTCCAAAAATCTATTGAGGGAAGGCAACGGGGCGGATTTGAAAGCGAAGCAGAATAGCATGAAACAGATTTCAAGAGGTACGTTGGAAGAGCCTTTAAAGCACAGGAAGAGGGGCAAAACTTCGACAATGACACACTTGGCCAAAAGTGCGTATGTGGTTTCTCCTGAATATATTCAGGAGAAAACGTATACGAACTTTTTGGCCAAGCAAGCAAGCGGGCAATGCAAATCTGCACTAAAAAGAAGTATCACTTCCCACCGGTCAAAAGGGACATCCACAAATTTGTAAAAACCAGAAAGGCAAGACAGGCACTGGAGTACAGGGAGCCTTGTTATGGTGATGGGCGGGATGTAAATTGCCAACTGCCTCACTGGAGGAGTGCATTGTGTTCCCTGAAACAAGAAAACAACAGAGCTACAGAGCCAAGGGCACTTCCAGTCTAAGGAATATAGCTTTGGATAACAGAAAATCAATAAGAAAGAACCACACCCAAATTTAGGGCTGCACTGCTTACAAGAACCTCAACGTGGGTACACCTTAAATATCCCAGGAAATATAAAAATGGTTCAAAAAACGTGGTATTTATGTACGATGGAATATCCCTCAGCCATGAAATCAATGTCATAAGACCAGGAGCAGCAAAGTGAGTGGATTCAGGTACGATGATTCTAAGTGAAAGAAGTCACACAGAAAAAGAAACTTATCATAAGATATCACTTATGAAGATCCTGTAAACATGGCTACACATGAACTGAGTTAGGAAAGAGAACAGAGTCTCACATTTAGAAAACACTCTTATGCCTGCTTAAGGGGGAAGGAGAGGTGGGGTGATGCATAAAACCAGAGTTTGATATAAGTACAGGTAGCATTTCTAAAACCAACTGTGGAATAGACAAGACCTACACCTTCCTCAGTGAAAGGGACTCAAAACCCCATATTTCCCGCAGAGGAATAGATCTGACTAGTAAGAATCTTAAAACCTATGTATTGATATGTCTCTGTAAGGGAATCAAGTGTGTCTAGACTGGCATAAACATGGCTGCGAGAATCAGCTCAAACCCACTATAAAATGTAATTTCAAAAACAAAACCAAAAAACAGGGAAATTCTTTACAATTCCTTCAGGGTCTCTGATGAAACCTGGAATGACCCTATCTACAATGACAGCTGGAAGTTGTATAAGGCTGGACACTTGGGACTTAGAGGATTGGTGAGTTTGGGTGAGCAAATGCAGTCCCATTAAAGCAAAAATGCATGGCCCCCATTCCATGGGTCCCAACTCTCCATGTTGAAGGGAATATTACTACAGCTATAACATGTATGGGAAACCTAGAGAATGGACACACTGCGAATACAAAAGGTTTCTAAAACTCAACGAATAGTCCCTCTCCTGGTGCTCCGGTTTGACTTTCCAACTGCTTTACTATCAATCTCCCAAATAGGAGAGACAGCCCCTTTAAGCTCCTGGTTCGCACAGGTTGCCAATTTTGCAGAGGATGGAAGGGAAGAGGGAGAACCAATGAGAGAGTAGCTGTTAGGCATTTGGATGGGCACATATCACTCTAATTTCCCGGCAGGAAGAAGAATTAACGACAGTCTCAGCCACCCACCGGGAACCAGTAAAGTTCCTCTACCGAAATTTTGGACTTGCGTACAGCTCACAAAAAACGAGTTGAAAAATGGAGCTCAGGGACACAGCAATTCACAAACCGGCAGAGTAATAAAGGACAACTATCGTCCGAAAATCTGTTGAGGGAAGGCAACGAGGCGGACTTGAAAGCGAGGCAGAATAGCAGGAAACAGATTTCAAGAGGTACGTTGGAATCACCTTTAAAGCACAGGAAGATGGGCACAACTTCGACAATGACGCACTTGGCCAAAAAGGGCGTATGTGTTTTCTCCTGTATATATTGAGAAGAAAACGCATATGCAGTTTTTGGGCAAGCAAGCAAGCGGGCAATGCAAATCTGCACTACAAAGAAGTATCACTTCCCACCGGTCAAAAGGGACATCCACAAATGTGTAAAAACCAGAAAGGCAAGACAGGCCCTGGAGAACAGGGAGCCTTGTTATGCTGATGGGCGGGGTGTAAATTGCCAACTGCCTCACTGGAGGAGTGCATTGCGTTCCCTAAAACAAGTAAACAACAGAGCTACAGAGCCAAGGGCACTTCCAGTCTGGGGAATATACCTTGGGAAAACTGAAAATGAATAAGACAGAGCCACCCCCAAATTTAGGGCTGGACTTCTTACAAGAACCTCAACTTGGGTACACCTTAAATATCCCAAGAAATATAAATTTGTTCAAAAAACTGCGGGATTTATGTACGATGGAATATCCCTCAGCCATGAAATCAATGTCATAAGATCAGGTGCAGCAAAGTGAGTGGATTCAGGTACGATGATTCTAAGTGAAATAAGTCACACAGAATAAGAAACTTATCATAAGATATCACTTATGAAGATCCTGTAAGCATGGGTACACATGAACTGAGTTAGGAAAGAGAACAGAGTCTCACATTTAGAAAACACTCTTATGCCTGCCTAAGAGGAAAGGAGAGGTGGGGTGATGCATAAAACCAGAGTTTGATATAAGTACAGGTACCATTTCTAAAATGAACTGTGGAATAGACAAGACCTACTGCTTCCTCAGTGAAAGGGAATCTAAACCCGATATTTCGCGCAGAGGAATAGATCTGACTAGTAAGAATCTTAAAACCTATGAATTGATATGTCTCTGTAAGGGAATCAAGTGTGTCTAGACTGGCATAAACATGGCAGTGAGAATCAGCTCAAACCCACTATAAAAAGGAATTTCAAATACAAAACCAATAAACAGGGAAATTCTTTACATTTCCTTAAGGCTCTCTAATGAAACATGGAATGACCCTATCTACAATGACAGCTGGATATGGCATAAGGCTGGACACTTGGGATTGAGAGGATTGGTGAGATTGGGTGAGCAAATGCAGACCCTTAAAGCAAAAATACATGGGCCCCATTCCCTGTGTCTCAACTCTTCATGTTGAAGGGAATATTACTACAGCTATAACATGTACGGGTAACCTAGAGAATGGAAACACGGTGAATACAAAAGGTTTATAAAACTCAACAGGTAGTCCCTCTCCTGATGATCCGGTTTGACTTTCCAACTGCTTTACTATCAGTCTCCCAACTTGGATAGACAACCCCTTTAACCTCCTGGTTCGCACAGGTTGCCAATTTTGCAGAGGATGGAAGGGAAGAGGGAGAACCAATAAGAGAGTTGCTGTTAGGCATTAGGACGGGCACATGTCACTCTAATTTCCCGGCAGGAAGAAGAATTAACGAAAGGCTCAACCACACACCGGGAACCAGTATAGGTCCTGAAGTAAAATTTTGGACTTGCGTACAGCTCACAAAAAACGAGTTGAAAAATGGAGCTCAGTGGCACAGCAATTCACAAACTGGCAGAGTAATTAAAGAGAACTATCGTCCAAAAACCTGTTGAGGGAAGGCAACAAGGCGGATTGAAAGCGAGACAGAATAGCAGGAAACAGATTTCAAGAGGTACGTTGGAATTGCCTTTAAAGAACAGGAAGAGGGGCACAATTTCGACAATGACTCACAAGGCCAAAAGGTGCGTATGCGTTTTCTCCTGAATATATTCAGGAGAAAACGCATACACCCTTTTTGGCCAAGCAAGCAAGCGGGCAATGCAAATCTGCACTAAAAAGAAGTATCACTTCCCACCGTTCAAAAGGTACATCCAAAAATGTGTAAAAACCAGAAAGGCAAGACAGGCCCTGGAGAAGAGGGAGCCTTGTTATGCTGATGGGCGGGATGTAAATTGCCAAATGCCTCACTGGAGGAGTGCATTGCGTTCCCTAAAACAAGTAAACAACAGAGCTACAGAGCCAAGGGCACTTCCAGTCTAGGGAATATACCTTGGGAAAACTGAAAATCAATAAGACAGAGCCACCCCCAAATTTAGGGCTGCACTGCCTACAAGAACCTCAACTTGGGTACACCTTAAATATCCCAGGAAATATAAAAATGGTTCAAAAAATTGTAGTACTTATGTACGATGGAATATCCCTCAGCCATGAAATCAATTTCATAAGACCAGGAGCAGCAAAGTGAGTGGATTCTTGTACGATGATTCTAAGTGAAATAAGTCACACAGAAAAAGAAACTTATCGTATGATATCACTTATGAAGATCCTGTAAACATGGCTACACATGAACTGAGTTAGGAAAGATAACAGAGTAACGAATCTTATCATAACATATCACGCATAGGGTGAATGAACACATGGCTACATATGAACTGAATTACAAAACACAACAGAGTCACACATTTAGAAAACAATCTTCTGCCTGCTTAAGGGGAAAGGTGAGGTGGGTTGATGCATAAAACCAGAGTTTTAAATTAACACAGATACCGTTACATAAACTACGTATGTAATAGACAACACCTACTCCCCGCACAATGAACTGGACTCAACACCCCCTATTCATTGCAGAGGAATATATCTGACTCTGAGAATTTTAAATCATATGTATTCTCATGTCTCCATAAAGGAATCATATGTGTGTATAATTGCATGAACACAGCACTGAAATTCAGCTAAATCCCCTTAAAAAATAAGTTTCAAAAGCAAAATGCAAAAACAGCGAAACAGAAAGAAATCTTAAAAATTACGTTCATGTCCTGTGATCCAACCTGGATTGACCACCTTTACACCCACAGCTGGATGAGACATAAGACTGGACACTTGGGGCTGACAAGATTGCTGAGGTTGTGTGAGCAAATGAACACCACTTAGGGCAATAATGTGTGCTACGCATTCTAGTGGTCCCAACTCTCCAGGTTTAATGGAATCTTCCTACAGTTAAAACATGCATGGGAAACCCAGTGGATGGTACACTGTGTAATTGGGAAAGTTTTCTAAAAGGTACCTCATTTTTCCTTTCGTCGTGCTCGGCTTCACCATTCCATCTGCATTACTGAAAATCTCCCCACTTGGAGTGTCAGCGCCTTTACCCTCCTGTTATGCACAGTTTGCAAATTGTGCAGAGGATGAACAGGAATAGAGAAAACAAATGAGAGATTAGCTGTAGGTGTTTGGATGGGCACATATCACTCTACTTTCCCATCAGGAAGAAGCATTAACCAAAGGCTCAGCCTGAAGCACCGGAACCAGACTAGGGCCTAAAGCCATCCTGCGGTATTGCAGCCAGCTCACAAATAGGCGATTTGAAAAACGGAAATCAGGGGCACAGCAATTCACAAACTTGCAGAGTTATAAAGGACAACTATCATCCAGAAATATATTGAGGTAAGGCCATGAAGAAGATTTGAATGCAAGGCAGATTTGAAGGAAACAGGTTTCAAGAGGTACATTGGAGTCATCTTTAAAGCACATGAAAAGCGACAGAACTTCGACAATGTTGCCCTTAGCTGAAAAGGGTGTATGTGTATTTTCTTGAATATATTTGGAAAAGAATGCATACGCCCTTTTTGGCCAAGCAAGCCATCAGGCATTGAAAATCCACACTACATAGAAGTGTCCCTTACCTCCAGTCAAAAGGGCCATCCACAAATAGTGTGAAAACCACAAATGCAGGACAGGCCATGGAGAAAAGGGAGCCTGGTTACACCGATGGACAGGATGTAAATTGCCAACAGCCTCTCTGCAGAACTGTATGTTGTTTTCTAAAACAGAGCTACAGAGCATAGCACACTTCCACTCATGGGCGTGTATTTTGGGAAAACTAAAGATCCGCAACACACAGCCAGCACAAAGTTTAGGGCTGCTCTGTTTACAAGAACCTCGACTTCGGTACACTTTAAATATCCCAGGAAAGGAAAAAAATGGATATAGATGTTGTGGTACTTATATACAATGGAATGTCACTCAGACATAAAATCAATGTCATAAGGCCAATAGCAGCATAATGAGTGGCTTTAGGTACGATGATGCTAAGTGAAATGAGCCACAAAGAAACAGAAACATATTGTAATATATCACTTATAGAGGGAATGTAAACATGGCTACACATGAACTGAATTTCAAAAGAGAACAGAGTTACACATTTAGAAAACACACTTATGCCTCCTTAAGGGGAAAGGTGACGTGGGGTGATGTGTAAAAGCAGAGTTTGAAATTAGCACAGATACCATTCCATATACCAAATATGTAATAGACAAGACCTACTCCTTTCTCAATGAACTGGACACAAAACACCCTATTCACTGAAGAGGAATTTATCTGACTGGTAACAATCTTGAAACCTATGTATTTATATGTCTCCATAATGGAATCAAGTGTATGTAGATTGGCATAAACACAGATCAATGGAACAGGACAGAAAGCCCAGAGTTAAACCTACATACCTATGGCTATCTCATCTATGACAAAGGAGATAAGGATATACAATGGAGAAAAGACAGTCTCTTCAGTAATTGGTGCTGAGAAAACTGGACCCCTACACATAAAAGAATGAAATTAGAACACTCCATAACACCATACACAAAAATAAACTCTAAATGGATTAGAGATCTAAATATAAGACCAGACACTATAAAACACTTGGAGGAAACCATAGGCAGAACACTCTATGACATAAATCACAGCAAGATCCTTTTTGACTCACCTTCTAGAGAAATGGATATAAAAACAGAAATCAACAAATGGGACCTAATAAAACTTAAAAGCTTTTACACGGTACAGGAAAACATAAACAAGATGCAAAAACAACCCTCAGAATGGGAGAAAATATTTTCAAATGAAGCAATTGACAAAGGATTAATCTCCAAACTTTACAAGCACCTCATGTAGCTCAATATCACAAAAACAAACAACCCAATCCAAAAACGGCCAGAAGACCTAAATAGACATTTCTCCAAAGAAGATATACAGATTACCAAGAAACACATGAAAGGATGCTGAACATCACTAATCATTAGAGAAATGCAAATCATAACTATCGTGAGGTATCACCACACAGCAGTCAGAGTGGCAATCATCAAAAAAATCTACAAAACAATAAATGCTGGAGAGGCATTTATTGGAGAAAAGGGAACACACTTGCACTGTGGGTGGGAACGTAAATTGATATGGGCACTAGGGAGAACAGTACGGAGTTTCCTCTAAATAACTAACAATAGAGGTACCATACGACACAACAATCCAACTACTGGGCATTTGCCTTGCGAAAACCATATTTCAAAAATAGTTATGTACAAAAAAGTTCATTGCAGCTCTATTTACAATAGCTTGGACATGGAAGCAACCTAAGTGTCCATCGACAGATGAATGGATAAAGAAGATCTGGAACATATATACAATGGAATATTACTCAGCCATAAAAAGAAGCAAAACTGAGTTATTTGTACTGAGGTGGATGGACTTAGAATCTGTCCTACACAGTGAAGTAAGTCAGAAAGTGAAAAACAAATACTGTATGTTAACAGAGATATACGGAATCTAAAGAAGAAAAAAAAGATTTTGAAGAACCTAGTGGCAGGACAGGATTAAGGACACAGACATAGAGAAAGGTCTTGAGGACACCGGAAGGGGGATGGGTAAGCTGAGACGAAGTGACAGAGTGGCATGGACATAAATACATTACCAAATGTAACACTGACAGCTACTGAGAATCAGCCACATAGAACAGGGAGATCAGCTCGGTGCTTTGTGACCACATAAGGGGGTGGGATATGGAATGTGGGAGGGAGATGCAAGAGGGAGGGGATCTGGTGATATTTGTATATGTATAGCTGATTCACTTTGTTATACAGCAGAAACTAACACACCATTGTAAAACAATTATACTCCAATAAACGTGTAAAAGGAAAAAAAAAACAAAAGAAAGCCCAGGGATAAACCTACACACCTATGGTCAACTAATCTATGACAAAGGAGGCAAGACTATACAATGGAGATAAGACAGTCTCTTCAATCATTGGTGCTGGGAAATATGGACAGCTACATGTAAAAGAATGAAATTAGAACACTCCCCAACACCATACATAAAAATATATTCAAAATGGATTAGAGACCTTAATGTAAGACCGGACAGTATAAAACTCTGAGAGGAAAACTTACGAAGGATACTCTGACGTAAATCACAGCAAGATCTTTTTTGATCCACCTCCTATAGTAATGAAATAAAAAAGTAAACTAAACAGATGGGACCTAATGAAATGTAAAAGCTTTTGCAAAGCAAAGGAAACTACAAACAAGACGAAAAGACAACCCTCAGAATGGCAGAACAAATTTGCCAATGAATCAATGGACAAATAATTAATCTCCAATATATATAAACAGCTCATGCAGCTCAATATTAATAAAACAAACAACCCAATACAAAAATGGAAGAAGATCTAAATAGACATTTCTTCCAAGAAGACATAGAGATGGCCAGTACGCACATGAAAATCTGCTCAACATCACTAATAATTAGAGAAATGGAAATCTAAACTACAATGAGGTATCACGTCACACCTGTTAGAATGGGCATCATCAGAAAATCTACAAACAACAAATGCTGGAGAGGGTGTGGAGAAAAGGAACCTTTTTCCACTATTGCTGGGAATGTAAATCGATATAGTCTCTATGGAGAACAGTATGGAGGTTCCTTAAAAAACTAAAAATAGAATTACCATATAATCCAGCAATCCCACTACTGGGCATATACCCAGAGAAAACCATAAATCAAAAAGACACATTCACCACAATGTTCATTGCAGTACTATTTACAATAGCCAGGTAATGAAAGCAACCTAAGTGCCCACAGACAGATGAATGGATAAAGATGTGGTACATATATACAATGGAATATTACTCAGCCATACATAGGAATGAAATTGGGTCACTTGTAGAGACCTTGATGGATCTAGAGACTGTCATACAGAGTGAAGTAAGTCAGAAAGAGAAAAACAAATATTGTATGTTAATGCATATATGTGGAACCTAGAAAAATGGTAAAGAGGAACCGGTTTCCAGGGCAGAGATAGAGACACAGATGTAGAGAACAAACATATGGACACCAAGGTGGGAACGACATGTGAGGGTGGTGGTGGGATGAATTGGGAGACTGGGATTCACATGTGCACACATATGTATAAAATAGATATCCAGTAAGAACCTGCTGTATAAAAGAAATAAATAAGTTTTAAAAAAAATTAAAAATAAATAAATAACATTTAATAAAATAAACCAAAAAACGTTTTTCCCTTCACATAGACGTCTTTATATTAATGCATTATTTCCATGTTTATATCTCCAAATTAAAAAAAAAGAGGAATAAATAAAATCTACCTTGAACCAAAAAGAAAAAAAGAAAAAAAATAAATAAACAAAATCCCACAGTTATACAAAGGATAATCGTACCGGGCACTTGCTCCAGTTGTAAAAAATTCTTAAGTTGGTCAGAGGTGGGAAATCGTCTCCCATGCAGTGAGCTGCGCTCCCCCCCCACAAGGAACATCCTCATTGCAAAGCTGGGGGACTGTGTCGAGGCATCTGTGAGTAAATGTGAGCTGAGCCCCAGTCCTGCTGCAGCTGAACTCTCCCCACCCTTTCCAGGTAAAACAGCTGAATATGTATAAGAACTTGCAAGCCTAGAGGAAGGGCTGTGGAGCCACACAAACGACAGCATGCAGGCCGACTTGGTGCCTGCTGGCCAGCCAGGATGGTCCTGGCCCCAGATGCTCTTCTGGAAGCTTTCCATTTCCCTACCTGAGATACCCCTCCTGCCACGGCCCCCACTGCTTTTTTACTTCCTTACCTCTGCCTGGGGAGAAATTCCAGCGGCAGGTATGGGTGACACATCCTCTTCTTTAGCAGGTGGCAGCCTGGCAACTCCTGCAGGAAGTCCAGCAGAGCCCCACACACACTGGGCCACCCAAAAAGCCATGGCCCCTCACTCCCTCCCACCACCCCAGCCCCGACACTGCTGACGGGGCAGAGAATATGGCGTCAGGCACAGCTACAGGGGCTCTTGCTGACTGGAGAGGTGTTTATATTGACCTCAACCAAGGCACACCTGGGGAGGGCTGGCAGGCAGTGTCAGGCTGCCCAAATCAGCCAATCCTCACCCCTCAGGGGATCACAGTTGCAGAAAATGAACCTTGCTAAACGGGCCACGGCCAAGGAACAGGTGTGGGCTCTTGAGAGTCAGGATAGACAAGGGGTTTCTGCTGCGGCTTTTTTTTCTCATCATTTTATCTGGTCCATGAGTGGAAAACAACTTCAAGAAGACCCTATACTAATGAGAGGAACCCAGGAGTCAGGGAGAAGAGTGATGGTGGGTGGAGACAGAGGCCTGGTGCCCTGGCTGCAGTGGAAGTGTCTGGAAGACCAGGCCGAGAGAGGCTGCACAGAGTGATAGCCAGGGTCACAGACCTGTCAGGGCTGCTCTTTGTTAGTTCAAGTCCTGCTCTGAGGCGTTCTGTGTCAGGTGTGAGCGACAGGTGAGATGGGGGTTCTCTGCAAGGTGGGCTATGTGCACAGTTCTTGTGTGTCCAGCCCTGCTTGGGTACCTGCCCAGGGGAGCTCCGTATCCTGGGAAGGGCCTGGATATGAGAGCCCAATGGGCTGCTGGGTAACTGCACAGGTGAGCTCCATACCCTGGGAGGGACTTGACCACGAGGGCCCCGTGGGCTGTGGGGTGGGGGGTGCAGCCCAGGTGAGCTCCATATCCTGGGATTGGCCTGACCACGAGAGTCCCATTGGCTGCTGGGGACCTGGTAAAGGATATCAGGACAGTCAGTGAAGCCACCGAGGATATACATCCAGTAGCTCCTATTTCCTACACCCTGCTGGTCATTCTACCATCCACCAGGCCATGGCATTCTGTATTAGACTTCAATGATGCCTTCTTCTGTATTCCATTCATCTCAGAGTCACAAGGATTTTTGCTTTGTTAGTGGCAGGACACAACATGCAACCAAAGCAATAATGCTGGGCCGTCCTTCCCCAATGGTTCAAAAATACC
The DNA here is from genome assembly GCF_964165515.1 of Mesoplodon bidens. Lineage (NCBI taxonomy): Eukaryota > Metazoa > Chordata > Mammalia > Artiodactyla > Ziphiidae > Mesoplodon > Mesoplodon bidens. Next base: position 2,794,330 of record NW_027671488.1, on the reverse strand, counting down.
CACACCATCATTGGGGAAATGTCCTCTAAAGACCTAAAAGTTCTACCTCTGTAAAAGGGAACCCTCCTTCAATATGCAGAGGACATTCTGATCGCCAGGCCTACTAAAGACGCCTCTGAACTACCTAGTCAAGAAAGGATAGAAGGTGTCCAAGAAAAAGGCTCAAATATCCCAGGCTAAGGTCACATGCCTGAGCTTCATTCTCACAGATATTCGGAGAAACACATCCCAGAATAGGGAAGAAGCTATTTGCAGCCTTACCTCTTCTAAAACTAGAAGACAGCTTAGGGGTTCCTGGGGAGGCCAAGGTTTTCTGCATCTGGATCCCTAACTACAGTCTAATAGCTGGGCCTCTACATGAAACACTGACACGAAAAGATGATGATCCTTTTGAATAGAATCCAGAAGCAGCCTTTCAAGAATGGAAAGAGCAGTCAATTCAGACCCTTGCCCAGGAACTCCCTAATTTAGCTAAACCCTTTGACCTTTACATACCCGGTCATAGGTTAATCGCCCTTGGAGCCTTAGTGCAAAAACTGGGACCACGTGAAATGGAGCAACACAAGAATGTCCTTCAGGTATGATAAACTATGGTCACCAAGGGCTTTGCCCACCGACTCATCAGGCCAGGATACTGGGGTATCTAAAAAGCTGAATCAGAAGGCCGCAAGGCCAGCTCACTCCTAAGGGAAAAGGACCCCACGTGGTGATCCTAAACACCCATCATGCCCTGAAGTTGAAGGGGTCGCTCTGTGGACACACTGACCTCGAGTGAGGAGGCCCTCCAACTCCAACCTCCAGAGAGACAAACGGGGGCAACAGGCCCCCAAAATGACTCGTGTGACCATCACTTGACCTGGAGTTTCTCTCAGAAAACAACAAGACTGTGCCCCGAAAGAGCAGACTACTGCTTGCAGGACTTACTGCACCCAGAGGGGAGCTAATAAGCTTGGCGGGGGAAACATATATCATGCTTTCACCATAGAAAGCCCTACAGACACCGCGGTGATGGTGGTCAATATGACTGGCTGGACTGCTGGCTACTTCTAAAGGCCGTTGACTCAGTGGACGTCATGGTCCTGGATCACCACTGACCCTTGACTGTCTGGGAGTTGTGCGGGCAGGGCTCTGACACATGGTGCTGTGTGTACATTAATTCAGGGACCTAATTAAAGAAAGCACAGACTAGTGGTCAGAGCATCTAGGCTGGCAAAAAACGTCAGTCTAAGGTCGCCGAACAAATGTTGGGTGGGGTGAAACCTGCCACCGCAGCATCTCTGCACATCTGTTTCCTGGACCCTTAAAGGTCATTAGAATCTATAACACTTCCAATGCTGGTGCTCAGGCGGACGAGAAGTGAGGCAGGAGTCCTTGGGACAATGAACCTCACCTGGAGGCTGGTGGGGAGACGTTTTGCCCCTCCCCCCATGTATCAGGGCTCCCACCACAGCATGAAGCAGTTACAAAAGAGGGGTCTGCACCCTCAACACCCCAAGAATTAGGAACAGAACCAAAAGCCGAGGAGATGTTCAACTCCGGCAACGTTCATTAAAAACTCCTGGGAGATAAAAAGAGAATCTGGGCAATAAAATAAAGTCTAACCTGTTTTTCCTTTGTGCTTTGTCTAATTTCACGTGCTCCTAGGATTCCGCATGCAGAGGTCCCACACCCGGCACTTCAGACCCGAATTCCTAGTTCAGAATGGCTGGGTCAACACCTCAGCTAGCGGGGTCCCATGCAGACTCCGCGGCATAGAGCCTGAGCTGCAGCCAACCCAGCCCTCGAGAGCTCCATCCCCTCCCTCCCACTGACGCTGCCGGGATCCCTACACAGCAGCCCAGCCCACAGCCTGTGGGGGAGTGCACGCTCTCACCTCTCCTTTCTGTTTTCAAAATAATGTTTCCTTTGCTTCTGAACCAAACTCAGTCTTGATCTGTTGGCTCCAATGACACTGGGCATGGGGACACCTGTTGGGGTCCACTCTGGAGGATCAGTAACAGAAATTGAGAACATTGTAACTTCAATGAACAGATGTGTGAGCCAAACTGTAGTTAACATAGAGCAGTGTATATCGCTCGGGTAAAATAAGATGTTTCTAAGACTTACATTTGATATTTCCATCACCTTCCTATAAGCAAGTTCAGTGAAGACGTTGGTCTTATTTGTCAGGTCAACATTCGAGAAATGAAGTGATTTATTTCCATGGATGTACATCGAATACTCTTGGCTGAAGCTTCAATCGTGTTTTCAATGCTTTTCCATTGAAAATGATACCTCTCTTTCAGCTCCCCCATTTCTGAGAAGTATAAAATCTTATAATTTATTATTACCAAAGGGGAAAGGTAGGAGAAGGGATAAATTAACAGTTTGGGATTAACACATACACACTGCTATGAATAAAATAGATCATCAACAAGGAACTACTGTATAGCACAGGGAACTACACTGAATATTTTGCAATAACCTATAAGGGGAAATAATCTGAAAAAGAATAGATATTTTTATTGACATCATCTATCAATGACAGACAAAATGTAACCTAAGCAAGGCCAATGGTGAGCGCTTCTGACCCTGAAGATTTCAATCATCTAAAGTTTGGGCTCTGCCTATTTCCCAAGGCCCTTAATGGACATGCGTGTAGCCGTAGCCTAAAAATTCCCCAGTTTGGGGTTCGGGGAGGCACTGATTTGGAAAAATCCCTGGTGTTCTCCTTACATGCACGGGACCCTTCCTACAGCTAAAACATGCCTGTCACACCTAGAGGATAGTACACCATTTGATCGGAAAGAGTTTGGAAAAGGCACCTCATCTCCTCATCGCCTGGTGCTTGGGTTCACCCCTCCAGCATCTTTCCTAACAACCTCATCACTTGGGCATATCAGCACCGTCAACATCCTGTTGCACACAGTTTGGAATTTGTCCACAGGATGAAGCGGAAGGATGAGAAAAATTTAGAGACAAGTCTTAGGTGTTCGGAAAGGCACATGCCACTCTAATTTTCAATCCGGAAGACAAATTCATCAAAGGCTAGAATTGCCCACGGAAACAGAATAGAGCTAGAGGAAATCCCGCTGTTTTGTGTCCAGTTTCCATAAACACAAGTTGAATAATGGAACTCAGGGTCACTAAAATTCATGAAACTGCAGAGTTGAAAATATCTATCGTCGAAAAATGTCTTGAGGTAAGTCACAGAAAAGGACTTGTAAGCAAGGGAGAGTGGCAGGAAACATATTTGAACAGGTAGAAAGGACTCCCCATTAAAGTACAAGAAAAGGGTCTGAACTTCGCCAATGATGCTGTTGGCCAAAAAGGGCGTATGCATTTTTTCTGAATATATTCAAGTAAAGGCCATACACACTTTTTATCCAACCAAACAGGTGGACACTGGAAATCAATACTACAAAATGTATCACTTCACATCAGTCAGAAGGCCCATTCACGTAAAGTGTAAACACCAGAAATGCAGGACAGGGCAAGGAGAAGAGGCAGCCCTGTGAGGCTGATAGTGGAAATGCAATTTGCCAACAGCCACTCTGGCGAAGTGTATTGTGTTTGCTAAAACATCTAAAAAATGAGCTACAGAGCATAGGGCACTTGCACTCATGGGCGTATACCTTGGGGAAAACAAAAATCGACAGAAAACAGGCACCCCAACGTTTACCACCTCTCTGTTAAAAAGGGCCTCAACTTGGATATAACCTAAATGTCCCTGGAAGGATAAAATGGATAAAAGAGATGGGGTACTTATGTAGAGACGAATATGACTCATCCAGAAATCAATGAAATAAGGCCAGTTGGAACAACTCTGGAGGAGTTACATACGATCATTCTAAGTGACATATGTCAGAAAGAAAAAGACACATATCATAAGATGTCACTTAAAGGTGGAATCAAAAATGGCTACACATGAAATAAATTACAATACAGAAACATAGTCAAATATGTAGAAAATAGACATAAGGCTGCTAAATGGGAAAGGTGGGGAATGGTGAGGTATTATCCAGGAGGTTGAAATTAGCAAAGATACCATTCCAAGTACCAAATTAAATAACTGACAAGGCCTACACGGTACCTCAAAGAACTGCACTCAGCCCACTCAAGTCACTGGAAAATAATACATATGACTGGTAAGCATCTGAAAATGAATTTATTGTTGTCTCACAGTACATGAATCAAGTGGATGTACAGGAGCAAAAAACAGAGCTTTGAAAATCAGCTGTAACCAATATAAAAATAAATTTAAAAATATTTATAGTGACAGTGAGACAGACAAAAATTCTTACAACTTTTGTTGAAGGTCTACGATGTAACATGAATTGAACACATGTAGACCCACAGCAGAATGATATATAAGGCTGGAAGCTATGCACGCTAAGAGATGTTAGAGAGGCTTGGTGAGAAAATGCAGACCTTTTAAAGTAATACTGCCTGGTACCCATTCCATGGGTCCCAAATCTGCAGGTTCAAGGGAATCTTCTGACAGTGAAAACATGCCTGGGAAACTGAGATGAATGTACACCATGTGCTCAGGAAAAGGTGTCTAAAATGCACCTCATTTTTGATCTCCTGGTGCTGAGGTTCGCCATTCCAGCCACATTACTAACAATCTCCCCACTTGGAGAATCAGCACCTTTAACCTCCTGTTTTACACAGTTTTCAATTTGTGCAGAGGATAAATGGGAAGAGGGGGAACCAATGAGAGTTTAGCTGTAGGAGTTTTGACAGGCACATGCCACTCCATTTTCCCATTAGGAAGAAGTATTAACCAAAGGCTCAGCCTGCCTCCCCAGAACCGGAATAGGGCCGGAAGCAATCCAATGGTTTGGCATACAACACACAAAAAAAGCGAGTTGCAAAATGCAGCTCAGGAGCAGACAATTCAAAGACCTGCAAAGATATAAATGATAACCAACGTCCAAAAATATATTCAGGTAAGGCAATGAAGAGGATCTGAATGAGAGGCAGAATTGCAGGAAACAGATTTCAAAAGGTAGATTCTACTCACATTTAAATCATATGAAAAGCAGCAGAATTTCTAAAATGATGCAGTTGGGCAAAAGGGTGTATCTGTTTTTTTCGTGAATATCTTCAGGAAAAAAACACAGACAGAGTTTTTGGCCAACCAAGCAAGAGGGAAATGCATATCCGCACAACAAAGAAGTCTCAATTTCCACTGCTCAGAAAGGCCATCCAAAAAATGTGTACAAACCAGAAATGCAGGAGAGGCCATGGGAAACAGGGAGCCAAGTCACGCTGATGGGTGGGGTATAAATATCCAAGAGCCACTCTGAAGAAGTGTATGCTGTTTCCTAAAACATCTAAAATACAAAGCCCCCGAGCAAAGGGGACTTCAACTCATGGGCATATAACTTGGGAAGACTAAATATCAATAAGACGCACGCACCCCAAAGTTTAGGGCTGCTCTGCATACAAGAACCTCAACTTTGGTACACCTAAAATATCCCAGGAAAAACAGAAATGCATAAAGAACTTGTGGTAATTTTGTACAACGGAATATCACTCAGACGTGAAATCAATGTATATAAGGCCAGTAGCAGCATAATGAGTGGATTTAAGTATGATGATTCTAGGGGAAATTAGTCACACAGAAAAAAGAATCTTATCATAAGATATCACTTATAGAGGAAATGTCAATATCACAACACATGAACTGAATTAGGAAAGAGAACAGAGTCTCACATTTAGAAAAAAAAATCTTATGCCTGCTTCAGGAGAAAGGAGAGGTGGGGTGATGCATAAAACCAGAGTTTGATATTAACACAGGTACCATTCCATAAACCAAATACAGAATAGACAAGACCTACAACTTCCTCAGTGAACGGGACTCAACACCCCTATTTCCCGCATAGGTATATATCTGACTAGTAAGAATCTTAAAACCTATGTATTAATATGTCTTCGTAAGGGAACCAATTGTGTCTAGACCAGCATAAACAAGTCAGTGACAATCAGCTCAACCCCATTATAAACATGAATTTCAAAAACAAAACCAAAAAACAGCGAAATTCTTACACAATTCCTTCAAAGGTTCTGATGAAACCTGGAATGACCCTATCGGCAAAGACAGCTGGATGAGACATAAGGCTGGAGACTTGGGACTGAGAGGACTGGTGAGATTGGGAGAGAAAATGCAGACCCTTAAAGTAGTAATGCATGCAACCATTCCATGGGTCCCAAATCTCCAGGTAGAAGGGAATATCACTACAGTTATAACATGAATGGGAAACCTAGAGAATGGACAACCTGTCATGGCAAAAGTTTCTAAAACTCTCCTAATTTTTCTTCTCCTTCTGCTCCAGTTTGGTATTCCAACTGCTTTACTATCAATCTCCCAACTTAGGAGAGTCAGCCCCTATAACCTCCTGGTGCACACAGTTTGCTAATTGTGCAGAGGATGAAAGGGAAGAGGGAGAACCTATCAGAGAGTAGATGTAGGCATTTGGACGGGCACATGTCACTCAAATTTCCCGTCAGCAAGAAGAATTAACCAAAGCCTCAGCCACCCACAGGGAACCAATATAGCCACCCCTGGAACCAGTATAGGTCCTGAAGCAAAATTGTGGATTTGCGGCCATCTCACAAAAATGGGATTTGAAAATTGGGGCTCAGGGGCACAGCAATTCACAAACCTGCAGAGTTATAAAGGACTACTCTCTTCCAAAATCTGTTCAGGGAAGGTAAAGAAGGGGACTTGAAAATGAGGCAGAATTGCACAAAACATATTTCAAGAGGTAAATTGGAATCGCCTTTAAAGTACAGGAAAAGCATCACAACTTGGACAGTGATGCCGTTGGCCAAAAAGGGCGTATGCCTTTTCTCCTGAATATATTCAGGAGAAAATGCATACGCCCTTTCTGGCCAATTAAGCAAGCACACAATGCAAATGCACACTACAAAGAATTGTCACTTCCCACCGTTCAAAAGGGACATCCGAATATCTGTAAAAAACAGAAAGGCAAGAGAGATTTGACAAGGGCATGAAGCAATGTGATCCCAATGGTTATGGAGGAATGTAATGATAAGCGCATGGAGCATTGTAATGACAAGATTATGTAGCATTTTGCTGACAAAGGCAAGGAGCATTGTGATGACAAGCTTCATGGAGCACTGTGATGGCAAGTGTCACGGAGCATTGTGATTACAGGGATCTTGGAGCATTGGGATGAAAAGGGCATGGATCACTGTGAAGACAAGGGTCATGGAGCATTTTGATGACAAGAGTCCCAGATCATTGTGTTATCAGGGTTCATGGAGCATTGTGATGACAGTGGTCATGGAGCATTGTGATGACAGGGGTCATGGAGCATTGTGATGAGAAGGTGATGGAGCATTGGGCTGAAAATGCTCATGGAGTATTGTGATGAAATGGGTCATGGAGCATTGTGATGACAAGGTACTGGAGCATTGTGATGAGAAGGCCATGGAGCCTTGTGATGACAAGTCTCATGGAGCATTCTGATGAAAAGGGGCATTGGGCATTGTGATTACAGGAGTCTTGGAGCATTGTGATGACAAGGGCATGAAGCATTAGGATGAGAAGGCCATGGAGCGTTCTGATGTCATGCATCATGGAGCTTTGTGATGACAAGGGCATGGAGCATTGTGATTACAGGGTTCTTGGAGCACTGTGATGAAAAGGGTATGGGTCATTGTCATGAAAAAGGCATGGAGCCTTGTCATGACAGGGTTCAAGGAGCATACTGAAGACAAGTGTCAGGGAGCATTGTGATGACAAGGGTATTGAGAATTGTGATGACAAAGGTCATGGAGCATTGTGATGAGAAGAAATGGATAATTGTTATGAGAAGTGTCATGGGGCGTTGTGATGATAAGTGTTATGGAACATTGTGATCACAAGGATTTGGAGCATTGTGATGACAGAGGTCATGGAGCATTTTGATTTCATTGTGATGACAATAGCCTGAACCATTATGATGTTGCACATGGTGCATTGTGATGACAGGGTTCATGGAGCATTGAGATGAAAAGGGGCATGGATTATTGTTATTACAGGAGTCTTGGAGCATTGTGATGACATGGGCATGGAGCATCATGAATGAGAAGGCCATGGAGCATTCTGATGACATGCGTCATGGAGCTTTGTGATGACAACGGCATGGAGCATTGTGATTACAGGGTTCTTGGAGCATTGTGATGACAAGGGTCATTGAGCCTTGTGATGACAAGGCTGTGGAACATTGTGATGGCAGTGGTCATGAAGCATTGTTATGACAGGGGTAATGGAGCATTGTGATGAGAAGGGCATGGAGCATTGGTCTGAAATGTTTCATGGATTATTGTGATGAGAGTAGGCATGGAGCATTGTGATGACAAGGACACTGAACACTGTGATACATGGGTCATGGTGGATTGTAATGACAAGGGCATGGAGCATTGTGATGAGAAGGGCATCGGGCATTGTGATGACAAGCATCATGGGGCTTTGTGATGACAAGGGCATGGAACAATGTGATGAGAGGGTTCATGGAGCATTGTGATGAAAATGACTTGGAGCATTTTGATGACAGGGGCATGGAGCATTGGTCTGATAAGTTTCATGGATAATTGTGTTGAGAGTGGGCATGGCACATTGGGATGATAAGGGCATGGAACATTGGGAAGACAAGGTCATGGAATATTGTGAAGAATGGTGTCAGGGAGCATTGTGATGACATATTTCATGGCCCATTGTGATGACATTGGCATGGAGCATTGTGATGCCAAGTGTTATGGAGGATTGTGATGACAAAGGTAATGGAGCATAGTGATTACAAGGGCTTGGAGCATTGTGATGACAAGAGCATGTAACATTGTTATGAGAACTGTCATGGAGCATTGTGATGACAAGGACGTGGAGAATTTTGATAACAAGGTACATGGAGTATTGTGATGATCAGGGCATGAAGCATTGTGATGGCAAGACCGTCGAGCACTGTGATGAGAAGACCATGGATAATTGTGATGACGAGCATCATGGAGCACTGTATTGACAAGGGGCATGGAGCATTGTGATGACACGGGTCATGGATCATTGTGATGACAAGTGTCACGGAGCATTCTGATGACAAGCTTGTGAGTATTGTTATGACAATGGCATGGAGCATTGTGATGAAAAGGGCATGGATCATTGTGATGAAAAATGCATGGAGACTTGTCATGACAGTGTTCAAGGAGCATACTGACGACAAGTGTCAGGGAGCATTGTGATGACAAGTGTATTGAGAATTGTGATGACAAAGGTCATGGAGCATTGTAATGAGAAGTCCATGGATAATTGTGATGACCAGCTGCATGGGGCGTTGTGATGGCAAGTGTTATGGAACATTGTGATCACAAGGGTTTGGAGCATTGTGATGACAGAGGTCATGGAGAATTTTGATTTCATTGTGATGACAATAGCATGAAGCATTATGATAGTGGGCATGGTGCATTGTGATGACAGGGTTCATGGAGCAATGAGATGAAAAGGTGCATGGAGCATGGTGATTACAGGGGTCTTGGAGCATTGTGGTGACAAGGGTCATGGAGCCTTGTGATGACAAGGCCGTGGAACATGGTGATGGAAGGGGTCATGGAGCATTGTTATGACAGGGGTAATGGAGCATTGTGATGACAAGGGCATGGAGCATTGGGCTGAAAATATTCATGGAGTATTGTGATGACAGGGGTCATGGAACATTGTGATGACAATGGAATGGAGCACTGTGATGACAAGTTCCTTGAGCATTGTGATAAGAAAACCATGGAGCCTTATAATGGAAAGTCTCATGGAGCATTCTGATGAAAAGGGGCAGGGAGCATTGTGATTGCAGTGGTCTTGGAGTATTGTGATGACAAGGGCATGGAGCATTGTGATGACAAGGCAATGGAGCATTCTGACAGGCGTCATGGAGCTTTGTGATGACAAGGGCATGGAGCATTGTGATTACAGGGGTCTTGGAGCATTGTGATGAAAAGAGCAGGGATCATTCTTATGAAAAAGACATGGAGCCTTGTTATGACAGGTTTCAAGGAGCATACAGACAACAAGAGTCAGGGAGCATTTTGATGACCAGTGTATTGAGCACTGTGATGACAAAGGTCATGGAGCATTGTGACGACAAGGACGTGGAGTAATTTGATGACAAGCACATGGAGCTTGCTATGACAGGGGTCATGGAGCATTGCGATGACAAGTGCATTGAGAATTGTGATAATAAAGCATGTAAAACTTTGATGAGAAGTGTCATGGAGCATAGTGATGCCAGGAACGTGGAGAATTGTGATGACAGGGACATGGAGCAATGTGATGGCAAGACCGTGGAGCATTGTGATGAGAAGACCATGGATAATTGTGATGACAAGCCTCATGGAGCACTGTAATGACAAGGGGTGTGGAGCTTTGTGATGACAGGGGTCATGGAGCATTGTTATGACAGGGGTAATTGAGCACTGTGATGAGAAGTGCACGGAGCATTGGTCTGAAATATTTCATGGATTATTGTGATGAGAGTGGGCATGGAGCATTGTGATGACAAGGGCACGGAACACAGTGATACATGATCATGGAGGATTGTAATGACAATGGCATGGAGCATTGTGATGAGAAGGCCATGTAGCATTCTGATGACATGCGTCATGGAGCTTTGTGATGACAAGGGCATGGAGCATTGTGATTACAGGGTTCTTGGAGCTTTGTGATGACAAGGGTCATGGAGCCTTGTGATGACAAGGCCGTGGAACGTTGTGATGGCATGGGTCATGGAGCATTGTGATGACAAGGGCAGCAGCATTGGTCTGAAAATTTTCGTGGATTATTGTGATGAGAGTTGGCATTGAGCATTGTAATGACAAGGGCACGGAACACAGTGATACATGGGTCATGGAGGATTGTAATGACAAGGGCATGGAGCATTGTGATGAAAAGGGCATCGAGTAGTGTGATAAGTGTCATGGAGCTTTTTGATGACAATTGCATGGATCAATGTGATGAGAGGGTCCATGGAGCATTGTGATGACAATGGCATGGAGCATTGTGATGCCAAGGGTCATGGAGCTTTGTGATGACAAAGGTCATGGAGCATTTTGATGACAAGGGCGTGGTGCCTTGTGATGAGAAGGGCAGGGAGCATTGTGATGACAAGGTCATGGAGCATTTTGATGCAAAGGGTCATGGAGCATTTTGATGACAGGGGTTATGGAGCACTGTGATGTCAGGGGTCATCGAACATTGTGATGATAAGTGCATGTAGCATTGTGATGACAGGAGTCATGGAACATTGTGATGACAGTGGTGAGGGAGTACTGTGATAAATAGTGATGTAACATTGTGATATCAGTGGTGAGAGAGCATTTTGATTAGAAGTGCATGGAGCATTGTGATGACAAGGTATAAGGGGCATTGTGATGACAAGATTGTGGAGCACTGTGATGACAAGCACATGGCACATTGTGATGACAAGGGTCATGGAGCATTGTGCTGACAAGCCCATGGAGCATTGTGATGACAAGGGTCATGGAGCATTGTGTTGAGAAAGGCATAGAGCATTGTGATGACATGGGTCAAAGAGCATTGTGATGAAAACTTCATGGAGCACTGTGGTTAAAAAGTCATAGAGACTGTTGATGATGAAGGCATGGACCATTGTGACGACAAAGGTCATGAAGCATTGTGATGACTGGAGTCACGGAGCATTGTGATGACAGGGGTCATGGAGCATTGTGATGACAAGGGCATGGAGGGTTGGTCTAATAAGTTTCATGGATTATTGCGATGACAGTTGGAATGGCGCACTGTGATGGCAAGGGAATGGAGTATTGTGATGACAAAGTCATGCAGTATTATGAAGAGAGGTGTCAGGGAGCATTGTGATGACATATGTAATGGCCCATTGTGATGACAGTGGCATGGAGCATTGTGATGCCAAGTGTCATGGAGGATTCTGATGACAAAGATAATGGAGCATTGTGATGACAATGGCTTGGAGTATTGTGATGACAAGGGTCAGGGAGCATTGTGCCAACAAGTACATGGAGAATTGTGATGACAAGGGTCATGGAGCATTCTGATGACAAACTTGTGGAGTATTTTGATGACAATGGCATGGAGCATTGTGATGAAAATGGCATGGGACATTGTGATGAAAAAGGCATGGAGCCATTTTGTGACAGGTTTCAAGGAGCATTCTGACGACAAGTGTCAGGGAGCATTGTGATGACAAGTGTATTGAGCATTGTGATGACAAACGTCATGGATCATTGTGACAATAAGGGCATGGAGTATTGAGATGACAGGCGTCATGGAGAGTTGTGATGACAAGTGTTATGGAACATTGTGATCACAAGAGTTTGGAGCATTGTGATGACAGAGGTCATGGATCATTTTGATTTCAAGGAGCATGGAGCATTGTGATGACAAGGGCATGAAGCAATGTGATCCCAAGTTTCATGGAGGATCGTGATGACAATGGTAATGGAGTATTGTGATGACAAGCACATAGAGCATTGTAATGACAAGGTCATGTAGCATTTTGCTGACAAAGGCATGGAGCATTGTGATGACAGGTGTCATGGAGCACTGTGATGACAAACATCACGGAGCATTGTGAATACAGGGGCCATGGAGCATTGGGATGACAAGGGAATGGATCAATGTAATGACAAGGGTCATGGAGCATTGGGCTGAAAATGTTCATGGGCTATTGTGATGACAGGGGTCATGGAGCATTGTGATGACTAGGGAATGGAGCATTGTGATGACAAGAGTCCCTTATCATTGTGTTGTCAGGTGTCATGGAGCGTTGTGATGACAGTGGTCATGGAGCATTGTGATGATATGGGTCATGGAGCATTGTGATGAGAAGGTCATGGAGTATTGGGCTGAAAATGTTCATGGAGTATTGTGATGACAGGGGTCATGGAGCATTGTGATGATAAGGGAATGGAGCATTTTGATGACAATGTCCTTGAGCATTTTGATGAGAAGACCATGGATTCATGGGATGACAAGTCTCATGGAGCACTCTGATGAAAAGGGGAATGGAGCATTGTGATTACAGGTGTCTTGGAGCATTGTGATGAAAATGGCATGGAACATTGTGATGAGAAGGCCATGGAGCATTCTCATGACATTTGTCATGGGGCTTTGTGATGACAAGGGCAAGGAGCATTGTGATTGCAGGGGTCTTGGAGCATTGTGATGAAAAGGGCATGGAACATTGTGATGAAAAAGGCATGGAGCCTTGTCATGAAAGGGTTCAAGGAGCATACTGATGGCAAGAGTCAGGGAGCATTGTGATGACAAGTTTATTTAGCATTGTGATGACAAATGTCATGGGGCATTGAGATGGGAAGACCATGGATAATTGTGATGAGTAGCGTCCAGGGGCATTGTGATGACAAGTGTTATGGAACATTGTGATCACAAGGGTTTGGAGCACTGTGATGACAGAGGTCATGGAGCATTTTGATTTCATTTTGATGACAATAGCATGAAGCATTATGATGATGGGCATGGTGCATTGTGATGACAGGGTTCATGGAGCATTGTGATGAAAAGGGGCATGGAGCATTGGTCTGAGAAGTTTCATGGATTATTGTGATGACATTGGGCATGGCACATTGTGATGACAAGGGCATGGAGCATTGTGATGACAAGTTCATGGAGTATTGTGAAGACAGGTGTCAGGGAGCATTGTGATGACATATTTCATGTTCCATAGTGATGACAATAGCACCGAGCATTGTGATGCCAAGTGTCATGGAGGATTGTTGTGACAGTGGTAAAGGAGTATTGTGATGACAAGGGCATGGAGCATTGTGATGACAAGGGCCACTGATAAATTTAATTTCCAGTTCATGAAACATTGTGATGACAAGTGCAAGGAGCTTCCTATGACAGGTGTCATGGAGCACTGTGATGACAAGTGCATGGAGTATTGTAATGACAAGAGCATATAACATTGTGATGAGAAGTGCCATGGAGCATTGTGATGACAAGGACGTGGAGCATTGTGAGGACAAGGGACATTGAGCTGTGAGATGACCAGGGCATGGAGCATTCTGATGGCAAAACCGTGGAGCATTGTGATGTGAAGACCTTGAGTAATTGTGATGACGAGCATCATGGAGCACTGTAATGAAAAGGGGCATGAAGCAGTGTGATGATTGGTGTCAGGGAGCATTGTGATGACAGGGGTCATGGAGCATTGTGATAACAAGAGCATGTAATGTTGTGATGAGAAGTGTCATGTAGCATCGTGATGACAAGGACGAGGAGAATTGTGATGACAAGGGACATGGAGCATTGTGATAACTAGGGCATGGTGCAATGTGATGACAGGGGTCATGGAGCATTATTATGACAAGGGCCATGGTGCATTCTGACATAAGATATCACTTATGAAGGGAATGTAAACATGGCTACATATGAACTGAATTAGGAAACAGAACAGAGTGTCAGATTCAGAAAACACTCTTATGCTTGCTGAAGGGGAAAGGAGAGGTGGGGAGATGCACAAAACTAGAGTTTGATATTAGCACAGGTACCGTTCCATAATCCAAATACAGAATAGACAAGAACTACTCCTTCCGTAGTGAACGGGACTCAAAACCCCTATTTCCAGCAGAGGAATATATCTGACTACTAAGAATCTTAAAATCAGTGTATTTATATGTCTCTGTAAGGGAATCAATTTTGTCTAGACCGGCAAAAACAAGTCAGGGAAAATCAGCTCAACCCCATTATAAAACTGAATTTGAAAAACAAAACAAAATAAAAAAAAACAGCGATATTCTTACACAATTCCTTCAAGGGCTCTGATGCAACCTGGAATGACACTATCTACAACAACAGCTGGAAGAGACATAAGGCTGGACACATGGGACTGAGGGGATTGGTGAGAGTGCTGGCGAAAATGCAGTCCCTTTGAATCCATAATGCGTGCCACCCATTCGATGGGTGCCAACTCTCCAGGTTGAAGGTAATATTACTACAGGTATAAAATGTACGAAAAACCTAGAGAGTGGACACACTGTGAATACGAAAGGTTTCTAAAACTAAAAAACAGTCCCTCTCCTGGTGCTCCGGTTTGACTTTCCAACTGCTTTACTATCAATCTCCCAACTTGGCGAGACGACCCCTTTAACCTCCTGGTTCCCACTGGTTGCCAATTTGGCTGAGGATGAAAGGGAAGAAGGAGGACAAATGAGAGAGTAGCTGTTAGGTATTTCGACGGGCACATGTCACTCTAATTGCCCAGAAGGAAGAAGAATTAACCAAAGTCTCAGCCACCCACCGGGAACCAGTATAGTTCCTGAACCAAAATTTTGGACGTGCGTTCAGCTCACAAAAAAATGAGTTCAAAAATGGAGCTCAGGGGCACAGCAATTCACAAACAGGCAGATTAATAAATGACAACTATCACCCAAAAATCTGTTGAGGGAAGGCAAAGAGGCCAACTTGAAAGCGAGGCAGAAAAGCAGGAAAGAGATTTCAAGAGGAACGTTGGAATTGCCTGTAAAGCACAGGAAGAGGGGCACAACTTCGACAATGATGCACTTGCCCAAAAAGGGCGTATGCTTTTTCTCCTGGATATATTCAGGAAAAAACGCATACGCCCTTTTTGGCCAAGCAAGCAAGCGGGCAATGCAAATCTGCACTACAAAGATGTATCACTTCCCACCAGTCAAAAGGGACATCCACAAAATGAGTAAAAACCAGAAAGGCAAGACAGGCCCTGGAGAACAGGGAGCCTTGTTATGCTGATGGGCGGGATGTAAATTGCCAACTGCCTCACTGGAGGAGTGCATTGCGTTCCCTAAAACAAGTAAACAACAGAGCTACAGAGCCAAGGGCACTTCCAGTCTAGGGAATATACCTTGGGAAAACTGAAAATCAATAAGACAGAGCCACCCCCAAATTTAGGGCTGCACTGCTTACAAGAACCTCAACTTGGGTACACCTTAAATATCCCAGGAAATATAAAAATGGTTCCAAAAACTGTGGTATTTATGTACGATGGAATATCCCTCAGCCATGAAATCAATGTCATAAGACCAGGAGCAGCAAAGTGAGTGGATTCAGGTACGATGATTCTAAGTGAAATAAGTCACACAGAAAAAGAAACTTATCATAAGATATCACTTATGAAGATCCTGTAAACATGGCTACACATGAACTGAGTTAGGAAAGAGAACAGAGTCTCACATTTAGAAAACACTCTTATGCCTGCTTAAGGGGAAAGGAGAGGTGGGGTGATGTATAAAAGCAGAGTGTGATATAAGAACAGGTACCATTTCTAAAACCAACTGTGGAATAGAGAAGACCTACACCTTCCTCAGTGAAAGGGACTCAAAACCCCATATTTCCGGCAGAGGAATAGATCTGACTAGTAAGAATCTAAAACCTATGTATTCATATGTCTCTGTAAGGGAATCTAATGTGTCTAGACTGGCATAAACATGAGAGCGAGAAATCAGCACAAACCCACTATAAAAAGGAATTTCAAGAACAAAACCAAAAAATAGGGAAATTCTTTACATTTCCTTCAGGGTCTCCGATGAAACACAGAATGACCTTATTTGCAATGACCGCTGGATGTGGCATATGGCTGGACACTTGGGACTGAGAGATTTGGTGAGATTGGGTCAGCAAATGCAGACCCTTTAAAGCAAAAATGCATGGCCCCCATTCCATGGGTCCCAAGTCTCCATGTTGAAGGGAATATTACTACAGCTATAACATGTACAGGAAACCTAGAGAATGGACACACAGTGAATACAAAAGATTTCTAAAACTCAACGAGTTGTCCCTCTCCTGGTGCTCCGGTTTGACTTTAAAACTGCTTTACTATCAATCTCCCAACTTGGAGAGACAACCCCATTAACCTCCTGGTTCGCACAGGTTGCCAATTTTGCAGAGGATGGAAGGGAAGAGGGAGAACGAATGAGAGACTAGCTGTTAGGCATTTGGACGGGAACATGTCACTCTAATTTCCCGGCAGGAAGAAGAATTAACCAGAGTCTCAGCCAGCAACCAGGAACCAGTATAGGTCCTGAAGCAAAATTTTGGACTTGCGTACAGCTCACAATAAACGAGTTGAATAATTGAGCTCAGGGGCACAGCAATTCACAAACAGGCAGAGTAATAAAGGACAACTATCGTCCAAAAATCTGTTGAGGGAAGGCAACGAGGCGGACTTGAAAGCGAGGCAGTATAGCAGGAAACAGATTTCAAGAGGTATGTTGGAATCGCCTTAAACCACAGGAAGAATGGCTCAACATCGACAATGACGCACTGGGCCAACAAGGGTGTAAGCGTTTTCTCCTGAATATAATCAGGAGAAAACGCATACGCCCTTTTATGGCCAAGCAAGCAAGCGGGCAATGCAAATCTGCACAACAAAGAAGTATCACTTCCCACCGGTCAAAAGGGACATCCACAAAATGTGTAAAAACCAGAAAGGCATGACAGGCCGTGGAGAACAGGGAGCCTTGTTATGCTGATGGGCGGGATGTAAATGGCCACCTGCCTCACTGGAGGAGTGCATTGCGTTCCCTAAAAGAAGTAAACCACAGAGCTACAGAGCCAAGGGCACTTCCAGTCTAGAGAATATACCTTGGGAAAACTCAAAATCAATAAGACAGAGCCACCCCAAAATTTAGGGCTGCACTGCTTACAAGAACCTCAACTTGGGTACACCTTAAATATCACAGGAAATATAAAAATGGTTCCAAAAATTGTGGTACTTATGTACGATGGAATATCCCACAGCCATGAAATCAATGTCCTAAGACCAGGAGCAGCAAAGTGAGTGGATTCAGGTACGATGATTCTAAGTGAAATAAGTCACACAGAAAAAGAAACTTATCATAAGATATCAGTTATGAAGATCCTGTAAACATGGCTACACATGAAGTGAGTTAGGAAAGAGAACAGAGTCTCACATTTAGAAAACACTCTTATGCCTGCTTAAGGGGGAAGGAGAGGTGGTGTGATGCATAAAACCAGAGTTTGATATAAGCACAGGTACCATTTCTAAAACCAACTTTGGAATAGACAAGACCTACACCTTCCTCAGTGAAAGAGAATCAAAAACCCCTTATTTCCCGCAGAGGAATAGATCTGACTAGTAAGAAACTTAAAACCTATGTATTGATATGTCTATGTAAGGGAATCAAGTGTGTCTAGACTGGCATAAACATGGCAGCGAGAATCTGTTCAAACCCAGTATAAAAAGGAATTTCAAAAACAAAACGAAAAAACAGGGAAATTCTTTACAATTCCTTCATGGTCTCTGATGAAACCTGGAATGACCCTATCTACAATGACAGCTGGAAGTGGTATAAGGCAGGACACTTGGGACTGAGAGGATTGGTGAGATTGGGTGAGCAAATGCAGACCATTTAAAGCAAAAATGCATGGCCCCCATTCCATGTGTCCCAACTCTCCAGGTTGAAGGGAATATTACTACAGATATAACATGTATGGGAAGCCAAGAGAATGGACACACTGTGAATACAAAAGCTTTCTAAAACAAAACGAATAGTCCCTCTCCTGGTGCTTCAGTTTGACATTCCAACTGCTTTACTATCAATCTCCCAAATTGGAGAGACAGCCCCTTTAAACTTCTGGTTCGCGCAGGTTGCCAATTTGGCAGAGGATGGAAGGGAAGAGGGAGAACCAATGAGACAGTAGCTGTTAGACATTTGGACGGGCACATGTGACTCTAATTTCCCGGCAGGAAGAAGAACTAACCAGAGTCTCAGACACCCCCCGGAACCAGTATTGGTCCTGAACCAAAATTTTGGACTTGCGTACTGCTCACAAACAACGAGTTGAATAATTGAGCTCAGTGGCACAGCAATTCACAATCAGGTAGTGCAATAAAGGACAACTATCGTCCAAAAATCTGTTGAGGGAAGTCAACGAGGCGGACTTGAAAGCGAGGCAGAATAGTAGGAAGCAGATTTCAAGAGTTACGTTGGATTCGCCTTTAAAGCACAGGAAGAGGGGCACAACTTTGACAATGACGCACTTGCCCAAAAAATTGTATGCGTTTTCTCCTTAATATATTCAGGAGAAAACACATACGACCTTTTTGGCCAAGCAAGCAAGCGGGCAATGCAAATCTGCACTACAAAGAAGTATCACTTCCCACCGGTCAAAAGGGTCAGCCACAAAATGTGTAAAAACCAGAAAGGCAAGACAGGCCCTGGAGAACAGGGAGCCTTTTTATGCTGATGGGCGGGATGTAAGTAGCCAACTGCCTCACTGGAGGAGTGCACTGTGTTCCCGAAAACAAGTAAACAACAGAGCTACAGAGCCAAGGGCACTTCCAGTCTAGGGAATATACCTTGGGAAAACTGAAATTCAATAAGACAGAGCCACCCCAAAATTTAGGGCTGCACTGCTTACAAGAACCTCAACTTGGGTACACCTTAAATATCCCAGGAAATATAAATATGGTTCAAAAAATTGTGGTACTTTTGTACGATGGAATATCCCTCAGCCTTGGAATCAATGTCATAAGACCAGGAGCAGCAAAGTGAGTGGATTCAGGTACGATGATTCTAAGTGAAGTCACACAGAAAAAGAAACTTATCATAAGATATCACTTATGAAGATCCTGTAAACATGGCTACACATGAAATGAATTAAGAAATAGAACAGAGTCTCACATTTAGAAAACACTGTTATGCCTGCTTAAGGTGGGAAGAGAGGTGGGGTGATGCATAAAACCAGAGTTTGATATAAGCACAGGTACCGTCTGTAAAACCAACTGTGGAATAGACAAGACCTACACCTTCCTCAGTGAAAGGGACTCAAAACCCCATATTTCCGGCAAAGGAATAGATCTGACTAGTAACAATCCTAAAACTTATGTATTGATATGTCTCCGTAAGGGAATCCAGTGTGTAGACTGGCATAAACATGGCAGCGAGAATCAGCTCAAACCCACTATAAAAAGGAATTTCAAAAACAAAACAAAAAACAGGGAAATTCTTTACAATTCCTTCAGGGTCTCTGATGAAACCTGGAATGACCCTATCTACAATGACAGCTGGATTTGGCATAAGGCTGTACACTTGGGACTGAGAGGATTGGTGAGATTGGGTGAGCAAATGCAGACCCTTTAAAGCAAAAATGCATGGCACGCATTCCATGGGTCCCTACTCTCCAGGTTGAAGGGAATATTACTACAGCTATAACATGTACGGGAAACCTAGAGAATGGACATACTGTGAATACAAAAGGTTTCTAAAACTCAACGAATAGTCCCTCTACTGGTGCTCCGGTTTGACTTTCCAACTGCTTTACTATCAATCTTCCAACATGGAAAGAAACACCCTTTAAGGTCCTGGATCGCCCAGGTTGCTAATTTGGCAGAGGATGGAAGGGAAGAGGGAGAACGAATGAGAGACTAGCTGTTAGGCATTTGGACGGGCACAGGTCACTCTAATTTCCCGGCAGGAAGAAGAATTAACCAAAGTCTCAGCCACCCACCGGGAACCCTTATAGGTCCTGAATCAAAATTTTGGACTTGCGTACAGCTCACAAAAAACGAGTTGAAAAATGGATCTGAGGGGCAGAGCAATTCACAAACTGGCAGAGAAATAAAGGACAAGTATCATCCTAAAATCTATTGAGGGAAGGGAACGAGGCAGACTGGAAAGCGAGGCAGAATAGCAGGAAACAGATTTCAAGAGGTACGTTGGAATCACCTTTAAAGCACAGGAAGACGGGCACAACTTCGACAATGACACACTTGGCCCAAAAGTGTGTATGCGTTTCTCCTGAATATATTCAGGAGAAAACGCATACGCCCTTTTATGGCCAAGCAAGCAAGCGGGCAATGCAAATCTGCACAACAAAGAAGTATCACTTCCCACCGGTCAAAAGCGACATCCACAAAATGTGTAAAAACCAGAAAGGAAAGACAGGCCCTGGAGAACAGGGAGCCTTTTTATGCTGATGGGCGGGATGTAAATTGCCAACTGCCTCACTGGAGGAGTGCATTGTGTTCCCTAAAACAAGTAAACAACAGAGCTACAGAGCCAAGGGCACTTCCAGTCTAGGTAATACACCTAGGGAAAACTGAAAATCAATAAGACAGAGCCACCCCCAAATTTAGGGCTGCACTGCTTACTAGAACCTCAAATTGGGTACACCATAAATATCCCAGGAAATATAAAAATGGTTCAAAAAATTGTGCTACTTACGTACGATGGATTTTCCCTCAGCCATGAAATCAATGTCATAATACCAGGAGCAGCAATGTGAGTGGATTCAGGTACGATGATTCTAAGTGAAATAAGTCACACAGAAAAAGAAACTTATCAGAAGATATCACTTATGAAGATCCTGTAAACATGGCTACACATGAACTGAGTTAGGAAAGAGAAGAGAGTCTCACATTTAGAAAACACTCTTATGCCTGTTTAAGGGGAAAGGAGAGGTGGGGTGATGCATAAAACCAGTGTTTGATATAAGCACAGTTACCGTTTGTAAAACCAACTGTGGAATAGATATGACCAACACCTTCCCCAGTGAAAGGGACTCAAAACCCCATATTTCACGCAGAGTAATAGATCTCACTAGTAAGAATCTTAAAACCTATGTACTGATATGACTCCATAAGGGAATAAAGTGTGTCTAGACTGGCATAAACATGGCAGCGAGAAACAGCTGAAACACACTATAAAAATGAATTTCAAAAACAAAACAAAAAAACAGGGAACTTCTTTACAATTCCTTCAGGGTCTCTGATGAAACCTGGAATAACCCTATCTACAATGACAGCTGGATATGTCATAAGGCTGGACACTTGGGGCTGAGAGGATTGGTGAGATTGGGTGAGCAAATGCAGACCCTTTAAATCAATAATGCATGGCCCACATTCCATGGGTCCCAACTCTCCATGTTGAAGGGAATATTACTACATCTATAACATGTACGGGAGACCTACAGAATGGACACACTGTGAATACAAAAGGTTTCTAAAACTCAACGAATAGTCCCTCTCCTGGTGCTCCAGATTTACTTTCCAACTGCTTTACTATCAATCTCCCAAATTGGAGAGACAGCCCCTTTAAGCTCCTGGTTCGCACAGGTTGCCAATTTGGCAGAGGATGGAAGGAAAGAGGGAGAACCAATGAGACAGTAGCTGTTAGACATTTGGACGGGCACATGTCACTCTAATTTCCCGGCAGGAAGAAGAATTAACCAGAGTCTCAGCCACCCAGCGGGATCCAGTATAGGTCCTGAACCAAAATTTTGGACTTGCGTACTGCTCACAAAAAACGAGTTGAATAATTGAGCTCAGGGGCACAGACATTCACAAACTGGCAGAGTAATAAAGGACAACTATCGTCCAAAAATCTTTTGAGGGAAGGCAACGAGGCGGACTTGAAAGCGAGGCAGAATAGTAGGAAACAGATTTCAAGAGGTACGTTGGAATCACCTTTAAAGCACAGGAAGAGGAGCACAACTTTGACAATGACACACTTGGCCAAAAAGGTTGTATGATTTTTCTCCTGAATATATTCAGGAGAAAACGCATAAGCCCTTTTTGGCCAAGCAAGCAAGCGGGCAATGCAAATCTGCACTACAAAGAAGTATCACTTCCCTCCGGTCAAAAGGGACATCCACAAATGTGTAAAAACCAGAAAGACAAGACAGGCCCTGGAGAACAGGGAGACTTGTTATGCTGATGGGCGGGATGTAAATTGACAAATGCCTCACTGGAGCAGTGCATTGCGTGCCCTAAAACAAGTAAAAAACAGAGCTACAGAGCCGAGGGCACTACCAGTCTAGGGAATATACCTTGGTAAAACTGAAAATCAATAAGACAGAGCCACCCCCAAATTTAGGGCTGCACAGATTACAAGAACCTCAACTTGGGTACACCTTAAATATCCCAGGAAATATAAAAATGGTTCAAAAAATTGTGGTAGTTACGTACGATGGAATATCCCTCAGCCATGAAATCAATGTCATAAGACCAGGAGCAGCAAAGTGAGTGGACTCAGGTACGATGATTCTAAGTGAAGTCACACAGAAAAAGAAACTTATCATAAGATATCACTTATGAAGTTCCTGTAAACATGGCTACACATGAACTGAGTTAAGAAAGAGAACAGAGTCTCACATTTAGAAAACACTCTTATGCCTGCTTAAGGGGGGAAGAGAGGTGGGGTGATGCATAAAACCAGAGTTTGTTATAAGCACAGGTACCGTTTGTAAAACCAACTGTGGAATAGACAAGACCTACACCTTCCTCAGTGAAAGGGACACAAAACACCATTTTTCCCGCAGAGGAACAGATCTGAATAGTAAGAATCTTAAAACCTATGTATTGATATGTCTCTGTAAGGGAATGAAGTGTGTCTAGACTGGCATAAACATGGCAGCGAGAATCAGATCAAACCCACTATAAAAAGGAATTTCAAAAACACAACCAAAAAACAGGGAAATTCTTTACAATTCCTTCAGGGTCTCTGATGAAACCTGGAATGACCCTATCTACAATGACAGCTGGATGAGGCATAAGGCTGGACACTAGGGACTGAGAGGATTGGTGAGATTGGGTGAGCAAATGCAGACCGTTTAAAGCAAAAATGCATGGCCCCCATTCCATGGGTCCCAACTCTCCAGGTTGAAGGGAATATCAATACAGTTATAACATGTACGGGAAACCTAGAGAATGGACACACTGTGAATACAAAAGGTTGCTAAAAGACAATGAGTAGTCCCTCTCCTGGTGCTGGGCTTTGAATTTCCAACTGCTTTACTATCAATCTCCCAACTAGGAGAGACAACCCCTTTAACCTCCTGGTTCGCACAGGTTGCCAATTTGGCAGAGGATGGAAGGGAAGAGGGAGAACCAATGAGAGAGTAGCTGTTAGGCATTTGGACGGGCACATGTCACTCTAATTTCCCGGCAGGAAGAAGAATTAACCAGAGTCTCAGCCACCCAATGTGAACCAGTATAGGTCCTGAACCAAAATTTTGGACTTGCGTACAGCTCACAAAAAACGAGTTGAAAAATGGAGCTCAGGGGCACAGCAATTCACAAACTGGCAGAGTAATAAAGGACAACTATCGTCCAAAAATCTGTTGACAGAAGGCAACGAGGCGGACTTGAAAGCGAGGCAGAATATCAGGAAACAGATTTCAAGAGGTAAGTTGGAATCGCCTTTAAAGCACAGGAAGAGGGGCACAACTTCGAAAATGACGCACTTGGCCAAAAAGGGCGTATGCGTTTTCTCCTGAATATATTCAGGAGAAAACGCATACGCCCTTTTTGGCCAAGCAAGCAAGCGGGCAATGCTAATCTGCACTACAAAGAAGTATCACTTTCAACCGGTCAAAAGGGTCAGCCACAAAATGTGTAAAAACCAGAAAGGCAAGACAGGCCCTGGAGAACAGGGAGCCTTGTTATGCTGATGGGCGGGATATAAATTGCCAACTGCCTCACTGGAGGACTGCATTGCATACCCTAAAACAAATAAACAACAGATCTACAGAGCCAAGGGCACTTCCAGTCTAGGGAATATACCTAGGGAAAACTGAAAATCAATAAGACAGAGCCACACCCAAATTTAGGGCTGCACTGCTTACTAGAACCTCAACTTGGGTACACCTTAAATATCCCAGGAAATATAAAAATGGTTCAAAAAATTGTGGGAGTTATGTACGATGGAATATCCCTCAGCCAGGAAATCAATGTCATAAGACCAGGGGCAGCAAAGTGAGTGGATTCAGGTACGATGATTCTAAGTGAAGTCACACAGAAAAAGAAACTTATCATAAGATATCACTTATGAAGTTACTGTAAACATGGCTACACATGAACTGAGTTAAGAAGGAGAACAGAGTCTCACATTGAGAAAACACTCTTATGCCTGCTTAAGGAGAAAGGAGAGGTGGGGTGATTCAAAAACCCGAGTATGATATAAGTACAGGTACCATTTCTAAAACAAACTGTGGAATAGACAAGACCTACACCTTCCTCAGTGAAAGGGACTCAAAACACCATATTTCCCACAGAGTAATAGATCTGAGTAGTAAGAATCTTAAAACCTATGTATTGATACGTCTCTGTAAGGGAATCATGTGTGTCTAGCCTGGCATAAACATGGCAGAGAGAATCAGATCAAACCCACTATAAAAAGGAATTTCAAAAACAAAACCAATAAACAGGGAATTTCTTTACAATTACTTCAGGGTCTCTGATGAAACCTTGAATGACCCTATCTACAATGACAGCTGGATGTGGTATAAGGCTGGACACTTGGGACTGAGAGGATTGGTGAGATTGTGTGAGCAAATGCAGACCGTTTAAAGAAAAAATGCATGGCCCCCATTCCATGGGTAACAACTCTCCATGTTGAAGGGAATATTACTACAACTATAACATGTACAGGAAACCTAGAGAATGGACACACTGTGAATAAAAAAGGTTTCTGAAACTCAACGAATAGTCCCTCTCCTGGTGCTCCGGTTTGACTTTCCAACTGCTTTACTATCAATCTCCCAACTTGGAGAGACAGCCCTATAAGCTCCTAGTTCGCACAGGTTGCCAATTTGGGAGAGGATGGAAGGGAAGAGGGAAAACCAATGAGAGAGTAGCTGTTAGGCATTTGGACGGGCACATGTCACTCTAATTTCCCGGCGGGAAGAAGAATTAACCAGAATCCCAGCCACCCACAGGGAACCAGTAAAGGTCCTGAACCAAAATTTTGGACTTGCGTACAGCTCACAAGAAACGAGTTGAAAAATGGAGCTCAGGGGCACAGCAATTCACAAACTGGCAGAGTAATAAAGGACAACTATCTTCCAAAAATCTGTTGAGGGAAGGCAACGAGGCGGACTTGAAAGCGAGGCAGAATAGGAGGAAACAGATTTCAAGAGGTACGTTGGAATCGCCTTTGAAGCACAGGAAGAGGTGTACAACATCGACAATGACGCACCTGGCTAAAAGGGCGTATGTGTTTTCCCCTGAATATATTCAGGAGAAAATGCATACCCCCTTTTTGGCCAAGCAAGCAACCGGGCAATGCAAATCTGCACTACAAAGAAGTATCACTTCCCACCGGTCAAAAGGGACATCCACAAATGTGTAAAAACCAGAAAGGCGGGCCTCCCTGGTGGCGCAGTGGTTGAGAGTCCGCCTGCTGATGCAGGGGATACGGGTTCGTGCCCCGGTCTGGGAGGATCCCATATGCCGCGGAGCGGCTGGGCCCGTGAGCCATGGCCTCTGGGCCTGCGCGTCCGGAGCCTGTGCTCCGCGGCGGGAGAGGCCACAACAGTGAGAGGCCCGCATACCGCAAAAAGAAAAAAAAAAAAAAAAAAAAAAAAAAAAAAAAAAAAAACCAGAAAGGCAAGACAGGCCCTGGAGAAGAGGGAGCCTTGTCATGCTGATGGGCGGGATGTTAATTGCTAACTGCCTCAGTGGAGGAGTGCATTGTGTTCCCTAAAACAAATAAACAACAGAGATACAGAGCCAAGGACACTTCGAGTCTACGGAATATACCTTGGGAAAACTGAAAATCAATAAGACACAGCCACCCCCAAATTTAGGGCTGCACTGCTTACAAGAACCTCAACTTGTGTACACCTAAAATATCCCAGGAAATATAAAAATGTTTGAAAAAATTGTAGTACTTATGTACGATGGAATATCCCTCAGCCATGAAATCAATGTCATAAGACCAGGAGCAGCAAAGTGAGTGGATTCAGGTACGATGATTTTAAGTGAAATAAGTCACACAGAAAAAGAAACTTATCATAAGATATCACTTATGAAGATCCTGTAAACATGGCTACACATGAACTGAGTTAGGAAAGAGAACAGAGTCTCACATTTAGAAAAAACTCTTATGCCTGCTTAAGGGGGAAGGAGTGGTGGGGTGATGCATAAAACCAGAGTTTGACATAAGCACAGGTACCTTTTCTAAAACCAACTTTGGAATAGACAAGACCTACACCTTCCTCAGTGAAAGGGACTCAAAACCCCATATTTCCCGCAGAGGAATAGATCTGAAGAGTAAGAATCTTAAAACCTATGTATTGATATGTCTCTGTAAGGGAATCAAGTGTGTCTAGACTGGCATAAACATGGCAGCGAGAATCAGCTCAAACCCACTATAAAAAGGAATTTCAAAAACAAAATCAAAAAACAGGGAAATTCTTTACAATTCCTTCAGGGTCTCTAATGAAACCTGGAATGACCCTATCTACAATGACAGCTGGATGTGGTATAAGGCTGGACACGTGGGACTGAGAGGATTGGTGAGATTGGGTGAGCAAATGCAGACCCTTTAAAGCAAAAATGCATGGCCCCCTTTCCATGGGTCCCAACTCTCGAGGTTGAAGGGAATATTACTACAGCTATAACATGTATGGGAAACCTAGGGAATGACACAGTGTGAATACAAAAGGATTCTAAAACTCAACGAATATTCCCTCTCCTGGTGCTCCCATTTGTCTTTCCAAATGCTTTACTATCAATCACCCAACTTGGAGAGACAACCCCTTTAACCTCCTGGTCCGCACATGTTGCCAATTTTGCAGAGGATGGAAGGGAAGAGGGAGAACCAATGAGAGAGTAGCTGTTAGGCATTTGGATGGGCACATGTCACTCTGATTTCCCGGCAGGAAAAAGAATTAACCAGAGTCTCAGCCAAACACCGGGAACCAGTAAAGTTCCTGAACCAAAATTTTGGACTTGCGTACAGCTCACAAAAAACGAGTTGAAAAATGGAGCTCAGAGGCACAGCAATTCACAAACTGGCAGAGTAATAAAGGACAACTATCGTCCAAAAATCTGTTATGGGAAGGCAACGAGGCGGACTTGAAAGCGAGGCAGAAGAGCAGGAAACAGATGTCAAGTGGTACGTTGGAATCGCCTTTCAAGCACAGGAAGAGGGGCATAACTTCGACAATTGCGCACTAGTCCAAAAAGGGCGTATGCGTTTTCTCCTGAATATATTTAGGAGAAAACGCATACGCCCTTTTTTTCCAAGCAAGCAAGCGGGCAATGCAAATCTGCACTACAAAGAAGTATCACATCCCAACGGTCAAAAGGGACATCCACAAATGTGTAAAAACCAGAAAGGCAAGACAGGACCTGGTGAACAGGGAGCCTTGTTATGCTGATGGTCGGGGTGTAAATTGCCAACTGCCTCACTGGAGGAGTGCATTGCGTTCCCTAAAAAAAGTAAACAACAGAGCTACAGAGCCAAGGGCACTTCCAGTCTAGGGAATATACCTTGGGAAAACTGAAAATCAATAAGACAGAGCCACCCCCAAATTTAGGGCTGCACTGCTTACAAGAACCTCAACTTGGGTACACCTTAAATATCACAGGAAATATAAAAATGTTTCAAAAAATTGTGTTGTTTATGTACGACGGAATATCCCTCAGCCATGAAATCAATGTCATAAGACCAGGAGCAGCAAAATGAGTGGATTCAGATACGATGATTCTAAGTGAAATAAGTCACACAGAAAAAGAAACTTATCATAAGATATCACTTATGAAGATTCTGTAAACATGGCTACACATGAACAGAGTTAGGAAGGAGAACAGAGTCTCACATTTAGAAAACACTCTTATGCCTGTTTAAGGGGGAAGGAGAGGTGGGGTGATGCATAAAACCAGAGTTTGACATAAGCACAGGTACCATTTCTAAAACCAACTTTGGAAAAGACAAGACCTACACCTTCCTCAGTGAAAGGGACTCAAAACCCCATATTTCCCACAGAGGAATAGATCTGACTAGTAAGAATCTTAAAAGCTATGTATGGATATGTCTCTGTAAGGGAATCAAGTGTGTCTAGACTGGCATAAACATGGCAGCGAGAATCAGCTCAAACCCACTATAAGAAGGAATTTCAAAAACAAAACCAAAAAACAGCGAAATTCTTTACAATTCCTTCAGGGTCTCTGATGAAACCTGGAATGACCCTATCTACAATGACAGATGGATGTGGTATAAGTCTGGACACTTGGGACTGAGAGGATTGGTGAGATTGGGTGAGCAAATGCAGACACTTTAAAGCAAAAATGCATGGCCCCCATTCCATGGGTCCCAACTCTCCATGTTGAAGGGAATATTACTACAGCTATAACATGTACGGGAAACCTAGAGAATGGACACACTGTGAATACAAAAGGTTTCTAAAACTCAACGAATAGTCCCTCTCCTGGTGCTTAGGTTTGACTTTCCAACTGCTTTACTAACAATCTCCCAACTTGGAGAGACAGCCCCTTTAACCTCCTTGTTTGCACACGTTGCCAATTTGGCAGAGGATGGAAGGGAAGAGGGAGAACCAATGAGAGACTAGCTGTTAGGCATTTGGACGGGCACATGTCACTCTAATTTCCCGGCAGGATGATGAAATAACCAAAATCTCAGCCACCCACCGGAAACCAGTATAGGTTTTGAACCAAAATTTTGGACTTGCGTACAGCTCACAAAAAACGAGTTGTAAACACGAGATCTGGGGCACAGCAATTCACAAACTGGCAGAGTAATAAAGGACAACTATCGTCCAAAAATCTGTTTAGGGAAGGCAATGAGGCGGACTTGAAAGCAAGGCAGAATAGCAGGAAACAGATTTCAAGAGGTACGTTGTAATCACCTTTAAAGCACAAGAAGAGGGGCACAACTTCGACAATGACGCAATGGCCAAAAAGGGCGTATGCGTTTTCTCCTGAATATATTTAGGAGAAAACGCATATGCCGTTTTTGGCCAAGCAAGCAAGCGGGCAATGCAAATCTGCAGTACAAAGAGGTGTCACTTCCCACCGGTCAAAAGGGACATCCACAAAATGTGTAAAAACCAGAAAGGCAAGACAGGCCCTGGAGAACAGGGAGCCTTCATATCCTGATGGGTGGGATGTAAATTGCCAACTGCCTCACTGGAGGAGTGCATTGTGTTCCCTAAAACAAGTAAACAACAGAGCTACAGAGCCAAGAGCACTTCCAATCTAGGGAATATACCTTGGGAAACCTGGAAATCAATAAGACAGAGCCACCCCCAAATTTAGGGCTGCACTGCTTACAAGAACCTCAACTTGGGTACACCTTAAATATCCCAGGAAATATAAAAATGGTTCAAAAAATTGTTGTACTTATGTACGATGGAATATCCCTCAGCCATGAAATCAATGTCATAAGACAACGAGCAGCAAAGCGAGTGGATTCATATACGATGATTCTAAGAGAAGTCACACAGAAAAAGACACTTATCAAAAGATATCACTTATGAAGATCCTGTAAACATGGTTACACATGAACTGAGTTAAGAAAGAGAACAGAGGCTCACATTTAGAAAACACTGTTATGCCTCCTTAAGGGGGAAGGAGAGGTGGGGTGATGCAAAAAACCAGAGTTTGATATAAGCACAGGTACCGTTTCTAAAACCAACTTTGGAATAGACAAGACCTACACCTTCCTCAGTGAAAGGGACTCAAAACCCCGTATTTCCGGCAGAGGAATAGATCTGACTAGTAAGAATCTTAAAACCTATGTATTGATATGTCTCTCTAAGGGAATGAAGTGTGTATAGACTGGCATAAACATGGCAGCGAGAATCAGCTCAAACCCACTATAAAAATGAATTTCACAAACAAAACCAAAAAACAGGGAAATTCTTTACAATTCCTTCAGGGTCTCTGATGAAACCTGGAATGACCCTATCCACAATGACAGCTGGATGTGGAATAACGCTGGACACTTGGGACTGAGAGGATTGGTGAGATTGGGTGAGCAAATGCATACCCTTTAAAGCAAAAATGCATGGCCCCCATTCCTTGGGTCCCAACTCTCGAGGTTGAAGGGAATATTACTACAGCTATAACATGTACGGGAAACGTAGACAATGGACACACTGTGAATACAAAAGGTTTCTAAAACTGAACGAATAGTCCCTCTCCTGGTGCTCCGGTTTGACTTTCCAACTGCTTTACTATCAATCTTCCAACTTGGAGAGACAGCCCCTTTAACCTCCTGGTTCGCACAGGTTGCCAATTTGGCAGAGGATGGAAGGGAAGAGGGAGAACCAATGAGAGAGTAGCTGTTAGGCATTTGGACGGGCACATGTCACTCTAATATCCCGGCAGGAATAAGTATTTACCAAACTCTCAGCCAACCATCGGGAAAGAGGATAGGTTCTGATCCAAAATTTTGGACTTGCGTTCAGCTCACAAAAAACGAGTTGAAAAATGGAGCTCAGGGCCAGAGCAATTCACAAACTGTCAAAGTAATAAAGGACAAATATCGTCCAAAAATCTGTTGAGGGAAGGCAACGAGGCGGACTTGAAAGCGAGGCAGAATAGCAGGAAACAGATTTCAAGAGGTACGTTGGAATCGCCTTTAAAGCACAGGAAGAGGGGCACAACTTCGACAATGACGCACTTGGCCAAAAAGGGTGTATGCGTTTTCTCCTGAATATATTCAGGAGAAAACGCATACGCACATTTTGGCCAAGCAAGCAAGCGGGCAATGCAAATCTGCACTACAAAGAAGTATCACTTCCCACCGATCAAAAGGGACATCCACAAAATGTGTAAAAAACCGAAAGGCAAGACAGGCCCTGGAGAACAGGAAGCCTTTTTATCCTGATGGGCGGGATGTAAATTGCCAACTGCCTCA
Source organism: Mesoplodon bidens (assembly GCF_964165515.1). Lineage (NCBI taxonomy): Eukaryota > Metazoa > Chordata > Mammalia > Artiodactyla > Ziphiidae > Mesoplodon > Mesoplodon bidens. Next base: position 2,762,665 of record NW_027671488.1, on the reverse strand, counting down.
CTGGAGGAGTGCATTGTGTTCCCTAAAACAAGTAAACAACAGAGCTACAGAGCCAAGGGCACTTCCAGTCTAGGGAATATACCTTGGGAAAACTGAAAATCAATAAGACAGAGCCACCCCCAAATTTAGGGGTGCACTGCTTACAAGAACCTCAACTTGGGTACACCTTAAATATCCCAGGAAATATAAAAATGGTTCAAAAAATTGTGGTACTTACGTACGATGGAATATCCCTCAGCCATGAAATCAATGTCATAAGACCAGGAGCAGCAAAGTGAGTGGATTCAGGTACGATGATTCTAAGTGAAATAAGTCACACAGAAAAAGAAACTTATCATAAGATATCACTTATCAAGATCCTGTAAACATGGCTACACATGAACTGAGTTAGGAAAGAGAACAGAGTCTCACATTTAGAAAATAATCATATGCCTGCTTAAGGGGGAATGAGAGGTGGGGTGATGCATAAAACCAGAGTTTGATATAAGCACAGGTACCGTTTCTAAAACCAACTGTGGAATAGAAAAGACCTACACCTTCCTCAGTGAAAGGGACTCAAAACCCCATATTTCCCGCAGAGGAATAGATCTGAGTAGTAAGAATCTTAAAACCTATGTATTGATATGTCTCCGTAAGGGAATCAAGTGTGTCTAGACTGGCATAAATATGGCAGCGAGAATCAGCTCAAAACCACTATAAAAACGAATTTCAAAAACAAAACCAAAAAACAGGGAAATTCTTTACAATTCCTTCAGGATCTATGATGAAACCTGGAATGACCCTATCTACAATGACAGCTGGATGTGGCATAAGGCTGGACACTTGGGACTGAGAGGATTGGTGAGATTGTGTGAGAAAATGCAGACCCTTTAAAGCAAAAATGTATGGCCCCCATTCCATGGGTCCCAACTCTCCATGTTGAAGGGATTATTACTACAGCTATAACATGTACGGGAAACATAGAGAATGGATACACTGTGAATACAAAAGGTTTCTAAAACTCAACGAATAGTCCCTTTCCTGGTGCTCAGGTTTGACTTTCCAACTGCTTTACTATCAATCTCCCAACTTGGAGAGACAGCCCCTTTAACCTCCTTGTTTGCACAAGTTGCCAATTTGGCAGAGGATGGAGGGGAAGAGGGAGAACCAATGAGAGAGTAGCTGTTAGGCATTTGGACGGGCACATGTCACTCTAATTTCCCAGCAGGAAGAAGAATTAACCAAAGTCCCAGCCACCCTCCAAAACCAGTATAGGTCCTGAACCAAAATTTTGGACTTGCGTTCAGCTCACAAAAAACGAGTTGAAAAATGGAGCTCAGGGGCACAGCAATTCACAAACTGGCAGAGTAATAAAGGACAACTATCGTCCAAAAATCTGTTTAGGGAAGGCAATGAGGCGGACTTGAAAGCAAGGCAGAATAGCAGGAAACAGATTTCAAGAGGTACGTTGTAATCACCTTTAAAGCACAGGAAGAGGGGCACAACTTCGACAATGACGCAATGGCCAAAAAGGGCGTATGCGTTTTCTCCTGAATATATTTAGGAGAAAACGCATACGCCCTTTTTGGCCAAGCAAGCAAGCGGGCAATGCAAATCTGCACTACAAAGAGGTGTCACTTCGCACCGGTCAAAAGGGACATCCACAAAATGTGTAAAAACCAGAAAGGCAAGACAGGCCCTGGAGAACAGGGAGCTTTCATATCCTGATGGGTGGGATGAAAATTGCCAACTGCCTCACTGGAGGAGAGCATTGTGTTCCCTAAAACAAGTAAACAACAGAGCTACAGAGCCAAGAGCACTTCCAATCTAGGGAATATACATTGGGAAACATGGAAATCAATAAGACAGGGCCACCCCCAAATTTAGGGCTGCACTGCTTACAAGAACCTCAACTTGGGTACACCTTAAATATCCCAGGAAATATAAAAATGGTCCAAAAAATTGTTGTACTTATGTACGATGGAATATCCCTCAGCCATGAAATCAATGTCATAAGACAAGGAGCAGCAAAGCGAGTGGATTCATGTACGATGATTCTAAGAGAAGTCACACAGAAAAAGACACTTATCAAAAGATATCACTTATGAAGATCCTGTAAACATGGTTACACATGAACTGAGTTAAGAAAGAGAACAGAGGCTCACATTTAGAAAACACTGTTATGCCTCCTTAAGGGGGAAGGAGAGGTGGGGTGATGCAAAAAACCAGAGTTTGATATAAGCACAGGTACCGTTTCTAAAACCAAGTTTGGAATAGACAAGACCTACACCTTCCTCAGTGAAAGGGACTCAAAACCCCATATTTCCGGCAGAGGAATAGATCTGACTAGTAAGAATCTTAAAACCTATGTATTGATATGTCTCTCTAAGGGAATGAAGTGTGTATAGACTGGCATAAACATGGCAGCGAGAATCAGCTCAAACGCACTATAAAAATGAATTTCACAAACAAAACCAAAAAACAGGGAAATTCTTTACAATTCCTTCAGGGTCTCTGATGAAACTTGGAATGACCCTATCTACAATGACAGCTGGATGTGGAATAACGCTGGACACTTGGGACTGAGAGGATTGGTGAGATTGGGTGAGCAAATGCATACCCTTTAAAGCAAAAATGCATGGCCCCCATTCCTTGGGTCCCAACTCTCGAGGTTGAAGGGAATATTACTACAGCTATAACATGTACGGGAAACGTAGACAATGGACACACTGTGAATACAAAAGGTTTCTAAAACTGAACGAATAGTCCCTCTCCTGGTGCTCCGGTTTGACTTTCCAACTGCTTTACTAACAATCTTCCAACTTGGAGAGACAGCCCCTTTAACCTCCTGGTTCGCACAGGTTGCCAATGTGGCAGAGGATGGAAGGGAAGAGGGAGAACCAATGAGAGAGTAGCTGTTAGGCATTTGGACGGGCACATGTCACTCTAATATCCCGGCAGGAATAAGAATTTACCAAACTCTCAGCCAACCATCGGGAAACAGTATAGGTTCTGATCCAAAATTTTGGACTTGCGTTCAGCTCACAAAAAACGAGTTGAAAAATGGAGCTCAGGGCCACAGCAATTCACAAACTGTCAAAGTAATAAAGGACAACTATCGTCCAAAAATCTGTTGAGGGAAGGCAACGAGGCGGACTTGAAAGCGAGGCAGAATAGCAGGAAACAGATTTCAAGAGGTACGTTGGAATCGCCTTTAAAGCACAGGAAGAGGGGCACAACTTCGACAATGACGCACTTGGCCAAAAAGGGCGTATGCGTTTTCTCCTGAATATATTCAGGAGAAAACGCATACGCACTTTTTGGCCAAGCAAGCAAGCGGGCAATGCAAATCTGCACTACAAAGGAGTATCACTTCCCACCGATCAAAAGGGACATCCACAAAATTTGTAAAAAACCGAAAGGCAAGACAGGCCCTGGAGAACAGGGAGCCTTTTTATCCTGATGGGCGGGATGTAAATTGCCAACTGCCTCACTGGAGGAGTGCATTGTGTTCCCTAAAACAAGTAAACAACAGAGCTACAGAGCCAAGGGCACTTCCAGTCTAGGGAATATACCTTGGGAAAACTGAAAATCAATAAGACAGTGCCACCCCCAAATTTAGGGGTGCACGGCTTACAAGAACCTCAACTTGGGTACACCTTAAATATCCCAGGAAATATAAAAATGGTTCAAAAAATTATGGTACTTACGTACGATGGAATATCCCTCAGCCATGAAATCAATGTCATAAGACCAGGAGCAGCAAAGTGAGTGGATTCAGGTACGATGATTCTAAGTGAAATAAGTCACACAGAAATAGAAACTTATCATAAGATATCACTTATGAAGATCCTGTAAACATGGCTACACATGAACTGAGTTAGGAAAGAGAACAGAGTCTCACATTTAGAAAATAATCATATGCCTGCTTAAGGGGGAATGAGAGGTGGGGTGATGCATAAAACCAGAGTTTGATATAAGCACAGGTACCGTTTCTAAAACCAACTGTGGAATAGAAAAGACCTACACCTTCCTCAGTGAAAGGGACTCAAAACCCCATATTTCCCGCAGAGGAATAGATCTGAGTAGTAAGAATCTTAAAACCTATGTATTGATATGTCTCCGTAAGGGAATCAAGTGTGTCTAGACTGACATAAACATGGCAGCGAGAATAAGCTCAAAACCACTATAAGAACGAATTTCAAAAACAAAAGCAAAGGGCTTCCCTGGTGGCGCAGTGGTTGGGAGTCCGCCTGCCGATGCTGGGGACGCGGGTTCGTGCCCCGGTCCGGGAAGATCCCACATGCCGCGGAGTGTCTGGGCCCGTGAGCCATGGCCGCTGGTCCTGCGCGTCCGGACCCTGTGCTCCGCAGCGGGAGAGGCCACAGAAGTGAGAGGCCCGCATACCGCAAAAAAAAAATAATAATAAAAAAAATAAAAAAAAAAAAACAAAAACAAAAGCAAAAAACAGGGAAATTCTTTACAATTCCTTCAGGATCTATGATGAAACCTGGAATGACCCTATCTACAATGACAGCTGGATGTGGCATAAGGCTGGACACTTGGGACTGCGAGGATTGGTGAGATTGCGTGAGCAAATGCAGACCAATTAAAGCAAAAATGCATGGCCCCCATTCCATGGGTCTCAACTCTCCATGTTGAAGGGAATATTACTACAGCTATAACATGTACGGGAAACCTAGAGAATGGACACACTGTGAATACAAAAGGTTTCTAAAACTCAACGAATAGTCCCTCTCCTGGTGCTCAGGTTTGACTTTCCAACTGCTTTACTACCAATCTCCTAACTTGGAGAGACAGCCCCTTTAACCTCCTTGTTTGCACAAGTTGCCAATTTGGCAGAGGATGGAAGGGAAGAGGGAGAACCAATGAGAGAGTAGCTGTTAGGCATTTGGACGGGCACATGTCACTCTAATTTCCCAGCAGGAAGAAGAATTAACAAAAGTCTCAGCCACCCTCCAAAACCAGTATAGGTCCTGAACCAAAATTTTGGACTTGCGTTCAGCTCACAAAAAACGAGTTGAAAAATGGAGCTCAGGGGCACAGCAATTCACAAACTGGCAGAGTAATAAAGGACATCTATCGTCCAAAAATCTGTTTAGGGAAGGCAATGAGGCGGACTTGAAAGCAAGGCAGAATAGCAGGAAACTGATTTCAAGAGGTACGTTGGAATCACCTTTAAATCACAGGAAGAGGGGCACAACTTAGACAATGACGCACTTGGCCAAAAAGGGCGTATGCCTTTTCTCCTGAATATATTCAGGAGAAAATGCATACGCCCTTTTTGGCCAAGCAAGCAAGCGGGCAATGCAAATCTGCACTACAAAGAGATATCACATCCCACCGGTCAAAAGGGACATCCACAAAATGTGTAAAGACCAGAAAGGCAAGACAGGCACTGGAGAACAGGGAGCCTTCATATCCTGATGGGTGGGATGTAAATTGCCAACTGCCTCACTGGAGGAGTGCATTGTGTTCCCTAAAACAAGTAAACAACAGAGCTACAGAGCCAAGAGCACTTCCAATCTAGGGAATATACATTGGGAAACCTGGAAATCAATAAGACAGAGCGACCCCCAAATTTAGGGCTGCACTGCTTACAAGAACCTCAAGTTGGGTACACCTTAAATATCCCAGGAAATATAAAAATGGTTCAAAAAATTGTGGTACTTATGTACGATGGAATATCCCTCAGCCATGAAATCAATGTCATAAGACCAGGAGCAGCAAAGCGAGTGGATTCAGGTACGATGATTCTAAGAGAAGTCACACAGAAAAAGACACTTATCAGAAGATATCACTTATGAAGATCCTGTAAACATGGTTACACATGAACTGAGTTAAGAAAGTGAACAGAGTCTCACATTTAGAAAACACTCTTATGCCTGCTTAAGGGGAAAGGAGAGGTGGGGTGATGCATAAAACCAGAGTTTGATATAAGTACAGGTACCATTTCTAAAACCAACTGTGGAATAGACTAGACCTAAACCTTCCTCAGTGAAAGGGACTCAAAACCCCATATTTCCCGCAGAGGAATTGATCTGACTAGTAAGAATCTTAAAACCTATGTATTGATATGTCTCTGTAAGGGAATCAAGTGTGTCTAGACTGGCATAAACATGGCAGCGAGAATCAGCTCAAACCCACTATAAAAAGGAATTTCAAATACAAAACGAAAAAACAGGGAAATTCTTTACAATTCCTTCAGGGTCTCTGATGAATCCTGGAATGACCCTATCTACAATTACAGCTGGATGTGGAAAAACGCTGGACACTTGGGACTGAGAGGGTTGGTGAGATTTGGTGAGCAAATGCAGACCCTTTAAAGCAAAATGCATGGCCCCCATTCCATGGGTCCCAACTCTCCATGTTGAAGGGAATATTACTACAGCTATAACATGTATGGGAAACCTAGAGAAAGGACACAGTGTGAATACAAAAGGTTTCTAAAACTCAACGAGTAGTCCCTCTCCTGGTGCTCCGGTTTGACTTACCAACTGCTTTACTATCAATCTCCCAACTTTGAGAGACAACCCCTTTAACCTCCTGGTTCGCACAGGTTGCCAATTTGGCAGAGGATGGAAGGGAAGAGGGAGAACCAATGAGAGAGTAGCTGTTAGGCATTTGGAAGGGCACATGTCACTCTAATTTCCCGGCAGGAAGAAGAATTAACCAAAGTCTCAGAAACCCCCCGGGAACCAGTATAGATCCTGAACCAAAATTTTGGACTTCCATACAGCTCACAAAATACGAGTTGAAAAATGGAGGTCACCGGCACAGCAATTCACAAACTGGCCGAGTAATAAACGACAACTATCTTCCAAAAATCTGTTGAGGGAAGGCAGCGAGGCAGACTTGAAAGCGAGGCAGAATAGCAGGAAACAGATTTCAAGAGGTACGTTGGAATCGCCTTTAAAGCATAGGAAGAGGGGCACAACTTCGACAATGACGCATTTGGCCAAAAAGGGCATTAGCGTTATCTCCTGAATATATTCAGGAGAAAAAGCATACGCCCTTCTGGGCCAAGCAAGCAAGCGGGCAATGCAAATCTGCACTACAAAGAAGTATCACTTCCCACCGGTCAAAAGGGACATCCACAAAATGTGTAAAAACCAGAAAGCAAGACAGGCCCTGGAGAACAGTGAGCCTTATTATGCTGTTGGGCGGGATGTAAATTGCCAACTGCCTCACGGGAGGAGTGCACTGTGTTCCCTAAAACAAGTAAACAACAGAGCTACAGAGCCACGGGCACTTCCAGTCTAGGGAATATACCTTGGGAAAACTGAAAATCAATAATACAGAGCCACCCCCAAATTTAGGGCTGCACTGCTTACAAGAACCTCAACTTGGGTACACATTAAATATCCCAGGAAATATAAAAATGGTTCAAAAAATTGTGGTATTTACGTACGATGGAATATCCCGCAGCCATGAAATCAATGTCATAAGACCAGGAGCAGCAAAGTGAGTGGATTCAGGTACGATGATTCTAAGTGAAATAAGTCACACATAAAAAGAAACTTATCATAAGATATCACTTATGAAGATCCTGTAAACATGGCTACACATGAACTGAGTTGGAAAGACAACAGAGTCTCACATTTAGAAAATAATCATATGCCTGCTTAAGGGGGAATGAGAGGTGGGGTGATGCATAAAACCAGAGTTTGATATAAGCACAGGTACCGTTTCTAAAACCAACTGTGGAATAGAAAAGACCTACACCTTCCTCAGTGAAAGGGACTCAAAACCCCATATTTCCCGCAGAGGAATAGATCTGATTAGTAAGAATCTTAAAACCTATGTATTGATATGTCTCCGTAAGGGAATCAAGTGTGTCTAGACTGGCATAAACATGGCAGCGAGAATCAGCTCAAAACCACTATAAAAACGAATTTCAAAAACAAAAGCAAAAAACAGGGAAATTCTTTACAATTCCTTCAGGATCTATGATGAAACCTGGAATGACCCTATCTACAATGACAGCTGGATGTGGCATAAGGCTGGACACTTGGGACTGCGAGGATTGGTGAGATTGCGTGAGCAAATGCAGACCAATTAAAGCAAAAATGCATGGCCCCCATTCCATGGGTCTCAACTCTCCATGTTGAAGGGAATATTACTACAGCTATAACATGTACGGGAAACCTAGAGAATGGACACACTGTGAATACAAAAGGTTTCTAAAACTCAACGAATAGTCCCTCTCCTGGTGCTCAGGTTTGACTTTCCAACTGCTTTACTACCAATCTCCTAACTTGGAGAGACAGCCCCTTTAACCTCCTTGTTTGCACAAGTTGCCAATTTGGCAGAGGATGGAAGGGAAGAGGGAGAACCAATGAGAGAGTAGCTGTTAGGCATTTGGACGGGCACATGTCACTCTAATTTCCCAGCAGGAAGAAGAATTAACAAAAGTCTCAGCCACCCTCCAAAACCAGTATAGGTCCTGAACCAAAATTTTGGACTTGCGTTCAGCTCACAAAAAACGAGTTGAAAAATGGAGCTCAGGGGCACAGCAATTCACAAACTGGCAGAGTAATAAAGGACATCTATCGTCCAAAAATCTGTTTAGGGAAGGCAATGAGGCGGACTTGAAAGCAAGGCAGAATAGCAGGAAACTGATTTCAAGAGGTACGTTGGAATCACCTTTAAAGCACAGGAAGAGGGGCACAACTTAGACAATGACGCACTTGGCCAAAAAGGGCGTATGCCTTTTCTCCTGAATATATTCAGGAGAAAATGCATACGCCCTTTTTGGCCAAGCAAGCAAGCGGGCAATGCAAATCTGCACTACAAAGAGATATCACATCCCACCGGTCAAAAGGGACATCCACAAAATGTGTAAAGACCAGAAAGGCAAGACAGGCACTGGAGAACAGGGAGCCTTCATATCCTGATGGGTGGGATGTAAATTGCCAACTGCCTCACTGGAGGAGTGCATTGTGTTCCCTAAAACAAGTAAACAACAGAGCTACAGAGCCAAGAGCACTTCCAATCTAGGGAATATACATTGGGAAACCTGGAAATCAATAAGACAGAGCGACCCCCCAATTTAGGGCTGCACTGCTTACAAGAACCTCAAGTTGTGTACACCTTAAATATCCCAGGAAATATAAAAATGGTTCAAAAAATTGTGGTACTTATGTACGATGGAATATCCCTCAGCCATGAAATCAATGTCATAAGACCAGGAGCAGCAAAGCGAGTGGATTCAGGTACGATGATTCTAAGAGAAGTCACACAGAAAAAGACACTTATCAGAAGATATCACTTATGAAGATCCTGTAAACATGGTTACACATGAACTGAGTTAAGAAAGTGAACAGAGTCTCACATTTAGAAAACACTCTTATGCCTGCTTAAGGGGAAAGGAGAGGTGGGGTGATGCATAAAACCAGAGTTTGATATACGTACAGGTACCATTTCTAAAACCAACTGTGGAATAGACTAGACCTAAACCTTCCTCAGTGAAAGGGACTCAAAACCCCATATTTCCCGCAGAGGAATTGATCTGACTAGTAAGAATCTTAAAACCTATGTATTGATATGTCTCTGTAAGGGAATCAAGTGTGTCTAGACTGGCATAAACATGGCAGCGAGAATCAGCTCAAACCCACTATAAAAAGGAATTTCAAATACAAAACGAAAAAACAGGGAAATTCTTT